>NC_052329.1:28946327-30296327 GCF_016432855.1 Salvelinus namaycush
TCACCCCACCTCTCTGTCCTCCTCTCTATCCCCCCTCTCACTCCCCTCTCTGTCCTCCTCTCTATCCCCCCTCTCACTCCCCTCCTCTGTCCTCCTCTCTATCACCCCTCTCACTCCCCTCTCTGTCCTCCTCTATCCCCCTCTCACTCCCCCTCTCAGTCCTCCTCTCTATCCCACCCTCTCTCCTCCTCTCTCTACTCTCAGTCCTTCTCCTGTCCTCTCTATCCCCCTCTCACTCCCTCTCTGTCCTCCTCTCTATCCCCCTCTCACTCCTTCTCTCTGTCCTCCTCTCTTATCCCCTCTCTAACCCTCTCTGTCCTCCTCTCTATCCCCCCTCTCACCTCCCCCTCTCTGCCCTCCTCTCTATCCCCCTCTCTGTCCTCCCTCACTCCCCCTTCAGTCCTCCTCTCTGTCCTCTCTCTATCCCCCTTCTGTCCTCCTCCACTCCCCCTCTCAGTCCTCCTCTCACTCCCCCTCTCAGTCCTCCTCTCACTCCCCCTCTCAGTCCTCCTCTCTATCCCCCTCTCAGTCCTCCTCTCTATCCCCCTCTCAGTCCTCCTCTCTATCCCCTCTCAGTCCTCCTCTCTATCCCTCTCAGTCCTCCTCTCTATCCCCCTCTCAGTCCTCCTCTCACTCCCCCTCTCAGTCCTCCTCTCACTCCCCCTCTCAGTCCTCCTCTCTATCCCCCTCTCAGTCCTCCTCTCTATCCCCCTCTCAGTCCTCCTCTCTGTCCTCCTCTCTATCCCCCTCTCTGTCCTCCTCTCACTCCCCCTCTCAGTCCTCCTCTCACTCCCCCTCTCAGTCCTCCTCTCTATCCCCCTCTCAGTCCCCTCCTCTCCCAAACCTGACCCTCTCTCCTTAACGCCATCTCTTCCTCCTCTCCCAAACCTGACCCTCTCTCCTTAACGCCATCTCTCCCTCCTCTCCCAAACCTGACCCTCTCTCCTTAACGCCATCTCTCCTCCTCTCCCAAACCTGACCCTCTCTCCTTAACGCCATCTCTCCTCCTCTCCAAACCTGACCCTCTCTCCTAACGCCATCTCTCCTCCTCTCCCAAACCTGACCCTCTCTCCTTAACGTCATCTCTCCTCCTCTCCCAAACCTGACCCTCTCTCCTTAACGCCATCTCTCCTCCTCTCCCAAACCTGACCCTCTCTCCTTAACGTCCATCTCTCCTCCTCTCCCAAACCTGACCCTCTCTCCTTAACGCCATCTCTCCTCCTCTCCCAAACCTGACCCTCTCTCCTTAACGCCATCTCTCCTCCTCTCCCAAACCTGACCCTCTCTCGTTAACGCCATCTCTCCTCCTCTCCCAAACCTGACCCTCTCTCCTTAACGCCATCTCTCCTCCTCTCCCAAACCTGACCCTCTCTCCTTAACGCCATCTCTTCCTCCTCTCCCAAACCTGACCCTCTCTCCTTAACGCCATCTCTCCTCCTCTCCCAAACCTGACCCTCTCTCCTTAACGCCATCTCTTCTCCTCTCCCAAACCTGACTCTCTCTCCTTAACGCCATCTCTCCTCCTCTCCCAAACCTGACCCTCTCTCCTTAACGCCATCTCTCCTCCTCTCCCAAACCTGACCCTCTCTCCTTAACGCCATCTCTCCTCCTCTCCCAAACCTGACCCTCTCTCCTTAACGTCATCTCTCCTCCTCTCCCAAACCTGACCCTCTCTCCTTAACGCCATCTCTCCTCCTCTCCCAAACCTGACCCTCTCTCCTTAACGCCATCTCTCCTCCTCTCCCAAACCTGACCCTCTCTCCTTAACGCCATCTCTCCTCCTCTCCCAAACCTGACCCTCTCTCCTTAACGCCATCTCTCCTCCTCTCCCAAACCTGACCCTCTCTCCTTAACGTCATCTCTCCTCCTCTCCCAAACCTGACCCTCTCTCCTTAACGCCATCTCTTCTCCTCTCCCAAACCTGACCCTCTCTCCTTAACGTCATCTCTCCTCCTCTCCCAAACCTGACCCTCTCTCCTTAACGTCATCTCTCCTCCTCTCCCAAACCTGACCCTCTCTCCTTAACGCCATATCTCCTCCTCTCCCAAACCTGACCCTCTCTCCTTAACGCCATCTCTCCTCCTCTCCCAAACCTGACCCTCTCTCCTTAACGCCATCTCTCCTCCTCTCCCAAACCTGACCCTCTCTCCTTAACGCCATCTCTCCTCCTCTCCCAAACCTGACCCTCTCTCCTTAACGCCATCTCTTCTCCTCTCCCAAACCTGACCCTCTCTCCTTAACGCCATCTCTCCTCCTCTCCCAAACCTGACCCTCTCTCCTTAACGCCATCTCTTCTCCTCTCCCAAACCTGAATCTCTCTCCTTAACGCCATCTCTCCTCCTCTCCCAAACCTGACCCTCTCTCCTTAACGCCATCTCTCCTCCTCTCCCAAACCTGACCCTCTCTCCTTAACGCCATCTCTCCTCCTCTCCCAAACCTGACCCTCTCTCCTTAACGCCATCTCTTCTCCTCTCCCAAACCTGACTCTCTCTCCTTAACGCCATCTCTCCTCCTCTCCCAAACCTGACCCTCTCTCCTTAACGCCATCTCTCCTCCTCTCCCAAACCTGACCCTCTCTCCTTAACGCCATCTCTCCTCCTCTCCCAAACCTGACTCTCACTCCTTAACGCCATCTTTCCTCCTCTCCCAAACCTGACCCTCTCTCCTTAACGCCATCTCTCCTCCTCTCCCAAACCTGACCCTCTCTCCTTAACGCCATCTCTCCTCCTCTCCCAAACCTGACCCTCTCTCCTTAACGTCATCTCTCCTCCTCTCCCAAACCTGACCCTCTCTCCTTAACGCCATCTCTTCTCCTCTCCCAAACCTGACCCTCTCTCCTTAACGCCATCTCTCCTCCTCTCCCAAACCTGACCCTCTCTCCTTAACGCCATCTCTCCTCCTCTCCCAAACCTGACCCTCTCTCCTTAACGCCATCTCTCCTCCTCTCCCAAACCTGACCCTCTCTCCTTAACGTCATCTCTCCTCCTCTCCCAAACCTGACCCTCTCTCCTTAATGCCATCTCTCCTCCTCTCCCAAACCTGACCCTCTCTCCTTAACGCCATCTCTCCTCCTCTCCCAAACCTGACCCTCTCTCCTTAACGCCATCTCTCCTCCTCTCCCAAACCTGACCCTCTCTCCTTAACGTCATCTCTCCTCCTCTCCCAAACCTGACCCTCTCTCCTTAACGCCATCTCTCCTCCTCTCCCAAACCTGACTCTCTCTCCTTAACGCCATCTCTCCTCCTCTCCCAAACCTGACCCTCTCTCCTTAACGCCATCTCTCCTCCTCTCCCAAACCTGACCCTCTCTCCTTAACGCCATCTCCTTCCTCCTCTCCCAAACCTGACCCTCTCTCCTTAACGCCATCTCTCCTCCTCTCCCAAACCTGACCCTCTCTCCTTAACGCCATCTCCTCTCCTCTCCCAAACCTGACCCTCTCTCCTTAACTTCTTGCGACTACAGGGGGTGCTGTTCCGAATTAGCATTTTGTCGTCTCCAAATTAAACTGCCTAGTACTCAATTCTTGCTCGTACAATATGCATATTATTAATTCTATTGGAAAGAAAACACTTTCTAGTTTCATACAAAGTTGGAATGATGTCTGTGGGTGACCCAGAACTCTTTCTACAGCGAAATCCATGACAGACAGTGAAAGGTCTGAGAGCGAAGCTCTGGTTTCAGATCAGTTTTTAAGGTCTCTGTCTATCCTATGGAACGACACGAACTGCACCCGCCTTCCCCTGGATGTCAGTAACCAATGAGAAGTGGAATGGGCCTTCTCCGTAGCTCTCAGAGGTTATAAAAGACCAAGGAGTGAGAGTAGCCCCCCTTTCGACGCTCGCCCTTACGCAGGAAGGGACCTCCGGACGCCATTTTCACAGGCTCGGTTATCAACTTGAAATGTATCCGTCTGTAATTTAATTCGATATAGGACTTAGAAACATCATAAGGTAGTTAATTTAAACCGTTTTATAGGAAATTATATCCGTTTAGTGCGATTTTGAGGAATTTCTTTGTTGTGCACTCTGAAACTTTGGACACGTTTTGGGGTCCCGTTCGATCGTTAGTGGATATTTCGAAGGACAGAGGACATCTATCGACCAAAAGACGTTTATAACATAGAAAGGATACATTGCCCAAGAATATGATGGAAGAACAGCTCATAGTAAGCAATATTTAATATGATAAATTGTTGTTCTGTCGAAATATTTTAAACGCATATTTCGCCATTTTGTTTGGTATAGCTTCACTTGGCGAACCCTGTATTGAAAAGTAAGGATAATTTTACAAATGTAAATCAGCGGTTGCATTAAGAACTAATTTGTCTTTCGATTCCTGTCAACCCTGTATTTTTTAGTCAAGTATATGATTAGCTTTCAATTAAACTAGATCACTCTGATAGATGACGTCAGACATATTGAGGCTTGATTTCCTAGTATTTTTATTGTGTAACCACGGTTTTGTATGGCTAAATATGCACCTTTTCGAACAAACTGTATATGTATGTTGTAAAATGATGTTACAGGAGTGTCATCGGAAGAATTCTGAGAAGGTTAGTGAAAAAATTAATATCTTTTGGCGATGTTGACGTTATAGCGCTCTTTGGCTGGAATCGATGCTCTGGTAACGTTTGCACATGTAGTATGCTAACTTATCGATTTATTGTGTTTTCGCTGAAAAACGCTTAGAAAATCTGAAATATGGTCTGAAATCACAAGAACTGGGTCTTTCCATTGCTATGCTTTGTCTATTTTTATGAAATGTTTTATGATGAGTAAATTGGTCATACACGTTGCTCTATCTAGTAATTCTAGTCGATTTGTGATGGTCGGTGCAATTGTAAACTGTGATTTCTACCTGAAATATGCACTTTTTTTCTAACAAAAACTATCCTATACCATGAATATGTTATCAGACTGTCATCTGATGGTTTTTTTTATAGGTTATTGGCTATCAATATCTTAGTTGAGCCGAATTGGTGATAGCACCTGAAGGAGTAAGAAACTGATGGAGTTAGAATAGTGGTGTATTTTGCTAACGTGTTTAGCTAATAGATTTACATATTTTGTCTTCCCTGTAAAACATTTTAAAAATCTGAAATGGTGGCTTTATTCACAAGATCTGTATCTTTCATCTGGTGTCTTGGACTTGTGATTTAATGATATTTAGATGCTACTATCTACTTGTGAAGCTATGCTAGCTATGCTAATCAGTGTGTGGGGGGTGGGGGGTGATCCCGGATACGGGGTTGAGGTTCGGTAAAGGTTAACGCCATCTCTCCTCCTCTCCCAAACCTGACCCTCTCTCCTTAACGCCATCTCTCCTCCTCTCCCAAACCTGACCCTCTCTCCTTAACGCCATCTCTTCTCCTCTCCCAAACCTGACTCTCTCTCCTTAACGCCATCTCTCCTCCTCTCCCAAACCTGACCCTCTCTCCTTAACGCCATCTCTCCTCCTCTCCCAAACCTGACCCTCTCTCCTTAACGTCATCTCTCCTCCTCTCCCAAACCTGACTCTCCCTCCTTAACGCCATCTCTCCTCCTCTCCCAAACCTGACCCTCTCTCCTTAACGCCATCTCTCCTCCTCTCCCAAACCTGACCCTCTCTCCTTAACGCCATCTCTCCTCCTCTCCCAAACCTGACCCTCTCTCCTTAACGTCATCTCTCCTCCTCTCCCAAACCTGACCCTCTCTCCTTAACGCCATCTCTCCTCCTCTCCCAAACCTGACCCTCTCTCCTTAACGCCATCTCTCCTCCTCTTCCAAACCTGACCCTCTCTCCTTAACGCCATCTCTCCTCCTCTCCCAAACCTGACCCTCTCTCCTTAACGCCCTCTCGCCTCCTCTCCCAAACCTGACCCTCTCTCCTTAACGTCATCTCTCCTCCTCTCCCAAACCTGACCCTCTCTCCTTAACGCCATCTCTCCTCCTCTCCCAAACCTGACTCTCTCTCCTTAACGCCATCTCTCCTCCTCTCCCAAACCTGACCCTCTCTCCTTAACGCCATCTCTCCTCCTCTCCCAAACCTGACCCTCTCTCCTTAACGCCATCTCTCCTCCTCTCCCAAACCTGACCCTCTCTCCTTAACGTCATCTCTCCTCCTCTCCCAAACCTGACTCTCTCTCCTTAACGCCATATCTCCTCCTCTTCGCCTTCTGTCTCACAACTCTCTCAACCTTACTCCATATTTCAATCTTTCTGCCCCTCTTTCTAATTGTCTCCACCCTCTTTCTAATTGTCTCTACCCTCTTTCTAATTGTCTATACCACCTTTCCTGACTTTCTCCCATATTCCTCGCTCCCTCCCATCTCTACTCTCTCTCTTTAATACTTGATGAGCTTCTTGACATGTTTTGGCAGCAGATCCCAGCTCGTCCATCTACTGGCCCAGAAGCGGAAAACCTTCATCAGCAGTGTTTGCTTTCCTAATGAACTCAACTAACTCCAGCACACAGCCACCAGGGAATCACAAGGACACTCAGGCCCATAGTAAACACTTGGTAAACACACACACACACACACACACACACACACACACACACACACACACACACACACACACACACACACACACACACACACACACACACACACACACACACACACACACACACACACACACACACACACACACACACACACACAGAGGCAGCAAGAGAGTGACAGCTGCACAGACAGACACTCAGACAGGTAGAGTGAGCAGCCTGAATCACCTCTGAGCCAAAATGTGTTGTGTCCTAAAGTTTTACACACATATTTAAACAATATTCAGCAGACCATCTGCCATCCCATTCAACTCCAACACACACATTGATGCAACCTCTCACACATACACACACACACACACACACACACACACACACACACACACACACACACACACACACACACACACACACACACACACACACACACACACACACACACACACACACACACACACACACACACACACACACACACACACACACACACACACCAGCCCTGAAGCAGCCTCTACCAGTCATTCCTCCCTGGGGGGCCCAAGGCTGCAGAGCCAGAGCCAGCCGGTGCAATCTCTGCCATCTCTGTCACATCGGCCATCATTCTCCTCTACCACAGTGACATAGCCAGCACTGTGTGTGTGTGTGTGTGTGTGTGTGTGTGTGTATGTGTGTGTGTGTGTGTGTGTGTGTGTGTGTGTGTGTGTGTGTGTGTGTGTGTGTGTGTGTGTGTGTGTGTGTGTGTGTGTGTGTGTGTGTGTGTGTGTGTGTGTGTGGAGCAGGACGAGGGTTGGGGGCCGATGGCAGTCTCACTCTGTTATCTCCAGCCAGTACAGGCCAGACGCTCTGTGTCTCCTCCTGGCACGTGTGTGTGTGTGTGTGTGTGTGTGTGTGTGTGTGTGTGTGTGTGTGTGTGTGTGTGTGTGTGTGTGTGTGTGTGTGTGTGTGTGTGTGTGTGTGTGTGTGTGTGTGTGTGTGTGTGTGTGTGTGTGTGTGTGATAAATGAGAGGTTGTGTGTCTGGGTTGTCTGTCCCTGAATGACCCTGCTATGGAGCAGGTTGGCCGACTGAGCTCTCACACACACACACACACACACACACACACACACACACACACACACACACACACACACACACACACACACACACACACACACACACACACACACACACACACACACACACACACACACACACACACACACACACACACACTCTCACTCTCTCCGCTCTGTGGGCTAGGCTAATGACAGCCAGTGTAACAGTGGAAAGGAGAGGAGACACAGAGAGGAAGCCCTGCATACTGAGAGGAGGGAAATGGAGCAGGCGTAATCCCCGCAGACAGACCCACATTTAGTATGAAAGATACACACTTTATAGGGCAGGGTAACACTAGACAATATTAAAGCAACATTAAAGGTTGTGGACGTTGGTAATGGTAATTGAATGGTATTATAAAGTGTGTGAATGGTTGACACTACAGGCCCTTCCTAACTAACCCCAGCAGACATCAGGGACCTGGCATCTCGCCAGCGGAGGTGCCCTCCTGTTTCCCCTGGCACCTTACTGTTCCCTCCACAGCTGGTGTTTTCTACAGACTGGTGTGTGTCCACTCTGCTCTGCTCTCCATTAGACCCCTGACACACACACACAACCCAGAGGTCCCTTGTTGCCCAGGCAACAGAGTGAGCATCTGTGTCATGCCAGAGAGAAACTGCAGAGGCCGAAAGCCAACACTGGCACAGTCTAATGACAGAGAGTGTGTGCTGTGTTACTTTGCTGAGATCACATATATAATGTTTTTATTTAACCTTTATTTAACTAGGCAAGTCAGTTAAGAACAAATTCTTATTTACAATGACAGCCTACCGGGGAACAGTGGGTTAACTGCCTTGTTCAGCGGCAGAACAACATCTTTTTTACTTTGACAGCTCAATAATTCGATCCAGCAACCTTTCGGTTAGTGGCCCAACGGTCTAGCCCAAATATGAACTTGTCTAGGCAAGTCAGTTAAGAACAAATTCTTATTTACAATGACGGCCTACACCGGCCAAACCCGACAACGCTGTGCCAATTGTGCGCAGCCGGTTGTGATACAGCCTGGATTCAAACCAGGGTGTCTGTAGTGATGACTCAGGCACTGAGATGCAGTGCCTTAGACCGCTGCACCACTCAGGAGCCTTAATGAGCCTCAACCTGGAGATGAGCCTCAAGCCTCAACCTGAAGATGTAAATAAATCAGGACATTAAGGGCTTTTCTGAACGTATGACTTTCTAAAGGACTTATGTTGACACCTCTAACAGTGCAAGTCCTTCTCTAGAAGGGCATGTGTCCAGGGAGAATAGAGAATGATCCATTCTACTATATCTATTATATATATATATATATATATATATATATATATATATATATATATATATATATATATATATATATATATATATATATTATAGTCTGTGGCACAGCATGCAGTGTGTCATCATATTAGCTATAAAACCTCCATTAACATGTCAAAACAAACACCCTCTTTAAGAAGCCCTTATACATCTACAGCCGCATGGTGTGTGTGTGTGTGTGTGTGTGTGTGTGTGTGTGTGTGTGTGTGTGTGTGTGTGTGTGTGTGTGTGTGTGTGTGTGTGTGTGTGTGTGTGTGTGTGTGTGTGTGTGTGTGTGTGTGTGTGTGTGTGTGTAATGCAAACCCGTTTTAGAGCCGTCTTCAATAAAACCTGTGGTGTTTGTGTCTGCAGCGTAACAGTGTTAACGATTCTACAGCTATGAGACCATAGCCTAACTATAAATATATATAGCCATAAAGTATTTTTATTAAACATTACAGCCAACTGGAGACGAGAGTTGCTTTGTTAGCTAGTTAATAAGGCCATACTGTCATTACTATGGAGTGTAGTTAAATAGGATGGTGACAGGTTTATGTCATAGTGTCATAGTGTCATAGTGTGGAGATCATTAGGAGTGGATGCGTGTAACTTAGACCTGTGGTTCAGTAAACCATCACACACACACAGAGTGAGGTAGGGCTGGTGGTCTGGTGTGTCCCTGCTGTAGGCGTAATGAAGTAGAAAGCCATTTGAGGAGAGAACCCTCCAGCCCTGATAAATGACAGAGACGGAGGACAGGGAAAATGGGAATCAGTGATGTATACTTAGAGACCGACCAAGGAAGGAGAGAGAGAGAGAGAGAGAGAGAGAGAGAGAGAGAGAGACCAAGAGAGAGAGACCAAGAGAGAGCGAGCAAGAGAGAGAGAAAGAGAGAGAGACCAAGAGAGAGCGAGCAAGAGAGAGAGAAAGAGAGAGAGACCAAGAGAGAGAGAGAGTGAGAGAGAGACCAAGTGAGAGAGAGAGAGAGAGAGACCAAGAGAGAGAGAGAGACAGACCAAGAAAGAGAGACCAAGAGAGAGAGAGAGAGAGAGAGAGACCAAGAGAGAGACCAAGAGAGAGAGAGAGAGAGAGAGAGAGAGAGAGAGAGAGAGAGAGAGAGAGACCAAGAGAGCGCGAGCAAGAGAGAGAGAAAGAGAGAGAGACCAAGAGAGAGAGAGAGAGTGAGAGAGAGACCAAGTGAGAGAGAGAGAGAGAGAGACCAAGAGAGAGAGAGAGAGAGACAGACCAAGAAAGAGAGACCAAGAGAGAGAGAGAGAGAGACCAAGAGAGAGACCAAGAGAGAGAGAGAGAGAGAGAGAGAGACCAAGAGAGAGAGAGAGAGAGAGACAGACAGACAGACCAAGAGAGAGACCAAGAGAGAGAGAGAGAGAGAGAGAGAGAGAGACAGACAGACAGACAGACCAAGAGAGAGACCAAGAGAGAGAGAGAGAGAGAGAGAGAGAGAGAGAGAGAGAGAGAGGGAGAGAGAGAGATCAAGAGAGGGAGTGTTGATTAGAGGAGAAACTGTTTTCAAGGCGATAAAGCTTAGTTCCCACTTCCCCCTTTTTAGTGTTCTCTCCAGCAATCCCTCTCTTTCCTGTAATTTGTCTTCCTTCTCCCTTCTCTCTTCTCCTTTTCTCTCTCTTCAACCCTCCTCCCGAATGAGGAGAGTTGATTTTAATGGCAACCCACTAATATTTTTTCTCTAACGTTTCTGTAACGCTTCCCTAACTCTTCCATAACACTTTGCTTAGCCCCCGTAGAGATGATTAAATTCACGGTCCATTTATGGTCCAGGGCATAGGCCCTCAGGTAAAACCGCTAACCTGTGCAGGGCCAGCTACCGCTAGCGACCGTGACCGCACACTCTAAAAAGCTGGACCTTTGGTGTTCATTTAAATAAATAAATAAATAAATACAGCGCAGATCACAGGGAGAACACAGCCATAAAAACAATTAATCTGGCTATAAACAAGCCATTCTGGCTGTCGGACAGGAAGGGAACCACACGACCATGATATTAGACCAGGAGAAGGGGAGCCACACACACTACAATCACGCCTCTAAAAGAAACGTATAATGTGGTAAATCCGTCTTTGCAGCCTGGCAGTACACATCTATATCTCAATACGTATCTACAGTGGTTTAGTGGTTTTCTCATTAACTGTAGTATCATAGAGTGGCTCAGCGCCAATCATTATGTTAAGGAAAAGACTGTCACACAGCCTTTCTAGCACAATGAAATAAGGAGATTGAAAAAAGACTAAATCCATCATGGAGCATGATAAATCACGAGACTAAGGCTAAGATTTAGCAGCATTTCCCTGATGGCCAATTAAAGCAATGAAAAAATTGTAATCTCCCAGGTTGCAATCGCACTGCACATTAGGCCCATCAATCCGTCACGCTTTGATGTGGGACTGGCTGCTAGTTCATTATGACTTTCACCAGCCAGCCAATCATGGACTACAGTGAACTTGTGTCAGGGTGAATGGCATGTGTCAGGGTGAATGGCATGTGTCAGGGTGAATGGCATGTGGCAGAGTGAATGCCATGTGGCAGGGTGAATGGCATGTGGCAGAGTGAATGGCATGTGTCAGGGTGAATGGCATGTGGCAGGGTGAATGGCATGTGGCAGGGTGAATGGCATGTGGCAGGGTGAATGCCATGTGGCAGGGTGAATGCCATGTGGCAGGGTGAATGGCATGTGGCAGGGTGAATGGCATGTGGCAGGGTGAATGGCATGTGGCAGAGTGAATGCCATGTGGCAGGGTGAATGCCATGTGGCAGGGTGAATGGCATGTGGCAGGGTGAATGCCATGTGGCAGGGTGAATGCCATGTGGCAGGGTGAATGCCATGTGGCAGGGTGAATGCCATGTGGCAGGGTGAATGCCATGTGGCAGGGTGAATGGGCCAGGCAGGTCACCCGTGATACAAGTCAGTATTCGACATCCATCCGTGTCTGAGGACGTCGGGAGACGACGTAGCAACCGGTCACTCCGGGCAACAGTGAGCGCTGTTACCTGGAAGTAGGATTTGGTTGTGAATAGGAATGGTGGATGGGCGTAAACATCTGGTGACAAAGGTTGTATGTTCAAATCCAGCGATAGAAAGTTGGTTTTGACATTTTTGTTTTAAGCCTATCCCAAACCTTAACCCTTACCTTAACCATTCAGAGTTAATGCTTAAACTTAACCTTGGAACGAGGAAGAGAGGTAACCAAACACTTCAAAATTTGACGTTTGAGAAATATGGATGACTGTCTAATTCTGACATGAGAATGTGAGAGCTTGTTGGAATGGGCATGTCAGGGCACACCAAGTGGCATTCCCACTCGACAGGAAATGACACCCGAATGCATGAACATACACAAAAGTGGCATATGTGTGTGTGTGTGTGTGTGTGGGCAAGTGCAGGACTGTACTGGGTCTATACACATGCGATGTGAATGTGTGCTTGTGTAGCCTTATGGTTTGTAGCTTGTGTGTGATGAGATGGGTGCTAAAAAGCATCTTCAGTTGGGTGTAGAATATGAGTGTTTAAGATTGCTAAAGCTAATAATAGCAGGATGTTATTGTACTTCCTTTAACAGTGGAAATGATGATTCTCTCCTGGCTGGCGATCCGCCACATTTAGCTATAAGAAAAAACAAACGCTGTAGCAACACAAATATACTTGCGGACACACAGGAACACAGACAGACACACAGGAACACAGACAGACACACAGGAACACAGACAGACACACAGGAACACAGACAGACACACAGGAACACAGACAGACACACAGGAACACAGACAGACACACAGGAACACAGACAGACACACAGGAACACAGACAGACACACAGGAACACAGACAGACAGACACACAGAAACACAGACAGACACACAGGAACACAGACAGACACACAGGAACACAGACAGACACACAGGAACACAGACAGACACACAGGAACACAGACAGACACACAGGAACACAGACAGACACACGCATTCGGAGATACACAGGAACACAGACAGACACACAGGAACACAGACAGACACACAGGAACACAGACAGACACACAGGAACACAGACAGACACACGCATTCGGAGATACACAGGAACACAGACAGACACACAGGAACACAGACAGACACACGCATTCGGAGATACACAGGAACACAGAGACACACAGGAACACAGACAGACACACGCATTCAGATATACACAGGAACACAGACAGACACACAGGAACACAGACAGACACACGCATTCGGAGATACACAGGAACACAGACAGACACACGCATTCGGAGATACACAGGAACACAGACAGACACACAGGAACACAGACAGACAGACGCATTCAGAGATACACAGGAACACAGACAGACACACAGGAACACAGACAGACAGACGCATTCAGAGATACACAGGAACACAGACAGACACACGCATTCGGAGATACACAGGAACACAGACAGACACACAGGAACACAGACAGACAGACGCATTCAGAGATACACAGGAACACAGACAGACACACACATTCAGAGACACACCGAAAGCCAGACACATAGCGTTCTCAGATCTGGCTGCAGGGCAGTGAAGAAAGAGCGAGAGAAAGAAGGACAGAGGGGAGAGAGAGAGGGGATGGGTGGGCTGTTTCTCTTTCAGATGTATGGGTCTGTACTGTACCTGTAAATGAGCTCTCTCCTCCACTCAGGGCCACCTCTAGAGAAAAGATAGAGGAGTGAGACTTTCTCCTATACATCCTAGCACCAAATGACTGGCTCTGACTGACACACCGCTATTCTCTTTGCTCTCTCTCCCCCTTGTCGTTCTTTCTCTCGCTCTTTCTTTGCTGCCCTGAAGCCAGATCTGAGAACACTGTCATTCTGCTCCAATCTTTACTTTCTCTGTCTTCCTTTTCTTCGTTTCTGAAATTATGTAATTCTTCCACTGGGGTTTCTGACATTTTGTTATTGTGTTCCGTGTCTGGAACATTGTAAAAGTTCTCTACGTGAATAAGAACATTCTGGCAACTCTACTCAGTGCCTCTGTCCAACTTGCATACCCAGTGTACACAACTAGTGTACGTGGAGAAAGATAGACTCACACACGGTACACAACATAAACACAAATCAGAGAAGGAAGAGAATATGACAAATACACACATGGAACCACAAGTTTAACACTCAAAACACAAGGTTCACACACGCACAAACACACATTCATCCTTTCTTACTAATCAAGAGGAATACCTATGTAAGAATGCTGTTGATCGACTACAGCTCAGCATTCAACACCATAGTACCCTTCAAGCTCATCACTAAGCTCAGGGCAATGGGTCTGAACCCCTCCCTGTGCAACTGGGTTCCTGACGGGCCAACCCCAAGTGGTGAAGGTACTGTAGGCAACAACACCTCCGCCACACTGATCCTCAACACAGGGGGCCCCACAGGGGTGAGTGCTCAGCCCCCTCCTGTACTCCCTGTTCATCCATGACTGTGTGGCCACGCACGCCTCCAACTCAATCATCACGTTTGCTGACGACAAAACAGTGGTAGGTCTGATTACCAACAATGACGAGAGTCTACATGGAAGAGGTGAGGGCCCTGGCGGAGTGGTGCCAGGAAAATAACCTCTCCCTCAACGCCAACAAAACGAAGGAGCTGATCGTGGACTACAGGAGACAGCAGAGAGACCACGCCCCCATCCACATCGACGGGGACGCAGTGGAGAGGTTCAAAAGCCTCAAGTTCCTTGGCGTGCACATCACTGAGGACCTGAAATGGTCCCTTCAGACAGTGTGGTGAAGGTGTAACAGCGCCTTATTAACCTCAGGAGGTTGAAGTAATTCAGCTTGGCCCCTAAGACCTTCACAGACTTCTACAGATGCACCCTTGAGAGCATCCTGTCGGGGTGTATCACCGCATGGTACAGCAATTGAATGATTCGGGGGCAAACTGCCAGCCAATCAGGACATCTACAGCACCCAGTGTCACAGGAAGGCCAAGAAAATCATCAAGGACCTCAGCCGCCCGAGCCACAGCCTGTTCACCCCGCTACCATCTAGAATGCAGAGACAGTACAGGTGCATCAAAGCTGGGACAGAGAGACTGATGAACAGCTTCTATCTCCAGGCCATCAGACTGTTAAACAGTCACCACTAGCCAGCCTCCACCCAGAACCCTGCCCTGAACCTCAGACACTGCCACCTCAGACACCCGGTACTCTACCCAGCACCTTAGAGACCGTTGTCCTTTTACATAGTCAATGTTCAATGATCACTCTAATAATGTTTACATACTGTTTTGCCCATTTTATGTGTATGTACTGTATTCTAGTCAAGTCTCCTCCTATATAACTACTGCTGTACACACTTTTTCTATTCACATACTGTCCATACTGTCTGTACACACCATTCACCAAGCTAATTTCCTGCAATTCTATCCATTTTGCTATGGTGCATTTGAATACTGTATTCTCTATATAGCTAATTGTAATATATCTACTGTTGTATAGATACATATAGATTGTATTTGGATGATTGTTACAGTGATATTTGGGCTGTTAATTGGATTTGTTCCGACATTCCTTGATTTCTTGTTGTTCTTTCAGTTTTTTGGTTTTTAAATAGATTATTTGTTTACCTGATTGACATTTTACTGCATTGTTAGGAGCTAGTAACATGAGTATTTCGCTGCATCCGCTATAACATCTGCTAAACTGTGTACGCGACCAATAAACTTTTATTATTTTTAATCAAGTTCCTCAACTCCATTTCAACAAGGAACTAGGGATTTGAAGTAATGTTATTTGATACAGTTGAAGTCGGAAGTTTACATACACCTCCTTGCTCACACACGCTTTTTCAGTTCTGCCCACAAATTTTCTATAAGATTGAGGTCAGGGCTTTATGATGGCCACTCCAATAGCTTGACTTTGTTGTCCTTAAGCCATTTTGCCACAACTTTGGAAGTATGCTTGGGGTCATTGTCCACTTGGAAGACCCATTTGCGACCAAGCTTTAACTTCCTGACTGATGTCTTGAGATGTTGCTTCAATATATCCACATCATTTTGCTTCTCATGATGCCATCTATTTTGTGAAGTGCACCAGTCTCTCCTGCAGCAAAGCACCCCCACAACTTGATGCTGCCACCCCTGTGCTTCACGGTTGGGATGGTGTTCTTCGGCTTGCAAGCATCCCCCTTTTTCCTCCAAACATAACAATGGTGATTATAACAAAACAGTTATATTTTTGTTTCATCAGACCAGAGGACATCTCAAAAAGTATGATCTTTGTCCCCATGTGCAGTTGCAAACTGCTTTTTAAAGGCGGTTTTGGAGCAGTGGCTTCTTCGTTGCTGAGTGGCCTTTCAGATTATGTCGATATAGGACTCGTTTTACTGTAGATATAGACACTTTTGTATATGTTTCCTCCAGCATCTTCACAAGGTCCTTTGCTGTTGTTCTGGGATTGATCGCACTTTTCGCACCAAAGTACGTTAATCTCTAGGAGACAGAACACGTCTCCTTCCTGAGTGGTATGACTGCTGCGTGGTCCCATGGTGGGTGTTTATACTTGCGTACTATTGTTTGTACAGATGAACGTGGTACCTTCAGGCATTTGGAAATTGTTCCCAAGGATGATCCAGACCTGTGGACGTCTACAATTTTTTTCCGATTTCTCTTGATTTTCCCATGATGTCAAGCAAAGAGGCACTGAGTTGGAAGGTAGGCCTTGAAATACATCCACAGGTACACCTCAATTGACTCAAATGATGTCAATCAGCCTATCAAAAGCTTCTAAAGCCATGACATCATCTTCTGGAATTTTCCAAGCTGTTTAAAGGTACAGCCAACTTAGTGTATGTAAACTTCTGACACACTGGAATTGTGATACAGTGAATTATAAGTGAAATAATCTGTCTGTAAACAATTGTTGGAAAAATTACTTGTGTCATGCACAAAGTAGATGTCCTAACCGACTTGCCATAACTATAGTTTGTTAACAAGAAATTTGTGGTTGAAAAACGAGTTTTAATGACTCCAACCTAAGTGTATGTAAACTTCCGACTTCAACTGTAGTCTCCAATTTGATTAGCTAATTTCATAACTGATCTATCGCCTAAAAAAAACACAAATAAAAAGGAAGTGGGGAATTGTATTATTCAACTCAGACACAGTTTTCCTACAATGTGATTCTTCTAATTTAATTTTTCTTCTCCTTGTTTTCTTTCTGTGGAGCCATCATCTGAAGCCACCCAGGCGGAAAATTAAAACAATTTGAATATTTTCCAGGACTGAGAGGCAGTGTGTATGCTGAACAATGTTTCACCCGCTTTTACGACTTCACGCAGAGAGATAGCGTGTGTGTGTGTGTCTGAATCTGTGCGTGTGTGTGTTTCCCGCACACAAACGGTGCCTGTCTCTCCAACAGATGCACACACACACACACACACACACACACACACACACACACACACACACACACACACACACACACACACACACACACACACACACACACACACACACACACACACACACACACACACACACACACACACACACACACACACACACGCACACACACCTCTCTCAGCTTGGCTGTGTCAGTGAATCAGGTGAGGGATGTGGCATGTTAATCACACATGTCGCTGTAGAAACATTAAAGCTGCATTCAGAGGGATGAGATGCTTGGCAGGGGACAAACATGGGGACAAACAGGGCTACATTCTGATGTTCTGGTAATATTGAGGTAATGATTCAGAATCATTAGCAGGGATGATTGTCATCTAAAGCTTAGAGGGTGTATCTATGTGGATATGAACCGATAAGCCTGTGTTAGCCAAGCTTCAACCTCTAGCCTAAATTACAATGAAAAGCAGAAATACAGTGAGTTTACAATACTCAGTGATTTACAGTATTCTATGTTTTTTCACCCATACACACAACCTTATGCTTCTGAATGAATGACAGCGTGAGACGTAACGCTACACAAACCTCTTGTTACATGTCAGCCCAAGCTGAGGCAGAATGACAGGAACATGGTTAGCTGTCTATAGTACGGAGCTAATGAAGATTGGGTTCTCAGGTGTCAGTATGACTCACACACACACACATTGTACTAGCACTGATTCCCGCTTTCCCCTGATGTTGCTGTCAGCGTCCCACTAGAGAACCTGACAGGGGAGGAGAGAGACGCAGCACGGTAGGAATAACCTCGACTTCACAGAGAGCAGGGCAACTCTGGTGTACTACTGCCTGAGGAAGTGACACACACACATGCACACATGCCCACCCGCCCGCACACACACACACTGGATTGGATTCATTGCAGGCCTCTTTATGAACACAGGTAGTTGGTTCCTTCTCCCTGTGGTAATTTAATCTCCAATTGAAGCAGGAAACATGGGCTTTGCTGTATAAATCTCCAAGTTAGAGGCTGGCTCTGGGGAGCAGTACAGACCACAGACCCTTCCTCCCACCACTGAATAAAACACCCCATTTAGAACCTACAGCCATACACCATCAATCACAACATCACCACACACACTTAGAGAAGGGATGGGGGTGAGGGAGGGAGAGAGAGAGGGAGAGAGAGATAGAGAGGGAGAGGGGAAAAGGGGGATTGGGCAAAAGATGAAGACCAAGAAGTAAGAGAGAGAGAGATAAACTGGAAGGACAAAGGCAGAATGGGAAGTATAAAGCACCTTTATGTCCCTCAGTCTGTAAAAGCTCAACATGTGTTTTTTACTGGAGCATGTTAAAGAACATGTTAAAGAGCAATGTTTTTGTAATTGCTGCCCAATAAAGAAAGTATGTACAGTAATTACTGTTGGCCTGATTCCTCTTCGTCACACACACTGAATTGGAGTGAGGTGTGTGTGTGTGTGTGTGTACGCATATGTGTCGGACAAGGTGAGGAGTCAGCCCTCATGCTTAATTAATAAGCCATTTCCATACGTTATCTCTGAATCCCTCAGAGACTCAGAGCCCACTGCCTCCTGGGTAATTGTGAGGGTGTAGAAGGAGAGGTAGAATTATCAGGCTTAGCCCTGTGTTGCCATTTAAATAAATGGGAATGGCGTGTCGAGTGAGGAGAGACAGGAGTGGCTGGGAACTTTGAAACAGGAACTGCATTTTCCTCCTATGTATACATTTTCCTCCTATGTATACATTTTCCTCCTATGTATACATTTTCCTCCTATGTATACATTTTCCTCCTATGTATACATTTTCCAAGGTTACTGAATTTTCACGATTGAGAGGATGAATAATATGATTCCAGCTGCAATCATTTCTGCATTAGGGGAACATCCGGTCCCTGGAAATAGAGTTTGGAGAGTCTGTGACTGAATCCTAGTGACTCAAACTGTCAATTACCACCATCCCTTCTCGAGCGTGTGTGTGTGTGTGTGTGTCTGTGTGTGTGTGTGTGTGTGTGTGTGTGTGTGTGTGTGTGTGTGTGTGTGTGTGTGTGTGTGTGTGTGTGTGTGTGTGTGTGTGTGTGTGTGTGTGTGTGTGTGTGTTTCAGAGTGCTAACATTCAGATTGAATTGCAGCTAGAGGCTGTTGGGTTCTATGGAGAGAAGGAGAGATACTTTATGGTCCAGGTGGAAGCTGCTCTCCATACCTCATACTGATACCTGAGAACCCACCTGATTCACACAGTGTGACAACTGTGACAGGATGACATAATGACCGTGAGGCATTCAAAAGTAACTTTTCAAAATGCCTTTGCTGCAGCAGCGGTGCATTGGTAGTGTGATAAACTCCTTCAGAAGGTGAAGTCAAGGACTTAGTGCATTAGCCATCATCTATAGTGAAATAAAATAATATGCCCCTGACAGTTACATCCACTGAAACAACGTTTTGTTTTAACATTTACACTTCTGAATGGCTGCAACTGAATGATCTTCCTGCTGCAGTATTATGTCAAAGCTGCTAATAAATGACTAGCACCAATAACCATAACTGGATTAAGGGTTAACTTTCAGAGGCCCTGGACCTGATGTTGAAGGATTTATGTAGTGACACGCCCACATCATGTCTTGGACCCGCCTGACAAGAACAAGATAAATTAAACTGCCTCGTTAATCAATCCCAGCTAATGATGTATGTGCTCAAACGTGTGTGTGTGTGTGTGTGTGTGTGTGTGTGTGTGTGTGTGTGTGTGCGTGTGTGTCTATGTGTACATATGTGTGTGTGTGCAGGCTATCATGTGTGTGTGTATTCCAGGCAGTTCTGCAGTGGTCCAGCTCTAATAGCTTGCTGGTTATTTACAGCCGGAGCAGGGAGCTGCTTTAGCCAGAGTGTTGTAGATCACCATGCATGTACAGACAGAGCACGCTCCCAGGACACCACCGTAAAACACCAGCATTCTCTGGGCTTTATTACACTGGCTGGACTGTGTCTGCTAACACAAGAACACCCAGGACTATGGACAGGTTTACAGTGGGCTGGAGCTCTAGCAGACTCACACTGCAGGCAAACATACACTTCCACAATGCTGAAAAAGATTGAAGTACTGTGTAATGTAAAGGAGGGTGAAAGAAAACAAAGTAAATTACTAATAATAACATGTTATTAAAATAGTGCTTTTCAAGGAGCCAAAGTTGCATAATGAGTCGCAATTGAATCATGCATCGCAAACGGTTTGGTGAAATGCTTTTATCAAACACTACAAAACATGACTGCCTGGAGAGCAGACCAGATGGTACCAAACTAACTTTCTGACACAACAAACTCTAATCATCTCTACAGAGCTGTCGGAGCTCTGTTGATCAGAACATCATTTATTTCACATCAACATTGAGAGATGAGATGTGTCTCAGCCTGCTGAGCCAATCAAATCATTACTAAACAACAGCAGGCAGACATATTTAATAAGTGTATGGTAAATATGAGGAATAACAGTTTGTGTGTGTGTGAGCGTGTATGTGTGTGTGTGTGTGAGCGTGTGTGTGTGTGTGTGTGTGTGTGTGTGTGTGTGTGTGTGTGTGTGTGTGTGTGTGTGTGTGTGTGTGTGTGTGTGTGTGTGTGTGTGTGTGTGTGTGTGTGCATGCATGTGATTGGCAGACTGATTGGCACGCTATATGCGGTGCAGGTGGCTCTACTCTACATGTGGTGTGGTCTTTTAGAACATGTTGCCAGGGTAATGGACCGGATGATTGCTTAGCAACGGCCACTGACCTCACTGCAGGGGTACCCAGTGGGGGACTCAGAGGGGACCGGAGGGGAAGAGACAGAGAGAGAGTGAGTGTAAATACAACCTAGATTTATTTGTATTTATTTTCTCTTTTGTACTATTTGCACATCGTTTCAACACTGTATATAGACATGACATTTGAAATGTCTTTATTATTTTTGAACTTTTGTGAGTGTAATGTTTACAGTACATTTTTTATTGTTTATTTCACTTTCTTTGGCAATGTTAACATATGTTTCCCATGCCAATAAAGCCCTTAAATTAAATTGAAATTGAAATTGAGGGAGATACATTGGGAGAGAGAGAGAGAAAGAGAGCAACAGAGGGAGATACATTGGGAGAGAGAGAGAGAAAGAGAGCAACAGAGGGAGATACATTGGGAGAGAGAGAGAGAGGAGCTGCTCATCTGGTCTGGATGACTGCCAGAGATGCCTTTGTTTCTTTCACTTCTTCCCTATAGGCAATTCCACAGTAACGGAATTGTGCTGCCACTCAGATTTTTCCATTAAAATGTATGCTAAACAAAAAACATTGATTTCAAAGTTTAACAAACCATACAACTCTATGCACAATTACTACTTTTAACAATTGCCACTAAACATTTTACAAAAACACAATTACTGGAAGAACTGTGCAGATGCAAAGTTTGGTAACAGAATTTCGGTAAAATCTCCCTCAGTTATTTATTTGTCCACTTTTTCCAAAAAGTTTAATATATGATCTAAAGTAAGATTCAACGATGTCTGCAGAAATAATGGTGTATCAGCTATGACATGACATCTCGTTTGGTTATTGAACGACAGTAAGTGAAGTGGATTTACACCTGCTAACGGAATTTGCGGTAACGGAATATCATCGGTCCCTGATCTGTACTACACAGAAATGCATAATTATGGATATGAATTTCATTCTCTTCATGGTGATGTATCCTAAATAGGTACACAAAAAGGTATAAATACACAATATCCTCCTTTGTACATTTGGGTATTATTCTACACACTGGCTATTATTTGAATGAGTGCTGTCTCCAAACAACACCAAATCAGAAAAAATCTTGGGTTGTTGGTAACGGAATTTCAAGGCACACGGCAATGTTTCTTAAACTTACAGAAGGCAGAAACATTTATCCAAAAACTAAATATACACTTTGATATCAGTTGTCAGGGGTCTTTACATCGACATTACTGTGTTTTGATGTATTTATAATATACTATTAGACGTTTTCTAAGACCTCTTTTTCATCTGTTTGACCAGAAATCAAACCCTTTGCTTATTCCAAATTTTTGGGATGGAAAATGGTTGAAAAATGTATATATGCCAAACGTTCTCACAAATATAGACTCATAGCTTTCATATGACACCGTACTGTATTTGACATACTCCTATAAACGTCACATGTTGGTGCTCATGGGTCCTTTTACATGGAAATGACCATATCTTTTCATTCCATTTATTTATCCTTTATCACAAATGTACTCCTTCTCTCACCCTGTCTCTGTCTCCAATAGGCCACGGCAAGGCTTTGTACTGTTTGCGCCTGTCTGTCTGTCTGTCTGTAGGCAGTGAACCTTGTGAAGCCTGGTGAAGATTTAAAGCCCAGCCCAAGGTGTAGCGCTCAATGAGATCAGCATAAGATCAGCTCCAACACGCTCCTCACTTTCTCTCTAGGATTACTGTATAGAGACGGGTCAAAAGGAAACACGCTCCTTTCACTTTCTCTCCTGAAAAATGTATTTCTCCCTGAGTTAAAAGGGGAGAATAGCCCCTTCTCGTTCCCCCGAGGGTGCATGTGAGTGTGAGTGTGTGTGTGTTTTAATATCACGTGCACAAGTACAGTGAAATGCCTTTCTAGCAAGCTCCAAACCCAACAATGCAGTAATCAATATCAATGTAGCACAACAAATAACACAAGGTAGAAGAAAAACACACCAGAAAATAAAAATAAGAAATAAGAAGAACAGGAGAAAGTAAGTAATCATACTATCTATATGCAGGGTCAGTTCCAGTACCATATTTACAATGTGCAGGGATACTGGATCGATAGAGGGAGATATGTAGAGGGGTAGCAACGACCATATTTACAATGTGCAGGGATACTGGATCGATAGAGGGAGATATGTAGAGGGGTAAGGTGACTAGGCATCAGGATATATGATAAACAGAGTAGCAGCAGCGTATATGATGACTGTATGTGAGTGGGTGTGTGTAGAGTCAGTATAAATGTATGTGCATATTATGTATGTGTGAGCAAATGAAGAAGTGAGTGTTTGTGTGTGTGTTGGAGTGTCAGTGTGTGTGTGAGTGTGTAGCGCTGACACTGTGTATAGAGAAATAAAATACAAGGGTCAACTCAGATAGTCCATGTAGCCATTGTGTTAGCTATTAACATTCTTATGGCTTGGGGATAGAACCTGTTCAGGAGCCTGTTGGTGTCAGACTTGATGTACTGGTACCGCTTGCTGTGCGTAAGCAGAGAGAACAGTCTATGGCTTGGGCGGCAGAAGTCTTTAATGATTTTCTGGGCCTTCCATTCACACTGCCTGATATACAGTTGAAGTCGGAAGTTTACATGCGCTTAGGTTGGAGTCATTAAAACTCGTTTTTCAACCACTCCACAAATGTCTTGTTAACAAACTATAGTTTTGGCAAGTCGGTTAGGACATCTACTTTTTGCATGACACAGATACTTTTTCCAACAATTGTTGGAAATGAAGATGATTTTACTTATAATTCACTGTATCACAAGTCCAGTGGGTCAGAAGTTTACATACACTAAGTTGACTGTGCCTTTAAACAGCTTG
The DNA here is from genome assembly GCF_016432855.1 of Salvelinus namaycush. Taxonomy (NCBI): domain Eukaryota; kingdom Metazoa; phylum Chordata; class Actinopteri; order Salmoniformes; family Salmonidae; genus Salvelinus; species Salvelinus namaycush. Next base: position 28,970,189 of record NC_052329.1, read on the forward strand.
GAAAATTACAGAAAATTATGTCATGGCTTTACAAGCTTCTGATAGGCTGATTGACATCATTTGAGTCAATTGGAGGTGTACCTGTGGATGTATTTCAAGGCCTACCTTCAAACTCAGTGAGCACTCTTTGCTTGACATCATGGGAAAATCAAAAGAAATCAGCCAAGACCTCAGAAAAAAAATTATAGACCTCCACAAGTCTGGTTCATTCTTGGGAACAATTTCCAAACACCTGAAGGTACCACGTTCATCTGTACAAACAATAGTATGCAAGTATAAACACCATGGGACCACGCAGCAGTCATACCACTCAGGAAGGAGACGCATTCTGTCTCCTAGAGATGAACATACTTTGGTGCGAAAAGTGCAAATCAATTCCAGAACAACAGCAAAGGACCTTGTAAAGATGTTGGAGGAAACAGGTACAAAAGTATCTATTTCCACAGTAAAATGAGTCCTATAACGACATAACCTGAAAGGCCGCTCAGGAAGGAAGAAGCCACTGCTCCAAAACCGCCTTAAAAAAGCCAGACTATGGTTTGCAACTGCACATGGGGACAAAGATCGTACTTTATGGAGAACTGTCCTCTGGTCTGATGAAACAAAAATAGATTTGTTTGGCCATAATGACCATTGTTATGTTTGGAGGAAAAAGGGGGAGGCTTGCAAGCCGAAGAACACCATCCCAACCGTGAAGCACGGGGGTGGCAGCATCATGTTGTGGCGGTGCTTTGCTGCAGGAGGGACTGGTGCACTTCACAAAATAGATGGCCTCATGAGGAAGCAAAATTATGTGGATATATTTATGCAACATCTCAAGACATCAGTCAGGAAGTTGAAGCTTGGTTGCAAATGGGTCTTTCTGTCACGTTCCTGACCTGTTTTATGTTATTTTTGTATGTGTTTAGTTGGTCAGGGCGTGAGTTGGGGTGGGCATTCTATGTTTTGTGTTTCTATGTTTAGGTGGTTGGTAATTAGCCTTATATGGTTCTCAATCAGAGACAGGTGTTTGACTTTTCCTCTGATTGAGAATCATATATAGGTTGGCTGTTCACACTGTTTGTTTGTGGGTGATTGTCTTCCGTGTCTGTGTCTATGCACCACACGGGACTGTTTCGGTTTGTTCGTTCGTTTGTTGTAGTCTGTACCTGTTCGTGCGTTCTTCGTGTTACATGTAAGTTCTCATAGTTCAGGTCTGTCTACGTTTTCGTTTTGTTATTTTGTAATCATTTCAAGTGTTCTTCATGTTTCGTCTTCGTCTGTAATTAAATCATTATGTATTCACAACCCGCTGCATTTTGGTCCTCCGATCCTTCTCTCCTCTCCTCGTCCGAGGAGGAGGAAGAACTAGACACCCGTTACACTTCCAAATGGACAATGACCCCAAGCATACTTCCAATGTTGTGGCAAAATGGCTTAAGGACAACAACGTCAAGCTATTGGAGTGGCCATCACAAAGCCCTGACCTCAATCCTATAGAAAAGTTGTGGGCAGAACTGAAAAAGCATGTGTGAGCAAGGAGGCCTACAAACCTGACTCAGTACACCAGCTCTGTCAGGAGGAATGGGCCAAAATTCACCCAACTATTGTGGGAAGCTTGTGGAAGGCTACCCAAAATGTTTGACCCAAGTTAAACAATTTAAAAGGCAATGCTACCAAATACTAATTGAGTGTATGCAAACTTCTGACCCACTGGGAATGTGATGAAAGAAATAAAAGCTGAAATAAATCATTCTGTCTACTATTATTCTGACATTTCACATTCTTAAAATAATGTGGTGATCCTAACTGACCTAAAACAGGGAATTTTTACTAGGATTAAATGTAAAACTGAGTTTAAATGTATTTAAATGTAGTTAACTTCCGACTACAACTGTAGATGTCCTGGATGGCAGGGACCTCGGCCCCAGTGATGTACTGGGCTGTCCACACCACACTCTGTAGGCTTTGCGGTAGAGGGCGGTGCTATTGCCATACTAAGCAGTGACGCAGCCAGTCAAGATGCTCTCAATGGTACAGCTGTAGAACTTTATGAGGATTTGAGGGCCCATACCAAATCTTTTCAACCTCCTGTGCACGTGTGTGTGGACCATTTTAGTCTTTAGTGATTTAGAAACCGAGGAACTTGAAGCTCTTGACCCGCTCCACTGCAACCCCAGCTCCTTGGTCTTACTGACGTTGAGGGAGAGGTTGTTGTTCCGGCACCACACTGCCAGGTCACTGACCTCCTCCCTGGCTGTCTCATCGTCACCAGTGATCAGGCCTACCACCATCGTGTTGTTAGCAAACTTGATGACGGTGTTGGAGTCGTGCGTGGCAACGTAGCCGTGGCTCAACAGGGAGTACAGGTGGGGACTAAGCACACACCCCTGTGGGGCCCCCATGTTGAGGGTCAGCGTGGCGGAGGTGATGTTGCTTACCCTCACCACCTGGGGCCGGATCTAGTTAAAGAGAGAGGTGTTCAGTCCCTGGGTCCCCAGCTTGGTGATGAGCTTGGAGGAGACTATGGTGTTGAATGCTGAGCTGTATTCAATGAACATTATTCTCACATAGGTATTCCTCTTATCTAGGTGGGTGAGGGCGGTGTGGAGGGCAATTGAGATTGCGTCGTCTATAGATCTGTTGGGGCGGTATGAAAATTGGAGTGGGTCTAGGGTGTCTAGGATGATGGACTCCCGAGTGGCGAAGCGGTCTAAGGCACTGCATCTCAGTGCTTGAGGCATCACTACAGACACCCTGGTTCGATTCCAGGCTGTATCACAACCGGCTGTGATTGGGAGTCCCATAGGGAGGAGCACAATTGGCCCAGTGTTGTCAGGGTTTGGCCGGTGTAGGCCGTCATTGGAAATAAGAAGTTGTTCTTAACTGACTTGCCTAGTTAAATTAGAGTTCTTGAGGTGTGTGTGTGAGAGAGACTCTTGTGCTGATTTGAAGAGAGGGTCTGCATTAATTACCGTGATGAGAGAGATTAAATTGAGACAGAGACAGCGAGAGATTCAGTGGTTGCATATACAGTAGGTTTCAGAGAACCTCTGTGGTCAGATCAGTCATTTACAGCTCCTTGTGTGGTATTGTCAGACAGATCTGTATAGCAGAGTGAAATGGGACCAATGTCTTCAGAGCCATAAAGATGAACATACTTTACAGCCATGTAAGACTGCCATGGTCAGAGTGCTATATGGTGGACACACGGGGTGCTTTGGTGCCAGTATATCAGTGCATTACAATGAGACAGAGAGTCTTAATGTAGGCCTTTATAGCGCCCCAAAGGGAGACAGGTAGATACATCACACCTTGGGTCTATTTCACTGCTGAAGACTGGGACCTCTTTTATGTGCTGTGTTCTCCCCTGCTCACTATTACTCATCTCCTACCACCTCTCACAGTCTCACGTCACAATTACACGCTCAACCATGTTTCTCAAAAGTCCAGTTTTGAAGTTGTTCCAAACGTCAAATGTTGAAGTGTTTAAGGTTAAGTTTAGGCATTAACTCTGAATGGTCAAGGTTAGGTTTAAGGTTTGGGATAGGCTTTCAACAAAAATAACAAAAAACAACTTTTCATCGCTGGATTTGAAGTTGCAACATTTGGAATCAGAGGCAGATGTTTACACCCATCCGTCATCCCCAGCACCCGAGATCAAGCGAAACCTACTTGAAGGTAACAGTGCTCACTGTTGCCCCTAGTAGCCGGTTTCCAGTGTTGCAACCGAGGACAGATGATTTTTACGCACTTCAGCACTTGGCGGTCCTGTTCTGTGAGCTTGTGTGGCCTACCACTTCACGGCTGAGCCGTTGTTGCTCCTAGACGTTTCCACTTCACAATAACAGCACTTACAGTTGACCGGGGCAGCTCTAGCAGGGCAGAAATTTGACGAACTGACTTTTTGGAAAGGTGGCATCCTATGGCGGTGCAACGTGGAAAGTCACCGAGCTCTTCAGTAAGGCCATTCTACTGCCAATGCTTGGAGATTGCATGGCTGTGTGCTCGATTTTATACACCTCTCAGCCAACTGTGTGGCTGAAACATCCGAATCCACTAATTTGAAGGGGTGTCCACATACTTTTGTATATATAGTGTACCTGCCTACACAGCTTCACACACTACACCACACGCCTCAAGGCTATCCACTTCATATTTCTCCAGTAAATGAAAAAGCAGTGAGACTTTGCCACTGGTGTCTAACAGTGTGACAACAAGCATGGGGGCACAATCAAACACAATATGCTATCATAGCCAGCAATACTAAATACAACATACACTTCATATTCATGGCCACTAATGCATTTTATGAATCCCTCTACATATGGGCTGTACTTTCCACTGTGTGTCTTCTCTATAGCACTGCAGTATCAAACAGCATGAAAACCTCCTCCAGGCATCCTGCTGTGAGTGACTGTGTCTCCCTGTCTTTTCTCTCCAGTTGTAGAGAAAAAGCAGAGCCTCAAGGCATTGCCTGAGCCACATTGATGCATTCACACAGTTTTTACACAAATATACACACAGACACACATGGAACACACACATGTGCACAAACACACAAATGATTAAACACTGTTTATTAGAATGGGAGAGCGGGAGAGAACCAGAGACATTGATTCCCAGAAGATGAATGTTCATCATAATCACCAACACACACACACACGCACGTACAAATTATTAAACACTGTTTATTAGAATGGGAGAGCGGGAGAGAACCAGAGATATTGACTCCCAGAGGATTAATGTTCATCATAATCACCAGCACACACACACGCACACACACACACATACACGCGCACATACACACACATGCACGCGCACATACACGCACGCGCACGCGCACACACCACACAAACACTCTCTGTCTCGCTCTCTCTGTCTCTGACACATTATGCAAATAAGTTAAAAACTCTTCTTCAGACCAATACAAAACATCAAAACAGAAATTCACAATCAAACACACTTACACACACAGCTTCAACTCCACAAGGCAATATTTCAGCCCAAGGAGAAACGCATTCACTATGCCCATGATGCAGTCAGCATGTTTCCCAGGCCTCTTCATACATATGGATGACCAGACTTTGCTTGAATCAGATAGAAAACTGACTGTCTGATTTTCCCCTCCTTTTTCCCCCCTTCTGCTTCACAACTGGAGTCCTGGGAGGAATTATTCCGACGCATTTTTCAGCTGTTATTTTTAGGAGACCTGACATCTGACACGCACTCCTGTCTTCACACGGAGAGACACTACTAACGGAGGAGGAACACAGGAGTCAGGGATACATCAGTGATGGTCTACCACCACTATACCAGACTATAGAGAGGAGGGAGGGAGGGAGACCGTGGAGAGAGACAGATATGAATTAGATGAGGACGGAAACAGAAGTTGGAAGAAGTAACGGTTAAGAGAGTGAGAAAAAGAGATGGTAAAATAAAGGGATGGACAAAATGAAGTGTCATAGCTTCTGTGTGTGTGGACGTGTTTAACTATACTTGTGGGGACCAGGAGTCCCAAAAACAATAGTAAACAAATGAAAATATGACCAACTGGGGACATTTTGTTGGTTCCCACATGGTCAAATGCTATTTCTAGGGAGTTTAGGGTTAAGGTTAGAATTAGTGTTAGGGCTAGGGCTAGAATTAGGGTTAGGGTTAGGAGCTAGGGTTAGGGTTAGGAGCTAGGGTTAGGTTTTCAGGTAAAGGTTAGGGTAAGGGTTAGGGGTTAGGGAAAACAGGATTTTTAAAGGGACTGAATTGTGTGTCCCCACAAGGTTAGTTGTACAAGACTATGTGTGTGTGTGTGTGTGTGTGTGTGTGTGTGTGTGTGTGTGTGTGTGTGTGTGTGTGTGTGTGTGTGTGTGTGTGTGTGTGTGTGCATGTACGTGTGTCTCTTCCACTTCAGCAGGTCATAACCTAGCTTCTCTTTTATACGGCTGTTATTTCACACAAAAACCCCATTCTCTTATAACAGTAACTATAGCAACACAAGAGAGGTAGATTGAGTGAAAGTGAAGGGGAGTGTGTGTAAGAGAGGGAAGGAGAGAGACCGAGACAGAGGGAGAGAGACAGAAAGAGAGAGAGAGAGAGAGAGAGAGAGAGAGAGAGAGAGAGAGAGAGAGAGAGAGAGAGAGAGGGATAGGGGGAGAGAAAAAGAGAGAGAGAGGGAGAGAGAGAAAAAGAAAGAGAGAGGGAGCAAGAGAGAGAGAGAGAAAGAGACAGAGAGAGAGAGAGAGAGAGGGAGAGGAATAGGGGGGGAGAAAAAGAGAGAGAGAGAGAGAGAGAGAGAGAGAGAGAGAGAGAGAGAGAGAGAGAGAGAGAGAGAGAGAGAGATTTGTGGTGGGAGAGGAGACGGAGAACGAATCAATCCTGCAGCCAAAATACTCTTCTGGAGACAAGGTCAACGCCTGATGATGTAGCAAGGAGTAGAGGGAGAGACTGGGGGAGAGACACAAACACACACACAATGTCAGTGGGCGCAAACTATCAGTGTTATTGTCTTCATCTTCATCATCATCTTCATCATCATCATAGATGTATGAACATCCACCGCTATTTGTTTAAATGGTAGCCTTCCTCTTTCCTCCTTCCCTCTCCATCTCTCCCTCATCCCTGCTGGTTGTCCCTTTAAATCCAGAGTTACAGCACCTTATAAACAGGTCACGTCCCCCTCAATATCCCATCTAACACACACACACCGTCCCACTAAAAACATAAGATGTAGTTTTATGGTCCATGTTATGCCTTTTTCTCTGAGGGTGACATTCAATTTATCAGTACTTTTCTATGTGTACATCAGCCCTGCAGGACACACGCATCGATCAGAGGGAAGAGATGGGCAATGGGCAGCTAAAAGTCCCCCCGTAAACATCCCCACTATCTCTCCATCTGTCTCTTTAGCTGATCACTCTCTCTTCATCCCTCTACTCCTCAAACACTCCATCGCTTCACCCTCTCATTCGCTCCCCACTCTCTCCCCACTCTCTGGCTAGGAAAACACAACAAGCTTCTAGTATACACTGCTTCTCCAACCAGATCTGTATAGTGTCTGGTAACACATTGTATTTCTGGATGGAACACGCCTTTGGCCACAGAAAGGTTAAATGAATTAACAGAAATAAAATGAGCTGCTTTAAGCGGGTAACCTTCCTCTGAGAGACTGACATTTTCATTAAGACGGGAGAGAAATATTCCTTAGAAAAGATAGAGGGTTATCCTGCCTTTAAAGAACAGGTGATAGTGGTTTAGGGATGGAGGGAGGGAGGCACTGATGGGAGGACAGAAATGAATCAATGTTAGGACTGGATTGATTGATGGGTGTGTAGGGCATAAAGAGATTAAAGTTGACCCAAGGCCAGCAGTAAAACACAGAAACGTAAGCAACGCATACACACATACACTCAGACACAAACACACACATACACACTAGGGCTGTGACGGTCATGGAATTTTGGATGGCTTGAATAGCAAAAAAGAAGGAATGAATAGAACAGTCATCTCCATTCAAGTCAATGATGGCATAATGGGTGCACGGACATGCACGGAGCTACACTGGGGCTAGGGGGGTTATAGCCCCGTCACAAATCTGCGTAGCCCCAGTTAAGCCCCCTCAGGCATTTTAGTTATTTTTAAATAAAGAAATATGTAAAAGTTCATAACCAGCCATTCTGTTCCCAATCTGATCCCGGGGGGGGGGGGGGGGGGGGGCACCTTAGGACTGTTTTCTGGACCCTATCTCCGAGGGGGCCAAAGAAGAAGAGGAAGATAAGAAAGATGAGTCGGAGAGAGAAACTCGTGAGCCACGACGTGAGGGAGCACCAGAGCAGTTCGTCGTTGCTAGCTGCTCCACAGCCACCGTTAGCTGCACTGTTAGCACAGCCACCGTTAGCTGCACTGTTAGCACAGCCACCGTTAGCTGCACTGTTAGCACAGCCACCGTTAGCTGCACTGTTAGCACAGCCACCGCTCTGATTGATTTAAGCCAGTCACCCGTTGAAGAACCAAGGCGCCCTCTTCTTCAGCGTTATCCAGCCACAAAAGTTGGACAGCAGGATCGCTACTTCAATCTTAGATGGTATGAGGATTACAAATGGCTGGAATATTCTATTTCAAAGGACCGTGCTTTCTGCTTCGCATGCCGCCACTTTCAACGTCCAGGAAACCACGGTGGAGAGAAGGCGGGATTTACCCACGATGGCTACCAGAACTGGAAGAAGGCGACAAGTTCGTTCAAGACACACAATGCTAGTGTGGAGCATAAATATGCAATGACAGCGTGGAATGAGTGGACTATTCAGAAAGAGTCTTGCTCAACAATATGCAATGCTCTAAGTCACATATGTCAGAGTCAAGGCCCGCGGGCCACATCCGGCCCGCGAGAAGGTTTTTTACGGCCCCTGGGATGATCTTGATTTATTATTAGAACCGGCCCGCAGACCGCAGCAAGCCGGCAGCCCGCAGATCTTTTACACGCACCAATACTACATTTCCCACAATGCAACGGTGACGCACCGAGCAGTAGGCTGCTTCATTTCAATATTTATTGGCACAGCAGTCGTCAGCATCACAGTAAAATTAACTTTCAGATACCCATCAAAAATGGCAAAACGGAAGGTGGACACTGAGAACCGGGGGTTTCAAACAAGGTGGGAGTCGGAGTATATGTTCACGGAGGTAGCTGGAAAACCTGTGTGTCTTCTGTGTGGAGAAAGTGTGGCGGTACTGAAAGAGTATAATCTGAGACGACATTATGAAACGAAACACGCGGACAAAAACAAGAATATGGACATGGAACAAAGGCTACAAAAGGCAGAGGAATTAAAACGAGGCCTCAAATCTCGACAGGCTCTGTTCAAAAAAGCCAAATCACAAGGCCAGGCTGCTGTCAAGGCCAGTTTTATTTTGGCAGAAGAGATCGCTAAATCAGCCCGGCCATTTACGGAGGGGGATTTCATCAAAAACTGCATGATTAAAGTTTGTGACGAAGTTTGCCCAGAAAAAAGGCAACTCTTTTTAAATGTGAGTCTGAGCAGAAACACCATTGCCGAGAGAGTAGACCAGTTGTCCATCAATCTAAAAGAGCAGCTTGTGAAAAAGGGAAAAGATTTCATTGCATATTCCTTGGCTGTGGATGAGAGCACCGACATTTCTGACATTGCCCAGTTGTCAATTTTCATCCGCGGAGTGGACTCCAGCCTAAGCGTGACAGAGGAGTTTTTGGCTTTACGTCCTATGCATGGCACAACTACGGGGCATGATTTGTATGAAGAGGTGTCAAGATGTGTAAATGAGATGGAGCTGCCTTGGGAAAAACTCGTGGGTTTGACAACCGACGGAGCACCTGCGATGTGTGGACACAGGAGCGGACTGGTGGCGAAGATACGGGAAAAGATGCAAGAGGAAAACGCGACAGGTGAGCTGACAGCTTATCATTGTATCATACACCAGGAAGCGTTGTGCGGTAAAGCCTTGAAAATGGAGCATGTAATGAGCATCATCACGCGCACAGTTAACTTTATCAGAGCCAAAGGTTTGAATCACCGCCAGTTCAAGGCATTTCTGACGGAGTTAGAAACGGAGCATGGTGATTTGCCTTATCACACAGAGGTGCGATGGCTAAGCCAGGGAAAGGTGCTTCAAAGATGTTTCGAGCTTCGTGAGGAGATTTGTCTGTTCTTGGACAGCAAAGGGAAAGACACAACACAACTCCGAGACGAAATGTTTCTGTGTGAAATGGCTTTTCTGTGTGACATTACGAGTCATCTGAATGCAATGAACTTGCAGCTGCAGGGTCGGGATCATGTCATCTCTGATATGTACAGTACAGTGAAGGCATTTAAAACCAAACTGACTCTGTGGGAGACGCAGATGCGGAAAGAAAATTTGAGCCACTTTCCCAGCTGCCAGACCATGAAAGAGAAGCTCTCTACCAGTGCGTTCCCGAGCGCACAGTTGGCTGATAAAATAGGTATGCTTGCCGCTGACTTTCGACGCCGATTTGCTGACTTTGAAGCACAAAAAAGCAGGTTGGAACTGCTCGGTAACCCATTTGCTGTTGACGTGGAAAGCTCACCACCAAACCTCCAAATGGAGTTGATTGACCTCCAATGCAATGATGCACTGAGGGCAAAATATGCGGCAGTGGGTGCTGCGGAGTTCGCCCGTTTCCTCCCCGACACAATGCCCCAGCTGCGCATCCAGGCTGCTCAAACGTTGTCTATGTTTGGCAGCACATACCTGTGTGAACAACTGTTTTCTTTGATGAACCTGAACAAAACATCACACAGAAGTCGACTTACTGCTGAACACCTCCACTCAATTCTGAGGATTTCCTCAGCTCAGAGCCTTACCCCGAACATTGATGAACTTGTGGAAAAGATGGGACACCACCAAGTATCACCCTCAACCTCAAACAAGTGAACATTACTGTGCAATCACATATTTAGAGTTTTTACTCAGTTCAAGTTTAAAAGTTAAAGTTTAATATTTGTTTTCACTGCATGTTACTTCTCCTTAAACAAAGTGTTGTTTTTGATTAATAGATTTTTGCACTTTATTTTATTGTATTTCAATCCAATTATATTTTAAAAATATTTCAGTTGAGTGGATGATAGAAAATTGCTATTATTGTTTTTTTCTTTGAAGTAAATTTAGCCCACTTTTGCTAAAATAGAAAATATAGGCTACTGATGGTGCCTTGAATACCGGTTTCTTTCATTTAATGTTCATGTTATGGGGATTTTTATATAAAGGAAATTTGTCTTTTGTGTCTGTTGAAAATTAAAGATTACTGACAGAGCCATAAGAAAATATTGCTTTATTTATCTGATCATATTGGAATATATTTGTTAGGTTTTCAGTAGGTTCAATTAGGTTCACTAGACTATATGCGTCATTTAAAAAATTTTCAATGAACATTCGAACAGTCCGGCCCTCGGCTTGTAGCTAAATTTTTTATTTGGCCCTCCGTCCATTTGACTTTGACACCCCTGCTCTAAGTGATGGACATTCGAAAATAGTCAGACAGAACAGTTGTGGAGTCATTGCGTTACACTGCATACCAGGGACTTTCACAGAGAGGAAACATAGAAAACGACATGGCTGTCAACCAGGGAAACTTCCTTGAACTTTTACAGGTCATAGGAAAACTCGATAAAACAGTTGCACAGAAAATCTCAGATAATACTAGAGATGCTAAGTACACACATTATGATATACAGAATTAAATACTGGGCAAACCCTCGACTCGGCCCTGGATGTCCAGAAGATTATAGACTCATTTGCACTGAACCACAACAGACGTATCGTCCTTCTATAAAACAACACTTGGTGAGTAACTGAAAGGCCTGTCCGGTGGTGGGAACATGATTCAATCTGATCTGGATCTGGATGGAACAAGAAGACACATGCATATTGTCGGCCAGTCGGCCTACAAGGTACTTTGAAGTATAGAAATATAATCGCTAAGATTGTGATGATAGCCAGCTTGTTTTACACCATGTGAACAGAGTGGACAGGCATAGGGTAAATGCACTTCTTGATGTGGCTGCACTGTGGATATTATTCCTTTCATTCCCGACGTTGTGATAGACATTTCATCCGTAACATTATAACCAAAGCACAGCAGGACGCATGCATATCATGGGCCTACAAGTTATTTTTGTTTGCAATAGAAATATAAATCACTAAGATTGTGATGATAGCCAGTTCGTTTTACAAGTGTGTGCACAGTTAACAGGCATTGGCTAAATGCATTGCACTTCTCGTTGTGGCTGCACTTTGGATATTATTCATTTCAGTTCTGACGTTGTGATAGACATTTCATCCGAAACATTATTACCAATGCACAGTTGTCTGATTATGCGCATGGAATAAATGCACTTCTTGTTGTTGTTGTCGCATTTTGGATGTATTGTGTTTTTATTGCTGAAAGACTTCAGTGCATGGGCGCTGTCGGGAGCTGAAGTCTTTCACCTTTGCACGTGAAAGACGTTTTTGTCATTGCTTTGTGGTCACTTGTATTAGGCTTATAGCTATTCTGTTGAATATTCTTTGACCAAATTCAATTAAAAACTACATTTACATTGAATGTGCTGTGTGCCATTTCTGCTTTTATTGAAAAAACGATAACTTCCTTATAACTCTGAAGTCATGAAAATCAACTATTTTCTTAGCGTCCCCACATATTGGTCAAGCCCCCTCTTAGCCCCAGGAGAGAAAGAATCCTGGCGCCGTGCCTGTGGGTAGACTGGCGTCCATTGCAAATGTACCCATAGGAGCAAAGCAGGAAGTAAAAGCAGGAAGTGTACCCATAAATATTTGCTGTGATTTGTTGATTCAACTCGACTGACATTACAAAAATGACATGCCATTACATGAGCCACATCAGTTAACATCATTTTTATGTAATGAACAGAGTCAATCAGAACAGAGAGCAAAGCAGAGAATAGAGGGATACAACTAAATGGAGAGGAGAGGAGAAGGAGTATAAGAGGAGAGAAGACTACAAATGTTACATTCAGATTGATTGGATGTGCAGGAGCCCCAAGTGCACCATATTCGATTTGAACGACCACCTTAAGCAAGTCTCTCCCAATAAGGGGGTGATCGACTGGTGCGGTAAAGGGAGCCATTGTGGGTCTAAATCATTCTGGGAAATGGGCCTGGAATAGAGCAAGCAGTTTAGCAGTTACACCGGTGGGCCCCGAAAGCTTTCCTTGACTTGGAAGAGTTGCAGTGATGGAAAGCCATGACATAAATAGCATTCCTCCCTGTTTGAGTCAGGTTGTTGAGTATACTAAAATAGCTTAATTAGCTCGGTAAGTAAGCGAAAAGTAAACTAAGAACAAGAAAAAAATACAATCTCTCGCTCTCTCTGCTGCTTCTCCTTAATTTTTGAAGGAATTCATTTGTTAAAGACTGTTCAACTATTGTCTTTCTCTCTCTTTGAGTCAAATAGCTATTCACCACACTTTATGCACTGCAGTGCTAGCTAGTTGCCGGTTATGCTTTCAGTACTAGATTAATTCTCTGATCCTTTGATTGGATGGACAACATGTCAGTCCATGCTGCAAGAGCTCTGATAGGTTGTAGGACTTCCTACGGAAAGCGTCATAATTACTGTGTAAGCCTCCTAGGTGTTGTATTGAAGTCAACATACCCAGAGGAGGACGGAAAATAGTCATCGTTCGGCTACAGCACGGTGCTACTCTGGAAGTTGTTGTTGATGCTACTGTAGACCTTCATTGCAAAACAGTTATACTGTGACATTAATATATTTAGTATAGTTTTATCTAAAATATATAACTTTTAATTTTTCACTATATAAAAAAATGAATTGACTGTGTGTGATGGTCTTCCCCTTCCTCCTCTGAGAAGCCTCCACTGGCCTGGATGTAATTAGGCCGTTTCGACGTTCCCACAACACCATGTTTTTGCCACTTTCACAGTGGTGTGTGTGTGTGTGTGTGACATAGAGAGAAAGAGATTTACTCCCCTGGAGAAGGAGATATGACAGCAGGCGTGCATACATATATACAGTACAGATTCATCTCCACTCCATCCATAAAACAACCACATTCTACCGTGCCACCTGCAGTCCTCTCTCTCTCTTCTCTCGCTCTCTCTTCTCTCGCTCTCTCTCTTCCCTCCATCCCTCTTCTCTCCTCTCCCTCCAGTTTTCCACATTCACATGTTCAATGGGCCGCAGCATCTCCCACTGTAAAGCCCATCTCTCTCCCAGTGAGAGTCCGTTCTCTGTGCTGAACACCTTGCAGGTGGAGGAGCCACTCACAGAGAGCCACACACACAGGTAAACAAGTTTGAGTGACATTTCTCCTCTCTGTTGTCATTATCCATTGTGTTCATCTCCACTGTTCTTGGCTGGTCCTCAGTGAGCCAGGGACAGTGAGAGTATTATTGTGGGGGCAATAGTATGGCATTGATTGAAGTTCAACATTAAATTCAAACCTCCCTACCATCATATCTAGGCCAGGATGATGCCAATGTCAATTCGTAATTTAACTTGGAGGTACACGACACACTCCCTGCCTCTCATCCGGCAGTTACCGAGAACCATATACAGGATTTCTGACAAAGTCGTTAGCAACTGAGTTTGAGTATATTTTCCTATGGAAAGTCATCTATGTAAACGGTTGGCCTAGACACTTGCATGTAATCAGACCACAAACAAATGAGCACAAATAATCCTTGGCTGCTATTGCCAGTTAGCTAGCCAACTAATGTTAACCAGTAACGTTAGATGGCTACATTACATGGAAGAAGGATGTAACGTTAGATGGCTACATTACATGGAAGAAGGATGTAACGTTAGATGGCTACATTACATGGAAGAAGGATGTAACGTTAGATGGCTACATTACATGGAAGAAGGATGTAACGTTAGATGGCTACATTACATGGAAGAAGGATGTAACGTTAGCGGTATGGACGGCTCTTGCACAGGCACAACTCAACATTGTCAATATATCCCACATTCTTCCACAAAGCACAGCTAGCTAAGTCAAGTTCAGAGTCAACACCAAACTATGGGAACTTTGGGAAACTGCCACGCTGCTAATTTATTATTCACACAATGGACATTGCTCATCTAACGTTAGCTACTCTATACACTAGTCAAACTGGTTTGCTAAGCAATGTAACGTTACCTAGTTAGCTGCACACTATATGTTTGTTAGATACCTAGCCAGATAGTTCTAGAGGAATAATTATATTAATACATAATATAGTATAATAATGGTGCATAATCACCTTCCAGTGTAAAAACCATTGAAGTTAAAAACTAGGTTTTAAGAGAGAAGTATGCATTGGCCTGAAGCCGATCAAGAAAGGAAATTCACGAGCCCCACAATGCCTACTCTACCCATGCTCTACCAAGGTTTTACAGCACACACCTTGACCTACTATAGTAGCTATGTGGGTCTATTGTACTTCAAACAATGCGTAGTGTAACGATGTACGCTGAGAGTCGGGAAGCAAGTTCAGGGAGTGAATACATTTAAGAAATGAACAAAACAAGAAACACAAACAGCGCACCGACATGAAACAGAAACAATGACGACTGGGGAAGAAACCAAAGGGAGTGACATATAAAGAGCAGGTAATCAAGGAGGTGATGGAGTCCAGGTGAGTGTCATTATGGGCAAATGAGCGTAATGCTGGTGACAGGTGTGCGCCATAAAGGAGCAGCCTGCTGATCTAGAGGCCGGAGAGGGAGCACATGTGACATATAGGCAGTTTGCTTAGGATTCAAACCTTCACAAACAGCCTAATTCATACTCTTCAGAGGGATGATGGTCTTTCCTGCTATTAAAATAATGTATATATACAGTATATATATATACAGTGGGGAGAACAAGTATTTGATAACCTGCAAAATCGGCAGTGTTTCCTACTTACAAAGCATGTAGAGGTCTGTAATTTTTATCATAGGTACACTTCAACTGTGAGAGACGGAATCTAAAACAAAAATCCAGAAAATCACAATGTATGATTTTTAAGTCATTAATTTGCATTTTATTGCATGACATAAGTATTTGATCACCTACCAACCAGTAAGAATTCCGGCTCTCACAGACCTGTTAGTTTTTCTTTAAGAAGCCCTCCTGTTCTCCACTCATTACCTGTATTAACTGCACCTGTTTGAACTCGTTACCTGTATAAAAGACACCTGTCCACACACTCAATCAAACAGACTCCAACCTCTCCACAATGGCCAAGACCAGAGAGCTGTGTAAGGACATCAGGGATAAACTTGTAGACCTGCACAAGGCTGGGATGGGCTACAGGACAATAGGCAAGCAGCTTGGTGAGAAGGCAACAACTGTTGGCGCAATTATTAGAAAATGGAAGAAGTTCAAGATGATGGTTAATCACCCTCGGTCTGGGGCTCCATGCAAAATCTCACCTCGTGGGGCATCAATGATCATGAGGAAGGTGAGGGATCAGCCCAGAACTACACGCAGGACCTGGTCAATGACCTGAAGAGAGCTGGGACCACAGTCTCAAAGAAAACCATTAGTAACACACTATGCCGTCATGGATTAAAATCCTGCAGCGCACGCAAGGTCCCCCTGCTCAAGCCAGCGCATGTCCAGGCCCGTCTGAAGTTTGCCAATGACCACCTTGATGATCCAGAGGAGGAATGGGAGAAGGTCCTGAAACCTGAAGGTCCGAAACCTGAAGGACCTGAACCCAATAGAACATTTTTGGAGGGAGCTGAAAGTCCGTATTGCCCAGCGACAGCCCCGAAACCTGAAGGATCTGGAGAAGGTCTGTATGGAGGAGTGGCCCAAAATCCCTGCTGCAGTGTGTGCAAACCTGGTCAAGAACTACAGGAAACGTATGATCTCTGTAATTGCAAACAAAGGTTTCTGTACCAAATATTAAGTTCTGCTTCTCTGATGTATCAAATACTTATGTCATGCAATAAAATGCAAATTAATTACTTAAAAATCATACAATGTGATTTTCTGGATTTTTGTTTTAGATTCCGTCTCTCACAGTTGAAGTGTACCTATGATAAAAATTACAGACCTCTACATGCTTTGTAAGTAGGAAACACTGCCGATTTTGCAGGTTATCAAATACTTGTTCTCCCCACTGTATATATATATATATCATTAGGTTGTATGTATTTTTAGATATAGCCATAATATAAATGCGTATTATTGTAGCGTCACAATCTTCATTGCAAAAATAAATATTAATAAAATATTCATTTGACAGAGGTAATGGACTGTACATTGATCAGCACAGCAATTGATAAAACAGGACCATATTTGCAAAACAAGTGGTTCTGATTTTATGTCAATATTACACAACAAAGAAAATGGTTACAGAAATCAGTAATGCAGACAGGCTAGCTCATTATCTACTGAACAAAAATATAAACGCAAAATGTATTTCAGCTCATTTCATGAGTGAGAGAGAGCGAGAAAGGGAGAGAGAGGGGGGTGAAAGAAAAGAGAGAGGGGGGCTCTTTATGATCCCGTGGTAAACTATATAAAAAAATATAAACATGTAAAGTGTTGGTCCCATGTTTCATGAGCTGAAATAAAAGATACCAGAAATGTTCCATATGCACACACAAAAAAAAATCTCTAAAATGTTGTGCACAAATTTGTTTACATCCTTGTTAGTGAGCATTTCTCCTTTGGCAAGATAATCCATCCACCTGACAGGTGTAGCATATCAAGAAGCTGATTAAACAGCATGATCATTACACAGGTGCACCTCGTGCTGGGGACAATAAAAGCTCACTCTAAAATTTGCACTTTTGTCACATAACACAATGCCCCAGATCTCTCAAATTTTGAGGGAGAGTGCAATTAGCATGCTGACTGTAGGAATGTCCACCAGAACTGTTGCCAGAGAATTGAATGTTCATTTCTCTACCATAAGCCGCCTCCAACGTTGTTTTAGAGAATTTGGCAGTATGTCAAACCAGCCTCAAAACCACAGACCATGTGTAACCACGCCAGCTCAGGACCTCCACATACCAGCTTCTTCACCTGTGGGATCGTATGAGACCAGCCACCCAGACAACTGATGAAACTGAGGACTATTTCTGAAGGTAATAAAGCCCTTTTCTGGGGAAAAACTCATTCTGATTGGCTGTGCCTGGCTCCCCAGTGGGTGGGCCTGGCTCCCAAGTGGTGGGCCCATAGCTGCGCCCCCTGCCCAGTCATGTGAACTGAATCTAAATCCATAGATTAGAGCCGGATAACTCAGTAACTCAGTAAATTGTTGCACGTTGCATTTATATTTTTGTTCAGTATATATGAGTGACTGTGTCCAACACACCACCACCACCTGTTGTTATGTAGGACACCTACAGACCACAAAAGGATGTTATGTAGGGCACCTACAGACCACAAAAGGATGTTGTTATGTAGGGCACCTACAGACCACAAAAGGATGTTATGTAGGGCACCTACAGACCACAAAAGGATGTTATGTAGGGCACCTACAGACCACAAAAGGATGTTGTTATGTAGGGCACCTACAGACCACAAAAGGATGTTATGTAGGGCACCTACAGACCACAAAAGGATGTTATGTAGGGCACCTACAGACCACAAAAGGATGTTGTTATGTAGGGCACCTACAGACCACAAAAGGATGTTGTTATGTAGGGTACCTACAGACCACAAAAGGATGTTATGTAGGGCACCTACAGACCACAAAAGGATGTTATGTAGGGCACCTACAGACCACAAAAGGATGTTGTTATGTAGGGCACCTACAGACCACAAAAGGATGTTATGTAGGGCACCTACAGACCACAAAAGGATGTTGTTATGTAGGGCACCTACAGACCACAAAAGGATGTTATGTAGGGCACCTACAGACCACAAAAGGATGTTGTTATGTAGGGCACCTACAGACCACAAAAGGATGTTATGTAGGGCACCTACAGACCACAAAAGGATGTTGTTATGTAGGGCACCTACAGACCACAAAAGGATGTTATGTAGGGCACCTACAGACCACAAAAGGATGTTGTTATGTAGGGCACCTACAGACCACAAAAGGATGTTATGTAGGGCACCTACAGACCACAAAAGGATGTTATGTAGGGCACCTACAGACCACAAAAGGATGTTGTTATGTAGGGCACCTACAGACCACAAAAGGATGTTATGTAGGGTACCTACAGACCACAAAAGGATGTTGTTATGTAGGGCACCTACAGACCACAAAAGGATGTTATGTAGGGCACCTACAGACCACAAAAGGATGTTGTTATGTAGGGCACCTACAGACCACAAAAGGATGTTATGTAGGGCACCTACAGACCACAAAAGGATGTTGTTATGTAGGGCACCTACAGACCACAAAAGGATGTTATGTAGGGCACCTACAGACCACAAAAGGATGTTGTTATGTAGGGCACCTACAGACCACAAAAGGATGTTATGTAGGGCACCTACAGACCACAAAAGGATGTTGTTATGTAGGGCACCTACAGACCACAAAAGGATGTTATGTAGGGCACCTACAGACCACAAAAGGATGTTATGTAGGGCACCTACAGACCACAAAAGGATGTTGTTTTGACATGTCCTGCTAAAACAAAGTTTTAAGGAAATACAGGCAGGCATCATATTACTACAACACATAATAACTCACTCAGTCAAGCCGGATGGTCTTGTAAGTATAAAAGCAAAGCTTGCTTTCATGTAAAAAAAAACCTTGAAAAGGTAGTGGAATGATAATGTCTTCGTGTGGTGTGTGAAGATTCCAATACTCTACCCTGTATGCGGTATAAATCACATTATTGTGCGAGCAACTCCTATAAGAGTATGAATTAGGCTGTTTGAGTAGGTTTGAATCCTAAGCAAGCTGCCTACACATTTGTTTGAAGTACAATAGACCCACATAGCTACTGTAGTAGGTCAAAGTTGTGTGCTGGAAAACCTCGGTATAGCATGGGTAGAGTAGGTATTGTGGGGCTCATGTAATTTTCCTTTCTTTTTCGGCTTCAGACCAACGCCTACTGTTAATTTAAAACATAGTATTTTGTTTTTAATATGCTATCAATATGTACATGCTCCCATTGTCTTTATATGACAAGCTAGTGTATGCTGTTAACATCTCTGTATGTAGGCTTGTGTGTGTGTGTGAGTGTGAGTGTGAGTGTGTGTGTGTGTGTGTGTGTGTGTGTGTGTGTGTGTGTGTGTGTGTGTGTGTGTGTGTGTGTGTGTGTGAGAGAGAGATCATTACTGAATGAGTGTGTTTGCGATCGTCTTCGAAAGTGTGTGTGTTTGGGATTGCCTCTGGATGTGTATGTATGGAGTTATTGTCTCTTCTCAGGAGCAGTCAGAATACTTGGCTGCAATGTTTCACCCCCTGCTCATTGCTGATAAGCAATGTTGCTTATCACTGTCTTTTTCTCTTTCTGTCTCTTTGTCTGCCTGTCTGTGATAGAGTGCCCTTGGGCCAGTAACCGAAAGGTTGCTTGATCGAATCCCCGAGCTGACAATGTAAAAATCATTCGTTCTGCCCCTGAGCAAGACAGTTAACCCACTGCTCCCCGGGCGCCGATGGAGTGGTGTCGATTAAGGCAGCCCCCCGCACCTCTCTGATTCAGAGGGGTTGGGTTAAAGACACATTTCAGTTGAAGGCATTCAGTTGTACAACTTCCCTTTGTAATTCATGGCTGGATTCATAATACTAAAGAACTCAATTACACACACGCACACACACCCTGAATATTCAACAGCTGAGTGCTAGCACTCACATCCAAAAGTCAAGTAGTGTGTGTTTGTGCATGCGTTCCAGTGATTATGGCCTTATTTCTATTACAGCATGTTGGATGACTGTCATTCATATTCCATTCACCCAGTTCAATTAACATTGATAGGTTTAGGCTACTACATGATACTCAAATGTTCCCTATACCCATCATGAGGGTTGCTACAAGCTAGCCTACAACCTACAACCTACAGTACAACCTAGCCTATGAATGAAAGTTTACAACGTACTGTAGGTGCACACATTGTATCTAACTGATCTAGGGTGTAATCATTAGTCCAACATTTGCAAATTAGAGTTTCTATTGGACAAATTCAGGTATGTTTGTCCCCGTTTCGTTACGTTTGCTTCCGTTTAAGAAACGTTTTTCAACAGATTCGGCGGAATGAATACACCCCTGATCACACTTAAAGACAGAATTTCCCTGTATTTAGTGCCATCCATCATTCCTTCAATTCTGACCAGTATCCCAGTCCCTGCCAATGAGAAACATCCCCACAGCATGATGCTGCCACCACCATGCTTCACTGTGGGGATGGTGTTCTCTGGGTGATGAGAGGTGTTGGGTTTGCGCCAGACATAGCGTTTTCCTTGATGGCTTAAAAGCTCAATTTTAGTCTCATCTGATCAGAGTACCTTCTTCCATATGTTTGGGGAGTCTCCCACATGCCTTTTGGTGAACACCAAACGTGTTTGCTTATTTATTTCTTTAAGCAATGGCTTTTTTCTGTCCACACTTCCGTAATGCCCAGGTCTGTGGAGTGTACGGCTTAAAGTGGTCCTATGGACAGATACTCCAATCTCAGCTGAGGAGCTTTACAGCTCCTTCAGGGTTATCTTTGGTATCTTTGTTGCCTCTCTGATTAATGCCCTCCTTGCCTGCTCCGTGAGTTTTGGTGGGTGGCCCTCTCTTGGCAGGTTTGTTGTGGTGTCATATTCTTTCAATTTTTTTTTTATTAATGGATTTAATGGTGCTCCGTGGGATGTTCAAAGTTTTGGATATTTTTTTATAACTCAACCCTGATCTTTACTTCTCCAAAACTTTGTCTCTGACCTATTTGGAGAGCTCCTTTGTAACGTCCTGACCAGAGTTCTTATGTGTTTTGCTTGTTTAGTGTTGGTCAGGACGTGAGCTGGGTGGGAATTCTATGTTGTGTGTCTAGTTCGTCTGTTTCTATGTTCAGCCTGATATGGTTCTCAATCAGAGACAGCTGTCAATCGTTGTCCCTGATTGAGAATCATATATAGGTGGCTTGTTTTGTGTTGGGGATTGTGGGTGGTTGTTTCCTGTCTTTGTGTTTTGTCTGCACCAGCAAGGACTGTGACGGTTAGTGTGTTTTGTCAGTTTGTATAGTGTTTTTGTTTTGTCTATTAAATTCATTATGTCTAATTACCACGCTGCACATTGGTCCTCTGATCCTTCTCGCCTCTCCTCGTCTGAGGAGGAGGACGAAGTAGACTGCCGTTACAGAACCACCCACCAAACCCGGATCAAGCAGCGTGAGAACGGGCAGCAGCGACAGCAGCAGCGGTACCAGGAGGAATGGTCATGGGAGCAAATATTGAACGGAGAAGGACCCTGGGCTAAGGTTGGAGAATATCGCCGCTCTCAGGAAGAGATGGAGGCAGCTAAAGCCCAGGAGCGGTGGTATGAGGAGGCAGCACGGAAGCGTGGCTGGAAGCCCGTGAAGAAACCCCAAAAATTTCTTGGGGGGGGGGGGCTAAAGGGTAGTGTGGCGAAGGTAGGTAGGAAACCTGCGCCCACTTCCCATGCTTACCGTGGAGAGCGGGAGTACGGGCAGACACCGTGTTATGCGGAAGAGCGCACGGTGTCTCCTGTACGGGTGCATAGTCCGGTGCGGGTTATTCCACCTCCCCGCACTGGGCGGGCTAGAGTGAGCATTGAGCCAAGTGCCATGAAGCCGGCTCTACATATCTGGTCTCCAGTACGTCTCCTCGGGCCGGTGTACATGGCACCAGCCTTACGCATGGTGTCCCCGGTTCGCCAACACAGCCCAGTGCAGGTTATTCCACCTCCCCGCACTGGACGGGCTACGGGGAGCATGCAACCAGGTAAGGTTGGGCAGGCTCAGTGCTCAAGGGAGCCAGTACGCCTCCACGGTCCGGTATATCCGGCGCTACCTTCCCGCTCCAGCCCAGTACCACCAGTGCCTACACCACGCACCAGGCTTCCAGTGCGTCTCCAGAGCCCTGTTCCTCCTCCACGCACTCTCCCTGTGGTGCGTGTCTCCAGCCCAGTACCTCCAGTTCCGGCACCACGCACCAAGCCTCCTGTGCGTCTCCAGAGCCCTGTACGCACTGTGCCTTCTCCCCGCACTCGCCCTGAGGTGCGTGCCCTCAGCCCGGTACCACCAGTGCCGGTACCACGCACCAGGCCTATAGTGCGCATCGAGAGTCCAGTGTGCCCTGTTCCTGCTCCCCGCACTAGCCTTGAGGTGCGTGTCTCCAGTCCGGTACCATCAGTTCCGGCACCACGCACCAGGCCTACTGTGCGCCTCAGCAGGTCAGAGTCGGCCGTCTGCCAAACGCCGCCTGCACTGCTCGTCTGTCCAGCGCCGTCTGAGCTGCCTGCCTGCCCAGCACCGTCTGAACTGCCTGCACTGCTCGTCTGCTCAACGCCGCCTGCACTGCTCGTCTGTCCAGCGCCGTCTGAGCTGCCTGCCTGCCCAGCGCCGTCTGAACTGCCTGCACTGCTCGTCTGCTCAACGCCGCCTGCACTGCTCGTCTGTCCAGCGCCGTCTGAGCTGCCTGCACTGCCTGCCTGCCCAGCGCCGTCTGAGCCATCCGTCTGCCCAGCGCCATCTGAGCCATCCGTCTGCCCAGCGCCATCTGAGCCATCCGTCTGCCCAGCGCCATCTGAGCCATCCGTCTGCCCAGCGCCGTCTGAGCCATCCGTCTGCCCAGCGCCATCTGAGCCATCCGTCTGCCCAGCGCCATCTGAGCCATCTGTCTGCCCAGCGCCATCTGAGTCATCCGTCTGCCACGAGCCATTAGAGCCGCCCGTCTGTCCCGAGCCATTAGATCCGTCCGCCAGTCAGGAGCCGCTAGAGCCGTCCGTCAGTCAGGAGCCGCCAGAGCCGCCAGCCAGTCAGGAGCTGCCAGAGACGTCAGCCAGTCAGGAGCTGCCAGAGACGCCAGCCAGTCAGGAGCTGCCAGAGACGCCAGCCAGTCAGGAGCTGCCAGAGCCGCCAGCCAGTCAGGAGCTGCCAGAGCCGCCAGCCAGTCAGGAGCTGCCAGAGCCGCCAGCCAGTCAGGAGCTGCCAGAGCCGCCAGCCAGTCAGGAGAGGCCAGAGTCGCCAGCCAGTCAGGAGCTGCCAGAGCCGCCAGCCAGTCATGAGCTGCCAGAGCTGCCCTACAGTCATGAGCTGCCCTCCAGTCATGAGCTGCCCTACAGTCATGAGCTGCCCTCCAGTCATGAGCTGCCCTACAGTCATGAGCTGCCCTACAGTCATGAGCTGCCCTACAGTCATGAGCTGCCCTCCAGTCATGAGCTGCCCTCCAGTCATGAGCTGCCCTACAGTCATGAGCTGCCCTACAGTCATGAGCTGCCCTACAGTCATGAGCTGCCCTCCAGTCATGAGCTGCCCTCCAGTCATGAGCTGCCCTCCAGTCATGAGCTGCCACTCAGTCCGGAGCTGCCACTCAGTCCGGAGCTGCCACTCAGTCCGGAGCTGCCACTCAGTCCGGAGCTGCCATTCAGTCCGGAGCTGCCATTCAGTCCGGAGCTGCCATTCGTCCGGAGCTGCCTCTCTGTCCGGAGTTGCCCCTCTGTCCTGAGCTACCTCTCTGTCCTGAGCTACCTCTCTGTCCTGAGCTACCTCTCTGTCCTGAGCTACCTCTCTGTCCTGAGCTACCTCCTAAATCATGTGGGGGCCTTGGGGAGGATTCTTAGGCCAAGGTCGTGGGCGAGGGTCGCCACTCAAAGGACGCTAAGGAGGGGGACAAAGACAGTGGTGGAGTGGTGTCCTCGTCCACCGCCGGAGCCGCCACCGCGGACAGATGCCCACCCAGACCCTCCCCTTGAGTTTTAGGGGTGCGTTCGGAGTCCGCACCTCAGGGGGGGGGTACTGTAACGTCCTGACCAGAGTTCTTATGTGTTTTGCTTGTTTAGTGTTGGTCAGGACGTGAGCTGGGTGGGAATTCTATGTTGTGTGTCTAGTTCGTCTGTTTCTATGTTCAGCCTGATATGGTTCTCAATCAGAGACAGCTGTCAATCGTTGTCCCTGATTGAGAATCATATATAGGTGGCTTGTTTTGTGTTGGGGATTGTGGGTGGTTGTTTCCTGTCTTTGTGTTTTGTTTGCACCAGCAAGGACTGTGACGGTTAGTGTGTTTTGTCAGTTTGTATAGTGTTTTTGTTTTGTCTATTAAATTCATTATGTCTAATTACCACGCTGCACATTGGTCCTCTGATCCTTCTCGCCTCTCCTCGTCTGAGGAGGAGGACGAAGTAGACTGCCGTTACAGAACCACCCACCAAACCCGGATCAAGCAGCGTGAGAACGGGCAGCAGCGACAGCAGCAGCGGTACCAGGAGGAATGGTCATGGGAGCAAATATTGAACGGAGAAGGACCCTGGGCTAAGGTTGGAGAATATCGCCGCTCTCAGGAAGAGATGGAGGCAGCTAAAGCCCAGGAGCGGTGGTATGAGGAGGCAGCACGGAAGCGTGGCTGGAAGCCCGTGAAGAAACCCCAAAAATTTCTTGGGGGGGGGGGGGGGCTAAAGGGTAGTGTGGCGAAGGTAGGTAGGAAACCTGCGCCCACTTCCCATGCTTACCGTGGAGAGCGGGAGTACGGGCAGACACCGTGTTATGCGGAAGAGCGCACGGTGTCTCCTGTACGGGTGCATAGTCCGGTGCGGGTTATTCCACCTCCCCGCACTGGGCGGGCTAGAGTGAGCATTGAGCCAAGTGCCATGAAGCCGGCTCTACATATCTGGTCTCCAGTACGTCTCCTCGGGCCGGTGTACATGGCACCAG
The DNA here is from genome assembly GCF_016432855.1 of Salvelinus namaycush. Lineage (NCBI taxonomy): Eukaryota > Metazoa > Chordata > Actinopteri > Salmoniformes > Salmonidae > Salvelinus > Salvelinus namaycush. The sequence goes on from NC_052329.1 coordinate 28,995,448, forward strand.
CCTTACGCATGGTGTCCCCGGTTCGCCAACACAGCCCAGTGCGGGTTATTCCACCTCCCCGCACTGGACGGGCTACGGGGAGCATGCAACCAGGTAAGGTTGGGCAGGCTCAGTGCTCAAGGGAGCCAGTACGCCTCCACGGTCCGGTATATCCGGCGCTACCTTCCCGCTCCAGCCCAGTACCACCAGTGCCTACACCACGCACCAGGCTTCCAGTGCGTCTCCAGAGCCCTGTTCCTCCTCCACGCACTCTCCCTGTGGTGCGTGTCTCCAGCCCAGTACCTCCAGTTCCGGCACCACGCACCAAGCCTCCTGTGCGTCTCCAGAGCCCTGTACGCACTGTGCCTTCTCCCCGCACTCGCCCTGAGGTGCGTGCCCTCAGCCCGGTACCACCAGTGCCGGTACCACGCACCAGGCCTATAGTGCGCATCGAGAGTCCAGTGTGCCCTGTTCCTGCTCCCCGCACTAGCCTTGAGGTGCGTGTCTCCAGTCCGGTACCATCAGTTCCGGCACCACGCACCAGGCCTACTGTGCGCCTCAGCAGGTCAGAGTCGGCCGTCTGCCAAACGCCGCCTGCACTGCTCGTCTGTCCAGCGCCGTCTGAGCTGCCTGCCTGCCCAGCACCGTCTGAACTGCCTGCACTGCTCGTCTGCTCAACGCCGCCTGCACTGCTCGTCTGTCCAGCGCCGTCTGAGCTGCCTGCACTGCTCGTCTGCTCAACGCCGTCTGAGCCATCCGTCTGCCCAGCGCCATCTGAGCCATCCGTCTGCCCAGCGCCATCTGAGCCATCCGTCTGCCCAGCGCCATCTGAGCCATCCGTCTGCCCAGCGCCGTCTGAGCCATCCGTCTGCCCAGCGCCATCTGAGCCATCCGTCTGCCCAGCGCCATCTGAGCCATCTGTCTGCCCAGCGCCATCTGAGTCATCCGTCTGCCACGAGCCATTAGAGCCGCCCGTCTGTCCCGAGCCATTAGATCCGTCCGCCAGTCAGGAGCCGCTAGAGCCGTCCGTCAGTCAGGAGCCGCCAGAGCCGCCAGCCAGTCAGGAGCTGCCAGAGACGCTAGCCAGTCAGGAGCTGCCAGAGACGCCAGCCAGTCAGGAGCTGCCAGAGACGCCAGCCAGTCAGGAGCTGCCAGAGCCGCCAGCCAGTCAGGAGCTGCCAGAGCCGCCAGCCAGTCAGGAGCTGCCAGAGCCGCCAGCCAGTCAGGAGCTGCCAGAGCCGCCAGCCAGTCAGGAGAGGCCAGAGTCGCCAGCCAGTCAGGAGCTGCCAGAGCCGCCAGCCAGTCATGAGCTGCCAGAGCTGCCCTACAGTCATGAGCTGCCCTCCAGTCATGAGCTGCCCTACAGTCATGAGCTGCCCTCCAGTCATGAGCTGCCCTACAGTCATGAGCTGCCCTACAGTCATGAGCTGCCCTACAGTCATGAGCTGCCCTCCAGTCATGAGCTGCCCTCCAGTCATGAGCTGCCCTCCAGTCATGAGCTGCCCTACAGTCATGAGCTGCCCTCCAGTCATGAGCTGCCCTCCAGTCATGAGCTGCCCTCCAGTCATGAGCTGCCCTCCAGTCATGAGCTGCCCTACAGTCATGAGCTGCCCTACAGTCATGAGCTGCCCTCCAGTCATGAGCTGCCCTCCAGTCATGAGCTGCCCTCCAGTCATGAGCTGCCACTCAGTCCGGAGCTGCCACTCAGTCCGGAGCTGCCACTCAGTCCGGAGCTGCCACTCAGTCCGGAGCTGCCATTCAGTCCGGAGCTGCCATTCAGTCCGGAGCTGCCATTCGTCCGGAGCTGCCTCTCTGTCCGGAGTTGCCCCTCTGTCCTGAGCTACCTCTCTGTCCTGAGCTACCTCTCTGTCCTGAGCTACCTCTCTGTCCTGAGCTACCTCTCTGTCCTGAGCTACCTCCTAAATCATGTGGGGGCCTTGGGGAGGATTCTTAGGCCAAGGTCGTGGGCGAGGGTCGCCACTCAAAGGACGCTAAGGAGGGGGACAAAGACAGTGGTGGAGTGGTGTCCTCGTCCACCGCCGGAGCCGCCACCGCGGACAGATGCCCACCCAGACCCTCCCCTTGAGTTTTAGGGGTGCGTTCGGAGTCCGCACCTCAGGGGGGGGGGGGGGTACTGTAACGTCCTGACCAGAGTTCTTATGTGTTTTGCTTGTTTAGTGTTGGTCAGGACGTGAGCTGGGTGGGAATTCTATGTTGTGTGTCTAGTTCGTCTGTTTCTATGTTCAGCCTGATATGGTTCTCAATCAGAGACAGCTGTCAATCGTTGTCCCTGATTGAGAATCATATATAGGTGGCTTGTTTTGTGTTGGGGATTGTGGGTGGTTGTTTCCTGTCTTTGTGTTTTGTCTGCACCAGCAAGGACTGTGACGGTTAGTGTGTTTTGTCAGTTTGTATAGTGTTTTTGTTTTGTCTATTAAATTCATTATGTCTAATTACCACGCTGCACATTGGTCCTCTGATCCTTCTCGCCTCTCCTCGTCTGAGGAGGAGGACCAAGTAGACTGCCGTTACATCCTTGGTCTTCATGGTGCTGCTTGCTTGGTGGTGCCCCTTGCTTAGTGGTGTTGCAGACTCTGGGGCCTTTTAGAACAGATGTATATATACTGAGATCATGCGACAGATCATGTGACACTTAGATTGCACACAGGTGGACTATATTTAACTAATTATGTGACTTCTGAAAGTAATTGGTTGCACCAGATCTTATTTAGGAGCTTCATAGCAAATGGGTTGAATACATATGCGCACCACTTTTCAGTTTTACATTTATTTGAAACAAGTTATTTTTTAATTTCACTTCACCAATTTGGACTATTTTGCGTATGTGCATTACATGAAATCCAAATAAAAATCTATTTAAATTACAGGTTGAAATGCAACAAAATAAGAAAAATGCAGAGGGGGATGAATACTTTTGCAAGGTACTGTATAGTCAGTAAGCAGTTTAGCAATTACATCGGCGGACCCCGGTGGCAATACATTGTTAAACTAAAAGCTTACCTTGACTTGGAGTTCCAGTGTTGTGTCGGTTAGTTATAGCCAGCTAACTAACCTAGCATCCCTCTGCTTGAGTAGGGTGTTTGACTAGGCTAAACTAGCTAGTTGCATTTGCTAGCTAAGTAAGTTAAACTGAAAGTGAGGGGGAAAAATATGAAATATAGCGCTCTACCTCTCTTTCTCCTTCATTTTTTAAGAAATTAATTTGTTCAAAACTGTTCAACTATTGTCTTTTTCACTCTTTGAGTGAACTACTCACCACACTTTATGCACTGCAGTGCTAGCTAGCTGTAGCTTATGTTTTCAGTACTAGGTTCATTATCTGATCCTTTGATTGGGTGGACAACATGTCAGTTCATGCTGCAAAAGCTCTGATAGGTTGGAGGACAACCTTCGGAAGTTGTCATAATTACTGCGTAAGTCTATGGAAGGGGGTGAGAATCATGAGCCTCCAAGGTTTTGTATTGAAGTCAATGTACCCAGAGGAGGATGGAAGCTAGCTGTCCTCCGGCTACACCATGGTGCTACCCTACAGAGTGCTGTTGAGGCTACTGTCGACCTTCATTGCAAAACAGTCTGTTTTAATAAATAATTTGGTGATGTGAGTATATTTAGTATTGTTATATCTAAAAAGGCTAACTTTTTAAATGTTTCACTATTTTTATTTTTATGAAATTCACTGAGGCGGATGCTCCTCCCCTTCCTCCTCTGAGCAGCCTCTACTGATGTGTGCATCCATGTGTATGCAGCAGCATTAGTAAACCCTGAGTATGCACACACACACACACACACACACACACACACACACACACACACACACACACACACACACACACACACACACACACACACACACACACACACACACACACACACACACACACACACACACACACACCTTACACACCTTACACACATTACACACACCTTATACACACGTGATACACATTTTGGCTGTGGCCGTCTCCCCTGTCCCCTCTGACTTCCTCTGCCATGGCATCCTTCTCTGTGACGATAGCTCAAGGCTGTCATGAAGCTATTTCCAGTTAAGTACAGCGCAGGAATTAATTAAATAAACAAAACAATAAAGCAACGCATCCACCTTAGAGCCAGAGAGCTGTCCACTGGGATGGAGGGGAGGGAGGGTGGCGGTGGCGGAAGAGGAGGAGGAGAGAGGGATAAGAATGAGGGGGAAAAGATAAGTTATTAAAAGAGGAGCTGATGATTAAAAGTTATAAATGGTCTTAATCACAAGGAAATCTGGCAGAGCCTGGGTAGAGCTGGGGAGAGGGAGACACGCCCAGGCTGATCCATACACTTCATACAGTTTCACACTTCACCATGGGTATACAGTCTGATTAACGCTTTCTGCATGGGGACTACATCAGCTAGGGAAAGTGTTATTCCAACTTGTGAAGAGCAGGTTTGGTTTAAGGGAATATAGCACCAGTTGATGGTTCTGAGGCTAATGACAAACTGAAGGAGGAGACACTGTCTGTCTGTCTGTCTGTCTGTCTGTCTGTCTGTCTGTCTGTCTGTCTGTCTGTCTGTCTGCCTGTCTGCCTGTCTGCCTGTCTGCCTGTCTGCCTGTCTGCCTGTCTGCCTGTCTGCCTGTCTGTCTGTCTGTCTGTCTGTCTGTCTGAAGGATGGGAATAGATGCGCGCATGTATAAGCATGGCACACGTACCCCCCAACACACACACACACACACACACACACACCATTCCACTCAAAGAGTGAGCACAGAGATATAATCCACGTCCTGACGTACATTAACAGTGACAACCATGAGGAAAATAATCCAGCGTTTAATTTTCTGATCTAATTACCTATCCCAACCTGCTAATGTGTTTATTTCACTGGCCCTTATCTGCACGGGAGGGAGAGTCAGTGTAATATGTATGTAAATCACCTCAGACCATTACAGCAGCATGATAGTTATCAGTGCAATATTAGTAATGCAATGAGCCGATGGCAGGGGTGATGAGAGAGTGGTTAGTAAGACCTGGTAAAGAACAAATACAAACACACACACGTACACGCACACGCACACTCTCTCTCACACACACACACACACACACACACACACACACACACACACACACACACACACACACACACACACACACACACACACACACACACACACACACACACACACACACACACACACACACACACACACACACACACGTCTGACTACTCTACAGCCTGAGTGCCTGGTGTAATGGTTTAGGAATAAAGAGGGAGACAAATGAAGAGAGAGAGAGAGAGAGAGAGGGAGAGAGAGAGAGAGAGAGAGAGAGAGAGAGAGAGAGTGGTGGAAAGCCATAGGGAGAGGTAGAGGCATAGGGATGCATTATAAATGGACGGTGGAAGTTGTAACGGTTAAGAGACAAGGAGTTCCAACATCACTTTGTTCACTATACCTCTCCCTCTCCACCTTTCACACACATATACACACATGCACACACACGTACACACACACACACACACCACACACCACACACACACACCACACACGCACGCACGCACGCACGCACGCACGCACGCACGCACGCACGCACGCACACACACACACACACACACACACACACACACACACACACACACACACACACAGAGGTGGCATCTCTAATCCTGTCAAGCTGAAGCAGCAGTATGGTTGAGAAAGCTACAAGACAGGGAGAGTTAAAGACATGCTTCCCTACAGCGTTTCCTGAGCGATCGCACACACACACGACAAACAAACTACACACACACCGTTCAGGTTTTCAATATTCTCTCTGACTGCAGTCCCACCTGGGTGGAAGCGTAGCCTGAGGACCATGGAGGTGGAAGGCAAACTGCAGTGAAAAGCATTTTACTTCACTATGGGAGGGGGTTACAGGGCTCCACTAGCACAGCCAGGGTCCCTGACACACTACGATACACATGGATACACACACACACACACACACACACACACACACACACACACACACACACACACACACACACACACACACACACACACACACACACACACACACACACACACACACACACACACACACTGATGGAGTAAATATTGTACTACAGCTGTGATACTATACTGCAAACAAACCAGCCAGTCACCATCTCTCCCACACTGGTCTACACTGCCTGCCTGATTTCAATGGTTTTGAATTAGGTTCAGTTTTAACTAACAGCTGTTGAACGGCACACTCTCCTAGACCTCAATCTACCTTGTTCCTCATACCATCCAACTGATCTGGACCAGGGTCTTGTCAAAAGACTAGGGTGTCTACCTTCCACTCACTCCCCCTTTCACACACTCACACACTCCTTCCACTCCTCTGTCTCTGTGAGCGCGGGCGGCAGAGTGATGAGAGACGTGGGGCTGCTTAGCATTCAGTCTCATTGTGCTACAGCTCCGTCTATTTTAGCCTAATGTTATCCTGAATGGATCCTCTACACCATGGAAAGCACCTCCTTCCCCTCTATTCACTGGAGGAAATGAGCTTTCTGTGTGTGAGTGTGTTGGTTTCATCAAACTGTAAGGCACCAGGCTGAATGAATAGACACACTGGTACATATCCTCCTATTGTGTCAAACACCATTGTCATGTCAGACCGTTGGCAGTACACCACACCCTCCTCTCCCCTAGAGAGAGACACCAGCCTGAAGAGGGTCTTCACCCCGCTCCCGCTCCCCCTCTGTCGCACAATTACCACCAATACTGTAAATAGTGGGATAATGGGCCATAAATTAGATGCAAGATATTGTCCACAGCCTGAACATGAGCTGATATGATTTTAATGGGGGATCGTAAACCAGGCTGTAAATACTTGAACAGCCATTGAGTTTATGACACGCCGCTCAGCAGGTATAGAAATGGTTTGAGTAGAATATACATTGTTCTAAAATCTATGTGATCCTTTACCGTTACTCATATTTCTGATCAGCATTCTTTCATCAAATGTTGCTTTCCCCTAACCACCAAACCCGTCATCTGAAATAATTTGTCAGCTTCTGTTGTCATAACTAATTTATCACCACAGTGATGGGAGCCACATCCAATCAACTATGGGGTGGCAGGTTAGCCTAGTGGTTAGAGCTGTTGGACTATTAACTGAAAGGTTGCAAGATTGAATCCCTGAGCTGACAAGGTAAAAAATCTGTTGTTCTGCCCCTGAACAAGGCAGTTAACCCTAGGCCGTCATTGAAAAATAAGATTTTCTTTTTAACTGACTTGCCTAGTTAAATAAAGGTAAAAAAAACTGCACTTGACCAAAAAAGGTAGGGATACACAACTTGTTAAGTAAAAAGAGCATAGGTTTCCTGTGTTGCTAACGTACAGTGCTGTCACACCCTGATCTGTTTCACCTGTCTTTGTGATTATCTCCACCCCCTCCAGGTGTCGCCCATCTTCCCCATTATCCCCTGTGTATTTATACCTGTGTTCTCTGTTTATCTGTTGCCAGTTTGTCTTGTTGGTTCAAGTCAGCCAGCGTTTTGTGTCTCAGCTCCTGCTTTTTCCAGTCTCTCTTTTCTCTCCCTCCTGGATTTGACCCTTACCTGTCCTGACTCCGAGCTCGCCTGCCTGACCACTCTGCCTGCCCCTGACCCTGAGCCTGCCTGCCATTCTGTACCTTTGCCTCACCTCTGGATTACCGACCTCTGCCTTACCCCACCCTGAGCCTGCCTGCCATTCTGTACCTTTGCCCCACTACTCTGGTTATCAACCCCTGCCTGCCTTGACCTGTTTTTTGCCTGCCCTGTTGCTGTAATAAACATTGTTACTCCGACACAGTCTGCATCTGGGTCTTACCTTCAAACCTGATAGTGCAGTCTGTTTGTGCCAGCCACAAAGACATCTGGAGCATGTTTGGCTCTTTAACAACCAGTAGAACATCTACATAAAACTACAATTACAAACCCCCATAAAAAGTCAAATGGGCCTCCACATTTCACAGCTCTAAAACTGGATTGATGAGGAAGAGAGGGTGGGCATATTTCAAAAGACCAAAAAAGGCCTCCAAACAGATTGCATAAAACTCTGGCCCCAGCAATCATCACCCTACTCTAATTAGTTTGGGAAATGAATGTGATATTAACAAGCGAGATGGATAGAGAGAGAGAAAGAAAGAAAGAATTGTATCATTACGTCAAATGTATGTTCTGGTAATATTTACGGCTTTAATAAGAGCGGATAAGCAAAGAGGCAGAGAACCGCTGGAGGACATATATCCTGTGTCAGCAGATTTTCACACACACACATACACACACACACACACACACGGGCACACGCACACACACGCACGCGTACACACAAATGAAACAAAACACATTCTCCCATGTATACGTGACCTGTTTTACAAATGGGATTCTTTAATTAAGAAAACAGCATATAAATTACAGTCCTTAAATCACATGCAGGCTGGGAGTTGTGAGGTTAATGGTGTACCACATCCTCCTATCCTGCCCTGCTAAGGGTGGAGGTCAGTGACATCATCAACAGACTCCCATCACAACCCGTACAAGCTTTTTAAATGGCCTCAAGGGATTTTTCATTCACTGACAGAAATAATGACTTGTTAATGGTTAACTGCAAATGGATAGCAGGAGAAGGGAATAGAATGAGAAAGAGAGAGAGAGAGAGAGAGAGAGAGAGAGAGAGAGAGAGAGAGAGAGAGAGAGAGAGAGAGAGAGAGAGAGTGAGTGAGTGAGTGAGTGAGTGAGAGATTTGAAATGTCTTTATTCTTTTGTAACTTCTGTGATTGTAATGTTTACTGTTCATTTTTATTGTTTATTTCACTTTTGTTTATTATCTACTTCACTTGCTTTGGCAATGTTAACATATGTTTCCCATGCCAATAAAGCCCTTAATTGAGAGAGAGAGAGAGAGAGAGAGAGAGAGAGAGAGAGAGAGAGAGAGAGAGAGAGAGAGAGAGAGAGAGAGAGAGAGAGAGAGAGAGAGAGAGAGAGAGAGAGAGAGAGAGAGAGAGAGAGAGAGAGAGAGAGAGAGAGAGAGAGAGAGAGAGAGAGAGAGAGAGAGAGCGAGCGAGAGAGAGAGAGAGAGAGAGAGAGAGAGAGAGAGAGAGAGAGAGAAACAATTACCTAGATCTTATTAAACGCTTGTCAGACATGAGCTGCCTGCACAACCGCTCCCTGATAAGACAATTCTGTCTCAATTCTCTCCGTCTCTCCTGGCCAGGCAGACGACAAGAGGCCAGCTCAGACAGACAGAGAATAGATTGAAAGTAGCTGTCCACTGGCTGGCCGCAACCAATCACACACTTACTTAACTCATGCATTAACACAGAACTGAAATGAACGCAGTAATATAATGTGTTTCTGTACCTGCACACACATAAGACACACACACACATATGCATGCACACACACTCTCTCACACACACACACAACCTTTTCTGGGTTTGAGTGGTGCAGGAGGGTAGTGTGAGCAGCTGGTTGCCCTAGCAGAGTGCAGGGCTGGGGGGGCAGGCTGGGGCAGTAGACTGGGTATTGAGGGATGGAGGGTGTGAAGAGAGATGAAAGGCTGCTGATAAAAGGCTGTGAAAACACTGTGCTGTATCAACAGAATCACAATCAGCTCATAACAGAACCTCAGAGAGAGAGAGAGAGAGAGAGAGAGAGAGAGAGAGAGAGAGAGAGAGAGAGAAGAGGGGGATAGCGTGAGAAAGAAGTGAAGAGAGAATGGTGGATGCACTAAGGGGTGGTGAGATCTGGTCAATGATGACCTGTGGATTGGGGGACTGACTGACATCTTCCTTAATTTCTCTCAGTGCATACTAAATGTATTTGAGCATGTGTGTGTACTCACATGCAACTCTGTGTGCATATATGATTGCAGCCTAATGGGATGTTTGGGAAAGTGGGCTTGCCATCTGTTGGGCTGAGTGTAGTATTGTGGGTTACCTGGGTGAGGTGTAAGAAGATGGATAGTAATTGCATTATCCCAGTGTGTAGTGGATCCACTCTAACACACACACACCAACATGTGAACAGATTGAGATCATTGCATTGTTGTAGTGTGTTATTCAGTGGTGGTAACAGTACTCAACTGTCATACACACGCACGCACACACACACACACACACACACACACAGAGTTCTGGGCTGTGAATCTATAAACATGGAAGAAAATGTCAACAGAAGACAGTGTCAGTCATTGAGTATAACTGAGCAGCAGGCTCAACAGAATGTGAAGATAGACAGAATGTTTTAAAGAACGAGAGGAGGAGTGACCTCTGAGTATGAGGGCCCCTGGGGTATGGAGTGACCATGAGAGACAGAAGGGAATAGAGAAAGAAAAATAGTGACCACGAGTAACACGAGAGAGAGACAGAAAGAAAGAGAGATAGAAACACTTGAATAATACATTGCTCTCTTTCCCTCTATTCCAGTGGTTCTTAACCTGGGTTCGATCGAACCCCAGGGGTTCGGTGAGTCAGTCTCAGGGGTTCGGCGGAGGTCAAGACACACATCCGACTCATATGATTCGAAACCGATCCTCACAGCATCGTACGAAGTTGCTTACCTGATCGCAAAGCAGGGCAAACCACACACCATTGGTGAAACACTCATAAAACCAGCTGTGTTGAAGATGGCGAATATCATCCTGGGAAAAGAGGCAAAATTCAGCCTTCAACTCGACGAGACCACAGATGTTTCCAATCTAAGCCAGCTTGCTGTATTCGTGCGCTATGTGAAAGACGACGTGATAAAGGAAGATTTTTTATTTTGTAAGCCTCTTACAACAACAACTAAGGCAGCCGATGTGAAGAAACTTGTGGATGACTTTTTCAAAGACAACAATCTTTCGTGGGATATGGTTTCTGCAGTTTGTTCGGACGGAGCTCCAGTCATGCTGGGAAGAAAGTCTGGTTTTGGTGCGCTAGTGAAAGCCGATGCACCACACATCATTGTTACGCATTGTATTCTGCACAGGCATGCGTTGGCAACAAAAACCTTGCCTCCAAAACTGGCAGAAGTATTAAAAATTGTAGTGGAATGCGTGAACTATGTGCGAACTAGTGCTCTGAGGCACCGCATCTTCAGTGAGCTGTGTAAAGAAATGGGCTCTGAATTCGAGGTACTTCTGTACCATTCTAACGTTCGGTGGTTATCCCGGGGACAGGTGCTGAATCATGTTTTTGCCGTGCGTGTGGAATTAGCCCTGTTTTTGCAAGAGCACCAACATTGTCATGCAGATTGCTTCAAAAATTCTGAGTTCATTCTCATTTTAGCGTACATGGCTGATATCTTTGCAGCTGTCACGTTCTTTCAAAATTGAACCCAGAAGCAGACCAGGACAAGGAGCGTAGGAAGAAGGTGAGTATTTATTTACAAGTAAATGTGAATGGGTAGATATATCCAGGTGGCGTAGCGGGCAGCGGTGGTGAATTGATGGGAGTAAATAGGTGAATCCAATGGAGTAGCGGAATCCTCCGTCGACCAGGCGTGAATGGGGTGAATGATCCGGGTGAGTAACTGAAGGCAAAACAAACGGAGGTAAGTTCAAGGCAAGCAATACGTAAACAAAAATAACAAAACAAATACTATCCAACTGGAGTCTGATACTATGGCACAACATACTGTTCATGGCTAACGATCCGGCAGGGAATGGAAGTCAGGTCAGAGCTTTTTGAAGGGGAGAGATGATGATCAGGACAGGTGTGCAGATTACTGATGGGACACAGGTGCGGGTGAACATCAATCTCCCAACAAGCTAATTCGCCCGGCAACCAGACAGGGTGCGTTCCAGGACACCTGAAACACACTCCAGGACAGACACACAGGCAAACCCAGACTCAGGAAGCGGGATTCGTGACAGTACCCCCCCTCCGACGAACGCCACCGGGCGGACTACCTGGAGCGCCAGGGTGGAGGCGGTAGAAGTCACGAAGCAGGTCGTCATCCAGGATCTGACGCCGAGGAATCCAACTCCTCTCCTCTGGACCATATCCTTCCCAATCCACTAAATACTGGTACCCTCGACCCCGCCGTCTGGAGTCCATGATGCGGCGCACCGTGTAGACAGGACCACCTCCGATCATCCGAGGAGGAGGAGGACGAGGAGGAGGGGGCAACAGAGGACTGAGGTGAACCGGCTTGAGGCAGGAGACATGAAAGGTGGGATGTACTCTAAGAGTTGCAGGCAACTTGAGTCGAACCACAACAGGATTAATGATTCTCTCCACTACAAACGGACCAATGAACTTCGGTGACAACTTTCTCGACTCAGTCCGTAGAGGAAGATCCCGTGTAGCCAACCAAACCTTATCTCCGACCGTATAAGCTGGGGCAGGAATACGGCGACGATTCGCCTGGATCTGATACCGGTCAGACACTCTAAGGAGAGCCTTCCTGGCCCGATGCCAGGTCCGGTGGCAACGACGAATGTGGGTCTGGACAGAGGGAACCGAGAGATCCCTTTCCTGAGAAGGAAACAAAGGAGGTTGGTAACCGTACAGGCATTGGAAGGGGGACATCCCAGTGGCAGAGGACGGAAGGGTATTATGGGCATACTCGACCCAGGGTAATTGAGATGACCAAGAGGTAGGATCAGAGGAGACAAGACAACGCAGCGTGGACTCCATCTTCTGGTTGGCTCTCTCCGCCTGACCATTAGATTGTGGATGAAATCCAGAAGTGAGACTGACTGTAGCTCCAATGGCCAAACAGAAAGATCTCCAGACAGCAGAGGTAAACTGAGGACCACGGTCAGAAACAATGTCACTGGGCAATCCGTGGACCCTGAAAACCTCCCTAACCAAGATCTCAGACGTCTCCGTAGCCGATGGAAGCTTGGAGAGAGGGACAAAATGAGCAAACTTGCTGAATCTGTCCACAATGGTCAGAATGACCGTGTTCCCAACAGAAGGGGGCAATCCTGTGACAAAATCCAGGGCCAGATGCGACCAAGGTCGCCGAGGAATAGGTAGGGGGTGAAGAAGCCCAGAGCTGGGCCGATTGGTACTTTTGTTCTGAGCACAAACAGGACATGCGGCAACAAACCTCCGGGTATCTTCTCCCATGGCAGGCCACCAAAATCGTCTGCGCAGTAGCGACATAGTCCGAGCAACGCCAGGGTGACAAGCTATCTTGCTGGCGTGGGACCACTGAAGAACAGCAGAACGGACCGACTCAGGCACGAACAACCGACCGGGTGGACCGTTACCAGGGCCGGGCTGCGTCCGAAGGGCCGCCATCACATCCTCCTCAATCCTCCATGTAACGGTTCCCACGACAACATTCTGGGGAAGAATCGTCTCAGTCTTGGCCCCACTCTCCTCCGTCTTAGAGAACATCCGGGACAGGGCGTCCGCCTTCCCGTTCTTCGACCCAGGTCGGAACGTCAGGGAAAAATTGAAGCGTCCAAAAAACAACGCCCACCTGGCCTGACGGGCGTTGAGACGTTTAGCCGATTGCACGTAAGCCAGATTCTTGTGGTCAGTCCAGACCACAAACGGTTGCTCCGCTCCCTCCAACCAGTGACGCCACTCCTCCAAGGCAAGCTTCACAGCGAGAAGCTCCCGGTTACCCACATCGTAGTTTCTTTCAGCTGGAGAAAGACGACAAGAGTAGAAAGCGCAGGGATGGAGTTTACCGTCAGTGGAGCTACGCTGGGACAGGATGGCGCCCACCCCCACATCAGACGCGTCCACTTCAACAACAAACTGACGGGAAGTGTCAGGTTGAGAGAGAATCGGGGCGTTGGTGAATCGGCTCTTCAAGTCCAGAAATGCTCGGTCTGCCTCAGGAGTCCAACAGAAATTTCTGGTGCAAGACGTCAGGGCAGTTAAAGGGGCGGCCACCCGGCTGTAATCACGGATAAACCTCCGATAGAAGTTCGCAAACCCCAGAAATCTCTGGAGCTGCAATCTCGTACCGGGCTGGACCCAATCCCGAACCGCCCGAACCTTCTCTTGGTCCATCTTGATCTCTCCCCTGGATATGATGTACCCGAGAAATGACGTCGTGTGGGCGTGAAAATCACACTTCTCAGCCTTCACGAACAGACGGTTCTCCAATAACCGCTGCAGGACCTGCTTGACATGCAGAACGTGGCTAGAAAGCTCCTTCGAGAAGATGAGGATATCATCCAGGTAAACGAACACAAAAATTCCAATCATATCTCTCAGAACGTCATTTACCATACTTTGGAACACAGCCGGAGCGTTGGTCAGTCCAAACGGCATCACTTGGTACTCAAAATGTCCCATCGGAGTATTGAACCCAGTCAACCACTCGTCCCCCTCTTTGATCCGAACCAAATGATACGCATTACGTAAATCAAGCTTCGTAAACACCGTAGCACCCTGTAAGGAATCGAAAGCCGAGCTCATCAAGGGAAGGGGATACTTGTTCTTGACCGTAATATCATTCAACCCCCGATAATCAATACACGGTCGAAGAGAGCCATCCTTCTTGCTCACAAAAAAAAATCCTGCTCCCAGAGGTGATGACGAGGGCCGAATGAGACCTGCAGCTAGAGACTCCTTGATGTAGGTCTCCAAGGCCTCACGTTCAGGTCGAGAGATACTGTATAACCGTCCCTTGGGAAAGGCAGCTCCAGGAAACAGATTAATCGCACAGTCATAAGGTCGGTGGGGAGGAAGGGACAGAGCCTTCTGTTTACTGAATACTTCACCCAACTCGTGATATGTTTCTGGAACCAGAGACAAATCAGGAGGAGCAGAGTCACTAACCTGACTGGAAACAGCAGGAGAACAGGCAGTCCTAAGGCAGTTAGCATGACACTCAATGCTCCAACTAGTTACCTTACCCGTCACCCAATCAAACGAGGGATTGTGTTCCTTCAGCCAGGGGTAACCAAGAACCAGAGGAACATGGGGCGAGGACAGAATGAGGAAGGAGATCAACTCTGAATGATTCCCCGACACCAACATCTTAACCGGTTCAGTCCTCATAGTGATCCGTGCCAGACTACTCCCGTTCAGAGTGGTTGCTTCAATGGCTTCCGGCAATTGCTCCTTGGAAAGCCCCAGCTGTTCCACCAAGTCGGCATCAATAAAGCTGCCATCGGCACCTGAATCGATAAGAGCGTTCATCTCTAATCTCTGATCCTTATTCATAAGGGTCGCAGGAAAACGGGGTCTGACAGGATCCTTGAGAGATTGAAACTGGCTCGCTAAAATTCCTCCCAAAACTAGCGAGCCGGGCAGTTTAACGGGCGCTGTGGACAAGCGGAGATGTAATGTCCCGAGCTACCACAGTAGAAACAGCTGTTGGTCTTACGTCTACGTTGGCGCTCCTCCTTAGTTAGCCCGTGTCGCCCCACTTGCATTGGTTCAGAATCTGGTGGCAAGACCCCTCCACTAATACCGTGTGGGGAATAACGATCAATACTTTCTGGTTCACTTCCTGAACCGAATGGTAACCCACTGCTTCTCCCTCCTTCTCTCTCGGACTCTATTATCTACCCGAATAGATAAAGTGACCAAGCTGTCTAGGTCACTAGGCTCTGGATAAGATATCAGCTCGTCCTTAAGTTCCTCCGACAACCCCTTGTAAAAAAACGCTTGTAGTGACTCCTCATTCCAACCACTCTCCACCGCCAATGTCCTGAACTCGATCATAAAATCTGCCACACTGCGAGCTCCTTGGCGAAGAGAGAACAAACGTTTAGCTGCGTCCTTACCTCGGACTGGATGATCAAAAAGCTTTCTCATCTCTCCCGTGAACTCCTGATATGAAGCCGTGCAGGTTCCCTGTCGTTCCCAAATGGCTGAAGCCCATTCCAGAGCTCTTCCACGCAGCAGTTCAATAACAAAGGCTATCCTAGCTTTGTCCGTGGCGTAAGAATGGGGCTGCAGATCAAACACTAACCCACACTGCATAAGAAACGAACGGCATCTTCCCAAATCCCCTTCATATTTATCAGGCGTCGGTACCTTGGGTTCACGGAAGGAAACCGCTCCAGACCCGGCAGGTGAGATGGGTGAAACAGGTGGTGAATGAATCGCCGGCAAACTGAGCTGATCCTGGATTTGTGTCAAGCTAGCAGATAAGTTCTGGATTGAACTCGCTATCTCCTGTAGCGCCGTATTGTGTTGTCCCAATGTCTTCCCCTGCTGGGTAATGGCATGGCAAACGGAGTCCAGGTCCGCTGGGTTCATCCTTGGCCGGATCGTTCTGTCACGTTCTTTCAAAATTGAACCCAGAAGCAGACCAGGACAAGGAGCGTAGGAAGAAGGTGAGTATTTATTTACAAGTAAATGTGAATGGGTAGATATATCCAGGTGGCGTAGCGGGCAGCGGTGGTGAATTGATGGGAGTAAATAGGTGAATCCAATGGAGTAGCGGAATCCTCCGTCGACCAGGCGTGAATGGGGTGAATGATCCGGGTGAGTAACTGAAGGCAAAACAAACGGAGGTAAGTTCAAGGCAAGCAATACGTAAACAAAAATAACAAAACAAATACTATCCAACTGGAGTCTGATACTATGGCACAACATACTGTTCATGGCTAACGATCCGGCAGGGAATGGAAGTCAGGTCAGAGCTTTTTGAAGGGGAGAGATGATGATCAGGACAGGTGTGCAGATTACTGATGGGACACAGGTGCGGGTGAACATCAATCTCCCAACAAGCTAATTCGCCCGGCAACCAGACAGGGTGCGTTCCAGGACACCTGAAACACACTCCAGGACAGACACACAGGCAAACCCAGACTCAGGAAGCGGGATTCGTGACAGCAGCTCTCAATCATCTCAATCAAAAGATGCAGGGCGGTGGAGTCAACATCATCGAAGCGGAGGAAAACCTGAAGGCTTTTCAAAAAAAGCTACCGTTATGGAAACGACGAACAGAGAACGATAACTTCGCAAACTTTCCCCTGCTGGACGACTGTGTAAGTAAGATCGAAGATGTATCTGGAATCGGAGACATTTCTGTACCCGCGGAACTGAAGCAAGCAATTGCCACGCACTTAGATGAGCTTGCAGAGTCTCTCGACGGATACTTCCCTACAAGAGAGTCATATCCAGCATGGGTGAGACAGCCGTTCACGTTTAGTGTTGAGACAATGATGAATACCTAGATGAAATCCAGAGCCAGGTTCAACAGCAACTCTTCAGAGCAACAACGCTTTCAACGTTTTGGTGTCAACAAATGGTAACGTACCCTGTTATTGCTAAGAAAGCTCTGGAGATTTTCATACCGTTTGTTACAACATATCTTTGTGAGCAATCCTTTTCGAGGATGCTGGACATAAAAACGAAGAAAAGGAACAGACTTTGTTGCGAAAATGACATGAGAGTGGCACTTGCCAAGGTGAAGCCGCGCATTTCTGAACTGGTCTCTGAAAGGCAACAGCAGAAGTCACACTGATTTGCAGTAAATATTCATTATTATGTTTTTGTGTGAAAATCATGTTTTGATGATTTTGTTCTTTGAACACACGGTGTTGATGTTGATGCACGGTTCATTTTGTGCACCAGTAAAATATATACCTATGTTTTGAATTTGAAAAAATCATATTTTATTTTTCCAATTAAGAAGGGTTCGGTGAATGCGCATATGAAACTGGTGGGGTTCAGTACCTCCAACAAGGTTAAGAACCACTGCTCTATTCCCACACACAGCCAATCACCATGGGAATATCTCATTCCTATACTGATATCACACATAACAGAAGTATATCAGTTATGATAGTAACATTCTGCTCTCCCCCTGTGGTGCAGTGTGTTACATGTGCCTTTAACAGGGGTTCTCAGCCTCTACATGTTGCAGGATACTAGTATTCTACCTCTGCCTCCATGCCCTGCTTAGCCCTGTGGTCTTTCTCTACCAACCTGTAGACTGGATTTCTCTCTTTTCCTCTCGTCTCTGCCGGACCCACTGAGGCCCTGCTGAGAGATCAATGGCTTCCCACAGACATCTGATCAGATGAGATCAGAGAGGAGCATCGATCAGCCGGGCTGGCCTGAGTTAGACTGGACACTGTCTGTCTGAGGCCCTAAACCTGTCTGGAATAAAATAACCCCTACTGTACACCCACTGATGGAAACACACACACACACACACACACACACACACACACACACACACACACACACACACACACACACACACACACACACACACACACACACACACACACACACAGATTCACACTCTCACACATACTCACTCGACCATATCATTGGAGTGAATCAGTCTCTGCCAGAGTACAGCATGTAAGGGATTTCATTATCACGTACAGTCATACAGCCTGTAAGGGATTTCATTATCACGTACAGTCATACAGCCTGTAAGGGATTTCATTATCACGTACAGTCATAAAGGCTGTAAGGGATTTCATTATCACGTACAGTCATACAGGCTGTAAGGGATTTCATTATCACGTACAGTCATAAAGGCTGTAAGGGATTTCATTATCACGTACAGTCATACAGGCTGTAAGGGATTTCATTATCACGTACAGTCATAAAGGCTGTAAGGGATTTCATTATCACGTACAGTCATAAAGGCTGTAAGGGATTTCATTATCACGTACAGTCATACAGGCTGTAAGGGATTTCATTATCACGTACAGTCATAAAGGCTGTAAGGGATTTCATTATCACGTACAGTCATACAGGCTGTAAGGGATTTCATTATCACGTACAGTCATAAAGGCTGTAAGGGATTTCATTATCACGTACAGTCATACAGGCTGTAAGGGATTTCATTATCACGTACAGTCATACAGCCTGTAAGGGATTTCATTATCACGTACAGTCATAAAGGCTGTAAGGGATTTCATTATCACGTACAGTCATACAGGCTGTAAGGGATTTCATTATCACGTACAGTCATACAGGCTGTAAGGGATTTCATTATCACGTACAGTCATAAAGGCTGTAAGGGATTTCATTATCACGTACAGTCATACAGGCTGTAAGGGATTTCATTATCACGTACAGTCATACAGGCTGTAAGGGATTTCATTATCACGTACAGTCATACAGCCTGTAAGGGATTTCATTATCACGTACAGTCATAAAGGCTGTAAGGGATTTCATTATCACGTACAGTCATAAAGGCTGTAAGGGATTTCATTATCACGTACAGTCATAAAGGCTGTAAGGGATTTCATTATCACGTACAGTCATAAAGGCTGTAAGGGATTTCATTATCACATACAGTCATACAGCCTGTAAGGGATTTCATTATCACGTACAGTCATACAGGCTGTAAGGGATTTCATTATCACGTACAGTCATAAAGGCTGTAAGGGATTTCATTATCACGTACAGTCATACAGGCTGTAAGGGATTTCATTATCACGTACAGTCATAAAGGCTGTAAGGGATTTCATTATCACGTACAGTCATACAGGCTGTAAGGGATTTCATTATCAAGTACAGTCATAAAGGCTGTAAGGGATTTCATTATCACGTACAGTCATACAGGCTGTAAGGGATTTCATTATCACGTACAGTCATAAAGGCTGTAAGGGATTTCATTATCACGTACAGTCATAAAGGCTGTAAGGGATTTCATTATCACGTACAGTCATAAAGGCTGTAAGGGATTTCATTATCACGTACAGTCATACAGGCTGTAAGGGATTTCATTATCACGTACAGTCATAAAGGCTGTAAGGGATTTCATTATCACGTACAGTCATAAAGGCTGTAAGGGATTTCATTATCACGTACAGTCATACAGGCTGTAAGGGATTTCATTATCACGTACAGTCATAAAGGCTGTAAGGGATTTCATTATCACGTACAGTCATACAGGCTGTAAGGGATTTCATTATCACGTACAGTCATACAGCCTGTAAGGGATTTCATTATCACGTACAGTCATACAGGCTGTAAGGGATTTCATTATCACGTACAGTCATACAGGCTGTAAGGGATTTCATTATCACATACAGTCATACAGCCTGTAAGGGATTTCATTATCACGTACAGTCATAAAGGCTGTAAGGGATTTCATTATCACGTACAGTCATACAGGCTGTAAGGGATTTCATTATCACGTACAGTCATACAGCCTGTAAGGGATTTCATTATCACGTACAGTCATACAGGCTGTAAGGGATTTCATTATCACGTACAGTCATACAGGCTGTAAGGGATTTCATTATCACATACAGTCATACAGCCTGTAAGGGATTTCATTATCACGTACAGTCATAAAGGCTGTAGCAGTCCTCCATATCTCCTCACTCAGATAATATCCTACTATCCCATTATCCACAGTGTCTGTCTGTCTGTCTGTCTGTCTGTCTGTCTGTCTGTCTGTCTGTCTGTCTGTCTGTCTGTCTGTCTGTCAGGAGCCATACCAGAGGGACGTCCTCTCTGCTAATGGAGTTGAAGCTGATTCTACTGCACTACTGCAGTCAATATTCGATGATTCTTATGTTAGCTGTTTCACATAATGTGGGTAAACATCAACAAGACAACAAAGGATTTATTCATATGTTATACGGCAGGCAAATTCAAATCTGGACCTTGAAGCCAGTTCCGCTGCTGATTTTCATTCTTCCCCTCTAATCAAGGACCAATTTAGACCTGGGACTCCAGATGGGTGCAATTATTTCAAGAAGACATCACAGTCTGACTTCATGTCCTGACGTCCTTGGACAAATGCCTATTTATGACGAGTAAACTAACTTCATCTCCCGAATTTCTGTGACAAACGTTACATTTAGGCACACAAATGTTTAGGCATTACTTCCAACTGGTTAAGTTAAGAATTAAGGTTTGGTGTAAGGTTACAACTTTAGACATTAATTCCGACTGAGCTTGTTAAGTCATTGAGGACAGATGGTGGAGTAGTCTAAGCTCTGGCTCTGTAAACCATGGGTTCAATCCCAGTAAACCATGGGTTCAATCCCAGTAAACCATGGGTTCAATCCCAGCGCAGGGCATTGGTTTTTAGTTTGTATTCTGCACTTAGTGGCCGGTTTTGATGCCGTCGCTAAACGTCCTGGGGACCTGAACAAACAGCAAATTTGACCTTGGATCTGGAGTGATCCCTCTGCTTAATGAACAGGTAGAATAAGAAAACGAGCAGTACTCCTGACCCCCAGGCTTAGATCTGAATAGCCCTGTTATATGGTATGTCCAGCCATTGTAATGGTTCTCAGTGATGTTAGCCCATGCTAAACTTGCAAGAGCCGAACCAAGAGGCAAAGGAAGAATGGAACACTGTCATTCATTCTGAATCATTACTAAGAGTTCTCCTCCACTCCTACTATTACCATCACCCTCTCCTCCTCGAATTGTCCTTCTCCTCTTCACCTCCTTGATCTTTTCTTCTTTTTGTTGTGTGTCTCATATCCCCCATTCCCCTGCTCTCCCCTGCCTGTCCCAGGTTAAACCCACTGATAGACAGCCTGTGGTATTCAGAGCTACCCACAGCTTTCTGCTGAAATCGTGCTAAACCTGGGCGTAGAGGAGGATGAGAGAGAATAGTAAGGAGGGGGAAGGGAGATGAGAACATTTATGCGTGCGTGCGTGCGTAAGTGCGTGTGTGTGCGTGCGTATGTGTATTTATGTGTGTGTGTGTGTACATGCGTATGTGTATTTATGTGTGTGTGTGTGTACATGCGTATGTGTATTTATGTGTGTGTGTGTGTACATGCGTATGTGTATTTATGTGTGTGTGTGTGTACATGCGTATGTGTATTTATGTGTGTGTGTGTGTACATGCGTATGTGTATTTATGTGTGTGTGTGCGTGCGTATGTGTATTTATGTGTGTGTGTGTGTGTGCGTGCGTGCGTGCGTGCGTGCGTGCGTGTGTGTGTGTGTGTGTGTGTGTGTGCGTGCGTGTGTGTGTATGTGTATTTAAGTGTGTGTGTGTGCGTGTAATTAAGTGTGTGTGTGTGTGTGTGTGCGTGCGTGCGTGTATTTATGTGTGTGTGTGTGAGTGAGCAGGTAGAGTTCTCCCCTCCCTCCCAGTGTGTGTGCAGTATGAAGCAGCAGGGCTGTAGCAGCAGGGCTGTAGCAGCAGGTACTCTGGTTGAGGGGGGAGTAGCTGGCCCACACAGAATAACATGCATTAAAGATGAGCCCTGCTCACACCGGCTACACACACTGATCCACATAACTAAGACAGACAGACCTCCACAGGTGAACAGTGGCCTTAAAATCTCCACCACCCCCAAGCACACACACCTTACATACACGCAAGCGTGCACACGCAACATGAACACTTCATATTACATGGACACATCACACATACTTTGACTCTCGTACGCACACCTCACACACACTCCGTCCACCCTTAGAACTTATTTAGAAAGCAAACATGCTGTTCACAACTACCTCATCTACACTGAGAATACCAAGGCAAGACATTGAAGAACAAATTCTTATTTTCAATGACGGCCTAGGAACAGTGGGTTAACTGCCTTGTTCTTGACAGATTTTCACCTTGGTGATTCGATCTTGCAACCTTCCACTTACTAGTCCAACGCTCTAACCACTAGGCTACCTGCATCCCCTGCCACCTTTAGGAACACCATTCTAATATTAGGTTAAACCCACCCCCTTTTGCCCTCAGAACAGCCTCAATAATATTGGGGAATGGACTCTACAAGGTGTCGAAAATGTTCGACAGGGATGCTGGCCCATGTTGACTCCAGTGCTCCTCACAGTTGTGTCAGGTTGGCTGGATATCTTTGGGTGGTGATACACACAGGAAACTGTTGAGCCCAGCAGCATTGCAATTGTTGACACAAACCGGTGTGCCTGGGCCAGCAATCCTGATGTCATCTGCATTTGTGTGTGTGTGTTTATGGGAGTAAGAACATCTCTATGTTCTTCCACTCTCCTCTCCCTCCCCCTTCTCTCTCCCTCTATTCCTCCCTCCCCTGTCTCTCTCCCTCTCTTCCTCCCTCCCCTCTCTATCCTTCTCTTCCTCCCTTCCTTCTCTATTCTTCTCTTCCTCCCTTCCCTCTCTATCCTTCTCTTCCTCCCTCCCCTCTCTATCCTTCTCTTCCTCCCTTCCCTCTCTATCCTTCTCTTCCTCCCTTCCCTCTCTATCCTTCTCTTCCTCCCTTCCCTCTCTATCCTTCTCTTCCTCCCTCCCCTCTCTATCCTTCTCTTCCTCCCTTCCCTCTCTATCCTTCTCTTCCTCCCTCCCCTCTCTATCCTTCTCTTCCTCCCTTCCCTATCTATTCTTCTCTTCCTCCCTTCCCTCTCTATTCTTCTCTTCCTCCCTTCCCTCTCTATCCTTCTCTTCCTCCCTCCCCTCTCTATCCTTCTCTTCCTCCCTTCCCTCTCTATCCTTCTCTTCCTCCCTTCCCTCTCTATCCTTCTCTTCCTCCCTCCCTCCCCTCTCTATCATTCTCTTCCTCCCTTCCCTATCTATTCTTCTCTTCCTCCCTTCCTTCTCTATTCTTCTCTTCCTCCCTTCCCTCTCTATCCTTCTCTTCCTCCCTCCCCTCTCTATCCTTCTCTTCCTCCCTTCCCTATCTATCCTTCTCTTCCTCCCTTCCCTATCTATCCTTCTCTTCCTCCCTCTCTCTCTGTTCTTCCCATCGTCCCCATCCAGACAGGAGCCTGAGAGACATAGTCTGATGTAATGTAGCATCAAACACGCAGTACTATCACACACTGCCTTTGAAACAAGGCACACAGCAATGCATTACCACATCATCCTCCTTCTGTCTCTCAAAACAGGAGAGAATAGGAGAAGGGTGAACAAAGAGAAGGGAGGAGAAAGAAAGAAAGAAATAAAGAAAGAGGAGATCAATCAACCTGGTGATTCTAGCAGAAGTGGGGCAGAGGAGAGGGCAGAAGAGTCATACAGATCAGACCCCACCATGTTCCTCCACTGTACCAGACACAGAATGGCGGCGGCAGCTTCCAGTCGCCTGCTGCTCTCCTCAGAACAGCCAGCTCTGCTAGGCGACTGTGTGCATAGAGAGTCCTATTTGGGAGATAGGGAGCTAAATATAACCTGCACCGCTGGCACAGACAGTGACATGGCCACCACCCCTGCTGTCACTGATACTAACTCCCTGTATCTCCATGGCCATTCTTAACAAGGCAGTGCTATTGTTGAAGGAGTCCCTTATCTATAACGCTGGAAAAGGCACTTTGTGTGTGCGTGCGTGCGTGCGTGCGTGCGTGTGTGAACTAAAACCGTGGCTCTCTCCTCTCAACGTAATTCTATGGGAATACAGTACTGTGGAATTGTTCTCTTTTCTTGAAGGTGTTCCCTGCACATTGCCACTTTTACTGTTGAAGGACAGCGCAAGGACACATTGCAACAGGCACACAATGTGAATGCAGTGCTTTTGAAGATTCTTCTCTGTGTGTCTGGGCAGCGAGGGAGGGAGGGATGGTTGACATGGAGCATCATTACCATATAGTAGACATGTATGCAGTTAGGAGCACAAAGGAGTACATCTTAATGGACTTCTCCTTCTGGAGGTGACACCACACTCACACACACACACTCACACACACAAGGACATGCACGCACACACACACAATCTTTACACACACACAAACAATCTTTGCATGTACGCGTGCGTGCGCGCACCCACACAGACACACACACACACCAGTGGAGAGCAGCACCTCCATCAGTGGTTAATGAGGCAGTAATTAGTGTTGTTCTGGAGCGAACAGGACAGCATTGAGATGCACACTTCATACACTGCATCAAACCACACGTCTACTAGTCTCTAACACCATGCATCATCCTGTGTGTGTGTGTGTGTGTGTGTGTGTGTGTGTGTGTGTGTGTGTGTGTGTGTGTGTGTGTGTGTGTGTGTGTGTGTGTGTGTGTGTGTGTGTGTGTGTGTAAAACGTTATCAGTATTCTGACCTTGTACAACAGATAGTCTAGGATCGGTGCACAGGAGCAACGGCAGGGCTGCACGCTTTTTAGGTAGGAGCGCGCGTTGTGTTTATACATGTGGTGTGTGTGTGTGTGTGCGCATGCATGCTGGTGTTATATAGAGAACATCGAGAGATTTAGAGTGTGTCTGCAGTAGAGGTCTTCATGGATCCACCCGTACCTGAATACCCGGGATCCGACCCGGGACCCGAGCGGATCCACAATTCAAAAAAATTTGATTGTCACGGGTCTCGCCTATGTGTAATTTGAACTGACTTGTCCGGAAGGACCCATACAGATCCGAACACAACTGCTTCAGTAGAGAGAGAGAGAGAGAGAGAAGTTGATCATTTATGCTGCTGCTCTTTGCTTTTCACAGGAGTGGCCCACGTAGCTTGTTGTTGTTGGCCCATCATAAGTCATCAAAGTGGCAACAGGCTACAGTCATGGAGCCTCCATGTGGGGCAAAACTTAGGAGATATCTAATCAATGGAAGATGGAATTAAAATGATGGAATTTAAAGTTAAAGGAGAAGGATAGGCTACAATGACCAAGAGCCAACAGATAGACTGCTACTTTATATTCTGAATGGTGTTGTTGTTGTTTGTAGCTGTAGGACGAGAAAGAGCACGCTGCATCAATTAGCCTAGCTAGCTGCTAGCTTAACTAGCTTCTCATGGTTTGATGCAGTCAAGACAGTTACTACGTAATCATATTGGATGATAAATCACCTAGCTATGGCAGCTATTAATCTACTATAGCGCGAGTCTGCTTGGTAGGTTGCTGTCTCTCATCTCTGCCACCCTCCTCCCTGTTCCGTGTCACTTGATCACACTCAGATTAGCCTACACACACAGTACGACCCCTGCTAGAACGTCACCTCTCTCAAACTCCTCTCCCTTGCACTTTATCAACTCCGGTTAACTTCTTATGGCTGAAGGGGCAGTATTGAGTAGCTTGGATGAAAGGTGCCCATATCAAACGGCCTGCTCCTCAGTCATAGTTGCTAATATTTGCATATTATTATTAGTATTGGATAGAAAACACTCTAAAGTTTCTAAAACTGTTTGAATTATGTCTGTGAGATTAACAGAACTCATATTGGCAGGCAAAATCCTGAGTTGAAATCAAAACAGAAAGTCAGAAATCTGAGCTTGTATGTATTCACCAGAGTCCCTAATGAAATCCCCTTGAGATATGAATGATTGTGCACTGGCTAGGGGTTCCACTAGATGTCAACCATCAATAGAAATTATAATGAGACTTCTATGATGTTGTGGGAGAGAATGATAGCAGAATCAGTCATGTGTCCATCAAGCAGCCATTTTCTGATCATGCTTTTTCCTCATGGTAGTCACTTGCGTTCCATTGCTCACAAAGACAAGAAAGAATACTCCGGTTGGAACTTTATTGAAGCTATATGTTAAAAACATCCTAATGATTGATTGTGTACTTAGTTTGAAATGTTTCTTCGACCGGTAATATCACTTTTTGAAGTTTTTGTCCGATATAACGCTGACCAGAATTAGCGTATTTGGACATAAATAACGTATTTTTTCGAACAAAACAAACATTTATTGTGGACCTGGGATTCCTGGTGTGCTTTCTGATGTAGATCATCAAAGGTAAGGGAATATTTATCATATATTTTCTTGTTTATGTTGACGCCATCTTTGCGGCTGTGGTGTTTTACTTTTGAGCGCCGTCTCAGATTATAGCGTGGGTTTCTTTTTCCGTAAAGTTTTTTTGTAAACAGACACAGCGGTTGCATTAAGGAGAGGTATATCTATAATTCCATGGTTATAACTTGTATTATCATCTATATTTATGAGTATTTCTGTTGAAACGATGTGGCTATGATGTTGATGTCACTTGATGTTTTTGCCAGTAGTGAATCTAGTCGCCTCAATGTAAACTCAGATTTTTTGATATAAATATGAATTTAATCAAACAAAACATGCATGTATTGTGTAACACGAAGTCCTATGAAGGTTAGTGATTAATTTTATCTCTATTCTGGTTTTTGTGAAGCTATCTTTAGCTGGAAAAAATGGCTGTGATTATTGTGGTTTTGTGGTGACCTAACATAATCGTTTGTAGTGCTTTCGCTGAAAAGCCTATTTGAAATCGGACACTTTGGTGGGATTAACAACAAGATTACCTTTAAAATGATATAAGACACATGAATGTCTGAGGAATTTTAATTATGAGATTTCTGTTTTTTGAATTTGGCGCCCTGCACTTCGACTGGCTGTTGTCATATCGATCCTGTTAACGGGACTGCAGCCATAAGAAGTTAATAAAATAGCTTAAAAATGCACTTTTCTGCTGCTTCCCTCACTCTGATCGGACCGGGTCTGGATCCTACCAGGTCTATACGGAACAGGTTTAGTTTTCCTCGGGTCCATTCGGAATGGATCTCTATGAGACAGCCCCAGGTCCATTTCGGAACTGGTCTCTATGTTTTACTTTTAGGACCCGTGAAGGCCTCTAGTCTGCAGCTATAAGAGTGTGTGGGTGTATGAGAGGGAGACAGGGTGTGTAGAGAGAGAAAAGAGAGAAAGAGGGAGAGAGTGTAGAAACAATAGCATGTTTGTGCCTCCTTTGTGGAGAAGGGAAATGGAGAAGTGTTTAATGAATTTTTCGGATGACACACAAAGCAATTAACGGTCATCACGCTGAGACAGAGAGAGAGAGAGAGAGAGAGAGAGAGAGAGAGAGAGAGGGAGAAAGAGAGAAATAAAGAGGGAGGGAGAGGGAAATAGAGAGAGGGAAAGAGAGAGAGGAGGACAGTGGTACAGTGTAATTATACAGAACACATGCACATTTGCTTCGCGTCTCTCTCTCTTTAGCCTCTACTACACCATTGAAATTCCTCCAGTGTTTCTGCCAAATTTGAGCTGCCTTACTTCTAAATCAGTGGAAAATAGAGCAAAACACAGTTTAACCTTCTGTCTCCCCTTCCTTCCCTCCCTCCCTCCCTCCCTCCCTCCCTCCCTCCCTCCCTCCCTCCCTCCCTCCCTCCCTCCCTCCCTCCCTCC
Organism: Salvelinus namaycush; assembly: GCF_016432855.1. NCBI lineage: Eukaryota > Metazoa > Chordata > Actinopteri > Salmoniformes > Salmonidae > Salvelinus > Salvelinus namaycush. The sequence continues at coordinate 29,023,315 of NC_052329.1, forward strand.
CTCCTTCCCTCCCTCCCTCCCTCTCTCTCTCTCTCCCCAGGCCAACACACACACACACACACACACACACACACACACACACACACACACACACACACACACACACACACACACACACACACACACACACACACACACACACACACACACACACTGCAACAGTAAACACTCCACACATTGCCTGAAATCTCACCACATAATAGATGTTAGCATAAAGTGAGAGAGAGAAAATAAACTGAGAAAAAAGTGAAATTTGGAGAGAGGGAGTGTATGAAAGAAAAATACACTACCCCATGAACAGATAAATGACATGACAGGGAGATGGAGTTAAAAGAGTGGGATAGTAAGAGAGCAAGAGGGGGAGGAGAAAAGCAGCTAAAAGGAAGTGTAAATTACAATACCAGATGCATGCTGGTCTCCTGCAGAGTGAAGAAATCAGTGAAAATATGTATTCAGCTGCTGCTTCCTCTCCTTCTGTCCCACACTCTGTTACTCTTACTGCCCCCCCTCCCTCTCTCTCTCTCCCTCTCTCTCTCTCTCTCTCTCACTCTCTCTCTCTCTCTCTCTCTCTCTCTCTCGCTCTCTCTCCCCCTCTCTCTCTGGCGAAGGGAGCAGCCAGTCAAAAGATTGACAGGAAGGATGAGGAGAGAAAGAGGGAGATGAGGGAGAGAGAGAGGGGACAAGAAGGCAGATGACTTAAGGAGCAAACACACCCTTGTAGATGGAGGGAAGAGAGCGAAAGAGAAGAAGAAAGAGAGAAAGACGAGGTTCAATAGAGATAGACTTAGAGAGCAGAGCCACCACACACCGACTATCAATCTCCTATCAATCTCCAATCAATCTCCTATCAATCTCCAATCAATCTCCTCTCTCCACCTCTGCCTCAATCTATCCATCAATCACTCCGAATCTTTTTCACTCCAGCTAACCCTGTCTCTCCCTCTTTTGTGTTATATTTCTCTCTCTTTGTACATTCTCTCTGTCCTTCACTCTCCCATTTACCCTCTGTACACTGTCACTTTCTTGCTGAATATGAGATAAATTACTGAAATGTCTAATGCAAACGGGACTAAACTCACTTCGGTCATCATGAAGTGCTTTTAGAGACTAGTCAAGGATCATATCACCTCTACCTTACCTGTCACCCTAGACCCACTTCAATTTGCTTACCGCCCCAATAGATCCACAGACGATGCAATCGCTGTCACACTGCACACTGCACACTGCACACTGCCCTATCCCATCTGGACAGGAGGAATACCTACATCAGAATGCTGTTATTTGACTACAGCTCAGCCTTCAACACCATAGTACCCTCCAAGTTCATCATTAAGCTTTAGGCCCTGGGTCTGAACCCCGCCCCACAAAGGTGCGTGCTCAGCCCCCTCCTGTACTCCCTGTTCACCCATGACTGCGTGGCCAAGCACGCCTCCAACTCAATCATCAAGTTTGCCGACGACACAACAGTAGTAGGTTTGATTACCAACGATGATGAGACGGCCTACAGGGAGGAGGTGAGGGCCCTCGGAGAGTGGTGCCAGGAAAATAACCTCTCACTCAACGTCAGCAAAACAAAGGAGATGATCGTGGACTTCAGGAAACAGCAGAGGAAGCATGTCCCTAACCACATCGAAGGGACCGCAGTGGAGAAGGTGGAAAGCTTCAAGTTCCTTGGCGTACACATCATTGACAAGCTGAAATGGTCCACCCTCACAAACGTTTACAGATGCACGATTGAGAGCATCCTGTCGGGCTGTATCACAGCTTGGTACAGCAACAGCACCGCCCGCAACCGCAGGGTTCTCCAGAGGGTGGTGCGGTCTGCCCAACGCATCACCGGGGGCAAACTACCTGCCCTCCAGGACACCTACAGCAGCTGGTGTCACAGGAAGGCCAAAATGATCATCAAGAACAACAACCACCCAAGCCACTGCCTGTTCACCCCACTATCATCCAGAAGGCTAAGTCAGTACATGTGCATCAAAGCTGGGACCGAGAGACTGAAAAACAGCTTCTATCTCAAGGCCATCAGACTGTTAAATAGCCATCACTAGCACATAAAGGCTGCTGCCTATATACATAGATTTGAAATCACTGGCCACTTTAATAAATGGAACACTCTTCACTTTACTAATATTTACATATCTTGCATTACTCATCTCATATGTATATACTGTATTCTATACTATTCTACTGTATCTTAGTCCATGCCACTCTGACATTGCTTGTCCGTATATGTATATATTCTTAATTCCATTCCTTACTTAGATGTGTGTGTATTGGGTATATGATGGGAAATTGTTAGATATTACTGCACTGGCGGAGCTAGAAACACAAGCATTTCGCTACACCCGCATTAACATCTGCTAAACACATGTATGTGACCAATAAAATGTGATTTGATTTGAACTCAGTGAAGCAAGATGCAGCATGACGTCATCCCCTGTCAGTGGATATACGGTACCTGCACTCCAAAGAAAAACACACACTCACACAACAATCATACTTCCGTACACAACACTACACATACACACGCACGCGGGTACATGCGCACGCACACACAAATGCACATGTACACACGAGCACACACAAACAGAGAGAGAGAGAGAGAGAGAGAGAGAGAGAGAGAGAGAGAGAGAGAGAGAGACCATCATGCCCATTGATGTAGAACAGCAGCTTCTAAGTGGCCATTAAGCAAACAGACAGTAGCTAAAGACTCTCAGAGCTATTTGGGCCTGTCCCTGTACCCATTACATCCCGATGAGGTATTTTATAGTGCTTTATAATGGGGAATCATAGAGCTGCTAGACAGTTAGGACTCTACATGAGGACACCAGCCAGAGTGGTTGAACACCCCTTTCTCGCCTCTCTTCTCCTTTTCACTCCTATACTTCCCATTCCTCCTATCCTGTAGCATCTATTTCCCTCTCCTCTTTCCCCTCCCCTCTCCTCCCCCTCTCGTTCCCTGGAGGTGTGGTGCAGGTGTGGTGGTGTGGTGATGGTTATGGTGTTGATAGTTTTATCGATCAGGTTATGGTGTATAGAGGTAGAGTGATTTTATCCCTGGGTGTAGAGGATTCAGCTGATACAAAGGGAATCACACATTGATAACATACCCTAACTGCACCATTTAAAGTGGAACTGACAACGTTTTAACTACTGTCACGACTCCCACCGAAGGTGGCTCCTCTCCCTGTTCGGGCGGTGCTCGGTGGTCGTTGTCACCGGTCTACTAGCTGCCACCGATCCCTTTTCCCTTCTCTGTTGGTTTTGTCTTATTAGTTATACCTGTTTCTTGTTTAGGTTTTAGTTGGGCTATTTAAGCCGGTAATGCCCGCCTGCTCTTTGTGCGGGCTTATTTTCCTCTGTTCATGTTTGTGGTTGTGCGATTTCCTTTGTTTTTCCTCCGGACTGGTTGGGTCCTGGTTTTGGGCCGGTCTTGTTATTTGCGCCTGTTGTTTTGGCGTGACCATTTCCCCTGCGCCGGAATAAAACATTGTCCTTTACCCTCTGCTTCCTGCCTGACTCCACACCCACTACGCATAGAAGTGCGTTACAACTACTTTGCAGATATGTAACAAACAGACAATCATAAATCCACACAAAAATATCAAATTCACAGTTTATGCTACACAACCAGGTTTTAAAAATAGGTTCTATTTGACAAAAAAATCCATGATGTATAGCAAGGCATTGTTGGCAGAATTCACCAATACATTTATTGGTAGTCGAAAAAATATTGCAACCAGCTGGCCTGGACCATAGTTTTTTGTCTCCGCCCATTCGGGATGCAATTCCCATTTCAGTGACTCAGTATTTTGGACCAAAACTGACAAATGTAACTAAGGCTGGGAATGTCAAAATAATAGTGATTGACATTCTGAGTCTTTTCGGTGAGCCGGTGTCATTTGGTTAGCAAGCAAGAAATGTCAATAATTTTGCTAGCTAACTACCTATGCTTAATATCAACTACTGCTATCCACAGTTAGCATGCACATCTCTTAGTTGTCAATTAAATGTATTTGGCATCGATCAAATGGTGGACAGACAGTTCCCATTCAGTTGGCAAAACGTGGGTTGGGACAAGCATGCATTGGCAGGCAAGCTGCAGAAGGGCGAGCAGGCTACTATTCCCCATCGTTTAGCAGTGGAATTTCGACGGACAATTACACGGTGAAAAAGTTTGTGGGGGGATGACGACGACAACGACGGAATTGAGAGGAAACTTCTTCAAAGGGAATCTTTCTAGATCTACAGATTCAACACATATGCTCTTGGCCTTAACGAGGAGTTCGACTTAAAAATCGTTTTTATAATTCCAAAATGTCCTTAACTACTTTGTTGTTTTGTTTACCCTAGTTGAATATATTGTGACGTACAGCACGTCAGCCACCAGGGGGAGACTCGTCGCGGCCTGCTAACAGACGGAGTATACATCACGAGGCGATGGCTCCATCTGCTGGACGTGCCAGGTCTCGACGGGGTCTCCAGCCAGGACTAATTGGGGCTGATTGGGGAGTTGGTGAGTAATCAAGGGCTGATTGCTCACCAGCTGTACAAGTCCCATAAAGCTGCCAGAAGGGCAGCACACAGATGAGAGTGGGGGAAGAAAGGACTCCCGTATAGTTGGGGACAGTTGCAGAGGTAACAGGAGTGAGTTCAGTTTTTGATCCCCACAGGATACAGCAAGACCCGGAGCCAAGAAGACGGTATCCCGGAGAGGGTCTCATGGGGAAGACCTATTCTTTTCTTTTGGACTTTTATTTTAATAAACACCTTTGAAACTGAGCTAATCCTACTCTGTCCGTGTCTGATCTGTGTAAACGTTTTGACCCAACCCCCTGGTCTGCCACAATATATATATATATATATATATACAGTGGGGAGAACACGTATTTGATACACTGCCGATTTTGCAGGTTTTCCTGCTTACAAAGCATGTAGAGGTCTGTAATTCTTATCATAGGTACACTTCAACTGTGAGAGATGGAATCTAAAACAAAAATCCAGAAAATCACATTGTATGATTTTTAAGTAATTAATTTGCATTTTATTGCATGACATAAGTATTTGATACATCGGAGAAGCAGAACTTAATATTTGGTACAGAAACCTTTGTTTGCAATTACAGAGGTCATACGTTTCCTGTAGTTCTTGACCAGGTTTGCACACACTGCAGCAGGGATTTTGGCCCACTCCTCCATACAGACCTTCTCCAGATGCTTCAGGTTTCGGGGCTGTCGCTGGGCAATACGGACTTTCAGCTCCCTCCAAAGATTTTCTATTGGGTTCAGGTCTGGAGACTGGCTAGGCTACTCCAGCACCTTGAGATGCTTCTTACGGAGCCACTCCTTAGTTGCCCTGGCTGTGTGTTTCGGGTCGTTGTCATGCTGGAAGACCCAGCCACGACCCATCTTCAATGCTCTTACTGAGGGAAGGAGGTTGTTGGCCAAGATCTCGCGATACATGGCCCCATCCATTCTCCCCTCAATATGGTGCAGTCGTCCTGTCCCCTTTGCAGAAAAGCATCCCCAAAGAATGATGTTTCCACCTCCATGCTTCACGGTTGGGATGGTGTTCTTGGGGTTGTACTCATCCTTCTTCTTCCTCCAAACACGGCGAGTGGAGTTTAGACCAAAAAGCTCTATTTTTGTCTCATCAGACCACATGACCTTCTCCCATTCCTCCTCTGGATCATCCAGATGGTCATTGGCAAACTTCAGACGGGCCTGGACATGCGCTGGCTTGAGCAGGGGGACCTTGCATGCGCTGCAGGATTGTAATCCATGACGGCGTAGTGTGTTACTAATGGTTTTCTTTGAGACTGTGGTCCCAGCTCTCTTCAGATCATTGACCAGGTCCTGCCGTGTAGTTCTGGGCTGATCCCTCACCTTCCTCATGATCATTGATGCCCCACGAGGTGAGATCTTGCATGGAGCCCCAGACCGAGGGTGATTGACCGTCATCTTGAACTTCTTCCATTTTCTAATAATTGCGCCAACAGTTGTTGCCTTCTCACCAAGCTGCTTGCCTATTGTCCTGTAGCCCATCCCAGCCTTGTGCAGGTCTACAATTTTATCCCTGATGTCCTTACACAGCTCACTGGTCTTGGCCATTGTGGAGAGGTTGGAGTCTGTTTGATTGAGTGTGTGGACAGGTGTCTTTTAAACAGGTAACGAGTTCAAACAGGTGCAGTTAATACAGGTAATGAGTGGAGAACAGGGGGGCTTCTTAAAGAAAAACTAACAGGTCTGTGAGAGCCGGGATTCTTACTGGTTGGTAGGTGATCAAATACTTATGTCATGCAATAAAATGCAAGTTAATTACTTAGAAATCATACAATGTGATTTTCTGGATTTTTGTTTTAGATTCCGTCTCTCACAGTTGAAGTGTACCTATGATAAAAATGACAGACCTCTACATGCTTTGTAAGTAGGTAAACCTGCAAAATTGGCAGTGTATCAAATACTTGTTCTCCCCACTGTATATATATATATTATCTATACATAGCACGAGTCAAAAGTTTGGACACACCTACTCATTCTTTATTTTTACTATTTTCTACATTGTGGAATAATAGTGAAGACATCAAAACTATGAAATAACACATATGGAATCATGTAATAAACAAAAAAGTCTTAAACAAATCAAAATATGTTTTATATTTGCGATTCTCCAAAATATCGACCCTTTGCCTTGATGACAGCTTTACACACTCTTGGCATTCTCTCAACCAGCTTCATGAGGTAGTTACCTGGAATGCATTTCAATTAACAAGTGTGCCTTGTTTAAAGTACATTTGTGGAATTTGTTTCCTTTTTAATGCGTTTGAGCCAATCAGTTGTGTTGTGACAAGGTAGAGGTGGTATACAGAAGATAGTCCTATTGGTAAAAGACCAATTCCATATTATGGCAAGAACAGCTCAAATAAGCAAAGAGAAAGACATTCCATCATTACTTTAAGACATGAAGGTCAGTCAATACGGAAGATTTCAAGAACTTTGAAAGTTTCTTCAAGTGCAGTCGTAAAAAACCATCAAGCACTATGATGAAACTGGCTCTCATGAGGACCGCCACAGGAAAGGAAGACCCAGAGTTACCTCTGCTGCAGAGGATAAGTTCATTAGAGTTACCAGCCTCAGGAATTGCAGCCCAAATAAATGCTTCAGAGAGTTCAAGTAACAGACACATCTCAACATCAACTGTTCAGAGAAGACCGTGTGAATCAGGCATTCATGGTCAAATTGCTGCAAAGAAACCACTACTAAAGGACACCAATAATAAGAAGAGACTTGCTTGGACTAAGGAACACGAGCAATTGACATTAGACCAGTGGAAATCTGTCTTTAGGTCTGATGAGTCCAAATTTTAGATTTTTGGTTCTAACCCCTGTGTCTTTGTGAGACGCAGAGTAGGTGAACGCATGATCTCCGCATGTGTGGTTCCCACCGTGAAGCATGGATGATGAGGTGTGATGGTGTGGGGGTGCTTTGCTGGTGATACTGTCAGTGATTGATTTAGAATTTAAGGCACACTTAACCAGCATGGCTACCACAGCATTCTGCAGCGATACGCCATCCCATCTGGTTTGCGCTTAGTGGGACTATCATTTGTTTTTCAACAGGACAATGGCCCAACACACCTCCAGGCTGTGTAAGGGCTATTTGACCAAGAAGGAGAGTGATGGAGTGCTGCGTCAGATGACCTGGCCTCCACAATCACTCAACCTCAACCCAATTGAGATGTTTTAGGATGAGTTGGACCGCAGAGTGAAGGAAAAGCAGCCAACAAGTGCTCAGCATATGTGGGAACTCCTTCAAGACTGGAAAAGCATTCCAGGTGAAGCTGGTTTGAGAATGACAGGAGTCTGCAAAGCTGTCATCAATGAAAGGATGGCTTTCTTGGTTACTACATGATTCCATATGCCTTATTTCATAGTTGTGATGTCTTCACTATTATTCTATTATTCTAGAAAATAATAAAAATTAAGAAAAACACTTTAATTAGTAGGTGTGTCCAAACTTTTGACTGGTACTGCATATATATATATATATATATATATATATATATATATTGATCACATTTCTCATGTATGCTCATATATTTTGATACATTGAATGTTGATATTGTGAACCAATATTAAATATTTTTACTTCCTGTTTCAGGAAGTGATGTCACTGAGCTCTGCCTCTATATATAGGACCTTCCACTCCCATCTGGGATATGGATGCCTGATTAAGAGGTTTGAAATGTTGTTGTAATAAAATCACTTGGGAGCATGAGCAGCAGTGTGCAGGGTTTTCCTTTTTATTTCCCATGAATTATAATATATAATACAGGTGCATCAAAGCTGGGACCGAGAGACTGAAAAATAGCTTCTATCTTAAGGCCGTCAGACTGTTAAACAGACATCACTAACACAGAGGCTGCTGCCTACATACAGACTTGAAATCATTAGCCACTCTAACAGATGGATCACTAGCCACTTTATTAATGCCACTTTAATAATGATGTTTACATATCTTGCATTACTCACCCCGTATGTATATACTGTATTTTATACCATCTATTATATCTTACCTATGCCGCTCGGTCATTGCTCATCCATGTATTTATATATACATATTCTTAGTCCATCCCTTTACTTAAATGTGTGTGTATTAGGTAGTTGTTGTGGAATTGTTAGATTACATCTTAGATATTGCTGCCCTGTCGGAACTAGAAGCACAAGCATTTCGCTACACCCGCAATAACATCTGCTAACCATGTGTATGTGACAAATACAGTGGCGTGCCGTGGGCCTGGGGCCTGGGCCTTCAGTGAGGTACTACACAGTCCCACCCGAATTAATCCACCTCTTATTACCATCATTATGATGCCATGGCTCTAGACACTATACATTTAGACAGAAACGCAGTATAACCAGGCGTTGCGTCACCTTGAAATTGACAAATTGACATTTTTGGGTAAACAGTGTTTACCCAAAAACATGACACAATCAATGAGTCTTTTCAATATTTCCCTTCACCTTTTCATTGTGCAGCTCCGTTGCCCTGCGCGCTTGTTCGTTGAGCTGTAGATCCACTCCGGTGTCCCCAAAAGTTTTCAAAAGCACCATTGCTTGTAAGTGCCCAGCCGTACTTTGGTGTCTCGTTGCTGCCTTGGTTAAACAACTCAAGTTTGCAAAGCCAGTGTGGCTCCAAACACCAAATCGATCACTTGCAAATAATAGGCATTCCCAGCAGTACAGTTTGCAGTGCATCTCGGAGCCTGTGAGCCATTGATAGCGCTCGTAGTTGAAACTTTGAAAGTGGCGGGCGACCTCTCCTTACAATGTCTAACTTTTCTTGAAAAGTTCATCTTGAGAATGGCGTTATAATTATATCCTCGACCAAATCGATATCTTCTCCTCCTTCCGCCATTGTGGGTTGAAAAAACAGCTTAGTAGTACGCGAATTAATTCGTTTATCAAATTCAGTTTCCTAGATCTGCATAGACCTGCCCATAGGACCTGCCTCTCAATATTGGTAATCCAATCAAAAGACGTGCACGCACTACGCCTGCTAGCTGGCTCCTGTGTAACACTGGAGCCAGCCAGCAGGCGTACAATAGCCAACTCTAAAGCTGATTGGTTGACACTAAATTTTAATTTCCATTCACTATAAGCTACAAGCGCCCGCACTGTTGATTCTGAAGGCCTGAGGGCAGATTTTAGACCCCTGGCAACACATGATGGCTGAATATGATTGGATAAAAGATCTAACATAAAGACCAGCCCTCCAAATCTCAACCTGGGGCTGGAAGCAGTGCAACCAAGAGGAAAGCTATGAAATGAAGAGTATACTCTGGGGAATAATTTAATACATATTTGTGGGAAAATATATTTAAAAAAAATATATAGTCTGATGATGTTTAGGCCAGCAGAGAAGGCCTTGCTGGCCCTGACGGCCCACCACTGGACAAATAACATTTGATTTGATTTGAACTCACCTATAACTCCATCACCTGCAAAGAGTACTTGGATGTGCATGTTCTTCAGCTTTGATTTGCATATAGGCCTACTGTAGCTCTGATTGGCTATGGCGCACCTGTCTATGTAGAGTCCGTTCCTGGACAAGACTGACACGTTTTTCATAGTGGAATTGTCTATTAATTGTCCAAACGCACGGCCGCTTTCCCGATCTATATTGCTATAGAATTTTCACAAATGCCTTACTGTATGACATTCCCAAACATTCGATGAATTTATGAAAACAGGAAAATGGCCATATCTAAGTGCTCGCCCGGGGGTGTATAGGAACATATCTTTTATAAGATTTCATGTTGCTAATACGCTGTCAGTTCCACTTTAAACACATACTGTAAATCAGGAAGAAAATACACACAGGAAAATATACACACAAATAGAATTCCTAAACACACCAGTATACACTAAGTGTGTTTCCATGTTATCTACTTCACCCCACATATCCTCATCTCACAGTGGCTTCAAAGCAATGGGATTCCTCTTGGCTAATAAGACATTCCTCAACACACAATTACAAATACATACACACACACTCACACGTGTACACACACACAACTACAAACACATATTTAGATGCTTGTAGGCTGTCCATAGCATGATCAGAAATGGTTTCCTATCTCTCTTCTCTTTCCACCAATTCATCTCTCATTTCTCCTTTTCTCCTTTGGAGGGTGAAGATAGCAAACAAGAGGATGACCTCTCTTCTGTTTCATCCCTTGTTCATACATCAAAATGAAGAGAAAGAATGGGTGGATGTGCTTGATCAAATGTGCTTGTCTGAGAGCTGGAGAGATTCCCTCGCATGCTTTCTCTAGGGCTTTCTGTGGTATAGTTTACCTCCCTATCTGCTAGAGTACACACACACACGCACAGACACACACACCCTGAGATGATCACGTTCCCCTCTGAGACTTGGAGAGGAAGAAACACACAGAATACACAAACTCAAAGAGCAGCAAATCCCCCTTCACACACCAATTAACTTTAAGACATGCATACACACAAGGTCACACACACATAGAGCTAACCTACACAATGTCTATTAAAGAACCACTGAATACTCCGATTGGCACGTGTGTGTTGCTCATTAGAAAAACAAGATTTCAGTCTTGGAGGTGTGTTTCCTGACTGATTCGTTGTTTGGTTAATGATGTTTGTCCCCAATGAGACACTGTAGACACGAAAGCCTATTTTATGTCCTCAAAATCCCCAGAATGAATCTAAGAGAACTCAAGAAATCTGTAAGAAATGTTGACGTTTTTGGCGAGGATATTTTACATCTAACTAAGATGTTTGGTGCAGTATTTCTCAAGTAAATAAATGTGTGATTTGTTGTCTTATGTAAACAAAGTCTTAGCTGCTGGCCAGGTCTATCTCACTGTCTATGCTATTGGATAGAGAGCAATCACCGAGCTGTTCACCCAAGTTAGTGAGCAAATGGACATCGTCAAATCAAAACCCAACCTTCATTTACCCGTTGTGACTCACTGTCACACCCTGATCAGTTTCACCTGTCCTCGTTATTGTCTCCACCCCCGGTGTTGCTTGTTTTCCCCAGTGTATTTATCCCTGTGTTTCCTGTCTCTCTGTGCCAGTGTATTTATCCCTGTGTTTCCTGTCTCTCTGTGCCAGTGTATTTATCCCTGTGTTTCCTGTCTCTCTGTGCCAGTTTGTCTTGTTAGTTTCAAGTTAACCAGTGTTTTTTCCAGTACTCCTGCTTTTGCTGTTCTCCTTTTTCTAGTCCTCCCGGTTTTGACCCTTGCTTGTTCTGGACCCGCCTGACTGACCATTCTGCCTGCCTTTAACACGAGCCTTTCTGCCACTCTGTACCTCCTGGACTCTGATCTGGTTTTGACCTTTTGCCTGTCCACGACCATTCTCTTGCCTATTCCCTTTGGCTTTATTAAACATCTTAAACTCCAACCATCTGCCTCCTGTGTCTGCATCTGGGTCTCGCCATGTGTCATGACACTCACGGATGTTCCAAACTCCGTTTTAGACGAGACTGACTTTATGATTTTTTTTCTTATTATTTACACTTTGTAGTCAGTTTCAACACCAGAACAACTGTTTCTGACTCATATTGTTGCCACATGCTTTTTAAAGGCAGTCACTCTTTAAAGTAGTTTGACCATTTATCTCCAAACTGAACAGAAACCTGCCTGATCGATCTGAGAGGAAGCAACGGAGACCTGGCCTGAAAGAGACCAAGACCAACACATTGTATTTCAAAAAGAAACTATACTCAATTTCGATCTTGTCTCATTGCTGCAACTCCCCAACGGGCTCAGGACAGGTGAAGGTCGAGTCATGCGCCCTCCGAAACAAGACACGCCAAACCACACTTAACACCCGCACGCTTAACCTGGAAGCCGCACTGATGTGTCGGAGGAAACACCGTTCAACTGACGACCAAAGTCAGCCTGCAGGCGCCCGGCCCACAAAAAGGCATCGCTCCAGCGAAATGAGCCAAGTTAAGCCCCCCCCGGCCAAACCCTCCCCTAACCCAGACGACGCTGGGCCAATTGTGCACCACCCTATGGGACTTCAAGTTGTGACACAGCCTGGGATCGAACCCGGGTCTGTAGTGACGCCTCAAGCACTGCAATGTCTTAGACCGCAGCACCACTTGGGAGGCCCAAAGACCAACAACTTAAACATTAATTAGCACGCTAAATCATTGGTATCATTAGCATCTTAAAGTGTGTGTGTGTGTGTGTGTGTGTGTGTGTGTGTGTGTGTGTGTGTGTGTGTGTGTGTGTGTGTGTGTGTGTGTGTGTGTGTGTGTGTGTGTGTGTGTGTGTGTGTGTGTGAGCGTCTGTTTGTAAAAATGTCTCTAGATGACAAGAAAATGTGTTTATTAGATGCATCCATCAAGCTCCACCTCCTATATTATAACACTGCCTAATTAGATGTCCATTACCAGAGACTTGTTATGACATTCTTTACCCCCACCCCCCGTTAAACAGGCATTGATTGGCTCATTGCCTCCCACGTCCTGGCACGCTAATGGTCGATAGAGACAATAATTTTCTATGGATGGCCCTAATCGAGGCTAAATGGCTGAATATAGGCATTGTTGTAAAATATTGGAGAGAGACAGAGAGAGAGAGAGACAGAGAGAGTAAGAGAGAGTGAGAGAGAGAGAGACAGAGACAGAGAGACACAGAGAGAGAGAGAGACAGAGAGAGTAAGAGAGAGTGAGAGAGAGAGAGACAGAGACAGAGAGACACAGAGAGAGAGAGAGAGACAGAGAGAGTAAGAGAGAGTGAGAGAGAGAGAGACAGAGACAGAGAGACACAGAGAGAGAGAGAGACAGAGAGAGTAAGAGAGAGTGAGAGAGAGAGACAGAGACAGAGAGACACAGAGAGAGAGAGAGAGACAGAGAGAGTAAGAGAGAGTGAGAGAGAGAGAGACAGAGACAGAGAGAGAGAGAGACAGAGAGAGTAAGAGAGAGTGAGAGAGAGAGAGACAGAGACAGAGAGACAGAGCGAGAGAGAGACAGAGAGACACAGAGAGAGAGAGAGAGACACAGAGAGAGAGACAGAGAGAGTAAGAGAGAGTGAGAGAGAGAGAAAAGAACGACTGCTCATTCTACTCATTCTATTTCAATGGGACAGCTCCAAAAACTGTTCTGAAGGTACAGACTGATGCATAATAAACACTACAATAGTCCTATGTCAGAGAGTGCAGAGAGAGAGAGAGTGAATGTCTCAGCCAGTCAGGGTTATAGTAGGGGACAGACCATTCCACAGCCCTGAGGGCTACTGTAATGTTACAGGTCAGAGGTCACAGCGTTGATCTCTTCCTCTCCTGTGTAGATGCTTTATAGAGGATGTGTTGTGTTGGGGTCATCAGGAAGGCGAGGGGTCAAAGGTTACATGATTTCTTTGGAAAGGGGCGGTCCGTGCCACTGAAGATTGGATGAGATAAACATGTCCTACAACTGTAAATTCACAAGATTGAAGGGAAGGGCCTACTTTCTTTTGTTATTTCAGTCATTAAGAAGTACCCCTCCCTGCTTCACCTCTGCTCTCAAAAAGGAGATCGACTTATTCTTTCTTCTCCTCTTTGGGAAGATCTCCCTAATTTCTCCACTCTGTGGTTTCCGTCCTCCAAAGGCCTCTTCCCTCTACCTGCTCTGTCTCCTCTAATACAGGGCAGTGTCAAACACACACACACACACACACACACACACACACACACACACACACACACACACACACACACACACACACACACACACACACACACACACACACACACACACACACACACACACACACACACACACACACACACACAGAGGACCATCTCTGTGATTTGGTTAATGGACAGTAATACTGGCAGGATGATGAGGGAAGAGGGTAGGGAGTGAATAGGAGAGGAAGAGAGGGGAAACATACAGTAGTAAGGAAGAGGGGATCAGAAGGGAGAGACAGTATACTACTCCAGAGGGTCTCTCTCACTGCACTCCCTCCCATGGAAGAGGATTCTCTGGCCATAGGTATCCAGTGTATCAGTGGATCTGACTGGGAGATGGGCTAAACAGGGGAAAACCCATGTGGTTCATACACACATAACCTCCAATGATCTGATGTGTCTACCCAGCCCCAGAGACGCACAGAACAGGAGGGGGAGGAGAATGATGATTGTGATTGGGAGTAGAAAAGTGGGGGTGGGGGGTAAGTGTTGGTGCACGTGTGTAAGTGTGTGTGCATGCAGGTGTGTGTGTGTGTGTGTGTGTGTGTGTGTGTGTGTGTGTGTGTGTGTGTGTGTGTGTGTGTGTGTGTGTGTGTGTGTGTGTGTGTGTGTGTGTGTGTGTGTGTGTGTGTGTGTGTGTGCCATTGCTGGTTTATGAGTGTGTTGGTAATAGGTGCTAACGGAGTAGTGCTTCCTATTCCTAAACAACCAAATGAAAACCTCCAATAGCCTGTAGTAAAGCACAGCATCCAATCAAAACACAGGCTGCGGTAAACCACAATATCCAATAAAAGGATGGTGAAGGCGGCCCTAAAGCACAGCATCTACTTTCATTCAATATTGAATCCAGTATAGAGCGGTTCTGCTTAACACGGGATTACATTTACACATAATCACTCCATTAAAAGGCAATTCCACCACTTTTCAACCTAATTTTTATCTCCAGCACAATAAAAGTGTCTACATATGTGAAAACGGCGCATTTCTACGTTTTGTAGAAAATGTATAAAGTTAAAACATTCTACCTGACGGGATCATCAAAAGTGAAAACATTTTAAAAACAGTGATTTTCAAACACTATGAGATTCACGGTGATGTGGGAAGCAAGGTAATACACTCCTCTGGTTAGAAACTCTTTGCAGGTTTTGTAACGGCAGTCGTAATCCTCCTCCTCGGACGAGGAGAGGCGAGACGGATCGGACCAATACGCAGAGTGGCTAGTTTCCATAGTGATTTAATAATTAACAAAAACAATATGCGATACAAAATAACTACCGTGACAGTCCTGTGTGGCGAAACACTGACACAAGAACAAACACCCACAAAACACACGTGAAACCCCGGCTGCCTAAGTATGATTCTCAATCAGGGACAACGATTGACAGCTGCCTCTGATTGAGAATCATACCAGGCCGAACACAAAACCCCAACATAGAAAATAACACATAGACAACCCACCCCAACTCACGCCCTGAACAACTAAATAAATACAAGAAAAAGGAAAAACAGGTCAGGAACGTGACAGGTTTTGAAAATCACCGTTCTATATTTTGTTTCTACCGTGTGATGCCACAGAGAAGCATTTTTTTCTCCTTCTCTTTCTAACCACAGATCATAGAAACAAGCTGTTGTCACATACAGTGTGTCGACACTGGTTTGGTGCTGGATGTAATGAATATGAGGTTGAAATGTGGTGGGGTTGCCCTTTAACATGATAGAAAAGTGACTGTCTTCAGCTCCATCTCATCCTCTTCTCTTTTCCCTCTCTTTTCCTCGTTACTTTCTAACACCAGTGTTTCCCCTATATTCAATTAGCAGCATTGCCGCCCTCCCCCCAAGATTATCAGATAAGGATATATAATTTTCGGGACTGTAAAAAAATTAATCTGTGTAAAAATAAACGATTAAAACCAGATATAGAGTATGTAGAAAAGATAATGGGCCTATGTATTTCTTTTAAATAGATCATCTTTGAGAACTAGCAATCACCAAAATAAAAATTTGAGCGAAACAGTCAGAGAGAATCTAAAATTCCAGAAATGTCATAGTATGGGGCCCCGATTGATTTTGTTATGTTTGAGTCACTCAGATAGCATAAGAATACGGCACAAGCCTTGTATAGAATTACAGTAAATTTGCTTTAATACTGAAACCTTTTCTCTCCACCCCATGGCGAAATGTGTAGTATTGCAGGAAATTAGCTTAGAAACAGATAAATGTTGTCTCTGTTTCAGTCGGAGTCCCAACATTAACCACGCCCACACACACACACACTCCTCTTCATCTCTACCTCTACGTCAGGACCCCAGAGCTTCTAATGCAGAGTTATTATTAGACTGATAATCACACATATCCTCCATATCATACCAGCACTCTGACCTCCTGCCTCCATCCCTTTTTCCATCTGTTCCTCCTCCTTTCCCGGAGAAATATGACCCCTCTGCTCGCGCTACCATATGCCCATGATAAATCTCCCAGCTACCCTCAACGGTTTCTCACAAAATCAATGGCTAATTTGAAGCATCACTTTATAGACCTTATGAGTGTGTATGTGTGCGCGTGCATGAGCGTGTGTTCACAAATGTCTGTATGTGCGTCTTTACTTTATGTGCACTATCTCGTTTCCTTCAAAGGATACAAACGTGAGAAACAGCCCAGTGAGCTAGTGGTGCCTGTGGTGCCTGTGGTGCCTGGCTATTAAGGCCAGGGACCACACCCTAATAGAGAATTGTTTTTCTCTTAATCACAATCAACTTTTACCAGTTGAATGTAGACACAAATATCATTTTCTGGACACTGGATGAAGTCAGCTTAAATGTTTTGGTTTCATTTTGTTAAGACACTCCAGGACCAGACTTGTCCAGAGCAGATTGTGGATAAATAGTAAAGACATGTATGTAAAATGCATTTTTGATGCATTTTTCCCAAATAAAATGTTTTCTAGAATAAGAAATGGACAACATATCCACAATTCCCTCTGGGCTAGTCTGGAGAATATATCTAAGAATACCCGCACACAATTTGGTGAATGCAGATGCTTCTGAAGCTGAGAAAAATGTGTTGGCATGTGGGAAGAGTCTGACTTCTGGGAATGGCAGTTAAAGGCAAGTACACTGAAATGAGACTACCAAATGCCTATTTAGACACCTAAAGCCTATATAAACCCAATCACCATCTCTTCAAAGTAAGTTACTAAATACAGTATAGTCCAGTTTGTAACATTCTCTATGAAATGGGCTTTCAACATAGGTATAATTCAATCGGGAGCTTTGATTCCATTTTAAAGTGCTTAAAACTTCTTGTCAATAGGGGGGCGCTGTTTTCACTTTGGAAAAAATCGTGCCCAAATGAAACGGCCTTGTACTCTTTTCTAGATCATACAATATGCATATTATTATTACTATTGGATAGAAAACACTCAGAAGTTTCTAAAACTGTTTGAATTATGTCTGTGAGTAAAACAGAACAAATTTTGCAGCAAACTTCCATGCAGGAAGTGAAAAATCTGAAAACGAGGCTCTGTTTCAGGGCCTGCCTATTCAATTGCCTTATATTTATCGATATACATGCACTTCATACGCCTTCCACTAGATGTCAACAGGCAGTGGAAGGTGGAATGGGGTGTCTAGCTTGATCTGAGGCCGAACAAGAGCTTTTGGAGTGGCAGGTCAGGAATTTTCTTTGTCTACCAAGGCGCGCGAAGTACCTCGACATTGTCTTCTGATAAGCGTTCGGTATACACGGCGAATATGTCCGGCTCTGATTTTATTTGATACATGTGATAATAACATCATAAAGTAGGTTTTTTCAACTGAGTTTTATCAGTTTATTCAACGTTTATTGGGACTTTTGGAATTTTCCGTTCTTTGCGCCAAGAGAAGATGGGCATGTTCGCGCCACATGGCTAGCTAAGGTTGCTAATTCGACAGAAGAAATGGACATTCTAAAACAAAACAACGATTTATTCCGGACCAAGGACTCCTTGTACAACATTCTGATGGAAGCTCAACAAAAGTAAGAAAACATTTATGATGTTATTTCGTATTTCTGTGTAAATTGTTGAGTCCTATTCTCCGCCGTTTTGGTGAGTGCTGTATCACAATAACGCAAGCTGTATGTTATGGTAAAGTTATTTTAAAAAAATCTAACACAGCGGTTGCATTAAGAACCAGTGTATCTTTCATTTGCCATACAACAAGTATTTTTATGTAAAGTTTATGATGAGTTCTTTGGTCAGATTAGGTGAGTGTCCAAAATAGCTCCGGACATTCTGGGGAAATGTTGCTACATATTCACAATGTATAACCACGGTTTGCAGCTCTAAATATGCACATTTTCGAACAAAACATAAGTGTATTGTATAACCTGATGTTATAAGACTGTCATCTGATGAAGTTGTTCAAGGTTAGTGATTAATTTTATATCTTTTGCTGGTTTTTGCGATAGCTACCTTTTGCGGTGAATAAATGCATTTGTGTGTTTGGCTATTGTGGTAAGCTAATATAATTCTATATTGTGTTTTCGCTGTAAAACACTTAAAAAATCAGAAATATTGGCTGGATTCACAAGATGTTTATCTTTCATTTGCTGTACACCATGTATTTTTCATAAATGTTTTATGATGAGTATTTATGTATTTCACGTTGCTCTCTGTAATTATTCTGGCTGCTTCGGTGCTATTTGTGATGGTAGCTGCAATGTAAAACTATGATTTATACCTCAAATATGCACATTTTTCGAACAAAACATAAATGTATTGTATAACATGTTATAAGACTGTCATCTGATGAAGTTGTTTCTTGGTTAGTGACTAATTATATCTCTATTTGGTCGGTTTTGTGATAGCTACCTATGCGGGAGAAACATGGTGAAAATATGCGGTTGAGTCTTTGGCTATTGTGGTTAGCTAATAGAAATACATATTGTGTTTTCGCTGTAAAACATTTTAAAAATCGGAAATGATGGCTGGATTCACAAGATGTTTATCTTTCATTTGCTGTATTGGACTTGTGATTTCATGAAAATTATATTATATGATATCCCTGTCCCGTTAGGCTAGGCTATGCTAGTCAGCTTTTTTGATGAGGATGCTCCCGGATCCGGGATGGGTATCACTGAAAGGTTAAAATTCATAAACAGTTTAATAATGGTCGTAGGCTATGATAAACTAAAGAAAATATACATTTTCATCAAGTTTTTTACATTTTTATGTATATTTTTAGAACATATTAACGGACCAAAATACCAACAAATCTCAAAACTGATAGGTAGATGCAAAAATGTAATTTCAGCCTGTGGTGCCTGGCCTTAAATGAGTTAGCCTGGATCGATGCCTACTCCAGACCAGTGGTATATACATTTATTTAAAGGTTGAGTAAGTTAGAATTTTGTTCACAAATGTACCCACATTTCTGTTATATGTAAACAGTTTATGATTAGTGAATGCCATCATGTAGTTATTTAGTAGCTGAAATATTTTTTTTCCCAAGCCATTTTCTCTGTCGCGCTAGCTTTTCGGTCCGAACATAGCATTGAATAATGGAAATTGCCTCCCTCCGAGGCACGTGTTGCTAGGTAACCCCCCTGCAGTTGCCTGGGCAGTACCCAGCTAAAATGAGAGAAATTTTCTAGCAAACGTTTGTGCTATTAAACTAAATGAATACTGCACTCTGACCCATAAAACGTATTTTCTATATTCATGATAGTGTGGTTAGACAAAGCAAGGAAAGTCAACTTCAAAATGGGATGTAGTTTATCGGGATCTACACCCGTTGTTGGTAAGTAATGAATCTGCTAGCTTCTGAAATAACTTACTCATCCTTTAAAATGTGCCTTTAACTGACACCTATAGAACTACACATCCGTTTGTGTCTGTCTGCAGAGATGGGAGTCTAAGGTGTGTGTGTGTGTGTGTGTGTGTGTGTGTGTGTGTGTGTGTGTGTGTGTGTGTGTGTGTGTGTGTGTGTGTGTGTGTGTGTGTGTGTGTGTGTGTGTGTGTGTGTGTGTGTGTGTATGTATGTGTGTGTGTGTTGAAGAGCGATGGATGACAGGAAGGAGAGAAAAATAAGCCATCACTTAGACACTGGGGTCTGAAAGACGAGAGCGTGATCTCCCACACATACTCCAGGGAATGCTTACTCAAACACGTCTCCACCGTGAAAAAACATGACCGAACATGCCTTGGCGACAGGCATTGAACCCTGCTCTCGCCGCCCTCCATACACACACACACACACACACACACACACACACACACACACACACACACACACACACACACACACACACACACACACACACACACACACACACACACACACACACACACACACACACACACACACACACACACACCCACACGGCAGCTTTTTACGGACACTGCAGTATTGTGACATTGTCAGTAACGTCACATATTGAGTGTGTAAAAATCCCCATGCTGAATATAACTCAAATCAACCCAGCCCATAAAAGCTTCTCACTTTATTTCTAACTTTATTTTATCTGAGTATGCGTGCATGTGTGTGTGTGTGCGTATGTCAGAGAGGGTGATCTCTTATAGGTGGAGCTGTCAGCAGCAGGGAAGCCCATAGGCTAGCCATCACAGCAGCATATCCATCGTAATCCCATTGATTTACTATCAGCTAGACAGACCTGGCCCCGTTTGGGCTGTAAATAATACATAGGGGACGGGGTGAGTGTGCACACTACACACACCAATACAGTATATAGATAAAGAGGAGAAACCTTGACATCTCCAAAAGCCAAGGTTCTGAGAATCAGTATGTGCCCAGGTGTGCCTATTATGATAATTAACTACAGTAGCTATTGGTGTTTTGTGCTTGAGTTTGTGGATAGTATCTACAGTATCTAGTGTATTTCTGTCGTTCTATTTGGACCTGACTGGGTTTGTATCAATATGTGTGTTCTTCTGGATCACTGCTCCATGTACTGTATAATGCATTATGTATGTTAGAACCCCTACCTTCACATCCCCTTCTCTCCAGGCCAGTGGCAAGGTCCCTTAGGGCTTAGGGCGCATATAAACACACACACACACACTCACACACAATGCAGTGTTGGCCTCTCGGTGATGGATGTGTCCTTGAGATAGCACCACAGCCACCGTACAGAGAGAGGGGGGTGGGGGGGTGAGGGGTGGAGAAGGTGAGGTATAGCAGGAGGGAGGGAGGGAGGGAGGGAGGGAGGGAGGGAGGGAGGGAGGGAGGGAGGGAGGGAGGGAGGGAAGAGAGAAAGACACAGACAGGGTTCCCCACCCCCCAAACAGCCATGGAGGAACAGAGCCGTAGAGAGAAAGACACAGACAGGGTTCCCCACCCCCCAAACAGCCATGGAGGAACAGAGCCATAGAGAGAAAGACACAGACAGGGTTCCCCACCCCCCAAACAGACATGGAGGAACAGAGCCGTAGAGAGAAAGACACAGACAGGGATCCCCACCCCCCAAACAGCCATGGAGGAACAGAGCCATAGAGAGAAAGACACAGACAGGGTTTCCCACCCCCCAAACAGCCATGGAGGAACAGAGCCATAGAGAGAAAGACACAGACAGGGTTCCCCACCCCCCAAACAGCCATGGAGGAACAGAGCCATAGAGAGAAAGACACAGACAGGGTTTCCCACCCCCCAAACAGCCATGGAGGAACAGAGCCATAGAGAGAAAGACACAGACAGGGTTCCCCACCCCCCAAACAGCCATGGAGGAACAGAGCCATAGAGAGAAAGACACAGACAGGGTTCCCCACCCCCCAAACAGACATGGAGGAACAGAGCCATAGAGAGAAAGTGGTTGTTCTACCTCTCTCTAATGAAGGGGATGTTATATTACATCTGCTTGTGTACTAATGAAGAACAAACCTCCTCATCCAGAACAAACAGACTAGAACAACCCCTCCAACCCTACTGGAAGCCTCCAACAGGAGACACGGCCCATCTGCTGCCTCACACTATCTCATAGGACACACACACTCAAACACACACACCCACAAACTCACGTTCAGATAGACACACACACACACGAACACACATTGTGTGTGTAGGTGTGTGGACAGTTGCAGACTAATTATTGTTGTGTACCATCTCTAGCCAAGCAGAAATAACAGGACAAATGGCAACAACGCGTTTGTGCTGCCCAGCAGAAAGAGACTTTCTTCCCTTAGTTTTAGGCAAACAAACTTCCTCAATAACTTTCGCAATCAACGGTGTGGGGAAGTATGCCCCTCTCTGTTGATTGAGGTCATTTCTGGACAATATGTCTGTCCATCTGTATGTCCATCTACAGTATATCTAACATGTGGCTTCCTCTATCCCCTTCCCTCTTTCCGAATAGTATATTAGGTATTTCACCTTCTCAACCCTTCTCTTTACCCTCCTATCTTCAAAAGCACTCTATTGTTCATTTGTTTGTTTCCATGACAGTCCCTCTATCACTGCCTACCCTTTTTTCTTTATTCCTTCCTCCTGTTTTCCTCTGTTGATCTGCAGCCCATGATGTCGTTTTTCCTCCCTGCCTGTTGCTTTCTTGCCATGCCCTGTGAGCACTGTTTATCTCCCCTCCACACTCTCTGGGGTTGAGTGGGGAGGGAGGGGTGAAGGGGGCGAGGACAAGAGCAGAGGCACTTTATTAATCAATCAAGCAACTTTGCAAATTCACCTAATTAACGTCTAATTAAGGATCTGGGCACCTCGCCAACACTCATCACATCCCCCTCCGCCACCACCCCCGTCGTGCCCCAGACGTACACGCATCCTCTTCATTCCCTCCCTCCCTCCCTCCATCCATCCACCCTCCTTTTCCTCATGTCACCAACAGCTGAGGCCCTCAACAGTTTGTTTGCTTATAGAGGTAAATACATTTCCTCTTCATCCATCCATCCATCTGTTTTTTTCCTGCATTAGGACTTATGCCACCAAGCTCTGCTGCCCACACAAGATAGTTTGCAGAGATAGTTCAACTGGCCTTGCTCATTCATACCACCAGAATCTCTTGGTCTTACCAGAGAGAGGTCCTGGCCAAACTCATCCATCACAGCCGTCTGGTAGGACTCCAGCGACTCCGTCACACACTGATGATGTGTACGGTTCTCGCAATCCCCCTGCCAGCTCTCTTTGCGGTAAAGGGTGGCACGCCAGGCCCGCTGAATTCTGTGTAGAAAAACAAAAAATATATAAATTACACATAAGGAGGTCAAATCTGGAACTGAAATGTGAGATTGCCTGTGCTGTTGAATTTTTTATTGAAATAAAACTGTACAGACCACAATATCAGTATCATTATAAAGTGCCTTAGGAAAGTATTCAGACCCTTTGACTTTTTCCACATTTTGTTACGTTACAGCCTGATTCTAAAATGGATTAAATTAAATAAAAAACTCAGCAATCTAAACACAATACCCCATAATGACGAAGCGAAAACATGTTTTTAGAAATGTTTACACATTTATTAAAACCACAAATACCTTGTTTACATAAGTATTCAGACCCTTTGCTATAAGACTCGAAATTGAGCTCAGGTGCATCCTGTTTCCATTGATCATCCTTGAGATGTTTCTACAACTTGATTGGAGTCCACCTCTGGTAAATTAACTTAATGATGATTTGGAAAGTGTTGTGTACTAACTTCTAAACTTGAAATATGAAATATGTTATGTTACCATATTAGAACTGAGGGTATGGAAATCTACTGAGTGAGAAAGGGGAATGCAGGAAGAACATGTTATTGTTAAATCTCAGGTATCCTATGGAGAGGAGAAGGGCCACGGTCTGGTTCAAGTCAACAGATAAGGTAGAACAGCCGTGAGTTGGGGGGGAGTGAGGAATTTCTGCCGAGGTCAGGTTAGATGAAGTGAGAATGAACAGGCCTCACTAAAGTCCTGTCTAGCAACAGAGATATATTGGCTGTCCAGATGTGAAAGGAGGAGACTCAGCATAGGAGGAAGGTATAAATATATGTGCTTGTGTAAACATGTCTTTGTCTTTGCAGCTGTTTGACCCATTGGGTGAATAAACTTGGTTTGCGCTTTGACGAGTTTTCCGTTAGTTTTTCACTCTGTTTGTCAGAACCTAACAAAAGGCACACACTTGCCTATCCAAGGTCCCACAGTTGACAGTGCATGTCAGAGCAAAACCCAAGCCATGAGGTCAAAGGAATTGTCTGTAGAGCTCCCGAGACAGGATTGTGTCAAGGCACAGATCTGGGGAAGGGTACCAAAACATTTCTGCAACATTGAAGGTCACCAAGAACATAGTGGCCTCCATCATTCTTAAATGGAAGAAGTTTGGAAACACCAAGACTCTTCCTAGAGCTTGCCGCCCGGCCAAACTGAGCAATCGGGGGAGAAGGGGCCTTGCAAGGTCAGGAAGGTGACCAAGAACCAGATGGTCACTCTGACAGAGCTCTAGAGTTCTTCTGTGGAAATGGGAGAACCTTCCAGATGAACAACCATCTCTGCAGCTCTCCACCAATCAGGCCTTTATGGTAGAGTGGCCAGACGGAAGCCACTCCTCAGTAAAAGGCACATGACAGCCCGCTTGGAGTTTGCCAAAAGTCACCAAAAGACTCTCAGACCATGAGAAACAATATTCTCTAGTCTGATGAAACCAAGATTGAACTCTTTGGCCTGAATGCTAAGTGTCACTTCTGGAGGAAACCTGGCAAAATCCCTACGGTGAAGCATGGTGGTGGCAGAATCATGCTGTGGGGATGTTTTTCAGTGGCAGGGACTGGGAGACTAGTCAGGATCGAAGCAAAGATGAACAGAGCAAAGTACAGAGAGATCCTTGATGAAAACCTGCACCAGCGCTCTCAGGACCTCAGACTGGGGTGAAGGTTCACCTTCCAACAGGACAACGACCCTAAGCACACAGCCAAGATAACGCAGGAGTGGCTTCAGGACAAGTCTCTGAATGTCCTTGAGTGGCCCAGCCAGAGCCCAGACTTAAACCTGATTGAACATCACTGGAGAGACCTGAAAATAGCTGTGCAGCAACTCACCATCCAACCTGACAGAGCTTGGGAGGATCTGCAGAGAAGAATGGGAAAACTCCCCAAATACAGGTGTGGCAAGCCTGTTGCGTCATACCCAAGAAGACTCGAGGCTGGATTCGCTGCCAAAGGTGCTTCAACAAAGTACTGAGTAAAGGGTCAGAATACTTACATAAATGTGATATTTCAGGTTTTTCTTTTATAAATTAGTAAACATTTCTAAAAACGTGTTTTTACTTTGTCATTATGGGTAATTGTGTGTAGATTGATGATGGGGAAAAAAGATTGAATCCGTTTTAGAATAAGGCTGTAACCTAACAAAATCTGGAGAAAGTCAAGGGTTCTGATTTATTTCCGAAGGCACTGTATGTTGTACAAGCACATTCTGACATTCTCACTGCTCAAGGTCACACACAGTGGAGGAGAAGGAAGGGGAGGACCATCCTACTCAGTGAATTTCAGAAAAATGTAAACATTAAACATTAAACATTAAAAAAGTTCTCCTTTTTAGATAAAACTATATTAAATATATGAACATGTCACCAAATAACGGATTATAACACACTGTTTTACAACGAAGGTCTACATTAGCTTCAACAGCACTCTGTAGGGTAGCACCATGGTGTAGCCGGAAGACAGCTCATTTCTGTCCGTTCATTTGTAGGCTAGGTTGCAGAAACCTCATGATGGGTACAGGGCAAATTTGAGTATCATGTAGTAGCCTACACCTATCGATGTTACATTGCGCTGGGTGAATGGAACATGAATGACAGTCATCCAATATGCTGCAATAGAAATAAGGCCATGCTCAATCAAATTAAAATAATAGTCCTCCCTGATCTTAAACGGCACCGACCACCGCTGACATACATAGAGGAAGTCTAGTGGGCATTTCTACACAGCCCTTATGTATGGATGTATGGATTAAAGCACAAGATAAAACAGATTAAGTTTAACTTTGGTTAAGGGGAAATGAAGCCCATGATAGAGTGAGGACAGTGTGTCTGCTGGGTTCTATGGGTCATATCACTGCCCTTGTATACAGTGATTCCCTCTGGAGAGTGGAGAGAGGCTTGATAACCACTTCATAGTGTGGCATATTGCATTTTTTCCCTTTCTCTCCTTCTCCCACACTTCATCTCTCTCTCTCTCCTTCTTTCTCTCTTCCCTCTCTCCTCTCTCTCTCCTCTATCCCTCTCTCCATTTCCAATAACTCCAGCTCCAGGGTCCAGGGTGATGTGTAGGATCAATTACCCGATGGAGAAACACATTCACCTCCAGCAGAGCAGGGAGCCAGCTGAGCCAAATGGAACAAATTGAATTAAGCCATAACCCACCGCTTCAAAACCAATAGGTTTACGCTGCCCACCTCCCTCACTTCTTCTATACCCCCCCTCTATTTCTACCTCCCTCCATACATACCCACACCAATGAATTTACCTCCCTCCATCCCTTCTCTACCTCCATACACTCTTCAAATGTGTTTATTTTATCCCTCCATACCTCCCGCTCTCCATCCATGCCCTCCTAAATGTGTTTACTCCAGCCTCCTAGTCCTTCCAGAGAAGGCAGCCTGGGGCGATAGCTGACCCCCTATAACCACAGCTATAAAGGTTGGGTTCATGTTCCTCTCACATGGTATTAAAGGTAGGCTTTGGTTTCACACAGACGCAGATGAACTCTGATCCTGCCGTAGAAAGCCAATCAAAGGGTGAATTGGTTTAACTTCACTAGGGTAGGCGGCAGCATTCGGAATTTTGGATGAAATGCATGCCCAAATTAAACTGCCCGCTTCTCGGGGCCAGAAGATATGATATGCATATAACTGGTAGATTTGGATGAAAAACACTCTAAAGTTTCCAAAACTGTTAAAATAGTGTCTGTGAGTATAACAGAACTGATTTGGCAGGCGAAAACCTGAGAAAAATCCATTCAGGAAGTAGTTTTTTTTGTTGGTTTTGTAGTTTTCTATTCAATGCCATTACAGTATCCATTGACTTAGGACTCAAATTGCAGTTTCTATGCCTTCCACTAGATGTCAACAGTCTTTAGAAATTGTTTCAGGCTTGTATTCTGAAAAATTAAGAAGTAAGAGCAGTCTGAATGAGTGGACCCTAAAGTGTCACAGAGCTTTTTCATGCGCACGACCGAGAGAGTGCGTTTCTTGTTTACCTTTTAAATTGACAACGTTATTGTCCGGTTGAAATATTATCGATTATTTAGGCTAAAAACAACCTGAGGTTTGAATATAAACATCATTTGACATGTTTCTATGAACTTTACGGATACAATTTGGATTTTTTTGTCTTCCTGTTTTGACTGCGTTTGAGCCTGTGGATTACTGAAGAAAACGCGCGAACAAAACTGAGGTTTTTAGATATAAAGAGACTTTATCGAACAAAAGGAACATTTATTGAGTAAATGAATGTCTGCTGATTGCAACCATATGAAGATCATCAAAGGTAAGGGATTAATTTTATCTATATTTCTGACATGTGTAACTGTTCTACTTGGCTGGCTACTGTTTGTAATGATTTGTCTAGTGGGCTATGTTCTCAAATAATCGTAAGGTATGCTTTCGCATTTTTTAAATCTGACACCGTGGTTGGATTCACAAGAAGTTAATCTTTAAACCTATGTAAAATATGTTTTGTTTTCTGTATTTTTATAATGAGTATTTCTGTATTTGAATTTGGCGCCCAGCAGTTTCACTGGCTGTTGAAGAGGTGGGACGCTACCGTCTCACATACCCAAGAGAGGTTAAGGCCACGGTGGGATTGATGTCATCACCACTACAACCACAACAACACACCTGGGAATGGATGGGAGACAGGCATACACAATGACAGAGGGGAGAGGGGGACACACCTGACCATAC
Organism: Salvelinus namaycush; assembly: GCF_016432855.1. Taxonomy (NCBI): domain Eukaryota; kingdom Metazoa; phylum Chordata; class Actinopteri; order Salmoniformes; family Salmonidae; genus Salvelinus; species Salvelinus namaycush. The sequence continues at coordinate 29,051,424 of NC_052329.1, forward strand.
ACAGGGGTGCATGTACACACACACACTCACACACACACATAACACAAACTATTACATACAAGGAGGAAAACAAAAAAAACATTTACAAACACTTCCCCCATTTACATGTGTGCCACTACCCCCCGCTCTCTCTCTCCACAGTGACCCATCCTGGTGGTGTGTATTAAACACAGTACAGTACTACAGGTTGTACTCACACAATGGCCTTGGTCTCCCAGTAGCGCTGATGCTCCACGCAACGAGGACTGTTGTCATCCTCTTCCTCACTCCTCAGGTAAACATTCCTACAGTGATACATAGTGGAAGAACAGTCAGGGACAGGGAAGTGTCATGACTGTCCTGTGAGGATCTGAACGGGTCAGATCAGCTTTTCAATGGAAATCTACAGAATAATAATGTCATTTCGGTTGTTATTTTGTGATGTCATTAAAAATGTTATAAAATAAATACTGTAACTTGAAAAGTATGTGTGTGTCCATCCGATGTGTTGTGCATGAAATATGAAAAATTATGAAAGTGATTTTGTTAAGAGAGGGATGTGATTTTAGAAACTACAACAGGAAATTGTTTCTAGAACTTTGTACAAGTAAGTAGTCACCGCCCCCTTGAGTGAGGTCAGAGAGCGTGTCAGCCTGGGGGAACCGCCCTTTTGAAGAACCGTATAAAATTATGGGTTAAGAATTAATATATCAGACCAGAGAGACGTTGAGATGCAGCTCACATTTAAAGTGGTTTAAACTTGGAATCTCAAAATGAGGTAGAGACAATGAAGTCACCTCCCGAGCAATCACTGGTATGGCTGATTAGCTGTCCTAAGTAAAGTATGTAGAAAAGCGAATTTAAGTGGGACCATTCTACTACTCTTTTCAAATCACTGTAGTACGCTAATCTCAACACCCAACGGAGAACCATCAACACGGCTGGCTAGCCTATCTTCAAAGAATCATCTTCCAGAGCGAGTGGAAGTAGAGATAGCTCTGTAGTTCTGTTCAGGACAACACGACGGGTCGACAGAAGCCGGGTGATGGCAGAGGAGAGCAACAGTAGAAGACGGATGGGGACCCCTTTTGGACAATCAGAGACTTAGCATGCCGCAAAAAAGGCCCAACAACCTTTCCAAGAAGGCCTGTTCTGGCAGAAATGCACGAAGAACAAAGACATTTACACGAAAACACATTAATGATTTCTTACTCCAAATGGGCGGCAGTTCGTGTGCAAAGTATATGATTACTGTGAGAGTAGTTTCTAAAATGTACCAACGTTAAGTGTCTCTGTCTCTCTCTCGACCTCTCCATGTTTTTTGTAACAAGTCAAGGTTATGATGATTAAAAAGTTGACTGTTTATGGATTTGATAGGTAAAGACCTTTAGAGTTTAATTCGGGAGATGGTAACTCTTTAAAGAACCGCTCTCGATCACACACTTGAACCAGCGTCGTTCGGGTTAGGGGAGGGTTTGTCCGGCCGGGATGTCCTTGTCCCATCGCGTTCTAGCGACTCCTGTGGCGGGCTGGGTGCATGCACGCTGACACGGTCGCCAGGTGTACGGTATTTCCTCCGACACATTGGTGCGGCTTGGCAGGGTCGTGTTTCGGGGGACGCACGGCTCTCGACCTTCGCCTCTCCCGGGTCCATACAGGATTTGCAGCGATGGGACAAGAATGTAACTACCAATTGGATACCACAAAATTGGGGAGAAAATAAATAGATAAAATCCTCAAATCCTAATGAGTTAATTGTTACATGATTAATTTTATCGGGTAACAATTAAACATACATAGTTGATTAGATAAATAACAGTGATCAGATTACTGAAAGTAAAGTCACAACAGTGTTTAAGGCACTTGAAAGTAACATTCATTGCTGTGTCGAGTAGACGGTTGGTTAAATGTTCTTTACCTCTCCATCTTAAGCACTTGTTGTCCTCCACCATGGTTGCAGAAGCGATGGTGCCTCTTCTCTTCCTCCTACACAGGATCCCAGAAAGACAAGAGCAGTTTCTTCTTGAACGGAGGATAACAGGGAAGATGAAAATGCTGCTGCAAGATTCAGTCATAACTCTGTCAGTCTCTTTATTCTGTCTGGTAGAGCACTGAGACAACACAACTACAGTCTCTTTATTCTGTCTGGTAGAGCACTGAGGGAGACAACACAACTACAGTCTCTTTATTCTGTCTGGTAGAGCACTGAGACAACACAACTACAGTCTCTTTATTCTGTCTGGTAGAGCACTGAGGGAGACAACACAACTACAGTCTCTTTATTCTGTCTGGTAGAGCACTGAGACAACACAACTACAGTCTCTTTATTCTGTCTGGTAGAGCACTGAGACAACACAACTACAGTCTCTTTATTCTGTCTGGTAGAGCACTGAGGGAGACAACACAACTACAGTCTCTTTATCCTGTCTGGTAGAGCACTGAGACAACACAACTACAGTCTCTTTATCCTGTCTGGTAGAGCACTGAGGGAGACAACACAACTACAGTCTCTTTATTCTGTCTGGTAGAGCACTGAGGGAGACAACACAACTACAGTCTCTTTATCCTGTCTGGTAGAGCACTGAGACAACACAACTACAGTCTCTTTATCCTGTCTGGTAGAGCACTGAGGGAGACAACACAACTACAGTCTCTTTATTCTGTCTGGTAGAGCACTGAGGGAGACAACACAACTACAGTCTCTTTATTCTGTCTGGTAGAGCACTGAGGGGGACAACACAACTACAGTCTCTTTATTCTGTCTGGTAGAGCACTGAGGGAGACAACACAACTACAGTCTCTTTATCCTGTCTGGTAGAGCACTGAGACAACACAACTACAGTCTCTTTATCCTGTCTGGTAGAGCACTGAGACAACACAACTACAGTCTCTTTATCCTGTCTGGTAGAGCACTGAGCGAGACAACACAACTACAGTCTCTTTATCCTGTCTGGTAGAGCACTGAGACAACACAATTACAGTCTCTTTATTCTGTCTGGTAGAGCACTGAGGGAGACAACACAACTACAGTCTCTTTATTCTGTCTGGTAGAGCACTGAGGGAGACAACGCAACTACAGTCTCTTTATTCTGTCTGGTAGAGCACTGAGGGAGACAACACAACTACAGTCTCTTTATCCTGTCTGGTAGAGCACTGAGACAACACAACTACAGTCTCTTTATTCTGTCTGGTAGAGCACTGAGGGAGACAACGCAACTACAGTCTCTTTATTCTGTCTGGTAGAGCACTGAGACAACACAACTACAGTCTCTTTATTCTGTCTGGGAGCACTGAGACAACACAACTACAGTCTCTTTATTCTGTCTGGTAGAGCACTGAGGGAGACAACACAACTACAGTCTCTTTATTCTGTCTGGTAGAGCACTGAGACAACACAACTACAGTCTCATTATTCTGTCTGGTAGAGCACTGAGACAACACAACTACAGTCTCTTTATTCTGTCTGGTAGAGCACTGAGGGAGACAACGCAACTACAGTCTCTTTATTCTGTCTGGTAGAGCACTGAGGGAGACAACGCAACTACAGTCTCTTTATTCTGTCTGGTAGAGCACTGAGGGAGACAACACAACTACAGTCTCTTTATTCTGTCTGGTAGAGCACTGAGACAACACAACTACAGTCTCTTTATCCTGTCTCGTAGAGCACTGAGTGAGACAACACAACTACAGTCTCTTTATCCTGTCTGGTAGAGCACTGAGGGAGACAACGCAACTACAGTCTCTTTATTCTGTCTGGTAGAGCACTGAGGGAGACAACGCAACTACAGTCTCTTTATTCTGTCTGGTAGAGCACTGAGACAACACAACTACAGTCTTTATTCTGTCTGGTAGAGCACTGAGACAACACAACTACAGTCTCATTATTCTGTTTGGTAGAGCACTGAGACAACACAACTACAGTATCTTTATTCTGTCTGGAGGCACTGAGGGAGACAACGCAACTACAGTCTCTTTATTCTGTCTGTTAGAGCACTGAGCACACAACTACAGTCTCTTATTCTGTCTGGTAAGCACTGAGAGAACAACACAACTACAGTCTCATTTTTCTGTCTGTGAGAGCACTGAGACAACACAACTACAGTATCTTTTATCTGTCGGTAGAGCACTGAGGAGACAACACAACTACAGTCTCTTATTCTGTCTGGTAGAGCACTGAGACAACACAACTACAGTCTCTTATCCTGTCGGGTAGAGCACTGAGAGACAACACAACTACAGTCTCATTTATCTGTCTGGTAGAGCCTGAGACACACAACTACAGTCTCTTTATTCTGCTGGTAGAGCACTTGGGAGAGACAACGCAACTACAGTCTCTTTATTCTGTCTGTAGAGCACTGAAGACAACACAACTACAGTCTCTTTATCCTGTCTGTAGAGCACTGAGAACAACGAACTACAGCTCTTTATTCTGTCTGGTAGAGCCTGAGGGAGACAACGCAACTACAGTCTCTTATTCTGTCTGGTAGAGCATGCGGGAGACAACACAACTACAGTCTCTTATTCTGTCTGGTAGAGCACTGAGACAACACAACTACGGTCTCTTATCTGTCTGTAGAGCCTGAGGGAGACACCAACTACGTCTCTTTATTCTGTCTGTAGAGCACTGAGGGAGACAACCACACTACAGTCTCTTTATTCTGTCTGGTAAGCACTGAGGGAACAACACAACTACAGTCTCTTTATTCTGTCTGGTAGAGCCTGAGACACACAACTACAGTCTCTTTATTCTGTCTGTGAGGCACTGAGGAGACAACCAACTACAGCTCTTATTCTGTCTGGTAGAGCACTGAGGGAGACAACGCAACTACAGTCTCTTTATTCTGTCTGGTAGAGCACTGAGGGAGACAACACAACATCCAGTCTCTTTATTCTGTCTGGTAGAGCACTGAGGGAGACAAGCACAACTACAGTCTCTTTATTCTGTCTGGTAGAGCACTGAGGGAACACACACTACAGTCTCTTTATTCTGTCTGTAGAGCACTGAACAACACAACAACAGTCTCTTTATCTGTCTGGTAGCACTGAGGGAGACAACGAAACTACAGTCTCTTTATTCTGTCTGGTAGAGCACTGGGGAGACAACACAACTAGAAATCAGTCTCTATTCTGTCTGGTAGAGCACTGAGGGAACAACGCAACTACAGTCTCTTTATTCTGTCTGGTAAGCCTGAACAACACAACTACAGTCTCTTATTCTGTCTGGTAGAGCACTGAGACAACACAACTACAGTCTCTTTATCTTGTCTGGTAAGAACTGGACAACCAACTACAGTCTCTTATTCTGTCTGGTAGAGCACTGAGGAGACAACGCAACTACAGTCTCTTTATTCTGTCTGGTAGAGCACTAGGGAGACAACACAACTACGTCTCTTTATTCTGTCTGTAGAGCACTGAGACAACGCAACTACAGTCTCTTTATTCTGTCTGGTAGAGCACTGAGGGAGACAAAACAACTCGTCTCTTTATTCTGTCTGTAGAGCACTGAGAGACAACGCACACTACAGTCTCTTTATTCTGTCTAGTAGAGCACTGAGGGACAACCACTAAAGTCTCTTTATTCTGTCTGGTAGAGCACTGAGGAGACACACAACACAGTCTTTTATTCTGTCTGGTAGAGCATGAAGACAACCAACTCAGTCCTCTTTATCCTGTCTGGTAGAGCACTGAGGGAGACAATACAATCTACAGTCTCTTTATCGTCTGGTAGAGCACTGAGGGAGACAACACAACTACAGTCTCTTTATCCTGTCTGGTAGAGCACTGAGAAAACACAACTACAGTCTCTTTATTCTGTGGTAGAGCACTGAGGGAGACAACACAACTACAGTCTCTTTATTCCTGTCTGGTAGAGCACTGAGGAACAACAACTACAGTCTCTTTATTCTGTGGTAGAGCACTGAGACAACACAACTACAGTCTCTTTATTCTGTCTGGTAGAGCACTGAGACAACGCAACTACAGTCTCTTTATTCTGTCTGGTAGAGCACTGAGACAACACAACTACAGTCTCTTTATTCTGTCTGGTAGAGCACTGAGGGAGACAACACAACTACAGTCTCTTTATTCTGTCTGGTAGAGCACTGAGACAACACAACTACAGTCTCTTATTCTGTCTGGTAGAGCACTGAGGGAGACAACACAACTACAGTCTCTTTATTCTGTCTGGTAGAGCACTGAGGGAGACAACACAACTACAGTCTCTTTATTCTGTCTGGTAGAGCACTGAGACAACACAACTACAGTCTCTTTATTCTGTCTGGTAGAGCACTGAGGGAGACAACGCAACTACAGTCTCTTTATTCTGTCTGGTAGAGCACTGAGGGAGACAACGCAACTACAGTCTCTTTATTCTGTCTGGTAGAGCACTGAGGGAGACAACGCAACTACAGTCTCTTTATTCTGTCTGGTAGAGCACTGAGAGACAACACAACTACAGTCTCTTTATTCTGTCTGGTAGAGCACTGAGGGAGACAACACAACTACAGTCTCTTTATTCTGTCTGGTAGAGCACTGAGACAACACAACTACAGTCTCTTTATTCTGTCTGGTAGAGCACTGAGGGAGACAACGCAACTACAGTCTCTTTATTCTGTCTGGTAGAGAACGTGTATTGTTGGAGACATGAGACACAACTACAGTCTCTTTATTCTGTCTGGTAGAGCACTGAGACAACACAACTACAGTCTCTTTATTCTGTCTGGTAGAGCACTGAGGGAGACAACGCAACTACAGTCTCTTTATTCTGTCTGGTAGAGCACTGAGAGACAACACAACTACAGTCTCTTTATTCTGTCTGGTAGAGCACTGAGGGAGACAACACAACTACAGTCTCTTTATTCTGTCTGGTAGAGCACTGAGGAGACAACACAACTACAGTCTCTTTATTCTGTCTGGTAGAGCACTGAGGAGACAACACAACTACAGTCTCTTTATTCTGTCTGGTAGAGCACTGAGGGAGACAACACAACTACAGTCTCTTTATTCTGTCTGGTAGAGCACTGAGGGGACAACACAACTACAGTCTCTTTATTCTGTCTGGTAGAGCACTGAGGGAGACAACACAACTACAGTCTCTTTATTCTGTCTGGTAGCACTGAGACACCAACTTCTCTTTATTCTGTCTGGTAGAGCACTGAACACAACTACAGTCTCTTTATTCTGTCTGGTAGAGCACTGAGGAGACAACACAACTACAGTCTCTTTATTCTGTCTGGTAGAGCACTGAGGGAGACAACGCAACTACAGTCTCTTTATTCTGTCTGGTAGAGCACTGAGGGAGACAACGCAACTACAGTCTCTTTATTCTGTCTGGTAGAGCACTGAGGGAGACAACACAACTACAGTCTCTTTATTCTGTCTGGTAGAGCACTGAGGAGACAACACAACTACAGTCTCTTTATTCTGTCTGGTAGAGCACTGAGGGAGACAACACAACTACAGTCTCTTTATTCTGTCTGGTAGAGCACTGAGGGAGACAACACAACTACAGTCTCTTTATTCTGTCTGGTAGAGCACTGAGGGAGACAACACAACTACAGTCTCTTTATTCTGTCTGGTAGAGCACTGAGGGAGACAACACAACTACAGTCTCTTTATTCTGTCTGGTAGAGCACTGAGGAGACAACCACTACAGTCTCTTTATTCTGTCTGGTAGAGCACTGAGGACAACACAACTACAGTCTCTTTATTCTGTCTGGTAGAGCACTGAGACAACTACAACTACAGTCTCTTTATTCTGTCTGGTAGAGCACTGAGGAGACAACGCAACTACAGTCTCTTTATTCTGTCTGGTAGAGCACTGAGGGAGACAACACAACTACAGTCTCTTTATTCTGTCTGGTAGAGCACTGAGGGAGACAACACAACTACAGTCTCTTTATTCTGTCTGGTAGAGCACTGAGGGAGACAACACAACTACAGTCTCTTTATTCTGTCTGGTAGAGCACTGGAGACAACACAACTACAGTCTCTTTATCTGTCTGGTAGAGCACTGAGGGAGACAACGCAACTACAGTCTCTTTATTCTGTCTGGTAGAGCACTGAGGGAGACAACACAACTACAGTCTCTTTATTCTGTCTGGTAGAGCACTGAGGGAGACAACGCAACTACAGTCTCTTATTCTGTCTGGTAGAGCACTGAGGAGACAACACAACTACAGTCTCTTTATTCCTGTCTGGTAGAGCACTGAGGAGACAACGCAACTACAGTCTCTTTATTCTGTCTGGTAGAGCACTGAGGGAGACAACACAACTACAGTCTCTTTATTCTGTCTGGTAGAGCACTGAGGGAGACAACACAACTACAGTCTCTTTATTCTGTCTGGTAGAGCACTGAGGAGACAACACAACTACAGTCTCTTTATTCTGTCTGGTAGAGCACTGAGGGAGACAACACAACTACAGTCTCTTTATTCTGTCTGGTAGAGCACTGAGGGAGACAACACAACTACAGTCTCTTTATTCTGTCTGGTAGAGCACTGAGGGAGACAACACAACTACAGTCTCTTTATTCTGTCTGGTAGAGCACTGAGGGAGACAACGCAACTACAGTCTCTTTATTCTGTCTGGTAGAGCACTGAGACAACACAACTACAGTCTCTTTATTCTGTCTGGTAGAGCACTGAGACAACACAACTACAGTCTCTTTATTCTGTCTGGTAGAGCACTGAGGGAGACAACACAACTACAGTCTCTTTATTCTGTCTGGTAGAGCACTGAGGGAGACAACACAACTACAGTCTCTTTATTCTGTCTGGTAGAGCACTGAGGACAACACAACTACAGTCTCTTATTCTGTCTGGTAGAGCACTGAGGGAGACAACACAACTACAGTCTCTTTATTCTGTCTGGTAGAGCACTGAGGGAGACAACGCAACTACAGTCTCTTTATTCTGTCTGGTAGAGCACTGAGGGAGACAACACAACTACAGTCTCTTTATTCTGTCTGGTAGAGCACTGAGGGAGACAACGCAACTACAGTCTCTTTATTCTGTCTGGTAGAGCACTGGAGACAACACAACTACAGTCTCTTATTCTGTCTGGTAGAGCACTGAGGGAGACAACACAACTACAGTCTCTTTATTCTGTCTGGTAGAGCACTGAGACAACACAACTACAGTCTCTTTATTCTGTCTGGTAGAGCACTGAGGGAGACAACAGCAACTACAGTCTCTTTATTCTGTCTGGTAGAGCACTGAGACAACACAACTACAGTCTCTTTATTCTGTCTGGTAGAGCACTGAGGGAGACAACGACAACTACAGTCTCTTTATTCTGTCTGGTAGAGCACTGAGGAGACAACACAACTACAGTCTCTTTATTCTGTCTGGTAGAGCACTGAGGGAGACAACACAACTACAGTCTCTTTATTCTGTCTGGTAGAGCACTGAGGGAGACAACACAACTACAGTCTCTTTATTCTGTCTGGTAGAGCACTGAGGGAGACAACACAACTACAGTCTCTTTATTCTGTCTGGTAGAGCACTGAGGGAGACAACACAACTACAGTCTCTTTATTCTGTCTGGTAGAGCACTGAGGGAGACAACACAACTACAGTCTCTTTATTCTGTCTGGTAGAGCACTGAGACAACACAACTACAGTCTCTTTATTCTGTCTGGTAGAGCACTGAGGGAGACAACACAACTACAGTCTCTTTATTCTGTCTGGTAGAGCACTGAGGGAGACAACACAACTACAGTCTCTTTATTCTGTCTGGTAGAGCACTGGGGAGACAACGCAACTACAGTCTCTTTATTCTGTCTGGTAGAGCACTGAGGGAGACAACACAACTACAGTCTCTTTATTCTGTCTGGTAGAGCACTGAGGAGACAACGCAACTACAGTCTCTTTATTCTGTCTGGTAGAGCACTGAGGGAGACAACACAACTACAGTCTCTTTATTCTGTCTGGTAGAGCACTGAGGGAGACAACGCAACTACAGTCTCTTTATTCTGTCTGGTAGAGCACTGAGGCAACACAACTACAGTCTCTTTATTCTGTCTGGTAGAGCACTGAGGGAGACAACACAACTACAGTCTCTTTATTCTGTCTGGTAGAGCACTGAGGAGACAACACAACTACAGTCTCTTTATTCTGTCTGGTAGAGCACTGAGGGAGACAACACAACTACAGTCTCTTTATTCTGTCTGGTAGAGCACTGAGGAGACAACGCAACTACAGTCTCTTTATTCTGTCTGGTAGAGCACTGAGACAACACAACTACAGTCTCTTTATTCTGTCTGGTAGAGCACTGAGGAGACAACGCAACTACAGTCTCTTTATTCTGTCTGGTAGAGCACTGAGACAACACAACTACAGTCTCTTTATTCTGTCTGGTAGAGCACTGAGGGAGACAACGCAACTACAGTCTCTTTATTCTGTCTGGTAGAGCACTGAGACAACACAACTACAGTCTCTTTATTCTGTCTGGTAGAGCACTGAGGGAGACAACGCAACTACAGTCTCTTTATTCTGTCTGGTAGAGCACTGAGACAACACAACTACAGTCTCTTTATTCTGTCTGGTAGAGCACTGAGGGAGACAACGCAACTACAGTCTCTTTATTCTGTCTGGTAGAGCACTGAGGGAGACAATGCAACTACAGTCTCTTTATTCTGTCTGGTAGAGCACTGAGACAACACAACTACAGTCTCTTTATTCTGTCTGGTAGAGCACTGAGGGAGACAACGCAACTACAGTCTCTTTATTCTGTCTGGTAGAGCACTGAGACAACACAACTACAGTCTCTTTATTCTGTCTGGTAGAGCACTGAGGGAGACAACACAACTACAGTCTCTTTATTCTGTCTGGTAGAGCACTGAGGGAGACAACACAACTACAGTCTCTTTATTCTGTCTGGTAGAGCACTGAGACAACACAACTACAGTCTCTTTATTCTGTCTGGTAGAGCACTGAGGGAGACAACGCAACTACAGTCTCTTTATTCTGTCTGGTAGAGCACTGAGACAACACAACTACAGTCTCTTTATTCTGTCTGGTAGAGCACTGAGGGAGACAACACAACTACAGTCTCTTTATTCTGTCTGGTAGAGCACTGAGGGAGACAACACAACTACAGTCTCTTTATCCTGTCTGGTAGAGCACTGAGACAACACAACTACAGTCTCTTTATTCTGTCTGGTCAGAGCACTGAGGGAGACAACGCAACTACAGTCTCTTTATCCTGTCTGGTAGAGCACTGAGGGAGACAACGCAACTACAGTCTCTTTATTCTGTCTGGTAGAGCACTGAGGGAGACAACACAACTACAGTCTCTTTATTCTGTCTGGTAGAGCACTGAGGGAGACAACACAACTACAGTCTCTTTATTCTGTCTGGTAGAGCACTGAGGGAGACAACACAACTACAGTCTCTTTATTCTGTCTGGTAGAGCACTGAGGGAGACAACACAACTACAGTCTCTTTATTCTGTCTGGTAGAGCACTGAGGGAGACAACACAACTACAGTCTCTTTATTCTGTAGGGTAGAGCACTGAGGGAGACAACACAACTACAGTCTCTTTATTCTGTCTGGTAGAGCACTGAGACAATACAACTACAGTCTCTTTATTCTGTCTGGTAGAGCACTGAGACAACACAACTACAGTCTCTTTATTCTGTCTGGTAGAGCACTGAGACAATACAACTACAGTCTCTTTATTCTGTCTGGTAGAGCACTGAGGGAGGCAACGCAACTACAGTCTCCTTATTCTGTCTGGTAGAGCACTGAGGGAGACAACACAACTACAGTCTCTTTATTCTGTCTGGTAGAGCACTGAGGGAGACAACACAACTACAGTCTCTTTATTCTGTCTGGTAGAGCACTGAGACAACACAACTACAGTCTCTTTATCCTGTCTGGTAGAGCACTGAGGGAGACAACACAACTACAGTCTCTTTATCCTGTCTGGTAGAGCACTGAGGGAGACAACGCAACTACAGTCTCTTTATTCTGTCTGGTAGAGCACTGAGACAACACAACTACAGTCTCTTTATCCTGTCTGGTAGAGCACTGAGGGAGACAACGCAACTACAGTCTCTTTATTCTGTCTGGTAGAGCACTGAGGGAGACAACACAACTACAGTCTCTTTATTCTGTCTGGTAGAGCACTGAGGGAGACAACACAACTACAGTCTCTTTATTCTGTCTGGTAGAGCACTGAGGGAGACAACACAACTACAGTCTCTTTATTCTGTCTGGTAGAGCACTGAGGGAGACAACACAACTACAGTCTCTTTATTCTGTCTGGTAGAGCACTGAGGGAGACAACACAACTACAGTCTCTTTATTCTGTAGGGTAGAGCACTGAGGGAGACAACACAACTACAGTCTCTTTATTCTGTCTGGTAGAGCACTGAGACAATACAACTACAGTCTCTTTATTCTGTCTGGTAGAGCACTGAGACAACACAACTACAGTCTCTTTATTCTGTCTGGTAGAGCACTGAGACAATACAACTACAGTCTCTTTATTCTGTCTGGTAGAGCACTGAGGGAGACAACGCAACTACAGTCTCCTTATTCTGTCTGGTAGAGCACTGAGGGAGACAACACAACTACAGTCTCTTTATTCTGTCTGGTAGAGCACTGAGACAACACAACTACAGTCTCTTTATCCTGTCTGGTAGAGCACTGAGGGAGACAACACAACTACAGTCTCTTTATCCTGTCTGGTAGAGCACTGAGGGAGACAACGCAACTACAGTCTCTTTATTCTGTCTGGTAGAGCACTGAGACAACACAACTACAGTCTCTTTATCCTGTCTGGTAGAGCACTGAGGGAGACAACGCAACTACAGTCTCTTTATTCTGTCTGGTAGAGCACTGAGGACAACACAACTACAGTCTCTTTATTCTGTCTGGTAGAGCACTGAGGGAGACAACACAACTACAGTCTCTTTATTCTGTCTGGTAGAGCACTGAGACAACACAACTACAGTCACATTATTCTGTAGGGTAGAGCACTGAGGGAGACAACGCAACTACAGTCTCTTTATCCTGTCTGGTAGAGCACTGAGACAACACAACTACAGTCTCTTTATTCTGTCTGGTAGAGCACTGAGGGAGACAACACAACTACAGTCTCTTTATTCTGTCTGGTAGAGCACTGAGACAATACAACTACAGTCTCTTTATTCTGTCTGGTAGAGCACTGAGGGAGACAACACAACTACAGTCTCTTTATTCTGTCTGGTAGAGCACTGAGGGAGACAACACAACTACAGTCTCCTTATTCTGTCTGGTAGAGCACTGAGGGAGACAACACAACTACAGTCTCTTTATTCTGTCTGGTAGAGCACTGAGGGAGACAATACAACTACAGTCTCTTTATTCTGTCTGGTAGAGCACTGAGACAACACAACTACAGTCTCCTTATTCTGTCTGGTAGAGCACTGAGGGAGACAACACAACTACAGTCTCTTTATTCTGTCTGGTAGAGCACTGAGACAACACAACTACAGTCTCTTTATTCTGTCTGGTAGAGCACTGAGGGAGACAACACAACTACAGTCTCTTTATTCTGTCTGGTAGAGCACTGAGACAACACAACTACAGTCTCTTTATTCTGTCTGGTAGAGCACTGAGGGAGACAACACAACTACAGTCTCTTTATCCTGTCTGGTAGAGCACTGAGGGAGACAACACAACTACAGTCTCTTTATTCTGTCTGTTTGTTGAAACTTCTATTCTCTCAGTTTGTTTTCTTGTTGGAATGATAATGCAGACATTTCAATAATGACCAAGAAGATAGCACTGCAGAAAGGAGGAACATTCAGGATAGCAAGCAGGGTCAAAACACACAGTCATGTACACACACACACACACACACACACAACACACACACACACATTTGCAGTTTCACATGTAAGAACACTCCACATGTGTAACTTTCACTTTAACATGTGTAATTGCAAGTTCGCATGTGATAAACAATCACGTGAAAATCACATTTGCAATTTCACAAGTAAGAAAACGTTCACTTTTTTATTTATAGGGCGGCAGGTAGCCTAGCAGCTAGAGCGTTGGGCCAGTAACCGAAATGTCGCTTGTTCGAATTCCTGAGTCGACAAGGTGAATTGCTCCATGGTCGCGCAATGACCCAAGCGTGTCTCATATGCAGAAAACATTTCCATTTCACACTTGTGTATAATACATATTTGTACATGTGTGAAACAGGACAGATATAAGCACCCACCGTATTGCTATTATTATAGGGTTTTCACATGATTGTTGTGAACTTGCAATTCTACAGTACATGTGAAAGTGAGATTTACACATGCTGTTAACATGTGAACTGTAATAAATGTAATACATGTGAAATGTAAGCTCAAAATGTGAAAACAGCTAAATGCGATTTGGAAGTTTTATTTGTAAGGGTACACATACACACACAGTATGCGCCCTGGCTGCTGGCAGAGCTGATAGGCCAGCAGTGAATGGGAGAGATGTAGTGAAGCGGCTTCATGAATACATCCATCTGTCAGTCCTGTCTAAGTGAAGGTTCAGGGAGGGATGGCACAGCACCCACAGGTTCTCTGCCTGGCAGACACAGACGGGGCTGGCCCCTTGCAACTGGCCCCTGACTGGCTCCTGCTTGGCCCCTGTGGCTTCTCTGGCATCTGCACATCCTGACTGCCAACAAGCTGCACATTGCTAACACACACACACATAAAGAGATTATTCTGAATTAGGGCTGTCAGAGTTTACAAGTTAACTTTTGTAATTTTAGTACAGTCATTTTTATTATCGTGATTAATCGCATTGTTTGAAAACATCCTAAATAAAATAAATGTATGCAGCTAAAAACAACAATGTGATGTCAAAACAAGTTGACATGGAAATGACAAAAGTCTGCTTTATCAATTTACCACATTTTACTAACCGTTACTTTGGACAAAATCAAGACGTTCAAATTGTTGTAATGCTTTTTATACAAAAAGAATCTTGAATTACAGCCCAATTTGAGCAAATTCTGAATTTGCGATTAATCGTGATTAATCAGCAAATCCTGCGATTAACGCGATTAAATGTTTAAACGTTTGACAGACCGACAGAACTTTGAATTGAACAGTCAGTATTCTGAGTTTGAGAGAAATTGATCATAACTATACATGGGAAGAGAACCCCAGTGTCTGTCCTCTTGGTCGAATGGGCAAGACATTGGTTTCTCCCATGGGAGAAATTGGATTCTAAAAACTGGATTCTAATCCCGCCGGTTACAAAAGCACACACATGTTAAATGCAGAATATAATTTAAGTCTGAGTCATGTGAAAAATAAACACATGCATAATTAACATGTGAAAAATCCATGTAAAACTTCACGTGTCTGAAAACCGTGCCTGATTCGTGAAAAATGTAAGTGAAAAATGCATTTGTATTATTTATTTTGTGCCATTTTTCACGTGATTTGTTCATAACTGTGTCTGAAAACCACGTGTTTTTCTCACGTGTTTTGTATGGGGTGTGTTTATGTGTGTGTGTATCCAGCTCCTTTCTGTTATCTGAATCATGCTATTCTGAATGCTCCTCACTCTCTATTCAGTACAGCCAACAGGGATATCATGTTCAGAAATAATGGGGAAGGGCCAACTGTAGGCTAGCCTATTGTTGAGGTGCACGTCCATGTGTTGAATTAAAACAACAGTATCTTTGAACGCACTGAGATCATGTCTTGCATTAGAGATTCAACTTTTGCTTGAAATCTCCACCAAACACAAACACAAACAGAACTCTCGAACAATCTGTCAACTTTGTAGCGTTTGTTTATGTGTGCACATACCAGACTACACAAACAACTTCTCTGTAATACATTGTATCAATTTCTTGAATCATGTGAACAGTTATTTCAATCCCAACTTGTGTTTGTTGTTTGCCATCCACCGTTGTGTTTCGCGCCACTGTTCAAAAAAGGGTGCGCTCGCATTGCAGCGAAGAAGGCGGGAGGGCTGTTGATGCACAGGGCGGGACCAGAAGTTAGAGAAAGCTGAATTTTATGCAAATACTTCACGATATCGCGACACTATTGACCAATCGAAGCTCACTATAGCGTCTAGCCCCTACTGGATTGGCTGTTTATACCTAGCACTACCTAGCATACCTTCTAGCTTGCTAGCACCCATATGAGGGTGAAGATAGCGTGGCTGTCCTAATTATTGTGTTATGTGGAAATGCACATGGGGAATTTTACTATATAAGCAGCACTTGCCTGGCCATGCTAGCTTCACCCTCATATGGGTGCTACCAAGCAAGCTAGGTAGTGCTAGGTATCAACAGCCATTGTCAGCCAATATAGTAGAGTCTGGAAGCTATAGTGACTTTTGTTTGGTCACTCGCTTTGCGATTTTGTGGAAGATTTGCATAAAGTTCTGCTTTCCCCAACTTTAGTCCCGCCCTGTTCAGCTCCCTCGCCCATGCTCGGTTCGCTCAACGGTCCCCGCCCACTCTGCTTCTCTTTGCATTCCTTCCATTGAATTTTAATGGCTTCCGATGTTTCACCGCACAATATTAACACCGGCTATTAGGCTACATTTCCTCATTATGCTGGGTTGGTGACGTCAGTAATTCTATTGGTATATTCCGTTTTGGATAAATGTTGTTCCCTTGCAGATATTCCATTCTTCTATACAGTAGTCAGTGACTGCAGTTATTATTATTGATGTTGTTTGAGGTGTAAATGCTGGTCTATTTGCTTTTGTTATGCGCATTTTGACAAGACATTTAAAAACGTACCTGTTTGATTAGGTGCCAATGGTTTAGCCCATTTTGTGACTGTATGTTCAGGCTATGTATGCCTTCCTCCATTCATTGTTCACTTTTAAATCCAATATTTCCAACATGTTTTTATTCTATGGTTTGTTCTGTGTGCTCAAACCCTCCTAACCAGACTGACTGATCCTGTTTAACAATGAATACGATCAGTTCTACACAGAAACTCTTTTTAGTCAAACTTTTTGTTCCTCCTTGTGTTTATCATTACCCCAGTCAGGAGGATAAATGAGGATAAGTGTACTCAGATTCAGCCTGGTTATTTCGGGAGTGACATTTTTCACACGTCTCTGAGGGGGTGTCTGTCTGGCTTGTGTTTGACGACATTGATTGACTGTCAACTTCAGCCAGGCCCAGGCGCAATGGATGTAACAGATATGAACATGAAGGGAGGTAGAGAAAGAGAGATGGAGAGAGAGAGAAGGGAGAGGGAGAGAGAGAGGGGGAGAGAGAGGGTGGAGAGAGAGAGAGAGAGAGAGAGAGAGAGAGTAACAAATGATAAGAGTAAGACTAGATGCATAACTTCAGAGGGACTGTTTATAGGCATCTTACAGGAAATGTGATATGCGGGCCAATGATATCCACCATAGATCTATTTCTCTTCAAAGCATAATATAGAGGAGGTAAGATGGCTCTAAACAAGCTACATTACACTGCCTTGAATTAAACAGTGAGGCAGTGAGAGGGGAGGTAAGGAAGGAGGAAGAGCGGAGAGGGAAAGAAAACAGCACACACCAGCGGCTCCCCCGCCCTTTAATTGATGAGTTATTAAAATCATTATTTCTCAGAGGCCCAGTTCTATCAGAGAGATCGATGGGAAACACACATCCGAAAAGTTGAGTATGCGCACACACATAGTGTGTGAGGAATGGTCTGGTGGTTGCCCTTCAGACTATGGTGTCGTCCCCCGTCACTGACACACACACACACACACACACACACACAGAGACGAGGAAAACACATCACACGGGTGAATTGATGAGAAGAAAACAGACCAAACAGAACACACTAGTTCAGGTTTATTATAGAACACCATTGCATAACAGGTATGACATGTTATGTTTATTACATGGAGGAGAACAGGAGAAGAGAACACACACTGAAGAATGAAACACATAGGACAACAGAACACACACACACTCACAGACACAAACATCTGTGAGTGAAGCGATGTAGCGTATGTGTCATGGCTATCTGTCGGCCGGAGGAAATGTCCAATCGGGGAAAAGAGCTGTATCAGTAGGGATGCTCGTTAGTCGGAATATTGGAAATCAATTTACATGAGCAGCGCTGGCAGGAACGGATGTATGGAATGCAACACGTACTCTCGCACGGCTTCTGAGTGGGAAAATGGCCTCTTAGAATGCAATCACTTCCACTAAGAGGGATATGTACATTTAATGGACACAATCATATGATTACAGGGCTTGAGTGGAGACTGGAATAATTAATGTGGATGAAAGGCACCTTGAATGTAATGGCCATGAGATAAAACAACAGCAGTGGATAGATGAGATTCTTCCCAGTCCCACTCTCTGTGTCAATAGGAACCTATCTGCAAGGTGGGGAAGAGGGGGAGATGGACGGATGGACGGACAGACAGCCGGATGGACAGCGATGGGTGGACGGACAGACAGACAGACAGACAGACGAACAA
Source organism: Salvelinus namaycush (assembly GCF_016432855.1). Lineage (NCBI taxonomy): Eukaryota > Metazoa > Chordata > Actinopteri > Salmoniformes > Salmonidae > Salvelinus > Salvelinus namaycush. The sequence continues at coordinate 29,069,849 of NC_052329.1, forward strand.
ACATACAGACAGACACATACAGACAACAAACAGATCAGATGACAAACAGGATGACGTGTGTAATAGCCCACATTGGTTGCCAGGATCCCCTGACAGAGTGGCAGTTGCACACACATCAATAGAAAGACCATGGAGGGAGGTGGAAACTGATCGACAAAGCAGCGATAAGGAGCCGCCTCACCTTGGAGGCGACATCAAGCATGCAGATATGGAATTCATTTCATATCTATAATTAAGCAGTTCATCAAGGGTGAGACAACCCCATTTTCACAAGGGTTGGAGATAGCCCTGGGTTTATGGATCCAATTCAAAGATATCTGCTCCCCTGAAACGCATACTTACAGTACACACACACACACACACACACACACACACACACACACACACACACACCACACACACACACACACACACACACACACACACACACACACACACACACACACACACACACACACACACACACACACACACACACGCCCAGGCTGGATGCATGAGAATGGGGTGTTAGGGGAGGATGGAGATGGGAGAGATGATGAGGAGTGAGGGGGAGGGAAGGAGTAAAAAAGGCTAGTGAGATAGGGGGAGTGAGAACATGGGAGAAAGGGAAGAGGGAATAGAGAGGGTGAGGGATGGGTGGGATGATGGAAGAGGTGAGAGAGTGAGAAAATGATCATATGGTCTATCAAAATGTAAAATGGAGCGGTTTGGACTATTCCCCTGGTGCAATTAGCAAGTGGAGAGCTGCTTTGGTAAACATATGGTGAGAGGGAGAGAGAGAGAGAGAGAGAGAGAGAGAGAGAGAGAGAGAGAGAGAGAGAGAGAGAGAGAGAGAGAGAGAGAGAGAGAGAGAGAAAGAGAGAGAGAGAGAGAGAGAGAGGGGGGGGGGTGAGAGAGAGAGAGAGAGAGAGAGAGAGAGAGAGAGGAGGGGCAGAGCTGCATGGTTTCACACAGTGTCAGAGAGCCTGGCTCTCACAGTGATCAAAGACACTCATTTAGCCCAAACCAGTCTTCCAAGACATGCTAATGAGTTGGAATGTGAGTGAGCTCTGGATTGCCAGGAGAAGGGAAGTATGTGTATGTGAGTGGAGAGTGAAGAGTGGAGAGTGGAGTCCCACGGGGAAGTGGAGACGGCACCCAGCAGAGTGGAGTCCCACGGGGAAGTGGAGACGGCACCCAGCAGAGTGGAGTCCCACGGGGAAGTGGAGACGGCACCCAGCAGAGTGGAGTCCCACGGGGAAATGGAGACACCATAATGTACTTCTGAAATATGACCCCCTCCTTCACACACTTTTACAGTAGATCTCACTACCGTACCAACTCCACTATGCATTAGTTCACTGTCATGGATCCTGTAAACTACATGTTCAATGGGATACATTGGACCAGTGCTCTTCACTTCTGATCCACAGGGTGTGATGTGCGTAGACTTCTGTTCAAGCCCAGCACTAGACCTGATTCAGCTGTAGACAAGGGTTTAATATTACAGCTGAGAAAGGCGTGTTAGTGCAGGGTTGGGACGATTTCAAAATCCCAGCATACACAGAAGCACACACATCATACGTGGTAGCATACATACAAAACCACGCTCACATTACAGCTATGTGTACAGCTCTTTTGAAGGTGGACATGCTAGCTAGCTGTCGTGTGGATACGTACAGCTTGTTCCAGGGCAAAGATACAAAGAACTGCAGACTGCCTTGAAAGGCCATGTTTTTCACTGATGGTTGTAATCAAATTAAATCAAATCAAATGTTATTGGTCACATACACATGGTTAGCAGATGTTACTGCGAGTGTAGTGAAATGCTTATACTTCTAGATCCGACAGTGCTGCAGTATCTAACAGGTAATATCTAACAATTCCTCAACAAAACCTAATATCTAACAAATTCCACAACAAAACCTAATACACACAATCTAGTAAAGGAATGGGATAAGAATATATAAATATATGGATGAGCAGTGACAGAGCGGCTAAGATGCAATAGATAGTATAGAATAGATAGTGTAGTACACAGTGTACAGTATATACATATGAGATAAGTAATGTGAGATATGTAAACATTCTTAAAGTGGCATTATTAAAGTTGTCACGCCCTGACCTTAGAGATCCTTTTAATTCTCTATTTGGTTAGGTCAGGGTGTGACTAGGGTGGGCAATCTATGTTTTCTATTTCTTTGTTGGCCTGGTATGGTTCCCAATCAGATGCAGCTGTCCATCGTTGTCTCTGATTGGGGATCATATTTAGGCAGCCCTTTCCCACCTGTTGTTTGTGGGATCTTGTTTTTGTGGAGCTGCCCAGAACATCACGGTTTCTTCTGTATTGTTTTTGGTGAGTTTCATATTGATTAAACATGTGGAACTCTAAGTACGCTGCGCCTTGGTCCATTCATTCAGACGACCGTGACAAAAGTGACTTGTGTTCCATTTATTAAAGTGGCCAATGTTATGTAGGTAGGCAGCTGCCTCTATGTGCTAGTGATGGCTGTTTAACAATCTGATGACCTAGAGATAGTAGTGTGTATCTCAGCTTTTGTGGGTTGCCAAAGAGCAGTGGCTTGGTCTTCTGAGGGTGCAGCGAGAGCTTGTTGTCAGCGAACCAAGCTGCTGCCCTCTTGATGTCGTTTCACACTGACTCCTCACACTCCCTGGTGGTATTAGCTGAGTAATACCATACTGTGTTATCTGCATATACAGTACCAGTGAAAAGTTTGAACACCTTGTCATTCAAGGGTTTTTCTTTATTTTTTACTATTTTCCACATTGTAGAATAATAGTGAAGATTTTAAAACTATGAAATAACACATCTGGAATCATGTAGTAGCAAAAAAGTGTTAAATATTTTAGATTCTTCAAAGTAGCCAGCCTTGATGACAGCTTTGCACACTCTTGGAGTTCTCTCACCCAGCTTCACTTGGAATGCTTTTTCAACAGGCTAAGGAGTTCCCACATATGCTGAGCACATGTTGGCTGCTTTCCTTCACTCTGAAGTCCAACTCATCACAAACCATCTCGAGGTCGGGTGATTGTGGAGGTCTGGTCATCTGATGCAGCTCTCCATCACTCTCCTTCTTTTTAGGGGTGGATCAGCTTTAATATTGTGGATAGTTTGTAGCTTCCGTCAATGTAATTGTTTGCATCATTTCCAATCCCCCATATATTTTTTGAGTAAATATATATATATATACTGTACAGAGGCCCATTATCAGCAACCATCACTCCTGTGTTCCAATGGCACGTTGTGTTAGCTAATCCAAGTTTATCATTTTAAAAGGCTAATTGATCATTAGAAAACCCTTTCGCAATTATGTTAGCACAGCTGAAAACTGTTGTCCTGATTAAAGAAGCAATAAAACTGGCCTTGTTTAGACTAGTTGAGTATCTGGAGCATCAGCATTTTTGGGTTTGATTACAGGCTCAAATGGCCAGAAATAAAGAACTTTCTTCTGAAACTCATCAGTCTATTCTTGTTCTGAGAAATGAAGGCTATTCCATGCGAGAAATTGAAAAGGCCAGCATCCCGGAGTCGCCTCTTCACTGACATTGACATTGAGACTGGTGTTTTGCGGGCACTATTTAATGAAGCTACCAGTTGAGGACTTGTGAGGTGTCTGTTTCTCAAACTAGACTGTCCTCTTGCTCCCACTCCTTCTATTCTGGTTTGAGCCAGTTTGTGCTGTTCTGTGAAAGGGAGTAGTACACAGTGTTGTATGAGATCTTCAGTTCCTTGGCAATTTCTCGCATGGAATAGCCTTCATTTCTCAGAACAAGAATATAGTGACTGTTTCTCTTTGCTTTTTTCAGCTGTTTTTGCCATAATATGGAATTGGTCTTTTACCAAATATGGCTATCTTCTGTATACCACCCCTACCTTGTCACAACACAACTGATTGGCTCAAGCGCATTAAGTAGGAAAGAAATTCCACAAATTAACTTTTAACAAGGCACACTTGTTAATTGAAATGCATTCCAGGTGACTACCTCAAGAAACTGGTTGAGAGAATGCCAAGTGTGCAAAGCTGTCATTAAGGCAAAGGGTGGCTACTTTGAAGAATCTCAAATATAAAATATTGTTTGATTTGTTTAACACTTTTTTTGTTACTTCATTATTCCATGTGTTATTTCATAGTGTTGATGTCTTCAGTAGTATTCTACAATGTATAAAATAGTAAAAATAAAGAAAATCCCTGCTACTGTATATGTATACGGCTTTTCTCCAGCACTGGTGGAAGGTTATTTATGTAAATACAGAACAGCAGGGGTCCAAGCACACTCCCTTGTGGCATTTAATTCCCCACAGGTACCTGGGCTGACTGTGTGCTTTGCAGTTTAGTGCACTCATTCCTCCCCTGTAAGTATGATGTGAAGCACTTGATTGCAGTGCTGTCAAAGCCTAGTTTGTCAAGCTTTCTCAAGAGCGTGTGGTGGTGAACAGTGTCAAATGCTTTCTTCATATCCAAGAAGTGTGCTGCTGTGACCTACTGACTGTTACATGCACCCACTGTAGTCCTTCAGGACTAGTGAAGATCACAACATGGCCAACATGTTGCGTTATCCTCTTTCCAATCCTGTTTAAATAACCACTGTATAAATGGTTAACAACACCACCTGCTGGCCGTAAAACTCTGCTTGCCGATGGATTTACTTGGTAATGGATGGTTGGATAGACAAATGATTGATGGCTTGGTAATGGAAGGATGGATGGTTGGATAGATGAATGATTGATAACTTGGTGATGGATGGTTGGATAGATGAATGAGTGATTACTTGGTAATGGAAGGATGGATGGTAGGATATATGAGTGATTACTTGGTAATGGAAGGATGGATGGTAGGATAGATGAGTGATTACTTGGTAATGGAAGGATGGAAGGATGGATGGTAGGATAGATGAGTGATTACTTGGTAATGGAAGGATGGATGGTAGGATAGATGAGTGATTACTTGGTAATGGAAGGATGGATGGTTGGATAGATGAGTGATTACTTGGTAATGGAAGGATGGATGGTTGGATAGATGAGTGATTACTTGGTAATGGAAGGATGGATGGTTGGATAGATGAGTGATTACTTGGTAATGGAAGGATGGATGGTTGGATAGATGAGTGATTACTTGGTAATGGAAGGATGGATGGTTGGATAGATGAGTGATTACTTGGTAATGGAAGGATGGATGGTTGGATAGATGAGTGATTACTTGGTAATGGAAGGATGGATGGTTGGATAGATGAGTGATTACTTGGTAATGGAAGGATGGATGGTTGGATAGATGAGTGATTACTTGGTAATGGAAGGATGGATGGTTGGATAGATGAGTGATTACTTGGTAATGGAAGGATGGATGGTTGGATAGATGAGTGATTACTTGGTAATGGAAGGATGGATGGTTGGATAGATGAGTGATTACTTGGTAATGGAAGGATGGATGGTTGGATAGATGAGTGATTACTTGGTAATGGAAGGATGGATGGTTGGATAGATGAGTGATTACTTGGTAATGGAAGGATGGATGGTTGGATAGATGAGTGATTACTTGGTAATGGAAGGATGGATGGTTGGATAGATGAATGATTACTTGGTAATGGAAGGATGGATGGTTGGATAGATGAATGATTACTTGGTAATGGAAGGATGGATGGTTGGATAGATGAGTGATTACTTGGTAATGGAAGGATGGATGGTTGGATAGATGAGTGATTACTTGGTAATGGAAGGATGGATGGTTGGATAGATGAGTGATTACTTGGTAATGGAAGGATGGATGGTTGGATAGATGAGTGGTTACTTGGTAATGGAAGGATGGATGGTTGGATAGATGAGTGATTACTTGGTAATGGAAGGACGGATGGTTGGATAGATGAGTGATTACTTGGTAATGGAAGGATGGATGGTTGGATAGATGAGTGATTACTTGGTAATGGAAGGATGGATGGTTGGATAGATGAGTGATTACTTGGTAATGGAAGGATGGATGGTTGGATAGATGAATGATTACTTGGTAATGGAAGGATGGATGGTTGGATAGATGAATGATTACTTGGTAATGGAAGGATGGATGGTTGGATAGATGAATGCAGTTCCCAGGGATCTTGTGTAGCACATTAATCTCAGGCAGGTGCATTTGCTCCAGTGTAGCCCAATGACCTGCACATTTCTATCCACACATTTTTTGACAATTAGTGAATAGTATTCTAAGCAGGTCCTCATTGTCTTGGCTTCATAAACATCCTCTGGTAGCTGTGTGGGCTAGAGGGTATTGATTTCTTCACACTTTACAAAATACTAATCAAATCAAATAGTTTGCATCTTGCTGCTGATTGGAACCGTTATGAATTATTGTTGAGTGGATTAATGCTGTGGGTAACTAACCCCAGTTTGTAGTTGCTAAGGCCTTACCAAGTTAGAAGATCCTATAGCCCATTATCCTATTCTGCAGGAGTGTAAAGAAAGCAAGAAAAATAACCAAATTGATCTAGAATGAGTGGGAACAACCGAGTAGCCTATACAACTGAAAACTAACAAAGTGGAGAGGGACGAAAAGCACAGCGCATTATCACAACACTGACAGCATCAGTATAACATATCACAGAGCTAGAATATGCGGGATCGAGCAGTGCTTTCGGGCGTGCGTGCGCTCAATACCCCCGTGCGCGATAATGCGCTGCACTACATCATTGGTATTAAATATACACGAGCTGCGCGCGGCCAGGTGGATTGGTTGCAGTCTGACACATGCGCACGGACACACACATGCATGCACAGACACACACGCAACGACACACAGACAAATAGCTCAAGCATTGAAAGTTTTTTCTTCCGCTGTGTGTCAAACTGTCAACTTTGGTGTGAGTCATGTAACTGTTATTTGTCTACGGCATATAGACTTGTTAAAGCAACAGCTATACCCATTATTTTCGGTCTAATCACCAGGATCATTTTCAATAGAAATAAAAAAATTACTGTGTGAACCAAAAGTGGTGGAATTCTGCTGGTCACCTTCATGTAATTCTTATGCACAAGTAAGCCTAGTTTATCTCGTTCGATGCACTAAATGAATCAGATTTTATTCTGAGATTTAATTAAGGAGTGAGAGGTCGCCTGCATTTGCCTTTTCTCGGCTAGAAATTGAAAGTCGTGTGGAGATTGGTGGATAGGGTTTTAATGAGACCTTTACAGCTGCGGCTGGCAGATGGAGAAAAGTGCCAGCACACGACTCGAAACCAACGATGAATGACACACGGAATTGCTTCAGTCTACTGTTTTATTTGAATTGGCTGGTAAAGCCAGTTAACAAAATTACCGTTGGAAGACAAGGAAAGTATGTGTGTGAGAGAGAGAGAGAGTGAGTGAGAGAGAGAGAGAGAGTTGTACTAACTACACTACCAACAACTACACTACAAATACGGGGCTTCGCTGTCCATGGTGCTGAAAGAACAACTCCCAGCCGTAATTCAACGCGTTGGACTTGGTGAAACTGAGTGCTTGCTTGGAAGACTTTCAGTTTTACTGTAGGCTACCTTTTGCACAGTAGACAGCTGTTGAACGAGACTAGAATTATGTCATAGTAGTCGATTCCAGTGGAACTGTTTATGTTATATTTTAGGAAAGCTTTGCCCATTGGATTCCGCAAAGACCACTCTTCACACATTATCAATCCCAGCAATGACCAAACCAACTGAAATTAGCCCATGCACACACAACGACTCAGACCAATAATTAACACATCCATTTCAAAATCATACAACTATCATAGGTAGGTTACAGAATAATAGTCAACATGTCATAAATCACCAACGCATAGGCTACAATGTACTCTTTAAACGATCGATGTAAATGCATTTGAAACAGCAACGGGATCGCTGGAGGCTGATGTTTAACCTACCTGGTTGATGCACAGGGCAAGACGTTTCCCTTCCCGCGCGCCGCCCAGACTCCCGCCACGCAGCCTCGTGCCTTTTCCTTGATACATGTTTCTGGAACGACACATGCAAAAGTTATGTCAATTAGCGTAATATCTACATTTACACAGTAAAACACAGATGTCTCCGAGTGAGAAGCAGGTGACTACAGTAGGTCTCTCCGCATAGATGCTGGTAAACGTCTATAGAGCTTGTTATGCTAGCTAGAACGTGATGCAGGATTCCATCACTCAAACTAAGTTATAACCGAATATGTCACTTATCAAACACCCACGACGGGTTCATCGCTGTCATATCAGGGTAAGATCTTGACTAACCGATAATTGCCGGTCCTGAGCATAGCTGCCTCTTGCCACCGTCAGATAAAAAACAGCAGTGGAGAAAGTAGAGTGGAGCAGCCCGACAGTCAGACAGAGCCGACTTGGGAATTGTTCTCTCATCCAATAAGATGTTTAGGTCATGTATGATTTATACCGCGTATGTGTCGCGGCAAAGGGGGAGTAATTTAGCGCTGTAATCAACGTAAATAACCCGTTTCTAAGCTCTCTCTGCAAAGCATGGCGTTAAAATATATATTGTCATTCACGGGTAAGCGGGGAGGAAATTACAATCCTCATGTGTCGCCAGTGGACGTACAGTCGCCAGTCATGGAGTAAGACATGGGAGATGAATATGGGCACATAGATTGAATCACATGTATTTATTTGACAATAGCCTACTGTTGAAGCTGCCCTTGAGGTGCCCTTGTTTTTGATCATTATTGTTTTTTCTTCCGAAAAGTCCTCAAGAAAATGAAAGCATGTTGATGATACATTTTGTCAATGTAATGACAGCAAATCGCTGCAGGAGATCGTGTTATATATGACGCCATGACGATGACGTCATAGTGCCCAACCTTTTAAATAGGCGGCACAGTTAGAACAAGGAGCCAGATGTTTCAACGGATGTATAAATCTGAAGCATCTGGTTGGAGTGGTTGGAATCTCCACCCCCCCACAACATATGTTGAGGAGAGGAAGCCCATTGGCCGGCAGTGGGAGAGTATGAGATGGAACTGGGCTGATTTTCTCATCAAAGAAAAGCCATCCGATACAGTTTTCTGTTCCCAAAACTACAAACTGTTATGAAACAGAGTGCACTAAGTTTTGTAGATGTAAAAATGGCTTTGTTTACAAGGAGTGCAATGGCGAATTGAGATCTTGCACACAGAGAAGGCGTTACCTAACGGAAATATGTAAATACATGCTAGAACACCAATAGGATCTCGCTAGCTCGTACTTGGCTCTGCCCACCTCCTTGATGGTTCTGTCCACTATGCTTTATTTGCGCTGATTGAAAATGACACAGATGAACTATCTGGGTTGGTTATACTGTACATATCTTTGTAGGTGGCTTGAGATGGTCTGGGTAGACTGACACTCTGTCTCCAACAGTAAGTAGACAGATATGTTATTATTAATGGCATTAACTTGGAAACAATGTAATGAATTCTTCATCAGCTTAGCTTCTTGGCTTAGCCTTTTTAGGTGTAGCTTAGTGTGGTCTTATTGATCAAGGCAGGTGAGTTATGTTAGGTTTTACTTAATTTAAACTAGGTAAGTCAACCTGGTAAGGTTTTGAGAAGTGTGTTTTGTTTCTCCATTTGTTACAGAGCAGCCAGCAGCATAGGTCAAGGAGTTGGAGTGTCTGCCGTCACAACTATGGTATTTTCCGGGACAAGAAACAAAAACTTCTCTCTGATGAGTAAGGTAAGAAAAGTGGATATGATCACCACCACCAAATCCTTAAGATGTGCATTTCGATCAATAAATATTGTTTCTGTGTTACAGTTAGGAGATAATTACTTCACACACACACACACACACACACACACACACACACACACACACACACACACACACACACACACACACACACACACACACACACACACACACGGTAGCTACTCAGAGGAGGAAGGGGAGGACAATCCTCAGTGAAATTCATAAAAACTAAAACAGTGAAATGTTAAAGTTATCCTTTGTATGTCACCAAATAACTGATTAAAACACACTGTTTTGCAATGATGGTCTATAGTAGCCTCAACAGCACTCTCTGGGGTAGCACCAAGCTGTAGCCGGAGGACAGATATTTTCCATCTTCCTCTGGGTACATTGACTTCAATACAAAACCTAGGAGGCTCATGGTTCTTACCCCCTTCCATAGACTTCCACAGTAATTATGACGACTTCAAAGGACATCCTCCAACGTATCAGAGCTATTGCAGCATGAACTGACATGATGTCCATACAATCAAAGGATCAGAGAATGAATCTAGTACTGAAAGCATAAGCTACAGCTAGCTAGCACTGCAGTGCATAAAGTGTGGTGAGTAGTTCACTCAAAGAGAGAAAGACAATTAATTGAACAGTTTTGAACAAATTCATTTCTTAAAAAGTTATGAGAAGCAGCGGAGAGAGATAGCAATATTTGTTGTATTTTTTCTTCTTCCTAATTTACCTTTCTCTTACTTAGCTAATTTAGCCCACTCAACAATCTGACTCAAACGGAGAGGAATGCTAGTCAAGGTAAGTTTTTTGTTTTATTAATTTATTGCCACTGCTAAACTCTTTGCTGTACACTGTACTGTGTGATTGTCCACATGGATTGGATTGTGAGTTTACTAACGCTTTAGTTCTAGTAGCTATGTTGAATATGATGTCAGCTAATATGGTGATAACGATGTGGGCTGTGTAGCAGTTCGCAGTTAATGGTTATGGTATGAAGGTTTTGCTTCGATAGGTTTTTTCCCGCCTAGTAACAGACAGCTGTTGTGTTGTACACTGAAGTCCACAAGCAAAGGGAAAAGGTGAGAGGAGGAGTGCACGTAGATGTGAGAAGGAATTATACAACGAGCAAAGTGATGATGCTGTTTGTATGTGACTTCTATGAAAGTAAACTGTGTGTGCAGGTGTGTTCATTCCGCCGATTCTGTTCCAAACGTTTCTTAAACGGAAGCAAACAGAATGAAACGGTGATGGACATACCTGAATTTGTTCTATAGAAACTCTCCTTCCTACCCTGTTTACCCTGTTTGGACTAATGATTACACCCCAGATCAGCTAGGTGCAGGCAAGCGTGTGTTGAATGTGTCACTGTCTGTCACCTTGATTACTCCAATTTGTCTCTCGAACTGTGCACCTACGCTACAACAGGTTGTAGGAACCCTCATTATGGGTCTATATAGGGCAATTTCGAGGATCATGTAGTAGCCTAAACCTATCGATGTTATATTGAGCTGGGTAAATGAATATGAATAACAGTCATCAAATATGCTGTAATGGAATCATGCAAAAAAAAGACCACCCCTGACACACACACACACACACACACACACACACACACACACACACACACACACACACACACACACACACACACACACACACACACACACACACCTTACTTAACCCAATGAGTCCCACTGTCGTAATTTAGGACTTCTGACCCCTTCTAAACATTGTGTTTGAGCTATAGACTTCTGGTTTGTACCATTGGATTAATCTATTTATTTTGCATTAGTCTGTGTCATTAATGGGAGCTGAGCGAGAGTGGTGTTTGTGAGACAAAGGCAAATCCCGAAGTGGCCCGGAGTTGGGTCTTTTTGGCAAAAACGTCCGATTGGTCTGAGTTACAAACTATTAAAAGCTATCTATGAAAAGCTGAGACTGTCACGGACACGCAGTTGTTTTTCTCTGACGCTCACAAGCTACACGAGAGTTGTTAGAAGGTAAGAGGTTCTTCTACATAGATTATAGTAAACCCCAGGACATAGTGTCTATAATACTGTAAGAGGTTCTTCTACATAGAAGATCATAGGAAATCCCAGGACATAGCGTCTATAATACTATAAGGGGTTCTTCTATATAGAAGATCATAGGAAATCCCAGGACATAGCGTCTATAATACTATAAGGGGTTCTTCTACATAGAAGATTATAGTAAACCCCAGGACATAGTGTCTATAGTACTGTAAGAGGTTCTTCTACATAGAAGATCATAGGAAATCCCAGGACATAGCGTCTATAATACTGTAATAAGCTCACATAGTTGCTGTCACAAACTCCAAACTCCTCACAGTTGTCTCTGAAAAGTTGAGCAAACAATTGCTGTACTTACAGCTTTCAGAAAGTATTCATACCCCTTGACTTATTCCACATTTTGTTGTGTTTCAGCCTGAATTCAAAAGGGATTAAATATATTTTTTTCTCACCCATCTACACACAATACCCCATAATGACAAAGTGAAAACATGTTTTTAGACATTTTTGCTAATTTATTGAAAATTAAATACAGAAATATATCATTTACATAAGTATTCACACCCCTGAGTCAATACATGTTAAAATCACCTTTGGCAGCAATTACAGCTGTGAGTCTTTCTGGGTAAGACTCTAAGAGCTTTGCACATCTCGATTGTACAATATTTGATCATTATTCTTTTTTAAATTCTTGAGGCTCTGTCAAGTTGGTTGTTGATCATTGCTAGACATTTTCAAGTCTTGCCATGGATGTTCAAGCCAATTTATGTCAAAACTGTAACTAGGTCACTCAGGAACATTCAATGTCGTCTTGGTAAGTAACTCCAGTGTATATTTAAGTGATAATGCCCGAGAAGTGTTTGGAGGATATATTGGCGCGGGTGTTGTTAGGCTCGAGATGAATTTGAGGACTGGCAAACCGTGCCAGAAATCCTCCAAACACTGGCTTCGAGCGAATTAATACAACGGGTTAGCAACATATTCAAATAAGGATTGACATATTTTCATTAAAAACGTTATTTTTATACAATTTTTCATACTATTTCATCCTTCCACAAGCTATAGTCCTGACACAAATCTTAGGTTGCTACCCAAGCCGGCTGGCCAGTCGTTCTATCGGTTCGGTTGCCAGAGATGTGACCCAGTCGTTAAGTCTTTTTGTTCTGTATCTATGGACACGACCCAGTCGTTCGTTCTAAATGTTCCATTGCCATACTGGCTTGCAACGTTCTTATCCCTTGCTAGCTAGCCAACTACGGCTAACTTAGTCAAGTCAAACAGTGCAGCCAGAATAACAGCAAAGTATCTGCATTTGCGTTTGTTTAAGCTGTTTACTAGTGACATTTATTTGGATACATCCATAACAATGAGCTAATGAAGCACAATTTCGCCTGGCATAGAAAACCTGCTCTCTCATCAGGACACTGTTATTCAGAGGAGCTAGCCAACAACACAGCTACAGTAACACAATCACTTCTGTCACGTCATGACCATAGAGAGCCCTTGTTTCTCTATGGTGTAGGAGGTCAGGGCGTTACTAGGGGGTATTCTAGTTTATAATTTCTATGTTGTGTTCTAGTTTATGTTTTCTATGTTGGTGTTTTGTATGATTCCCAATTAGAGGCAGATGGTAATCGTTGTCTCTAATTGGGGATCATATTTAAGTAGATATTTTTCCCACCTGTGTTTGTGGGATATTATTTTGTGTTTGTGCATGTGCACCACGTAGTCACGTTCCGTAGTTCGTTTATTTGATATATTGGTTTGGCTTATGTTTCACTTTTGTAATAAATATGTGGAACTCAATATCCGCTGCGCCTTGGTCCCAGTCTTACGACAACCGTGACAGAATATCCCATCAACAAAGGACCAAGCAGCGTGAAAATGAGGTAAGGAAGTTTTGGACTTGGGAGGACATGAGAGGACACGAGACCCTTCCTTGGCGGGAGTTGCCAAGGAGCATGGAAGGACAGCAACGACACCGAGGACCACGGCCACAGAAACCCCAAGATTTCTTTTGGGGTGGGGCACATGTAGCTGGCGGTCGAGCAGCGGAGAGTGCCAGAGCCTGTTTGGGAGTCAGAGGAGGAATTTGATGAAAGATTCCGGAGAGAGGTGGTAGCGATGAGAATGCTGCCGTACAGGCGTGCTGAAGAGCATGACACCAGTCCGGTGCCAACTGCACCGGTTTCACGCATCTGGCCTCCGATGCGCCTCCCCAGTCCAGTGCGTCCTGTGGCTGCTCCCCGCACTCACCCTGAAGTGCATGTCACCAGTCCGGTGCCACCTGTACCGGCTCCACGCACTCGGTCTCCAGTGCGCATTCACAGTCCAGAGCTTCCGGCGACGGTCCCCGGTCCGGAGCTTCCGGCGGCGGTCCCCGGTCCGGAGCTTCCGGCGACGGTTCACGGTTGACGGTCCGGAGCTTCCAGGCACGATGTCCAGCTCCGCTCCAGGGCAGGAGTCTTCCTCTGCGCCGGTGCCTAGTCCAGGCACGGTGTCCAGTCCAGCTCCAGGGCAGGAGCCTTCCTCTGCGCCGGTGCCTAGTCCAGGCACGGTGTCCAGTCCAGCTCCAGGGCAGGAGCCTTCCTCTGCGCCGGTGCCTAGTCCAGGCACGGTGTCCAGTCCAGCTCCAGGGCAGGAGCCTTCCTCTGCGCCGGTGCCCAGTAGTCACGTTCTGTTGTTCGTATATTTGATTTGTTTTGGCTTATGTTTCACTTTTGGAATAAATATGTGGAACTCAATATCCGCTGTGCCTTGGTCCCGTTCTTACGACAACCGTGACAACTTCAAACTGATCCTGGAAAGACCGCAAACTAGCTGCATTTCGTTTTTACCTGTTTTCTATTGATATTTCTTTGTATATATCCATAAAAGTTATGCCAGCTGATTCATGATTTCAACTGGCTGAGAAAAGCTGTCTGTCGGTCTGTCTCGTCCCGACACATTCATTACTATGGGAGAGCTGCAGATTGAATTTCAAGGACCAAAGCGCAGCGTGGTATGTATCCATATTTATTAGAATACTTCTTCAAAACGAACAAAACAATAAACAAACGAAAACCAACGAAGCTACAGTCCTGAACTAGAGAACGTAAAACACATGAACGCACGAACAGGAACAATCACCCACAAACAAACAGTGAAAACAGGCTACCTTAATATGGTTCCCAATCAGAGACAATGACAAACACCTGCCTCTGATTGAGAACCATATTAGGCCAAACAACAAACCCAACATAGAAACACAAAACATGAATGCCCACCCAGCTCACGTCCTGACCAACTAAACAAAGACTAAACAAAGGAAATAAGGTCAGGAACGTGACATATTGAAACAATGTTGTAAATGTCAGAGACAAAAAATATAATGGTAGTCTAAAAGAAATGAGAGATAATGTCTAGAGGCTCTTTGTAGTGGAGATCAATTTTATATATTGCCTGGCTGGGATGATGAGACAGTGTATTGCCCAGTGAGATGGCACAGAGTATATAGGCATTTCAACATCATAGTTTTAGCCGGTGGTAACTTGTGGAATAGACACCGGCTGGAATGCGGTTTTAACCAATCAGCATCCAGGATTAGACCCACCCGATGTATAATTGGTCTTGCGTTTTAGGTTATTGTCCTGCTGAAAGGTGAATTTGTCTCCCAGTGTCTGTTGGAATGAAGACTGAACCAGGTTTTCCTCTAGGATTTTGCCTGTGCATATTCCGTTTCTTTTTATCCTAAAAAACTCCCTAGTCCTTGCCATTGACAAGCATACCCATAACATGACGCAGCCACTACCATGTTTGAAAATATAAAGAGTGGTACTAAGTGATGTATTGTGTTGGATTTGCCCCAAACATAACACTTTGTATTCGGGACATTAAGTGAATTTCTTTGCCACATATTTTGCAGTTTTACTTTAGTGCTTTATTGCAAACAGGATGCATGTTTTGGAATATTTTTATTCTGTACAGACTTCCTTCTTTTCACTCTGTCATTTAGGTTAGTATTGTGGAGTAACTACTATGTTGTTGATCCATTCTGGTTTCTCCTATCACAGCCATTAAACTCTGTAACTGATTTAAAGTCACCATTGGGCTCATGGTAAAATCCCTGAGTGGTTTTCCTTCCTCTCTGGCAGCTGAGTTAGGAAGGACACCTGTATCTGTGTAGTGACTGGGTGTATTGACACAACATTCAAAGTATAATGAGTAACTTCACCATGATCAAAGGTGTCTGTTTTATTTTTACGCGTCTACCAATAGATGCCTTTGCAAGGCATTGGAAAACCTCCCTTGTCTTTGTTGTTGAATCTGTGTTTGGAATTCTCTGCTCGACTGAGGGACCGTACAGATAATTGTATGTGTGGGGTACAGTGATGAGGTAGTCATTCAAAAATCATATAAAACACTATAATTGCACACAGATTGAGTCCATGCAACTTATTATGTGACCTATTGACTCAAGACATTTCAGCTCTTTATTTCTAATTGATTTGTAAATATTTCCAAAAACATAATTCCACTGACATTATGAGGTGTTGTGTGCAGGCCAGTGACACATCTGAATGGAATCCATTTTGAATTCAGGCTGAAACGTAACAAAATGTGTAAAAAGTCAAGGGGACTGAATACTTTCTGAAGGCACTGTGAATTCATGTTGATCACGTTTTTACTTTGGTGGACCTTGTATTTTTTATTGACATTTGTCCCAAAAAATCACGAATGTAACTTTTAATCTCAAGTTGTTTTTGTGTTCTACCTGCTCTGGTTGTCCTGAAAATAAGCGAGGCTAATTATAAGGGCTGGATATAAAGGAAGATAAAGAAAAGTCAGATAAAATGAAAAACCCATTTTTGTTGGGGTCTCGGAACTGATGGGGTTAATAGAAAAAAGTGTGTGTGTGTGTGTGTATGTGTGACATTTGTCTACAAAGCTACATCTACACTGTCAATGGAAGTACAAGAAAATAGTAGAGATCTACACATATACCCCCTGTGAACCCACGGACTCTGCTGTGCAAGGTTTATGTAGCCCTGGTAATAATCGATTCATGGAGCGCGTCCTTTATTTGCCCATTAGTCCAGGAGACATTGATGCCTTAGTAATGGCACACAGGCTAAAGCTTGGGTAAAGAGACACAAGGCTTTAACAAACAGTGATACAAGCATTCAGTCATTTTAAAGCCGGGTACATCTCTGGATGTATCAGTCTTTACGCAGTGTGGCATGAGAGCTCATGCTGGATATCACTGAAGACAAGCTTGGGTAAACTCAAACAAACATATGTAAAGCTTTTCAAAAACGTATCTTTAGACACACGGAAGATGCGCCCAGGTGAAAGAGGCTCTCCAATGGAGACCTGAGGGAGGAGACGAGAGATGAGTTAACTTCCAAAGACATCCAGGTGACCTATGTGGCTGTGACAATATGAATGGGAACAATAACTTCACCTTGTGTCCGATCTCAGACTCGTACAAAAGGATCCTGCTCCCTCTGACCTACAGCCTGGTGTTTGTTCTGGGTCTGACCCTGAATGGAGCACTGCTGTGGGTGGTGTGCTTCCGTACCCGGACCTGGAGCTGCTCTGTCATCTACCTGACCAACCTGGCCGTGGCTGACCTGCTGTACGTGCTGTCCTTGCCGCTGCTCATTGTCAGCTATGCCATGGATGACGTATGGCCCTTCGGTGACATAATCTGCAAAGTCGTCCGATTCTTCTTCTGTACGAACCTCCACTGCAGCATGATGTTCCTCATGTGCATCAGCGTGCACCGGTTCCTCGGTGTGTGCTACCCGATTACTGCACTCCGCTTCAGGACCAAAAACCTGGCTGCTTTGACGTCTGGCTCGGTTTGGGTCCTGGTGATGCTGGAGATATCACCAACCCTTGTGTTTGCCCACACCGGGTTCATCAACAACATGACGGTGTGCTATGAAATGACCAACCCTGGCCAGTTGTATACTTACTTTCCTTACGACATGTTTCTGGACGTGGTTGGATTTCTGGTACCTTTTATGATTATTATAATCTGTTACTGCTCAATGATGAGAGTGCTCTACCGGGCTGGAAGGGACAACTCACAGGTAGGGACAGAGAATCTCAACAAGTCCATACGCACCATTCTGGCGGTGTGCTTGATGTTCGTGCTGTGTTTTGTGCCTTATCACATTGCGCGGATAGTGTGCCTGTTCATACGCGTCTATGTATCCAGTGACTGTAGAGTCATCAACTTGGTGATGATCGGCTATAAGATATGGAAACCCCTGGTCAGCTTCAACAGCTGCGCAAACCCACTGCTGTACTTCCTGGGTTCGGACAGGCAACGGAAGAAGCTCTGGGCCCAGTTATTTAGGAGTAAGATGGTCCATCCCGCGGTGTGCACAGTACAGCCAGATATAGTACCCACCGTGTCTGGTACTGCCAGAAATCAGTGACTGATTCTCTTTTTTTTGTCTCTGCAAGTCAGAATTTTTATGTGATTTTAGTAGGTGAATGGCCCATTTTGTTCTACGCCTTTTGGCACAGAACTACCCATTTGTTCAGGCAGCCCTGCTACATAGAGATGGGTCCATCTTAGCCTCTACTGGACTATACTCTGCCACTCAGTCAGTGACAAGAGGTTAAAAGACTGATTCTCTGATGTGTTCTTAGGGGCCTTTGTACCCTATTCTGGAAATAACACACAGCACACCTCTTTCTCAGTTTTTTGGAACCAAATGTTTTTCCATTTCACAAACAACAAAGTACAGAACTCATTACAATACCAAATCAAACACCTTCAATATATTACTGACACTTAGATATAGTGAAATTTACATACACATTTCTCAGTCACATACCAATAAAGGCAATGGCTGTATTCAGTCATGAATGTAATATCTTCACCTGTAGGCATGTGCAACAAAAAGGTCGTCCATTCAAACTCAGATGGACTCTAACGTTGACTTTCATATTGTATCGCAAATAAACAGTGCCCTCTGCTGTTGACAGTTGATAACCATATCCACATTGCTGAGGGCTACAGACAAAAAACACACACAAAAAAACTTTCTCAAGACTTCACATTTACTGTACAGGGCATGGAAAACACATTATTACACCAAATAGTACTTTCAAGATACAAACATAGTTACGATGTATATAGTAGCTCTTTTACACCATCAAATGTAATGTAGTGATTAGCTTAGAAATGGTAATAAATAAACAAAAAGGCACACGTGGCTTTATAGCAACATATGGCTTTATAGCAACATATACAAAATACAGCAATAGCTTATCAGTTCTACATCAGTAAAACACCTGAAAGAACATTGAGTGGAGGATATTTTATACCTTTTGTCCAGAGACATGGACACAGACTGAATTTATATGTTGAGGGGGTTATGCAGAGTAGGGCGCATCACTTCAGTACACTTCTGTGTGCCAGTGAAGACAGGTGGGTACAGTAGTGATCTGGGAGCCGGAGGAAGTAGAAGGAAATTTAGCATCCATGTGCATGTGGTGTGTGTGTACCTGAGCTCCTAGTCTGGACAGGTAACGGTTGCGCAGGCCAAAACCAGACATGGGCCTGAGTTTGGCCAGCTTTTCCTCACTCTGCTGACTGACCCTCTGACACCTTTCAACTCTACAAGGACAGCAGGGGGAGTGGCATAATCATCATGGTAAAAATACAAAAGTTTATTTGCCGTCCTGAGACAATACTGTAGTATATAAAAGTAAATTTGATCAGACAGAATGACAATCAGATCGGGCAAGGACACAATGGCCTGATAATGATTTTTTAACAAACACAGTGAACATCATATGTAACAAAAACAGGCTTAAAAAGAAAAAATTAATTCATAAAATTTTAACTGTGGCAATTTAAAATTGCCTAAAAGTACAAGATGTAGTTTGAGGTCATTTTTTATTGCAAAAAATAAAATATGGATTTGTCTCCGGGAACAGGGTTGGAGATCTTTGCTCTAGGCAGTAGTATCCATAGAACACATGTTATTTAGAGCTGTTAGAGAGCTCAACTCTAAACAGACAGCACTCATTGCAACTTACACAGACTATTCTGCAGCTAACAAAGACAAACAAACAGCCATCACAACTTTAGTGGTATATGGATAGGCTTCCTCCACCACAATATTTGATCTAATACTATGCTACGGCAAGCCACTTAGTTAAAGCTCGTGATGTCCTGCAGAAAACTGATTCAGGGTTAAAGAATTTGAAGCGATCATTCATTACAATAGAAAAACTATCAAAAGGGATTGACAGAATTATCACTTGATTTAGTGGTTTTCAACACATGAAAGTGTCTCTTGGCAATTTCCTGAGATTGGTCAATAAACAACAACAAAAAACATTTATCCTTCATTCAGTTGTACAGCAAACAGGGTTTCCACCCAATTGCCAATGTTATGGCAGCCCCCCACACCTCTCTGATTCAGAGGGGTTGGGTTAAATGCAGAACACATTTCAGTTGAATACATTCAGTTGGAAAACGGACTAGGTTTCCCCCTTCCCCAATGTTATAGGGTTCTTCAAAGTACTCCTTCTTACACACAAGCCAGGTCATTTTCATGAAGGTCACTAAAACTGCTGCATTCAACATTTGAGTTAAAAGTTAAATGGAATGTAATTATACATTGGATGAATACTATCAAAAATGTTTCCCCTTTAAATTCCTTTATCACTTTGACAAGGTCTGCCTTAGCCTTGATGGTGTGACAGAGTCAAGTTTTACGAGCCTTTATGACGAGCCAGGAGAAAAGGAATTTAATGAAGGAACGGCGCTATAAAGAATGTAACACAATGCAGATTCTGAAATCCTCCAGCATAAATCTGTCAAACTAGATGATGCGTATATGATTACTATTGAGAATGACCTCACTGGATGCAAAAGCCGGGAAAGGAGGTTGGTTTTGCGTTGCCAGTTTGACATTTTCTTCATGATGATTACACAGATTATTCATTTATGGGCGTTTCAAAAGTTAAGCACACCAACTGTTTGTTTCAGATGATCAAAAACTTGAAGTAAAAATGTAAAGACCTTTCTGAACAATATACATTTAACAAAACATGCATAATATAACATTGATGGACAATTAAGTCCTTTCTAACACCCTGGTTTTAGAGAGATGCTTAAAATATTTTTTATAAGAATATTGAACCAGTTCACCTCTTATAGCATAGGTGATTTTACGAAGCAATAAGGCACATCCACACGTGCATTATCGGTGAATAACTTTACATCCCTGAAGTAAAAGTCACTCAGCCTGGGGCCTAGTTCCACAGACATTTAAAAACACTTCAAAGTCAGCTTAAAGTGCTTTCTGGTACCCCACTCTACTGACATTAAATGCACACAAACACCAATCAGTCATTAGCCGGCCCTCACACAGCCACAGGAGGGTGGAGTCAGTGAGGCGGGGAGGAGGAGTCGGTATGTGATGTCAGATCAGAGGCATCTGAGCTGCGATGGGTCAGTATGTTGGTGGGAGGGGTCAGTTACATTGCAGGAATGGGTCAGTATGCAGATGGGAGGAGTCAGTCAGCTCCCTAGGGGGTGATTGACAGCTGTGGCCCAGGACTGTGTGACCTCTCACCTGGAAAACAGCACAGCACAGGTCCAATGCGTTAGTCTGGGGTACTCTGCACACAGCCACACACCAAAAGCCAACTAGAATGATAAATCCTTCTCTACTGCCCTTGTTGAATTGTTGTTAAGTGAAACATTAACTTCATCCCGTTTTTCACATCAGCATGGGCAAGTCAACAAGGGCAGAGGGAAGGAGAGAAGACGTTGGAGAGGTATTGGGCCGAGCAGTGACGCTACACGCAAGAGCAGAAACAGGTTAGACCACAAACGGACCGCGTTCACATGGACCGCGTTCACACGGACCGCGTTCAGGAACAGTGTATGCGAATTAGAAGAGCCAGAATGGGTTAAGGAGCAAGAAAACAATACATGAAAACATGATGCAGATTGAGCACCAAATACACTCTTGATCTAGATGAAGTCTACATCTTACTCAATCCAGAGCGTCATATGATCTACTAAACTTGCACATGTTCCTTCAGAATGTTAACTACAAACCTCTGATATGGCTTTTCTCAAATGTTTTCAACAAACCCACTTGGGATCATATATGGTAGAGCTTCTCTTACAACTTTCTCTGAGACTTCAGATAAGGTGAGAGGTTGGGAACTCTAGTGAAGAATATCACAGTTGCAGGCTTTTGTTTTTAGTCCAGCACCAGTTGGATGTTTAATACTAGGTCCTTGCCTTTCTCCTTATGAGTGGGTTGAGAACCAAACGTTCAGTGGCTCTTGTCTATTGAGTGTGAGAGGAAGAGAGGGGGGGAGGTGAAAGGTCATGGATACTCACTCTGAATCTGAATTGGAGCACTTCAGGAGTTTGTCCCTGGCAGAGGCTGAGAGGTTCAGATCTCCTCCTGAAAAGAGAGAGAGGGCGTAATGGAGAGAGAGGAGGGGAGAGAGTGGCAGGGAGAGGAAACAGAGAGGGAGAAGGACAGAAAGAGAACGGGTGGGGGAGAGAGAACAGGAGAGGGATATCAAAGAGCATGGTTAGTGATGATATCATAAGGCACGCTCCACAGTGAGTGGTGTAACGGTGTCAGGGGAGCAGGAGGCCAGCTCCCATCTCTCTTACCTCGTAGATAATCAACAAAGTACAGCATCACTACTGCGATCAGTGCCACAGAGAGAGAGAGAGAGAGACATTTATTGGTTGACTCAACACACACACACACATAAAAGTTTTACTCACAGCAGACACAGGCGCTGAAGAAGACCTCCAGGAAGAGGTATCCCTTGTTGTCCAGAATAGATCCTGCTGCCATGGAGATCAGAGCCAGGCCCAGGTTCTGGATGGACTGCATGCTGGGAGGTAGGAATCAGGCCATGCATTATCACCACCACCATCAACAGCAGCGTCACCATCAACAGCAGCAGCAGTATCATCATAGGCACAAATAATGGTGGCCAGAATGCAAAAGCCTGTAGGTATGAGGACGTTTTCTGGTTAGACAGAAGGGGTGGGTAGGAGCAAGTATACTTACAAGCCATAGGCTGTCCCCAGCTGATGCTCTGGCACCACGAAGGCCACCATGGGCCACAGGGCACAGGCCAGCAGGGAGTAGGACAAACCCAACAGAGACTGGAGGACACAGATACACAGTACCGTTATCAACACTGTTACCAAAACCATTCACTATACCTGGTTACCCAGTCACAATACAACTACATTTTATATATATATATAAAAACTCATTGAAAATCTGACTGTCTTGCAGGACTAAACAAATCAAGTGTCCAAGGACCCAGTGATCCAAGGTTGCATGTCCAAATCTGGTCCACCGCTCATCACTGCACACACCAGGTTTCTAGTGAATATCCTACTAAATGTCTCCAAGGTCATATTCTGCTGTGAACCACTCTGCACCATTCTAACGGTAATAGAGGGAAGAATGGTCATCACCATGGCGATCCAGGGGTTCCAGAAGGTGAAGGCGAGCATCATGTGGGCTATGAGCGTCGTGACGATGGCACACAGCACCCAGATTACGTTCTTCCCTACCCTGTCCACCATGAAGCCCAACACAGGAGAGGCTGGGGCCGAGATGATGTACACAATACTGGAAGAAGAGGGGGGAGAGAGGGACACGGAGGGAGAGGAAGGGAGGAGAAGGAAGAGATGAGGAAAAGGAGAGGAAGGAAGGAAGGGAGAAAGTGTTTAGAAGGGGGATAGAGAAACGTACAGTTACAATGTGTGGTGACAGTTCTTAACCTGAGGTGAGCAGAGCTAAAACAAACCTCATTTGAAGAACTCCTCACACAGGCCTCACTCCGTCCAAATGGGATCCCTCGTCTTATTGAATTACTCTGTCATCTCAGACTGGGGTGAAGTGTTGTGCGTTACCTGTTGATTGCTCTTGCTTCAGGTGGTGAGAAGTTGAACTTTTCAATGAAGAAAACCCTGCAAGGGGAAGACAGACAGAGGTGAGAGGACAGTCAGTCACAGCAGACCAGAGTACGTCCATACGATCACTGTAACATATCCCACCACCACATTAAGCACATCCCTGCTCCTGTCCTATAGGCACTCCTCACAGCTCAGACCAATGTACTCGTTATGCTGCTATTACCTTTATTTAACTAGGCAAGTCAGTTGAACAAATTGTTATTTACAATAACGGCCTACCCCGGCCAAACCCGGAAGACGCTGGGCCTATTATGCGCCACCCTACGGGACTCCCAATAATGGCCGGATGTGATGCAGCCTGGATTCGAACCAGGGACTGCAGTGACGCCTCTTGCACTGAGATGCAGCGCCTAGTGACTATGCATTGATAATAAACAGCGAGTAGCAGCAGTGTAAAAACAAAGGGGGGGGGGGGGAATAGAAGGTAGTCCGGTGGCCATTTGATTAGTTGTTCAGCAGTCTTATGGCTTGGGAGTAGAAGCTGTTAAGGAGTCTTTTGGTCCTAGACTTGACGCTCCGATAACGCTTGCCGTGCAGTAGCAGAGTGAACAGTCTTTGACTTGGGTGACTTGAGTCTTTGACAGTTTGTATTTGACATTTATTTTCTCAGCAGGCATCGCCACTGTATTTGTTCTATAAACTACTGACAACATTTCTCCCAAATAAAAATATTGTCATTTAGAACATTTATTTGCAGAAAATGACAACTGGTCAAAATAGCAAAAAAGATGCAGTGTTGTCAGACCGATCCTCCACCAAATGTCACAGTGGGTGCGAGACAGTGTGGCTTGTAGACCTCTCCAGGTCTCACACCCACTGTGACATCTGGTGGAGGATTGGTGATGATCTGGGGGTGCTTCCGCAAGGCTGGAATCAGACAGATTTGTCTTTGTGAAAGACACATGAATCAAGCCACGTACAAGGTTGTCCTGGAAGAAAACTTGCTTCCTTCTGCTCTGACAATGTTCCCCTACTCTGAGGATTGGTTTTTCCAGCAGGACAATGTTCCCCAAATCTGAGGATTGGTTTATCCAGCAGGACAATGCTCCATGCCACACAGCCAGGTCAGTCAAGGGGTGGATGGAGGACCACCAGATCAAGACTCTGTCATGACCAGCCCAACCTCCAGACCTGAACCCCACTGAAAACCTCTGGAATGTGATCAACAGGAAGATGGATGCCCACCCAGCTCACGTCCTGACCAACTAAACAAAGACTAAACAAAGGAAATAAGGTCAGGAACGTGACATATTGAAACAATGTTGTAAATGTCAGAGACAAAAAATATAATGGTAGTCTAAAAGAAATGAGAGATAATGTCTAGAGGCTCTTTGTAGTGGAGATCAATTTTATATATTGCCTGGCTGGGATGATGAGACAGTGTATTGCCCAGTGAGATGGCACAGAGTATATAGGCATTTCAACATCATAGTTTTAGCCGGTGGTAACTTGTGGAATAGACACCGGCTGGAATGCGGTTTTAACCAATCAGCATCCAGGATTAGACCCACCCGATGTATAATTGGTCTTGCGTTTTAGGTTATTGTCCTGCTGAAAGGTGAATTTGTCTCCCAGTGTCTGTTGGAATGAAGACTGAACCAGGTTTTCCTCTAGGATTTTGCCTGTGCATATTCCGTTTCTTTTTATCCTAAAAAACTCCCTAGTCCTTGCCATTGACAAGCATACCCATAACATGACGCAGCCACTACCATGTTTGAAAATATAAAGAGTGGTACTAAGTGATGTATTGTGTTGGATTTGCCCCAAACATAACACTTTGTATTCGGGACATTAAGTGAATTTCTTTGCCACATATTTTGCAGTTTTACTTTAGTGCTTTATTGCAAACAGGATGCATGTTTTGGAATATTTTTATTCTGTACAGACTTCCTTCTTTTCACTCTGTCATTTAGGTTAGTATTGTGGAGTAACTACTATGTTGTTGATCCATTCTGGTTTCTCCTATCACAGCCATTAAACTCTGTAACTGATTTAAAGTCACCATTGGGCTCATGGTAAAATCCCTGAGTGGTTTTCCTTCCTCTCTGGCAGCTGAGTTAGGAAGGACACCTGTATCTGTGTAGTGACTGGGTGTATTGACACAACATTCAAAGTATAATGAGTAACTTCACCATGATCAAAGGTGTCTGTTTTATTTTTACGCGTCTACCAATAGATGCCTTTGCAAGGCATTGGAAAACCTCCCTTGTCTTTGTTGTTGAATCTGTGTTTGGAATTCTCTGCTCGACTGAGGGACCGTACAGATAATTGTATGTGTGGGGTACAGTGATGAGGTAGTCATTCAAAAATCATATAAAACACTATAATTGCACACAGATTGAGTCCATGCAACTTATTATGTGACCTATTGACTCAAGACATTTCAGCTCTTTATTTCTAATTGATTTGTAAATATTTCCAAAAACATAATTCCACTGACATTATGAGGTGTTGTGTGCAGGCCAGTGACACATCTGAATGGAATCCATTTTGAATTCAGGCTGAAACGTAACAAAATGTGTAAAAAGTCAAGGGGACTGAATACTTTCTGAAGGCACTGTGAATTCATGTTGATCACGTTTTTACTTTGGTGGACCTTGTATTTTTTATTGACATTTGTCCCAAAAAATCACGAATGTAACTTTTAATCTCAAGTTGTTTTTGTGTTCTACCTGCTCTGGTTGTCCTGAAAATAAGCGAGGCTAATTATAAGGGCTGGATATAAAGGAAGATAAAGAAAAGTCAGATAAAATGAAAAACCCATTTTTGTTGGGGTCTCGGAACTGATGGGGTTAATAGAAAAAAGTGTGTGTGTGTGTGTGTATGTGTGACATTTGTCTACAAAGCTACATCTACACTGTCAATGGAAGTACAAGAAAATAGTAGAGATCTACACATATACCCCCTGTGAACCCACGGACTCTGCTGTGCAAGGTTTATGTAGCCCTGGTAATAATCGATTCATGGAGCGCGTCCTTTATTTGCCCATTAGTCCAGGAGACATTGATGCCTTAGTAATGGCACACAGGCTAAAGCTTGGGTAAAGAGACACAAGGCTTTAACAAACAGTGATACAAGCATTCAGTCATTTTAAAGCCGGGTACATCTCTGGATGTATCAGTCTTTACGCAGTGTGGCATGAGAGCTCATGCTGGATATCACTGAAGACAAGCTTGGGTAAACTCAAACAAACATATGTAAAGCTTTTCAAAAACGTATCTTTAGACACACGGAAGATGCGCCCAGGTGAAAGAGGCTCTCCAATGGAGACCTGAGGGAGGAGACGAGAGATGAGTTAACTTCCAAAGACATCCAGGTGACCTATGTGGCTGTGACAATATGAATGGGAACAATAACTTCACCTTGTGTCCGATCTCAGACTCGTACAAAAGGATCCTGCTCCCTCTGACCTACAGCCTGGTGTTTGTTCTGGGTCTGACCCTGAATGGAGCACTGCTGTGGGTGGTGTGCTTCCGTACCCGGACCTGGAGCTGCTCTGTCATCTACCTGACCAACCTGGCCGTGGCTGACCTGCTGTACGTGCTGTCCTTGCCGCTGCTCATTGTCAGCTATGCCATGGATGACGTATGGCCCTTCGGTGACATAATCTGCAAAGTCGTCAGATTCTTCTTCTGTACGAACCTCCACTGCAGCATGATGTTCCTCATGTGCATCAGCGTGCACCGGTTCCTCGGTGTGTGCTACCCGATTACTGCACTCCGCTTCAGGACCAAAAACCTGGCTGCTTTGACGTCTGGCTCGGTTTGGGTCCTGGTGATGCTGGAGATATCACCAACCCTTGTGTTTGCCCACACCGGGTTCATCAACAACATGACGGTGTGCTATGAAATGACCAACCCTGGCCAGTTGTATACTTACTTTCCTTACGACATGTTTCTGGACGTGGTTGGATTTCTGGTACCTTTTATGATTATTATAATCTGTTACTGCTCAATGATGAGAGTGCTCTACCGGGCTGGAAGGGACAACTCACAGGTAGGGACAGAGAATCTCAACAAGTCCATACGCACCATTCTGGCGGTGTGCTTGATGTTCGTGCTGTGTTTTGTGCCTTATCACATTGCGCGGATAGTGTGCCTGTTCATACGCGTCTATGTATCCAGTGACTGTAGAGTCATCAACTTGGTGATGATCGGCTATAAGATATGGAAACCCCTGGTCAGCTTCAACAGCTGCGCAAACCCACTGCTGTACTTCCTGGGTTCGGACAGGCAACGGAAGAAGCTCTGGGCCCAGTTATTTAGGAGTAAGATGGTCCATCCCGCGGTGTGCACAGTACAGCCAGATATAGTACCCACCGTGTCTGGTACTGCCAGAAATCAGTGACTGATTCTCTTTTTTTTGTCTCTGCAAGTCAGAATTTTTATGTGATTTTAGTAGGTGAATGGCCCATTTTGTTCTACGCCTTTTGGCACAGAACTACCCATTTGTTCAGGCAGCCCTGCTACATAGAGATGGGTCCATCTTAGCCTCTACTGGACTATACTCTGCCACTCAGTCAGTGACAAGAGGTTAAAAGACTGATTCTCTGATGTGTTCTTAGGGGCCTTTGTACCCTATTCTGGAAATAACACACAGCACACCTCTTTCTCAGTTTTTTGGAACCAAATGTTTTTCCATTTCACAAACAAAGTACAGAACTCATTACAATACCAAATCAAACACCTTCAATATATTACTGACACTTAGATATAGTGAAATTTACATACACATTTCTCAGTCACATACCAATAAAGGCAATGGCTGTATTCAGTCATGAATGTAATATCTTCACCTGTAGGCATGTGCAACAAAAAGGTCGTCCATTCAAACTCAGATGGACTCTAACGTTGACTTTCATATTGTATCGCAAATAAACAGTGCCCTCTGCTGTTGACAGTTGATAACCATATCCACATTGCTGAGGGCTACAGACAAAAAACACACACAAAAAAACTTTCTCAAGACTTCACATTTACTGTACAGGGCATGGAAAACACATTATTACACCAAATAGTACTTTCAAGATACAAACATAGTTACGATGTATATAGTAGCTCTTTTACACCATCAAATGTAATGTAGTGATTAGCTTAGAAATGGTAATAAATAAACAAAAAGGCACACGTGGCTTTATAGCAACATATGGCTTTATAGCAACATATACAAAATACAGCAATAGCTTATCAGTTCTACATCAGTAAAACACCTGAAAGAACATTGAGTGGAGGATATTTTATACCTTTTGTCCAGAGACATGGACACAGACTGAATTTATATGTTGAGGGGGTTATGCAGAGTAGGGCGCATCACTTCAGTACACTTCTGTGTGCCAGTGAAGACAGGTGGGTACAGTAGTGATCTGGGAGCCGGAGGAAGTAGAAGGAAATTTAGCATCCATGTGCATGTGGTGTGTGTGTACCTGAGCTCCTAGTCTGGACAGGTAACGGTTGCGCAGGCCAAAACCAGACATGGGCCTGAGTTTGGCCAGCTTTTCCTCACTCTGCTGACTGACCCTCTGACACCTTTCAACTCTACAAGGACAGCAGGGGGAGTGGCATAATCATCATGGTAAAAATACAAAAGTTTATTTGCCGTCCTGAGACAATACTGTAGTATATAAAAGTAAATTTGATCAGACAGAATGACAATCAGATCGGGCAAGGACACAATGGCCTGATAATGATTTTTAACAAACACAGTGAACATCATATGTAACAAAAACAGGCTTAAAAAGAAAAAATTAATTCATAAAATTTTAACTGTGGCAATTTAAAATTGCCTAAAAGTACAAGATGTAGTTTGAGGTCATTTTTTATTGCAAAAAATAAAATATGGATTTGTCTCCGGGAACAGGGTTGGAGATCTTTGCTCTAGGCAGTAGTATCCATAGAACACATGTTATTTAGAGCTGTTAGAGAGCTCAACTCTAAACAGACAGCACTCATTGCAACTTACACAGACTATTCTGCAGCTAACAAAGACAAACAAACAGCCATCACAACTTTAGTGGTATATGGATAGGCTTCCTCCACCACAATATTTGATCTAATACTATGCTACGGCAAGCCACTTAGTTAAAGCTCGTGATGTCCTGCAGAAAACTGATTCAGGGTTAAAGAATTTGAAGCGATCATTCATTACAATAGAAAAACTATCAAAAGGGATTGACAGAATTATCACTTGATTTAGTGGTTTTCAACACATGAAAGTGTCTCTTGGCAATTTCCTGAGATTGGTCAATAAACAACAACAAAAAACATTTATCCTTCATTCAGTTGTACAGCAAACAGGGTTTCCACCCAATTGCCAATGTTATGGCAGCCCCCCACACCTCTCTGATTCAGAGGGGTTGGGTTAAATGCAGAACACATTTCAGTTGAATACATTCAGTTGGAAAACGGACTAGGTTTCCCCCTTCCCCAATGTTATAGGGTTCTTCAAAGTACTCCTTCTTACACACAAGCCAGGTCATTTTCATGAAGGTCACTAAAACTGCTGCATTCAACATTTGAGTTAAAAGTTAAATGGAATGTAATTATACATTGGATGAATACTATCAAAAATGTTTCCCCTTTAAATTCCTTTATCACTTTGACAAGGTCTGCCTTAGCCTTGATGGTGTGACAGAGTCAAGTTTTACGAGCCTTTATGACGAGCCAGGAGAAAAGGAATTTAATGAAGGAACGGCGCTATAAAGAATGTAACACAATGCAGATTCTGAAATCCTCCAGCATAAATCTGTCAAACTAGATGATGCGTATATGATTACTATTGAGAATGACCTCACTGGATGCAAAAGCCGGGAAAGGAGGTTGGTTTTGCGTTGCCAGTTTGACATTTTCTTCATGATGATTACACAGATTATTCATTTATGGGCGTTTCAAAAGTTAAGCACACCAACTGTTTGTTTCAGATGATCAAAAACTTGAAGTAAAAATGTAAAGACCTTTCTGAACAATATACATTTAACAAAACATGCATAATATAACATTGATGGACAATTAAGTCCTTTCTAACACCCTGGTTTTAGAGAGATGCTTAAAATATTTTTTATAAGAATATTGAACCAGTTCACCTCTTATAGCATAGGTGATTTTACGAAGCAATAAGGCACATCCACACGTGCATTATCGGTGAATAACTTTACATCCCTGAAGTAAAAGTCACTCAGCCTGGGGCCTAGTTCCACAGACATTTAAAAACACTTCAAAGTCAGCTTAAAGTGCTTTCTGGTACCCCACTCTACTGACATTAAATGCACACAAACACCAATCAGTCATTAGCCGGCCCTCACACAGCCACAGGAGGGTGGAGTCAGTGAGGCGGGGAGGAGGAGTCGGTATGTGATGTCAGATCAGAGGCATCTGAGCTGCGATGGGTCAGTATGTTGGTGGGAGGGGTCAGTTACATTGCAGGAATGGGTCAGTATGCAGATGGGAGGAGTCAGTCAGCTCCCTAGGGGGTGATTGACAGCTGTGGCCCAGGACTGTGTGACCTCTCACCTGGAAAACAGCACAGCACAGGTCCAATGCGTTAGTCTGGGGTACTCTGCACACAGCCACACACCAAAAGCCAACTAGAATGATAAATCCTTCTCTACTGCCCTTGTTGAATTGTTGTTAAGTGAAACATTAACTTCATCCCGTTTTTCACATCAGCATGGGCAAGTCAACAAGGGCAGAGGGAAGGAGAGAAGACGTTGGAGAGGTATTGGGCCGAGCAGTGACGCTACACGCAAGAGCAGAAACAGGTTAGACCACAAACGGACCGCGTTCACATGGACCGCGTTCACACGGACCGCGTTCAGGAACAGTGTATGCGAATTAGAAGAGCCAGAATGGGTTAAGGAGCAAGAAAACAATACATGAAAACATGATGCAGATTGAGCACCAAATACACTCTTGATCTAGATGAAGTCTACATCTTACTCAATCCAGAGCGTCATATGATCTACTAAACTTGCACATGTTCCTTCAGAATGTTAACTACAAACCTCTGATATGGCTTTTCTCAAATGTTTTCAACAAACCCACTTGGGATCATATATGGTAGAGCTTCTCTTACAACTTTCTCTGAGACTTCAGATAAGGTGAGAGGTTGGGAACTCTAGTGAAGAATATCACAGTTGCAGGCTTTTGTTTTTAGTCCAGCACCAGTTGGATGTTTAATACTAGGTCCTTGCCTTTCTCCTTATGAGTGGGTTGAGAACCAAACGTTCAGTGGCTCTTGTCTATTGAGTGTGAGAGGAAGAGAGGGGGGGAGGTGAAAGGTCATGGATACTCACTCTGAATCTGAATTGGAGCACTTCAGGAGTTTGTCCCTGGCAGAGGCTGAGAGGTTCAGATCTCCTCCTGAAAAGAGAGAGAGGGCGTAATGGAGAGAGAGGAGGGGAGAGAGTGGCAGGGAGAGGAAACAGAGAGGGAGAAGGACAGAAAGAGAACGGGTGGGGGAGAGAGAACAGGAGAGGGATATCAAAGAGCATGGTTAGTGATGATATCATAAGGCACGCTCCACAGTGAGTGGTGTAACGGTGTCAGGGGAGCAGGAGGCCAGCTCCCATCTCTCTTACCTCGTAGATAATCAACAAAGTACAGCATCACTACTGCGATCAGTGCCACAGAGAGAGAGAGAGAGAGACATTTATTGGTTGACTCAACACACACACACACATAAAAGTTTTACTCACAGCAGACACAGGCGCTGAAGAAGACCTCCAGGAAGAGGTATCCCTTGTTGTCCAGAATAGATCCTGCTGCCATGGAGATCAGAGCCAGGCCCAGGTTCTGGATGGACTGCATGCTGGGAGGTAGGAATCAGGCCATGCATTATCACCACCACCATCAACAGCAGCGTCACCATCAACAGCAGCAGCAGTATCATCATAGGCACAAATAATGGTGGCCAGAATGCAAAAGCCTGTAGGTATGAGGACGTTTTCTGGTTAGACAGAAGGGGTGGGTAGGAGCAAGTATACTTACAAGCCATAGGCTGTCCCCAGCTGATGCTCTGGCACCACGAAGGCCACCATGGGCCACAGGGCACAGGCCAGCAGGGAGTAGGACAAACCCAACAGAGACTGGAGGACACAGATACACAGTACCGTTATCAACACTGTTACCAAAACCATTCACTATACCTGGTTACCCAGTCACAATACAACTACATTTTATATATATATATAAAAACTCATTGAAAATCTGACTGTCTTGCAGGACTAAACAAATCAAGTGTCCAAGGACCCAGTGATCCAAGGTTGCATGTCCAAATCTGGTCCACCGCTCATCACTGCACACACCAGGTTTCTAGTGAATATCCTACTAAATGTCTCCAAGGTCATATTCTGCTGTGAACCACTCTGCACCATTCTAACGGTAATAGAGGGAAGA
This sequence comes from Salvelinus namaycush, assembly GCF_016432855.1. NCBI lineage: Eukaryota > Metazoa > Chordata > Actinopteri > Salmoniformes > Salmonidae > Salvelinus > Salvelinus namaycush. Next base: position 29,102,946 of record NC_052329.1, read on the forward strand.
ATGGTCATCACCATGGCGATCCAGGGGTTCCAGAAGGTGAAGGCGAGCATCATGTGGGCTATGAGCGTCGTGACGATGGCACACAGCACCCAGATTACGTTCTTCCCTACCCTGTCCACCATGAAGCCCAACACAGGAGAGGCTGGGGCCGAGATGATGTACACAATACTGGAAGAAGAGGGGGGAGAGAGGGACACGGAGGGAGAGGAAGGGAGGAGAAGGAAGAGATGAGGAAAAGGAGAGGAAGGAAGGAAGGGAGAAAGTGTTTAGAAGGGGGATAGAGAAACGTACAGTTACAATGTGTGGTGACAGTTCTTAACCTGAGGTGAGCAGAGCTAAAACAAACCTCATTTGAAGAACTCCTCACACAGGCCTCACTCCGTCCAAATGGGATCCCTCGTCTTATTGAATTACTCTGTCATCTCAGACTGGGGTGAAGTGTTGTGCGTTACCTGTTGATTGCTCTTGCTTCAGGTGGTGAGAAGTTGAACTTTTCAATGAAGAAAACCCTGCAAGGGGAAGACAGACAGAGGTGAGAGGACAGTCAGTCACAGCAGACCAGAGTACGTCCATACGATCACTGTAACATATCCCACCACCACATTAAGCACATCCCTGCTCCTGTCCTATAGGCACTCCTCACAGCTCAGACCAATGTACTCGTTATGCTGCTATTACCTTTATTTAACTAGGCAAGTCAGTTGAACAAATTGTTATTTACAATAACGGCCTACCCCGGCCAAACCCGGAAGACGCTGGGCCTATTATGCGCCACCCTACGGGACTCCCAATAATGGCCGGATGTGATGCAGCCTGGATTCGAACCAGGGACTGCAGTGACGCCTCTTGCACTGAGATGCAGCGCCTAGTGACTATGCATTGATAATAAACAGCGAGTAGCAGCAGTGTAAAAACAAAGGGGGGGGGGGGAATAGAAGGTAGTCCGGTGGCCATTTGATTAGTTGTTCAGCAGTCTTATGGCTTGGGAGTAGAAGCTGTTAAGGAGTCTTTTGGTCCTAGACTTGACGCTCCGATAACGCTTGCCGTGCAGTAGCAGAGTGAACAGTCTTTGACTTGGGTGACTTGAGTCTTTGACAGTTTGTATTTGACATTTATTTTCTCAGCAGGCATCGCCACTGTATTTGTTCTATAAACTACTGACAACATTTCTCCCAAATAAAAATATTGTCATTTAGAACATTTATTTGCAGAAAATGACAACTGGTCAAAATAGCAAAAAAGATGCAGTGTTGTCAGACCGATCCTCCACCAAATGTCACAGTGGGTGCGAGACAGTGTGGCTTGTAGACCTCTCCAGGTCTCACACCCACTGTGACATCTGGTGGAGGATTGGTGATGATCTGGGGGTGCTTCCGCAAGGCTGGAATCAGACAGATTTGTCTTTGTGAAAGACACATGAATCAAGCCACGTACAAGGTTGTCCTGGAAGAAAACTTGCTTCCTTCTGCTCTGACAATGTTCCCCTACTCTGAGGATTGGTTTTTCCAGCAGGACAATGTTCCCCAAATCTGAGGATTGGTTTATCCAGCAGGACAATGCTCCATGCCACACAGCCAGGTCAGTCAAGGGGTGGATGGAGGACCACCAGATCAAGACTCTGTCATGACCAGCCCAACCTCCAGACCTGAACCCCACTGAAAACCTCTGGAATGTGATCAACAGGAAGATGGATGGTCACACGTCATCAAACTAAGCAGAGCTACTTGAATTTCTGCACCAGGAGTGGCAGAAAGTCACCCAACATCAATGTGAAAGACTGGTGGAGAGCATGCCAAGACACATGAAAGCTGTGATTGAAAATTATTATATGGTTATTCCACCAAATATTGATTTCTGAACTATACCTAAGTTAAAACTTAGTATTTTGATGTTTAAAAATGAATATGAACGTATTTTCTTTGCATTATTCGAGGTCTGACAACACTGCATCTTTTTTGTTATTTTGACCAGTTGTCATTTTCTGCAAATAAATGTTCTAAATGACAATATTGTTATTTGGAATTTACTAGAAATGTTGTCAGTAGTTTATAGAAAAAAACAAAAATGTTCATTTTAACCAATACATACCTATAAATAGTAAAACCAGAGAAACTGATCATTTTGCAGTGGTCTCATAATTTTTCAGAGCTCTGTGTGTGTGTGATATATACATATATATATATATCCGTCTGCCTCTCCCCCTCCCCCAGTCTCTCTCTCCTCCCCCCCGTCTCCCTCTCTCTCTCCTCCCCCCGTCTTTCTCTCTCCTCCCCCCGTCTCTCTCTCTCTCTCTCCTCCCCCCATCTCTCTCTCTCTCCTCCCCCCGTGTCTCTCACTCTCTCCTCCCCTGTCTCTCTCTCTCCTCCCCGTCTCTCTCTCTCCTCCCCCATCTGTCTCCCCTCCTCCCCCGTCTCTCTCTCTCTCTCCTCCCCCCGTCTCTCTCTCTCTCTCCTCCCCCCGTCTCTCTCTCTACTCTCCTCGTCTCTCTCTTACTCTCCTCGTCTCTCTCTCTCTCCTCGTCTCTCTCTCTCTCTTTCTCTCTCCTCGTCTCTCTCTCTCTCTCTCCTCGTCTCTCTCTCTCTCCTCCCCCGTCTCTCTCTTACTCTCCTCGTCTCTCTCTCTCTCTCTCTCCTTGTCTCTCTCTCTCTCCTCGTCTCTCTCTCTCTCTCCTCGTCTCTCTCTCCTCATCTCTCTCTCTCTCTCCTCCCCGTCTCTCTCTCTCTCTCCTTGTCTCTCTCTCTCTCTCTCTCTCTCTCCTTGTCTCTCTCTCTCTCTCTCTCTCCTTGTCTCTCTCTCTCTCCTTGTCTCTCTCTCTCCTTGTCTCTCTCTCTCTCCTTGTCTCTCTCTCTCTCTCCTTGTCTCTCTCTCTCTCTCCTTGTCTCTCTCTCTCTCTCCTTGTCTCTCTCTCTCTCTCCTTGTCTCTCTCTCTCTCTCCTTGTCTCTCTCTCTCTCTCCTCGTCTCTCTCTCTCTCTCCTCGTCTCTCTCTCTCTCTCCTCGTCTCTCTCTCCTCGTCTCTCTCTCCTCATCTCTCTCTCTCTCCTCCCCCGTCTCTCTCTCTCTCTCCTCCCCCCGTCTCTCTCTCTCTCTCCTCCCCCATCTCTCTCTCTCTCCTCCCCCATCTCTCTCTCTCTCCTCCCCGTCTCTCTCTCTCCTCCCCCTCTCTCTCTCTCTCCTCCCCCTCTCTTTCTCTCTCTCTCTCTCTCTCTCTCCTCCCCGTCTCTCTCTCTCTCTCCTCCCCCCGTGTCTCTCACTCTCTCCTCCCCCGTGTCTCTCACTCTGTCTCCTCCCCCCGTCTCTCTCTCTCTCCCCCCCCGTCTCTCTCTCTCTCTCCTCCCCCCGTCTCTCTCTCTCTCCTCCCCCCGTCTCTCTCTCTCTCTCCTCCCCTGTCTCTCTCTCTCTCTCCTCCCCCGTCTCTCTCTCTCTCTCCTCCCCCGTCTCTCTCTCTCTCTCCTCCCCCCGTCTCTCTCCTCCCCCATCTCTCTCTCTCTCTCTCTCCTCCCCCGTCTCTCTCTCTCTCTCTCCTCCCCCCGTCTCTCTCTCTCCTCCCCCCGTCTCTCTCTCTACTCCCCTCGTCTCTCTCTCTCTCCTCCCCTGTCTCTCTCTTACTCTCCTTGTCTCTCTCTCTCTCTCCTGGTCTCTCTCTCCTCATCTCTCTCTCTCCTCCCCCCGTCTCTCTCTCACCCCTCCCCCCGTATCTCTCTCTCTCTCCTCCCCCCGTCTCTCTCTCTCTCTCTCTCCTCCCCCGTCTCTCTCCTCCCCGTCTCTCTCTCTCTCCTCTCCCCGTCTCTCTCTCTCTCCTCTCCCCGTCTCTCTCTCTCTCCTCTCCCTGTCTCTCTCTCTCTCCTCTCCCTGTCTCTCTCTCTCTCTCCTCTCCCCGTCTCTCTCTCTCTCTCCTCTCCCCGTCTCTCTCTCTCCTCTCCCCGTCTCTCTCTCCTTCCCCCGTCTCTCTCTCCTTCCCCCGTCTCTCTCTCCTCCCCCCCGTCTGTCTCTCTCTCCTCCCCCCGTCTCTCTCTCCTCCCCCGTCTCTCTCTCTATCTCTCCTCCCCAGTCTCTCTCTCTCTCTCTCCTCCCCCGTCTCTCTCTCTCGCTCTCCTCCCCCCGTCTCTCCTCCCCCGTCGCTCTCTCCTCCCCCGTCGCTCTCTCCTCCCCCCGTCTCTCTCTCTCTCCTACCCCGTCTCTCTCTCTCTCCTACCCCGTCTCTCTCTCTCTCCTCCCCCGTCTCTCTCTCTCACCCCGTCTCTCTCTCTCTCACCCCGTCTCTCTCTCTCTCACCCCGTCTCTCTCTCTCTCCTCCTCCCCCCGTCTCTCTCTCTCTCTCTCTCCTCCCCCGTCTCTCTCCTCTCCCTCTCTCTCTCTCCTCCCCCCGTCTCTCTCTCTCTCCTCTCCCCGTCTCTCTCTCTCTCCTCTCCCTGTCTCTCTCTCTCTCCTCTCCCTGTCTCTCTCTCTCTCTCCTCTCCCTGTCTCTCTCTCTCTCCTCTCCCCGTCTCTCTCTCTCCTCTCCCTGTCTCTCTCTCCTCTCCCTGTCTCTCTCTCCTCTCCCTGTCTCTCTCTCCTCCCCCCCGTCTGTCTCTCTCTCCTCTCCCCGTCTCTCTCTCCTCCCCCATCTCTCTCTCTATCTCTCCTCCCCAGTCTCTCTCTCTCTCTCTCCTCCCCCGTCTCTCTCTCTCGCTCTCCTCCCCCCGTCTCTCCTCCCCCGTCGCTCTCTCCTCCCCCGTCGCTCTCTCCTCCCCCCGTCTCTCTCTCTCTCCTCCCCCGTCTCTCTCTCTCTCTCCGTTCCCCCGTCTCTCTCTCTCCTCCCACGTCTCTCTCTCTCCTCCCACGTCTCTCTCTCCTCCCCCCGCCTCCCTCTCTCTCCTCCCCCCGCCTCTCTCTCTCTCTCTCCTCCCCCCGTCTCTCTCTCTCTCTCCTCCCCCGTCTCTCTCTCCTCCCCCCGTCTCTCTGTCTCTCTCCTCCCCCGTCTCTCTCTCTCTCCTCCCTCCATCCATCCATCTCTTTGTCTCTCCTCCCCCCCGTGTCCCCTCACCCATATCTCTCTCTCCTCCCACCATACCTCTTTCTCCCCCTTTTGTTCTCTCTTTGCTTATGGATTGGTTTTCTTTTATACCAAGAGATGTACTATTCTGCCCTGTTATTTAACAAGGCTATTTCAGGTCTCCGAGTCCCTTTATCTTTCCTACCCACTCAGAGGATTAGATTACATGGTCACCAACTGTTAATACATGTTTTAATCAGCAAGGGAGAAATGGAATTAAAGATTATATTCTAAAAGAGTTTAACTAAAGATTATATTTATCCGAGGTATTTTACATGATGGAGAATAGACATTGTGTTCGAGGGGACGCGCTTGAATGAGGGGACGGGCTTGTGATAAAAAGCTGGCCATATTGGTGATGGTTTTGGCTGATAAGACATGATGAGTGATGGTTCGTGAGCTACACACTGTCCCAGTCCGATGAAGGGGAAGATGGCCACGTAGTAGCCCACACAGATGATGAAGATGAGCCACAGTTGGAAGGGGAAGACCTTCACATCCGTCAGCTTGATCACTTCCCCTACGCACACAGAACACATGTTCAACACACAGAACCAGTCTTGGCTAAAGCATCACCTTGGGAAAGAGGTATGACAACAGCCAGTCAATAACCCACAGGAAGTAGTACTACGACCCCTGGCCTCTGCCCCGGTCACACTAGAGCCAGCCCAGGGAAACACAGGCTACCTTCACAATGATCAATTCTGACAACAAGATTACACACAACACAATTGGGAGTTGGAGGTTTCCCAGGTGGATAAAGAACTACTTCAATCAACTAGATTCATCCAAGGCAAAATAAGATTGGCTAATGGTGCCAGGTAACAGATTAGTAGACGGAACCTCCCCTCCTCCACCTCCCTCACACTAACGCTGTCAGAATTCAGCGGACATGATAACCATAAATAATGACCGTCATCCCTCTCAATGTCATTACCCGGTGTTATTCAGCTCTGATTGGGACACGCATCTGACGCGGTCACAGAGTGCCATGTTAACTCACCGGTCCCTCCCTGTTCCTTGTTGAGGATCCTCTTGGCGCGCTTGTCCAGGTAGCCCAACACCAGAGCACAAACCAGAGAGAATATACAGGTCGCCCCAGCTGGAGAAGGAGAAGAGAAGGAGAAAGAGAGATCGATGAAGAGAGAGCGCGCGCAAGAGAGAGAACGGGTGAGGAGGGGATAAGGGAGAGAGATACAGGAAATCATTACATCAGCTATGAACAGGTAGGTGTGTCTCATGAACCCACAGCAGCACCACAGTCCTCAGGAGAAGAGCCAGGGAAGGATCTGTAAAGCCCTGTCTAGTTCAGTCTAAATAAACATGACTGCTTCCTTAGGCCCAACAGTCAGAGTAATTAGATAACAGAGTAGCTCAAAGTTTTGCTTTGGATTTAGTGTCGAGAGCTGTTGCCGGAATGCTTTCAATTTCTTGGAGGTGGTCGATTGTTGGGACCGAGAGACTGAAACACAGCTTCTGTTTCATGGCCATCAGACTGTTAAACAGCCATCAGTAGCATCTTAGAGGCTGCTGCCCTATACACATAGACTTGGAATCACTGGCCACTTTAATAAAGGGAACACTCGTCACTTTAATAATCTTTACATATTTTGCATTACTCATCTCATATGTATATACTGTGTTCTCTGCCGTTCCGACATTGTTCGTCCAAATAGTTATATCATCTTAATTCCATTCCTTTAATTTGGATTTGTGTATATTGTTGTGATATTGTTAGATATTACTGCACTGTTGGAGCTAGAAACACAAGCATTTCGCTACACCTGCAATAACATTAGCTAAACACGTGTATGTGACCAATTCTTTTTTTATTTGCCTCTCAAACTAAACTCTTTCACATCACATCCCCCCTCTACAGCAGAGGGGTCTGTGGTCCATCAAATATTCTCTATTAACCAGGTGAAATTTCAATAAGTACAGTATGTGGCTAAAGTATGTAGGCTTTGGTTTGAACTAACAGTAGGGTATGGATATATTAGACCCATCTCACAGGCTCAATGTTACACCTTTTTTCCTCACTCAGTCTCAGTTTCTTAGTCCCCCCCCCCTTTTTTTATCCATCCCTCTATCAGTGCTGAGATTAGAGAGCATTTGTGATAGAAATGGTATGGTGATGCAGACAGGGCCGTCGGGGCTGGAGAGAGATATGTAACCTGAGGCTCAATGTAGACAGCAGGCCTGGAATTCTAGCTCACTCTCCTTCTGATCAAATGTAGGCATGCATCTCTCTCTCTCACACACACAATCAAATCAAATCAAATTTTATTTGTCACATACACATGGTTAGCAGATGTTAATGCGAGTGTAGCGAAATGCTTGTGCTTCTAGTTCCGACAATGCAGTAATAACCAACAAGTAATCTAACCTAACAATTCCACAACTACTACCTTATACACACAAGTGTAAAGGGATAAAGAATATGTACATAAAGATATATGAATGAGTGATGGTACAGAACGGCATAGGCAAGATGCAGTAGATGGTATAGAGTACAGTATATACATATGAGATGAGTAATGTAGGGTATGTAAACATAAAGTGGCATAGTTTAAAGTGGCTAGTGATACATGTATTACATAGAGATGGCAAGATGCAGTAGATGATATAGAGTACAGTATATACATATACATATGAGATGAGTAATGTAGGGTATGTAAACATTATATTAAGTGGCATTGTTTAAAGTGGCTAGTGGTACATTTTTACATAATTTCCATCAATTCCCATTATTAAAGTGGCTGGAGTTGAGTCAGTATGTTGGCAGCGGTCGCTAAATGTTAGTGGTGGCTGTTTAACAGTCTGATGGCCTTGAGATAGAAGCTGTTTTTCAGTCTCTCGGTCCCTGCTTTGATGCACCTGTACTGACCTCGCCTTCTGGATGATAGCGGGGTGAACAGGCAGTGGCTTGGGTGGTTGTTGTCCTTGATGATCTTTATGGCCTTCCTGTGACATCGGGTGGTGTAGGTGTCCTGGAGGGCAGGTAGTTTGCCCCCGGTGATGCGTTGTGCAGACCTCACTACCCTCTGGAGAGCCTTACGGTTGTGGGCGGAGCAGTTGCCGTACCAGGCGGTGATACAGCCCGACAGGATGCTCTCGATTGTGCATCTGTAGAAGTTTGTGAGTGCTTTTGGTGACAAGCCGAATTTCTTCAGCCTCCTGAGGTTGAAGAGGCGCTGCTGCGCCTTCTTCACAACGCTGTCTGTGTGGGTGGACCAATTCAGTTTGTCCGTGATGTGTACACCGAGGAACTTAAAACTTTCCACCTTCTCCACTACTGACCCGTCGATGTGGATAGGGGGGTGCTCCCTCTGCTGTTTCCTGAAGTCCACAATCATCTCCTTTGTTTTGTTGACGTTGAGTGTGAGGTTATTTTCCTGACACCACACTCCGAGGGCCCTCACCTCCTCCCTGTAGGCCGTCTCGTCGTTGTTGGTAATCAAGCCTACCACTGTAGTGTCATCCGCAAACTTGATGATTGAGTTGGAGGCGTGCATGGCCACGCAGTCGTGGGTGAACAGGGAGTACAGGAGAGGGCTCAGAACGCACCCTTGTGGGGCCCCAGTGTTGAGGATCAGCGGGGTGGAGATGTTGTTACCTACCCTCACCACCTGGGGGCGGCCCGTCAGGAAGTCCAGGACCCAGTTGCACAGGGCGGGGTCGAGACCCAGGGTCTCGAGCTTGATGACGAGTTGAGGGTACTATGGTGTTAAATGCTGAGCTGTAGTCGATGAACAGCATTCTCACATAGGTATTCCTCTTGTCCAGATGGGTTAGGGCAGTGTGCAGTGTGGTTGCGATTGCGTCGTCTGTGGACCTATTGGGTCGGTAAGCAAATTGGAGTGGGTCTAGGGTGTCCGGTAGGGTGGAGGTGATATGGTCCTTGACTAGTCTCTCAAAGCACTTCATGATGATGGAAGTGAGTGCTATGGGGCGGTAGTCGTTTAGCTCAGTTACCTTAGCTTTCTTGGGAACAGGAACAATGGTTGCCCTCTTGAAGCATGTGGGAACAGCAGACTGGGATAAGGATTGATTGAATATGTCCGTAAACACACCAGCCAGCTGGTCTGCGCATGCTCTGAGGACGCGGCTGGGAATGCCGTCTGGGCCTGCAGCCTTGCGAGGGTTAACACTTTTAAATGTTTTACTCACCTCGGCTGCAGTGAAGGAGAGCCCGCAGGTTTTGGTAGCGGGCCGTGTCAGTGGCACTGTATTGTCCTCAAAGCGAGCAAAAAAGTTATTAAGCCTGTCTGGGAGCAAGACATCCTGGTCCGCGACGGGGCTGGTTTTCTTTTTGTAATCCGTGATTGACTGTAGACCCTGCCACATACCTCTTGTGTCTGAGCTGTTGAATTGCGACTCAATTTTGTCTCTGTACTGGGACTTAGCTAGTTTGATTGCCTTGCGGAGAGAATAGCTACACTGTTTGTATTCGGTCATGTTTCCGGTCACCTTGCTCTGGTTAAAAGCAGTGGTTCGCGCTTTCAGTTTCACGCGAATGCTGCCGTCAATCCACGGTTTCTGGATTGGGAATGTTTTAATCGTTGCTGTGGGTACGACATCGTCAATGCACTTTCTAATGAACTCGCTCACCGAATCAGCATATTCGTCAATGTTGTTGTTGGACGCAATGCGGAACATATCCCAATCCACGTGATCGAAGCAGTCTTGAAGCGTGGAATCAGATTGGTCGGACCAGCGTTGAACAGACCTGAGCGAGGGAGCTTGTTGTTTTAGTTTCTGTTCGTAGGCTGGAAGCAACAAAATGGAGTCGTGGTCAGCTTTTCCGAAAGGAGGGCGGGGGAGGGCCTTATATGCGTCGCGGAAGTTAGTGTAACAATGATCCAAGGTTTTACCAGCCCTGGTAGCACAATCGATATGCTGATAGAATTTAGGGAGTTTTGTTTTCAGATTGGCCTTGTTAAAATCCCCAGCTACGATGAATGCAGCCTCAGGGTGTGTGGTTTCCAGTTACAAAGAGTCAGATAAAGTTCGTTCAGGGCCATCGTTGTGTCTGCTTGGGGGGGAATATATACGGCTGTGATTATAATCGAAGAGAATTCCCTTGGTAGATAATGCGGTCGACATTTGATTGTGAGGAGTTCTAGATCAGGTGAACAGAATGACTTGAGTTCCTGTATGTTGTTATGATCACACCACGTCTCGTTAATCATAAGGCATACCCCCCCGCCCCTCTTCTTACCAGAAAGATGTATGTTTCTGTCGGCGCGATGCGTAAAGAAACCAGCTGGCTGCACCGACTCCGTTAGCGTCTCTTGAGTGAGCCATGTTTCCGTGAAGCAGAGAACGTTACAATCTCTGATGTCCCTCTGGAATGTTACCCGTGCTCGGATTTCATCAACCTTATTGTCAAGAGACTGGACATTGGCGAGTAGTATGCTAGGGAGTGGAGCGCGATGTGCCCGTCTCCGAAGCCTGACCAGGAGACCGCTACGTTTGCCCCTTTTACGGCGTCGCATAGGGTCGCCGGCTGGGATCAGATCCATTGTATTGGGTGGAAGGCAAAACACTGGATCCGTTTCGGGAAAGTCATATTCCTGGTTGGAACGATGGTGAGTTGACGTTGCTCTTATATTCAGTAGTTCCTCCCGACTGTATGTAATGAAACCTAAGATTACCTGGGGTACCAATGTAAGGAATAAGACATAAAAAAACAAAATACTGCATATTTTCCAAGGAACGCGAAGCGAGGCGGCCATCTTGGTCGGCGCCGGAAGTTGGTGTCTATATTATGTCAAGTTTAATGTGGACGCCAGGAAGAGTAACTGCTGCTTATGAAGGGTGGGCGGGTTGAATAAAGAGAAACAATTAATTATAAAAATCCATGAATGTATAATTCTTGTTCCTATCTATAGGCCACATTGAGTTTCATATTTTTTTATCTGGCATTAGTGCCTAAGTCTAAGATATAGGGCCTAATGGTGTGCATGCCAAATACATGCGCCAATCTCCAAAATGCTTTTGGGAACTTGGGCAGGAAACTGTAACGTCAATCCACTGAGGCAAAAAGGACCGTGTCGGAGTTTAATTCATTAAGAGAAAAGCTGCAAAAACGAGAGGTGAAAATAAGGAAACGGGAGGGAAGATTTGTTGAAGTGGTAAAAGAGGATGACAGCAGCCTGTTTTGTGTGATGATTGAGGCACTATACAAATTAGACAGTCACAAGACTTCAAATATGGCACGTCACACCTGCAGACAGAGCAAGCCCAACCAGCCAAACCGCGTACCAGCAGGTCAGGTCTCCAGCCCCAAGCCCATCTCATCTTACACGTACGCTGACAGCAAAACGATACCACTGCAGGTGACATACAAGCTCGTTGATGTTTTTGTGGACATTGTTTCGGGAAAGGGCTTCACCTCCATGGCGCAGGGACTTATTAACATCGGAGCCTGTTATGAAGCTGTCAACACCAACTCTGTCATTCCGCACAGACAGTGTGAAGAACAGGCTGCAACAGAGAAGGCTACACTGTCTGAGTCATTCAAAAATACTTTAGATGACGGTGGCGTTGCCATCACCACAGACATGTGGACGGATGATTTCAAGAAAAGAGCATACACCGTGCTTAAGTGCCATTTTTGGACCGAAGAGTGGCAGCTGAAAAGTTGCTCGTCATCACCAGCGTGGAGTTTGAAGGCTGACATGCTGGAGTCGGTCAGCAAGCAGTAAACAGAAATACGGCAATTGCTGAAGGACAGAGACCAACTGGGTTGAATTAAGGGCATTTACCAGGACGAGCTGAGTACTCAGACTTCCTGTCAGTCTTCAAGGCAGCATTTTAAGAGCTAGAAGGAGAGACGTACCCCACTCTCCATTTGGTGATGCTCTGGTTTTACAAACTAAAACTACGCGGTTACCCACTCTACACGCGGTGACCCACTCTACACGCGGTGACCCACTCTACACGCGGTGACCCACTCTACACGCGGTGAACCACTCTACACGCGGTGAACCACTCTACACGCGGTGAACCACTCTACACGCGGTGAACCACTCTACACGCGGTGACCCACTCTACACGCGGTGACCCACTCTACACGCGGTGACCCACTCTACACGCGGTGACCCACTCTACACGCGGTGACCCACTCTACACGCGGTGACCCACTCTACACGCGGTGATCCACATCCGCCCAGAGGCATCAAAGGTCCTCACCGAGAAGATGCTGCTCACTCCCACCTCGGAAACTCGCCACGTTCCTGTGCCCAAAATTCAAAACACTGAAGATGCACCTCAACGAGTCACTATGTACGACCAAGCCAGGAGACTGACAGAGCCAGTCAAGTTTCAGCACCACGGACCTGTCCAGCCACGATGCCTTGTGTCGACGCTGATGGAGTTTCAGCACCACGGATAGAGGATTTCATCCAAGATAACATATAATAATAATCATTAGGTCTATTCTTATTAGGTATTTTTATGATTTAGACTGCTATAGGTCTGAATCATTAGGTAAGCCTATACTAGTAGGTTATGGATATTCATAGACCTATTACTTGCTAAATGGTGTCACCATGCCCCATGGCCTAATAGCCAAATAATGTATTGAAAAAGATTCACATTACAGTTGGAAGCACAAGCAACTACTCCATAAAGAGAGATCGACGGAATCCAGAGGTTTAGAAGCACTCACTTTTCCCTGGGGGATTGTGTTGGGGAACGTTTGCTTGCTTTCTGGGAGAAGCAGGAGCATAACTTCGCTCAACTCCGGTCTCTTGCAAAGAGAATTCTCTGCATTTCGGCATCAAGCACATGGAGTGAAAGCGTCTTCAGCACTACTGGGCGCGTTGTTGAATCCAGGCGCAATCTGAAACCTGGCACAGTGGACCCTATTCCGTTTCTTAACAGTGCTGCAAGAGAAAGCAAGACATAGTAGACAATTATACCCTCATAACTGGACAGTGGGTACTTTGATTTTCTAAACGTGTGTGTTATAATCTATTTATTTTCTAAACCTATTTTTTCATATATATATATATATATATTTCAAATAATTCATATACCGGTATATTAGCCCAGACAGGCAGTCGGCCAACAAGATGTCCATATATTGTTTCACATTTTGTTCTGTTTCAGTAAATAATAGGCTACTGTTCAATAGGCACAAGTCTTTTTAAATGCTCAAGAGAAATGTAATGGTTCAATAAATTGTTTAAGAGAAGAAAAAAACTGCACAGCGCATTTTGGATATTTGCGGGTTAGGGTCGGGTGCGGGTGCGGGCCTCAGATTTTCTCTTTAGCACATATTGGTCGGGTGGTTGCGGATGGGTTATTATCAGTTGCAGGCGGGTGCGGGTGAACAAACAGCTGACCCACGCTGTCACGTTCCTGACCTTATTTCCTTTGTTTAGTCTTTGTTTAGTTGGTCAGGACGTGAGCTGGGTGGGCATTCTATGTTTTGTGTTTCTATGTTGGGTTTGTTGTTTGGCCTAATATGGTTCTCAATCAGAGGCAGGTGTTTGTCATTGTCTCTGATTGGGAACCATATTAAGGTAGCCTGTTTTCACTGTTTGTTTGTGGGTGATTGTTCCTGTTCGTGTGTTCATGTATTTTGTGTTCCCATGTTCAGGACTGTAGCGTCTTTGGTTTTCGTCTGTTTATTGTTTTTGTTCGTCGTTTAAGTATTTCCCATTAAATTATGGATTATCATCACACTGCATTTTGGTCCTCCTCTCCTTCCAACGACGAGAGCCGTTACACACGCATCACTAACACACACTTTTAACTCACCGATCATGAGTGAGACTCCCAGAGTGGTGTGTTCTGTCGAGCCTACCAGGTCAGCGACGCGGTTGTACACCGAGCCCATGATGTTCATGTTGACCGTGCTACCCTGAGGGAGAGGAGACAAGCAAACACTCCCTGATCAGCCACATAAATAATACCTCAAGTATTTGCTTCTGTATTTATATACAGTGTAATACTTAGCTTCCAGCATGTTCTTACCTGGCCATGCTGAGCTGAAGACCAAACACCAGGTTGAGTTCCTTCTCTTTGAACCAGTTCACTGCATAGGTGTTCTGGGCCACCGCCAGGGACTCACCGCCGATCCTACCCAGAGAGAGCACTTAGTTAGGGGGAGAGAAGTGGCTTGGAGCTGTAGCAAGGACAAGCTCTAAAAAGCATCTTACCCAAACACAAAACGTCCAATCTCCATTAACCAGAATAGATCTAGAAGTGCCCCAACAGCAACTATAACCTGTGGAAAAACACAGTGGTGAAAAAAACAACAACTCAGCAGTCATGCTTAAAAGTAAAGATAGCTTAATAGAAAATGACTCAAGCAAAAGTCCCCCAGTAAAATACTACTTGAGTAAAAAAGTATCTGGTTTTAAATGTACTTAGGTACAGTGCGGGAAGAAGTACTCAATTGTCATACTTGAGTAAAAGTTCAAAGTAAAAGTTCTACATCAAATTCCTTATATTAAGCAAACCAGACGGCACGATTTGAATGTATGTACAGATGAAGTCGGAAGTTTACATACACCTTAGCCAAATACATTTAAACTCAGTTTCACAATTCCTGACATTTAATCCTAGTAACAATTTCCTGTCTTAAGTCAGTTAGGATCACCACTTTATTTTAAGAATGTGAATTGTCAGAATAATAGTATAGAGAATTATTTCTTTCAGCTTTTATTTCTTTCATCACATTCCCAGTGGGTCAGAAGTTTACATACACTCAATTAGTATTTGGTAGCATTGCCTTTAAATTGTTTAACTTGGGTCAAATGTTTCAGGTAGCCTTCCACAAGCTTCTCACATTAAGTTGGGTGAATTTTGGCCCATTCCTCCTGACAGAGCTGGTGTAACTGAGTCAGGTTTGTAGGCCTCCTTCCTTGCACACGCTTTTTCAGTTCTGCCCACACATTTTCTATGGGATTGAGGTCAGGGCTTTGTGATGGCCACTCTAATACCTTGACTTTGTTGTCCTTAAGCCATTTTGCCACAACTTTGGAAGTATGCTTGGGGTCATTGTCCATTTGGAAGACCCATTTGCGACCAAGCTTCAACTTCCTGACTGATCTCTTTAGATGTTGCTTCAATATATCCACATAATTGTCCTTCCTCATGATGTCATCTATTTTGTGAAGTGCACCAGTCCCTCCTGCAGCAAAGCACCCCCACAACATGATGCACCACCCCCATACTTCACGGTTGGGATGGTGTTCTTCGGCTTGCAAGCCTCCCCCTTATTCCTCCAAACATAACGATGGTCATTATGGCCAAACAGTTCTATTTTTGTTTCATCAGACCAGAGGACATTTCTCCAAAATGTACGATCTTTGTCCCCATGTGCAGTTGCAAACTGTAGTCTGGCTTTTTTATGGCCGTTTTGGAGCAGTGGCTTCTTCCTTGCTGAGCGGCCTTTCAGGTTATGTCAATATAGAACTCGCTTTACTGTGGATATAGATACTTTTGTACCTGTTTCCTCCAGCATCTTCACAAGGTCCTTTGCTGTTGTTCTGGGATTGATTTGCACTTCTCGCACCAAAGTACGTTCATCTCTAGGAGACAGAATGCGTCTCCTTCCTGAGCGGTATGACGGCTGCGTGGTCCCATGGTGTTTATACTTGCGTACTATTGTTTGTACAGATGAACGTGGTACCTTCAGGCGTTTGGAAATTTTGGTACTTTCAGGCGTTTGCTCCCAAGGATGAACCAGACTTGTGGAGGTCTACACTTTTTTTTCTGAGGTCTTGGCTGATTTCTTTTGATTTTCCCATGATGTCAAGCAAAGAGGCACTGAGTTTGAAGGTAGGCCTTGAAATACATCCATGGGTACACCTCCAATTGGCTCAAATGATGTCAATTAGCCTATCAGAAGCCTATCTAAAGCCATGACATAATTTTCTCGAATTTTCCAAGCTGTTTAAAGGCACAGTCAGCTTAGTGTATGTACATTTCTGACCCACTGGAATTGTGATACAGTGAATTATAAGTGAAATAATCTGTCTGTAAACAATTGTTGGAAAAATACTTGTGTCATGCACTAAGTAGATGTCCTAACCGACTTACCAAAACTATAGTTTGTAAACAAGAAATTTGTGTGGTTGAAAAATTTGTTTTAATGACTCCAACCTAAGTGTATGTAAACCTCCGACTTCAACTGTATTTACTTGTCACACCTCATTGGACTGCTAATTCCTGCGCATTTTGGACATTGCAGGTGATTCAGTTAATAATTGATTTGCATTTAATTTACGGTTACGACAGTGTTTTGGGTATGCATCTATTTCTCAGAGAAATGCAGTCAACATTCTATATTGCTGTTAAGCTTGGGTTACAGAACCAGATCCGGTCAAGGCAGCTCAGCTGTTCACATACTCGACACTTCAGTCCAACAAGAACAAAGACCACCTGCCCTTCACCTTGAGCTTGAGGGATTCCTTAGTGGAAAGGAACAGGACCATAATTCTTTTCTACAAAAGGTCAAGGGTGGAGTGGGCTGCAGTGCCGATTGATTGGTAAAAAATCTAAATTCTCAAAATAGACAGATTCTAGTATGACGTTTTATTAAAACAACCTATAATGAGTAACGTTGACATGCAAAGTTCCACCAAAGTTTATTCTAAAATCATCTTAAATTAAAATATCTTATTTGATTTACATTTGACTTACATAATTCTACAACAGTGGTCTCAACATTGGCATCCAATGGCTAGGTTTGCTGAGCTTGTGTAACTCTACATTGACTGATTTCAAATGTGTTTACAAGGTGACTCTGCCATTGGAGAGGGGGTCACCAGGTATGTCCTGCCCACTGTCATGGAACATCTTAAAAAATGGATTCCTACTTGATGAAGAGAAAGGTATTTTTTATATATTGATTTATAGACTTGTAGATCATGTGAAGCAGTTTTCCCCCAGGTCAGTCAAAAGGACATCTGTTTATTCTCAGGAGTCCTTGCTCCTTGCTCTTTGAGGACGAGCAGGACCATCTTGTTCCTTCCACATCTCAGGCACTTTTGGAAAGTGATTTTTTAATTGCCAGTTTTCATTGTGCACTGTCTTTGTCATTGATCAGTTGGACGGAACCAAGGAACTTTCAATGGATGAGAAATCGCAAGTTCTCTCTGTGACCCTGCCCTAGGACCTGCCAGGCTTCACGTCAGATAACAGGCACTGGCTGAGAGAGAAAATCCTTCTACATGCTGTAAGTTGTTTTATTTGTTATACTTATGCTTCATGTAAGTAAGGTTTTGTTGTGGATATTCAAAGTAGACTCTAGTCTACACTCAGACTCTGAAAGTCTAACTCATGGGAAGCAGATGCTTACTTCCAAGTTATAAAATGCCTTTGCTAACATGACTCTTAGTGTCATTATTTAGTTTGCTAAAACATTAGTCCATGAGAAAATATCAGGATGTTTACCCAAAATATATAATAAGTATAGCAACAAAAGTAACAAATAAACTCTCACTGTCAACTGTGTTTATTTTCAGTAAACTTAACATGTGTAAATATTTGTATGAACATTACAAGATTCAACAACTGAGACATAAACTGAACAAGTTCCACAGACATGGGACTAGCAGAAATGGAATAATGTGTCCCTGAACAAAGGGGGGTTAAAGTAACAGTCAGTATCTGGTGTGGCCACCAGCTGCATTAAGTACTGCAGTGCATCTCCTCCTCATGGACTGCACCAGAATTGCCAGTTCTTGCTGTAAGATGTTACCCCACTCTTCCACCAAGGCACCTGCAAGTTCCTGGACATTTCTGGGGGGAATGGCCTTAGCCCTCACCCTCCGATCCAACAGGTCCCAGACGTGTTCAATGGGATTGAGATCCGGGCTCTTCGCTGGCCATGGCAGAACACTGACATTCCTGTCTTGCAGGAAATCACACACAGAACGAGCAGCATGGCTGGTGGCATTGTCATGCTGGAGGAGCCTGCAGGAAGGGTACCACATGAGGGAGGATGATGTCTTCCCTGTAACGCACAGCGTTGAGATTGCCTGCAATGACAACAAGCTCAGTCCGATGATGCTGTGACACACCGCCCCAGACCATGACGGACCCTTCACCTCCAAATCGATCCCGCTCCAGAGTACAGGCCTCGGTGTAAGGCTCATTCCTTCGACGATAAACGCGGATCCGACCATCACCCCTGGTGAGACAAAACCGCAACTCGTCAGTGAAGAAAACTTTTTGCCAGTCCTGTCTGGTCCAGCAACGGTGGGTTTGTGCCCATATGCGACGTTGTTGCCAGTGATTTCTGGTGAGGACCTGCCTTACAACAGGCCTACAAGCCCTCAGTCCAGCCTCTCTCAGTCTATTGCGGACAGTCTGAGCACTGATGGAGGGATTGTGCATTCCTGGTGTAACTCGGGCAGTTGTCTGGTTGATTGCTCTGGTGGTTAATTATCTACAGGTTCACCTAGCTGTTTGATGCATATTTTTTGCTCATCATGATGCTCATGTGAGCGGGTATTTGCATACTTGCATTGATTAGAGTAACCGCTCTGATACAGTAATCAATCACAAAAGTGTGAATGTTAGTGCTGGCCCTTGGCTGAAGTTGTGCACCATAAAGTCTTGAGCTTGGCCAACAGTCTTACTGGGGAGTCAGTATTAATTTATGGCATAGATTGTTTGTTATAATTAGACCGAAAGCTTTAACACCTATTATTGTACAAAGTACAGTAATTGAAAGAACAGTCATTGCGAAATTAAGCAAAAAAGTAACACAAAACGGAGTGATACGTCAGTCGTAGGGGGCACTTTACTGTACACTTGTTTTTCTTTTGAAATATTTTTTACAAGGAAGGACGACTAAGCAGGTGAAACAAATAAGGAGAGGCCTAAAAGACACCGGTCTTTGGGAGTTTTTTAGCTCCAGGCCAGATACTGTGCCAGTTCTCTTTTCAAGGGCCAGTGACATAGAGATAACACCACAAGTAAGGCAAATGAATTAATAAATAGATACAACAAAACAATAATCTTAGTTAGCCATCCTAAATGTGATATAATTAATAATGTATTTGTCAGATTTAAAACTTCATTAGCTTTGAGTCATACGATTTCTGTTTTATGATATACTGTAGCTTGCTCAAATGTATAGCTTGCTCAAACTTACCTTTTAACATTACAATTTCTACATTTTGGTCCCATTCATAATTGTTAGAAGTGTATTTTTTAAATTCCTTTGTAAATGACCACAAACTAATGTAATGTAGGTCTGAAGAAGCTTAATCCTTATGAAGAATGCAACTTAACCAATTATTCTATTATTATTTTTTGATGATTCTGGACAAGATTGTCTGGCCTTGTGACGAGGACATTGATGAGGATACCCTCACCTTGGAGGACCAATGCAGAGTCTTACATTTCCTAAGGAAATGTATAGAAACTGGTTTAAGTCTTCTTCCATTGTTTGATGCACTGATAACCTTATCTTGATGTGAGTCTTTAATCAAATGTAACATTTTCTTTAGAAAATTATTTATTATTTAATCTCTGATCACACAATCAGGGTCTTTTAAGGGGAATAAGTAATTTGTAAAAATGCCCCAAACACTGTCAGTTCAAGTAAAGGTTTTATGTGCATATATCTTGGTAGGATAGTGTTTCTTTTTTGGAGAGAGGGGTTAAAGTAAGTTTTTCCTTCATTACATTTTTTAGCAAATGAACTCGTCCACATAAGACGCCATAGTCATTAGTAAATAATCTCGCTCAACCACTCTGCTGAGCACATCAGACCACAACCAGAGAAATGAATCACCCTGAGCACCACAGAAGAGAGATGAGATACGGAGCTTCCCCAAAACCTACAATAACTCAACCCTAGTCTTCGTGCGGATTTGCGGTGGGTATTTACGCGCTGTAGCCCGCTGGCAAGGTAATAAACCCCCCAGCACGCTGGCAGATTCCACCAAGCCACGGATGTGCCCCCGAGACAACTGCTCAGTCCACAGACACCCCACAAAAATAACAAACATTAACCATGCCCAACATATTCCAAAAATGAAACACGTCGCTAAGCCTATCAGGGGTAAAAGGCTATAGCTCCGGGTAGCAAGTTCCACTACCCTACCCAAATCTCCCACTGAGGTACACAGCCGATTACTCACCTCCTCAGACCGATGTCCCAACAGAAAGTAGAACAAGAGTTTCCAGGCTGGGCACGGCCTGGAAACTAACCATTATACTCTCTCCAACGCAGCACACAAACCAAACAACAAAGGCAAACAATAATGGGCCTATCAAACTCAAACAAAATATGCAAACCATACACGTACCTCCACGTTGTCCCAAACCAATACGTTCAATTATCCCGGATGAGCCCCCACTTGTCACGAACCGGCTCAAAGCCCGTAACAAAAAGGAGACCACATGGAGATAAGGAATAACAAACTATATTTATTAACTAAGGTAAAGTAAATACAATTAACAATGGTGTGTGTGTGTGTAGTCAGTAGTGTAGGTGAGTGGTTGCGTGTATACATGTGATAAGTAGGGGTGTTGAAGGGTGCCAACACAAACAAACCAAATAACCACAACCAGGCCACAACCAAAATCTGTCTGTGTCTGACTGGAAGGAGAGAGTCTCTTCCATGAATGGGGAAGTGGTGCATTTATCCTATGACAGTGGGCCCAGGTGTTTCCCATGTAGCTGACGACCCTCCCAACTCCGCCCACCGGCATCCTAATAAGGAAACAAGAACAAAGAGAGAATACGGCAGACAGAGTGGGAGGGTCGTCACACTATCTTACAGAGCACCCAGCAGCAGGAGCCCTGAGGAGAGGAGCCCTGAGGAGTGGAGTTGTAGTTCTGTTTCTCTGTCTCTATCTTACAGAGCAACCAGCAGGGCTTCACTCACCGCTCTAACGGCATTGTAACTCATTACTTTCCTGCCCAAATACCAGGCCGAGTTGCTGGCGAGGGAGGGAGATGATATTTTATTATTATATTAATCAGATGCACATGCAGACGCGACAGTAAATCAGGTCGGAGGTGTCCTAAATCCCCACGCCCATTTTGTGACTCTCCAGAAACCTGACTCAGAGGTGGTGCCAGAAAAGCCAATATATTTGACTCAATTTAAAAATGTATCTGACAAAATGTCGATATGATTATTATTATGAATAATACATCCCTGCCAGCCTCTCTTGGTGTTGCAGGTCAAAGGCCCTTCAGTTAAGATTTCACTGCTAATTCCCATCAGAGCAGTGTGCCTGGTACACCCTGTGTCTTCAGTGTCTCTTACCCATCAGTGATTGATTATAATACATCCTAATCTGTTGTTAAAGCATCACACATGGAGATCCATCCTACCCCAGCCCCACTCTCAGAGTTTGGAGCTCAATGTTGCTGGAGACAACCGTTACCCTAGCCCATTCATAGATTGTAGGCTAATGCTGGCGCCTTACTATCTGCCACACGGAGGGAATGCCCTGACGTTCCGATGCTGCCTCGATGCTCTGTATAAACATTAATAATCCTCGCTAGCTATACGGTTTTGGAAACATTGAACACTCAACTAAAATATCATCCAAAAATAACTTTACCAATACAAAAGGTACAGCTGTTTTACCACAGAATCCCACAGAGGTTTTTGTGTAACTGTTTTGAGAACTTTTATTTTTCCCTCCCGGTTTCCATTATCTCAGCAGGTAGTGTTGTTGTTGTAAATTTGCAATGCAAATCTGTTTTAAAACGACGCACTGTAAGTTTATCTTTTGTATTTGTAAAATGATTTATCTGTGATATGAAAGTTAAACTCCAAAGGTTTCCAAAACCATGTCGCCAGGTAGGATTATTATAAACATTTCTAAACGTTTAAACAGAGCGTCAGCATTGTAGTACACATGGTCCATACGTTCAACTGGGAACCCTATAGGGCTGGTTGTACGCCCCCTTGGGTTCTCGAAAGCTACAATTGCCCCAAAGTGTAGATTTAGGATCAGGTAAACTTATTTGGATTTGTTAAATGAAATGTGTTAATAGTAACTGTCCAGTGAGAATCTCACTTTTAAACATTCATAAAAGTTCAACTCATACCCAAATAATTTTGATGACTCATCCTATACTCATATATGTGGCCAAAGTATAAATTGGAAAAAACAACAATTAAAAAAACTCAACTTCAAACTAGTATCTCAAACAGACCGTTTAAAAAAATACTTGCTAATTCTTCATAAAGGATGATGTCATCCTCCTAAGGAAGATGAGCTGGCCAATCAGTGGCCTTTCAACACAGAAAAGCTGCTTTTTAACACACTGTTACGGTCATAGGTCACAAGTGTTCATAGATGCTAGATGTTTCTTGTCTGTTGGTCATTTGGAAATCTGGTTGTATGAAGGTAAAATGATACTCACATGACGATGCGTAATGTTCAGTTTTGCTGGAGCTAAAGCACCTGCCTGTACAACTAAGGGTATATAATAAACTGGAGATTCATGCCAGTTAAACTGTGTTGTTGTGTCCTGTTCTACACCTCCAGTGAGTATTAGCTTTGGAATTAGCCTACTTGTCATCTAAATGCTGTGCTAGCTGTAGCCCAGACTAGTCTTAAGGCAAGCTAATAGTTCAACATAAGACCACAGTAAAACTACAACAATACTTCATTTGTCTGATGTGGCAGGGCTTGCAAACTATTACAGACTACAAAGGGAAGCATAGCCGCGAGCTGCCCAGTGACACGAGCCTACCAGACGCGCTAAATCACTTCTATGCTCGCTTCGAGGCAAGCAACACTGAGGCATGCATGAGAGCATCAGCTGTTCCAGACAACTGTGAGTAAGACGCTCTCCGTAGCCAACGTGAGTAAGACCTTTAAACTGGTCAACACACGTCAAGGCTGCAGGGCCAGACGGATTAGCAGGACGTGTGCTCCGGGCATGTGCTGACCAACTGGCAGGTGTCTTCACTGACATTTTCAACATGTGCCTGATTGAGTCTGCAATACCAGCATGTTTCAAGCAGACCACCATAGTCCCTGTGCCCAAGAACACAAAGGCAACCTGCCTAAATGACTACAGACCCGTAGCACTCACGTCCGTAGCCATGAAGTGCTTTAACAGTTTGGTAATGGCTCACATCAAACACCATTATCCCAAAAACCCTAGAGCCACTCCAATTTGTATACCGCCCAAACAGATCCACAAATGATGCAATCTCTATTGCACTCCACACTGCCCTTTCACACCTGGACAAAAGGAACACTTATGTGAGAATGCTATTCATTGACTACAGCTCAGCGTTCAACACCAAAGTATCCTCAAAGCTCATCACTAAGCTAAGGATCCTGGGACTAAACACCTCCCTCTGCAACTGGATCCTGGACTTCCTGACGGGCCGCCCCCAGGTGGTGAGGGTAGGTAGCAACACATCTGCCACTGTCACGTTCCTGACCTGTTTTCTGTTATTTTTGTATGTGTTTAGTTGGTCAGGGCGTGAGTTGGGGTGGGCATTCTATGTTTTGTGTTTGTATGTTTAGGTCAGGTGTAATTAGCCTTATATGGTTCTCAATCAGGGACAGGTGTTTGACGTTTCCTCTGATTGAGAACCATATAAAGGTAGGCTGTTCACACTGTTTGTTTGTGGGTGATTGTCTTCTGTGTCTGTGTATGTTGCACCACACGGGACTGTTTCGGTTTGTTCGTTCGTTTGATGTAGTCTGTTCCTGTTCGTGAGTTCTTCGTGTATTTATGTAAGTTCCATGTTCAGGTCTGTCTATGTTGTTTTGTTATTTTGTAGTTTGTTGAAGTGTTTTCGGTTTTTTGTCTTTACTTTAATAAACTTTGTTATGTCCACATTCCACGCTGCGCTTTGGTCCAATCCCTACTCCTCCTCTTCTTCCGAGGAAGTCTGAGGACACCCGTTACAGCCACGCTGATCCTCAACACTGGAGCTCCACAGGGGTGCGTGCTCAGTCCCCTCCTGTACTCCCTGTTGACCCACGACTGCATGGCCAGGCACGACTCCAACACCATTAAGTTTGCAGACGACACAACAGTGGTAGGCCTGATCACCGACAACAACGAGGAAAAGGAGGACCGAGCATGCCCCCATTCTCATTGATGGGGCTGTAGTGGAGCAGGTTGAGCGCTTCAAGTTCCTTGGTGTCCACATCAACAACAAACTAGAAAGGTCCAAACACACCAAGACAGTCGTGAAGAGTGCACGACAAAGCCTATTCCCCCTCAGGAAACTAAAAAGATTTGTCATGGGTCCTGAGATCCTCAAAAGGTTCTACAGCTGCAACATCGAGAGCCTCCTGACTGGTACGGCAATTGCTCGGCCTCTGACCACAAGGCACTACAGAGGGTAGTGCGTGCGGCCCAGTACATCACGGGGCTAAGCTGCCTGCCATCCAGGACCTCTACACCAGGCGGTGTCAGAGGAAGGCCATAAAAATTGGCAAGACCCCAGCCACCCTAGTCATAGACTGTTCTCTCCCGCAATGCAAGCGGTACCGGAGTGCCAAGTCTAGGACAAAAAGGCTCCTCAAAAGTTTTTACCCCCAAGCCGTAAGACTCCTGAACAGATAATCAAATGGCTACCTGGACTATTTGCATTGTGTTGTGAGGCACATTGTTCGCGATAATGCAATGAACTAAGGCATGTTTGCAGATTTCTAGACATATTCGTTTGACTTTCTATCCTTGTTTTAGCCATTTTATTCTGACTGTTTTATGTCCAAGTATTTGCTCACATTTATTTAAAACTAAAAAAAATTGTACTATAACTGTTCCAGACTTCTTTTGAACCTTTTTAATTTGAAAAGCAACGGCCAGCTTCATCACAGAGAGGAAGTGAAATGCATTCTGATTGCGCAACATTTCAACATGCAGTCGCGAGAAAAAAGCAGTAGGCCTGCTGATGTGACTGTTGGAGAGAGGGGGGTCTCAGCTTTCTGTAGGTATGACATTTATGTATGACATTCATTTTTCAACTTTCAATATTGACCGTTTTAGCACGATTCGGACAAAAGTATACTATCTTTTGATATAGTAACAGATACTGACTGTTACTTTAACCCCCCTTTGTTCAGGGACACATTATTCCATTTCTGCTAGTCCCATGTCTGTGGAACTTGTTCAGTTTATGTCTCAGTTGTTGAATCTTGTTATGTTCATACAAATATTTACACATGTTAAGTTTACTGAAAATAAACGCAGTTGACAGTGAGAGTTTATTTGTTACTTTTGTTGCTATACTTATTATATGTGGGGAAGCGCTCATCTGCCATTCAAGGTGATTGCATAGGTCTGTAGTAAAGCCTAGGCTATGGCGCGTGGGAAGCACGCATCTGCCTTTCAAGGCCTATAGAGGCGACATCATTGGGTGGTATGCTTTAAAGTTAAGACATTCCATTTCATTGGTTACATTGTTGGTCATCACTAGAGGGTTAAATCACAAAACAGGATCAACTATATGAAAAAACATATTTTCTAATTCATCATAATGTAACGGCTGTCAATGTCGTTCTCCTCCTCGGACGAGGAGGAGCATGGATCGGACCAAGATGCGGAGGGATAAGTGTTCATTATTTAATGACAAAACAACAAAGCACTTCAACAAACGTGACAAACCCGAAACAGTCCTGTGTGGCCCAAACGCTGACACAGGAACAAACACCCACACCACACAAGTGAAACCCAGGCTGCCTTAGTATGATTCTCAATCAGGGACAACGATAGACACCTGTCTCTGATTGAGAATCATACCAGGCCGAACACAAAATCCCAACATAGAAATAGAAAACATAGACTGCCCACCCAAAACTCACGCCCTGACCAATAAACAACTACAAAACAAGAGAAAACAGGTCAGGAACGTGACATAACCCCCCCCTTAAGGTGCGAACTCCGGGCGCACCAGCACAAAGTCTAGGGGAGGGTCTGGGTGGGCATCTGACCACGGTGGTGGCTCAGGCTCTGGGCGAGGTCCCCACCCCACCATAGTCACTCCCCGCTTCCGTATCCCCCTCCCAATGACCACCCTCCAACTAAACCCACCTAAATGAAGGGGCAGCATCGGGATAAGGGGCAGCACCGGGATAAGGGGCAGCAGCTCCGGGCTGAGGGACGGCAGCTCCGGGCTGAGGGACGGCAGCTCCGGGCTGAGGGACGGCAGCTCCGGGCTGAGGGACTCTGGCAGGTCCTGGCTGAGGGACTCTGGCAGGTCCTGGCTGAGGGACTCTGGCAGGTCCTGGCTGAGGGACTCTGGCAGGTCCTGGCTGAGGGACTCTGGCAGGTCCTGGCTGAGGGACTCTGGCAGGTCCTGGCTGAGGGACTCTGGCAGGTCCTGGCTGAGGGACTCTGGCAGGTCCTGGCTGAGGGACTCTGGCAGGTCCTGGCTGAGGGACTCTGGCAGGTCCTGGCTGAGGGACTCTGGCAGGTCCTGGCTGAGGGACTTTGGCAGGTCCTGGCTGAGGGACTCTGGCAGGTCCTGGCTGAGGGACTCTGGCAGGTCCTGGCTGAGGGACTCTGGCAGGTCCTGGCTGAGGGACTCTGGCGGATCCTGGCTGGCGGCTGGCTCTGGCGGATCCTGGCTGGCGGCTGGCTCTGGCGGATCCTGGCTGGCGGCTGGCTCTGGCGGATCTTGGCTGGCGGCTGGCTCTGGCGGATCCTGGCTGGCGGCTGGCTCTGGCGGATCCTGGCTGGCGGCTGGCTCTGGCGGATCCTGGCTGGCGGCTGGCTCTGGCGGATCCTGGCTGGCGGCTGGCTCTGGCGGATCCTGGCTGGCGGAAGGCTCTGGCGGATCCTGGCTGGCGGAAGGCTCTGGCGGATCCTGGCTGGCGGAAGGCTCTGGCGGATCCTGGCTGGCGGAAGGCTCTGGCGGATCCTGGCTGGCTGGCTCCGGCAGCTCCTGACTGGCTGGCAGCTCCTGGCTGGACGGCTCTGGCTGGTCCTGGCTGGACGGCTCTGGCTGGTCCTGGCTGGACGGCTCTGGCTGGTCCTGGCTGGACGGCTCTGGCTGGTCCTGGCTGGACGGCTCTGGCTGGTCCTGGCTGGACGGCTCTGAAGGCTCGGGACAGACGGGCAGCGCTGGGCAGGCAGACAGTTCAGACCACGCTGGGCAGGCAGGCAGTTCAGACCACGCTGGGAAGGCAGACAGTTCGGGCAGCGCTGAGCAGGCAAGCAGCGCAGGCGGCGTTGGGCAGACGGCCGACTCTGACCTGCTGAGGCGCACAGTAGGCCTGGTGCGAGGTGCCGGAACTGGAGGCACTGGGCTGGAGACACGCACCACAGGGAGAGTGCGTGGAGGAGGAACAGGGCTCTGGAAACGCACTGGAAGCCTGGTGTCGGCACTGATGGTACTGGGCTGGGGTGGGAAGGTGGCGCCGGATCTACCGGACCGTGAAGGAGGACA
The DNA here is from genome assembly GCF_016432855.1 of Salvelinus namaycush. Lineage (NCBI taxonomy): Eukaryota > Metazoa > Chordata > Actinopteri > Salmoniformes > Salmonidae > Salvelinus > Salvelinus namaycush. The sequence continues at coordinate 29,130,349 of NC_052329.1, forward strand.
CGCGCTCTTGAGCACCGAGCCTCCCCAACCTTACCAGGTTGAATGGTCCCCGTAGCCCTGCCAGTGCGGCGAGGTGGAATAGCCCGCACTGGGCTATGCAGGCGAACCGGGGACACCACCTGCAAGGCTGGTGCCATGTACGCCGGCCCGAGGAGACGTACTGGAGGCCAGATACGTTGGGCCGGCTTCATGACATCCGGCTCGATGCCCAACCTAGCCCTCCCAGTGCGGCAAGGTGGAATAGCCCGCACTGGGCTAAGCACGCGTACTGGGGACACCGTGCGCTTTACCGCATAACACGGTGTCTGACCAGTACGACGCCCTCTCACTCCACGGTAAGCCCGGGGAGTTGGCTCAGGTAACCAACCCGGCTTCGCCACACTCCCCTTTAGCCCCCCCCCCCAAGAAATTTTTGGGTGAGCCTCTCGGGCTTCCAGCCGCTCTGCCTTGCTTTAGCCTCATACAACCTCCTCTCCGCTTTCGCTGCCTCCAGCTCCGCTTTGGGGCGGCGACACTCCACTGGCTCTGCCCAGGGTCCTTTACCGTCTAGGATCTCCTCCCAAGTCCATTCCTCTTTTCCCCATTGCTGTTGTTCCTGCCTTCCTTCTCCACTCCGCTTGATCCTGGTTTGGTGGGTGTTTCTGTAACGGCTGTCAATGTCGTTCTCCTCCTCGGACGAGGAGGAGCATGGATCGGACCAAGATGCGGAGGGATAAGTGTTCATTATTTAATGACAAAACAACAAAGCACTTCAACATACAAAACAACAAACGTGACAAACCCGAAACAGTCCTGTGTGGCCCAAACGCTGACACAGGAACAAACACCCACACCACACAAGTGAAACCCAGGCTGCCTTAGTATGATTCTCAATCAGGGACAACGATAGACACCTGTCTCTGATTGAGAATCATACCAGGCCGAACACAAAATCCCAACATAGAAATAGAAAACATAGACTGCCCACCCAAAACTCACGCCCTGACCAATAAACAACTACAAAACAAGAGAAAACAGGTCAGGAACGTGACACATAATAAGATAAACCTGGAAGAGGCATGGCATAACTGAGTGGTATATGGTATAACTGAGTATTATGTGGTATAACTGAGTATTAAAACATAATGAACCATATCTAACTACTGATGTAGCTTTCTCAATGTAGTTTATCATATTACTAGTACTACATAAACTGAGATTGATACCAGAGCACCAGTCTAACCTATTGTAATTCATAAACAATAGTTTGTTTTATATTGAGAAGATATCAATACACAAGATCGAAACGCTGACAATAATGGTGCTGCCCATGCTAAAATTGTCTTTTGGCCACCTGAGGCCGCTGTAACTTTACCACAGCTTACACAGCTCAGCTGAAGCATTTTGGTTAACCCAAAACCCAGGCTAGAGGGGCTGAGTGAATGTGGGCTGGACTCTGTGGAGGGGGGCCATTGTGTGAGAGATGCCGTAGAAGGACAGAGTACCTGCCTTGGGATCCAGGAACACTCCTACTCTGGAGGACTGAGGGCCTGATACTTCAGTTGTAACATTATTGTGTGTGAAACAATAACCATCCCTAGAGCACTCTAAACTCCAGGGCTTGTCATTGTATCAAAATAAGGTGTCCCCTCCTTGTCTCTTAATGTCTTTATATGACACTGCTGTATCAGTACCATCACTTAATTCAACCTCCCAGTAACATTGCCTGCCTGTATCCAGTGTCTGTGAATACTGTGCTATTGCTGTTATTATTTTAGGATTGTGTCAGACTGTTTACTTCAGGGTAAAGAGACTCACATTGTAAGAACTATTCTCTGGTCTTGGGCTCTGGAGGTGGCTGTAAAATACCCGTGTTCACTACAGACACACATTCACACAGAGAGGGAATATTATCATCGTACCATATTCTAGGGCCCTGCATTTTTCACAATCATGTCACATGATCTGGATTCAAAATATGTATTTAAAGCTTTTTCATCAAACTGTCCCCATTTCTTTTTATGTCAGACGGTTAAGCATCATCCTCAGACAATTGCTTTTATTTTTGTTGTAATTCTAATTTCTGGATAAGGCTTAAAATACACAATACATCTTGCTATGTCACATGATTGCGCAAAACACAGGGCCCTACATATTACACATACACGTATAAAGTGATGGCTGTAGGACCTTTCATTGGTCTAAAGTAGACTCGCCAACCAACCAATCAATCAAACTTTATTGTCCCTAAAGTGAAATTTGGTTGGTGAGCAGGGGTTACATGATACAAATTGTCCATATAAAACTTGAGAGCGTTAAGAGTTTTAAGTAAAGCGTTTTAGTATTTTAGTTTTTACAACCCACCTGGAGTGGTGATCTTGGTCCATTCTCCTTTAAGGAAGTCTTCTAGTTTTTTTTCTCAGCTCAGACACAGACTTGCTCACATCTCCAAAGTATTGAAGAGGACGGACAACGATGATGGGTACGTCTGAAGATTCACTAGGACTGATAACTCTGGAGAGAGAGCGAGGCAGAGAGAGAGGGCCAGAGAGAGAGATAGAGAAAAATAAACATCATAGTTTCACATTATTTTAAGTTCATTTTCATATCATATTCAGGGGGGTATTTGGCAGGGTCAATTAAGGTGCACTTCTAGCTCTAAGTCAGTGTTACATGTAATATGTTATTGCAACATTTAACAAGGTAGTATAGTTACCTGAAGAACATGGATGTGATCCTCTGTTTGTGAGAGCTCCTCCAGTTCAGCACCTCTCCTCAGCTATCTCCTGCTCCAGGAGTCCTTCAGCTCACCTCACTCTTCTCCTGGGCTCTGATCAGCTCCTTCATCTCAGAGTTCCTTCTCTTCATGGAGCAGATCAGCAAAGATCCTCTCACTGGCCTCCACTGCTGCCTTTGAAGAGCGCTGTTAGAACAGAGAGAGAGAGAGAGAGAGAGAGTGAGAGAGATAGATAGATATATAGATAGATAGATAGATAGATGATTGATAGATAGATAGATAGATGATTGATAGATAGATAGATAGATAGATAGATAGATAGATAGATAGATAGATAGATAGATAGATAGATAGATAGATAGATAGATAGATAGATAGATAGATAGATAGATAGATAGATAGATAGATAGATAGATAGATAGAGAAAAGAAAATAGAAGGTTCTACGTTAAGCAGTCTATTCCCTCTCCAACTAGGAGCCCAGATAGGCTGTTCCTCACATTGTGACTCAGATTAGAGAGAGTGGCATCTCTCTCTCACTGGTTGCTTTGAGGAGGGAAGTGAAATGGTGCATCTCCCTCTCTGGTCAATCATAACACTCACCTTGAGAGATTCCATAGCCTGTTGGAGCTCCTTAAGCACCATCTTTCCTGGACTCTTTGCTAGACCTTCTACTGACTCATCCCCAGCTGGCTCTGTGGAGAAACTTCACTAAGCTATCAGTATTTATGTGTCCAGTAGTTCAATAGTAGAGTAAAGTAACATATAGGGTAGGGATACACATCTAGAGGAAGTCCCTCAAGAAAAAGTATATGTTGTTTGTTAAAAAGGCCAGTCAATCACCTGTAAATCACCTAACACACAGTTGAATGATTATAGTTTTTACAGTACAAGTATCAAGGAGTCTGAACTTTGAACTCATAAAAGGGAATTCAGAATGATAATGGAGTTTGACTTAAGAAAACTGTGATACTTGGATAGTTTAGGTTTCATGTTCAATCTAGGTTTTGATTTCATTTGAATAACTCTGTTTCTTTCTTTCTCCTATTCAAGCAGACAGTATTACCTTTTACACATTTCGTTGTGTTACAGCCTGAATTTAAATTGAAATGTTATGTCACTGGCCTATACACAATACCCCATAATGTCAAAGTGGAATTTTCTTTGTAGAACATTTTAGAAATTAATACAGAAATTCAAAGCTGAAATGTTTTGAGTCAATAAGTATTTAACCCCTTTATAAAAAAACAGATGCTGAATATCACTTTGAGCATGGTGAAGTTATTAATTAGGCTTTGGATGGTGTATCAATACACCCATTCACTACAAAGTTACAGCCGTCCTTCCTAACTCAGTTGCCGTAGAAGAAGGAAACTGGTCAGGGATTTTACCATGAGGCCAATGGTGATTTTAAAAAGTTACAGAGTTTAATGGCTGTGATAGGAGATAACTGAAGATGGATCCACAACATTGTTGTTACTCCACAATACGAACCTAAATGACATAGTGAAAAGGGGGATGCCTGTACAGAATAAAATATTCCAAAACATGAATCCTGTTTGTAAACAAGGCACTTAAGTACCCCAAAAAAATGTGGCTAAGAAATTAACTTTATGTCCTGAATGCAAAGCGTTATGTTTGGTGAAAATTCAACACAACACACCACTCTTCATATTTTAAAGCATGGTGGTGTCTGCATCATGTTATGCTTGTCATCGGCAAGGACTAGGGAGTTTTTCTAGGATTAAAAGAAAAGGAATACAGCTAAGCACAGGCAAAATCCTAGAGGAAAACCTGGTTCAGTGTGCTTTCCAACAGACACTGGGAGACGAATTCACCTTTCAGCAGAACAATAACCTAAAACACAAGGCTACACTGAAGTTGCTTACCAAGACGACATTGAATGTTCCTGAGTGGCCTAGTTAGGGTTTTAACTTAAATCGGCAACCTATGGCAGGACTTGAAAATGGATGTCTAGATACAGTATGATCAACAACTAACTTGACAGAGCTTGAAGAATTTTAAAAGAATAATTGGAAAATATAGTCCAATCTAGGTGTGCAAAGCTCTTAGAGGCTTACCCCCAAATAATCACAGCTGCAATCGCTGCCAAAGGTGTTTCTACCATGTATTGTCTCAGGGAGTGAATACTTCTTTTTCATTATTAAAAAAATTATGTTAGAATTTGTCTTCAACTTTGACATTACAGAGTATATTGTGTAGATCGTTGACCAAAATGACAATTAAATCCATTTTAATCCCCGTTTGTAACACAACAAAATGTGGAAAAGGTCAAAAGGTTAAATAAACTAAAGTAAAAGAAAAATATTTTAAAAAGAGATAGATAAATCCAATAAAAAATAACAAAATGAACCCAATAAAATAACAATAATGAGGCTATATACAGGGGGTACCGGTACCCAGTCAATGTGTGGGGGTACAGGTTAGTCGAGGTAATTTGTACATGTAGGTAAGGGTAAAGTGACTATGCATAGATAATAACTAGCGAGAAAGCAGCAATGTAAAAACAAAGGAGGGGGGTCAATGCAAATAGTCCAGGTGGCCATTTTTGTATTTGTTCAGCAGTCTTATAGCTTGGGGGTAGAAGCTGTTAAAGAGCCTTTTGGACCTAGACTTGGTGCTCTGGTACCGATTGCCGTGCGGAAGCAGAGAGAACAGTCTATGACTTGGGTGACTGGAGTCTTTCCCTTCCTCTGACATCGCTTAGTACATAGGTCCTGGATGGCAGGAAGCTTGACACCAGTGATGTAGTGGGCTGTACACATTACCCTCTGTAGCGCCTTACAGTCAGATGTCGAGCAGTTACCATATCAGGCGGTAATGCAACCGGTCAGGATGTTCTCGATGGTGCAGCTGTAGAACTTTTGAGGATCTGGGGACCCATGCCAAATCTTTTCAGTCTCCTGAGGGGTAAAAGATGATGTTGTGCCCTCTTCACGACTGTCTTAGTGTGCTTGGATCATGATAGTTTGTTGGTGATGTCGACACCAGGGAACATGAAACTCTCAACCCGCTCCACTACAGCCCCGTCGATGTGAATGGGGGCCTGTTCGGCCCACCTTTTCCTGTAGTCCATGATCATCTCCTTTGTCTTGCTGACGTTGAGGGAGAGGTTGTTGTCCTGGCACCACACTGCCAGGTCTCTGAACTCCTCCCTATAGGCTGTTTTATCGTTGTCGGTGATCAGGCCTACCACCGTTGTGTTGTCAGCAAACTTAATGATGGTGCTGGAGTCGTGCTTGGCCATGCAGTCGTGGGTGAACAGGGAGTACATGAGGGGACTGAGCACGCACCCCTGAGGGGCCCCCGTGTTGAGAATCAGCATGGCAGATGTGTTGCCTCCCCTCACCACCTGGGGCCGGCCTGTCAGGAAGTACAAGATCCAGTTGCAGAGGGAGGTGTTTAGTCCCAGGGTCCTTAGCTAAGGTGGGCACTATGGTGTTGAATGCTGAGCTGTAGTCAATGAACAGCATTCTCACATAGTTCCCTTTGTCCTGGTGGGGAAGGGCAGTGTGGAGTGCATCATCTGTTATTGCGCCATCTGTGGATCTGTTGGGGCGGTATGCGAATTGGAGTGGGTCTAGGTTTTCCGGGACGATGGTGTTGATGTGAGCCATGACCAGCCTTTCAAAGCACTTCATGGCTACCGACGTGAGTGCTACATGGCGATAGTCATTTAGGCAGGTTACCTTCACTTTCTTGGTCTGCTTGAAACATGTAGGTATTACAGACTCGGTCAGGGAGCGGTTGAAAATGTCAGTGAAGACACTTGCCAGACTTGGTCCGCGCATGCTCTGAGTACACGTCCTGGTAATCGGTCTGGCCGGAAAAATATATATATATATACGAAAAATATAGATGAAAACTCTCTTGGTTGATAGTGTGGTCTACAGCTTATCATGAGATACTCTACCTCAGGCGAGCAATACCGTGAGACTACCCCTCATCTTACTGGAGATAGTTGTTCTGTCCTGCCGATACACGGAAAACCCAGCCAACTGTATATTATCCGTGTTGTCGTTCAGCTCCGACTCGGTGAAACATAAGATATTACAGATATGTCCCATTGGTCGGATAGTCTTAAACAGAACTCATCCAGATTATTGCACGTTGACCAATAGAAAGCATGGTAGAGGCGGGTTACCCACTCGCCCACTCGCTGACAAATTCTCACAAGGCACCCTGATCTCCGCCCCCCTGTATTTCCTTATTTTCTTCATGCGAATGACGGGGATTTAGGCCTTGTCTGGGAGCAGCATTATATCCTTCACGTCAGACTCATTAAAGAAAAAATCTTTGTCCAGTTTGAGTTGAGTAATCGCTGTTCTGATGTCCAGAAGCTCTTTTCGGTCATACGAGATGGTGGCAACAACATTATGTACAAAATGAGTTACAAACAATGCGAAAAAAACACACAAAATAGCACAACTGGTTAGGAACCCGTAAAACGGCAGCCCCCCCTCCAGTGCCATTCTTTCGAATCAGTGTGTTTTGTTTGCAATGAAACTGTCCCTGTTGGCAAATAATTAAATCTGAGACGTCATTAGGAATCTGAGCATGGTACTTTCAAAAGTTAGGCCTACCTTTCAACCCCAGACAGAGTAGGCCTACCTTCCAATCCCAGACAGAGTAGGCCTACCTTCCAACCCCAGACAGAGTAGGCCTACCTTCCAACCCCAGACAGAGTAGGCCTACCTTCCAACCCCAGACAGAGTAGGTCTACCTTCCAACCCCAGACAGAGTAGGCCTACCTTCCAACCCCAGACAGAGTAGGCCTACCTTCCAACCCCAGACAGAGTAGGCCTACCTTCCAACCCCAGACAGAGTAGGCCTACCTTCCAACCCCAGACAGAGTAGGCCTACCTTCCAACCCCAGACAGAGTAGGCCTACCTTCCAACCCCAGACAGAGTAGGTCTACCTTCCAGCCCCAGACAGAGTAGGCCTACCTTCCAACCCCAGACAGAGTAGGCCTACCTTCCAACCCCAGACAGAGTAGGTCTACCTTCCAACCCCAGACAGAGTAGGCCTACCTTCCAACCCCAGACAGAGTAGGCCTACCGACACAGAAAAATGAAAGCTTTAACTGCTTGCTACCCTTCTTCCATGGCTTAACCAAAAGTGTTTCCCTGAAAGCAGGCTGGACTCAGGGTTGTAATATCCATTGCAGCTTGTAATGCAGCCTAGTTTTATTTACACCATCCCAGCAGCTATCTTAAAAAATTACTTTCATCTGTGCTTCTCCGAGCATGCACTTTGTAGACTATAGCTTATAGGCTATGGATCATTTGATTGAGACCACACTAAATAGCACTTGGTATTGTGTGCCCAGCAGAGAATCAGAGATGAGGGGCAGCATCGGGCACACATCGATATACAGCCTAATAAGCAACTCATTTTCTAAAGCATTAAGCAATAGTTAAATTCATCAATTACAAATGACATGACCTTCCCCTGGACTAGATTTTAAAAACACTAAACCCTCCCCCTGACTGAAATTGAAAATGCATGAGCCTCCCCCATTTTCCTCCAGGTCTCCATTATGTAAATTTCGATCCATCGTAAATTTACATAAATCTAGTTGTAAGGCACATCATTTACACTAGTTGGGTTTTTCAGAGTCAATGCATTACAGTTCCACTAGAGGGAGCTATTGCACTGTACATGAGACAGAAGAGGAAGAGAGACACCATTCACTGTTTTCAATGTCAATGAACTTATCCACCATATTTGGATGAGCATAGAATATTCTAGCCTACATGATGGCCTGACAGGAAAAAGCAGGACCCTCCCTGGTGATCAAAATAAAAATAATTGTTGCTCCCTGTGACCCAAAGAGAAAATATTACGACACCCCAATTTTCTTCGCACCCCCTTCCAATAAAAAACATCAGGTCCCTCAAGGGATTGTAGGACAATTTGGAAACTGTCAAATGACTACACTACCCATATATGGTCAGCACTGCTCTACTGAGACTCTTTGCAAATAAGGGCCATGAGATTTAGCCTTATGATTTGACCTAGGCCTACTACATGAGTGTGTTTGGGTTGTGGGTAGCATCCTGGTTCATGGGTAGTCCTATCAAATCATGAGAAATTTGGGACATAGTTTTTAAATGCTCTGGAGTTGAGAACTATAGCATCAATTAGGATCCAGAGGCAAAGTAGTTGAAGAGAATAACAGCACAGGGGGTTATTGAGTTGAAGATTATGTGGGGGTTTTCAATGATTGAAGGAGGGTCGCCGCTAGTGTAATGTAACAAGATTGTGATGACAATATCTGATGTCATATCCTGTTCTCTGTATGTGTATAAAGTAGGTGCAGTGGATGCAGATGGGCAGAATAACGTAGGGTTCCCAGCACTTGCCAGACGAAGTTCCACCCCAAATCACTTTCAACGGATCCATGATCCAATCCAATGCGCAGTGGATTGTGGGAAGATGAGCAGTGCGAACTAGCGGAGCTATAGAAAAAGTTCAGCTCTTCTCTACTTTATGCAAATTGCATGTGTCCACCACTGCCGTTAACCAATCAGGTGAGGAGCAGATGTTTGCTTGAAAAGCTTCCATTCATGATACATAGTTCCACCGGTCATTAGTTCCAGACAAGCACAACCAAAAGAGATGGAGGAAAGCCAATCATCGCTGTGTCTGGTTTTCCAATTCCATATGATTTGCTTTGCTAGAATACAGAGACAAAATCATAAGGTCAATGGCATGAAGGAGGATTGCAGAGATTGTTGGTGTTGATGGTAGGTGAAGAGTTTGTTTGTGCTGCCTGCCAGCTATGAACATCAAACAACCTCCACCTCAAAACTGTGATCAAACCACTAGTAAATTAAATGGTGAAATTTGCCCACCAAATAATAGAAATCACCAGTAACACGCGTTATAACATTGTAAATTCTACACTAAGCATGAATTTCCCATGTCATATGCTACCAATTGGATTATGGTATCTTGACATTACGATTCTCACATATTATAACTCATGGCTCTTTCACTATACTTGTGTCATAACATTGATGATTATAGCTCACTTCCTGTAAATACATAGACCTGCATGGACATTAACGGAGTGGCTGCGGATCCGACTTCTCTGGACCCCTCTTCCCGACAGTGAAAGGTTTCTACTTTATGCAGTCTCTGCTCTACTAGTTCAACTGCTCAGAGAACAAACTACTCAGGCGAATGGTGCTCGTCTAAATAAAGTTAGATCAAACTTAAATCAATGTGTCAGGATTTGGCCAGGATTGTTCAGGTTTTGGTCACTAGATGCCCCCATTGTGCTTTTTTTACCCTTTTGTTTTTTCCCTTGTTCCAGTTATTATTTGTACCTGTGCCTCATTTCCCTTGAAAGTATTTAAACCCTTAGAGTTCCTCAGTTCTTTTTTTCCCCTGCTGTTCTTACCACTTTGTGGATTTTTCCTTGTGTCTTGGAGGATATACATTTTTTCTCTTGGAATTACTTTTGACGTTGTGGATTTATATTTTTTGCCTGAAGATCTTTTCCTTTTTACTTTATTAAACCACCGTCTCTAGTACTGCTGTCTCTGCCTCATCTTCTGGGTTCTGCCGACTATTAGTGGCTCAGTTTACTAAGTGACTGTTTCTCACATCGGAGACCCGAGTTCGTAACCGGGTCCTGACACAATGTCTGCAAGATCACACAATGATAGTATTCTACATAAAATAACCAAATATAATATTATGACGTTACTGTCAGTGAAAAATAGCCACATTTCTTATGAGATTTTAGGTTGATTGTGCCAATGGTCACATTTTTCTCTCATGTGGCCAGAACTCAGCCACGCCACTAGACCAAATATGTGTTTTGATTGGAACTAAACACAGGTATGCTACAGTTTAACGCCGTCTGCTGTAAAATCTGCTCATTGTACAACACTGCAGGCTAATTTGAAACAATACTGTATAACTGAAGAAGATCTAGTTGCTTATCCCCACAAAACTGATTGAGATCAAATGGTTGGTATGCAGATGCTTCATGGGAGTTTCACAGGTAAAACTTGAAGATTTATCATTAAAGATTGACAGTGAGAAATGTGAAGGGAGGTGAGGACTAAAAGGTTTGCATAAAGTAAAGGTAAAGAAACACGGGCAGAACATGATCCGGATCTTCAGCTCTGGCGAAAAGGGATCCAGGGGGCTGGACAGGGTGTATACCTACAGATCTACAGCCTCGGCCTAATAGAAAATGGCATATTCTAAATATTATCTTTTGTGTGTGTTTTTATCCTAATCTAGGAATTTATATCATTTGTTTCAGTTTCCCTAAAACCTATGGTGATAATGATAACCAAAGTGAATCACACGTTTTAAAAAATAGAGTGGAAAAGTACAGCACTAATACTACCTCTGACATGCACAATTGACCTACATTTCATCAAGTTTGTACAATGCCATATTTCTGTAATTCAGTGGTAGGTCTGTGAGCAGTATCACACGTGTGACATGACACCTGACAGGTGGAGTTAATGGTAATGGACACAATAATCAGCAGCTATAAACTATGGCCCCCTGACTACTATAAAGGGATAATCTAGGATTCAAACAACAACAAAACGGACACCCCAACACTTTCTTTTGCAAACAGCAGAGGGATGGGGCTGGAGAAATGTAACCACTCTCGCATTCATAGACAGGGCTCTGAATGTATTACAAGGACTGACCATGCATGAGATCAAAATGATAGTTTAACCATGTTTTAAAAGTATAGTGTTTGTTTACAATGTCATTTTTTACAAACAATTGTAACGGAACTCTAATTCTTCCTCCTCCTCGGACGAGGAGAGGAGAGAGGGATCGGAAGACCAATGTGCAGCGAGGTATGATGACATAATGATTTATTAACTGAAATCAAAGACGAACACGAAAAACACTTGGAAAATTACAAAACAACAAACGAACGTAGACTGACCTAAAACATGTGAACTTACATATAACGAAGAACGCACGAACAGGTACACGACTACAAACAAACGATACAGTCCCGTGTGGTAACATATACGGACACAGGAGACAACCACCCACGACAAACAATGTGAAACAACCTCCCTATGTATGTCTCTCAATCAGAGGAAAACGAAAACACCTGCCTCTGATTGAGAGCCATACAAGGTCAATTAACCCTGACACTTAACAAGGAACAAACACAGAGAATGCCCACCCAGCTCACGTCCTGACCAACAAAACAAAGCTATACAAAAGGAAAACAAGGTCAGGAACGTGACATTACCCCCCCCCCAAGATGCGGACTCCGGCCGCAAAACTCAACCTCAAGGGGAGGGTTTGGGTGGGCATCTGTCCACGGTGGCGGCTCCGGCTCTGGACGCTGTCCCCACACCACCATAGTCACTCCCCGCTTTCGTATCCCCCTCCCAATGACCACCCTCCAACTAAACCCACCTAAATGAAGGGGCAGCATCGGGATAAGGGGCAGCACCGGGATAAGGGGCAGCACCGGGCTGAGGGACGGCAGCTCCGGGCTGGGGGACTCTGGCAGGTCCTGGCTGGGGGACTCTGGCAGGTCCTGGCTGGGGGACTCTGGCAGGTCCTGGCTGGGGGACTCTGGCAGGTCCTGGCTGGGGGACTCTGGCAGGTCCTGGCTGGGGGACTCTGGCAGGTCCTGGCTGGGGGACTCTGGCAGGTCCTGGCTGGGGGACTCTGGCAGGTCCTGGCTGGGGGACTCTGGCAGGTCCTGGCTGGGGGACTCTGGCAGGTCCTGGCTGGACGGCTCTGGCAGGTCCTGGCTGGACGGCTCTGGCAGGTCCTGGCTGGACGGCTCTGGCAGGTCCTGGCTGGACGGCTCTGGCTGGTCCTGGCTGGACGGCTCTGGCTGGTCCTGGCTGGACGGCTCTGGCTGGTCCTGGCTGGACGGCTCTGGCTGGTCCTGGCTGGACGACGGCTCTGGCTGATCCTGTCTGGCGGAAGGCTCTGGCTGATCCTGTCTGACGGAAGGTTTTGGCTGATCCTGTCTGGCGGAAGGCTCTAGCGGCTCCTGTCTGGCGGACGGCTCTGAAGGCTCATGGCAGACGGGCGGCTTTGCAGGCTCAGTCCAGACGGGCAGTTCATGCGGCGCTTGGCAGACGGACAGTTCAGACGGCGTTGGGCAGACGGGCAGTTCAGGCGCCGCTGGGCAGACGGCCAGCTCTGACAGCTCGGGACAGACGGGCAGTTCTGTAGGGAGGAGACGGAGAGACAGCCTGGTGCGTGGTATAGGCACTGGCTGCGCTGGAGAGGAGGAAAGCTCTGACAGCGCTGAACAGGTGGGAGCAGCTGGAGAGAGAACCCGGAGAGACAGCCTGGTGCGGGGGGCTGCCACCGGTGGACTGGTACTTGGAGGTGGCACCGGGTATACCGGACCGTGAAGGAGGACACGTGCTCTTGAGCACCGAGCCTGCCCAACCCTACCAGGTTGAATGGTGCCCGTAGCCCTGCCAGTGCGGCGAGGTGGAATAGCCCGCACTGGGCTATGCTGGCGAACCGGGGACACCATCTGTAAGGCTGGTGCCATGTATGCCGGCCCGAGGAGACGCACTGGTGGCCAGATGCGTTGGGCCGGCTTCATGACATCCGGCTCGATGCCCAACTTAGCCCTACCAGTGCGGCGAGGTGGAATAGCCCGCACTGGGCTAAGCACGCGTACTGGGGACACCGTGCGCTTTACCGCATAACACGGTGTCTGACCAGTACGACGCCCTCTCACTCCACGGTAAGCACGGGGAGTTGGCTCAGGTATCCTACCCGGCTTTGCCACACTCCTCGTGTGCCCCCCCCCCCCAAGAAATTTTTGGGTCTGACTCTCGGGCTCCCAACCACGTCGCCGCGCTGCCTCCTCATACCAGCGCCTCTCTGCCTTCGCTGCCTCCAGCTCCGCCTTGGGACGGCGATATTCCCCTGGCTGAGCCCAGGGTCCTTTGCCGTCCAGGATCTCCTCCCATGTCCATGAATCCTGGGATTTCTGCGGTTGCTGTCGCTGCCCTTTTCCCCGCTGCTTGATCCTGGTAATTTGGTGGGTGGTTCTGTAACGGAACTCTAATTCTTCCTCCTCCTCGGACGAGGAGAGGAGAGAGGGATCGGAAGACCAATGTGCAGCGAGGTATGATAACATAATGATTTATTAACTGAAATCAAAGACGAACACGAAAAACACTTGGAAAATTACAAAACAACAAACGAACGTAGACTGACCTAAAACATGTGAACTTACATATAACGAAGAACGCACGAACAGGTACACGACTACAAACAAACGATACAGTCCCGTGTGGTAACATATACGGACACAGGAGACAACCACCCACGACAAACAATGTGAAACAACCTCCCTATGTATGTCTCTCAATCAGAGGAAAACGAAAACACCTGCCTCTGATTGAGAGCCATACAAGGTCAATTAACCCTGACACTTAACAAGGAACAAACACAGAGAATGCCCACCCAGCTCACGTCCTGACCAACAAAACAAAGCTATACAAAAGGAAAACAAGGTCAGGAACATGACAACAATGGTGTAAACCAAGCTTACATTTCGTAGTTCTGTTCAGGTAACACAGCTGAACTCATGATACATTTATTATTATATATATATAAATATATATATAAATAAATAATATTTTGAAGAATATAACTTGTAAATGTCTCATGAGTCATTATTATTATCATTATTATTATAAATGAATAAGTACAAATAGTACAATGTGTTAATTTATATATACTAGCGTTTGGCGTTTCTCACCAGCACTGATTTTGCTGGTAGCTGCTTTATAGATGTTTACATTTGATTTGCAATGACTGTAATATGTAGTTGTTCTATCTACTTTCGTAGAATGTACTGACTGGATAAGTCTGCTAAATGACTGTAATATGTAGTTGTTCTATCTACTTTCATAGAATGTACTGACTGGATAAGTCTGCTAAATGACTGTAATATGTAGTTGTTCTATCTACTTTTGTAGAATGTATTGACTGGATAAGTCTGCTAAATGACTGTAATATGTAGTTGTTCTATCTACTTTTGTAGAATGTACTGACTGGATAAGTCTGCTAAATGACTGTAATATGTAGTTGTTCTATCTACTTTCATAGAATGTACTGACTGGATAAGTCTGCTAAATGACTGTAATATGTAGTTGTTCTATCTACTTTCATAGAATGTACTGACTGGATAAGAGAGTCTGCTAAATGACCTAAATGTAAATGTAAAAATCAATGGCTATATATAATTAATTTAAAAGTAATAAAAGGATGTCCCAAACCCAGAATGCCCCTTTAAACACCATACTATAACTTGTCATCTGAAACACACTCATCCCCAACTATAAAAACAATGATATTCAGATGATAAGTTATGACCAAACGATGAGGATTCAGACAAACAATAGGCCTGATAAACCACACTTTTCAAAAATATGTTGCTTCTGCATTCACTGGACCATGCAACTGTAATGGAGGTGTGAACCACAATCACATTACATTTACATTTACATTTAAGTCATTTAGCAGACGCTCTTATCCAGAGCGACTTACAAATTGGTGCATTCACCTTATGATATCCAGTGGAACAACCACTTTACAATAGTGCATCTAACTCTTTTAAGGGGGGGGAGGGGGGGGTTAGAAGGATTACTTTATCCTATCCTAGGTATTCCTTAAAGAGGTGGGGTTTCAGGTGTCTCCGGAAGGTGGTGATTGACTCCGCTGACCTGGCGTCGTGAGGGAGTTTGTTCCACCATTGGGGTGCCAGAGCAGCGAACAGTTTTGACTGGGCTGAGCGGGAACTGTACTTCCTCAGAGGTAGGGAGGCGAGCAGGCCAGAGGTGGATGAACGCAGTGCCCTTGTTTGGGTGTAGGGCCTGATCAGAGCCTGAAGGTACGGAGGTGCCGTTCCCCTCACAGCTCCGTAGGCAAGCACCATGGTCTTGTAGCGGATGCGAGCTTCAACTGGAAGCCAGTGGAGAGAGCGGAGGAGCGGGGTGACGTGAGAGAACTTGGGAAAGTTGAACACCAGACGGGCTGCGGCGTTCTGGATGAGTTGTAGGGGTTTAATGGCACAGGCAGGGAGCCCAGCCAACAGCGAGTTGCAGTAGTCCAGACGGGAGATGACAAGTGCCTGGATTAGGACCTGCGCCGCTTCCTGCGTGAGGCAGGGTCGTACTCTGCGAATGTTGTAGAGCATGCTGAGTAACCTTACCTGAGACCTGAGCGCAGTGGGCTAACACAGTCTTGTGTGGTGACAGAGACTCGGGTTTGAACCTAGTGAGTCACACAACCAATGACCATCTCCAGGGGCCAGCAGGGGTGATTTGTTGTGGGATTGTTTCTGATCAAATCTGGATAACAGAAATCTATTTATTTTCCTAAAGCGATTTTTCAAGGGGGGGGGGGGGGGCAGTAAAACATATTTAACAGTTGATTTTGGGAGCTGGATAGTGTCATAAATAAGCAGGCATGAAGGGATAAGCATGCATTGGATTAGTTCAGGGCTGACCTGATTTGTGCATTGATTGCTAGGAGTGAGGAGCAGCTGAAAGGATGAGAGTCGACTGGGGAAGTTTGTAGGGGATTGGGACATGGAAAACATGGATGGAAACAGACTGGGGGATGACAATAGAAACCACAAAGAGGGAAATATTAAATAAAACAAATCTAGATGGAAATTGTTGGTGACATGGCTACACTCAAATCCTTTGTGGTAATTCAAACAGATGGGCAACCGTGGAAAAAGAAGGGGAAGGGGGGTGACGTCAAATGGGCAACAACATCCTTATTTGGGGTTTTGGGGGGAGGTGGTGAGGAGGGGGTGCTAATAGCAGGTCTTCCAGTCATTTTTTTTAACGAATGAATGAACAGGCAGATAAGCACTGAGCCGGGCTTTGTAAAGGGTCTCAAAGGAGAGAGAGGCTGAGGGGAGAGCTGGGCACAGACAATAGACTCAACAGAACACCATTATCGTTGGTATGCTGTTAGAGAGTCTGATTTCAGGATTCAGTCTGTCAGAAAACTAACATCAGGGTCAGAAAACCTGTGAACTACATAGGATTTTTTACTTTGTTTTGGCTGTTTTGGACACTGGTGTTTGTGGTGTGATTCCTGTATGGTTTGGTGAGTGCAGTCCAAACTGAGCACAGTGGAAGTAGAACTGGAAGTGCTTCTAGACCTGCTGGGATTCTGTTGTAAGAAGCAGCCTCTTCACCTGGACTCGAGGATGATGCTCAAGAAGGTCCGCTTCAAGGTAAGCTATTATTCTCTTATGTTGTTTTTTTAGTCAGGGCAAGTGTAGGGCCCTGTGTTTTGGTTAATCATGTCACATGACCTGGATTTTATCGTTTATTTAAAGGTTTTTTGTTAAACTGTCCCTTTTATTTTTATGTCAGATGGTTCAGCATCATCCTCAAACAATTGCTTTCATTTTTGGTCTAATTTTCATTTCTGGAAAATGGTTAAAATAAAGGTTAAAATCCAGGTCATGTGACATGATTAACCAAAATACATGGCCCTATTATGATGCATGATTCCAGCTATGGTATTGCTTTATTAGACAATTGCTGAATCTGTAGTTTGTTTTTACATCAAGCTTAAAACCAATGACCTGAAAAAAGATATGTGTTGTTGTATTTTGTTTTATAACCTCTTTATAAGCACTGTAAAAACTTCAAAAAGTATTTGTAATGTGTTAAAGATCACAACCAGGGATAGAAAATGTTAATTTGATTTATAAATACTGTATTTGAAATTCAACATTCAACAGCTGTGTACTGTCCATGTCACCTCTGTGTCACATGTTTGGCCAGCTTACACTGACCGCCCATGCTCTGACAGACCATTATACGGTTATACACCCTCTTGATTAATCCTATCTAATATGATGAGATTCATCCCTTTCGCATCCCACAGAGGGTAGTCACAGAGGAGATGGAATGTTGTATTTACTCAGTAGATTAGAGTTGGTTGTCGCCACTTATTCAAAGGCGGTGGACATTGACCTTAGCGCTGCAGTTCAAATTAGGCCTGCTGTTGTGGCCCATGTGGTGACACCCAGGTGATAATTATGACACCGGGCTTCTCTTCCTGGGAAAGATAACACAACCACTTGGTTGGAGGTTGCCTGGGTTAGGGCTTGGGGTTGAGCGTCAACAACAGATGATCTACTTAACTTTGAGTAGGGGTTTAATGGTGTGGTATAATATCATCATAATACTACTCTGAACATGTGGACTTTTTTGACACCATGATATACAGTGCATTCGGAAAGTATTCAGACCCCTTGACTTTTCCACATTTTGTTACGTTAGAGCCTTATTCTAAAATGGATACAATCATTTTTTCCCCTCATCAATCTACACACAAAACCCCATAATGACAAAGAGAAAACTGGTTCTTAGAAATGTTCATGTTTATTAAAAATAAAACACAGAAATACCTTATTTACATAAGTATTCAGACCCGTTGCTATGAGACTTTAAATTGAGCTCAGGTGCATCCTGTTTCCATTGATCATCCTTGAAATGTTTCTACAAGTTGATTGGAGTCCACCTGTTGTAAATTCAATTGATTGAACATGATTTGGAAAGGCACACACCTGTCCATATAAGGTCCCACAGTTGACAGTGCATGTCAGAGCAAAAACCAAGCTATGGGGTCGAATGAATTGTCCGTAGAGCTCCGAAACAGGATTGTGTCGAGGCACAGATCTGGGGAAGGGTACCAAAACATTTCTGCAGCATTGAAGGTCCCCAAAAACACAGTGGCCTCCATCATTCTTCAATGGAACAAGTTTGGATCCACAAAGACTCTTTCTAGAGCTGGCTGCTCAGCCAAACTGAGCAATCAGGGGAGAAGGGCATTGGTCAGGGAGGTCAGCAAGAACCCGATGGTCACTCTGACAGAGCTCCAGAGTTCCTCTGTGGAGATTGGAGAACCTTCCAGAAGGACAACCATCTCTGCAGCACTCTACCATTCTGGCCTTTATGGTAGAGTGGCCAGACGGAAGCCATTCCTCAGTAATAGGCCCATGACAGCCCACTTGAAATTTTCCAAAAGGCACCTAAAGGACTCTGACCATGAGAAATCAGATTCTCTGGTCTGATGAAACCAAGATTGAACTCTTTGGCCTGAATGCCAAGCGTCATGTCTGGAGGAAACCTGGCACCATCCCTACGGTGAAGCATGGTGGTGGCAGCATCATGCTGTGGGGATGTTTTTCAGTGGCAGGGACTGGTTGACTAGTCAGTATTGAGCGAAAGATGAACGGAGAAAAGTACAGGGAGATCCTTGATGAAAACCTGCTCCAGAGCACTCAGGCCCTCAGACTGGGGCAAAGGTTCACCTTCCAACAGGACAATGACCCTAAGCACACAGCCAAGACAATGCAGGAGTGGCTTTGGGACAAGTCTCTGAATGTCCTTGAGTGGCCCAGCCAGAGCCTGGACATGAACCCGATTAAACATCTCTGGAGAGACCTGAAAATAGCTGTGCAGCGACGCTCCCCATCCAATCTGACTGAGCTTAATCTGCAGAGAAGAATGGGAGAAACTCCTCAAATACCGGTGTGCCACGCTTGTAGTGTTATACCCAAGAAGACTCTAGACTGTAATCGCTGCTGAAGGTGCTTCAACAAAGTACTGAGTAAAGGGTCTGAATACTTATGTAAATGTCATATTTCAGTTTTGTAATTTTTATACATTTCCAAAAATGTCTAAATACGTGTTTTTGCTTTGTCATTATGGGGTATTGTGTGTAGATTGATGAGGGAAAACATTTTTAAAATTAATTTTAGAATAAGGCTGTAAGTAACAAAATGTGGATATTGAGCTCTTTGTCCCTGAGAAGGAGCTTCCTATTTTTGGTCATTCTCACCTGTTTTTCCTGTGCATGGGCCATGAGAGAGAGAGTGTGTGTGTGTGTGTGTGTGTGTGTGTGTGTGTGTGTGTGTGTGTGTGTGTGTGTGTGTGTGTGTGTGTGTGTGTGTGTGTGTGTGTGTGTGTGTGTGTGTGTGTGTGTGAGAGAGAGAGAGAGAGAGAGAGAGAGAGAGAGAGAGAGAGAGAGAGAGAGAGAGAGAGAGAGAGAGAGAGAGACAGTGCCAGAGATAGAGAGAGAGAGAGAGAGAGAGAGACAGTGCCAGAGATAGAGAGACAGAGGGAAAAGGAAATTGGATGCATTCTGTGAGAGTATGTGGAATTTTCTTCTCATGACGCTACAAACAGACGACATGACGACATGGATATTCAGCTAGCGGGATAGACGCTGCGCCGGCAAGATAGAACAGCACACTCCGGTAAGACGAGGGGGAGCGGTCTGTAAACAACAGCTGGTGCACAAAATCTAAGGAAGTCTCTCGATTTTGCTCGCCTGAAGTAGAGTTAATTGTGATAAATTGCAGGCCACACTACTTGCCTAGAGAGTTTTCAGCTATACTTTTCGTGGCTGTTTATTTTCCACCACAGACAGATGCTGGCACTTAAACCGCACTCAGTCAGCTGTATAAGGAAATAAGCAAACAGGAAACCACTCACCCAGAGGCGGCGCTCCTAGTGGCCGGAGACTTTAATGCAGGGAAACTTAAATCAGTTCTACCAAATTTCTATCAACATAGTAAATGTGCATAAATGTGAGGGAAAAAAATTCTAGAACACCTGTACTCCACACACAGAGACGCGTACGAAGCTCTCCCTCGCCCTCCATTTGGTAAATCCGACCACAACTCTATCCTCCTGATTCCTGCTTACAAGCAAAAATTAAAGCAGGAAGCACCAGTGACTCGGTCTATAAAAAAATGGTCAGATGAAGTAGATGCTAAACTACAGGACTGTTTTGCTATCACAGACTGGAACATGTTCTGGGATTCTTCCGATGGCATTGAGGAGTACATCACATCAGTCACTGGCTTTATCAATAAGTGCATCGAGGATGTCGTCCCCATAGTGACTGTACATACATACCCCAACCAGAAGCCATGGATTACAGGCAATATTTGCACTGAGCTAAAGGGTAGAGCTGCCACTTTAAAGGTGCAGGAGTCTAACCCGGAAGCTGACAAGAAATCCTGCTATGCCCTGCGACGAACCATCAAACAGGCAAAGCGTCAATACAGGGCAAAGATTGAATCATACTACAACGGCTCCGACGCTCGCCTTATGTGGCAGGTCTTGCAAACTATTACAGACTACAAAGGGAAGCACAGCTGCGAGTTGACCAGTGACACAAGCCTACCAGACGAGCTAAATCACTTCTATGCTCGCTTCAAGGCAAGCAACACTGAGGCATGCATGAGAGCATCAGCTGTTCCGGACGACTGTGTGATCACGCTCTCCGTAGCCAACGTGAGTAAGACCTTTAAACAGGTCAACATACACAAGGCTGCAGGGCCAGACGGATTACCAGGACGTGTACTCCGGGCATGTGCTGACCAACTGGCAGGTGTCTTCACTGACATTTTTAACCTATCACTGACTGAGTCTGTAATACCAACATGTTTCAACATGTATATAGCCTGTCTTTTTACTGTTGTTTTATTTCTTTACTTACCTATTGTTCACCTAAAAACTTTTTTGCACTATTGGTTAGAGCCTGTAAGTAAGCATTTCACTGTAAGGTCTTCACCTGTTGTATTCGGCGCACGTGACAAATAAACTGATTTGATTTGAAACAGTAGTGTTGCTGTTATGTGTGAGAGATCCACTCCCTCCCAAACAGACCATCAGCATGCTTTTGTTAGGGTCTATCCTAATCCTATCACTCACATGTTATTTTACTGAGGCCTAGCAATCCTATTTGTTTCCATTTCCTAAAGCAGCTCATGGTATTCAAAGGTATATAGCAAGACTGCTGTTTGAATCTTAAAACAAAACCACTGTTTTCTTTAAAGTATTTGTTATTCATCTGATATTTAATATATTTCACAGAGACAAGTGGAATGAATGATGTATTGTACCACCATTAGCCGAACGTATTTAAGTTTCTTGACCTAGTTAATCATATTATAGCCCATGCCTTATACCTGTGTGGGGTTTCCACCTCTAATTTTAAACTGTCACTGTTTTACACTAAACTCCCACTAGGTGGCACTCTTGTTACATAATGTTCAGATCCCTGCTGTATATCTCTGTATGGCTCTGGGTCCATATGTATCAAGAATTTCATTTAGGATCAGTGTTACCTTTTAGATTATAATGAATAAGATTACATGGACAGGGGGAACCTGATCCTAGATCAGTAATCCTACTTTAAGATGCTTCATACATACAACCCTCACGTTGAAAGGATAGAATATCCAACTGATACTTGGTCATTTCTAGCTGTTGAGCAGTCTGTTGCTAAGAGTGAACTAGAATGGGAGAATACATGAAGGGATAGTGGGTGTTGCTAGTTGTTTTAATTCCTCATGGCAATACTACTCAAAGTGGTCTGTTGTCATATTGCCAGCATAACAATATTAGAATGGAGAGTAATCTCCTACTGACAGTGATGAACCTATTTAGCAGAGAGCAGCTACGATCATTCATATGGTCATCTTGAGTTCTCACTTCATGAGGATGTTAATGTAGAAAATACTAAGCAACATAAAAGGATATGTGGCTACAGAATAGTAACATTTTACACATTTAGCCTGCAGCTAGTAGAAATATTGAATAATCCACTTGTGCTTCTGGAGAAACAGTGACCCATTTCCTTGGAACCTCTGAATTCCCACTATATTGTAGTCTGAAATCACTCCATGAATTTCCAGCCCAGACTACAGTACTGTTCCAGACCTGGAATAGGTTGTTTTGTTCACCGATTGAGACGCTGAAATCAGCTCAAAGGATCAAGTCAGTGCCTATCAATCCTTTTGATGTCTGTAATGAACGTTTCCTTCAAATTAGGCCCTGGGCCCTTCATACATGCTCCCACAAAGCCAATAGGAATTGAGTGGGAGGGGGGTAGGAGAAATATGCTATTCATTAAAGATGAAAGGAAAGCAGGGGCAAGCTTTCTACTGACACAGCCTGTCGTGTCTTCATTTAGTTTAACAGTGTACTGCAGGATTGCATACCAAATGGCACCCTAATCCCTACATAGTGCACTTGAATAGGGTGCAATTTATCATGCAGCCTATGTGTTTACAATATGCAGATCAATAGTGGGCTGTAGATAAAGTGCATATTTAATAGTGGCTCCTGAGAACATTGTGTGTATTTATACGGTATTTATCGTCCACTGAACATGGTTGTGAGTTGTTGAAGCTCTGAAGAACCTTGGGGGGGGGCTCCCGAGTGGTGCAGCGGTCTAAGGCCCTGTGTCTCAGTGCTAGAGGCATCACTACAGACCCTGGTTCAATTCCAGGCTGTATCACAACCGGCCGTGATTGGGAGTCCCATCGGGCGGCGGACAATTGTCTCAGCGTTGTTTGGCCGGGGTAGGCCGCCATTGTAAATAAGAATTTGTTCATAACTGACTTGCCTAGTTAAATGTAGGTTAAATAAAACATGTAAAACCTTAATGCGATCAATAGAATAGTTGTGGATGTTGAGAGTAGAGGTCGACCTCTAGTAGAGAGGCACTCTGTTGCAACAACCTGGATGAGTAGAGAAACTCAGACAGTATTGGTCAATACAACAACCATTCATTGGGGTTAAAGAGATGAAAAGGTACACTATATTTTCTCGTCTAATGTCTGTGTAATGGACATGGGCAGAGTACCATTTATTATGAATCTTTTTGATACAAGTAATGTATACCATACCTACAATACATTCACAGATGATCATTCTCCCTAGCTTCAAATAATTCCTCATCATTTGCATACACGCACGCCCGCACGCATGCACGCACACACGCACGCACACACACACACACACACACACACAGACACACACACAGACAGACAGACAGTGGTTTGGGGTGGAATTTGTCTCTCTGCTAGTCTATCTCTGTGGGGAGGTTAATTGCATTTAAATAGACGGTTTAGGCTTAGGGAAGCACAGACCACGCAAGGTTGATGAAAGACTGCTGCTGCTCTCCAATCCACAGCTTTTTAGGCAAATAGTTCTCTCCATCCCAAATGACTTCTACATGTTATAAGGGCTTTCCAAATATCTGACCCACTTCTGCCTACCTGCTAATGCTTTTCCATCTAGCCTCTAACACCTCCCAAACCCGGATCCGGGAGCACCCCCATCAGTAGAAAAGCTACTAGCATAGCCTAGCATAGCGTCACAAGTAAATACTAGCATCTAAATATCATTAAATCACAAGTCCAAGACACCAGATGAAAGATACACATCTTGTGAATCCAGCCATCATTTCTGATTTTTAAAATGTTTTACAGGGAAGACACAATATGTAAATCTATTAGCTAACCACGTTAGCAAAAGACACCACTTTTTTTACTCCACCACTTTTTTACTCCATCAGTAGCTATCACAAATTCGACCAAATAAAGATATAAATAGCCACTAACCAAGAAACAACTTCATCAGATGACAGTCTGATAACATATTTATTGTATAGCATATGTTTTGTTAGAAAAATGTGCATATTTCAGGTATAAATCATAGTTTACCATTGCAGCCACCATCACAACTCTCACCAAAGCGACTAGAATAACTACAGAGAGCAACGTGTATTACCTAATTACTCATCATAAAACATTTCTTAAAAATACACAGCGTACAGCAATTGAAAGACACAGATCTTGTGAATCCAGACAATATTTCAGATTTTCTAAGTGTTTTACAGCGAAAACACAATATAGCGTTATATTAGCATACCACAATAGCAAACATCACAACAGCATTGATTCAAGCCAAACATAGCGATTACGTATAAACCACCAAAAGATATTAATTTTTTCACTAACCTTCTCAGAATTCTTCAGATGACAGTCCTATAACATCATATTACACAATGCATATAGAGTTTGTTCAAAAATGTGCATATTTAGCGGCACAAATCGTGGTTATACAATGAGAAAAGTAGCCAAGCTGCAAAGAAAATGTCAGGAGAAATCTTGGGAAAGGCACCTATTCTAATCGAAAACTATTCATAAACTTGACTAAAAAATACAAGTTGGACAGCAAATGAAAGATAAATTAGTTCTTAATGCAATCGCTGGGTTAGATTTTTAAAATTAACGTTACTGCGCAATACAGCGTACGCTAAAGCGAGACCGCCCCATAATTCATGGCGGAATTATTATTTAACATTTGTCAACATAAGTACGAATTAACAGCATAAAGACTGCTTACTATTAGCTGAGCTTCCATCAGAATCTTGGGCAAGGTGTCCTTTCTCCAGAACAATCGTCTTTGGGTTGAAAGATGTCCTCTTGTCCGGTCGAAATAGCCGCTAATGTTAGCCACCAACTGGAGAGGTGTCCACCTCGTGAAAGCGCATGACAAAGAAATCCCAGAAAATCGCAATAAACTGCTATAAACTGCTATAAGTCGGTTTAAATGAACTACCTTATGATGTCTTTAACACCTATAACGTCTTATATAAGGTCCCAGATTGCGCAATCCACTCCATTCAAATTTTCCCCGCTTACTGACATCTAGAGGAAGACGTATGCAGTGCATGTAGCCCGATGGCTTACATGGGGACTTATAAACTGACCTCAGAACAGGGACCTCGATTTCTGAAATCTCACTCCCTGACAGGAAATGTGCTGCAGAATGAGTTCTGTTTCACTCAGAGAAATAATTCAAACGGTTTTAGAAACTAGAGAGTGTTTTCTATCCAATAGTAATAATAATATGCATATTGTACGAGCAAGAATTGAGTACGAGGCAGTTTAATTTGGGAACTCATTTTTACAAAGTCGAAATGGCGCCCCCATAGGCTCAAGAAGCTAGCATTGAATTTCACTTTGATATAGATATATATACAGTATTTTTAATTCAGGAAAATAATGTGCTTTTTCAGAGGCTATAGGAGCTATATTTGTGGCTATGTTGTTGGCGTGTTTGTATTCTGTCTGTGTTAGAGCCAGGCTGACAAGCAGCAGCATCACTGGTTAGGTCAGCCATGACAGCTTGAACCAATTATGACAGCTGAGTCTGAGGCTCTGAGCATCTACAAACAGCAGACGTTTGCAGTTTACGTTCACTTTGAAAATAATAGACATTGCCATTATGTGATTAGTAACTGCCCCAGCTAGTTGTTGTATTATATGCTGTTTTCACCACTTACTATGTTTCAGTCATGTTTGACTCAGTCAACCAAATGAGCTGCAAAAAATATAGAGTTTGCAATACAAGAGTTTAAGGAAGAAATAGACTTGTTAATTTCATGTTGAAGAAGTGAAGCATCTGGTATTAAAATGCAGGAACGCAGTAGGTCAAAATAACTCATTGGATGCATCTTTGGGGCTGTTTCGGTGTAGAGACAGCGAGACTCTGAGCCGTTCAGGACATATCTAAGAACACAAAGAACACAATTATATCTAGCTCTCATGTTATGAATGACTATTTGGGAAAAGGTGGAGGTCCACTCCACGCTATGCAGTCACTGCCCTGTTATATGAGCTGCTGCCCCTCTACACTCTTAGAAAAAAGGTGCTATCTAGAACTTAAAAGGGTTATTTGCCTGTCCCCATAGGAGAACCTTTTGAATAACCCTTTTTGGTTCCAGGTTCTATCTGGAACAAAAAATAGTTATCCTATGTGGACAGCCGAAGAACCCTTTTAGAATCCTTTTTTTCTAAGAGAGTAGGGAGTAAATTGCTCTCATCCAATGAAAAGTCCCAGCACCTTACAGTAATTTAAATCTCCTCCAAAATATGCTGGTGACTCAAGGTGAAGCTGTTTCTGTAGGCTTTGTGAGAACAAGTCAGGATTTCTTTAGCCAGAAGAATGACTGCCTTGTGTCCTGCTAGGAGTGGTTGACAGCACAGGAAAACTGAGAGAGAGAGAGAGAGAGAGAGAGAGAGAGAGAGAGAGAGAGAGAGAGAGAGAGAGAGAGAGAGAGAGAGAGAGAGAGAGAGAGAGAGAGAGAGAGAGAGAGAGAGAGAGAGAGAGAGAGAGAGAGAGAGACTGTGTCAGCAGAGCAGAGTACAGGACACATTGCTTTCTCCCTCTTTTTGTCATGACAGTGTGATGTGAGAGAGTGTGTTCAGGACAGGGGAGAGACGAAGAAAAACAAACTCCTGTTCTCCCTCTATTTGGATTCCATCCAGGGTTTTGCTGTACACGAAGAAGACTGACAGTGGTGCCCTCTATGTGACAAGCTGTGTGTTTGCTAAGTCCTGCTGTTTTTCTTTTGTTGTTACTGGAAACTTGCCCTTAGGTAAAGTAAACCTCGATCATGCGTTGTTAGAAGGATTGACTTTTTCAGACTGACAATCAGCTGGAGAGAGAAGTGGTGTATGAAAGACTCCAGGTGAGACACAATACTTTGTTTGTGTCGGCTGCATGTGTAGCTCTGTCAGTAGTCTAAAGATTCAGTGATGAGTTTGTCTATTTGCATGTTATTCAATATAGTTTATTCTGTATTTTCTGTTGCTGGTTTAAAGGAGGGAGAAACATGAATGAATTAACTAATGAGTGGATCATATGCTTGTTTATCTTGTGATACTTTATTATTGAATTATAAGGGGTTTAAACAAACTGAACTAAATATATAACAAAATGTTATAATTGGTTGAGATTGTGGGGGAATTGTATAGTCAGTCTTGGTTGGATATCATTGGTTGTTGTTTGTGTCAATGCCAACCTCCAGGAGTGGGTCCTGTGACCTTGGCTTATCAGAGCCCCAGACAGACACAATACAAGCTTAGGTTGTCCTCCCCTGAGTCTGCACACTGGAAGCTGAGATCTACAGGGCAGATTGACTAGGTAATGCTTGGCTAGTTGGCTACGATGGAGACCAAACAGACAATGATCATGTCTGTGTACCTCTATCTCTTCTAAATCTCATCTCCTAGTCTCTTTGCAGATTCTCTTTTCAGAGTGGGGAGAGGGACAGAAGGACAGAGGGAGAAAGACAGAGAGAGGGAGACAGGGGGGAGACAGAGGAAGAGAGAGAGGGCAGGCACAGACCCGTTACAAAGGCAACAGTCATTGCCACGTTTAGTCCCTTCTTCTTCCCACCCCTCAAACAGTGGATGCTATTGAGAGAAATAGAGGGAGTGAGAGAGTGGTTTTGCAGTGTGTCAGACACGTTTTGGGGGCCTAGTAGACAGAGAAATGCTCCCTAGACACTGACTTAAACTGCAATAATAACTCATTTGTTATGGAAGGTTGTTTTGTTATGTTCTCACAGCAATCAGGGCCATGTCGTCAAATGTGACTATGTTGTTCCACCAGTCCGACTTCTAATGTGTGTACTTCGACTGGCCTGTTCCTTATTTAATTATTTTTTATTTTATTTAACCTTTATTTAAATAGGCAAGTCAGTTAAGAACAAATTCGTATTTACAATGACGGCCTACACAGGCCAAACCCGGAAGACGTTGGGCCAATTGTACACCGCCCTATGGGACTCCCAATCACGGCCGGTTGTGATACAGCCTGGATACGAACTAGGGAGTCTGTAGTGACGCCTCTAGCACTGAGATGCAATGCCTGCACCACTCGGGAGCACCATTGCTTATTGCTGTTGGAAAGAGTCTTTTTGATACATTATATGTTATGCTGGTGAATGAGGACCCAAAAGCGACGTAATAGAAACAGAGTCTTTATTCCAGTCTTAAACAAACAATGATTCTCCTGGATATTATCAAAGGTAAATCCAAAACAGGAAACTGAAATCCTCTCGTCAGTAGAGAGGAACGACTGGAGACGCGACCACAGACTGCAGGTCGCTTCAGGAAGGCACAGGCCGTAGCTGACATAGACACCTGCTCACACGCAGCATCTGAAGAAGGCAAAAACACGACAGGGCGGAACAAGGACACAGAACAGCAAACATCAAACAAGAATCCGACAAGGACAGAAGCGGAAGACAGAGGGAGAAATAGGGACTCTAATCAGAGGGTAAAATAGGGGACAGGTGTGAAAGAGTAACTGAGGTAGTTAGGAGAATGGGAAACAGCTGGGAGCAGGAACGGAACGATAGAGAGAGAGAGCGAGAGAGGGAGAGAGGGAGGGGGAGAGAGGGATAGAAAGAGGGAAAGAACCTAATAAGACCAGCAGAGGGAAGCACAGGGACAAGACATGATGATCAATGACAAAACATGACAGTACCCCCCCACTCACCGAGCGCCTCCTGGCGCACTCGAGGAGGAACCCTGGCGGCAACGAAGGAAATCATCAATCAACGAACGGTCCAGCACGTCCCGAGATGGAACCCAACTCCTCTCCTCAGGACCGTAACCCTCCCAATCTACTAAGTACTGGTGACCACGTCCCCGAGAACGCATGTCCATGATCTTCCGTACCTTGTAAATAGGTGCGCCCTCGACAAGGACGGGGGGGGGGGAGGGAAGACGAACGGGGGCGCGAAGAAAAGGCTTGACACAGGAGACATGGAAGACAGGGTGGACGCGACGAAGATGTCGCGGAAGAAGCAGTCGCACAGCGACAGGATTAACGACCTGAGAGACACGGAACGGACCAATGAACCGCGGAGTCAACTTGCGAGAAGCTGTCGTAAGGGGAAGGTTACGAGTGGAAAGCCACACTCTCTGACCGCGACAATACCTAGGACTCTTAATCCTACGTTTATTGGCGGCTCTCACAGTCTGCGCCCTGTAACGGCAAAGTGCAGACCTGACCCTCCTCCAGGTGCGCTCACAACGTTGGACAAAAGCCTGAGCGGAGGGAACGCTGGACTCGGCGAGCTGGGACGAGAACAGAGGAGGCTGGTACCCAAGACTACTCTGAAACGGAGATAGCCCGGTAGCAGACGAAGGAAGCGAGTTGTGGGCGTACTCAGCCCAGGGGAGCTGTTCTGCCCAAGACGCAGGGTTTCGAAACGAAAGGCTGCGTAATATGCGACCAATCGACTGATTGGCCCTCTCTGCTTGACCGTTAGACTGGGGATGAAACCCGGAAGAGAGACTGACGGAAGCACCGATCAACCGACAGAACTCCCTCCAAAACTGTGACGTGAATTGCGGGCCTCTGTCTGAAACGGCGTCTAACGGGAGGCCATGAATTCTGAACACATTCTCAATGATGATTTGTGCCGTCTCCTTAGCGGAAGGAAGCTTAGCGAGGGGAATGAAATGTGCCGCCTTAGAGAACCTATCGATAACCGTAAGAATCACAGTCTTCCCCGCAGACGAAGGCAGACCGGTAATAAAGTCTAAGGCGATGTGAGACCATGGTCGAGAAGGAATGGGAAGCGGTCTGAGACGACCGGCAGGAGGAGAGTTACCCGACTTAGTCTGCGCGCAGTCCGAACAAGCAGCCACGAAACGGCGCGTGTCCCGCTCCTGAGTAGGCCACCAAAACCGCTGGCGAATAGAAGCAAGCGTACCCCGAACGCCGGGGTGGCCAGCTAACTTGGCAGAGTGAGCCCACTGAAGAACAGCCAGACGAGTAGAGACAGGAACGAACAGAAGGTTACTAGGACAAGCGCGCGGCGACGCAGTGTGAGTGAGTGCTTGCTTTACCTGTCTCTCAATTCCCCAGACAGTCAACCCGACAACACGCCCTTCAGGGAGAATCCCCTCGGGGTCGGTAGAAGCCACAGAAGAACTAAAGAGACGGGATAAGGCATCAGGCTTGGTGTTCTTATTTCCCGGGCGATAGGAAATCACGAACTCGAAACGCGCGAAAAACAACGCCCAACGAGCTTGACGAGCATTAAGTCGTTTGGCAGAACGGATGTACTCAAGGTTCTTATGGTCAGTCCAAACGACAAAAGGGACGGTCGCCCCCTCCAACCACTGTCGCCATTCGCCTAAGGCTAAGCGGATGGCGAGCAGTTCGCGGTTACCCACATCGTAGTTGCGTTCCGATGGCGACAGGCGATGAGAAAAGTAAGCGCAAGGATGGACCTTATCGTCAGAATGGAAGCGCTGGGACAGAATGGCTCCCACGCCCACCTCTGAAGCGTCAACCTCGACAATGAATTGTTTAGTGACGTCAGGAGTAACAAGGATAGGGGCGGATGTAAAACGCTTCTTGAGGAGATCAAAAGCTCCCTGGGCGGAACCGGACCACTTAAAGCAAGTCTTGACAGAAGTCAGAGCTGTGAGAGGGGCAGCCACTTGACCGAAATTACGAATGAAACGCCGATAGAAATTAGCGAAACCGAGAAAGCGCTGCAACTCGACACGTGACTTAGGGACGGGCCAATCGCTGACAGCCTGGACCTTAGCGGGATCCATCTGAATGCCTTCAGCGGAAATAACAGAACCGAGAAATGTGACAGAGGAGACATGAAAGGCGCACTTCTCAGCCTTCACGTAGAGACAATTCTCTAAAAGGCGCTGGAGTACACGTCGAACGTGCTGAACATGAATCTCGAGAGACGGTGAAAAAATCAGGATATCGTCAAGGTAAACGAAAACAAAGATGTTCAGCATGTCTCTCAGTACATCATTAACTAATGCCTGAAAGACAGCTGGAGCATTAGCGAGACCGAACGGCAGAACCCGGTATTCAAAATGCCCTAACGGAGTGTTAAACGCCGTTTTCCACTCGTCCCCCTCTCTGATGCGCACGAGATGGTAAGCGTTGCGAAAGTCCAACTTAGTAAAGAACCTGGCTCCCTGCAGAATCTCGAAGGCTGACGACATAAGGGGAAGCGGATAACGATTCTTAACCGTTATGTCATTCAGCCCTCGATAATCCACGCAGGGGCGCAGAGTACCGTCCTTCTTCTTAACAAAGAAAAACCCCGCTCCGGCGGGAGAGGAAGAAGGCACCACGGTACCGGCGTCGAGAGAAACAGACAGATAATCCTCGAGAGCCTTACGTTCGGGAGCCGACAGAGAGTATAGTCTACCCCGAGGGGGAGTGGTCCCCGGAAGGAGATCAATACAACAATCATACGACCGGTGAGGAGGAAGAGAGTTGGCTCTGGACCGACTGAAGACCGTGCGCAGATCATGATATTCCTCCGGCACTCCTGTCAAATCACCAGGTTCCTCCTGAGTAGAGGGGACAGAAGAAACAGGAGGAATAGCAGACATTAAACACTTCACATGACAAGAAACGTTCCAGGATAGGATAGAATTACTAGACCAATTAATAGAAGGATTATGACATACTAGCCAGGGATGACCCAAAACAACAGGTGTAAAAGGTGAACGAAAAATCAAAAAGGAAATGGTCTCACTGTGGTTACCAGATACTGTGAGGGTTAAAGGTAGTGTCTCACATCTGATACTGGGGAGAAGACTACCATCTAAGGCGAACATGGGCGTGGGCTTTCCTAACTGTCTGAGAGGAATGTCATGTTTCCGAGCCCATGCTTCGTCCATAAAACAACCCTCAGCCCCAGAGTCTATCAAGGCACTGCAGGAAGCAGCCGAACCGGTCCAGCGTAGATGGACCGACAAGGTAGTACAGGATCTTGATGGAGAGACTTGAGTAGTAGCGCTCACCAGTAGCCCTCCGCTTACTGATGAGCTCTGGCTTTTACTGGACATGACATGACAAAATGTCCAGCAGAACCGCAATAGAGGCAAAGGCGGTTGGTGATTCTCCGTTCCCTCTCCTTAGTCGAGATGCGAATACCTCCCAGCTGCATGGGCTCAGTCTCTGAGCCGGTGGGAGGAGATGGTTGAGAAGCGGAGAGGGGAAACACCGTTAACGCGAGCTCTCTTCCACGAGCTCGGTGACGAAGATCTACCCGTCGTTCTATGCGGATGGCGAGTGCAATCAAAGAGTCCACGCTGGAAGGAACCTCCCGGGAGAGAATCTCATCCTTAACCTCAGCGTGGAGTCCCTCCAGAAAACGAGCGAGCAACGCCGGCTCGTTCCAGTCACTGGAGGCAGCAAGAGTGCGAAACTCTATAGAGTAATCCGTTATGGATCGATCACCTTGACATAGGGAAGCCAGGGCCCTGGAAGCCTCCTTCCCAAAAACTGAACGATCAAAAACCCGTATCATCTCCTCTTTAAAGTTCTGATAATCGTTAGAACACTCAGCCCCTGCCTCCCAGATAGCTGTGCCCCACTCCCGAGCCCGACCAGTAAGGAGTGATATGACGTAAGCGATCCGAGCTCTCTCTCTTGAGTACGTGTTGGGCTGGAGAGAGAACACAATATCACACTGGGTGAGAAAGGAGCGACACTCAGTGGGCTGCCCAGAGTAACATGGTGGGTTATTAACCCTAGGTTCCGGAGACTCGGAAGACCAGGAAGTAGCTGGTGGCACGAGACGAAGACTCTGAAACTGTCCAGAGAGATCGGAGACCTGAGCGGCCAGGGTCTCAACGGTATGACGAGCAGCAAACAATTCCTGCTCGTGTCTGCCGAGCATTGCTCCCTGGAACTCGATGGCAGTGTTGAGAGAATCCATAGTCGCTGTGTCCATCTTGGTCGGATTCTTCTGTTATGCTGGTGAATGAGGACCCAAAAGCGACGTAATAGAAACAGAGTCTTTATTCCAGTCTTAAACAAACAATGATTCTCCTGGATATTATCAAAGGTAAATCCAAAACAGGAAACTGAAATCCTCTCGTCAGTAGAGAGGAACGACTGGAGACGCGACCACAGACTGCAGGTCGCTTCAGGAAGGCACAGGCCGTAGCTGACATAGACACCTGCTCACACGCAGCATCTGAAGAAGGCAAAAACACGACAGGGCGGAACAAGGACACAGAACAGCAAACATCAAACAAGAATCCGACAAGGACAGAAGCGGAAGACAGAGGGAGAAATAGGGACTCTAATCAGAGGGTAAAATAGGGGACAGGTGTGAAAGAGTAACTGAGGTAGTTAGGAGAATGGGAAACAGCTGGGAGCAGGAACGGAACGATAGAGAGAGAGAGCGAGAGAGGGAGAGAGGGAGGGGGAGAGAGAGGGATAGAAAGAGGGAAAGAACCTAATAAGACCAGCAGAGGGAAGCACAGGGACAAGACATGATGATCAATGACAAAACATGACATTATAACTGTTTTAATAAGATGCATGATCCCTTTACCCCGTTAGAGAAATGCACAGTACTGACGGAACAGAAATAAGTGGTCTACTCTGCTGTGCTCAAGCGGTTAATGACGCTTCCTTCAGTGCACATGTATGCTGGTGTTGGTGTGAGGTCAAATCTGGCCAATGCCCTTCTAACCCACTTTCTCCTTACTTCCCTGTCTTGCTTCACTGTCAGATCAAATAGGTTATTTTTGAGGGATATACAGTATCTTATATATTGTATACAATAGAGACTACCTGTCATATAGTATATTTATCTTGCTTTTATCTAATGAGTAGTTTCCCAAGCTGTGAGGATGCCTGTCTGTGAGAGAGTGTTATTGTTATAAACAGCTGTGTGATGCGGGGACTTCAGGCCTTTCCAACAGCTGCAATATCTGGGCTTCACACACTACCAGGCGGTGTCTGTCTTTGTAGATACTGCAGACTGGGTGACCTCTACTAAAGCTCTTTCCTCATGTGATTTCCTTTCTTCACTCTTCTTCTTTTATGTCTCGCCTCGAGGCAAGCGCTTCATCCAAAACAAAGAGATAATCATTTTCTGCCTGAATCATCCTTTGCAATCTTTTTTCTATTTCATAGCTGGTTATTGCCTGTTTGCAAGGCCTTGGAAAGTGAGCTCAGCATTAGTCTTCACATTGTTCTCTTCAAATTGGTGGTTCCAATGGCTCAGTGAGGTAGAGCATGGTGCTAGCAACACCAGGGTTGTGGGTTCCATTGCTGCTTGGTCCAGATATACACACAGTATGTAAGTTGCTTAGATAAAAGCGTCTGCTAACTGACCATATTAGCATTCACAGCTTTGTTTGGCGGTAGTTAGTTTACAATGAATGAAACCCAAAATTAGCTGATCATCATCATTACTGGTCCTATATCTGAGAACACACCAGACTGATGGTTGGGGTGTTTTCCAAATGTGTTGTTACGGTAACACATGGTTGGCAGTCCAAATGAGATGATGTCATCATGTGAGGCACTGGTGACATTTACAGCAGTTGAATAGTGCACCTGTTGTCATTTTGTCCAAGGAAACCGCTCTCTCTGGCTACTTGTCTGGAAAATGTCTCATTATAGGCCACATCATTTGATTACACATGAACACAGGATGCTTGTCCAAAACAAGAACTACACTACTATGATATATTGCAGGCTTTCTATTCATATTCACCAGGTTGGAATCTGTGATTCTGAATATCTGAATATGAACAATTAGAAATAGACTTGTTTTGGGAAGGAGATTCCTGAATGTAGCAGACGGGGAGTAGAGGATTGCTGTCTGTCCGTCCAGAGGATCAGTTTCCATTACTTAAAGGGATATATCCCACACTGTCGTTTCCTCCCCACCCCAACCCTGCTTCCACCTCTCCCCTGTTGCTCCGTCTTCCCATAGTGCTGTCCTTAGCAACAACAACAAGCAATACTTTTTCCTCTACACTGGGTTTGAGTTGGAAATTTCTATGGATATCTGAACTCATTTGTGAAGACCTCTCTCTTGTAACTGACTGACATTTGCCACTTGAGGAAGAGGAGGACCAATCTAGAGTCAAAAGGAGAAAGGGGAGGGTGAGTCTGTGACACTCTTGACAAGCAACATACTGTGTGAAAGGGTTGCCTTTTAACTCCTAAAAGGAGGGAGGGTGGCTGCTGTTTTGTTGCCCTGACACACAGGGCCTTGTGTACTTGTTACTCAGCTTATTCTGGCAACACCACGTTCAAATTCCTGGCTCGCTGCTCATCTTTGTCTGTTTTTTTCTTTCTAAAAAGGGGGACTGCAAGATTAATGAATAGACCAAGGAGTCTATCAAAGGACTGTTGGCGAGGCACAGCCTGACACCAAAGAAGGTGGCACCAGTTGACACTCCAGCCAAACGTCACCTGGCTGGTATAGAGTTACAGACTTTTTGACTCGCTTGGAGAAAGAGAAGTATTGCATTTGCCTGCTGTCGTTTCCATTTGGAGAATTTTCAGTTGGAGAAGAAGGAACTCTGTGTACACCATAGGAGCAAGTCCTGGGATAGTCTGTTTTGAGGATCCAGTAAGCCATGGCACCAGTGTTTCTGCCCACTGACCTGAGCGGTGGAGCATTATCTCTGTTCAGCTAACATTGGGATCAAAATATTTCTCCCGTCAAATCCCCAAACTAAAATCCAGGTTGTACCAAAGGTAAGCGGGAGTATAGAGCTTAAATTGTGGCGATGTGCAGATGGGTAAATGAATAAGGAAAACATTTGATACTTTAGTGAGCCTCATAGTTGGCATGTTGTGAAACATGTTGCGAAACATGCTCAAAGGGGCATGCATTGGCTGAGCTTAGATTAACGTAGTGTAACTGATTGTCATTTAATGTCTCTTTGTTTAACAAAAACAGTTGGGCTGTGGAAATGGAAAGTAGAAATGTTGAATTTGGAGACCAGATGTGTATACTAATCAACATGGTTGCCCCTCACTCTCTCTCGCTCGTTCTCTCTTTACATCATGTGGTTACGATATCAGTTGCTATTTCCCAAAGGCTATCGGTCAGTTCTGTTCTCACACACATTGTCCAATAATTCCCTGGGGGTTTCCCTGGCCATGTGCTGTCTGTATCAGCATGTGTGGTGGGGCAACTGTATAGGGTGGCTGGGCCCTGTAACCTAGTGGAGTGGAGGAGGGTCCAGTCACCTAGTCCATTCCCTCTCTCCTCTGGGGGATTATGGACATTGAAAAGAGCTCTTTGTGCCGACCAGCACTGGAATTTCTGTAGAGCTCCGTGTCTTTGGGAAACAAACAGCCAAAGTCAACGGAACTTTTGAGCAATGACCTGCTTTTGGAATACCATGGAATACCACTCTAACTCTCAAACTCCCTCTGCCCTATCCCCTAATGGTAGTAGGGAAATGTCGGAGCCTGAGAAAGAATGATTCACTCCCTAACGGTTGCACTTGCATTAAGCCAGGGGGTTAGTTTTAGTCAAGCTTGCCTTGCTGGTCATGCATTTATTAGATAGCAGTGGATTGCGGACAACAAGTGTTTTTGCATGTGAAGGATATATTCTTGTATGGAAATGTTAATCCGATAATTGTAGTGCACCTCTTCTATCCACTGAGCTGCTCACTGTAGTTTCAGTATTTGTTGGTATGAGTTGTTCAGTGATGTCAGTGCTTGGGTGAGAAATCAGTCACATAACATACAGTCACTCATATTGGCCTTGTAATATGTCTTATGAAGAGGCTATAATGCATTGTAAGACTTTTATACAGTCATTATTATACAGTCTTATCATCACAGAATGTAAGGAGCGGGACTGTAACCCGGAAGCTTATAAGAAATCCCACTATGCCCTCCGACGAACCATCAAACAGGCAAAGCATCAATACAGGACTAAGATTGAATCGTACTACACTGGCTCTGACGCTTTTCAGATGTGGCAGGGCTTACAAACTATTACAGACTACAAAGGGAAGAACAGCCGCGAGCTGCCCAAGGACATGAGCCTACCAGCGAGCTAAATTACTTCTATGCTCACTTCGAGGCAAGCAAGTAGCTGATGTGAGTAAGACATTTAAACAGGTCAACATTCACAAGCCCGCAGGGCCAGACGGATTACCAGGACGTGTACTCCGAGAATGCGCTGACCAACTGGCAAGTGTTTTCACTGACATTTTCAACCTATCCCTGACTGAGTCTGTAATACCAACATGTTTCAAGCGGACTACCATAGTCCCTGTGCCCAAGAACACTAAGGTAACCTGCCTAAATGACTACCGACCCGTAGCACTCACGTCTGTAGCCATGAAGTGCTTTGAAAGGCTGGCCATAGCTCACATCAAACACCATTATCCCAGAAACCCTAGACCCACTCCAATTTGCATACCACCCCAACAAATCCACATATGATGCAATCTCTATTGCACTCCACACTGCCCTTTCCCACCTGGACAAAAGGAACACCAATGTGAGAATGCTATTCATTGACTACAGCTCAACGTTCAACACCATAGTGCCCTCAAAGCTCATCACTAAGCTAAGGACCCTGGGACTAGACACCTCCCTCTGTAACTGAATCGTGTACTTCCTGACGGACCGCCCCCAGGTGGTATGGGTAGGTAACAACACATCCGCAAAGCTGATCCTCAACACGGGGGTCCCTCAGGGATGCGTGCTCAGTCCCCTCCTGTACTCCCTGTTCACTCATGACTGCATGGCCAGGCATGACTCCAACACCATCATTAAGTTTACCGATGACACAACAGTGGTAGGCCTGATCACCGACAACGATGAGACAGCCTATAGGGAGAAGATCAGAGACCTGGTCGTGTGGTGCCAGGATAACAATCTCTCCCTCAACGTGATCAAGACAAAGGAGATGATTGTGGACTACAGAAAAAGGAGGACCCAGCACGCCCCTATTCTCATCAACGGGGCTGTAGTGTGGCAGGTTTAGAGCTTCAAGTTCCTTGGTGTCCATATCACCAACAAACTATCATAGTCCAAACACACCAAGACAGTCGTGAAGAGGGCACGACAAAGCCTATTCCCCCTCAGGAAAATATTTGGCATGGGTCTTCAGATTCTCAAAAAGTTCTACAGTTGCACCATCGACGGCATCCTGACTGGTTGCATCACTGCCTGGTATGGCAACTGCTCGGCCTCCGACCGCAAGGCACAGAGGTATAGGACCTCTATGCCAGGCGGTGTCATTGGAAGGCCCTAAAAATTGTTAAAGATTCCAGCCACCCTAGTCATAGACTGTTCTCTCTGCTACCACACGGCAAGCGGTACCGGATCGCCAAGTCTAGGTCCAAAAGGCTTCTTAACAGCTTCTACCCCCAAGCCATAACACTCCTGGACAGCTAATCAAATGGCTACCCAGACTATTTGCATTGCTCCCCCCCCACACCCCCTCTTTTACGCTGCCGCTACTCTCTGTTATTTATCTATGCATAGTCACTTTAACTATACCTACATGTACATATTACCTCAATTACCTCGACTAACCTGTGCCCCCGCACATTGAGTCTGTACTGGTACCCCCTGTATATAGCCTTGACGTTGACTCTGTACCGGTACCCCTTGTATATAGCCTCCACATTGACTCTGTACCGGTACCCCCTGTATATGGCCTCGCTATTGTTATTTTACTGCTGTGCTTTAATTATTTGTTATGTATTTTAGATTTTTTACACTTATTTTTCTTAAAACTGCATTGTTGGCTAAGGGCTTTTAAGTAAGCATTTCACTGTTGTCTTTGGCGCATGTGGCAAATACAATTTGATTTGATTTGATTTTGATCTGATAATGATCACAATTGACTGAATAACGGCCATAAATAAGTTATAAAGCATTATGACACATGTATGCTTTAACTAATTAAAGTGTCATACCTTCAACGGCTTTCACAAAGGGTATGATGATCTTGTGAGTCTGTGTTCTGTAGCTCTGCTGTTCCCCACAGTGGAGCAGGTGGTGTGTTTAGCCTGCAGCAGAGAGTGGCTGTGGTCCAAAACGAATAGCTCTGGGCCAGGGCACTGAGCCTGTGTGTTTAGAGCATCAGCTGAGGAAGGAATGACAAAAACTCTTCCAGGCAATGTAGAGTATGTCAATATTGATATCTTGTTTTATTTTCATTTTGACCAGTGTTTTTTTTGCTGCTTATGGAACATGTGGTCGGTTGGTTTGACACGCCTATTATTCCTACAGAATGATTCATTGTAAATCAGAAATAGTTGCACTTTATAATATATAACTCGGCATCAGAAGCGTAAGTGACCATTTAGTTGAGAGATCATTGTGCATATCAAATCTCCAATCTAATGTTTAAAACATTGTCACGATCGTCTTGATATGAGAGATTGGACCAAGGCGCAGCATGATATGAATACATCTTCTTTTTTATTATACGAAGACGTAACACGAAACACTTATACAAACTAACAAAACAACAAACGACCGTGAAGCTACAAACGCAAGTGCACACACAAACTACTTACGTTCAACATAGACTAGACATAGACAATGACCCACAAACAGCTAAAGCCTATGGCTGCCTTAAATATGGCTCCCAATCAGAGACAACAATAACCAGCTGTCTCTAATTGAGACCCAATTCAGGCAACCATAGACTTTCCTAGACACCTACACTGAACACTAAACCATCTATTCTACTAAACCCCCTAAACCAAACAACACCCTAGACAATACAAAAAACACATACTTCACCATGTCACACCCTGACCTAACTAAAATAATAATGAAAACAAAGATAACTAAGGCCAGGGTGTGACAAACATCTGCATCTGTTGTTAGGAAATGTTAAAAGTCCTGTTTGCATTTTTGTCTGTTGCACCCTGATCTCTTGGACGGGTTTCCTGAACTACACACAGAGATCCTTGTATCCCTTATATCCCTCTGTTCCTTATAAGAAAGTGACAGAGGCCACTATTGGACCTGGAGACCACTATTGGACCTGGCCTTGGCCTCAGCCCTACAGGAAATGCTGCCTCTGTCGGCCACACAGGATGTCCACATATACTGACACTCAGAACCGTTGAGTCTTCTGCCTGTCCTTCTTTGTTTGTCATCTTCTTCCTCTTGCTGTCGCTCTGTCTTTCCGTGATCCTTCCGTGAAGAGATACAATCTCTCATATGGTTCACAGTTCACACAACACGTCCA
The DNA here is from genome assembly GCF_016432855.1 of Salvelinus namaycush. Lineage (NCBI taxonomy): Eukaryota > Metazoa > Chordata > Actinopteri > Salmoniformes > Salmonidae > Salvelinus > Salvelinus namaycush. The sequence continues at coordinate 29,170,781 of NC_052329.1, forward strand.
TCTATTGACTTTCTCAAGCTCTATTTTCTTAAACCTTATTTGAAAATCAGGCAATCATTTTTCATAGGTGCTTCCATAAGATTTTGCTTGTTATATGGAGAATTTTATGAGAAAGTACCATCATACTGGCCAGTTTTACCTATACTTGTCAACCATAACTTGAGTTAAATACTGTGCATTGCTCACTAAACATATAGCCATAAACAACACTTTTAGCCATGTGCAAAAGTGGAAACCATTTATTCTGTCTGGGAGGCCACATCCATTGGTTGTATCCTGTTTACCAATGCTATTCATTAATCCATTCTTAGATTTCTGTTATGCTTTGAAAGCTTTGGATGGTTTTACAATGAATCGTGAAACACTAAATACATCCAAACGTGTGAGGCCAGTTATCCAGTTAAGAAGATAATCTCAGTTTAGACATTCTCTTTTTTATTATGTTAGACTGACCAACCCCAACCACTGACCTTGACTGGCATTGTACACTGCCTATTCCAGATTCCCTTTGTTCTCTGTGGCCTATAATAAACAGTCATATATCTCGCTGGTGCTAAAGAGAAGGAGAGTAGGGAGGGAAGCCTTTGATGCTGTTCACTGTTTAGCACCCTGTACGGTGTACATATTAGGACATACACCCCTCCTGACTGTCCCAGGTGCCCATTGGGTAGGTGAGTCATCTCCAGCCTCTGTCCTAATGATCGTAATGATACAATCAGCCCATGTTACACAGCATGATCTAAGCCAGAGGAGTGGTTAGGAAGAGGAGTGGTTTGGCGTCAGGCCCTTTTAACACTCGGAGAAGCAGCTACTAAGGTCAGAGGTCACTGGAGGTGAAAGGAAGGGAGGGATGAGGGAATCACTCCCATCAACACTTCCCTCGTCACATTGCCACTATCTCACATCCTCATCAGGGCCGTGTTCAGTAGGGACAAATGTTTTGAAATGAGGAGGTACATACTTACCTGAGCTTGTCCAATGAAAAACCATTTTCCATTACCCTTTTCCGTTGCATATTAAAATGTTTAAACGGTGTGTCCTACTGAACACGACACAGATGGAAACAATGACAATCAGAGTTTGTGATTATCAATGGAGATATTTGCATTAAAGGAAAAAAGCCAGTATGATGCATTTCACATCATATGTATCAAAATGCATCATACCGGCTGTATTTCTGTATTTCGAAAGTGACAGTGCATTCGGAAAGTATTCAGACTCCTTGACTTTTTCCACATTATGTTACGTTACAGCCTTATTCTAAAATGGATTAAATAAAAAATGTTGCTCATCAATCTACAGACAATACCCCATAAAGACAAATCGAAAACAGGTTTTTAGACATTTTTGAAGATGTATTAAAAATAAAACACAGAAATACCTTATTTACATAAGTATTCACCTTTGCTATAAGACTCGAAATTGAGCTCAGGTGCATCCTGTTTCCATTGACCATCCTTGAGATGTTTCTACAACTTGAATGGAGTCCACCTGTGGTAAATTCAATTGATTGGACATGATTTGGAAAGGCACACACCTGTCTATATAAGGTCCCACAGTTGACAGTGCATGGCAGAGCAAAAACCAAGCCATGAGGTCGAAGGAATTGTCCGTAGAGCTCCGATACAGATTGTGTCGAGGCACAGATCTAGGGAAGGGTACCAAAAAATGTATGCAGCATTGAAGGTCCCCAAGAACACAGTGGCCTCCATCATTCTTAAAAGGAAGGAGTTTGGAACCACTAAGACTCTTCCTAGAGCTGGCCGCCCTGCCAAAATTAGCAATGGGGGAGAAGGGCCTTGATCAGGGAGGTGACCAAGAACCTGATGGTCTGACAGAGCTAGATTGATGAGGGAAAAAAACAATTTAATCCATTTTAGAATAAGGCTGTAATGTAACAAAATGTGGAAAAAGTCAAGGGGTCTGAATACTTTCTGACTGCACTGTATATATCTTGAAAACTTGATTGCTGACCGACAAAACATTTTAGGACCATATCAACAATGGACTAATGAAACAAATACCAAAATAGAGTTTTTGGGTGGAATCTTCCATTAAGAAAATGTGTGTGTGTGTGTGTCAGTCACTAGAGCGGTGGAGTGGTGCAAAACGCCAAATGATGGAATTTCTCATGGAAGTGGTGTTGCATCCCTCCAAAAGAGTTCCAGACACTTGTAGAATCACTGCCAAGGTTAATTGATGCTGTTCTGGCTCGTGGTGGCCCAACACCCTATTAAGACACTTTTTGTTGGTGTTTCCTTTATTTTGGCCGTTACCTGTATAGTGATTTGTGTACAGTCGTGGCCAAAAGTTTTGAGAATGACACAAATATACATTTTCACAAAGTTTGCTGCTTCAGTGTCTTTAGATATTTTTGTCAGATGTTACTATGGAATATTGAAGTATAATTACAAGCATTTCATAAGTGTCAAAGGATTTTATTGACAATTACATGAAGTTGATGCAAAGAGTCAATATTTGCAGTGTTGACCATTCTTTTTCAAGACCTCTACAATCCACCCTGGCATGCTGTCAATTAACTTCTGTGCCACAACCTGACTGATGGCAGCCCATTCTTGCATAATCAATGCTTGGAGTTTGTCAAAATTTGTGGGTTTTTGTTTATCCACCCGCCTCTTGAGGATTGACCACAAGTTCTCAAAGGTCTGGGAAATTTCCTGGCCATGGACCCAAAATATCGATGTTTTGTTCCCCGAGCCACTTAGTTATCCCTTTTGCCTTATGGCAAGGTGCTCCATCATGCTGGAAAAGGCATTGTTCGTCACCAAACTGTTCCTGGATGGTTGGGAGAAGTTGCTCTCAGAGGATGTGTTGGTACCATTCTTTATTCATAGCTGTGTTCATAGGCAAAATTGTGAGTGAGCCCACTCCCTTGGCTGAGAAGCAACCCCACACATGAATGGTCTCAGGATGCTTTACTGTTGGCATGACACAGGACTGATGGTAGCGCTCACCTTGTCTTCTCCGGATAAGCTTTTCTCCGGATGCCCCAAACAATCGGAAAGGGGATTCATCAGAGAAAATGACTTTACCCCAGTCCTCAGCAGTCCAATCCCTGTACCTTTTCCGAATATCAGTCTGTCCCTGATGTTTTTCCTGGATAGAAGTGGCTTCTTTGCTGCCCTTCTTGACACCAGGCCATCCTCCCAAAGTATTTGCCTCACTGTGCGTGCAGATGCACTCACACCTGTCTGCTGCCATTCCTGAGCAAGCTCTGTAATAGTGGTGCCCCGATCCCGCAGCTGAATCAACTTTAGGAGACGGTCCCGGCGCTTGCTGGACTTTCTTGGGCGCCCTGAAGCCTTCTTCACAACAATTAAACCGCTCTCCTTGAAGTTCTTGATGATCTGATAAATGGTTGATTTAGGTGCAATCTTACTGGCAGCAATATCCTTGGCTGTGAAGCCCTTTTTGTGCAAAGCAATGACGACGGTGTCACGTTCCTGACCTGTTTTCTGTTAGTTTTTGTATGTGTTAGTTGGTCAGGACGTGAGTTTGGGTGGGCAGTCTATGTTTTGTGTTTCTATGTTGGTTTAATGGGTACCTGATATGGTTCTCAATTAGAGGCAGGTGGTTTTCATCTCCTCTGATTGAGAATCATATTAAGGTAGGTGGTGTCACATTGTTTGTTTGTGGGTGGTTGTCTCCTGTGTCAGTGTCTGTGTATGTTACGCCACACGGGACTGTTTCGGTTTGTTTGTTTGTTCGTTCGTTCGGTTTATGTAGTCTGTTCCTGTTTCATGCGTTCTTCGTGTCATGTAAGTTCTTATGTTCAGGTGCGTCTACGTCGTTTGTTGTTTTGTAGTTTGTTAAAGTGTTTTCGTGTTTTTCGTCTTTACTTTAATAAATCATGTCATATCACGACGCTGCATTTTGGTTCAATCCCTGCTCCTCCTCTTCGGATGAAGAGGAAGAGGAATACCGTTACAGAACCACCCACCGAACCAGAACCAAGCAGCGTGAGTTCGAGCAGTGGCCTACGAAACAGGAATCCTGGACATGGGAAGAAGTATTGGAGGGAAAAGGACACTGGGCTCATATTGGGGAATATCGCCGCGCTCGTGAGGAGATGGAAGCAGCGAGAGCCCAGGAGCGGTGGTATGAGGAGGCAGCAAGGAGACGTGGCTGGAAGCCCGCGAAGAAACCCCAAAAATTTCTTGGGGGGGGGCTAAGAGGTAGTGGGCCAAGGGCAGGTAGGAGACCTGCGCCCACTTCCCAGGCTAACCGTGGAGAGCGGGAGTACGGGCAGACACCGTGTTACGCAGTAGAGCGCACGGTGTCTCCTGTACGTGTTCATAGCCCGGTGCGGGTTATTCCACCTCCCCGCACTGGTAGGGCTAGATTGAGCGTTGAGCCGGATGTCATGAAGCCGGCCCTACATATCTGGCCACCAGTACGTCTCCTCGGGCCGGCTTACATGGCACCAGCCTTACGCATGGTGTCCCCGGTTCGCCTACATAGCCCGGTGCGGGTTATTCCACCTCCCCGCACTGGTCGGGCGACGGGGAGCATTCAGCCAGGTAAGGTTGGGCAGGCTCAATGCTCAAGGGAGCCAGTACGCCTGCACGGTCCGGTATTTCCGGCGCCACCTCCCCGCCCCAGTCCAGTTCCACCAGTGCCTACACCACGCACCAGGCTTCCAGTGCGTTTCCAGAGCCCTGTTCCTCCTCCACGCACTCTCCCTATGGTGCGTGTATCCAGCCCAGTGCCTCCAGTTCCGGCACCACGCACTAAGCCACCTGTGCGTCTCCAGAGCCCTGTACACACTGTTCCTTCTCCCCGTACTCGTCCTGATGTGCGTGCCCTCAGCCCGGTACCACCAGTTCCGGTACCACGCACCAGGCCCAAGGTACGCTTTGAGAATTCAGTGTGCCCTGTCCCTGCTCCCCGCACTAGCCTGAAGGTGCGTGTCCTTAGTCCGGTGCCTCCAGTTCCGGCACCACGCACCAGGTCTACAGTGCGCCTTATCCGGCCAGAGCCATCCGTCTCCCCAGCGCCATCTGAGCCATCCGTCTCCCCAGCGCCATCTGAGCCATCCGTCTCCCCAGCGCCATCTGAGCCATCCGTCTCCCCAGCGCCATCTGAGCCATCCGTCTCCCCAGCGCCATCTGAGCCATCCGTCTGCCCAGTGCCGTCTGAGCCATCCGTCTGTCCCGAGCCATTAGAGCCGCCCGTCTGTCCCGAGCCGTCAGAGCCGTTCGTCAGTCAGGAGCCGCTAGAGCCATTCGTCAGACAGGATCTGCCAGAGCCGCCAACCAGACAGGATCTGCCAGAGCCGTCAGCCAGCCATGAGCGTCCAGAGCCGTCAGCCAGCCATGAGCGTCCAGAGCCGTCAGCCAGCCATGAGCGTCCAGAGCCGTCAGCCAGCCATGAGCGTCCAGAGCCGTCAGCGAGCCATGAGCGTCCAGAGCCGTCAGCGAGCCATGAGCATCCAGAGCCGTCAGCCAGCCATGAGCGTCCAGAGCCGTCAGCCAGCCATGAGCGTCCAGAGCCGTCAGCCAGCCATGAGCGTCCAGAGCCGTCAGCCAGCCATGAGCGTCCAGAGCCGTCAGCTAGCCATGAGCGTCCAGAGCCGGCAGCCAGCCATGAGCTGCCCCTTAGCTTAGAGCTGCCATTTATCCAGAACTGCCCCTCAGTCCAGAGCTGTCTCTCTGTCCGGAGCTGCCCTTCAGTCCGGAGTTGCCCCTCTATCCTGAGCTACCTCTCTATCCTGAGCTACCTCTCTATCCTGAGCTATCCCTCTGTCCTGAGCTACCTCTCTGTCCTGAGCTACCTTGTCCCGGAGCTGTCCTTTATCTTGGTGTTGCCCCTTAAATTAGGTGGGTGGAGTAAGAGGGTGGTCATTCTGAGGGGGAGACGTAAGCTGGGATTGACTATGGTGGGGTGGGGACCTCGCCCAGAGCCTGAGCCACCACCGTGGTCAGATGCCCACCCAGACCCTCCCCTAGACTTTGTGCTGGTGCGCCCGGAGTTCGCACCTTGAGGGGGGGGTTATGTCACGTTCCTGACCTGTTTTCTGTTAGTTTTTGTATGTGTTAGTTGGTCAGGACGTGAGTTTGGGTGGGCAGTCTATGTTTTGTGTTTCTATGTTGGTTTAATGGGTACCTGATATGGTTCTCAATTAGAGGCAGGTGGTTTTCATCTCCTCTGATTGAGAATCATATTAAGGTAGGTGGTGTCACATTGTTTGTTTGTGGGTGGTTGTCTCCTGTGTCAGTGTCTGTGTATGTTACGCCACACGGGACTGTTTCGGTTTGTTTGTTTGTTCGTTCGTTCGGTTTATGTAGTCTGTTCCTGTTTCATGCGTTCTTCGTGTCATGTAAGTTCTTATGTTCAGGTGCGTCTACGTCGTTTGTTGTTTTGTAGTTTGTTAAAGTGTTTTCGTGTTTTTCGTCTTTACTTTAATAAATCATGTCATATCACGACGCTGCATTTTGGTTCAATCCCTGCTCCTCCTCTTCGGATGAAGAGGAAGAGGAATACCGTTACAGACGGCACGTGTTTCCTTGCAGGTAACCATGGCTGCCAGAGGAAGAACAATGATTCCAAGCACCACCCTCATTTTGAAGCTTCCAGTCTGTTATTCAAACTCAATCAGCATGACAGAGTGATCTCCAGTCTTGTCCTCGTCAACACTCACACCTGTGTTAACGAGAGAATCATTGACATGATGTCAGCTGGTTCTTTTGTGGCAGGGCTGAAATGCAGTGGAAATGTTTTTTTGGGATTAATATAATTTGCATAGCAAAGAGGAACTTTGCAATTATTTGCAATTCATCTGATCACTCTTCATTCTGGAGTATATGCAAATTGCCATCATACAAACTGTGGCAGCAGACTTGGTGAAAATGTATATTTGTGTCATTCTCAAAACTTTTGGCCACGACTGTATGGTGTACTGTATTCTCAGCCGGAGAAAATATAAACTTTGTTTGGGTGATAGACCATGGAAGGGTGTTGCCACAGAAGGGTACTTTCACAATACCACATTTTAAATTGCCTCTCCCTCCATCTCATAAATTGAGTTCTTGTTTTGAGCTAAACCTACTTTTTGAACTGTTTTGCATTCCATGCAACAAAGTGTGACATTTTGCTCAAGCAAATGGCAGTAAGCAAAATAACCATAAACTCTTAATTTATTACTCTTTCTTCAGAGACAGATTTTAAATTAACCCCTCAATGTTGTTATAATGTTGTTTCAAAATGCTTTATGTTGTGTGTTATTAGGAATTCACCAGTAGTTTACTAGTCCACCGAGTGAAAAGCAGACCAAGTTAAACAACAACGTGCAGCAGGACTTTTCATCACGTTCATGTAGTAAAAATGGAAGTTATTTATGTTGTATTTTTTTCAGTGGCAACAGGTTTGGTCCCAACTCCTAGACTTCTAGTGCCACTTTGTTTCAGTAGGTTGTGTGCTCTCTTGTGATGCAATGGCTGTAGTAACCCTCAATATATCACTTGGTTCAATCACATAAAGAAGTATGTAACTTCTTGATTGTCCCCCACAATGAATTCGGGGAGGGGCCTGTGGCTCTGTCTCCGTCCGTTAGTACGTACATTGTTTGTCACACACGATATCTCAGACAGCACTGGCCTGATTTGGACTAAACTTGGGCGAATGATGTGTCTTGCCATAGAGAGCTGGCGTTTACAAAATTGTACTGATTGGCCAGATGGTGGCGCTATAACACGTGATAGAAAATGCGAAAGGTCATGCCCCTCCCTCCATTTGACCTAAAGTCATGAAATTCAGCACATAGATTTCTCTCCTCCCAAGGAAATCATTTGATTCAGGGACCCATAAGGTCCGCCATGATGGATTTTCCACCATTTTGATTTTGTGAAAAACACCAGATTGGCACCGAATGACCAATCTGCACAAAACTTGATATGTGGCATCTATGGACAAAGGTCTCTCAACGCAATACTTTCCAGACTAGTACCTAAAACAAAATGGCCGTTACTGACCAATATAAATTCACATGTGCGTGGTCTGGTACATAAATGCATATAAATCTGTCAAGGATATTCGTTGCCATAGAGATCTGTCATTTACAAAACTACACTGATTGGCCCAAGGGGGGTGCAACATCATGTGTGGGGGATGACATGTTTACTGTTGCTTTGTTGATTTGTATTCTTATAGGAATATCCCCGTATTGTGCATATTGCATGAATCTTTATATCATCTGATTTACGGTATCTGGTAAAGACTGCCTAAAAGATGCATGCTGGACCTCTTCCCACAGTTGTTTGCTATATTTCTGTGGCCTTGCTCTAAAAACAGAAGGTGCTATTTGGCTCCATCCACATCCAGTTGTGAATAGCCAAGGAACATTGCAGAGTAAAATTGTTGCCATAATCATATGTTCTTTGAAATGCCAAGTATTTATGTGCAGCCACTTGGTTTCCTATAGCAGGCTGTACATGGTGCCTACTACTAGAACTGCTGTCCTCCCCTCTCTAACCTGTTCCCTGACATGTTGGCGTTCCAGTGTCCATACTAACATACCACTTAGCTAGAATATGTGCCCAATACATTGCTTCATTCTAGAAGGTAAGCTAGTTTTGATATTGTAACAGAGCCATTTAGTGTCAATGTCCATGCCAGCAAGCCCAATACAGTGATCCCTCGCCACTTCGCGGTTCACTTATCGCGGATTCGCTATTTCGCGGATTTTCATAATGCATTTTTTTTTTTTTTTTGGTGCATTGTGCTCTGCATTCTGATTCGCTAAAAACTCACTCCCGCTTCTTGTATCAAAACATGCTACGAATTGTGCTATCATTTTGTCGTCTCGTGCAGTTATGTGTACGTACATAAAACAGCTTGGCAAATTTACATTAAGTTGGCCAAATTATCTTGTAATTTCGAACATCTCCTAAACCCATAATGTCGACGAAACGGCCTACACGTGAGTCACTGTATTTGTATACATGTAATAGTTGCTAATTGTAAAAAAAAAAAAAGTTTTCTATTTCGCGGATTTCACTTATCGCGGGTCATTTTCGGAACGTAACCCCCGCGATAAACGAGGGATTACTGTAATTGATTGCTTCGTTCTAGGTAGTATGCTAGTGTGAATATTAGAACAGATGATTTCCGAGATGTTTTCTCAGAGCGAAACATCTCCGGGTGAGAAACACATCAAGCCTCAGGGAGAGATTGCTTACATTTTATAGAGACAGTGAATATTTTATCTCTGAGGATAAAACAGTCATGTGAGCAGATATGGCATTTGAAACTGAAATTATGGATTGTTCAGCTTTATGTTTATTCACCAGTAAATGTAACATTACCTCATGAGTAACAGTCAAATGACCTCATTGGCTTATTTAATTTCCTCCCCTCTGCTATCAGGCTCTTCTCATGTCTCTCTTACAGTTAGAGTAACACCTGTGTGTGTGTGTGTGTGTGTGTGTGTGTGTGTGTGTGTGTGTGTGTGTGTGTGTGTGTGTGTGTGTGTGTGTGTGTTTGCGCGTGTGTGTGTGTTTGTGCGTGTGTGCGTACGTGGGGTGGGGAAAAGAAAAGGAGTGAGGGAGTTTATTTGGTGTCACCAGAGAGACGATTAGAACAAGGTGGTTCATCGCCAGATGGAGGAGGCAGGGCTCAGAGCTGGCAGAGGAAGATAAACCAGCCAATGAAAATACCATCCTCTCCCTCTCCCTCTCTCTCTCTCCCACCTCAGTTCTAATGCTAGTGTTGAGTAATCCTCTGGGTAGGAAGGAACAGGAAGCCAATCATTACCCTGGAACTACAGGACTCCATACGAGACTATTCATTTCTATTCTAATAGCTATTTATTTCAGATGCATCAGCATTTTGGAAGCGCACAAAGAATCTCTTCATTTGAAATTCATGCGCATGGGTAGAGAATCTGTGGAGAATGTTGTCCCACATGCATTCATATGCATGATAAAACCTGCAAATGCTGTGTTTGGATAGTAGGGAGAGGATATTCCAGAGCGTAGCTTGAGTGGACGCGTTACTAGATATCCAACTGTTAACTCTGTGGTTAAATGAAGGAATCATTTCATTTAGCTCTTTCTGACACCCACCCCTGACACAGGAATCTCCTCCTCCATGCAGTATAAAGGCCTAAAATAGATTTTTGACATGAGCTACCGTAGAATGTCTAGGGAGGTCATATCTTGTTGTTAAGTCGAGGACGTTCAGTTCTACACTACCACTGCTGTTTAGGAGTTTCCCTGTCTTGACTAGGGGACAAAAATAGGGAAGAAATTCCCAAATTCACCTAGACAGTCGTATGCCCCGCTATTGCCCGTACTCGCATGCCTTCAGCAAGCCACAAGCTCCCTCCTTCCCTTCAACATTTCTGCTCTCCAACTCATATCCCCATCAAGAAATATTCCTTCATGTGTGAGGGAAAGATCCATGCATGCTCATTTGAAAACAACGCCTGCCTTTATAGCAGTGACTCCAGGCTGCCATTCTTTGCGTTGTTGCTCCTTTAATCTGTGTGCGTGTAGTTAGCAGTGGGCTGGTTCTTTAGAGCGCATCGAGAGAGAAAAGGCTGTCAACAGTATTTGGACAGAGAGCGAGAGAGAGATGAGGCTTTGATGAATGTGATGGCATGTGGTGGGAACTGGCTGAGAATAGGGGCTGGAATCAGATCAAACCAGACTAGATCACAGAGATATATTGGATTAGACAGCGTTCGATGGCGGCCTATTGTATGTTCTATCCAGCTCTCCAGTTGACCTACATTGCCTACATGGAGTTATTCTCTCTGAGTGGTTGCATGTTTGTATTTCTCTAATAGTGTTAATATACACTGTTTCTGTTTTTGGTCAACTCACTCCTAAGGCTACTTCTACCCCTCACCTCTCTTCCTCTCTCACTTTTCCCTTCCCTATTTCTCTCTGTCCTTTATACATTCCTATCTCCATCTGTTATCAGGGCTTGTGGCTGCCAGGCAGGAATGTGGGCTCAGTTCAGTGTAGCAAGCACAGACAGGTTCGTGTTGTAAATGGGAGCAGGTAGCGAGTCAGGGGTGATTGTTGAGGTAGACGATACACCAGTAGGTAGAGCTGCTGGCAGGTAGCGAGTCAGGGGTGATTGTTGAGGTAGACGATACACCAGTAGGTAGAGCTGCTGGCAGGTAGCAGGTACTGTAGCAGCTTTGAAGGAAGCTCTAATTCGCTCACTCGGTAGTTGAGAGCTAGAATCATTTCGTAATGGAGGACGTGTATTTGCTGGACAACTGGCGAAAGGTAATTATTTGATCGCCCTACAACTACACTGTGAGATATTACAAGGGACGTGATGGCTATATCATAAGGTTACTGGGTCTCTCACATATAGTAGTTTCTTAGTATATAGAGTCATGTGAAATATAACTTTGATTGAAGTGTTTTGTTCTGATCATAATGTTTTTTTAATGTTTGACCCTGGGCGTCGAAGGCATGGATGTCGATTAAGGCAGCCCCCCGCACCTCTCTGATTCAGATGGGTTGGGTTAAATGCGGAAGACACATTTCAGTTGAATACATTCAGCTGGATAACTGACTAGGTATCCCCATTTTCCCTGTTGTCATTTCTATAGGTAATATCAGATATTTTAGCTAATTTCTTGGCTGAGTTCTATCATGACAACAGGATAAACTTAATGATAAAGAACATTTGAATCTATGTTGTAAAACGGGATGCATCAGAAACACATTTTCCAACCCTGCACAACATTTTAGGGATGCTAATTACTCTGAGAAGACTTCCATCCAAGACACTTAAATGTACAAAGATGACTATAAATATGGGTTGGGTAACATTGCTTGTGGTTTTCTCGACTAAATTTGCCCACAAGCCTCTAATTTCATAGATAATGGATGCATACGTGTTTTCTTAGTCTCACATACACTCACTCTCAAATCTTGTCAATTATAACACGTGTACAAATATAGGCATGAAAAAGTATGTATAGCAATCTGTTGTGGGACGACTCTGTGGAAAAGCCAAAAACCATTGAATAACAGAGAAAGAATTTGTGGGATAAGGGGAGTGGAGGAGAGGGGTGGATGTAGTAGAGACTGATGGGAAGGCAGACAGACAGACGCAAGGCGGCTGCCATGCATTCCTCTGGATGTGTCAGGTCTCAGGGGAGATCACCCTGTGTGTGTGTGTGTGTGTGTGTGTGTGTGTGTGTGTGTGTGTGTGTGTGTGTGTGTGTGTGTGTGTGTGTGTGTGTGTGTGTGTGTGTGTGTGTGTGTGTGTGTGTGTGTGTGTGTACGTGTGCCCACGTGTGTTTGTGTGTTCGTACGTACAGTACCAGTCATTCAAGGGTTTTTCTTTATTTTGACTATTTTCTACATTGTACAATAATAGTGATTAGATCAAAACTATGAAATAACACATATGGAATCATGTAGTAACCAAAAAAGTGTTTAAAAAATATCGAAGTATATTTTTGATTCTTCAAAGTTGCCACCCTTTGCACACTCTTGACATTCTCTCAACCAGCTTCACCTGGAATGCTTTTACAACTGTCTTGATGGAGTTCCCACATATGCTGAGCACTAGTTGGCTAACTTTCCTTCATACTGTGTTCCAACTCATCCCAAACCATCGCAATTGGGTTGAGGTTGGGTGATTGTGGAGACCAGGTCATCTGATGCAGTGCTCCATCACTCTCCTGCTTGGTCAAATAGCCCTTACACAGCCAGGAGGTATGTTGGGTCATTGTCCTGTTGAAAAGCAAATAATAGTCCCACTAAGTGCAAACCAGATGGGATGGCGTATCGCTGCAGAATGCTGTGGTAGCCATGCTGGTTAAATGTGCCTTGAATTCTAAATAAATCACAGATAGTGTCACCAGCAAAGCACCCCCAAACCATCACACCGCCATGTTTCACAGTGTGAACCACACATGCGGAGATCATCTGCTCACCTACTCTGTGTCTCACAAAGACACGGCGGTTGGAACCAATAATCTCAAATTTGGATTCAGACCAAGGGACAAATTTCCACCGTTCTTATGTCCATTGCTCATGTTTCTTGGCCCAGGCAAGTCTCTTCTTCTTATTGGTGACCTTTAGTAGTGGTTTCGTTGCAGAAATCTGACCATGAAGGCCTGATTCACGCAGTCTCCTCTGAACAGTTGATTTTGAGATGTGTCTGTTACTTGAACTCAGTGAAGCATTTATTTGGGCTGCAATCTGAGGTGCAGTTAACTCTTATGAACTTATCCTCTGCAGCAGAGGTAACTCTGGGTCTTGCGTTCCTGTGGCGGTCCTCATGAGAGCCGGTTTCATCATAACACTTGATGGTATTTGCGACTGCACTTGAAGAAACTTTAAAAGTTCTTGAAATTTTCCGGATTGACTGACCTTCATGTCTTATAGCAATGATGGACTGTCGTTTCTCTTTGCTTATTTCAGCTGTTCTTGCCATAATATGGACTTGGTATTTTACCAAATATGGCTATCTTCTGTGTGCTACCCCTACCCTTGTCACAAGACAACTGATTGGCTCAAACGCAGTAAGAAATTCCACAAAGGCACACCTGTTAATTGAAATGCACTCCAGGTGACTACCTCATGAAGCTGGTTGAGATAATGCCAAGAGCGTGCAAAGCTGTCATCAAAGCAAAGGGTGGCTACTTTGAAGAATCTCAAGCATAATTTGTTTAGAACTTTTTGGGTTACTTCGTGATTCCATATGTGTTATTTCATAGTTTTGATGTCTTCACTATTATTATACAATGTAGAAAATAGTAACAATAAAGAAACACCCTGGAATGAGTAGGTGTGTCCAAACTTTTGACTGGTACTGTATGTGTGTGTTGGCTGAGTTCTGTAAAAGGGGACATCAGCATTATTTGTACGTAAACGTTGCCTGTCTCCCTGTGTGTGGTGTGTGTTCTCATCTAATGAATCACATTACTGACTCATCCTGGCTGAGAGGGGCTGAAGGGGGAATCCCAATCAGCAGTGTCTGTCTTTCTCTAAGAGTACTCATTGATCACTTGTAAGGTCTGACTTTTCACAGTCCCATTGGTCATGCCTAGTTAAACACTCTGGACCATTGTCTTTCACTTGCAATGTATAGAACCTTGTGAATGACCGTGCATGTACAGTATAAACGCCACATGAGACGAGACTTGACTAAAGACAGAGACACAAAGAGTAGATTAAGTGTTCATGTTGCCTTTTGTAAACAGCAGGAGTCAGTAACGGCAGAAGCCATTTGAATCCTTCAGAATCCTTTCATCTCTGTTAGTCTCCTTTGTTAGATGATCCTCTCACAGGTGTGTCATGTTTTGTTCCATAGGATCTTCATGTGTCAGAGGGCATGATCGACAACGCAGTGGATATGGACAGTCTGAACAGGAACTTGCCTGAATGCGGATGGCAGACCCATAAGGTGTTACAGGTGAGGTGTGTGTGTGTGCTAGTGTGTGTGTGTGTGTATGGGTGTATATATACTGAGTATACAAAACATTAAGAACACCTGCCCTTTCCATGACATAGACTGACCAGGTGAAAGCTATGATACCTTATTGATGTCACTTGTTAAATCCACTTCAATCAGGGGAGGTGAGGAGACCGGTTAAGTAAGGATTAAGAGTTGAGACAATTGAGAAATGGATTGTGTATGTGTGCCATTCAGAGGGTGAATGGGAAAGACAAAATACTTAAGTGCCTTGTAACGGGGTATGGTAGTAGGTGCTAGGCATATCGGTTTGTGTCAAGAACTGCAACGATGCTGGGTTTTTCACACTCAACAGTTTCCTGTGTGTATCAAGAATGGTCCACCACCCAAAGAACATCCAGCCAACTTGACACAACTGCGGGAGGCATTGCAGTCAACATGTGCCAACATCCCTGTGGAACGCTTTTGACACCTTGTAGAGTCCATGCCCTGAGTAATTGACACTGTTCTGAGGGCAAAAGAGGGGGTGCAACTCAATATTAGGAAGGTGCTCCTATACTGTTTCGTATACTCAGTGTGTGTGTGTGTGTATGCTGCAGTCTCATCTCTCTAACCACAACCTGCCCTTCACTACCACTCTGTGAGGAGTGTTCTCTTAATGGGGAGGGGCACTTAGACTGTGAGGCCATTGTGTGAGCGATACTAAAAACTTGGCAAGTGACGTTGGAAACAAAACGAAATCCTGACTGTCATCGTACTATGTAATTTGGTTTTATTTTTCCAATGTCAAACCATACCTGCGGCATTTTCTCCTCTTCTCTCGATAACTGTGTCCACTGATGTGACATGTCAAGGCTCCCTGAAGACTAACTAGATAAGAGACAAATGGGTCTGTAACAACAAGCTGCCTCTGTACCCACCTGTGGTTAGTATGGCTCTGTGTTGCTGAGTCCTGGGTTCAAATACTATTTAAAATATCCATCTGGGACTCCAGGCAGTGCTTGACTTGGACTAAAATACAGTGCCAGTACTCATTGTGGGTGTCAGTACCATTTATATTTAGGTGCAGGAACGCCTAAATTATTTTGAGCTAATCTATAGGAGGTGTGAGAGAGAGAGAGAAGGAGCAGAGGGGCAGGGGGATAGGCTAAGAGCAGTAGACAGAGGTTCAGAGCTCTGGAGTGCCACAGGGGAGCAGTAGCACACAGGAAACTGCAGCTGGGTGACACTAACACAGTAGCCTATACTGACATGCAGGAGAGAGACAATGATTAAACCAGCATAAGATCAAAGTGAAAAATATCAAAGAGAGGCTGAAAGAAGAGACTGAACTTGTTACAGTAGGCCTTTGCCCTATCAAGCAGGAAGCACTTGGATGCTCTTCAGAGAGGTCTTAGTAAGGTTTAATGAGGATATATTGGGGTTGTGTTCAGTTAGGCACACTGTAGCAAAACAAATTGGCAACGGTAAATGAAAATCTTTATTTCTATTGGACAGGTTTAGGTAGCATCTCTGTTTCACTCCATTTCAAAACGTTTTGTCCCTACTGAACACCATCCTGATGACAGACAAAGAGACCCTGTAGCGTTTCAACATTTCATCACCACCACCTGCTACAAAATGGTGGCATGGTGATTAGGCCTATCACTAGTCCAAAATGTAATTGCACTACCCCTCAAAGCACTCATGGGCCCTCATATACTACATCTAGTCACTACTGCTAGATGGCCTTTGCCTTAAAGCTATTATCATCTATCTCCCCAATCCTCTTCGCCCGGGCCCAGCTTTAACAGATCGATCTAATTGAAAGTAGATCATCCTATTTGGACAGCCATGGGTTGCCACCCAAAGGAGAGGCTGACTTCATGATCTGTCATAACGCTGCTTGGTGTGCAGATGGGTTGATTGTAAAACAGGTGAACGAGAAAGATTATCATCAAGGATATACAACAGACTCAAAGTGGCATGCCATACATTGGGCTAATGATCATTGGGTTCAACCATTTTACTCCCTCTAGTCTTCTACAGTACAATGTTAGAGTAGCCTAGGCATCAAATTAATTAATTTTGACTACAAATGTAATGCAAACCCCACGTGTGCAATACATTCAGAGAGATGCTATGCTGATGATGACGAAGAGGTTCTTCACAGCTTAGCTCATAATGTATGTCTTCCAGGAGGTAATGTCTCTTAATTGCAGTGCTTCAGTGGTTTCCAGCGAGTGCTGTTACCATGACAACTTTTCCTTCTCCCAAAGCCCCATGCTGGTGTTTTTGCTCTGCGGGCATAACTAGGCTCCCTCACAGCTCACACTCTCTCTGTATAAAGCGATATGTAAACAGCACCAGCAGTCAGCTAGAGCAATGCCACCACACAGAGAAGACATTCATACAGGCTGGATGTCCCTGGGCTATGAAATGAACCGTAATGTAGGCCTGTGATCCAGTGTAGCTGCTAAAACAGAGCTAAAACATATTGTTCTCATGAATAGAGAAGGAATGAAAGGGATCATTCTGAATAGCCAACACAGTCATATAATATATATATTTTTTATTTCACCTTTATTTAACCAGGTAGGCTAGTTGAGAACAAGTTCTCATTTGCAACTGCGACCTGGCCAAGATAAAGCAAAGCAATTCAACACATACAACAACACAGAGTTACACATGGAATAAACAGAACATACAGTCAATAATACAGTAGAACAGAGAAAACAAAAAGTCTATATACAGTGAGTGCAAATGAGGTAAGATAAGGGAGTTAAGGCAATAAATAAGCCATGGTGGCGAAGTAACTACAATATAGCAATTAAACACTGGAATGGTAGATGTGCAGAAGATGAATGTGCAAGTAGAGATACTGGGATGCAAAGGCGCAAGATAAATAAATAAATACAGTATGGGGATGAGGTAGGTAGATAGATGGGCTGTTTACAGATGGGCTATGTACAGGTGCAGTGATCTGTGAGCTCCTCTGACAGATGGTGCTTAAAGCTAGTGAGGGAGATATGAGTCTCCAGCTTCAGAGATTTTTGCAGTTCGTTCCAGTCATTGGCAGCAGAGAACTGGAAGGAAAGACGACCAATTGAGGAATTGGCTTTGGGGGTGACCAGTGAGATATACCTGCTGGAGCACGTTCTACGAGTGGGTGCTGCTATGGTGACCAGTGAGCTGAGATAAGGTGGGGCTTTACCTAGCAGAGACTTGTAGATAACCTGTAGCCAGTGGGATTGGCGACGAGTATGAAGCGAGGGCCAATCAACGAGAGCGTACAGGTCGCAATGGTGGGTAGTGTATGGGGCTTTGGTGACAAAACGGATGGCACTGTGATAGACTGCATCCAGTTTGTTGAGTAGAGTGTTTCGAGGCTATTTTATA
Source organism: Salvelinus namaycush (assembly GCF_016432855.1). NCBI lineage: Eukaryota > Metazoa > Chordata > Actinopteri > Salmoniformes > Salmonidae > Salvelinus > Salvelinus namaycush. The sequence continues at coordinate 29,188,571 of NC_052329.1, forward strand.
GATGACATCACCGACGTCGAGGATCGGTAGGATGGTCAGTTGTACGAGGGTATGTTTGGCAGCATGAGTGAAGGATGCTTTGTTGCGATATAGGAAGCCAATTCTAGATTTAATTTTGGATTGGAGATGCTTAATGTGAGTCTGGAAGGAGAGTTTACAATCTAACCAGACACCTAGGTACTTGTAGTTGTCCACATATTCTAAGTCAGAGCCGTCCAGAGTAGTGATGCTGGACGGGCGAGCAGGTGCGGGCAGTGATCGGTTGAATAGCATGCATTTAGTTTTACTTGCGTGTAAGAGCAGTTGGAGGCCAGGGAAGGAGAGTTGTATGGCATTGAAGCTCGTCTGGAGGTTAGTTAACACAGTGTCCAAAGAGGGGCCAGAAGTATACAGAATGGTGTCGTCTGCATAGAGGTGTATCAGAGAATCACCAACAGCAAGAGCAACATCATTGATGTATACAGAGAAGAGAGTCACCCCAAGGATTGAACCCTGTGGCACCCCTATAGAGACTGCCAGAGGTCCGGACAACAGGCCCTCCGATTTGACACACTGAACTCTATCAGAGAAGTAGTTGGTAAACCAGGCGAGGCAATCATTTGAGAAACCAAGGCTGTCGAGTCTGCCAATAAGAATGTGGTGATTGACAGAGTCGAAAGCCTTGGCCAGGTCGATGAATTTGGCTGCACAGTAATGTCTCTTATCGATGGCGGTTATGATGTCGTTTAGGACCTTGAGCGTGGCTGAGGTGCACCCATGACCAGCTCTGAAACCAGATTGCATAGCGGAGAAGATACGGTGAGATTCGAAATGGTCGGTAATCTGTTTGTTAATTTGGCTTTCGAAGACCTTAGAAAGACAAGGTAGGATAGATATAGGTCTGTAACAGTTTGGGTCTAGAGTGTCACCGAGGCAGCTTTCCAATCTTTGGGAATCTCAGACGATACGAAAGAGAGGTTGAACAGGCTAGTAATAGGGGTTGCAACAATTTCGTCAGATAATTTTAGAAAGAGAGGGTCCAGATTGTCTAGCCCGGCTGATTTGTATGGGTCCAGATTTTGCAGCTCTTTCAGAACATCAGCTATCTGGATTTGGGTGAAGGAGAAATGGTGGGGGCTTTGGCGGGTTGCTGTGGAGGGTGCCGGGCAGTTGACCGGGGTAGGGGTAGCCAGGTGGAAAGCATGGCCAGCCGTAGAGTGCTTATTAAAATTCTCAATTATAGTGGATTTATTGGTGGTGACAGTGTTTCCTAGTCTCAGAACAGTGGGAGGAGGTGCTCTTATTCTCCATGGACTTTACAGTATCCGAGAACTTTTTTGAGTTAGTACTACAGGATGCACATTTCTGTTTGAAAAAGCTAGCCTTAGCTTTCCTAACTGCCTGTGTATATTTGTTCCTAACTTCCCTGAAAAGTTGCATATCACGGGGGCTATTCGATGCTAATGCAGAACGCCACGGGATGTTTTTGTGCTGGTCAAGGGCAGACAGGTCTGGAGTGAACCAAGGACTATATCTATTCCTAGTTCTAAATTTTTTGAATGGAGCATGCTTATTTAAGATGGTGAGGAAGGCACTTTTAAAGAATAGCCAGGCATCATCTACTGACGGGATGAGGTCAATGTCATTCCAGGATACCCCGGCCAGGTCGATTAGAAAGGCCTGCTCGCAGAAGTGTTTTAGGGAGCGTTTGACAGTGATGACGGGTGGTCGTTTGGTCGCAGAACCATTACGGATGCAGGCAATGAGGCAGGGATAGCTGAGATCTTTATTGAAAACAGCAGAGGTGTATTTGGAGGGCGAGTTAGTTAGGATGACATCTATGAGGGTGCCCGTGTTTATGGATTTGGAGTTGTACCTGGTGGGTTCATTGCTAATTTGTGTGAGATTGAGGTCATCAAGCTTAGATTGTAGGATGGCCGGGGTGTTAAGCATGTCCCAGTTTAGGTCACCTAGTAGCACAAGCTCAGAAGATAGATGGGGGGCAATCAATTCACATATGGTATCGAGGGCACAGCTGGGGGCAGAGGGAGGTCTATAGCAAGCGGCAACAGTGAGAGACTTGTTTCTGGAAAGGTGAATTTTTAGAAGTAGAAGCTCGAATTGTTTGGGTACAGACTTGGATAGTAATACAGAACTCTGCAGGCTATCTCTGCAGTAGATTGCGACACCGCCCCCTTTGGCAGTTCTATCTTGGTGGAAAATGTTATAGTTAGCGATGGAGATTTCAGGGTTTTTGGTGGTTTTCCTAAGCCAGGAAGACATCCGGGTTGGCAGAGTGTGCTAAAGCAGTGAGTAAAACAAACTTAGGGAGTAGGCTTCTAATGTTAACATGCATGAAACCAAGGCTTTTACGGTTACAGAAGTCAACAAATGAGAGCACCTGGGGAGTGGGAGTGGAGCTAGTCACTGCAGGACCTGGATTAACCTCTACATCACCAGAGGAACAGAGGAGAAGTAGGATAAGGGTACGGTTAAATGCTATACGAACTGGCCGTCTAGCACGTTCGGAACAGAGAGTAAAAGGAGCAGGTTTATGGGCACGATAGCATAGATTCAAGGCATAGTGTACAGACAAAGGTAAGGTAGGATGTGAGTAAATTAGAGGTAAACCTAGGCATTGTGTAATGATGAGAGAGATATAGTCTCTAGAGACGTTTAATCCAGGTGATGTCATTGCATATGTAGGAGGTATGTAGGAGGTGGAACAACATGGTTGGTTAAGGCATATTGAGCACGGCTAGAGGCTCTGCAGTGAAATAAGACAGTAATCACTAACCAGGACAGTAATGGACGAGGCATATTGATATTAGAGAGAGGCATGCGTAGCCAAGTGAACATATGGGTCCAGTGAGTGGTTGGGCTGACTCGGGACACAGCGATTCAGACAGTTAGCAGGCCGATGCTAACAGTTAGTAGGCCGGGGCTAAACAAGCTAGCAGTTAGCAGACCGGGTTAGCAAGCAAGCAGTTAGCAGGGGCTAGCAGTAGCAGACCGGGGCAGGAAAGCGAGCAGTTAGCAGGGGCTAACAGTTAGCAGACCGGGGCAGGCAAGCTAGTAGTTAGCAGACCGGGGCAAGCAAGCCAGCAGTTAGCAGTTAGCAGATGGGAGTAAGTCTGTTTTTGCCTCTTCGTGCGGTGACGTCGATAGACCAGTCGTGGATTAGTAGGGTTCCAAGTAGCTCTAGGTAGCTAGCAAGCCTAGCAGGTTAGCAGAATGGACCTTCAGCGGGCGTCGCGCCTGAGGGGCCTGTTGGAATCCTCGGGCAGATTATGTCGGTATTCCAGTCGTAGAGGATCGGCGGGGTTCCGTGCCCCGTACCGGCAGTAGAAGGGGTCCGGATATTGTAGCCCAGGAGTAGGCTTCGGTGGTAGCACAGGAGCCCTGGCCGTGCTAGCTTCAGGCTAATTGGTGCTTGCTCCGGGATGGAAACGCTAGCCAGGAGTGGTCAACCGGGATTGCAGTTAGCTAGTTGCGAAGATCCAGATGAAAATGTTCAGAGTTTGCGGTAGGAATCCGGGTATATGGAGAGAAATAGGTCCGTTATGCTCTGGTTTGAGTCACGTTGTTCGAACTGGCGAGAGCTTCCGAGCTAAAGGTTAGCTGATGACCGCTAGCAATGGTTTGCTGACTGATAGCTGGTAGGTAGTTAGCTGGCTATAGAAATACTTTAGAAAAAAGCAGATCCACGCCACATTGGGTGAGGCGGGTTGCAGGAGAGTATTTAGAAGTTGAGGTTTAGGAAAATATTTTAAAAGATATGCAAAGAAAAAGATGTAAAAAGATATATACAAGGGACAGGCCAAAGACGTCTGACTGCTACGCCATCTTGGTTTCGAGGGGTTATGTACTGGCTGTTTGTCTGGATAGTGAACATGTATTGTGTGACTATCTTTTGCAGTGAAAGGGAGCATCCATCCATTTGGGGTGCATTAATGGTTAGTCAAAAGGCCAACTGTAGCTTGAGGGTAGTTGTCTAAAGGTCTATTCTCTACCCCTTTTAGCTTTTCCAAAACATTTGATGATATTAAGTCTGCTTCCAATCATTCACTTATACTGCCATATGAGGCCAAATGGAGCTAATACACTGATAATTGAGTATGTGACCTTTCTGTTCGTAGAGCACGCCACTGGATCTGTTTGAGAGCGGCAAGGCGCTGAAGGTCCAGGCAGAGCGCCCCCATCTGGTCAGTCTGGGCAGTGGCCGTCTCAGTACGGCCATCACACTGCTGCCCCTTCCCGAAGGTGAGCTAATATTTCTTCTATCCAAATGTCAATAGTGAAATGTAAAGGAATGTAGATAGGTGAGGTGTAAGAATTTGGTTGGTCCTTACACCGCTTTTGCTCTTTCATATGTGTGCTTTTGAACAGTGAGGATTTGCATGCACACACACACAATGGAGCACAGAATACAGGAACATGCACATGCTCACACATCAGCCCCAGGAGCATAAAACTGACAGTGGCATGTCCTTCACCCTGCAGTGTTCACTTCAATATCACTAGATATTATATTGGCTATACCCCAGCCAGAAACACACACACACACACACACACACACACACACACACACACACACACACACACACACACACACACACACACACACACACACACACACACACACACACACACACACACACACACACACACACACACACACACACCCAGCAGGATTGAATGTGCTGTGCTCTGACCCGGCTGTCATCTCTCTTTCGGAGTAAGACCATATGACAGCAGGAGTGAGGGCGCGGCACTCTGATAGCACTCACCATAATCATCAACCCATTGGTGAAATTGCCACAGGGCAAAACAGGTCGATTCGTCCACCCTAGAAGTCGGGGGAACCAGATATCATATGAACATGTCATGAGCAATGGCAAAATGTGTAGAATTGCAGGAAATTTGCAGTCAACTTTGGGAACGAAAAATGGTCTAATTCCTCCTCCTTATTAATTTTCAAACAGAAATGGGGTGTGCCTTTGGTGGTTCATCGATGTGTCATTCTAGTCATGCACACCGCACCGACGTAGCTAGGTATTTAGCTAAACTAGGCACTTGTAGCTAACCAGTAACTCCTCCAGTATGTGTTGAGGTCATTTCACAGGATTTGTTTTTGAACGGAAGAAGTAGAGATCGGTAAGAAATGGCACTTCTGTAGCCAAATATCTTATTCATCCATTTAAAAAAATGTTTTGCATTAAATGACCTGGTATGATGGTACATTGATCAGTTGTACAGTTTAAAGCTTTTATTTTTGCGTTTTTTCCCAGTCAACCCTTAAAGTAACTGTCCAGTGTTTCCAGAATTCTATGAAATAGGACCTATAATTATGTTTTCCTTCCAAAAATGTTTAATTAGTTATGTTAAAAAAATCAGCTTTTCTGCATTGGAATGGTGTGGGCATTCCCCAACAACCCAAAAAAATGTGAGTATCCCACTGATTAGCCAGATCATCCTCCTCAGGAGGATGACATCCTCTATGAGGAAATAGAAGGCATTTTTTAAATGTTCTGTTTGAGATACAAGTTTGACGTGGTGTTTTTGAAGTGTTTTTTTCTCCAATTTATGCCTTGGCCACAAATACGAGTATAGCATGAGTCAACAACATTATTTGGGTATGAGTTAACAGAATAGGAACTTTTAAAAGTAAGACTTTCACTGGCCAGTCGTGGCTGCCCAGTGAGCACGGGCTAACTAATATGCACAGGGGTCCATTGTTGCAAGGTTCCGTCGGCCCCATAGTGACGAATGACTACATGGCTACGTTTGCATCAACTATGGGTAGCTACCGCAAGAGTTTGGACTTCTGTTAACGTTAAAAAGAAGGAAGTACACAGTGTCCTTCGCCCCGATCCCGGAAGTAGCTAGTTATTTTCCGGATGTTGACAAACAGTTTTCTATAACAGCTTGCTTAGCTTTAAAGAAGTCATTCGTCACTATGGAACCCGTGCGAATTGGGTGGCATGATCACGGGCTACCCAATTCGCACGGGGTCCATTGTTAGCAAGGACATCATGTCGTAACGTTAACAGAAGTCCAAACTCTAGCGATAGCTACCCATGGTTGACGCTAACATAGCCACCTAGAGCAATGTAGCTATCAAAACAACGTCATTCGTCACTATGGGGCCGACGGGACCTTGCTAACAATGGACCCAGTGCATATTGGGTCGCCCGTGCTCATTGGGTAGCCACACAGTTACTTTAAAACTGCAACATTTTCTCTCAGCCTCATGGCAAAATGGGTTGAAATGCAGGTTAGCCGTTTTTCCTAAAACAAATTTGTTTACCCCAAAAATATCTTTTGGGGGAAGGCCTTCCAATTATCTTTCCACTTATACTGTGTACTTAAAATACCCCTCCATATACCCCTCAAAATACCAAAGAGAGGCATAATAAGTAATGTCAAACAGGAAATGTGTTTTAATCTTTATTTATTTAATTGACCCCATGGACCCTCTGTCTATTATTCGTACCCCCCAATTTCTACACCATAATTTGGCCCTGATCTCATCCCCCAACACCTCCCCTGCCTAACACCGCTTTACTATCCTCTCCCCATCTCCTGCACTGTCCACCACCCCCCTGCCTAACACCGCTTTACTATCCTCTCCCCATCTCCTGCACTGTCCACCACTCCCCTGCCTAACACTGCTTTACTATCCTCTCCCCACCTCCTGCACTGTCCACCACCCCCCCTGCCTAACACTGCTTTACTATCCTCTCCCCACCTCCTGCACTGTCCACCCCCCCCCCCCTGCCTAACACTGCTTTACTACCCTCTCCCTACCTCCTGCACTGTCCACCACCCCTGCCTAACACTGCTTTACTATCCTCTCCCCACCTCCTGCACTGTCCACCACCCCTCCCTAACACCGCTTTACTACCCTCTCCCCACCTCCTGCACTGTCCACCACCCCTCCCTAACACTGCTTTACTACCCTCTCCCTACCTCCTGCACTGTCCACCACCCCTGCCTAACACTGCTTTACTACCCTCTCCCTACCTCCTGCACTGTCCACCACCCCTCGCTAACACCGCTTTACTACCCTCTCCCTACCTCCTGCACTGTCCACCACCCCTGCCTAACACTGCTTTACTACCCTCTCCCTACCTCCTGCACTGTCCACCACCCCTCCCTAACACTGCTTTACTATCCTCTCCCCATCTCCTGCACTGTCCACCACCCCCCTGCCTAACACCGCTTTACTATCCTCTCCCCATCTCCTGCACTGTCCACCACTCCCCTGCCTAACACTGCTTTACTATCCTCTCCCCACCTCCTGCACTGTCCACCACCCCCCCTGCCTAACACTGCTTTACTATCCTCTCCCCACCTCCTGCACTGTCCACCACCCCCCCCCTGCCTAACACTGCTTTACTACCCTCTCCCTACCTCCTGCACTGTCCACCACCCCTGCCTAACACTGCTTTACTATCCTCTCCCCACCTCCTGCACTGTCCACCACCCCTCCCTAACACCGCTTTACTACCCTCTCCCCACCTCCTGCACTGTCCACCACCCCTCCCTAACACTGCTTTACTACCCTCTCCCTACCTCCTGCACTGTCCACCACCCCTGCCTAACACTGCTTTACTACCCTCTCCCTACCTCCTGCACTGTCCACCACCCCTCGCTAACACCGCTTTACTACCCTCTCCCTACCTCCTGCACTGTCCACCACCCCTGCCTAACACTGCTTTACTACCCTCTCCCTACCTCCTGCACTGTCCACCACCCCTCCCTAACACTGCTTTACTATCCTCTCCCCACCTCCTGCACTGTCCACCACCCCTCCCTAACACCGCTTTACTACCCTCTCCATACCTCCTGCACTGTCCACCACCCCTCCCTAACACAGCTTTACTATCCTCTCCCTACCTCCTGCACTGTCCACCACCACTCCCTAACACCGATTTACTACCCTCTCCCTACCTCCTGCACTGTCCACCACCCCTCCCTAACACCGCTTTACTATCCTCTCCCCACCTCCTGCACTGTCCACCACCCCTCCCTAACACCGCTTTACTACCCTCTCCCTACCTCCTGCACTGTCCACCACCCCTCCCTAACACCGCTTTACTACCCTCTCCCCACCTCCTGCACTGTCCACCACCCCTCCCTAACACCTCTTTACTACCCTCTCCCTACCTCCTGCACTGTCCACCACCCCTCCCTAACACCGCTTTACTACCCTCTCCCTACCTCCTGCACTGTTCACCACCCCTCCCTAACACCGCTTTACTACCCTCTCCCTACCTCCTGCACTGTCCACCACTGCTACCATTCATCCTGGGAATTCCTTTCTCCATGCCCCTCTCTGTCTGGAGTTCTGCAGGGAGTTGGGTATGGAATGCACTGAGAAGGCTCCATCCCAAATGACACCCTATGCCCTATATAATGGCAGCTTATTCCCTATGGGCCTTGGTCAAAAGTAGTGCACTATATAGGAAATAAGGTGCTATTTGGGAGGCAGCCTTGGTCCAGAGGGGAGAGGATGAGAATGCGTGTTGCACTGTGATGTGACATTCCACTGGGTTTTCTCCTTTTATCTGGAGCCCCAGTAGAGATGAGGCTGGACAGGGTCACTGTTGGGCAGAGGGAGGGGGTTGTGAAGGGAGGAATGGGATTTAGTTACAAAGCATTTCTGTTTTTTAGCGTGTCTGCCTAATTTAATGCATGACTGCTGGATATGACATTGACTCCCGCCATGAGTTACAGACTTGTTCAATGGACTATATCAGAATAAAACAAGATTACGTTATCATTCACTTATTTTGAAGGTTTCACTTCTCTTGTAAGTTATTCTGTCACTTAATAAATAGGTAACTTTGTCATTATACAGTAACAACATGGACGTTGTACACAGTAAGTAAAACACTGTAGATGAAAGTCAATTTACAGCCACTAACAGCCACAGTCAACATACTGTCACATTCTTCTCTTGGCAACATAGTTTGATAAGAGACTGCTTCTATGAACATTGAGGGATCATTCTAGCCTGGTAGTCAAATATTTTAGTGCTTCTTTAGCCGTCTTTTATTTTAACAGACAGATCAGGCTACCACCAGGCTAGAATCCCTCAGTTCCAGTCTTCATCTTTTGCACATACTCTTCTGGGTATTGCTCCTACAGGTAGGACCACGTTGGGACATGGGGCGATGGACATCAGCATCCAGGGCCCAGGAGTTGCCGCCCAGCACTGCTACATAGAGAACCGGGCAGGGATCATCACTCTCCACCCCTGTGGGAACCAGTGTGCCATAGACGGGCTTCCTGTCACCAAACCGGTCCGCCTGTCACAAGGTATGGCTCCTTACAAACAAACTGACTTGTGGAAATAAACCTCAATTGTAAGGAGTCTGTTTCTGCATACCTATAACTCTTATTGTGATCTATTATAGTATCACATTCAACATAGAATAATGACGTACAGCAACAGATGCACATACTGTTTCAAGATGATTTGACAAAAAACAAACATGCAATTAAACATTTGTATGTGATATTGCTTTGGTCATTGAGAGGAACTCAATTAGAATCCTGGACTAACCAATGCACATGTATACAATTAATGCCAAAGATCGATGCCTATTTGCTAACTGTGTAACCAGCACTTACAAACCCCAAATCGATTAAGATGGGAGTATTAGAGTCAAGAAATCCATTCAGTAAATGCAAATGTGTGCTTTTTCTAAACACATGGATTGAGAAATAACCACACGTTCCTGTGGGACTGTAGTGAATTATTTGTTACCACAGTAAACTTGACTGTGCTCTCAAGCACACTGCAATATTACAACATGGCTGGAAGGAAGCCTATTGATTTTCAATACATCACATTCTTTCACCAGGATGTCTGAATTTATGCTACGAGAGCAACAGGAAATAAAGCAACAGGCCCTCCCCCTGGGAGAGTATCTATGACATTAGTCATAGTACTTACAGTTTCTCAATGGCTTCTTGGCTCCATAGGATCACAGGAACTTGATAGTCATAAACTAAAAAACAGTAACGAGAGAGCTAACGGTTGGAGGCTAATGATGACACTGCCTGTCTCCTGGCATCCCCCATCCTGGATTTTCTTGTAAATCCGAGCAGGGACATTGCTATTTTTATTCCACCCCTCTTACACCAACAGATCCCCAGGGGTAAAAGGTCAAATAATGATTTTTGAGGGAATCATGAATATATGTATATTTTTTGGTACAAAAAATGAATTGTACTGGTGAAGAATAACTTCAAGACCAACGTGGTGTCATTGATTGTGCTGACTCAAGATCTGTGTAATAATATGTAGAGATGAGTTAGTTGATACCTTTGACACTGTGGCGGTCATATTATGTAACAAGCATCAGTGAAAAGTTGGAATTGCTACTGTCATTCAAGATGCAGAAGTTCCTTGGTTTTTCTGGGTGAGTGGTAAGCTTTTGAAAAGAATAGACTGAATCCAGACTTGAACATTGTGGTGATATTACATTTTCATCTCAGAAGGTACAGCATATACCTTGTTCTCTGATTTATAGCACAGAGCAGTGGTCCTGTGAAGAGAGTAAGAGACATATTGAGGGCTTTGTTTAAAGCTGAGTGTATGATGTTAACATGTGGACTATAAATCCATTGAACCCTTCCCATAATAACTTGTTAGTCAGTCAGTCAAACAGACTCAGAAGATACTAAACTAATACTGGAGGAAATGGGTGAGGTTGATTCAGATGACAGAGATTTGGGATTGCACATAGAAGCTCTGACCCAGGGTTAGTGCTCGTCTCACCCCGCCCCACCGAGCCCCCCTCCCACACACCACACCAAACCTTTTTTTCTTTCTCTCTGGGGTGGATATTAGTTTGAGCCTGTGTCGGAAACAGCTGTTCAACTTCGACCATCTCTCCTGCTGCAAGGAGCCCCGGCAAAACAAACGTGCGGGTGTAGTCCACTGCTATAGTGACTGACTGATAAATAGGACATTGCGCGAGGCTGCGTTGGAAGGAGCAATATACAACGAATTGTAACGCAGCATATTTCACTGAAATGGATTGTATGCCTACAGTACGCGTTGGATGAACCAACTGTTCTACTGGCTGCACTACAAGGCAGGTGGACAGCGTATTTTGTGAAAACATAACGTAGCCTATGTGAGTAGCCTGTGGAAGAATACTGACAAATATTACCATAACAAAGGAGTAGTCAGGACAAGCCCGCCTTGCCGCTCTCTTCTTCTTCAACAATCATTTTCCATTCAGGAAAAACACGTGGCTGTTTTTAAAGGAGCAGCTGCGATGTTAACAGCAGAGGGCAAGAGGACTTTCATCTGGATTTAAAGTAAGTGTTATAGTCAGAATTAAAGGTAATGTCTATGTTGTATAGTATTGCAGCTGTGTGAATTTATTGTATCTACCAACTTTTTGCAATTGGTTAATCATCAGTTGTGGCCCACAAACCGAAAGCGAGTCGCTAGATTCGTTTCAGTAGATGGGTGACGTACAGTAAGTATAACATTGTACGTTCAAATGATACATTGTAACGTTACCCTAATCTCGAAAGTAGACATTGTCTCCTTTATTGATATCGTAAAAAAAGAGAATACACCTGCACCAGTAAAATAACATTGACCCGTTGTATTAATATTGACAGCAAAACATATACAAGGATAAAATCTCTAGCCAAATCCTCCGCTATGACAGGGCAGTGATCTCTTTTCATTTTGGCATGGTCACCAGGTGCCTGTATACTGTTACATTTCTATTCCTGGTCCATGAGACCTAAGCATGCTGTTAACCCTGTCTAGAATCTAGACGCAATCTATTCTCATATTAGCAAGCCTACTCAAAACTCCCCCCTCCAAAATCGGTCATTTTTGACACATTGCATTGACCCCATTGCATTGACCCCATTGCATGCATAAAGAAACAGGAGGTGCACCACCTCTGCAAACAAGCATCAGGCTGCCCTAAAATTCACTCCTTGTTTACAGCTCGGTGAGCCACATATCCTGCTGCTCGTGCTTGGTTGAACCTGGACTCCTCTGTCTGTGAGGCCACATCCACAGAGCATTGATAGAGAAATAACCCATAGCCATCTGTTTCACTGACTTGACCAGCAGGAGTATTTATTGTCTTATGTTGTTCTGGCAAAAGGAGGTCAGGGATGGAGTGCGAACAGTGCACATCTGTTACTAGACCCCCTGACACCTCATTATGCCACTCACAGGAGATGGCAGATAGTTTCAGGATATTGTATCTGGGATAAATGTTATGGAATAGATTTCTCAATTATGAAAGTATATGAAGAGGGAACCTGAAATCAGTATCAATGGTGTCAAATGCCACATTATATACTGTAAGTGGTTGACTGTCTCAAATTAAGTGGATTGTATCTTACCAAAATACTTGACTGTCACCATCATTAATTTTATTCATCACAAGCTTAAAATGTCTCATCGGGTGTTGCTGTATAGGATACCTATACCCTCTTTAGAAAGTAGGCAGACATCATAGTTATGACATGTATTGATATACCAACTCAGTTATGTTGGATATGCCAACTTCGTTATGTTGGTGAAAATAGAATGGTCATATGAGAACTTCCACTGCTTTCCTGTGTATCTCCTCTCTATCTCTTGGTATGTGTGGCTGCACTTTATGGCCTCTGCATTGGCTAAAGCTTTGAGTGATTAACTGGTGAGCTTGAAAGTGTCTGGCCTTTCCTTAAGCAGTAAAACACAACAAAGCCATGGCAACTGTCTTGCTTACTTTTTGGCATCCCTTTGTCCAGTGTGTCCTCTGCTTTAGAGATGTCTGACACTCTAGGTTTAGTGTCTGGTCTTCTGTGTTTTATGATGACACAGTTAAATGTGAAATTGTCAAACACTGTGAGCTTAAATGATAGTTAACTAGTAGTAAAGGAATGGAAATACATTTGGTCTTACTACTAGAAGTTGATTTATTGATTGATTTTAAAGTCATGAAAAGTTTATCTGAACTAGAGATAATAGTTCAGGTTAGTCACAGATGGAGGGTAAGAGGGACTCTTTCTTTGTTGAAGCCAACTGGAACTCAGTTGATCTCTATTCTTCATACATGCCCTCACGTTATCACAATTCCAAGTATTTGCTCTCAACCCAGTTTCCTAGATCTTATTTCAGTGGTCCCAATGGCTTACTTTCCAAGGCTTAATAATGAAGATCTTTTTGGCTAACTATACTACATTTAAATGATGATATGAACATGCTTTCATATTGTTGCTTGGCAAGGGTTTAACTCCAGGGAATATGGTCTCAATTTATTTTACACTACAGTGATATATACCAATGTAGTACCCCTCAGGTATACCAACCCAAACTTCTCCTATGGTTTCTTTCATCTACCAGGTTTTCATGAAAGAATATCTCTTGAGGAGATTTGAATCCCTACCAGTGTCAAAGTGTTTTCAGGGAATAATGGTCTGTGCTCTCTGGTGTCACTTCTAGTTGTGTCAAAGTTACCTTGAAGTAAAGACATATCCACACCCATCTCAGACAACATCATCTGTGATTTTCTGTTTAGAGTATTGAAAATATAGTAATGTCAATGAACCCGTTGACTTCTCTCAATCAAGTCTTCTACTTGAGTAGGCTACATGGTAAACTTTTTGTTGTAATTGAATAACATGAATATGGTAACTTGCAGAGAAAACCCCATACGAGATATGAAAGATGTACGTTGGAGCCATTCCCAAAGTGCACTCACTGTGATGAGAACCCATGAGTTCTGCCAATATTGGAGTATTAAAGGAGAACTCTGCCTCGCAACGTTGAGAGAATCAATCTCGCTGATTAACTGTGAAGATCTTGGCTGCGCAGCCGGCACCCCCGTTCTCTTCCAACAGCCCCAATTAATTATATTCTGTGAAGATTTTTTCATTTACCATTGAAGCATGTCCTCTCCCAAATGACGTCATGAATTTTAATTAAAAAAATGGCAACGTGTCATATTTTACTGTCAGGTTGTTTTAGCAAACACTTGATTAAACGTTGCGCTCTCTCTCGTGGTGATGTACAGAGATCAGAGTTTTTTTTAAGCTCAGCCTTCTACTGAACAGAGTTATGAAATATTGTTCTTAATCCCAGCTCCATTATTTTCCCTGAGTACCCCACCACGCCCCATAATTTTCCTCGAGGCCCAGCCCATTTTTTGCCAGATAATGATAATTTTGCACAAAAAAACAATATTAGACAGGGCGACTGGTCTAAAAATTGACCAGCCCATCTGGCATTTGCCAGAAATACCAGATGGCCAGTCCAGCTCTGGAGTGGAGAACCCAAGGATCTATTCTACAACCCTGTCACTGGTTTAGTGCTGTCGCTGCCTATACTCTGTCCTCTCCTATGATTAACCAAAGGTGATTGACTAGGGAAGGTCCAATGGGAATGTGACCCCTACAAGTGCTCTAGTGGAGGTCTCCATGGACCACCTAGGTCCTAGGGAGTTGGGTTAGGTATCTCTGTAGTCTGATTTGGCATAATTGTGTTCTGGTTAAAAGACAGCGAACTGTCATTTGCCCAACGCTGTCTCAGTAGAGATAAGTTGAGGAGGAACCCCTAGACAGAGGCACGGTGGGACAGCATGACGAGGGCATGGAGGTGAAGGAAGGTGCTGCAGTGAGGAGCTCACACCCTGAGAGTTTTTTTACGTAAGGGAGAATTTTTAGTTCACCCAAAAATTTGAGGCCTCTCACACTTCAGTGTCGTGATGCCAAAGTATTAGCAACATCCACACAGTTGCTTATCATATCAACAATGTATACTCAGGTCTTAGTAGACTGCTTATAACTTAGTGCCCAGAGTTTTCCCTGGTCAGTTCACATGGTCTGGAAATACTCCGGGTCCTACTCTTAATACAGACAAATTGTGAATGAAGAGAGTAAGTATGGAAGCCTCCAGTCTCCAGACAAATGTTCACATCCAGGTAAGTCTGATGACAAGAGGCAAACATCAAACGTGGACGCTTCTTAGTATGTTGGTCTGTTGTACCGCCAAACCAACAACAAATGATTCATGATATTCATTCTCAATGTGTTACCACCATCAATCCATTTTTATTTCTGTAAGCAAAGTCTCCATTTATCTATTCCTCTGTACATTAGCTATAGCTGCAACAAACAACTGCTAGATGTATTGAATTCCAGCACAGTGATTGCCTGGGGACCTTGCTAATGGTATTGACTCGCTCAATTACTATTTGTTATTGTGAAAGATAGTTCAAAATTAAAACGAGGCACTATAATAGCAGATTGCTATTCTACGTGTCCCGTATTCTGATTAGACCTGCATGCTGGATCTAATTTATGATTCCATTCAAGGAATATCCCCGGGTGAAGGCAAGTGGGCCCAGGCCAACCCATTGGGGAGCCAGGACCACCCAATCAGATTGAGCAAAAAAAGTCAACACACCCATATTTTATCTTTAATACGCTTTAGAAATGCTACATTTGGCAAAATGTGTAGAATAGCACAAGAAGCTATAAAACTGCACATTTTCCTCTCTGTCCATGGCAAAATGTGTAGAATTGTAAGAAATTTGCTTTAAAGCAGCAACATTTTCTCTCAGCAAAATGTGTAGAATAGCATGAGATTAGCTATAAAACTGTACTTTTGAATCTTTGCCCCATAGCAAAATGTGTAAAATTGCAGGAAATTAGCTGCTTTCCAAAAATACATTTCTGGCTATGCCACTGTCACCAGGTACAGTTTACATGATGCACGGCTGAGCTATACTACCATTTCAGGACATAAATAAATGCCTCACATCTCAGCACTCTGTAAATCTATAGTCACATACTGTTGTTTAGTGTTTCCCTATGCCAAGTGATCCATCAATATAAGTAGGTCTCTAATGGCTGAATTGATGAGTCCTCATTGGCAATGATGTGGTTCACAGAGAATGACTCTGTCCTGTCACTATGAGTGGCTACTGACTAGCCATTTATGCAGCTGTCATCAATTTGTAATATTGTCCGTGCAGTAACTCACACAACTAATCATATGGTAATTTCACAATATTTTCCTTGCGTTGATATTGCTCAACCATCAGTCCAAGGCTGGATGTTTGGTTTTGCTCTCCTGCCTCTGCCCCTGAGGAAAGAAAAAATATAAAAAATGCATTAATCTTTGAGCCATACTTCAAGGTTCGTACTAGCTAAAGTTCATTGAGAGAGATTGAAAATTCTTAAACTTGTCATGTCATTGACTCAGACCCAGTTTGATGCCTGTGCTTGTCCAGTGTGTTGTCTCACTCTGTTGTCCACACACACACACACACACACACACACACACACACACACACACACACACACACACACACACACACACACACACACACACACACACACACACAGGGTGCTGTAGTTTGGAAATGGTGTGAGCGAGCAGCTTTTTGTGTGGTTTGCTGACTCAACCTGCCTGTCTGATCCTTGATGGTCTGTCGTGTCACCGCTCAGCTGTAGATGTAGCAGGCAGCAGGATGAGGCTCCGCTGCCCCTCTGCCCTGGGGCTGTGTGTGTGTGTGCACACTTGCCTGCATATCTGTGTATGTAATGTGTGTGTGTGTATCATTATTCATTGTGTATTTATTCCTTGTGTTATTCTTTTTTGATCATTTCTCTTTTTTTTTTTCTGCGTTGTTGGGAAGGGCCCGTAAATAAGCATTTCACCTGTTGTTTAGCAACACAATTTGATTTGATTTGAATGCATATCCGTGTGTGGGGGGTGTCTGGTGCACCAGGC
Organism: Salvelinus namaycush; assembly: GCF_016432855.1. Classification (NCBI taxonomy): domain Eukaryota; kingdom Metazoa; phylum Chordata; class Actinopteri; order Salmoniformes; family Salmonidae; genus Salvelinus; species Salvelinus namaycush. The sequence goes on from NC_052329.1 coordinate 29,205,333, forward strand.
ACTTTTAGTTAACTCTCACTGGAAGCCCCAGACAGAGAGAGGCACACGGGGTCCTACGGCTGCCGAGATCTTTGGATCTTTGGATCAGACTCCCTGAGGGGAGTCTGCTAACATCAGCCCACCATGCATACTGCTTATTCGTCCACTGCCTGTGTTCCAATAGAGCTGAGTTGTTTACTGTACCCATTACAGCTGTACAAGGCCATGTTAACCTGACAGTATTTTACTGCTGTGGGTAACGCATACAGTTCTGCATTCACAGTTCATATCTGCATTCTGCACAGACTGCTTTTAAATACTTTATTTTTCCCTAGGTAACATTTGTGGTGTCAGATACAACCACAGACAAGTCATTACAATCACACATAACAGTGCATTTTTCATCCTCACTTTGCATTTTGACATGTTTTCCTGCTATTACATGACCATGATGGAAGGGTGTGCAACATAGTTTAATGCATGCTATTAATACGTTGGATCAGGCCTGTACAGTGCGTGTGTGCTCTCTGAATAGCCAATGAGTTGTGAGGTTGAGTTGGCTTACGGTGTGTGATGGCTGTAGCCCCGGGGCTATGTCATTTGAAGGGTCGGTCTGACACTGGGCATGATTGACTGCCAAAATGCACAATCTCTATCTGCTGAAGAAGAACAGAGACAGATATTCAGCTGATGTGGCGTTCTCCACTAAAATCTTAAATAATACTGTTATAAAATGTCATCCATCTCAGTACTACCATCATCTTGTTTTATGACACTTGTTTTTATGTTAGCTTCCCTTCTTGCCACCCCAGAGATGTATGTTTCATATACTTTATTATCAAATGTGGAAATCAACATTATATATAATTGAAATGGGTCTGTAACTTATCGAATTTCCCTTTAGTCGAACAATTAAAGCTAATGTTTTCACCAAGTCGTCTGTCGACACAATTTTAAAAAAAATCTTCTGCTCCGCTGCATTGACGTCATCTCGTCTCCCTACACTGATGTGATAGTTACCACGGTAATTCAGCTGTGCCTGTGTTTGTGTCCTAATCACTGGCTGTCCTGTCAGAGCCTGTGAAGTAATCAACTATTCTTCCCCACTTCCATGGAATAAAAAGGCATCTGGCTGCATTGTACACACTGCATGTGTCCCAAATGAAATCCTATTCCCTATATAGTGCACTACTTCTGAACAATGCCCTATGGGCCCTGGTCAAAAGTAGTGCACTGTAAAGGGAACAGGGTGAATCTGGATCGCACCCACTGTACAGTGATGGTGCTCTGATTGAAAAGTTTCCATGAAAGCCTTTTTACCCCCAGGTTCTCTGGTTGCTGATGACAGATATCAGTTAGCAGACCACCCACGCCCTATTTACCTCAATCTAAAATATATTTTCAGCTATTCACTGTATAATGGGACTATGTTTGGACAGTACAGTAGCAACCATTGCTTTCTCCTGATTGCTTTTAGTTAGTAGCATACAGGACTGAATAAGAACGTTTGACATGTTTTAGATTTTTCAAATAAGGCAGTAAGTCGATCAGAATAGGCACTACAAGCATAGGGAGTCTTTTCCATAGAGATAAAACTAAATCTATGGTGTGTTCACTCACAAGGCAATGATCACTGCTTACATAGAAGTGAGTTACAGGCTATGCCTGCCTTTTCATAACCCCTCACCACCTTATCAAGCTGCCAAACCCCAGTGACTTGTAATAACTGATGATGAAAAGAGAAAGTATTTTTCCATTAACACTGTCCAGACTTATTAGATGTGTTTCACTCATTTTACAGAGGCAGCATCAGTTGAAGCTAAAGCTGATGAACTGGCCTGGCCTTGGGGAGTTTAATGCAAGTGTTTAGGTCTTAGGCAAGGTTACTCATCACGCGAGCATGGTTCACTGAAACACCTCCCTTACAAATGCTGCTTTCTCAACCGCCCATGTTTTCTTTTACAGGTTGTATGCTGTGTTTTGGCCAGTCGGCTTTTTTCCGCTTCAACCACCCAGAGGAGGCGTTCAGGATGAAGAGCATGATGCCAGAGGGAAGCAGGGGCTCTGGTGGGAACTACAGAATTCACTCAGGTAATACAGTACTGTCACAGGTAATACAATACTGTCACAGGTAATACAATACTGTCACAGGTAATACAATACTGTCTCAGGTAATGCAGTACTGTCACAGGTAAGACAATACTGTCACAGGTAAGACAATACTGTCACAGGTAATACAATACTGTCATAGGTAATACAATACTGTCACAGGTAATACAATACTGTCACAGGTAATACAGTACTGTCACAGGTAATACAATACTGTATCAGGTAATGCAGTACTGTCACAGGTAAGACAATACTGTCACAGGTAATACAATACTGTCACAGGTAATACAATACTGTCACAGGTAATACAATACTGTCACAGGTAATACAGTACTGTCACAGGTAACACAGTACTGTCATAGGTAATACAATACTGTCACAGGTAATACAGTACTGTCACAGGTAACACAGTACTGTCACAGGTAATACAATACTGTCACAGGTAACACAGTACTGTCACAGGTAACACAGTACGGTCACAGGTAATACAATACAGTCACAGGTAATACAATACTGTCACAGGTAATACAGTACTGTCACAGGTAATACAGTACTGTCACAGGTAATACAGTACTGTCATGACACACTCAAGGTATAGGCCTACCGTTGTATGAACTAATCATACAGAAAAATGTGCAGAAAATCAAATGTAGATGTCCCTCTGGATGTTACAAGATACATTTTTTGTGAGCACTTCACTTGAACCCTCTCAAATACAACGCTAGCATAATATTCAGAATACATGGCCGATGTCCGTTTATGCCAACCTACGTTGGAGTACAATGACACACACTGAATATAAACTACTGGGGTATATCTAAAGGTAAGCAAAGGGTTAAAAGCAAAGGAATTATAAAGACATTTTGAATACCCCGTCAAATGAAAAGACACTGAATAAACAGGGCTACACTTCCTGCACCCAAGGTCCTTGTTTCTGTGTCGCCACAGATGAATGGCTCAGATTGTTAGTGGCAAAGGAAGCAGCTCCCTTACAGGTGCTGAGTTCCACACGCCACAGAAGGCCCCCTATTGCCTTTCCATTTCTGGCCTGGGTGGAGACAGGGTGCAACAGAACCCTGGTTGCCTAGCCTGCTGGCCCTGGTTTCACACCATGCATGTTTTATGAGCTTCTCATTCCTCTCTAGGCAGAGGTGTTCAGCTTCCTAGCCCTGCCCTGTCCTCTCCTCGCAGGCACAGTGGAGTGTGTTTCCCCTTCTTGGCCACCTTTGGGGGATCTGTCCCAGCATCTTGTTATTTCCTTATTTTGTTGCGTGTTGCCGACGTGCCACCGGTGATAAGTATAGCGCATATACATATTGGGTGTTGGGATCTTCCTGGTTTGTTAATGAATGCTTTTCACTGTTGTTTAAAGGGCTTAATTTCTCCTTAGATGTGTATTCCTTGGTGTGGTCGGTAGAGAGTCTCTGTTTTTACCCTTGAAGTACTTAAATTGTGGATTTATTGTGTCACATTAAGGTTGATAGATTTGATTTATGAATATGATCTCTAAGACATTTCTAGTGCTTGCTTGGTAACACAAGCCAGTCACCAACAGTACATTGCAGTAGGCCTATACAGTAGTTCAGCCACGCTCAGTGAGCAGCTCTGACACATTTCCTACCAGGCTCATTCGTATGCCAGCCAGGCAAGCTTTGTTGGCTAAGCACTGCTTATTTTAAGTTGAGGGGTATCTTTTACTGTTTCTATTTTTAAACCTCCACCCTATTCTTCCATCTTCCACTTCCTGTGTGTTTCCTCAACCTTTCCTGCACCGCACCCTTTTCCCTGTGTATTTTAGGTTAACAGAGGGGATTTAAATGCCCTCTTTATCTTAATGATCTCCTGGCTTCAATCTTAATATTCCACCATTTCAAATGGTTGGGCCCTGCCTAGAAAGTCTGATTTAGCTTACACATTCTACAACTGTTTTTTGATGTAGTCAAAATCCCTCTGTTCATTGTCTATTCAGTACAAATTACAATAGGCAAGGAAATATATCACATTGTAGATAACCTAGAAGACTCAATACTATATAGCCTAGGCATATTATTAAATGAAGTATGAATGACAGTATGATTTCACACTAGTTTCAATGTTAATGTCACATGCACAAGTACAGTGATATGCCTTTCTTGCTAGCTCTAATGCCAACCATGCAGTAATCAATAACATTGTAATACTAAAAATAACAAGGTAGAACAAAAACACACTAGATATAAAAATAAGAACAACACGATAAAGTAAGCATACTATATACAGCAGGGATCATCAACTAGATTCAGACGCGGGCCGATTTGTTCTTGAGCAGATGTTCGGGGGGCCGGAACACAATTACAAATAATTTGTAGACTGCAAATTGACCGCAAGAAGCCCAAACCAATGCAGTATAATGTTTGACTAAAACATCATCATTTAAAGCTTGCTTACATTTGCATACGATCATATCTCTCTATTATGTATGGGAATACCTGGGAACATATTTCTTAAATTAAAATCTCTTGGAGCTGATTTCCTGGTGTTTTTACAGTCTTTTATGTCCTGCAATGGAAAAAAAGATATACATTATCAGTCAAAAGTTTGGACACACTTACTTTTTGAAGGGTTTTTCTTTATTTTTACTATTTTCTACATTGTAGAATAATGGTGAAGACATCACATCTATGAAATAACACATACGGAATTGTGTAGTAACCCAAAAAGTGTTAAACAAATCAAAATATATTTGAGATTTTTCAAAGTAGCCACCCTTTGCCTTGATGACAGCTTTACACACTCTTGGCATTCTCTTAACCAGCTTCACCTGGAATGTTTTTCCAACATTCTTTAAGGAGTTCCCACATATGCTAAGCACTTGTTGGCTGCTTTTCCTTCACTCTGAGGTCCATCTTTTCATACAACTTAGCCAAATACATTTAAACTCAGTTTTTCACAATTCCTGACATTTAATCAGAATAAAAATCCCTGTCTTAGGTGGGTTAGGATCACCACTTTATTTTAAGAATGTGAAATGTCAGAATAATAGTAGAGAGAATTATTTATTTCAGCTTTTATTTATTTCATCACATTCCCAGTGGGTCAGAAGTTTACATACACTCAAATAGTATTTAGTAGCATTGCTTTTAAATTGTTTAACGTGGGTCTAACATTTCGGGTCGCCTTCCACAAGCTTCCCACAATGAGTTGGGTGAATTTTGGCCCATTCCTCCTGAAAGAGCTGGTGTAACTGTCAGGTTTGTAGGCTTCCTTGCTCACACACGCTTTTTCAGTTCTGCCACAAATCTTCTATGGGATTGAGGTCAGGGCTTTGTGATGGCACTCCGATACCTTGACTTGGTTGTCTTTAAGCCATTTTGCCACAACTTTGGAAGTATGTCATTGTCCATTTGGAAGACCCATTTGCGACCAAGCTTTAACTTCCTGACTGATGCCTTGAGATGTTGCTTCAATATATCCACATAATTTTCCGTTTCTCATGATGCCATCTATTTTGTGAAGTGCACCAGTCCCTCCTGCAGCAAAGCACCCCCACAACATGATGCTGCCACCCCCGTGCTTCAGGGTTGGGATGGTGTTCTTCGGCTTGCAAGCCTCCCCCTTATTCCTCCAAACCTAACGATGGTCATTATGGCCAAACAGTTCTATTTTTGTTTCATCAGACCAGAGGACATTTCTACAGAAAGTACGATATTTGTCCCCATATGCAGTTGCAAACCATAGTCTGGCTTTTTTATGGTGGTTTTGGAGCAGTGGCTTCTTCCTTGCTGAGAGGCCTTTTAGATTATGTCGATATAGGACTTGTTTTACTGTGGATATAGATACTTTTATACCTGTTTCCTCCAGCATCTTCACACTATCCTTTGCTGTTCTTCTGGTATTGATTTGCACTTTTCGCACCAAAGTACGTTAATCTCTAGGAGACAGAACGCATCTCCTTCCTGAGCGGTATGATCGCTGCGTGTTCCCATGGTGTTTATACTTGCGTACTATTGTTTGTACAGATGAGCGTGGTGCCTTCAGGCGTTTGGAAATTGCTCCCAAGGATGAACCAGACTTGTGGAGGTCTACAATTTTTCTTCTGCGGTCTTGGCTGATTTCTTTTGATTTTCCCATCATGTCGAGCAAAGAGGCACTGAGTTTGAAGGTAGGCCTTGAAATACATCCACCGGTACACCTCCAATTGACTCAAATTATGTCAATTAGCCTATCAGAAGCTTCTAAAGCCATGACATTGTTTTCTGGAATTTTCAAAGTTTTTTAAAGGCACAGTTAACTTAGTGTATGTAAACTTCTGACCCACTGGATTTGTGAAACAGTGAATTATAAGTGAAATAATCTGTCTGTAAACAATTTTTGGAAAAATGTCTTGTGTCATGCATGAAGTAGATGTCCTAACCGACTTGCCAAAACTATAGTTTGTTAAAACTTCTTATGGCTGCAATCCTGTTAACGGGATGATATGACAACAGCCAGTGAAATTGCAGGGCGCCAAATTCAAACAACAGAAATCTCATAATTACAATTCCTCAAACATACATGTATCTTATACCATTTTAAAGGTAATCTTGTTGTTAATCCCACCAAAGTGTCCGATTTCAAATAGGCTTTACAGCGAAAGCACCACAAATGATTATGTTAGGTCACCGCAAAATCACAGAAAAACACTGTAATTTTTCCAGCCAAAGACAGGAGTCACAAAAATCAGAAATAGAGATAAAATTAATCACTAACCTTTGATGATCTTCATCAGATGACACTCATGGGACTTCATGTTACACAGTACAAATATGTTTTGTTCGATAAAGCTCATATTTATATCCAAAAACCTCAGTTTACATTGGCGCCATGTTCAGAAATGCCTCCAAAATATCCGGAGAAATTGCAGAGAGCCATGTCAAATAACATAAATACTCATCATAAACTTTGAAAGATACATGTTTTACATATAATTAAAGATACACTTGTTCTTAATGCAACCGCTGTGTCAGATTTCCAAAAGCTTTACGGCAAAAGCACAATATTCAATAATCTGAGAACAGCGTTCAGCCACAAAAGGAAGCCATACAGTTACCCGCCAAACTGTGCAGTCAACAAAACTCATAAAAAGCATTATAAATCTTCACCAAAGTTACCTTTGCTTTCTTCGTAGGAATGCACTCCCAGGACTCCCACTTCCACAAGACATTTTCGTTTTGTTCGGTAATGTCCATCATTTATGTCCAAATAGCTATTTTTGTTAGTGTGTTTGGTAAACAAATCCAAAGTCAGGAAGCGCGTTCACTAAAAGCAGACGAAATGTCAAAAAGTTCCGTAACTGTCAGTAGAAACATGTCAAACGATGTATTGAATCAATCTTTAGAATGTTTTTAACATAATTCTTCAGTAACGTTCCAACCGGAGAATTACATTGACTTCAGATATGCAATGGAACAGAGCTCCCTCTCATGTGAACGCGCATGGTCAGAGCATGGCCAGGTCATGGTAGACCTGACTATTTCCTGTCTCCTTCGGCCCCACTTCACAGTAGAGGCATCAGACAAGGTTCTACAGACTGTTGACATCTAGTGGAAGCCGTAGGAAGTGCAAACTCATCCATATCCCACTGTTTGTTCAATAGGGGCTGTGTTGAAAATATACCAACCTCAGAATTCCCACTTCCTGTTTGGATTTTTTCTCAGGTTTTTGCCTGCCATATGAGTTCTGTTATACTCACAGACATCATTCAAACAGTTTTAGAAACGTCAGAGTGTTTTCTATCCAATACTAATAATAATATGCATATATTAGCAACTGGGACTGAGGAGCAGGCAGTTTACTATGGGCACCTCTGTGCACCTTTCATCCAAGCTACTCAATATTGCCCCTGCAGCCATCAGAAGTTAACAAGAAATTTGTGGAGTAGTTGAAAAAAGTTTTAATGACTCCAACCTAAGTGTATGTAAACTTCCGACTTCAGCTGTATTACTGTGAAAGAATACCATTCTATTGTTTGAGGAGAGTGCACAGTTTTGAACATGAAAAGTTATTAATAATTCAATTAGCAATTACAGCTGCAAGTCTCTCGGGGTATGATTCTATAAGCTTGGCACTTCTAGCCACTGGGATTTTTGCCCATTCTTCAAGGCAAAACGGCTCCAGCTCCTTCAAGTTAGATGGGTTCCGCTGGTGTACAGCAATCTTTAAGCCATACCACAGATTCTCAATTAGATTGAGGTCTGGGCTTTGACTAGGCCATTCCAAGACATTTAAATGTTTTCCCCTAAACCACTCGAGTGTTGCTTTAGCAGTATGCTTAGGGTCATTGTCCTGCTGGAAGGTGAACCTCCGTCTCAATCTCAAATCTCTGGAAGACTGAAACAGGTTTCCTTCAAGAATTTCCCTGTATTTAGCGCCAACCATCATTCCTTCAATTCTGACCAGTTTCCCCAGTCCCTGCCAATGAAAAACAGCCCCATAGCATGATGCTTCCACCACCATGCCACCACACAGTATCCCAGAGGGAAAAATCATCTAATGTAATTGGATTGAAAAGAGTTGTGTGAGAAAATGGTGCTATGATTTGAGAAATAAAATACTGGTGGTTGTTGTTACTGCATATCCTTGGATATTCTGCAATAATTGGCTGTTGAGACTGTTCTGTATTTTTTTTGTTCATGGCAATTCACTACAAAACTGTATTCTACATTTTATGCTGCTTACTTTTTTCTTTAAGCAATGGCTTTTTTCTGGCCACTCTTCCGTAAAGCCCAGCTCTGTGGCGTGTACTGCTTAAAGTGGTCCTATGGACAGATACTCCAATCTCCGCTGTGGAGCTTGCAGCTCCTTCAGGGTTATCTTTGGTATCTTTGTTGGTTCTCTGATTAATGCCCTCCTTGCCTAGTCCGTGAGTTTTGGTGGGTTGGCCCTCTGTTGTGGTTCCCTATTCTTTCCATTTTTTAATAATGGATTTAATGGTGCTCCGTGGGATGTTCAAAGTTTCGGATATTTTTTTATAACCCAACCCCGATCTGTCCTTCTCCACAACTTTGTCCCTGACCTGTTTGGAGAGCTCCTTGGTCTTCATGGTACCGCTTGCTTGGCGTTTCCCCTTGCTTAGTGGTGTTGCAGACTCTGGGGCCTTTCAGGACAGGTGTATATATACTGAGATCATGTGACAGATCATGTGACACTTAGATTGCACACAGGTGGACTTTATTTAACTAATTATGTGACTTCTAAAGGTAATTGGTTGCACCAGATTTTATTTAGGGGCTTCATAGCAAAGGGTAGTGAATAGATATGCACGCACCACATTTACGTTTTTCTTTTGTTGAATTTTTTTAAACATGTTACTTGGACTGTTTGGACTATTTTGTGTATGTCCATTACATGAAATCCAAATAAAATCAATTTAAATTACAGGTTGTAATGCAACAAAATAGGAAAAACGCCAAGGGGGTGAATACTTTTGCAAGGCACTGTATATGATAAACAGAGTAGCAGCAGCATATATGGTGTGTGTGTGTGTGGGGGGGGGGGGGGGGGGGGGTGGGTGTGGGTGTGTGTGTGTGTGTGTGTGTTAGAGCAAATGATGGAGTGAATGTTTGTATGTGTGTCGGAGTATCAGTGAGCGTAGTGTGTAGGGCTCTGTGAATATGCATAGAGACAGTGCAAAAGTAAGAATCAAATACAAAAGGTCAACTCATATAGTCTGTGTAGCCATTTTGTTAGCTATTTAGTTTGCTATTTAGCAGTCTTATGACATGTGGAATTGAAGCTGTTCAGGAGCCTGTTGGTGTCAGACTTGGTACAGCTTGCTGTGTGGAAGCAGAGTGAACAGTCTATGGCTTGGGTGGCTGGAGTCCTCCTTTCACACTTGATATAGAGGTCCTGGATGACAGGGATCTTGGCCCCTGTGATGTACTGGGCTGTCCGCACCACCCCCTGTAGCACCATGTGATCGAGGGCGGTGCTATTGCCATACCAAGCAGTGATGCAGCCAGTGAAGATGCTCTCAATGTAGAACTTTATGAGGGCCCATTCCAACCCTTTTCAACCTCCTGAGGGGTAAGAGGCGCTGTCGCGCCTTCTTGACAACTGTGCACGTTTGATTTGGACCTCCTCCAGTGCAGCCCCGTCGATGTGGATGGGGACATACTCCCTTCTCCGTTTGCTGTCATCCGTGATCAGCTCCTTGGTCTTACTGACATTGAGGGAGAGGTTGTTGTTGGGGCCCCACACTGCCAGGTCACTGACCTCCTACCTGTAGGCTGTCTCATCGTTGCTGGTGATCAGGCCTACCACTGCCGCGTCGTCAGCAGACTTGATGATGGTGTTGGAGTCGTGCGATGATATGGTGTGTGGGCCTCCCATTACAACTCGGGAAGCAATGCAGTTTATTAGGCTACAGATTAAATAAGTTACGAGGCACTTCACAGGGTTTTGTGAAAGTACACGGTGATGAGCTTGATGCTTCTTTCCAATGAATATCGAGGGTGACTGCCATTTGACAAATACAAATATTCTCCTTCTTATCCAAAATAATCTCATCATGTAGTCTAGCCTACTGTACCCGCACAGCCTACCTGCACTGTATTTGCGAGCTGTCGGCTAGAGCGCAGGTGCCCAGACCCAGGTAGGCACATTTGCTATTTAACGTAACAGTTTTTGTGACAAAACTATAGGTAGGGTTGAAATGGAAACACATTATTTTTATTTGGTACATGAAAACTTAAGCAAAACAATGAACGTTGTGTACACTAGGGCATCACACACTGATTTTTATCCGCAACAAGTCTGGTGGAAACAGCACTGGTGTGAAAATGTGAATTTTTTAAAATGCAGATTCTAGGATATTTGCATGAAAATCTGTCGCTAATTGGATGGAAACCTAGCTACTGTGATTGTCTTTAATTAAAATAGCAAAAATACATTTCTCAAGCACAAATTCAACCAGTCTGGGAGTGGTTTGAGTCAGGGACCTAATTGGAGGAGTCTAATGGGAGGGATATGTAACATAGAAACTAGCTGTTATTGGAAGAGGTTTGAAATTCTCTTTATTATTGGTCTATTTACTTTTACCTCCTGGTGATTCCGCCAGGCAGGCCAAAACTCCAACTAAGCTAAACACATTCCAGGCAGTCTTTTCAAACGAATCTTACTCTCAAAATGTATTATCATAATTTACACTATTTCACAGTAATATTCCAACCTCATAGTGTGGAAATATATTATATATAAAGCACAGTAAAATCACGTTTTTGACTGCACTGCCCCTTTAAGAAGAAAAACAGACGACATAGGTGCCGCCCCCGTAAATCTAGCAGGCGGTCACATCAGCACCGTGGACAGGGAAGGGAGGGGCAGCGAGCAAGCAGGATAGCGGCGCCTGGCACACGAAACCCGGCTGGAATATCACTTCGGCAGAGGCTCTCTCAACCTTCCCGGGTGCGGAGACCCGGGTAGGCTACAACAGGCTTCAGTAAAGGCAGCTTTATTGAGGTAGGAATGCCGGGCTCCAGCGTTTGGATTTTAGCTGTGCTATAAGTCATTATTAACGACTTAGTCGCAAGCTTACCCATTAATGTCAGTACTGATAATTATTATTATTGGCGCTTTGGTGTTGTACATTATAGGGTCCGTCCAGGGACAGAGAATAATGTATTTTCACGGTCATTATCTACGTTTTAGACATTGTGGGTCTATTCATATTCTGAGACGTTTGACAAACGAAATGCTGGCGACGTCCTACGACCATGTGGCCTGCTGAGAAAATAACGGGGAAAATGAATAACCAAATAACCGAAAATATCCATATAATTGTAATATACACCAACATGTATTGGGGCCATATGGTGGTCGTGCTGTCACTCAAACGTCATGATGCTTGGATAGTTTTCTGCTTAGCAGATGAAGAACTCTGGTTGAGTCATTGTAGAAAGACCAGGCTGATAGGCTACTCCCAGCTCTTTGCTGAACAAATAGTGGTTATGCATTATTTGTAAAGCCACTTCATCATCCAGGGCGATGAGATCATCTTTATGAATAGAACGCAAAATCACATGGGCTATTTAATTAAGATGGTTATTTAATGCAGTGATACACAGTAGCTTGTTTATCCTGGACTGAAAGTAGCCTATTTGAAGGGGATTAAAACAGAGCTGGATTTAGAATGGCTTTCACTTTTGGCATGTGCATGATATAGACATGTCACATAAATGTGTTCACATACATATTCACATGCACACAGTACATATTTCCAAATACAATAGTTGCCAAAGATGCATGATCTCACTAATTTGTAATGTACTGTACAGTGACATTGTAGCACTATGACATCTTACGGCAAGGTATTTTTGATTGTGATGTCTTTTCTTTACAATATTTCTATTTTTAGACAATAGAAAATAGCCCTAGACAAAAGTCAATAGACAACTGAACAGTCTGCAGACATGGATCCACTAAACTAGACATGACATTGTCTGTGACTTAATGGCCAACCTTCAACATGAGGACAATAGACAACTGAACAGTCTGCAGACATGGATCCACTAAACTAGACATGACATTGTCTGTGACTTAATGGTCAACCTTCAACATGAGGACAATAGACAACTGAACAGTCTGCAGACATGGATCCATTAAACTAGACATGACATTGTCTGTGACTTAATGGTCAACCTTCAACATGAGGACAAAAACACAAACTCTGTGCTACTTAAATTCCAACAAACATGAATGACATCATACTCGCTCACATGTTCCCACCATATCCATGTCATGTCTGAATGTAAACCCAACTGGATGAATTGATAAATATATATATATCTATATTTACATACACATACATACTGAGTATACCAAACATTTAAAAACACCTTCTTAATATTGAGCTGCACCCTCCCATCCTTTTGCCCTCTGAACAGCCTCAATTTGTCAGGAAATGGACTCTACAAGGTGTTGAAAGCGTTCCACAGGGATGCTAGCCCATGTTGACTCCAATTTGTATTTTTTTATTTAACCTTTATTTAACCAGGTAGGCCAGTTGAGAACAAGTTCTCGTTTACAACTGCGACCTGGTCAAGATAAAGCAAAGCAGTGCGACACAAACAACACAAAGTTACACATGGGATAAACAAACGTACAGTCAATAACACAATATAAAAATCTATATACATTGTGTGCAAATGTAGTAAGATTAGGGAGGTAAGGCAAGGCCAATGCTTCCCACAGTTGTGTCAAGTTGGCTGGATGTCGAACCATTCTTGATATAAACCAGCAGCGTTATTTTCACGTACATCAGATAGGTGCAGTGGAATGTGTTGTTTTCCAAGGTCAGACACAGTAGTACAACGCCCCTGGAGAAAATTAAGGTTAAGTGTCTTGGGGATTTGAACCAGCAACCTTTCGGTTACTGGCCCAACACTCTAACCGCTAGGCTGCCTGCCATCATACCAATGATGACATTGCTTATTCCTATTAGAGCCTATTAGCATATCATATTAATACCATAGGTTACACCTGGATGTCCCCTTGTTCTCCCTAATCTACCACATTGACATTATGGGGAGGCAGCGAGTTGCCTGAGATTTCGATTGAATTATCACTGTGCCCTGGCCTGCGCTGCTCTCCAGCCACACACTAAGTGGGTTATACTGGCACATTTTCTCCTCAATCTTTATCTATCCAAAGCCTGTCTTTTGCAGGTGTCTCTGTCTGTCTCTGTCTGTCTGTCTCTCTGTCTGTCTGTCTCTCTGTCTCTCTCTCTCTGTCTCTCTCTCTCTGTCTCTCTCTCTGTCTCTCTCTGTCTCTCTCTCTCTGTCTCTCTCTGTCTCTCTCTGTCTCTCTCTCTCTGTCTATCTCTCTCTGTCTGTCTTTTTGTCTGTCTGTCTGTCTGTCTGTCTCTCTCTCTCTCTCTCTGTCTCTCTCTCTCTGTCTCTCTCTCTCTGTCTGTCTCTCTTTCTCTGCCTCTGTCTGTCTGTCTGTCTGTCTGTCTGTCTGTCTGTCTGTCTGTCTGTCTGTCTGTCTGTCTGTCTGTCTGTCTGTCTGTCTGTCTGTCTGTCTGTCTGTCTGTCTGTCTGTCTGTCTGTCTGTCTGTCTGTCTGTCTCTCTCTCTCTGTCTACCTCTCTCTGTCTGTCTCTCTGTTAATCTTTCTCTCTGTGTTTCTCTCACTCTTTCTCTGCCTCTTTTATCCCTCCTTTTTCTCAGTAGCATTTCTTCATGCAAATTGTGGATTGGGTAAATCAAGTTGGGCAGCAGGTGGGTTTAAATTTAGAAGCGCTCTAAGATAATTGATGGATTGAAGTGTAGCCAACCTATAAAACATAAGTGCCAATTGTAGGTACTTGTGCTAAGGGCTCTGGTTAAATCATAAAAGTAACAAGACACTTTATATTAATGAGAGGTGATGCAACCGTAAGATACAGTCCATTTATGAACTTTATGGTCCATTCATTTCTCTCAACATCATCTCATTATCTATTCAGCTCTTAGAGCCTATGTCTGTTTCTATCTGGTATCTATACTGTATAATATATATATATATATACCGTATATATTGCAGTGATCATAGTCTTTACTCATAGTATAGCTTAGTGAGTGATCATAATATTTACTCTGACCACCCTTTACATGTATGTGTACTGTATACCTGAGACTGATATTAGTTATGTATTCCCTACAGATACAGTGAGCCTGGTCAATGGGAACCATCAGTCAGGAGCGTCCCAGTCGCGCCACCCAGCCCCCGGGGAGAGAGACTCCCGCTCCGAGCATAGTGCCATCGTCAGCTCCATCGAAAAGGACCTCCAGGACATCATGGACTCCCTAGTCATGGATGATCCCCAGCCTTCCTCTTCAGACCACCCCATCCCCCACTCCCCGCTGTCCCCCATGGTCAACGGAGGAGGCCGATACCTCCTCTCCCCTCCCACCAGCCCAGGAGCCATGTCGGTGGGCTCCAGCTATGAGAACACCTCCCCACCCTTCTCCCCCCTGTCCTCTCCCTCGGCGGCCAGCAGCGCAGGCAGCTACACCAGCCCTTCTCCCAGCGGCTGCCTGGACCCCCAGGACCCATCCCTGCCCCCCGTGCCGGTCCGCTCATCCAGCTACAACTACACAACTACACCACCCATCCCCCAGCCAAGGACCATACTGACCAACTACAGCCCTGGCGGTGGGGGGCAGAGGGTTTCTGAGAGCCCTAGGCACCAGAGGAAAGGTATCCTGGAAGCCCCCCAGAGCCCCAAGCCAGCCCGCAGAGGCCAGAGCCTGGACAGCCCAGGGGGGGTGGGTTCAGAGAGCCCTAGACTGACCCACCTATCTGTTGCCTCAGCCGATGCCGGGTACATGGGCATGGGCAGGAACGCAGTGCCAAGTAGCCCCAGACTCACGGCCAAGTTCCCCTACACCTCCACGTCCTCCTCCTCATCCAGTCCCAGGACGAAAGCGGGCACCATCCTCCAGGAGCGCCCGGCCAGCCCCTTCAGAGAGCAAGCGGACCACTCCCTCACTTCCAGCCCCTCCAGACAGCTGCTATCCCAGCCCAGCAGGGCCTTTCAGCCTCCCCTGGACCCCATCGTCCACATCATCCAGGGGGGCTCTCCACTCCAGCAGCACCACCCCTTCCCCCACCCCCGCACGCTGCAGCCCCCAGAGAGCCCTCGACTGTCTCGCAGGAACCTTGAGCTCAGCAGCGGTGGCAGCAGCATGAAGGAGCTCCCACCTCTCAGCCCCTCCACGGCTCGCAGAGGGGTGCCTGTTCTCCCGGGGGCTCTCCCTGGGAGTATCCCCACGTTGAGAACGCCTGAGAGCCCATCATCATCATCATTGGGGAAGTTGGGAGTCCCGGAGAGCCCCAGGCTCCTACGCAAGGCCGGGTCCCCCGCGGAGGACCAGTTTGGCAGCAGTGTGGTCCGAGCCCGCAGCCCCTCCCCCACATCAGGGTTGATGATGATGGAGAGTGGGGGAGGGGGGAGGAAGGCCAGCTTTGGGAACGCCCTCTCCCCTGCTTACAGCCTGGGCTCTCTGCCTGGCTCCTCGCCTCTCGCCAGCCCCAGGGGCCATAGGAAGATGTCTGGGGGCCCCCGGGATCAGAGGGGCCCCCACCCGGGCATGCGGGAGCGCAAAAACAGCATCTCTGAGATCAGCGACAACGAGGACGAGCTGTTGGAGTACCACCGGCGCCAGAGAGAGGAGAGGCTCAGGGAGCAGGAGATGGAGAGACTGGTAAGTAGAGCGGCCTGCTCTTAGCTGGATCAACTGTTAGCTGTGAGCTAGGCTAGTTGTTCACACCAATCATCATTGACCTACGTGATGCAGGTTAATAGCAACCTAGAAGTTATTGGATTAGTTGAACAATATTTATCCAAGTAATACTATCAATTAAATGACCATTCATTTTTCTACTGGTCATCAAGATGGTCTAGGGCGGTGGTCACCAAAAATAGGAACGCAAGGCTTTATCGTTGTTTTTTTTCACAGAAATGTTTGGCGATCGACTAGGCATGCCTTGGAGATCGGCCAGTCGATCGCCAAACATTTCTGTGAAAAAACAAAAACTATAAAGCTTTGCGTTCCTATTTACATTTTATTATTCCTATTTTTTAGCTACCCTTCGTGCCGGGTAGGCAAAGTGTTCCCATTTTTAACCATTTCATGTGTCTGAAGGTACAAACTCTGCCTTCCCTGCGGGCCCGGAGAGCAAATCAAGTGCACTATAGGCCTACCGCTGGCCAATCGGATGGCTCAGATTGCCTGCAGTAACGTAGCACACGTTAAGTTAAAGAAAGTTACAGCAAAGTTGATACTGTGAGATTTGAAAACTTCTAAAACCATGACTAGAGAGAGACTGTCAACGAATAGAGCAAAGAGCGGCTGTTTTTATTAGTGAGTTCTAGTGTAAGTTCTTACTCAGCACTGTCAACACTCTATTCAACACTTTTATAAGCCATAAAATGCACGTTCTTCCTACTTCCACTTGTGCTACAACCAGCACTGCAGCTGTAGTGAATGAGTAGGTAAGTGTCTCGTTATTATTGGGGTCTTGTGTCTTTTTTAATATTGAGGAATATTTCACTCTCTCTGTTCATAGGAGTTACAACATGAATTTGTGCATGAAATAATGCGGTGCGACTCAAGTTTCGCCCTCAGCTGAAAGGCAGTGTATCTTTTTGGTCAGTGTCAGCGGAGGAAAGGGAGAGCGGAGGGACGTTGAGGCGAGCCCTCAGTCGGCTGCTCTGCCGCTCCGCTGTGTCTCATTGCTACAGTACTGTTTTTAATAGGTTCATGTTGTATAGGCTTACGTTTTTGGAACAGACATCAGCAAAATCTGAGCGGTGGATCTTGGCTTGCATTTTGACTCAGAAAAGGTTGGTGACCAGTGGCCTAGGGGATAACTCAGCCGCCTGGGAATATTCCCAAATCCATCCAGCTCCTGACACTATGCTGACAGAAAAATCTCTCTCCCTGCTTGTCTCTCTCTCTCCACTATTTATCCAATAAAAACAACAATGAAATCAAAACGTTCTTAGATGGGCCCCCTCATGGTTTTTACATAAGAATTAAATCAGAATTATACCGTCATACACAACATGTTTATGATGAAGCTACTGGATGTGCTGAGCTGTAGTTTGGCTTATAGCCTTTTTTTAACCACCATGTTTAGTCTGCCTCCACTCAAGTGTTCCTCCACATGACCAGTTAACCATTTGTTTAACCTAAGAGGATGGGAGTGGAGAGCACAGTGAAGTCCATATTTGTGAGGAGTAGGGATTGTAAAAAACTCTGAATCCCGACTGAAACCTTCTAATCTGCCAACGTGCGGTGACTAAACGTCCAGGTTTTTCCATGGCAACCCCATTGTTTGTTGTCCTTTTTTGCACTGAAGAGGGGAGGGAGCGGTAGACATCTTGGATCCGTCTGTGTCCCTGATGAAGCGCCTGAGACAATTTCCTTTTATATCTGTGTGATGAATACTCGTCTGCCTCCTTGTAGGTACACCATAGCAATAGAATGACTAGAATGGGAAACCCCCCTCAGACATTGGCAATATGAAGTTAGTCATGGGTACATTCTATTTCTATGAGTAGGGTGCTGCTGCCAAAATGAGGGCAGTTCTTTTGGGCAGAGGAGGAATGACTTGCAACTCTGTGTACACTGGGCTACGCTCTGGTTACCAACAGGAGCATTACTTCCATTACACAGCAGTAAAACCATGTCTGGCAATCCCAGAATGGACACAATCTGTCTTTGTCTCCTCCGTCACCCCCATGTGTTGGAGTAGGCTGCTGCCCTAAATGTAAGAGAAATGTCTGTTCCAATTCAACGAGAAAAGCAATTGCCAGGATTGTTAAGGACAAAAAGGTCCCCCAACCTTATCAGTTAAATTGTATTTGTGATTCTCTCTGTATGGATGGGGTTGAAATTGAAAGGATGGTTATTACAGCGAACCATAACGACCTTTGCCGTTAGACTGGGAAATATTGACATAGGACAGAATGTAAATAGCAGAAGGAATCTCGGGGAATGTACATAAGCCACGCGGATAAGGCATGTGGTTTATGGAGAAAGGTGCTAAGGGGGACAGATTGTAGGGATTTACGTTTTCTTTGTCAACTGCCGTTCTGACTTTCAAAATGTAAGATGGGTGGTTTGGCAAATTACGTAATGCCTGCGTTATTAGTAACCTTGTCTGAAGCCAGAAGGCTTATATTAGCTCCCTGAGCAAATGCCTAGGCTTTAGCTTAGTGAGCTAGCTATCCCATGTATAACCAGATTAAGCCCCTGGCATATGAGCTTTGCCACTGGTATGATAGTATTTTCTTTGTTAGGAGGGATCGAGAGGGGTGTTATATGTGTTCACTGTGAACCCAGGTGTGCTCAGCTCATGCAGCACTGAATGAAGGATTTGGATCCCGTAACCATTATTACCATGAGCTATTTCTGTATCCATTTTAATCGACCCAAAGATTCTGTTCTGTCCGGGTCTTTAAGATCCAGCAACTAGACACAGAAAGAACTGTGCAGAGCTAAGCATGACATATGGTCCTTGTAAGTGGAAAGCCATAGACTCCTGCAAGATGGGGAGAGGCAGCGCAGCGAGCCAAGCGTGACACAGGTCCTCAGTGTCTCTCACTGGAGCTGCCAGGGGAAGTGGGAGGGATATGGGGTGGGGGGAGGTGTACAGTCCAATCATTGAGGCTATATTTACCCCAAAAGAGCCACACTTTCTCTACCCAAGGACCCTGTCTGTCTGTCTGTCTGTGTCTGTCTGTCTGTCTGTCTGTCTGTCTGAAAGAAGTCTGTCAGTCTCCCAGCAACATGCTGCAGGCCAAGCCAGGCCAGGGGTAACTAACTACACTTTGTCGCCAAGTTATTTTCGGATGCAGTCAGTCAGACCCTGGGGATCAGTGTCATGCCCGAAGCAAGGAGGTATGCTGGGTACAGCTATCTATCCCTACAGAGGGAGGCAGCACAGGCTCTCTCTGGCATCCTGAAACTATCAGCACGGTTTATACATAAGACTTGTTTACTGTACCAAGCATACTCAATTATTTGAGTGTTCTGGAAAGACATTTGTGTGATCTGTGGACCGAGAAAACGTAAGTGTTCACCAGGGACGACATCATTCGTACCGTCTGTTTACAATGTTTACACAGCGCCTTCATTCTCTTTCATCCAAGTATAATGTGCCACATAAACCAGTGAAACGGTATCTAAGATGTTATTTTTGCCAGCCAATCAGAGGTGAGCTCTATATCATATAGGAGTCCAGACAGTTAAGGATATTATTTCTCACGTCTGAGCTGCCTTTGACACATGGTTGCTTAGTGAAACACTGCCTTTGCAAAGACAATTGGCATATGGCGTTAGTCACTGGCTGGCTGCTCTGACTGTCAGACAGTGTTGTGAAAACGCCAGTCTACTGAAGATGATCTCATTGTTGTAATGAGAGGTCCAAGGATGATGAAATCACATATTCCATTACCTTTATAATGCTGACAAGTTTTGTCATGCTCACAGAAACATTTTTAAACTTAGCTAAACAAAAATACCCATATTTGTCAGCTGAGCGTCTCAGAATTAGCATGGATACAATTTAGGTTATTATTGTTCTCTCTAGCTCGAGGGACATGCAGTGCATTTGAAAAGTATTCAGAACCCTTGACTTTTCCACATTTTGTTACGTTACAGCCTTATTCAATAAAAAAACTAACATTTTTAAATGTCTTCATCAATCTGTCTTCATCAATCTTCATCAAATTGAAATATCACATTTACATATGTATTCAGACCCTTTACTCAGTACTTTGTTGAATCATCTTTGGCAGCGATTACAGCCTTGAGTCTTCTTGGGTATGATGCTACAAGCTTGGTACACCTGTATTTGGGGAGTTTCTCCCATTCTTCTCTGCAGATCCTCTTAAGCTCAGTCAGGTTGGATGGGGAGCATCGCTGCACAGCTATTTTCATGTCTCCAGAGATGTTCAATTGGGTTCAAGTCCGGGCTCTGGCTGGGCCACTCAAAGACATTCAGAGACTTGTCCCGAAGCCACTCCTGCATTGTCTTGGCTGTGTGCTTTGGGTCGTTGTCCTGTTGGAAGGTGAACCTTCGCCCCAGTCTGAGGTCCTGAGTACTCTGTAGCAGGTTTTCATCAAGGATCTCTCTGTACTTTGCTCTGTTCATCTTTCCCTCGATCCTGACTAGTCTCCCAGTCACTGCCGCTGAAAAACATCACCACAGCATGGTGCCACCACCATCATGCTTCACCGTAGGGATGGTGCCTGGTTTCCTCCAGATGTGACGCTTGGCATTCAGGCCAAAGAGTTCAATCTTCGTTTCATCAGACCTGAGGATCTTGTTTCTCATGGTCTGAGAGTCTTTAGGTGCCTTTTGGCAAATTCCAAGTGGGCTGTCATGTGCCTTTTTAATTTAGGAGTGGCTTCCGTCTGGCCACTCTACCATAAAGGCCTGATTGGTGGAGTGCTGCAGAGATGGTTCTCCTTCTGGAAGGTTGTCCCATCTCCACAATGGAACTCTGGAGCTCTGTCAGAGTGACCATCGGGTTCTTGGTCACCTCCCTGACCAAGGCCCTTCTCCCCTGATTGCTCAGTTTGGCCAGGTGGTCAGCTCTAGGAAGGGTCTTAGTGGTTCCAAACTTCTTCCATTTTAAGAATGATGGGGGTCACTGCGTTCTTGGGGACCTTCAATGCTATAGACATTTTTTGGTACCCTTCCCCAGATCTGTACCTTGACACAATCCTGTCTCAGAGCTCTATGGACAATTCCTTTGACCTCATGGCTTGGTTTTTGCTCTGATATGCACTGTTAACTGTGGAACCTTTTACATAGACATGGTGTGCCTTTCCAAATCATGTCCAATCAATTGCATTTACTGCAGGTGGGCTCCAATCAAGTTCTAGATCAGTGGAAACAGGATGCACATGAGCTAAATTTCGAGTCTCATTGCAACAGGTCTGAATACCTATGTAAAAAGGTATCTGTTTTTTATTTTCTCTCTACCCCTCTCTTTCGCCCCCTCTCTTTCTCTTTCCCTGTCTCTTTCACCACTTCTCTTTCCCTGTCTCTTTGTGCATGCAATTTTGTCTGTGAAGAATTTCTAGCAAAGAGAGATTGACTTTTCAGAGTCGGTGAGAATGTCAGAGAAAAAGCTTGGCTCTTCACAAGAGAGCGAAAGGTCTTCTCTGCATGACTGGCATCTTTGTCAGTGTTCACATGGATTAGCACACCAAATATACCCAGCACACTAAATATAACCAGCACACCAAATATATTCTTGGCTGTACTGTCCTGTCATCGGACAACGTGGCTTAGGTTTAGACCTAGAACAATGCCCGGTCAGTCACTGGTCAAAATCTGTGGTCAATCATAGGGCTGTTGCGGTGACCGTATTACCGCCACACCGGAGGTCACGAGTCATGAAGGCAGTCAAATTCCACGTGACCATTTATTCACGGTAATTAGGCTTCTCCAAGCTCTGATGCTGCTGATGGTCATTAGTAGCCTACCAAACTTGCTAACTGCCTGGAACTCAGCACTCTATTGTCCCTATAAACACCATGACATCAATGCAAATGTAAATGAAAATCTTCTCAAGCACTTCATGAGAGCCCATGAGCTCATGTTGCGCAACATTTCTATAGGCTATGAAATGTGCGCGTGAAAACAGAGTGATGGCCTCTATTAAAAAGATGAGTATCCCATCATCTTTCTATAGGCTAGGTCTACTATATTTATTTCTCAACTTTCCTAATATTAAGTACATTGCTTATCTTTACAACAGCAGTATAGCCTACCTGGCTGGCATGAAAATGAACCACAGGAAAAACATCCTCCGTTCTCCATTTAAGTGCAGAGATGACATGTATTTTTTCCCCCTGCACCTGTTTCGAGACAGGTGCATGATAATGGTCCATTCTAAATCAAAACGAATTTCACACGTATATATTCATTTTACACATACATACATTTTTGGTAGCATTGCCTTTAAATTGTTTAACTTAGGTCAACGGTTTCGGGTAGCCTTCCACAAGCTTCCCACAATAAGTTGGGTGAATTTTGTCCTATTCCTCCTGACAGAGCTGGTGTAACTGTATCAGGTTTGTAGGCCTCCTTGCTCGCACACGCTTTTTCAGTTCTGCCCACACATTTTCTATAGGATTGAGGTCAGGGCTTTGTGATGGCAACTCCAATACCTTGACTTTGTTGTCCTAAAGCCATTTTGCCACAACTTTGGAAGTATGCTTGGGCTCATTGTCCATTTGGAAGACCCATTTGCGACCAAGCTTTAACTTCCTGACTGATGTCTTGAGATGTTGCTTCAATATATCTACATAATTTTGCTTCCTCATGATGCCATCTATTTTGTGAAGTGCACAAGTCCCTCCTGCAGCAAAGTACCCCCACAACATGATGCTGCCACCCCCGTGCTTCACGGTTGGCATGGTGTTCTTCAGCTTGCAAGCCTCCCCCTTTTTCCTCCAAACATAACGATGGTCATTATGGCCAAACAGTTCTATTTTTGTTTCACCAGACCAGAGGACATTTCTCCAGAAAGTACGGTCTTTGTCCCCATGTGCAGTTGCAAACTGTAGTCTGGCTTTTTTATGGAGGTTTTTGAGCAGTGGCTTCTTCCTTGTTGAGCTGCCTTTCAGGTTATGTTGATATAGGACTCGTTTTATTGCGGATATAGATACTTTTGTACCTGTTTTCTCCAGCATCTTCACAAGGTCCTTTGCTGTTGTTCTGGGATTGATTTGCACTTTCGCATCCAAAGTACGTTAATCTCTAGGAGACAGAATGAGTCTCCTTCCTGAGCTGTATCACTTTTGAATGATAAAGGTAAGAAATAATGCCTTTTTAAAGAAAATCATATTCGCGCACGTCATGTAACCTAGCCCATAGGCCTATATGATTTGATAAGGTTTATCACAACTGAAGTGGCCAAATAACTTCTTAAAATTGAGCACATTAATCCGCGTTACAAAGGGTGTAGAGCCTATCTGGCATACATAAGCAGCGCGTGAGTTTCAAGTTTGGGGAAGATAATTTTCACCCTAAAAATGCACCTTTATAATAAAAGCATTAAATGCTAAATCATATTTGTGGTCACTTTTGAGAATTATGTTTTTGCACTAATGGAACATTCGCGCTTATAGCCTACTGCCGTGTGCGCATTGCTGCTCTTATAATGTGAAGAAATAGCCTAATAGTTTATCAACATTTTATGTTAAATGTTCTGATCTGTTGTGTCAGCCTTATTGCGTTAAATAATGTTTTTTGATGCTAGTGGTTGTATTAATTTGGGATCTATTGCATCCCACAACTGTCCCAGACTGTTTGGAATATTTATTTCTCACACAGAATATAATAGGACAACTTTTGTACTATGAGGATAGTAGATTGACGTAGGCTAGTGCTTTTGCTGTTCGTTAAACCTACTCATCTTGTTGGCTGACAGAGTAAATGTGGACAGGTCTTCCAATATCTTCAATATGTTGCGTCCCATATCTGTCTGTCTTCACTTGTAGCCTGTGAGAAAGACCAGATCACGTGATGGAGAGTGGTCTGAGTGCGAAGTGCTTCAGAGCAGCCAGCACTCAGGGAGAAGGGCTGCAAAAGGCATGGATTTTTTTAGGGTGCATTATGGCCACACAAAGGGGATGCCGCCGGGAAATTCGAAGCATTATCAAGTGTTTCTCAAATTGTGAATGAGAGCCTGACGAAGTGTGTACAGCCTGCGCAAAAACAAAGCAGAGCTCATGCCTTTGAAAGCAGCTTTTAAAAAAAAAATCATCATTAGAGTTGCATTATGCAGCCTTACAATGTATTAAACTCAAAATGAAGCATATAGGAGTACCTATTTTTTTGTTAAAACAGAATAGCTGCATGTGCGCACTTCCTCAAATCGTTTGGAGAAAATATCCTTTCTACTTTATTCAGCTTTGTTCAATTGTATTCTTCATACTATAAAATAATTCCACAGACTTCTAAGCAAATTTTGTTTGCTAAATTAACTAGCCCACAGCCATATGGCATAGCCAGATCAGGACAACTCAGAGTATGCTATTTTGTTCTTCTGAAATAGACTCCATTTTCTTCATATCATGTTTCTTTAGACCTGACTAAAATAAATAATGGATTTATTGTGAAGGTGTATATTACATGGATTTATTAGACTTTTTAAAATGTAGATGTTCCAAAGGTCTGCATCAGTGGCTTGTAGGCTGTGTGTGGAAGCCATGAAATGATAAATGTGTTTGTTAACTAACGGTCAATTACCGTGAGCCCGACCAGTTATTTGCTTGACAATCACCGGCTGACGAAATTTGGTGACCGTCACAGCCCTAGTCAGGTAGCTGTGGTTGATTTTAAACACTTGTATATTTTGTAGTTCTTACAGCAGTATACAACTTTATTATTCTAACTACATTCCATCATTAGGTATAGAGTTAGAAGCATCCATGGAGGCCTGTGTGTGTGGTTTTAAAGCACAGTGAGTATCGAGTTTACTAGCCAGGGAAGATTATAGTGATCCCCACAGCTTGATTGAGAAAAGAGAGACCCAGATTATCTGTGGGTAGACAGTAAGTAGCAAATCTCTCATTCATACTCCATTTGAAGGGAAGCTATTGTAGTCTAGTCTGTGTGAATAACAATAAATATGCTCTGTGTCTATTTTAGGTTCTCTGTGTCAGTTCTACCGCCCCATTGTCACGATTTGCCAAATACGGCACGCTACCATGCTGTTTCAAAGCAATCATTGGTTGGGTGCTTAAGATGGCATGTGAGGTGAACAAAAATATGTTAGGCTATCTGCATTCAGAGAACATTCAGTGAGATAGAGGTCACAGGGCTGTCACAATTATCATATAATCGTGTAGCCGACTATTATGGACAATAACCATGATCTGAAATGTGTTTTCGTCATTACCATCTTAATGCATTCATTTTAGATGAAGGGGGATTCAACTTTATATTCAAGTAGATAAAGTTTACCCAATAGCAGTTTTTCATTTTTACATGAATTAGGTAAATCATTTTACGAGCAAATTGTAACGACCGGGAGGAGAAGATTCATTTCCAGAAGTTGCAAGCGGTCAAAAACCCTCTGTCTGAAAAGAGGACAAGGGATAGTTCAGAAATGTTTTCTTGACAAAAAATGTTTTTCTAAAAAAGTATTTCCACAAGAGGGACTATTCTTACCTTATTGTATTTTAGTAGAGCTCCTACTTTATGGTCTACCAAGGGTGTGCAGAAACAAGTCTCAAGACTAGAGTATTGTAAACAAATAGGCCCCCAATAGCCTACTTCATTAAAAACCACAACTTGTTTTTCTGATCTGTTGATTTGGCTGTAGGATTCTTAATATTTTATCAATTCTATTAGGATATAAATATTAATCAGTAACATAGGCGTGTTTATGTAAGCCACATCCCGTTTGAGGAAGTCAGACCCATGTAGTGAGCTCTGACCCCTCCTCCCAGTGTCTAAGCCTCTCCCCCTGGGCCTGAGGAGAGAGGAATGATCTCCATCCGAGCTCTGTTGAAACGTGAGGAGGTGAATCACAACTGAACAAGCCAGCACTGGGAACAGAACCTAGCAATAGAGCCACAGTGCAGCCACAGCTTACTGTACATACTACACTGATCTAGGACCAGTAATGGAGCGACGTAAAGTCCTCAATGGAAGCGGATCGTAAGCACACAGAGCGGGACAGAGCAGGGACCAAGCCATGCTGTACTTACTCTCTCTGGCTCAGGAAGACCCAGCTTTCCTCTCCAATGTGACTGCACTCATGAAGGTAACAGGGGACAACTCTAATATTAGCAATTGTGGAACAGTTGCTGCTGTCTCTGTCTATATTTAAATGTGATTTGGTATGTGTCAGTGTGTTTGGATGGTGTTAAAGGCTTGTGTCGGGTATTCATTGTTTCGTTGGTTATAACTGCATTAGCAAGAGAGAGCTACACAGACAAGTTTTTAAACTGTTAACGCAATTATTGTTTGTTGTTTCAGATTAGATGTGGAATTGGTAGGAAACAATGGGTTGTGTGTGTACGTGCGTGTCTGCCTGTATCTGCTTGAGTTGGTGTGTATGTGTGCATGGGACTGTGCGTTCCTGCATGTGCTGAAGTTGGTGTGTTTTGTTGAGTTCATAGGCTGTTCATTTGCAGAGCAATTCACAATGGCGGCTTTCAGATTAACAGTGTATTTTTACGGTTTCAACCTGTTTTTAGACTTTGGAGATTTGGCTGGTTAGAGCATGTGAAATATGCTTAATGTGCTTGATATCCAATTGGTAGTTACAGTCTTGTCCTATCGCTGCAACTTCCGTGCGGACTCGGGAAAGGCGAAGGTCGAGAGCCATGCATCCTCCGAAGCACAACCCTGCCAAGCCGAACTGCTTCTTGACACACTGCTGGCTTAACCAGGAAGCCAGCCGCACCAATGTGTCAGAGGAAACACCGTACAGCTGGTGACCTGAAGTCAGCGTGCATGCACACGGCCGCCACAAGGAGTCGCTAGAGCGTGATGGGACAAAGACATCCCAGCCGGCCAAACCCTCCCCTAACCTGGACAAAGCTGGGCCAATTGTGCGCTGCCTCATGGGTCTCCAGGTCGCGGCCGGCAGATCCGGGATCAAACCCGGATCTGTAGTGATGCCTCTAGCACTGTGCTGCAGTGCCTTAGACCTCTGCGCCACTCGCGAGGCCAGAATAAAAGTTTTATATTAGGCCTGTTCTCCAAGTCTGTACTGTTGAATTAACAATGTTATGCTAAGGTGACCTTGAATTGAATGATTAAATTCTCACAGAGAAACATACCATGAAACTGTTACGCTTCCTTTCATAGTGCATCCTATCCACACAACGTCAAACACACTCAGCTTCAAGACCTCTGCGTCTGTCGCTAAGAGATTGCCTTGACTCTAGAGTCGTGTTAGTTAGGAACCAAATGGACTGAAACAGGGAGGGATAACCTAGACTTGTCCAATAAGACGGGCTCATTTTAAATTTCCATTGTAAGGAAACCAGTATGTACTTTTGTTATTTGAGTGAACTATCCTTTTTAATGAGCACAACCCAGGCCACAGTGAAAACTCCAACCTGAGGGTGTAAATTCTTGGAGGTCAGGGGTCATTCATCTTCTACTGTGTGGCTGTGAAGTCTGAGTTAAGCCAAGTCAACATCCTGCTGTGCCAGTGTGTTCTGTCTTCTCAGACAGGGGCCCAGCCAAGGGGAGGAGACTGAGAGAGGGAGAGAAAGTGGGGAGACAGAGAGTGAGAGACCGTATGTTCATTTAACCTCACCTGGACAAACCTGGTCTTATGGCTATCATAGAAAACATGCTGCAGTATCATAAAAGCTACTAGTTGTATGGTGGTGTAGACTTGGTGCTTCCATGTTCTCCTGTAGTGCATTGTTTTGTATTTAGATATTGTGGGATGGATGATGGGCACAACACAATGTATAGGTTTGGAAATCTTTGTCATCTAGTCAGCTTCTAAAACGGGATCATACTTCACTTGCATCTTTCCTCGAAACTTGTCTCTGTTTTTTATTTGACATGTGGCTGTAAGACCAGCCTTACTGCCACTCAGAGAGACATCCAGGGGAAGGGGGCTGTTGTCTCATTAATAGAGGCATCATTAGTTTTGAATACAAACCAGTTCGACCAGGGACAACAAGTTTCCTCTCAAACATAGTCAGTGATACAGGCTGCATCCCAAATGATATCCTATTTTACCCTATGGGACCTGGTCAAAAGTAGTGTACTGTATAGGGAATAGGGTATCATTTGAGACATGGACACCAGCACAGGATGCTGCTGGAGGGCTAGACTTCCATGTGGCTGTTTGAAGCTGCCGTTTTAATTAGCGCGAGCTAGTGACTAGCGCCACAGAAACCGCCGTGATTTTTCATCTGCCTCCCCGGAACTGTACATGATAAAAAAGCAAGAGGAAGAGAGAGATAGAGAAAAGAAGAAGAGGTCAATCTTCAATGTGGTTGTTTTCCCAGTGTTCGCTGCACTAATGAGAGTGTGATGTTCTTTTATCCCCTGGGTTATGAGTTGTGAAGAATGCCTTTGTATCAGTGAGACTCTGAATTTGTTCTTGGTAACTCGGCGGCTGTCCTTGTTGCATGTCTACAGTGCAACATTTTAAGCAATACCAAAACATGTTCCAATCCAACGCCTGACAAGATGCCTACAATATGGGCATTTCCCACAGGGGTGTTGGTTGTTTTCTGGTCAGTGTATATACACTGAGTGTACAAAACATTAAGAACACTTGCTCTTTCCAGGACATAGACTGACCAGGTGAAAGCTATGATCCCTTATTGATGTCACTAAGTCCACTTCAATCAGTGAAGATGAAAGGGAGGAGACAGGTTAAAGAATCATTTTTAAACCTTGAGACATGGATTGTGTATGTGTGCCATTCAGAGGGTGAATGGGCAAGACAAAATATTTAAGTGCCTTTGAACGGGGTATGGTTGTAGGTGGTAGGCACACCGGTTTGTGTCAAGAACTGCAACGGTGCTGTTTTTTTCACGCTCAACAGTTTTCCTTGTGTATCAAGAATGGTTCACCACCCAAAGAACATCCAGCCAACTTGACACAACTGCGGGAGGCATTGCAATCAACATGGGCCAACATCTCTGTGGAACGCTTTTGACACCTTGTAGAGTCCATGCCCTGAGTAATTGACGCTGTTCTGAGGGCAAAATGGGGAGTGCAACTCGATATTAGGAAGGTGTTCTTAATGTTTTGTATACTCAGTGTAATTTGACCATGCCATCAGAAAATATGTCATTGTAACCAGCTTTTCTCACTTGGAAAAGGATGCAGAAGTGCAAAACAAGGACAGGAGAGAGAGGAACAGAAAAAAGGAGGAAGAAGGGCGAGAGACTGGTACAACCACAGATTCACATTGGAAAGAAGGCAAGAATGAGGAAGAGATGCTTTGATTCAAAGAATAGGCCTTGTCGTTAAATGTTAGGGAGAGTGGCACTGTGGGAAAGCTACTGACTTACTCAAAGAAAGAGGATGTTGATAGAGTGAGGGATAGTCCCGGTGTTCGGGGAATGCCTTAAAATCGCTGGCTAGAAATTAGTGTGCCTAAATGTACCAACGAGGAGCATCAATCACTTTCTGTAAGATGCCATTTATCCTCACTCCAGACTCTTTATCAAATCGGTCTCATGTCAAGCAATTACCCTAACATTTTACTAGGATGTAATCTCCTTTGACTTTCTTAACTGTACACTTCATTTACTCATTTGATCACTGCCACTCAGTTAGCTAAACAGGCTAAGTACATTCTGCTAATATGATAAGGAAAGCTAATGATGCTTAGAGAGCTCGCTGCGAGTGTGTGTTGTGCTGTCACATTTTGTCTGTCGATGAATTTAAATGGCGGTGGGAGGAAGAATGACTCAGTAAACAGTGCAGAACAACATGAAATAACCAGGAATGAGTCATGGCTAAATGGAACGTGGGTGGATTAGTTGGTGGAAGTACTGCCATCTTTGAATTGTAACCAGTTTGACTATTGAGTAGTACTGTCAACCCAGACCTTGGCTTTTCTGGGTCTGTGGGTTCAAATCCCAGGTTGGCCATAGCAGGGATGGACCTTGTTGTACAGTATTTTACTTCTCATTAAGTATTTTCCTGTGGAGCAGACAGACTGTAGTGTAACTGCAAGGCTGGTTGTGGTTTAGACTTGTGACTGAGCTGATCCCTTGAGTCACGCTTTAGCAGATAAGGAAAGAGGCCCATTTGGAATAAGTCTTTAGCTTGGCTAGGAAATCCAGTCAGTGTTCCTCCTGTCAGCAAGCTGGATCTGCTACTACTTCAACGCTACTTCAACGCTGGAGCAACATCAAATTCAACTATTCCATCTGAATAGGTCAGACATGAGAACATGCAGTATGTACAGTCATGGCCAAAAGTTTTGAGAATGACACAAATATACATTTTCACAAAGTCTGCTGCTTCAGTGTCTTTAGATATTTTTGTCAGATGTTACTATGGAATACTGAAGTATAATTACAAGCATTTCATTAGTGTCAAAGGCTTTTATTGACAATTACATGAAGTTGATGCAAAGAGTCAATAGTTGCAGTGTTGACCCTTATTTTTCAAGACCTCTGCAATTCGCCCTGGCATTCTGTCAATTAACTTCTGGGCCACATCCTGACTGATGGCAGCCCATTCTTGCATAATCAATGCTTGGAGTTTGTCAGAATTTGTGGGTTTTTGTTTGTCCACCCGCCTCTTGAGGATTGACCACAAGTTCTCAATGGGATTAAGGTCTGGGGAGTTTCCTGGCCATGGACCCAAAATATCAATGTTTTGTTCCCCGAGCCACTTAGTTATCACTTTTGCCTTATGGCAAGGTGCTCCATCATGCTGGAAAAGGCATTGTTCGTCACCAAACTGTTCCTGGATGGTTGGGAGAAGTTGCTCTCAGAGGATGTGTTGGTACCATTCTTTATTCATAGCTGTGTTCATAGGCAAAATTGTGAGTGAGCCCACTCCCTTGGCTGAGAAGCAACCCCACACATGAATGGTCTCAGGATGCTTTACTGTTGGCATGACACAGGACTAATGCTAGCGCTCACCTTGTCTTCTCCGGACAAGCTTTATTCCGGATGCCCCAAACAATTGGAAAGAGGATTCATCAGAGAAAATGACTTTACCCCAGTCCTCAGCATTCCAATCCCTGTACCTTTTTGCAGAATGTCAGTCTGTCCCTGATGTTTTTCCTGGAGAGAAGTGGCTTCTTTTCTGCCCTTGACACCAGGGCATCCTCCAAAAGTCTTTGCCTCACTGTGCGTGCAGATGCACTCACACCTGACTGCTGCCATTCCTGAGCAAGCTTTGTACTGGTGGTGCCCTGATCCCGCAGCTGAATCAACTTTAGGAGACGGTCCTGGCACTTGCTGGACTTTCTTGGGCGCCCTGAAGCCTTCTTCACAACAATTGAACCGCTCTCCTTGAAGTTCTTGATTATCCGATAAATGTTGATTTAGGTGCAATCTTACTAGCAGCAATATCCTTGCCTGTGAAGCCCTTTTTGTGCAAAGCAATGATGACGGCACATGTTTCCTTGTAGGTAACCATGGTTGACAGAGGAAGAACAATGATTCCAAGCACCACCCTCCTTTTGAAGCTTCCAGTCTGTTATTCGAACTCAAATAAGCATGACAGAGTGATCTCCAGCCCTGTCCTCGTCAACACTCACACCTGTGTTAACGAGAGAATCACTGACATGACGTCAGCTGGTCCTTTTGTGGCAGGGCTGAAATGCAGTGGAAATGTTTTTTTGGGATTCAGTTCATTTGCATGGCAAAGAAGGACTTTGCAATTATTTGCAATTCATCTGATCACTCTTCATAACATTCTGGAGAATATGCAAATTGCCATCATACAAACTGAGGCAGCAGACTTTGTGAAAATTAATATTTGTGTCATTCTCAAAACTTTTGGCCACGACTGTACACTAGGTAGGAATGTGAGTCAGAAGCGTGTTGTTTATTGAGGCCACTAAATATCTTTCATTGTCAGCCCTACACCTCCGTGTTTACACAGGTCTGGAGACACTGGAGGGGTTTGGGGGTGGGACTCTGTAGAAGGGATGGGTTTGTTTATCTGTCTCAGGGAGGGAGACTTGGATTTGTTTGAATGGGACTCCAATGAGCTTCACTGTCCTCCTAGAGCTATGCCTTTTCACACCTCCACAATGAGAGTAAGTAGCCCGCTGATTTGCTGACTTTTATTTGCTGTACTGTAGATGATCAAATTGAATTTTCATTGGTTGATTGATTTAATAATTGATAGTTGTTGTTTTTTACTCTTGAACATGGTGAACTTTAAACAACAAAATAAACAAAAATATAAATGCAACATGCAACAATTTCAAAGATTTAGCTGAGTTACAGTTCATATAAGAAAACCAGGGGTCAGAATGAGTTTTTCCCCACAAAAGGGCTTTATTACTGACAGAAATACTCCCCCCCCCCCCCCCCCCCCCCTTCTCCCATCTGACAATCCCGCAGGAGAAGAAGCCGGATGTGGAGGTCCAAAGCAGGCGTGCTTGTATGTGGTCTTCGGTTGTGAGGCCGGTTGGACACACTGCCAAATTCTCAAAAACAATGTTGGAGGCGGCTTATGGTAGAGAAATTAACATTAAATTCACTGACAACAGCTCTGGTGGACATTCCTGCTGTCAGCATGCCAAATGCCTGCTCCCTTGAGACATCTGTGGCATCGTGTTTTGTGACAAAACTGCACATTTTAGAGTGGCCTTTTATTGTCCCCAGCACAAGTCGCACCTGTGTAATGATCATACTGTTTAATCTGCTTCTTGATATGCCACACCTGTCAGGTACATGGATTATCTTGACAAAGGATAAAAATGTTCACTAACAGAGATGTAAACGAATTTGTGTACAAAATCTGAGTGGAATAAGCTTTTTGTGCGTATGGAACATTTCTGGGATTTTTATTTTAGCTCATGAAACATGGAACCAGCACTTTACATTTTTGGTTTACATTTTTGTTCAGTGTAGTATTAGGCTTACATAGTGTTGTGTGGATGCTGCCATGCTGGTTGTGGAACTCGAGGAAACTCTTGGAATTCTCTGTGTTATATAAATCGGTATCAAAGCACGAGACTAGCGGGTGCTAGACCATTAACTGCCATGTGTTTAATAGGTAGTGGATGTGAAGTAATATGCTATGTTGTGATTGGAACCAGTCAGTAACTTAGATCTACACGGAGCGGAAGCTGCAGAATCAGAGAGACGTGTGGGCCAACTTGGAGATCCAATGAGTTGCCCTCTTTTCCCCTCCTTTCGCCTCCTCGGGTTCTGACTGTGCCACCAGGTTTTGATATTGTGTGCTTTAAAGGTGCTTGGAAAACTCTAGTCCCACCTTGCCTCTGCCGTGCCTTTACCCTGGGGGAGCCAGCTAATGACATCTACAGAGACTGTTTAAGGCTCATAAACTGAGGGATTTGACCTTTTTAAAATCGCTCCGCCATTTCCTGGTTGTTAAAACTATAATAGTTTGCCTAATTTCAGTTTATATGACATAATAAGATAGTATAATGTAGAGAATCATTGTACCATCTTACCCGCTGTGAAATATATTTTCCATAACCAAAAATGTTGTTTCAGCTGTTTGAAGCAGGTGTACAAAACCGAAAGTAAAAGAAGCATAATTTAACATTTATTTATCTAGGCAAGTTAGTTAAGAACAAATTCTTATTTACAATGACAGCCTACCCCGGCCAAACCCGGACGACGCTGGGCAAATTGTGCGCCGCCCTTATGGGACTCCCAATCACGGTCAGTTGTGATACAGCCTGGAATCGAACCAGGGTATGTAGTGACGCCTCTAGCACTGAGATGCAGTGCATTAGACCGCTGCGCCACTCGGGAGCCCCCCAAAAAATGTACGAACGGGAAGCATAGAAATAGCGCACATTGAACAGATCTACTGCTTCTTAGACTTGCTTTCAATTAGAAGAATAGATCTATAACTCACATTTCTATGTGGATTTGGTCAGGTCATCCAAAAAGTTACATATTGACACTTAAGTCTGTGGTGGCCTGGGACTTGAACATAAAAACACTTTAGGCACTGGGAGCTCTGGCTTGCTAAACAAAAGAGGGTACTTTGTGCTCAAACAAGAGGAGTAGAGGTCCTCAAACGGTGCGTCAGAAGACGAGGTGCTCAAACGGTGCGTCAGAAGGCGAGGTGCTCAAACGGTGCGTCAGAAGGCGAGGTGCTCAAACGGTGCGTCAGAAGGCGAGGTGCTCAAACGGTGCGTCAGAAGGCGAGGTACTCAAACGGTGCGTCAGAAGGCGAGGTGCTCAAACGGTGCGTCAGATGGCGAGGTGCTCAAACGGTGCGTCAGATGGCGAGGTGCTCAAACGGTGCGTCAGATGGCGAGGTGCTCAAACGGTGCGTCAGATGGCGAGGTGCTCAAACGGTGCGTCAGAAGGCGAGGTGCTCAAACGGTGCGTCAGAAGGCGAGGTGCTCCACTCTTGAAGGTCTTTAGACACTAGCTCTGCTTGCAAAAAGAGCGAGGGAAAAAACGTACTAGCAATTTGCTGGAGTTAGCAAAGTCCTGGCAACCAGTCACATAAGATCAGAAAATCACATAATGCGAAGGTTGTGTCTGCGCTAATTTGACGCTGTCATGCTGATTCATGTACAGAGAAACACATGGGCATTACAGCAACAGAAATCAGTCTAGGCTCTTTGAACCTAGACAGACAGTAGGCCTACTATGTTCAGACAGTCTGTTTGGACACAGCGATTATGTTGACTCTCGGTTAACTTTCTAATAGCATCAAAAAGTAAACATGCGCACAGAGAGGTGGTGGGAATAGAGAGAACGTATAGTATGTTATCCAGATATTCTTTGCAGACCTCTGTTCAAATAGTATTTTCTTCCAAATATTTAAGCAGCTCGGTCTGGCACAATGGAACCAATGGAATGGTACCAAAAGTGCAAACCTGCCCGTATGGCACTCAGGCCGGGTCGATCAAATGCTCAAAGTATTTGATTTTTTTTTTAATAAATTGAACTCAAGTCTGATTCTCTATAGCCCAGGGCCATGCACTGCCAGCCAGGTCCTGTTACATGGTATGAGAGAAAATCTGCTGGATTTATGCCATACAAACTTTAAAGCCCCAAGAATGCCTGCTGTCGGTATGCTCTGTTTCTTAGTAGACTACATTCTTAGCAAACAAAAATGCAGGGAACAAGAGAACATGTTCTGTTTTTCTCAGCTGTTGGTGTAGTCAGGCCTGCATTTTCTAGACCTAATTCACTAATCAGTGAATCCAGAAAGGGAAGGCATGGTGCCATTTCCAGATGAAAGCCAGTAAGATGTGGGTGTTGTGCATTGCAAATGGAGGCTCCAGTGTTGTTATGCTTTCCCCTCATATCTCTAGTGAACATATTGTAGCCCAGGGCTTGTTCTTCTAACCCTCTGTTAAGTGGCTAGCTCAGATTACAGGTTAAGGTAATGTAGGGTTTGGTGAGGACCCCACTTACCTAAATCACAGGGAATCACTGTCTGAGTGTGCATCAAAAAGAGCCTACCACCTGAAAACTTTAGTCATATGCTACATGTTTCCTTCATTTAGCTAGGCAAGTCAGTTAAGAACACATTCTTATTTACAATGACAGCCTAGGAACAGTGGGTTAACTGCCTTGTTCAGGGGCAGAACAACAGATTTTTATCTTGTCAGTTCGGGGATTTGATCTAGCAACCTTTTGGTTACTGGCCCAACACTCTAACCACTAGGCTACCTGCCACCCCAAGTATTTCTAGTTAGGTGTTACCTAGCTGGTTTTAGACATTGGTATCAAATCTGACTGAGTAATGTGGTGTTGGTGCTATGAATGTGATCAAAACATCTCCTTTGTCTGAAAATACAAAACATAACTCATCTAGAAAAAATCATTGTCTGTGTTTATCTGTCTGAGCACTGTATTCTACTGACTGCCTAATAACCTTTTCACAATACTTAGTCGAGCCGAGCTGTACTGCGCTGGCCCGGTTACCGGAACCTTGCTGGAAAGTGTGTGAAAAGAAAAGCCAAGTCCAAGTCCAAGTCGGCACAGTACAGTTGGTTCGACATAATAGAGTGAAACGGTACTCGTGTCTCTGTAAGACCAGAGTCGCTGCGTCTGCAGCAAAGGGTTTACAGCAGGGGCCAGTTGAATTTTAGACGTTAAAGGTCACCCCAGAGGTCCCCTGGTGATGAGCAGCAATGGACTGCTGCAGAGGTGGGCCAGCACACCTCTTAGAATGACACCTGTTTCTACAATCACTGTGTTTGTGAGACCCCTGAGTAGAACCTCTAGACACTGGCAATGCACTGCCAGCTGTGATACATCTTGTTGTTTCAGGGGTGCACAGGCAGTCTATATGTCTGCTCATTGGGATCAAGACACGGTCGTCAGTATAGTACCTATAGTTAACCTACTAACTTCCTGTGACCCAGTTAAAGGACACAATAACTATGAACACACCAACATCCACAAACATGTCGGTTAATGGAGTTTTTTTTGTTTTGTTTGATAGGAGTGTGATCTGTACTGCGTATAAGACAGGCTTGGTCTGGCCTAGCCATTGCTGGAGCTAGATCTGTCCCTGATAAGACCTGGTTCCTCCACAGAGGAAATATGCCATCACTGGGGGGAGGTGGGTTCTGGAGAGGGTCCTGTTTATCTCCACCCACCTCCAAATTGCTCATTTCCAGATTGGCATCAGTGGCAGCCACACACAGGAAATGAGATTTGGGGCGAGGGCGAGGAGGAGGACATATTTGCAGCTGAGGCTGGATGTAATCAGTTCTTTTCTGTTTCTGTCTGTCCACAGGAGAGGCAGAGGCTGGAGACCATCCTGAACCTGTGTGCCGAGTACAACAAGGGCGACGGGCCCTTGGGGGGTGAGGCAGAGGGGAGGATGGGCTTCCCTGGGGGCCTGGGACCGGGGGAGGGGGAGGCCAGGAGACCCTCTATGGACAACTTGGCAGGGTCCAGCTCGCTGCGTCGTAGCATGGCCCAGAGACAGCAGAGGGAGAGCGACGAGGAGAACCTCAAGGAGGAGTGCAGCAGTACAGAGAGCACCCATCAGGAGGTGAGGATGCCACTTCCTCCCCAGGCCCTCCACAATGGAGACCGATACCAGGTCAGACGTAGGGCCGTCTATTATCACTTTCATCATTTCTACTACTTACGATGAGAACTACAGGCATGCCGTTGAAATGACAACAGCATGCAAGCGCTTACTGCATGCATTTAATGTGGAAAATTGCTAGACATAGCCCGACCTTGAATTTTGACATGATTGATGGTTAAAAGGATGAAGATCACAACATTTGTTTGCCAAGCGACAGTGTTTAACAAGGAGGCATGTGATGTAAATAGTCCCTCCCTCCCTAACCTAATGTGTGTGTCTGTGTGTGCGTGCAACCGACTGAAACAGTTAACTACTGCAAATGGGCAATGCTCTTCACACTTATATGTGACAATGTGCCTGCCTCTTCTGTCTCTCCCCCCCTTCAGCATGAAGAGCAGTCTGTTTCTGGCGGCCCGGGGCGGACAGAGCTGGGTTACCTGGAGGACGAGAGGGTCAGAGTGCTGGCCCGAGTCGACGAGCTCAAATCACGAATTACAGACCTGGAGCAACAGCTACAGGAGTCCAAGCAGGAGGTAAGAAAGTCCATCAGTTCAATTTCCAGATAGTAAGCTACTTCTAATACTAGAAATATATGTGGGGAAGCTGAAGGAAACTATATACTGTGTGTGTGTTTGTTTGTGTGTCTGTGAGTGTGTGTGCATTCACATACATTTAGTAACACAAACAAGCAGAAAGTGATTGAATGAGCACTGGGTGGTGTCAAGTCACATGCACCGTTAGGTCTGCTGTCTGTCAGGGAGCTCTGTGATTGGAGCAGGGGGCCAGGGGGAGCTCTTGTGTGACGGGTGTGTCCCGTTCCCAGGCGGAGATGGAGCGGGCCCTGCTGCAGGGGGAGAGGCAGGCGGAACTGGACCAGATAGAGGCAGAGACAGAGATCATCGGACAGCTGCAACACAAGCGCAACGAGCTGGAGAACGCCATCCAGAGGGAGAAAGACAAGGTCGGACCCTGGGGGAAAACACACACACACAGTATAATCTCCTGTACACAGTAAGCAGTCTTACCACCTGCACATTAGTTTTAGCTCCATTTTATAAACCTGTCATTCCAACGTTACTGTGTTGTATTTTAATGGAGAATCCAACAGAAAAAGTACTTTTGTTAGTGAACTGTTTGTGTTGTCCTAGCACTCTGAGAGAGTCCGGTGGGTATGCAGACAGGGAGGTGAGATTTGTGAGATCTCAACATCATGTTGTTTAAACACCACAGACACAACCCAGCCCTCCTTTCCCTCCACTGGACTGTCTGTTATAGTTCCTGTTCAGGTGGATGGAACGTTACAGAACGTTCACGTAGAAATGTATCCTGTAGAACATATATACCATTTTCTGACGGATAGAAAAAGGATTCATGGCAGTTCTATTGGTGATGTTTCTGCAACATTTCGAACATTTCACATCACTGAATATACATCTTGTAAGCCTCAAAGGGACTGAACAGCCTTTTCTGGTCTCTTGACATTCCTTAAAGGCATTGCCAAATCCTGGATGGCTTCCCAAGACCGTATCTAGTTGGTTTTGCCATCCCAAGGTAAATTCACCCA
The DNA here is from genome assembly GCF_016432855.1 of Salvelinus namaycush. NCBI lineage: Eukaryota > Metazoa > Chordata > Actinopteri > Salmoniformes > Salmonidae > Salvelinus > Salvelinus namaycush. The sequence continues at coordinate 29,244,198 of NC_052329.1, forward strand.
GCCATAGCAGTCGCTCTTCAACCCCCCCCAGCGAGGAATGCTCCATCCTTCCATCTGTTATATGCATTGATGTTTTACCTTAGAAGAGCTTTGGACGATGACTCTTAGACTTAAGTATGGGTGTTTTTTCTTTATTTTGGTTCTTCGTTTTCCTTGGTGGTTTCTCTGTCTCTCTCCTCAGGGCTTTTTCTTCTGCTGCAGCTCGGCTCCACTAACCATCCTCCATTAACCTCTAATCCTCTCACTGCTTCACTCAGCAATTTCCTCTCCTCCTTTCCTCCACTGTCAGCCTGAAATCCATGTATGTTATTAGCACTTGTCTTATACGTGTCCCAAATGGCTCTATTCCCTATACAGTGAACTACTTTTGACCAGGGCTCATAGGGCTATGAAGGGAATATGGTGCCATTTGGGACGTAGGTGTGAATCGATCCTTTAGGTTTCTACTTCGCTGAAGCTTTCGGGACAGGATGCTAGTGGGTATGAGTGGCTGGCTACTAAAAGTATATCTGTGGGAGTCCTTTTAGGACTATTGTGTAGGCTACATTGCCCACCACATACAGTAGTTCATAACATTACAGAGGGCCTCTATCTGAAGGCTTTACACAACTGTATGTTGTTTTCACCTAGTCATGTCACTCCACGGATGTAGGCTTTATGTAGACACACTTAAACTGAGAATCTGAAAGGGGCCATTTTCTTGTCTTTCCTTAAGGCTTTAAAAAAAAATTTTTTATCTTGTTATTTGTAGATTACTGACAATTTCGGAGAGTCTCTCTCTCTCCCTCTCACTTCCTGTGTTCAAGTTAGAACCTTGAGACCCTATCGGTCTGTCTCAGCTAAAACTACAAATCAAAACAAAAGCTTCAACTAGAAAAACGACCTGTATTGTATTGTCCCCTTCTCTACTTTTATTGCCATTGGTCACAGACAGAGGTGGAGCCAGAGCAGGGTGACAGTTAGGCAGATTGGAGAAAAGGAGTGCCACTCAAACCCCAAAGCACTGCCCACACCCCTCTCCCACCATGTGACTTTAGATAATGCAGTAATGCTAAAAAGGTTCTTGGTCTGCAGAAGGTTTCCCTCTCTCTCATGCATGGTCTACTCTACTGGTTGTACAGTGGTGACCCTCTATAGAGGTAGTTTACCAGGCGCTTTCACTACAATCACACCCAGGCTCTAACTCTCCTTATTCCACACATCCTCTCCTCTTCTTCAAAACATATTGGAGGAAAAGATCCAAGGTTTTTCCCCTTTGACCTTCCATTGCGTTTCGAAGGAGACGAGGAGAGCAGACGCGGGGAATTGAGGAGAGCAGACGCGGGGAATTGAGGAGAGCAGACGCGGGGAATTGAGGAGAGCAGACGCGGGGAATTGAGGAGAGCAGACGCGGGGAATTGAGGAGAGCAGACGCGGGGAATTGAGGAGAGCAGACGCGGGGAATTGAGGAGAGCAGACGCGGGGAATTGAGGAGAGCAGACGCGGGGAATTGAGGAGAGCAGACGCGGGGAATTGAGGAGAGCAGACGCGGGGAATTGAGGAGAGCAGACGCGGGGAATCGAGGAGAGCAGACGCGGGGAATTGAGGAGAGCCTATTGCGAAAGAGCTCCATACTGTACCAGTGAAAGCTTTTATTCCCTCCAGGGGTTTTGATATCACAGCCTGGGTGCCAGTAGGGCAGTAGCGCAGAGCACTAGTTACCCATGCTTACACCGCCTGTACTCACATGCTGCAATAACAACAAAGATCTGTTGTTATTGATCGTTCCGTAAGCTTTTAACCAGATGCCCAGAGGGTACCCAACCCTGCTACCCTTCAGTTAACAGACGTTGACCTTCTGTAATTCATGCTTTAGCAGTGGGCCTTTCTATGATCAACTGTTTTGTCTAATTTGGTATGAGCGAAACCCACAAAGTGCCTGGAAAATAACGGATTGGTATTTTCTGCTGTTTTATAATACAACAGTTTAAAAACATTTTAAACACAATGGTAGCCAACCATGATAACTAAAGCAGCACACTAATTAGTAACGATATGCTTCTCATGGTTGAGAAGAATGAATGTGACTTCTGATCATTCTAGCATGCCTACACATCCTGTTTAAAACTAACTGGACTGACCTAAAGTATTAATACCAAAGTCACATGAAAATCTGGATAGGCCAATAATAATTATTATTATTTAAAAAATTAAGTCACATGAAAATCTGGATAGGCCAATTATTATTATTATTATTATTATTTTTTTAATTCAAGCCACATGAAAAAGAGAGGCACCACCCAAAGTGTTTTTTCACTGTGACGTGAAAAAACAACCACAGCTGAGCCAAAACAGAAACTATTTCATGTTTGATCAAATAGCAAAATCTCCTGTTCCATCGCAGACCAGTGTTATCATGAGCATCGAATCCTGCAGCTTGGAAATGTCTGGGAACAAGAAGTCTGTTCAGACCTGTTTGAGGCCTGGGTCGTGTTCTTTAGGCACCGAAAGGGGGGGAAAAAACTGACTTAAACAAGGAGAATGTACCTGGACTTGTCCAAAAAGAAACGCACATTTTTGCTTTCCATTGCAATTTTTTTTTTTTCATTTTCAGTGTTGTGCCCTGTAGTCCAGCACTTTTAAAGTTAGTCACTGGGGATTGAATTCACAGTATTATAAACTCCACAGATGCCCCATGTCCCTCGTCCTCTGGCTTATCCACTGTTGTGACCTCTAACATCGGAAGCTTTTTGCATGGCGTGGATTTGAGCAAGTGTTTTTTTTTTTGCTTTCTCTCTCTGTTGTCCCCCCCTTTCTCTCCTCCCTCCCACCCGGATGGTGTGTTCTCTTTCTAGGAGAGGGCAAATGTTGACGCAGAGCGCCGAGCCCTGGCGAGCCTCCAGGAGGGCTACAGTGAGCTGAAGAACCAGCTTCATAACTGCCCCGAGTCACTGAGGGAGCAGTTACACGAACAGCTCAAAAGGGTCAGTCGTCAATCCACCACCAAGACCACCACCCACAACGACCCCTGAGACCCAGAGACAGGCAGGGTCCCCCCAGCCCTTGTACCCCTCCACACACCCACCCATTTCCTCCACCCTCATCTCTGAGCTACGCCAATCCAACATTTTGAAGGGAAATTCCAGCAGAGCCACATCACAATTAGCGTATACTTACCTCCAGATTATTGAAGTACCCAGTAAGAGAATGACATTTTCAGGAAAAGCTGAAGTGGTGTACTGACGGATTTACAAGTGTAATGTCTACTGATCTCCTGGATAAAGTGCATAGAAGGCTGCACTTGACGGCCAAAGGAACGGAATTGGAAATCAAATTCTATGATGAACACTGAAAAATGTTCGTAACATCCAAGAAGATGGCATACAGATTATGGGTAGGTTTCCTGGACACAGATTAATCCTAGACCTGGACTAGAAGTATGCTCAATGGAGATTCTACATGGACTAGACTAGGCTTAATCTGTGTCCGGGAAACCTGCCTTTAATGTTTATGCCAGATGCCAGTCGGTGATTGCTGCATAGTAGGCAAAACACTATCTTGGTATCATAAGACCTGGTGCATACCTCTTCAGATACTGTTACTGGGACCTTTACCCCTTTAGCCGGGACCTGTTGCACTCTGCACGTATGAAAATCCTGTCTTGTGCCCCTCGCCTACGTGCTAATGCCACAAGCTGCTGGAATTTCCCCTCTCCTCTCTCCGCCACAACGATGCGCTATGCCTCTGAGCAAACAGAATGAGTGTCAAAATGGCTCCTAATGACTTTGGGGCGAGGTGCTGCATTGTGGTGATTTCTGGGTCGTATGTGCATTGCACGCGTTTCACACAGGAGTGTGTGTGCTGTCTGTCTGGTTGGTACAGTCTCTGCATCTGGAAGCATCCCTCTCTTCTTGATTTGTGATGGCTTATAACCCCTTAATAACTGCTTACTAATCTATTAATGTAGACACTTTCCACTCCCTGTCCTACTCTCTTTTCATATCTTTCCTCTGAATGGAAATGGGTTTGTTTTGTGTCTGAATAATGTTTTATATCGTCAGCTCTCTGAAAAGTCAGTCCATAGAAAATGTATCTTAAATAGTTAAAATGTATCAGCCAATTACATTTTGCACGTTAGCTCTATTCACTTTGCTGTCCTATCCACGTAGAGTAGCATGACATATTGGCTGACTGACTTGACATGAGAACAATTGCTATACAATTTCCCTTCGTTACAGGACAGAAAGCAGATATAATACATTTTGTATACTTCTACATTTGCAAATGCCGCCTTGTACGTCTCATTGGGTCATGTTCATTAGGCAGCGAATGGAGGAAAATGGACTGAAACGGGGGGGTCCACCTGGACAAAAATAAACAAAACATTTTCCGTTGCGTACACTGATGAACACGACCCTGATTTGCTGTAGACATTCTTCAGAAGTGCGACAGAGGCCCTTGAGTGGCCTGCTCTCCAAACACAGAGGGCCTGAAGATGTCAGTGTTGACATGAGCCTTCACTCGTCAACGTCAGTAACGCTCCGATTAACTGACAGCAAGGGCAGGCCCTCGTCTTTCCCCCTGCAAAGCATACGTCCTCACATCTCTGTGTGGGTTTTTTCGGCTTATGGTAAAGAATCAAAGGCATTCAGTTGGGTTCTCGCATGCAAATCAGCTATAAAATCCAGTATAGAAGATAGTACTGTATAAGTACTTTAGTATTACTACAGTAAAAGCACAGTATTACCTTTTGTAACATATAGATAGATAGTGCAGCAGAGAAGACTGCTTGTCACCATTCAATCAACCTACTGGGCTATAAAATCTTCCAACCAATTATATTCGCATGAGGCAGTTTCCTCAAGATATGCATGTAATATTGATTGCTGTGTTGTTGCTGCTGTATACCACAACATTTTCATAATGTTATGGTGCTTCTCCATTGGTGGCATAGTTAAGAACCTAGGATACAATGAAGAGAGAGTCTAATGGCAAAGTTAACCCAAATAAGATAATATTCAAATCTATCAACGCATGATCAACGTAGTCATAGTGATAAACAGAACTCCACCAATCGTTAGATAGAACCTCCATGCAGTTTACTCTGCATCTAAAAGGACTCAGCACAAGGACTTGAAGCACATTCATTCCGTGGCCTACCGCCCCTGGTTGTGCTGGCTTGGCTTGGGCCTTGACCGCCGTGGCTGAGGAGCATGGTCATTGGAGAGAGTCAAGGGGGAGGAGGGGGCTGGCCTGACCCTGTGGTGACCTTGTGGGGTGTGGTGGGGCTGTCTGTCTCTTGGGGTTGGTAGTTGTTGGTACTTTAGAACCCTTTTCACACTATCGTGCCAACCCATACCAGACTGCTGGCTCGGGTATTTTCTAAACACATTGTGCTTTCTATGATGAATGCGTGAACAGGCAGGCCAAATACAGCTCGGCTCGGCTTGGCTTGGCTCAGCAGTGTGAAAACTGTATATTATAGGAGGCTGAGGCCTGGTGTGGTTCTGACCCATTGTGATGGGCTCTGTGTGGGGTTCGACAGGAGGGCGAGACCCTGGAGTCAGAGACAAAGCAGTTTGAGGACCTGGAGTTCCAGCAGCTGGAGAGGGAAAGCAGCCTGGAGGAGGAGAGGGAGACCATCAGTCAGCAGCTGCTGCAGGAGAGGGCCGAGTACCACACCAGCGTGGCCAAGAGGAAGGTAATGGACTGGACCACAATGGCTACTCCTATCTATTCTGGCAACCCTTCATCATATCTGGAGCTGTGAAAATGAATGTCTGTCAGAGAAACTAGCTCATTTCTGATGATGGCCAAATGCCTTTACAGGTTGAGTGTAAATAGTATGATCATTCACATCAAGAATGGTGTTGGTGGGGATACCTGACAAAGACATGATACATGATCACTGCTTTGTTTTGAGTGTAGTGTACACTACCATTTGGGGTCACTTAGAAATATCCTTGTTTTCCATGAAAACATACATGAAATGAGTTGCAAAATGAATAGGAAATATAGTCAAGACGTTGACAAGGTTATAAATAATGACTTTTAATTGAAAAAATAATTGTGTTCTTCAAACTTTGCTTTCGTCAAAGAATCCTCCATTTGCAGCAATTACAGCCTTGCAGATCTTTGGCATTCTAGTTGTCAATTTGTTGAGGTAATCTGAAGAGATTTCCCCCCATGCTTCCTGAAGCACCTCCCACAAGTTGGATTGGCTTGATGGGCACTTCTTGCGTACCATACGGTCAAGCTGCTCCCACAACAGCTCAATAAGGTTGAGATCTGGTGACTGTGCTGGTCACTACATTATAGACAGAATACCAGCTGACTGCTTCTTCCCTAAATAGTTATTGCATAGTTTGGAGCTGTGCTTTGGGTCATTGTCCTGTTGTAGGAGGAAATTGGCTCCAATTAAGCTTCGTCCACAGGGTATGGCATGGCGTTGCAAAATGGAGTGACAGCCTTCCTTCTTCAAAATCCCTTTTACCCTGTACAAATCTCCCACTTTATTACCACCAAAGCATCCCCAGACCATCACATTGCCTCCACCATGCTTGACAGATGGCGTCAAGCACTCCTCCAGCATCTTTTCATTTTTTTCTGCGTCTCACGAATGTTCTTCTTTGTGATCCGAACACCTCAAACTTAGATTTGTCTGTCCATAACACTTTTTTGCAATCTTCCTCTGTCCAGTGTCTGCATTCTTTTGCCCATCTTAATCTTTTTTTTATTGGCCAGTCTGAGATATGGCTTTTTCTTTGCAACTCTGCCTAGAAGGCCAGCATCCCGGAGTCACCTCTTCACTGTTGATGTTGAAACTGATGTTTTGCGGGTACTATTTAATGAAGCTGCCAGTTGAGGACTTGTGAGGCATCTGTTTCTCAAACTAGACAATCTAATGTACTTGTCCTCTTGCTCAGTTGTGCACCGGGGCCTCCCACTCCTTTTTCTATTCTGGTTAGAGACAGTTTGAGCTGTTCTGTGAAGGGAGTAGGACACAGCATTGTACGAGATCTTTAGTTTCTTGGCAATTTCTCGCATTGAATAGCCTTCATTTCTCAGAACAAGAATAGACTGATGAGTTTCAGAAGAAAGTTCTTTGTTTCTGGACATTTTGAGACTGTAATCGAACCCACAAATGCTGATGCTCCAGATACTCAACTAGTCTAAAGAAGGCCAGTTGTATTGCTTCTTTAATCAACACAACAGTTTTCAGCTGTGCTACCATAATTGCAAAAGGGTTTTCTAATGATCTATTGGCTTTTTAAAATGATAAACATGGATTAGCTAACACAACGTGTCATTGGAACACAGGAGTGATGGTTGCTGATAATGGGCCTCTGTACGCCTATGTAGATATTCCATAAAGAATTTGCAGTTTCCAGCTACAATAGTCATTTACAACATTAACAATGTCTACACTGTATTTCTGATCAATTTGATGTTATTTTAATGGACAAAAAAATGCTTTTCTTTCAAAAACAAGGACATTTCTAAGTGACCCCAAACTTTTGAATGGTAGTGTATATTTTCTCAATTTAAAGTCATCTTGTTGAGTACCCCTTTAATTCATCAATAACTCTTTAAACATGTTGTCTTCCAGGACAAGGTGGCAGCTCTGGAAGGCCAGGCCAGTCAGCTGGGACAGCAGGCGTCTCAGGAGTGTGACAGGCTGGCTAAGGACAGGAACCTTACCCTGCAGATGCTCCATAAGGTAACATTACAATACAGTCTATATCTGGCCCAGCAGCCACTACAATCTACACATTGTTGGTTATTACTCAGTTTTTTTGTAATTGGACAGGTGATTCCCATGGAACACCTTTGAAAATGACTATAATTACAATCTAATCATTATCACTCTCTGGTCTTGCTTGACAATGTGAGAATCGCACACAAAGTCATTACCAAATGAAGGGCAATGTGCCATGCCAGCCGCCTCAGATTAAGTCTATTAATTAAGAGCTTGTTGGCGTTTTTCCCATTTGTCAACATTTCACTTTCAATCTCGACGTATGTGCTGTGCTGCCTTGTCCCCTGCTTTTCTGCAAGTGGCACATTATCTAATTTGGTAAAGAAACTATGGCAATCCGTAATCAGGACAGAGTCCGATACTTATGTGTTCTGGTGTCTCTGTGTTCTAGGAGAAAGAGAGACTATCGGCCCTGGAGAAGAGGTACCTCAGCCTTACTGGAGGAAGGTCTTTCCCTAAGAGTTCCAGCACCATGAAAGAGGTGAGGGGGGTTTATCTTACGCTCTTTCAGGGGTCACACCGACAAGGTTATCTACCATGACGCAGATATATGAACGGACCTCCACTCTGATCACTTGTCTAAAGCCACACTCCTTAATTTGTGTATAGTGGCAAAGACTAACAAAGACCACCACTGAAGATGTTAACAATGGAGAAAATGACTTCCATTACATTTTCATATGCAAATAGTAGGCTTAGGATACTAGATTTCTATGATACATCTGTTGTTCTCAATTCACTATTTCAAGTTACACAATTACAGACTGTGGCTTTAAGGGGAATTGTATGGTTTTCATAGTTGAGATGGTAGAATGTTTAACTGGTGAATAGGACTTCAGGTTGATATCTCTCTCTCTGTTTTTACATGCGGTGTAGGTCTAGTGTGTGCTTGCTCTACCACTGGTGTGCCAGAGTAACCATTTATTTCCTGTGATTAACACAATGTGGTGTCCGCTTGTGAAGTATGGCCTTATTTACATTGCGTTCGGATAGTTAGATGCAGCTGATCACATCAGTAAGACTGGTTTGATCTGATAATTCAGATCCGACTGACATTTTTGGGATTGGAAACATCTGCAATTTGATGATGGATTGTACATATCTCAACTCAGGCCATCGAGATACTGAATCCGTGGGCTGTGTCGTTTAGTCTGAAAACATGAACCGATTAGTCTGGTGCTAAACTCTAGTCCAATTCTAACATATCCTATCAACCTCCATTCTTATGCATTTAGCCCACGCTCATTACATGAGATGCCTATCACTTTCATTGTTGAATTGGATATAATGGACTTAGACCACTGTAAACTAGGCCTATTAAACTAAATATAACTCATACAAGGGCACTCAATGTGCAGTAACACCTATGTTTGACCCTTTTGTGATTGACAGTTATTATCCCAATACTGTATTGACACTTGTGTAGTTCAGAGGGACATAAACAGTAACTGTACACTACAGCAACTGGAGCTGAAACCAGTGTCCCTGACTTCCTGTTGAAACAGGAAGTGCTCCATATCAGCGAGAGTGACCTTTTAGAGGACTCCCACTCCCAGCATCCTCTCTGCCGACCCGCTGCTTTCTATTTAAGCTCCTCCTCTCAGTTATACCCAGGGGGCAGCCTGACAGAGGTAACCAGACTAACTGTCAGTGCAACTGTTTCTGCATGACACCTGAGCTCACTCACTGTAACCCCCCTATGCACAGTATGTCTTTGTCCAACACTTAAAGGCCCACTCTGTGATATTTACAGCTTTATAGGAAACCAAGGTGCGAGGTTGCCATTTTGTTGTTTTTTAATTAAGGAGTGGGCCTTTAAGAGGTCTGCGTGAGTTATGTCTTGTTACCCCCAATGACTCCCAGCAAATTGCACCCATATGTAGCTTAAAAACACATTTGTTCATCCTGTGAGGCCCTTGGAGTACAGTACTGATTTGAATGTCGTCATTGTTTGTCTTTATGAAATACTTGGTCTGTTGGATTAACTGTTGCCATTTTAATTGATGTGTCTCTTCAACGTTTAGAATGGGGAAAAGCATAAACAACTCATGCTACAACGGGTGTGAAGATGCTGTTTGTGTGACGGTTTAGCCAGAGGCTCACATGCATGGTGCTTTGTCTCTCATTGAAATGTACTATTCTGTTTGGTTTGTGTAGTACACTTCTCTCAATTAGCGTTTTGCTATCCTTTGAAGATGGCGAGAGATTGTTGACGTCACTGTTATTGTATTCTTTCGCAGCGTGTTTTCAGTTCTCCAGCCCGATGTGAGGCTTGGGGAATTGTGGGAAATTACAGGGTCGAGAGATGCTGTGCTCATTATTTATTCCATTCATATAGTTGTTCATGTTTTTCACACAAACGTATGTGTTTTATGTTTTAAAAACACAAGATAAAGCAGCAGCTTGTCTTAGGTGGTTGTAAAGTGTACATATATTATATGCCTGTGTGTGCACATGCACCTTTTTGAAATGGGTGCACATCCGTGTGTGTATGAGTATGCATATTATGAAAAGGACGTGTCATGGAGTGAGCTCATGGCCTCTTGTCCTGTTTGGTTTGCGTTGCGTTGGCTCTCAGGAGTACATGAAGCTCTCGGATGTCTATAGGATGTATGAGAGAGATTGCCATGACACCCAACTCACCACCTCTGCTCAGCACGGCCTCTCGCTCATCCTAGACGCAGCTGTCCCCTGCGAGGTACCATTGCTCTCTCTTTCTATCACTCTCTCCATCACTTTCTATCTCTCTCTCTGTCTCTGTCTCACTCTATTCTCTCCTTATCACTCCATCTTTTCATTCTTTACCTGTTGCTCTTCCCTCTAGTTGTCATCTTGTAGGTAGCTTACTGTACTTACATACTGGTGTATTGGCTTTCTGCTAGATGGCCCTGTCCTTGTTATAATCAGCTCAACTAACCTCTGCATTACTGATTTGAGAATGAGAATTTTGAGGATAATGGTACCAGACCTGGATGAAATGCTGTACATATGTCATATACATTCAAATACTTGCCAGTATTTTTTAGGTGAGCTTGATTTAGCTTGGAGCTTGCACTTTTGGAACTATTTCATTGGTTCCATTGTACCAGGCAAACTGAATCAAACACAGCTCAAGTATTTGACATACTGTATATATTTGACCCAGGTCTGGATGGTACAATGGGTTGATATTATTGAAAGACTATCCATATGAGGGTCAGGTTTACTGACATGTATTTCACATGCTGTACTTGTAGCTTCTGTTTTCCTCCCTGTTGACGTGTGTCCTTCTCTGCCTGTGTTTCTCTATCCTTCCCTATTTGCCCTTTGACATCCTGTCTGCCTGTTTATATGTGGCTCCCTGAATGAAAGGAGTATTTGACTGTGGGCCAGTTAACTCAGATCTTTGGGATGCCGAAGGTCGAGTCCTCCCCTACCTCTCCTCTCCGGCCCCTCCAGTCAGGAGCGGGAGACCCTGCCTTCTCCTGCCTCTCCGTTCCTCACGGTTCCTCCCTCTCTCTCTCTGTTGAGGTGTGTGTCTGGTCTCTCTCTATTCCTTCTCACCCATCTCTCCTCCACCTCTCGTTTCTGTGAAGATGCCCGAATGACCCCTCTACCCCAGTGGACAAAGCTAGTTGAAATGACATCAAACCACCAGTTTACAACCATGTTTGTAATTGTTTGTAAACTGGTTGTATTGATGTCATTCATTTCAACAGGTTTTTTCCATTGAGAGACCTATATGTCAGCATTTGCTGATGTTTCAAGAAGATGAACATTAACACACACAAAACATAACATTTAGAAAACTACCAGATCCTCTTATTTGCTCATTAATGATTTGTTTTCTTATTTCTCTTCCTCCTCCACTCCATTGCTCTGTCCATCCTGTCCTTTGCCTCTCTGCTGCCTCTTACTGTGGACTCTTAACTGCGGCCCTCCAGTACCAGCCTGAGCGCAGTAGGCCTCAAATCCCCACTCTTGATTTAGAGCAGTGGTACCAGGAGGTGATGGCTGCTGGGGAGAGCAGCCATCTCTGCCCCCCTCTCCCAGCTAAATCGTTCTTCCCTCGCAGGCCTATGCAGGTAATTCTCAGAGGTGCTGCCTTCTCCTCCTCTTTTCTATTCCTCCCCATGTTTTACTCTTCCATTGTTTCTGTACTGTCTTCATGTTCTCACTTTTGATGAAAATGCCTTTTCAAGTGCAGTGTGCTTTGTTGATTGAGCTAATTGTTCATCGATGGTCTGCCTGGACTTGCTGCCACTCATGCATTTAGTTTTCCCTTTTTCTTTAGTTAGATTTTTTTAAGCATCTTCTACATGCTTTATGGTAATATTCACTTACTTTTTGAAAATCTTCCTCTGATTTGTCATCCAAAGGGTCCCAGCTATAACATGTAGTGTCGTTTTGTTAGATAAAATCCTTCTTTATATCCCAAAAGGTCTGTTTAGTTGGCGCCATCGATTTTGAGTAATCCACTCATTCAACATGCAGAGAAAGGAATCCGAAAATCTACCCCTAAACCTTGTTTCAAACAAGTCAAAATATGTTTCTATTTACTCCTCAGATACCCTAAAATGTAATCAAACTATAATATTTCTTACAGAAAGAAGTATGTTCAATAGGAAACCAATTTTAGCAGGTGTGTAATGTCTACATGCGCGCACAAACACGAATTTCCAAGACTGTGTCCTTCTGCTAAAACGGATATTTCTTATTTGTTTTTGAAGTTACAAGCCTGAAACATTGAACATAGACTGCTGGCACCCTGTGGAAGCCATATGAATTGCATCCAGGGAGCTAATTCTCAATATGACCTTTCTCTTGCAGATCTAAGAGGATAGTCTCTCAAAAAAATAAATTTCCTGTTGGTTTTTCTTTGGATTTTCTCCTACCATATCTATTGTGTTAACATTTCTACAAACTTCAGTGTTTTCTTTCCAATGGTACCAATTATATGCATTTCCTGGCTTCAGGGCCTGAACTACAGACAGTTTACTTTGGGAACGTCATTCTGACAGGAAGTGGAGAAAAAAGGGGCCTAGCCCTAAAGATGTCATTACATTTGCACCTGAATATGAAATCTTCAAAAATTATTATTTATAATGTGCATTGTATTCTATTTACTGCTAGGTTATACTACAGTACATACAAGCATAGCCATAGGGTTGGGGTCAATTCCAAGTACTTGAAATATTAATTGACCCCAACCTGGGTATAGCTTAGACTGCAATACATTTCTGAAGATTTAAAGGCACAATGAAAAGCCATAAGACCTCATGCTGTGTGGCCAAGTGAGGCCGTGGGACAAACCACCTGACGGTTGTGGTTACAACAGGGTGTGTGTCTTCACACTGGCATCTGCAAGTAAAGCACTTTGACACTGATTCTGTCATTACACCTGTGGGAGGAATCAAAGGATCACCAATACAAGGGATGTTGTGTCAAGGCTGTGGGTAACTGGTGAAAGGAGTCAGGCGCAGGAGAGCTGAGATGCGTGGACAAGGTATTTAATACAAGACAACACCAGTATAAACACAATACTATGGTGCGGGAACAATACCGCTACCACGAAATAAACGGGCGTAATAACAAAACCCGGCAACAAAATACCAGCTGTCAGTAACAGCCTGAACAATAGAACAAACACACACACAAACATGGGGGAAACCAGAGGGTTAAATAATGAACATGTAATGGGGGAATTGAAACCAGGGGTGTAGAAAACAAAGACAAAACAAATGGAAAGTGGAAAGTGGATCGGCGATGGCTAGAAGGCCAGTGACGTCGACCGCCGCACACCGCCCGAACAAGGAGAGGGACCGAAGTCGTGACATGTTGTTGGTGCTGCCATAATAATCACTGTCTCTGTCTGTCTGATATCTCAGTAGTAGCTGTAGTGATTTAAAGTACACTCACCAAAAGTAGGCTGCTTTAACATTTCAAAGATATCAATCAATGTCAATATGTTGGTTGAATTGAAATGCCTTTGAAACGCTAAAAAAGCCAAAATTTTTTGTATTTGTACCCTACTCTACTTCTCATAGCATCTCCCACCAGACTAGTTTTGAGTAAGCATCACAGTTTATATTCCTCATTTCATTTAATGTAATACATGTTTTACTATGTGCGGGGTAACCTCGAACAATTAGTTTACTGTGTTTGATAGCTGATCCTGGTCCGTCTTCACTCCTCCCAGGTGTTCCGCTCCAAGCTGGACAGTGATGCTGGACAGACGGTACATCAACCCAAAGCAGGCTCCGGATCCCACCTGCAGTGCGGAGCTGCCACACTGGGACGCAACACAACCTCCAAGGTAAACCTCATCACCTCCGCTCCATCTCTATTGGTTGGCTAGTAGGCTCCTCAGCGGATCATGTAGTAATCAACTATTATTATCATTTGAGGTTTATGTAAGGTTCATTTGAATAGCACACATTTGCAGCTAAAAGCCGAATTGCAGCCTACACAAGCCTACAACCAAATTAAAATACTACATAGAATGTACTGGTTAAAATACTAAATAGAATGTACTGGTGTAGGAGGGAGGTCACGTTTGTGGCTGGATTTTGTAGCTCGTGTAGATCTCTTCTGAGGCAGCCATTTGCTGTAATCTTGCAATCTAGCTAGCTTCATCATAAAAGTTTGTGGTAAGTTTCTATGAGGAAGACTAAAGTACATAATGCCCTTTATACACAATCAATCTGAATGTAGTGTATGTATCCTGCTCAGGTCACATGGTGATTGATTTGACCTAGCATATGGTTACATACTGGTAAACAACAGCAGGTTATGTGTTGTGTGTTACATGATAGTATCAGATGACATTTGATAGTATTAGATGACATTGCTCACAAGCCCGAGAGTTTAAATGCATAGCATATGATGGTTTATATACTGTCCCATTCACTGGTTATCTTATTGGCTCTTGGCCTTGCCTGCCAGTCAATGACGACCACATTGGAAATAAATATTTTTGTGTAAACCTTGATGCCTTGTCATTTGTGTACTTCCATTGCATTGATATGTTGCTGTATATGTTTTTCATTGTTAATTGAATTTAATTAATCAATCAATCAATCACTCTCCTCCTTTTGTGTCCTTCTAGAGGCCGCTGATGGTTCCCAACAGTACCGGCAGTTTGCCACGGAACTTGGCTGCCACCATGCAGGACATAGAGACCAAGAGAGCGCTAGCCTTACAGCAGAAAGGTAACCGTCTTTTGGGGGTTTACACCAGGCTACTCTGTCCCATGTTCTGGTCTGAGGCGAGAGTTTCAGCAGTAAACATCAACATGGAATATGTATAGTTATAATGTGTTTAAGATGGTCCTCTCCAAGATTTGTCTGTCATTTTCAAGATTTCCTGTCATGCTTCAGAGAAACCACACCCCGTCCCTGTCTCCATCACCCTACTTCCCCCTCACCCAGTCTCTGCTTCCACGGTTACGACCCCTCCCTCGCTTACCTCCTCTAGCTCGGATTTAACCACCATGTTGTCCTCCTGTCTGTCACTCTGTCCTTCTGTCCCTCCATCCAACCATCCCTCTCTCCATTACTGTCCTCCACTCTCCATGTCACAGAGTCCTCCTTGCCTTCCATGTCTGAGTCTCCCTGCTCCACCATGGACAATCCCACAGACCGACAGATAGACAGACAGACCTCTGAGCCTGGGAGTGGGTTTGGTCTCATGTTAATTTCCTAAAAGTCTGACGTTCGTCTCATATAAACTCTCCATCCTTCTTTTTCTCCATGTTCTTGTCTGTCTCCATCCTCCTGCTGAGAATCAACAATGCATGCGTTTGGTAGAAGCAGTGCTTTTCATCTGTCGGGCCACCTTTGTTCCTCTTCAACTTTGCGCCTGTTTTTAAAAGGAGGTATCTGTCAGTTATATGATGGATAGCGAGCATGGGTTTGAACTTGAAGGTGACTTCCTTGGGTTACTGGATCATTTTGTATTAGTATTTCTGCTGCTAATGTACTTAGGAGGCTTTGGTGATGAGGAAACGTGTTGCCGGTTGAATTGTGCTTGGGCTTTTGATAATACCGAGCACATACTATACATGTTGTATGTTTGACGTATGTGTGGGGCCTGGTTTCATCTGTCGCTGACCTGTGGTGTCTACATTACATGGACTCACAGGCAATCTTTAGGTATTCTCTTTTCATAGCTGGGTGACGCTGATCATCAGGACCTTTTTCTTGGCAAGTGGATGTGAGTGTGTTTGAGTTGGTTAGTGGGTGAGTCTGCATGCTGAGGGCGTTGCCATGCACCCTGGAACTGTCATCACGGGACATAATGGGGTATCCCTGGACGTGATGAAACCACCCCCCAGATCAGCTGTGACTTCCTCCCTCTCCCTCCACCCCCAGGCCACCAGGTGATCGAGGAGCAGCGTCGTCGATTGGCTGAGCTGAAGCAGCGGGCTGCAGTGGAGGCCCAGTGCCAGTGGGATGCGCTCCACGGCTCTCAGACCCACCTCAGCACCCAGTATGCCCCTTCCCATGCCCACGGACCTCCCATGGTGCACCACTCCATCCTGCACCACCAGCCGCCGCCGGCGGGCGAGCAGCCGTACGACACACTGAGTCTGGAGAGCTCTGACAGCATGGACACCAGCGTCTCCACCGGCAACAACTCGGCCTGCTCCCCCGACAACATGTCCAGGTCAGAGAAACGTACACACACACACACACACCCACACGCATATCCTCGAACACACACACACTTCACCGACAACATGTCCAGGTCAGAGCGAGGAACACTCAGCTTTACCTGACACAAAGTACACACAAATACTGACTAATTTATGCCAAGGAATCTCCAATAAGTAACCACAGGGGTCAAGCTGTGTCTTGTATCCGCACATTATTCATTATTGTCTGTCTAATAGTGACAAAAGAAGCCTATGTGTCTGCTCAGCTGTTGTCAGTATTCTGGTGGATATTTAATGTATGCTACTGAGCCGAACCAAACCAGGTTGTCTGTCCTGAACTGGTCTGCTGGAACCAAACCAGGTTGTCTGTCCTAAGATGGTCTGCTGGAACCAAACCAGGTTGTCTGTCCTGAACTGGTCTGCTGGAACCAAACCAGGTTGTCTGTCCTGAACTGGTCTGCTGGAACCAAACCAGGTTGTCTGTCCTGAACGGGTCTGCTGGAACCAAACCAGGTTGTCTGTCCTGAACTGGTCTGCTGGAACCAAACCAGGTTGTCTGTCCTAAGATGGTCTGCTGGAACCATGCTGAAAAGGACGATGTGTAAAGTATCCAAGCCAGCACAGTTTGGTTTCAGTCAGCACGATAGTGTGAAAAATCTATATTTCTCTAAATCCAGTTCAAACATTCTACAACTTAGAATTCAATTGTGAACAGGTCGTCTTTGTGACAGAGAAAGGCACTCCCAGTCCGTACAGAACTAGTCAAGTTTGTTGTCGTGCATGAATTATCACCGGCCATAATGAGGCCTACAAAAATGTCAACAGGGAAACACTCTTCCATTAACACATGAGTGACTTCTGAAATATAGTCAAATGACTAGTTAAATATAGTCTTAAGACTAGTGAAAGACACTCTGCACAGATAAAGAGGGGTTTCCCTGAGCCAGTTGATATGAAAGGTAGGGTGTGTGTGTTAGGTCACACAGATTAGGCAGATGTGACCATCCCCTTTTGGATCTGGTGAAAGCACAGCTGTTTCTCCACTTTAAACAGGTAATCAAATATTGCATGTAATTATCAGGCCCAAGCACTCATTAGGGTTGTGTTCAGTAGGCAGGAAATTGAGAGAAAAAAAACTGTCCGAAGAGGGGCGGTTACTATCTGGACATGTCCAATGAGAAACAGTCATTTGTCTTCTGTTGCAAAACGTGTTAGAATGTTGACCTTCACATGCCTTAATGAACACAACCTTGCACTCACTGTCCACTAGGCACCACCTGGCCGTACGGGACATTTCCAGTGTATACGAGCATTGGACCTCTAAACAGTTATAGACATGTCATGACCCATTTTATAACTGTCTGTGATAGTTCATAACTGTTTGTGGTAGTTAGTGTCCACATGGTAATTTACTGTTTTTATGACCAGTGATGACAGGTGTTTTTAGGACTTACTTACTTAATCCTCTTCGTTCCTATGTAAGAAGCTTGCCGATCTTTATACATTTTGGGCGTGGTTTTCCATGACGGGCCACAGTTTTAGGACTTAAAAGTATTCATACTCTGTTACCCATAAATATATTGAATGATGGATGTCATTGGTAGTTGAGATGTAACTCTGACTGTCTGGTTTGCAGTGCCAGTGGGATGGACGCGCTGAAGATCGAGGAGATGGAGAAGATGCTGAAAGAAGCCCACCTAGAGAAGGCCAGGCTCATAGAATCCAGAGTAAGACACCACCTCACACACCATGTCTAGCTTCCTATCAGATCCCATACTAACGTCTTACTTCAGTGTTTACAGCCAGAAGAGGACTGGCCATCCCTCCGAGCCTGGTTTCTCTCTAGGTTTCTTCCCAGGTCCCTGCCTTCTAGGGAGTTTTTCCTAGCCACTCTTCTTCTACCTCTGCATTGCTTTCTCTTTGGGGTTTTAGGCTGGGTATCTGTGAAGCACTTTGTGACAACTGCTTATGTAAAAAGGGCTTTATGTTCATGATCTTCTCTCCAGGAGCGTGAGAGCCATGCCCGTAGGCAGATGCTGGAGGAGGAGAGGAGGCGGCGCGAGGAGGCAGAGAAGAGGCTTCAGGAGGAGACGGTGCACAGGCAGCAGCTGGTGGACAAGGAGGTGAAGATGAGAAGCAAGAACTTCTCCCAGGTGAGCCTCAGGCCCGACAACAACCTACAAAATCCAATCAAAAATAATATGCAGTTTGAGATCTGTCTCTCCGATCCTCTGTTAGTCGTACAGGCTTTCGAAAGACTGGTTACACGTCTGTTTCCTCCTTTCCTCAGGCCCGTCCTATGACTCGTTACCTGCCCATCCGCAAGGAGGAGTTTGACCTGCGCTCCCACATCGAGTCATCCGGCCACAACGTGGAGACCTCTCACCACGTGATCCTCACAGACAAGATGTGCAAGGGTTACCTGGTCAAGATGGGAGGCAAGATCAAGTCGTGGAAGAAACGCTGGTTTGTCTTCGACCGCCTCAAAAGGACCTTCTCCTATTACGTTGGTAAGGAAAATGCTGCCATTTATATACAAACATATTTGTGTACTCTTATTGCTCTGATCGAGCCAATGGGAGATACAGTACATGGCATATTCATACCCCTTGACCTCAATGTAGACCGTATTTATGAAAGGTGGTGTAAATGAGATCGGTGGAGATTAACATTAGGATACACAAGGGTAATGCACATGTGTGGTTAGCGGTTTGGTAGCAGGCATAAAGCATAAAGTTACCCCCGGTTCCTCTTGTGTTTTTGCAGTGGTTGATGAAATAAGCTGCAATATTGTACCGTAAGAATGTAGAAATCAGGGACTCTGTTCAATCTGTAATGCTTCAGCGTTACAGATCCCGCAATATAGATTAAAAGTAATTTCCGATTGAGTCGACATGCAGCGTTTACTATGAATGCAGTCTCCACTAAAGGGGGGGAATATTGCCTTTAAATTCCAATCACGCTGTAAAGCTGAATTTCTGCAAGGAGGATTGAATAGAGCCCCAAGTCTAAAATACAATAGTCAGACACTGCAACCTATTTAAAACTAAAAGGAAGCTGTGTTCTCTACAAAGAAATTACTTGAAATATACATATATTTTTTGGCTGCAATATTATTCAAATGGACATGATGATACAGTATGTTCCTTTTATGACACTGGCTTAGGAAATACTGTTGGAGCTCAATAATAGAATTGTGATAAACAATGAAAAGGATTGTCCTTATCTACAAAAATTCCATGACTCTCTCTCCCTCTGTCATCAAAGAAACTGTACTGTAGGAATCGAAAATAATAATGTGATGTTTATCTCCTCTACAGACAAGCACGAGACCAAACTGAAAGGAGTCATCTACTTCCAGGCCATTGAAGAGGTCTACTACGATCACTTGCGTATCGCCACGAAGGTACTTTCCGTGTTATCTACCCAACAATCGGAAAACAATCTTTATGCAGAACACAATGAAATCCTCTTTTAATCACTTTTTCTTTTTACGCTTTCACTGTACTGATTAAATATTTATCTTGAAGCTCTTTTGTTTTATACACATTTTGCTTCTTCTACGCTTTCATTTCTCTTCTCACTCTTTTTCTTTGACTGGCTGGTTTCACAGAAAGGATTTTTCAACCTCAATTTGGCCAATGTATGTATCACTTTTTGTCTGTGAGCTCACAGACCCACCCATTGCTTGTTCTCTGCCCTCCTTACCCCAGTGTGTGTGTTTGGTTGTTTGTTTACACAGTGTTCAGATAGAAATATGTCATGTAGAATAGATAGGATTGTCTGTCATGTAGAATAAGGATGTGTCAGCTCTACATATTCCATTGCTTTCTGCAACTTTCAGTTGAATACCCACCAGGGGCGTAATCATGCATGATTAATACAAAAAAAGACAGCCATTACAGAACAGTGCATCTCTGGATCCTCACATTTCCCCCCCTTAGTTTCATATTTGTCTGAAGTGCCTGCATTGGAGTTGTTTGCCAAAGCAAGCCTTTTTAGTGATAATTCACTTGTCTGTTCCTCTGTGGAATTGGTTGTGTTTGAATCTGTCCCTTCAATTGAAACAGACTAAATAAGGGTCCAGGTGTGTGTTTGCGTGTGTGCATATCAGTGTTGTATTTCACATACTGTATATAGCTTATGAACTCCTAAGAAATGCATGTGTGCAACTGTAAAATATGTGCGTTGGGCACATGCGTTTTATGGTTTGTGTGTAGAATAATGTCATGTTTTGTGTGTGTGTGTGTGTGTGTGTGTGTGTGTGTGTGTGTGTGTGTGTGTGTGTGTGTGTGTGTGTGTGTGTGTGTGTGTGTGTGTGTGTGTGTGTGTGTGTGTGTGTGTGTGTGTGTGTGTGTACTGTCCTGCTGTATTTCTTGTATCCTGTTTTGACTCTGTCTCCTTCAGCACTTTTCTGAGCTCCTGCCTCCTCAGTTTCGAAGAGAGGTGTGTGTGCCTGCCACGCCCTGATTAACTGTGTGTTGTGGGTAAATACGTGGTAGCGCAGCGTAGTGCTCACTTTTCTTTTCACATGTTCAAAAGACAGAAGTGTGACTCGGCCTAGGAGAAGCCCCACTGTCCGGCAACAAGACAATCAGTTGAAAAAAATCTATATGGGCAAATGTGTAGCAACTAACTCTTGCCTGTGGTTTTTGGGTTGTCGTTTATGATATTTGATTATTGTAGCGCACCCATTATACTAACCATCATGACCAAATAATTTAGGAAAAATATGTAGGGACAGAGCATGATATTGGTTATTTTAGTTGAATCAGAGACAATATCCGAGGGTAGCACGTAGAAAAAACTCTCCGCCCACATTCTGCATTCGATCTAGCCTCCAATGATCCCCAAAAAGGATATGGGTAGCTTCTGCACTTTCACACCCCTTAACATCGAGTGCTAAATCAGAGTCATTAAATGATACGTCAGCTCCATATTACTGACCTTTGACCTTTCTCTCCTCCAATCCCAGAGCCCCAATCCCTCGTTGACCTTCTGTGTGAAGACTCATGACAGACTCTACTACATGGTGGCCCCTGCCCCGGAGGCCATGAGGATATGGATGGATGTTATAGTAACCGGAGCCGAGGGCTACACGCAGTTCATGAACTAATAGGGGAGACTTGCGTACGTTGACATAAGGAGACTGTTTCGGCAGGAACACTTCAATAGATTCAGGCCTTTCCTTCTAGCGCCTCTCCCAATGTTGGGAAATTGCCTTTTTATTTTGTTACGTTCATTATATCTATTTTTAAATCTCACATCTCTCACTTTACAATAGACATTTTTTCTCCACTGGTTTTTCTACTTGCTTCTGCCCACTGATTAAAAAAGGGAGCCCTGGACGAGAGACACACACACACTGTATATAACCAAAAGCCTTTCTATATTGCCAAATGGAGATCTTGTTTTAGTTACAGGCTCTTGTGTGAGAGCTATTTTGTGTATCAGTAAATGTCTTTGATAGTTTTTTTTTCACACACTATATGGAATATTGCCAAATGACATAACAATAGTTTCAAACAGATGGTCGTTTTTATGGAATGTTTCAAATAGAACACGAAGGCATTTGCCCAAATCTACTTAAGTTTATCAGTGAGCGAAAGATGTAATCATTTAAGAAATGCTTAAAAGAAATTCTATTGAAAATGTTGGAGAATAAACCGAATTTAAAATCAGTAAGACCATGACACAACACACCAACTCAGGAGTCCATACTTAATTTGAGTTCCCGTCACAGATGAAACTAGATCTTGATCCATCTCTGTGATCTTACTCTACTGCTGAACTAGATTCTACTGTGTCCGTCTTGTCCTTTGCAACTCCTAAAGACACACACACACAGTCTGTTTGCCAAGTCCTGATAACTTGATCTTATGATAACTCGACCCCTTACGTAAACAGCCATTCCATCACTGCCAGCCTACAACACCAGGAGCTCTAGGGACTACATAAATGAGACAACAGTACATGTCATTATAATAATGATAATGATGCTGTGCCTTGATGTGTCATAATACTCCTAGTCTGTAACTGTTGATCGTGCTGTTCTACAATCTTTGTTAACAGTATCAGAATTCAACAGACTTGCATGGGGAAGGGAGAGGGGAGTCTGACTGCTGTTTTGATGCAGCAATACACAAGTACATGTGAAGAGTAACCTCCCCTGAATTCCAAATCAAGTTCAAGCCCCCACTACATCCTATGTTCTTGTGTAGATCTGAGAGGATTGGATTGGTAAACAGGTGGTTGCTCCATACTGCTCTCTGATACGCCAGGTGGAATTGTCGCAATATAATATTGCTTACACTTATCCAATTCTTTCAGATCTCCACAAATGCACAGGAATTTTGGATTCAGGGTGCGTTTCAGCTTTAATAGAACGTCATGATCTGGTAGCTTGACCTAATCATTGTAAAGGACTCAGACAGGCTACACGATCACAACAACATTTATTAATCACCATCTGAATATCTTTTTAAAGAAGACTATGCTGTGATTTTGAACATGTAAACCTGAGTGTAAACCTGAGAGTTCAGGTTTATTGAGAAGCATTGTGAAATGTAGTTATTTTTTTCTATTTATGGCTAACCTGCCTGAGATACAGTGGTACTGTAAACCATGTCACTGTCAAGTAGAGGAAAAGAGACTAGTGAGAAAAGACCTTAATATATTTTCCCGTTTATATTTTTCCCAGGTGCAACCAAATATTCAGCATTGGTCAGAGGTATATCAAAGTGTTATAAAAAAAAAAAAAAACTTTTATACTGTAAAAAGATGCCTGTATGAAAATGTAATTTACTCATCATTCAACCTGTATTGTATAAAAAGCAATTTACTTGTTTTTGTCATTTCAAAAGAATGGTCAGAATACACTTCAGTTTTATGGGTTCTGTATTCATTGATACAGTATACCATACTTAAAAAAACATTCATGGGGTCATACAACTGTCTACACTCCCTCAACACTGTGTAGAACATCTCACACACTCGCACCATCTTCAGACTATATTATGTTGACGGAACACTGTTTCATACGGCACTTTCATGTATGGATTATGTGATTATTGTCAGATCTATTAAAACAGAAATGTTACTGTGAGTCTGGTTTGAATTCATAGCAACATGGCCATGGTTTTATTAAAACATGCATTTCATTTTCAGTAGATGCAGTCATGTGCATTCTCATCATCGCAGTAGAAACACTGAAATGCTACTTTTGAAATAACGATCTCACATAATCACTTTAGTAATAGCAGTTTTAGGGTTACAACAGCAGGTTGTGACATGTTAGCACAAATCAAAGTAACAAAACAAAATAAACACAGTTAAAAGGTAAAATCCTACAGCCCATCTCTGCCCACCTATTCAAATTGACATAAGAAAAAATGTGTTCACTTACAATATTAAAAACGGTTGATGAGTTTGTCAATGTGGTCAATGTGTTACCATGAACTATAAGCATCAAATTAAATAAATTGAGAAAATTCATGAGCTCTGCCTAAAAAAACATTCCTACGTATGAAAGCACTTGGTTGAGCCCGGGTCCAGTCAGCTTGTGATTGGCTCTCTGTCTGTCACACTTCATTGATTTCATCACCTGTGAAAATGTCAAACATCAATAGAACATTCCCTGCTTGTCCTAGGATCTTACTCTATAAAACAGTGAACATATACACATCTTCACAGGGCCGGCTCCAGGCATAAGCGGTTGCTTAGGGCCCCCTTGACCAAATAAGGGTTCTCCTATGGCGACAGTCAAAGAACCCTTTCAGAAGGGGGCCCACCCAAAGAACATCCAGCCAACTTGACAACTGTGGAAAGCTTTGGAATCAACATGGGCCAGCATCCTTGTGGAATGCTTTCAACACCTTGTAGAGTCCATTTCCTGACGAATTGAGGCTGTTCTGAGGGCAAAGGGGGGTTCCTAATTTTTGGAATACATCGTTTTAGAGGGGTGGGGGGGGCACTCAGTCGGGATCTCAACTTTCCGTTACGTTTTAGAATTGTAGAATACACAAGGTGCAATTTCAAAATGTGGTTGTGCAGACACTGACAGTCACCCAAATCAGCCATGTTAGCTAACGATTTTTAGATTGACCTCTCTGACCTCCAGAGAGCCCCTCATTGATTTTTTAAGTGACTCTCATATCATTAAGATGGCATAAGTCTTGGCAAAATGTTTAGAATTACAGGAATTTAGCTGTAAAACTACAAAAAAAAATTCTCTCTGTCACAAGGCAAAATGAGTAGCATTGCATGTAATTTGTTATAAAATTGCTAAACTTCTCCCTGCCTCTTGGCAAAATGTGTAGAATTGTAGAAAGCTTACTTTAAAACTGCAACCTTTTCTTTACTCCCCATGACAAATGTGTAGAATTGCAGGAAATTAGCTTTACAACTAAAATACTTCTCTGTCGTCAAGAGGGGGGGCCACTAAAATGTTTTGCCTGCAAGGTGCGAATCTGTATGAGACATGTAGGTTTGGTTGTAGAAAGGTTGTTATGTACTTACTCTCTGCACATGGGGAGCTGTATTCACTCACAGCTTCATCACCTGAGAACAGAACAGATAATGCAGAGGTCAGTTTCTTCTGCTAACTTTACCTCCCTTTCAGTCAGTCAACATCATTAAACTCCCACTTCAGTGGTGAACCACTGGGCCCACTGGTGATGTCTTGTTTCCTTCTTTAGGGAACAAGAGTTATGTATGTAACCCAGACAGGTTTGCCAGTGCCACCAAATATAAAATATTTCAGAGAGAAATGGGTGGTATGGAAACTGATTAATAGAAACGTGTAGTTTCCATTAATAGACAAAAAGCAACATCCAAACAACTACTGTATATGTTGTTATTTTCAATGCATGGTGCTCTTTTTCAAAGCACTAATATATCTGGGACTAATGTAGACTATGGGGAACAATGTTTTGGGTGCATGAGAAGACGTTTTTACTGTCGCTGTTAGATGGAATTCTTACTTGTCTGGTAGTAGTCATACACTTTCACCACAGCTGGTTTCAGATTCCTCACAGGCACATCCTCCTCTATGGCCAGGCTGTACGTCTTAGTTTCCTTCTGCTTCAGCTGGAAGAAAAGGAAATACATTTGACACTGTAGTTCAATGTTATTGATTCATACAGTGTTCCTGTATAAAACATCCACTACGGTCTTACTTTGATGTTACTGTTCAAGTTAAATCCAGTGTGTGGATGCAAATGAGACCACATCCAACTAGGTTTTCTGTAACCGATAAAGACAGCAACCTGTTTAGACGCAACATTCATTATTCATGTTCCTACCCCATCTAGGTAGATTATGACATGTCCTTCCTCCAGGTCAACTCGCTTGACAGTGGGGTCATTTTTCAACTGGAAGAACAGAACACAGGTTAACATTGTCATAGACAGTAGAACTGATATGTCCAAACGACAACCACTGGCATTGACAATACTTACAGTTAGAACAGACGCCATTATCATTATTATATATCAACTAATCCTGGAGGGGATTATACTTAGGGCCAGGAGTGTTCCCCAACCTGGTAAAACTCCTGGCCCTGAATAAACTGTATATGCGTTCCCCTCAACTAATGCTCTCTTATTGACTCACAGGCCTGAGGGAGGACTTGTCCAGGACGAAGCCGGAGAGAAGCTTGACATTGATGATCACCATGTTGGTCTCCTCTCGCCGTCCGTTGTACCTGTCAGTCAAACCGGGTCAGATGAAGGTAAGATACTGTATTACCCTAAAAGGTTGCAAATATGTATAAATCGCTCCATTTCCTGGTTGCTACAGTTCTACTAGTTTGCCTAATTTATGTTTATGTGACAAAACAAGGAGTAGCACAGTATGAGTCATAATACCCATAAAACCTAGAGGTCAAACAGGGAAATGACGTTTTGATAACCGTGTAAATATCTCTAGGACAGGTGACTTTTATCAATATGTATTCACCTGTATTTTTCCCCCAAAAATGAAACACTTTTTAGCTGCTAATATTGCTATCATAAAGAACTACAAATACCATGATGATCTGTACGAGACTACCGAATCAAGGCAAAGGTAAGAATATCTGGGTTAACGATCTAATGTTAAATGTAGTGATGAATAAATAGGCTACATTTCTTTCAATGGACAATTCTGTGAACTGTCTTGTACACATTTTTAATTGACACAATACCAGTTAGAAAAGTAGCAGATAGAGATGACGTGCAGGAGCTTGCAGGGATTTGTAGTTTTGCATGATGTCTACATTGATGCTAATTAGCGTTTTCGCATCTGAGATTAATTGAGCTGAAAATATTGATAAGTCACTTTGTCCGAGAGAGATTTACAAGGCTATCAAAACGTCACGCCAGGTAAGCCTACACAACACACAGCCCTTATTTTAAGTGTTTCTAAAATGAACAGTCAAAAAAACGACCTGAACCATTTCCCTGCTAGGTTTTCTGGGTATTATGACACCTCCACTGTGGGGCTCTTTGGTGTAGAGAATCATTGTACCATCTCAACCTCTTTGAAATATATTTTCAATAACAACAAATATTGTATTTTCTGCTGTGTGAAGCTGGTGTACAAAACTGAAAGTAAAAGATGCAAAAACTAAATGTAAGAATGGGAAGCATAAAAATAGTGCACATAAAAACAGATCTACTGCTTCTTAGACTTGCTGTCAGTGAGAATGACAGATCTATAACTCACATTTCTATGTGAATTTGGTTGGGTTGCCCAAAAAGTTACATATTGCAGCTTTAAAGATATTGACATCTACACACTGGTGGTTCAGTCACTTTTTTCACTTGTCCTACCAGTATCAGTCAGATGCTATTTCAAGGTTAAAAGGAATACCACTGTACCTTACATCCACAGACACAATCAGAGATTTCTTGGTGCCGTCGCATTTCCCCAGTGTCTCTGTTGAGATGTTAAAAGTAGAGAAATCAGGAGGAGGGGGAATATTGTAGTGCATGGCGATCTGAAAAGAAAACAGACAATACCATTGAGATGCATGAAATCAACATCCACATTTCAATGTACAGTACACAGGCATTTCCATTAATGCTGCCACTCTAGGGTTGAAACGTTAGTTTTTGTGCAACAGTGTGCCCTACTGAACACAAACCAGACACTCAGTACTGCATGTAGAGAGGCAGCAAAGGGCAAATGACTGGAGCCTGACCTGCACAAACACGCAGCTCTTGCCCTGTGCCTTGATGTTGTAGTCCCCAGGGACCTCCTTCAGCTGCTCCTCCTGATAGAGCAGCCTGTTGTTCTGATTCACAGTGAACTCCATATTCAGGCCTCCGGCTGAGCTCACACTGACTGCACTGGTGCCCTCTGGACTGAAGGTGGCAGCACCGTACTTGGCCAGGGCCTGCAGTGCTACCACTGTGTCCTGGTGACAGGGGAAGAAGAGGGAGATAATGTTGCAAATACAAATCTGGATGACTACAGGGTATGGATGGAGAGAATCAATATAACAAAGCAATACAATAAGAATGTAAAATTAAATCACAACAATTCAAGGAAATCCATACAATGTGTTATGAAGTAAGGCTTTAATAAAATGTCCAATATGCTACATTTCATATAAAAATAAGTATTTGGTGTGATCAATGTTGAACCATGTACTAACAGTAGGATTGACAGGCAGATGAGGTGCTAGAGTGAATGAATGTCTACCAGACCAATAAAGTACCTGTGTGGAAGCAAAACCTCCGTAGGGGTTCTGCTGCTGGGCCAGCCAGCGGACGATGGCGGTGGAGTAGTCCAGCCCAAAGCCTGGCATGGAGGGGCCTGAGAGCAGCGCCAGCAGCACGTAGGATGTCATTTCCACCTCCAGAGAGTCCGTCTTCCGCCCAGAAGCCTCTGCTCTCTGCCAGTGACGATTGCCACCTGTGGTAATTTTCGTTGTCAGTAGAAACAGTGACTGTTTCACGGCAGTCAGACAGACAGGTAAAGACAAAGACATTTTCACAAAGAGACAAGACACATACCTGAGGTATCAGCAATCTTGTCCAGTTGGGTGATGAGCTTGGCCCTCATGTCCTGGTTTTGTGCCAGGGTGAATGTGTAGGACAGCAGGGCTGTGGTGTAGGTGTTCTCCAGCTTGTCAGACACTGCTGCCTTCAGACACACCAGACTCTTCTCCACCATGGGGTCCTGACACACCCACATATAAATACAACAGTGTTGTGTTCATTAGGCACCAGACAGAGGAACACTGGTTGAAACTGTGAGGGAATACCTGGACCAATAAGAAATGCTAATTTTCAGTTGCAAAATGTCTATGGGTTTTCCACTGCGTTCCCTATTGAATACAACAAAGACCGTTTATCTGGTCTTTAATATGGGTATGAGTACTGAATAATGTTAGCAATACAAATAAATTAACAGGTGTATGCATGCACAGTACCAGTCAAATTTTTGACAAATACAAATAATACTACTAATACTACTAATACTTTCCTTTACTTTGACTATTTTCTTCATATATTTTATATTTGAGATTCTTTAAAGTAGCCACCCTTCGTCTTGAAGACAGCTTTGCACAATATTAGCATTTTCTCAACCAGCTTCACTTGGAATGCTTTTCCAACAGTCTTGAAGGAGTTCCTACATATGCTGAGCACTTGTTGGCTGCTTTTCCTTCACTTTGCGGTCCAACTCATCCCAAACCATCTCAATTGGGTTGAGGTCAGGTGATTCTGGAGGCCAGGTCATCTGATGCAGCACTCCATCCCTCTCCTTCTTGGTCAAATAGCCCTTACACAGCCTGGAGGTGCGTTGGGTCATTGTCCTGTTGAAAAATAAATGATCGTCCCACTAAGCACAAACCAGATGGGATGGCGTATCACTGCAGAATGCTGTGGTAGCCATGCTGGTTAAGTGTGCCTTGAATTCTAAATAAATCACTGACAGTGTCACCAGCAAAGGACACCCACACCGCCTCCTCCATGCTTCACGGTGGGAACTACACATGCGGAGATCATCTGTTCACCTACTCTGCATCTCACAGACACGGCGGTTGGAACCAAGAATCTCAAATTTGGACTCATCAGACCAAAGGACAGATTTCCACCAGTCTAATGTCCATTACTCGTGTTTCTTGGCCCAATCAAGTCTCTTCTTCTTAATGCTGTCTTTCCTGTGGCGGTCCTCATGAGAGCCAGTTTCATCATAGCGCTTGATGGTTTTTGTGACTGCACTTGAAGAAACTTACAAAGTTCTTGAATTTTGGTTGAGAGAATGCCAAGAGTGTGCAAAGCTGTCAAGGTGAAGGGTAGCTACTTTGAAGAACCTGAAATATACTACATCAAACAAATTATTTGTCACGCGTGCCGAATACAACAGGTGTCACCTTACAGTGCTTACTAACCAACAGTGCAATTTCTAAGTAAAAAAATAAAGAAAGAAAGGTATTAGGTGAACAATAGGTAAGTTGTAACGGGTTTCGTCCTCTTCGTCTGACGAGGAGTAGTAGGAAGGATCGGAGGACCAATGCGCAGCGTGGTAAGTGTCCATAATGATATATTTAATAAATCAAACAGAACACTGAACGAAATTACAAAAGTACAAAAAAAACAAAACAGTCCCGTATGGTGAAAACACTAACACAGGATACAACCACCCACAAAACCCAAAGGAAAACAGGCTACCTAAATATGGCTCCCAATCAGAGACAACGACTGACACCTGCCTCTGATTGGGAACCATACTAGGCCAAACACAGAAATAGACAACCTAGACATACAACATAGAATGCCCACCCACATCACACCCTGACCAAACAAAACATAGAAACATACAAAGCAATCTATGGTCAGGGCGTGACATAAGTAAAGAAATAAAAAAGTAAGACAGTGAAAAATAACAGTAGCGAGGCTATATACAGTAGCGAGGCTATTTACAGTAGCGAGGCTATATTCAGGCACCGGTTAGTCGGGCTAATTGAGGTATTATGTACATGAATGTATATTCAAAGTGACTATGGATATATGATAAACAGAGAGTAGCAGCAGTGTAAAAGAGGGGTTGGGGGGGGGGGGGGCACACAATGCAAATAGTCCAGGTAGCCATTAGATTACCTGTTCAGGAGTCTTCTGGCTTGGGGGTAAAAGCTGTTGAGAAGCCATTTTGTCCTGGACTTGGCGCTCCAGTACCGCTTGCCATGCGGTAGTAGAAGAACAGCCAACACTAGGGTGGCTGGGGTCTTTGACAATTTTTATGGGCTTCCTCTGACACCGCCTGGTGTAGAGGTCCTGGATGGCAGGCAGCTTAGCCCCAGTGATGTACTGGGTCGTACGCACTACCCTCTGTAATGCCTTGCGGTCGGAGGCCGAGCAGTTGCCGTACCAGGCAGTGATGCAACCAGTCAGGATGCTCTCGATGTTGCAGCTGTAGAACCTTGTGAGGATCTGAGGACCCATGCCAAATCTTTTCAGTTTCCTGATGGGCAATAGGCTTTGTCGTGCCCTCTACACGACTGTCTTGGTGTGTTTGGACCATTCTAGTTTGTTGGTGATGTGGAAACCAAGGAAATTGAAGCTCTCAACCTGCTCCACTACAGTCCGGTCAATGAGAATGGGGGCGTGCTCGGTCCTCCTTTTCCTGTAGTCCACAATAAT
The DNA here is from genome assembly GCF_016432855.1 of Salvelinus namaycush. Classification (NCBI taxonomy): domain Eukaryota; kingdom Metazoa; phylum Chordata; class Actinopteri; order Salmoniformes; family Salmonidae; genus Salvelinus; species Salvelinus namaycush. The sequence continues at coordinate 29,275,201 of NC_052329.1, forward strand.
CTCTTTAGTCTTGGTTACGTTGAGGGATAGGTTATTATTCCGGCACCACCAGGCCAGGTCTCTGACCTCCTCCCTATAGGCTGTGTCGTCGTTGTCGGTGATCAGGCCTACCACTGTTGTGTCGTCTGCAAACTTAATGATGGTGTTGGAGTCGTGCCTGGCTACGCAGTCGTGGGTGAACGGGGAGTACAGGAAGAGACTGAGCCTGAGGGGCTCCTGTGTTGAGGATTAGCGTGGCAGATGTGTTGCTACCTACCCTCACCACCTGGGGGCGGCCCGTCAGGAAGTCCAGGATCCAGTTGCAGAGGGAGGTGTTTAGTCCCAGGATCCTTAACTTAGTGATGAGCTTTGAGGGTACTATGGTGTTGAACGCTGAGCTGTAGTCAATGAATAGCATTCTCACATAGGTGTTCCTTTTGTCCAGGTGTGAAAGGGCAGTGTGGGGTGCAATAGAGATTGCATCATCTGTGGATCTGTTTGGGCGGTATGCAAATTGGAGTGGGTCTAGGGTTTTTGGGATAATGGTGTTGATGTGAGCCAATACCAGCCTTTCAAAGCACTTCATGTCTACAGACGTGAATGCTACAGGTCTGTAGTCATTTAGGCAGGTTGCCTTCGTGTACTTGGTCACAGGGACTATGGTGGTCTGCTTGAAACATGTTGGTATTACAGACTCATGATTCCATATGTGTTATTTCATAGTTTTGATGTCTTCACTATTATTCCACAATAGTAAAAATAAAGAAAAAACATGGAATGAGTAGGTGTGTCCAAACTTTTGACTGGTAATGTATGTTAATAAACTCAATATTGTATAGCTAACCTTGTGGGGACACACAATTCAGTCACATTCAAAATCCTATTTTCCCTAACCTCACCCTTAACCCAAAAACCTAACCCTAGCTCCTAACTTTAGCACCTAACCCTAAAAATAGCATTTGACCTTGTGGGGACCAACAATATGTCCCCAGTTGTCCCCACAAGAAGAGTTAAACATGTCCACACACCACACACACACCCTCACACAGTGCCTGGTTCTCTCCAGACGTGACGCTTGGTATTCAAGCCAAAGAGTTCAATCTTGGTTTCATCAGACCAGAGAATCTTGTTACTCATGGTCTGAGTCTATTAGGTGTCTTTTGGCAAACTCCAAGCGGGCTGTTATGTGCCTTTACTGAAGAGTGGCTTCTGTCTGGCCACTCTACCATAATGGCCTGATTGGTGGAGTGCTGCAGAGATGGTTGTCCTTCTGGAAGGTTCTCTAATCTCCACAGAGGAAATCTTGAGCTCTGTCAGAGTGACCATCAGGTTCTTTGTCCTCCTTGACCAAGGCCCTTCTCCCCTGATTGCTTGAGTTTTGGGCGGTCAGCTCTAGGAAGAGTCTTGGTAGTTCTAAACTTCTTCCATGTAACAATGATGGAGGCCACTGTGTTCTTGGGGACCTTCAATGCAGCAGAAATGTTTTGGTACTCTTCCCCAGATTCATGCCTCGACACAATCCTGTCTCGGAGCTCTACGGACAATTCCTTCGACCTCATGGCTTGTTTTTTTCTCTGACATGCACTGTCAACTGTTGGACCTTACAGGTGTGTGCCTTTCCAAATCATGTCCAATCAATTGAAATTACCATAGGTGGACTCCAATCAAGTTGTAGAAACATCTCAAGGATGATCAATGGAAACAGGATGACCTGAACTCAATTTCGAGTCTCATAGCAAAGGGTCTGAATACTTATGTAAATACGTTATTTCTGTTTCTATTTTTAATAAATTAGCAAACATTTCTAGAAACCAGCTTCAGCTTTGTCATTTTGGGGTATTGTGTGTAGATTGATGACAAAAACATTTAATTTAATCCATTTAAGAATAAGGCTGTAACGCAGGGCTGTCCAACCCTCTTCCTGGAGTTCTACTGTCCTGTAGGTTCAGTCCAACCCTAATTTAGCATATCTGATTCAGCTAGTTAAGGTCTTGTTGAGCAGCTAATTAGTAGAATCAGGTGTGTTAAATTAGGGTTGGACTGAAAACCCACAGGACAGTAGATCTCCAAGAAGAGTGTTGGGCAGCCCTCCTGTAACCTAACAAAATATGGATAAAGTCAAGGGGTCTAATACTTTCCGAATGCACTGATGGATATATAGAGATGTATTTCGATCTATGAAATAGTGGGACGGCTAATGTCACGTTCCTGACCTATTGTTCCTTTTTCTTTTATTTATTTAGTTGGTCAGGGCGTGAGTTGGGGTGGGTTGTCTTTGTGTGTTTTGTCTAGTTTAGGGTGTGTGTATTGTTTAAGGGGTTTTTAGTATGTATGGGGATGTGTTCAGTGTAGGTGTTTAGGAAAGTCTATGGTTGCCTGATTTGGTTCTCAATCAGAGACAGCTGTTTATTGTTGTCTCTGATTGGGAGCCATATTTAAGGCAGCCATGGGCTTTAGGTGGTTGTGGGTAATTGTCTATGTCTATGTCGCATGTGTGCACTTAGTTCAGGTTTAGCTTCACGATCGTTTGTTTTGCTCATTTTGTAAGTGTTTGTTTTTTCCTTCATTAAAAGAAGATGTATTTTTCACGCGCTGCGCCTTGGTCCTCTCTTTCTCAAGAAGACGATCGTGACAGCTAAGCAGAAACATCCCCTAGGTCTGTACATTTTGTGATAAAAGCACCAAATGTGGCCTTCTTGTTTATCAATATGATGTAAAAAGATATGGATAAGGAAAAAGAGAAAGGTCAAACGGTGATAACTCACAGTAGTGTTGCCATCCAGCTCCAGCAGTGCAGCGGTAATGTAGGCAGTGAGCGACACTTGATCCCCGACCCCTCCCTATAACACCAAAGGATGACAGTAAACTTCATCCAACATCATACAGTACTCTCAGGTGCTACAGAGTTTCAAAGTCACTCTGATATCGGCCGATATCAGGCAAAAATCATTGCAGTGTTTAAAACAACATTTGCATGGTATGGTGCACCAAGATAAAGAACAGGCTGGGAAAACCTGTTCAGCCCTTTAGATTCAAGTGTACTGTTGTGTAGATACACAAAAGATGTCAGGACTAGTCAGACTCCGGTAAGTTTGGGGAGGTGGTGTGTTTTCAGGACAGGCTAAAACATGCTTGGGATTCTTGTTTTGCTCAGCACGTGCTTTTTTGGGGCACACGTGGGGTCCTAGGTCCTCCTGAACAGTACATTATCCCAGGTGTCAGTGCAGGATGAATTATATAAAGTACACATATTTGATGTTACAACTATGTATTGTTATCAAGTTACATTGCACTAAATAGAATGGGACACTTTTGCACCAGAACCTCCTGCTGAATCTCTGCCCTTAACGTTCACTTTTCACATTAGGCGGCAGCAGTAAGATACTCTTCCTCCTCTTATTTCCAGCTAAGCTCTGATTCGCCTTTACCTTCATGCCGTTATGGAAGAGTTTCCCCACTGATGTGATGCAGCCATCCTTCTGCTGGTGACTGGCCAACCAGGCCTTGGCCTGGGCAATGTGGGCGGGGTCCACAAAGATGTAGGGCTTGGCCCCGCCAAAGGACTTCAGCACAAAGGAGGTGAGCCTGAGAGGACACAGGGAAGATGTTACTGGAGTTACTAAGACTAAACTCAGCAAAAAAAGAAACGTCCTTTTTTCAGGATCCTGTCTTTCAAAGATAATTCATAAAAATCCAAATAACTTCACAGATCTTCATTGTAAAGGGTTTAAACACCGTTTCCCATGCTTGTTCAATTACCATAAACAATTAATAAACATGCACCTGTGGAACGGTCGTTAAGACTAACAGCTTACAGACGGTATGCAATTAAGGCCACAGTTATGAAAACTTAGGACACTAAAGAGGCCTTTCTAATGACTCTGAAAAACACCAAAGAAAGATGCCCAGGCTCCCTGCTCATCTGCGTGAACATGCCTTAGGCATGCTGCAAGGAGGACTGCAGATTTGGCCAAGGCAATAAATTGCAATGTCAGTACTGTGAGACACCCAAGACAGCGCTACAGGGAGACAGGACGGACAGCTGATCGTCCTCGCAGTGGCAGACCACGTGTAACACCCACACAGGATCGGTGCATCCAATCATCACACCTGCGGGACAGGTACAGGATGGCAAAAATAACTGCCCGAATTACACCAGGAACGCACAATCCCTCCATCAGTGCTCAGACTGTCCGCAATAGGCTGAGAAAGGCTGGACTAAGGGCTTGTAGGCATATTGCAAGGCAGGTCCTTCCTGCAGGCTCATCCTGACATGACCCTCCAACATGACATTGCCTCCAGCCATACTGCTCGTTCTGCACGTGATTTCCTGCAAGACAGGAATGTCAGTGTTCTGCCATGGCCAGCGAAGAGCCCGGATCTCAATCCCATTAAGCACATCTGGGACCTGTTGGATCGGAGGGTGAGGGCTAGGGCCATTCCCCCCCAGAAATGTCCGGGAACTTGCAGGTGCCTTGGTGGAAGAGTGGGGTAACATCTCACAGCAAGAACTGGCAAATCAGGTGCAGTCCATGAGGAGGAGATGCACTGCAGTACTTATCGCAGCTGGTGGCCACATCAGATACTGACTTAATTTTGACCCCCCCCCCCCTTTGTTCAGGGACACATTATTCCATTTCTGTAAGTCACATGTCTGTGGAACTTGCTCAGTTTAGGTCTCAGATGTTGAATCTTGTTATGTTCATACAAATATTTACAATGTTAAGTTTGCTGAAAATAAACACAGTTGACAGTGAGAGGATGTTTCTTTTTTTGCTGAATTTAGATGTGGTGAGCCTTACCTAAACTATGGATCATAGAATCTAGATAAGAGTGGCTAGTAGCCATACTGTATGTGCTGAAAGCCAACCCTAACTTTGCCACGATAACAAATCGGCTTCAGCACATCCTAATATGGATTTGAGACGATCACATTCTACCTTTATTACATACTGTTAACACCCTTAAATCAAATGTCATTTTCTAGAGTGACTTAAAAAAAAACATCTAAATTGTGGAATAATCTAAGAGACGGTATTATGACTGTGTGGACTTCCAATAAACTGACCAGGTGTTTCCAGACTCATCACTCTGCCCAAAGGCACTGTAGGAGCCATCATCATGCTTGTAGTTGAGCTCTCTCTGGTAGCCTGCAACACAAATGGACAAATGAACAAACAGACTCCTTCTAGCGACAGGTACTGTACGTGGAAGGTGCAGTTAACTGGTTTTGTGCCAAATATAGGCAACATGTTGTTGCTAGTCAGAGGGGAGATGCACAAAGAAATGATCAGACCACAAATTGTCAGAGATCGTGATCATCGTTGCAGAGTCCTGTTCAATCACAGCTCATTATTTAAAAAGCACAAGGCTTATTGCAAATTATCTTGTCATATCCCATTCTATGTATTAAATTAAGCATTTGCCTTCAGAATAGATAGCAGCCTATTTACCAGGGTTGTGTCCAGTAGGGAGATTTTTTTTTTAAATGCTATTGAGTAAAATAGGGAGTGTAGGCTGTAACTGAACATGTCTGATAATAAATGCTTGTTTTTCGTTGCAACATATTTTCAACCAGTTTTGTTATGTTGTGCCTTACTGAACCAGACCCAGCTTCCTCACCACTCTCTAAGAAGCCTGTGGCCCTGGTCTGGATCTCCTTGGTGAGCTGCCTGGTGCTCTGCAGGTAGTTGAGGATGTAGATGTTGGGAGCAAACAGCACCATGTTCTGCTCTCCACAGCCATAGGGCATCTTCAACAGGCTGTCCAGGTTCTTCATGGCCCGGCCCATCAGGTCGCCTGGTGAAAGAGACCAACCATTGAGGCAAGCAATCAAACATTGGTCTCTAGTTAATGGCAGTTATTTGACCTGCAGATCCCTGTTCCTTACCCTAACGTTAATCAATGCTTATCCCTATCCTCACCCATGACCTTAAGGCAATCATAGATCTGCAGGTTTAATAGTTGAATATCCACTTCCCCCGTCATGAATAGAGGGATGACAAATCCTTGCCTACACTTCATCTGCACCAAAAGGAAAACATATCCTGAACATTTTATAAAACTTAGCATTAGGTGTGAAAACTCAGACAGAGTATTCTCACCTAGTACTGAGAGGGAGGCCTTGGCAGAGCCCTCCACAAACACCTCAGGCAGCTTCAGAGAGATGTCCTTCTCCACTGGGCCTTCTGGTGACGCGAGACAGATAAATGAGACAGACTGAGTGACTTGAAAACCGGTATAACCAATTCAAAAGTATTTAATCTAAACCAAAACGTCAACTTAATCATCAGGGTAATTATGAGAAAGTAAAATGACTGATAGAGGTCAGGAGATCACCTGCAGGGCAGAGCAGGGCGTTGTGGCTAACCGTCTCCTGGGTTCCCTCGGCCTAATAGAGGGAAACTGACTTTTTTCAGGAAAAACAGCACCAAAAGAAAAGTCTAATGATGACAACTCTAGTTCATTCGATCCTAGAATTTATATGGTAATCACTTAAAGGTTATTTAAATGTTTTTGACCTGAAAAGTAGACTGTTCAGATAAGTCTACGTCCCAGGCCGTCTGTTGTGTCAGTCCAGCTATACGACTCAATCCAAAATATATGCATTAAGTAATTGACAGATTACATTTTTCTTCAAACTTGTAAAAATATTTCCTATTTATTTATTATGCATCGGCCGGTGTATAACTGTATTTGACCTTAAAACACCAAACCATGCAGGGGATATAAAGTCTAATGTATTTACCCTCACCCTAGTGCTACTGAAAACATGTTATCAATGTGGGAGAAAGAACAGTGGACTTGCTATACAGGACAAACACTCACCTCTACCAGCAGTGTTTGCACAATGGTGTCAATGCGTCCTTTCTCTGGCACCGTGGCCACTTCGTTTCCGCAGAGCTCCTCAGTCTTCAATGCCTCGGCGCTCACTTTCACACTCACCTCCCCTATAGTTCAGGCCAGGGAGACATTAACATGCAAGTCTAGACCAGTCACCCATCAGCGTGCTCCGTTTCACCCTCTCATCCTAAAGTTAAATCTAGACTTGGTTTCTTCTATCGTAAATCGCTCCTCTTTCATCCCAGCTGCCAAACTAACCTTAATTCAGATGACCATCCTACCCATGCTAGATTATCAAGACGTAATTTATAGATCGGCAGGTAAGGGTGCTCTCGAGCGGCTAGATGTTCTTTACCATTCGGCCATCAGACTTGACACCAATGCTCCTTATAGGACACATCACTGCACTCTATACTCTTCTGTAAACTGGTCATCTCTGTATACCCGTCGCAAGACCACTGGTTGTTGCTTATTTATAAAACCCTCTTAGGCTTCACTCCCCCCTATCTGAGATATCTTCTGCAGCCCTCATCCAACACCCATTCTGCCAGTCACAATCTGTTAAAGGTCCCCAAAGCACACACATCCCTGGGTCACTCGTCTTTTCAGTTTTCTGCAGCTAGCGACTTGAACGAGCTGCAACAAACACTCAAACTGGACAGTTTTATTTCAATCTCAATCATGGACACTCTTACTGACCGTTGTGGCTGCTTTGCGTGATGCATTGTTGTCTCTACCTTCTTGCCCTTTGTGCTGTTGCCTGTGCCCAACAATGTTTGTACCCTATTTTGTGCTGCTACCATGTTGTGCTCCTGCCATGTGTTGCTGCCATGCTGTGTTGGTCTCTCTTTATGTAGTGTTGTGTTGTCTCTTGTCATGATGTGTGTGGTGTCCTATATTTTTTACATAATTTATTTTTAATCCCAGCCCCCAGCCCCGCAGGAGGCCTTTTGATAAATAAGAATTTGTTCTTAACTGACTTGCCTAGTTAAATAAAGGTTAAATAAAAACATTATTTAAAAAAATAATCCTCTAGCCTCTCCTCAGTCACTCATGTACCCTGGCTCAACTGTTCCCTCCCTCGTTCCTTCCTTCCCACCCACCCACCCTCGTTCCTTCCTTCCCACCCACCCTCATTCCTTCCTTCCCACCCACCCTCATTCCTTACTTCCCACCCACCCTCATTCCTTACTTCCCACCCACCCTCATTCCTTCCTACCCACCCACCCACCCTCGTTCCTTCCTTCCCACCCACCCTCATTCCTTCCTTCCCACCCACCCTCATTCCTTACTTCCCACCCACCCTCATTCCTTCCTTCCCTTCCTCCATTTATTCGATACCCCTGAGGGAGATCTTTCTGAGCACATCAGATATCCCTCTTGACGTTAGTACAAGCGATTGTCAACATTTCTTTACAGGGCTAGGATATATACAAGGAATGTATTTGAGCCATGTCTAATAGATACATAACTGAATATTCTTACATTTCAGTCTGACGAGAGCTATGCGAAGTGAATAACGCTGTCCTTAGGCACTACAGTGGTACCACAGACGGCAAAATTCCCATCCTACCCCCTCTTTGGCCCTAACCCGTCAACATTTGCATTAATTAAGGGTCTGGATAGGTATACGCAGTTTAGTGGAGTTACCACCATATTTATTACTTGTGATAGATTGACAGAGAGTAATGTATGGCTCACCCAGAGCAGTTGGGGTGAGGATCCACTTGAAGGTCCTGCTCTCTTCAGCACACAGACACAGGGTGTACTGGCAGCCTTCACATGGCCTGGCTGTGAACTGGTCCGACTCAGCTAGAATCACCTTCACCTAGGAGAAACACATGGGGTCAATCTCAAGTCTTTCCTAGATTCCATGTGTCCTCTTCTCTCGTCCTTAATGTCAGAGTGTCAGGTTGTCTACAGGGACTATCCAAATGAAGTGGGACTGGAGAGGTAAAAGAAATAGACAATACTGGGAGGGTTTACCATGATACACTTGGAGAGGTAGTTGAACACTGTGGCCTTGAGTGTGAACACCTCCCCCCGGATGACAGAGTAGGGCAGCGTCAGGCTCACAAAGAAGGGTTGGAAGGCAGTGAGGCCAGTGTTGGGAGCCAGGCCAAAACCCACTGAGGAAGTACAGAACGCCCCTGCAGCCCACTTAGTGATGGTGTCAGGGACAGTCTTCTCAACATTCACCTTTCCTGTATCTCTGGTGGTAAAAAGGGTGCAATAAAACAAAATGTATATTACCATTTGAACACATGGTTTATGGTCAATTCAAAAAAGGTTAAATAACCCCCCCCCCCCCCCCCTTAAAAACAACCCCTTGGACAAAAACATACCTGTATTGCCCTATTACAAGGCATTGTCAGCTCAGCACCCCATCAAAAGGGATGTGCGTTAAACTAAATAGAAATTGGACTACAAATATGGTGTCTGTTACAGTGCTTACCCCACAGGCACCAGGTCCCAGATCCAGGTCTCAGGGAAGTATGTGCGGACGGTCTCCTTAGGCCCGTCAGAGGCTCCAGCTCCTGAGCCCTCTTCCATCATGTAGGCAACTAACAATGGAGCATCAATTTCATCTACGTATTTAAATATGATAGATGTAAATAGAAACCAATCCTTTATTAGGCTAAGACTAAGACTAGAAAGGTTCACACATTAGCGTATCATACCATCTTCCATATCGTACTCCATAGAAAACCTTAGGTTACAGTCAAAAGGTTTTTTCACGTCGGAGTTGGTCAGGATCTTGATTCCAACTTCCTAAAATTAAAAAGTACAGAAAATTCTAAAAACAGTGTCCAGAAATAAAGGCCATATCATACCTGTATTTCAGTTTAGCTAAATTATGTGGGTGATAGTTTTAAAACCCAAACATTTTTGTAGATACTGTGTACATGTCTTTCTACTTATTTCTGAAACATCACTTCACAGATTGCATTCCATTTTAATTTATTCAGTGTCTACTTCAAAAAGATTGCATTTTAGCTTGAACCTCTTACTTAAAATGAGACTCTTACTTTAAAGATGTTGTAAACATCGTTTTTGTCATTGTTGGGGCCAAACCAGAATGAGCGTTTTTTCCTATCAGGTACGGGTGTTGCTTCCAAATCCTCAGCCAGTTTAGGTACAGGTGGAGGGGGCACCTCCATCTCCTCTTCAATGATTGGAGGAAATGGTAGGCATGGGTAGGGGTCAAAGTCTTCTACTCTGTGTGAATATCCAGACAACTTCTGAACAGGCAGCTGACTGAAGACCTGCAGAGAGAGAATATACCTCTTGTAATACTGACTAGATCATCCACAGCATCTTGACATGGTCAGAGCGTGGTCAGAAAGTGATCAGAGGTTACAGGGTGAGTACGAGGTCAGTGCATAGGATAACACCTGGGTTAAATACATATAGCAAATACTTGATTTAGCTTGAGTGGTACAAGAGAACCAATGGAATAGTCCCAAAAGTTTAAACGTTAAGTATCAGACAGTTGTTAAAACATGGTTAGAAGAAGCTGAAAGTAAGCCGGATCCTATCTTGAAATACATGGGTGCACAAAATCAATGCCAAAGGAGGATTTGTGTGATCGTGGTTAAGCTTCAGCTTAGTGTGGTGAGTCAATGGTTAGTAAGTGGATGGGCTGTGTACTGTCCCAAATTGCACCCTACTCCTTATATAGTGCACTACTTTAGACCAAACACCTTTGAGGCCCAAAAGTAGTTCACTACATAGGGAATAGGGTGCCATTTGGGACGCACCCATGGAGAACGTACAGAGTCTAAACTGAGCTCCTGTTCAGGCTGCAGCAGCAGCACACTCTGGTCGATGGCCCTGAGAGAACAAAGAGACCCCGGGTGGGCCTGGAGGCTCAGAAAGGTCTTCTCCCCTGGCAACTCCTGGAGGGACGAGAACTTCAGGGACACCTGGAGAGGAGAAAAGGAGAACACATCCCAGCAAATGTTTAAATATATCTTCTGTGCCTTTAGAAAGTATTCATACCCCTTGACTTACACCACATTTTGTTCTGATCCAGCCTGAATTCAAAAATTGTTTTAATATGTTTTTTCCCCTCACCCATCTACACACACACAACAATAACAAAGTGAAAACATGTTTTAGAAATGTTCGTAAATATATTTATAATGAAATACAGAAATATCTAATTTACACAAGTATTCATCCCGAGTCAATACTTTGTATTAGCGCCTTTGGTGGCGATTACAGCTGTGAGTCTTTGGGGGGTTAAGTCTCAGAGCTTTGCACACCTGGCTTGTACAAAATTTTCCCATTATTCTTTAAAAAAATATTTATCAATGATCAACAATCAACTTGACAGAGCTCAGACAGCCATTTTTAAGTCTTGCCATAGATATTGAAGTCGATTTAAGTCAAAACTGTAACTCAAGAACATTCAATGTCGTCTTGGTAAGCAACTCCAGCATAGAATTGACCTCGCTGATGACAAGCATACCCATAACACAATGCAGCCACCACCATGCTTGAAAATGCAGTATGACGAGTGGTACTAAGAGATGTGTTTTGTTGGATTTGCCCCAAACAAAACACTTTGATATTCAGGACATAAAATTAATTTCTTTGTCATAATTTTTGCAGTATTACTTAAGTGCCTTGTTGCAAACAGGATGAGGACCACACAAAATGTGAAAAAACACAAAATGTGAAAAAAGTAAAGGGGTTTGAATACTTTCTGAAGGTACTGTATACTAACATATATGTCCAACACATTGGTTCATTTCAAATACAGTAGCAAAGTGATGTGCATATTGGAACAGAGCCCACATATAGTAATAGTGCTAGAGTACTGTGTAGAGGAACAGAAACAGACCCAAAGATTTTGTGATGATCCAAGAGGTGCAGTTGAAGCATTTCATATCATAGTCTGATGCAAAGTCATTTTGGAAATCGATTGTAGTGCACGTTGCCCCGATATATCCATATGGCTCAGGCTCTCTGATGTGACATTTTGACATCTCATGTAGCTGGTGAAAGGTGCCTAGTGCCTACCTTGTTTTTCAGGCAGAGGTGAATGGGGAAGTCTCGACTGTCTGCTACTGCCTCCCCATCAGGCAGCATGGTATACACCACTACCTGGGCTAAAGGGGTCAGCTCAGGCATTCGCTGCAGCGAGAGCGTCAGCTCCCCTTGGTTTACTGAAATGAGACGGACAATGTGATTGAAATTAAGTCACCGTAAACCACCAGTCATCCAATACGGACATTGTGATCTGTGATTAGTCTATGAAATGTAAATATACTTTGCACTGTGCAGTAAGAACTTGTATTGAAGATGTAATCTGGCTGATTGAATCCTGTTGAGACAGATTTTCATCCCATGACAGTTTAATGCCATTAGGCCTTTCAACAAGGTATATTCTCTAATCAAGTGAGGTTCTGTGAAGTCCTAAAGAAAAAATGTCAGGAAGCATTCGGGAGAATCCAAGACCAATTCATTTACCTTTTCCTTCAATAACGGCCACAGGAAGACGGCCATGCTGCTGAATGCTGCCTCTAGATATAACCTGGGACATAAGATAACTTTTCAGCTGCATGTAAAGTATTGCACGGTTTGCCTGATCCATTCTTAAAATCTTTCCAGACATGACAATCAAATACCAAAGTAAGTAATATATATATTCCGAAAACCACAGACAAAGTAAGTGGAAAAACAGGTTGTATTTTGAGTGAAACATCCCTTTAACCTTACCAGATAGAAAAAATCCAGGGTCTTCTGTCCCTTTATCAGCTCCTCCCCCTGGATGATGTAGCGAGCAAGAACAATACCGTCCTTTTTACAGGAGAACTTCCCTTCGCCCTGCATTATCTTCACAAAGCTCTTGCTCTTGGAATAAAACTTCCTTGCGAAATGGTAAGCGGATGTATATTCTGGTCTACGCACACTGCGCATGTACGGATAATCCTTCTTAACCTTTTGATAACGAGCCTGGTTGAAGAAATACAGAAAATATATGAAAAATAAACAATTGTAGTAAGCTTAAAGAATACACCATGAGAAATGAATGATCTCTTTCTGAACAAACATTTTCATATTTAAATAATATATCATTAAATATTTAACAGAGGAAGACATGAGTGAGTGACAACTGACCGACAGAGACACAGACTCAGAACTCCACAGAGAAGTGTCTAGAGAGAAAGAAGCAATGCCCTTGCTGTCTGTGGTGAGAGTCCAGTTCTCAGATGTGCCACTGTTTTGTAGGAAGAGATACACAGGCTCATTGGGAATGGGAGTAGAGTCTGGACCGTTCACTTTGATCTGAAAAAACAGGACAGGATGACTGCAGACGTCCAATATACTACATGTAAACTCCCATTGCACACAACACATCAAAATCATGGTTTAGATGCTACAAATGATACGTTAACATTTATCACAACTTCTTTCACAAAGATTTTCCTGAGCAATCCGTTTCCCTGCAGTGTTATTAAAAAGGCATTTGTTAATATATTTTGTCCTCACCTTCCCCTCGTATGCAATCCCTGGTTTATATGCTTGGGGCACGTCCTCAAAACTGACAGTTATGATGACATTGGTGAAGCTTGCCTTACCACTACCTTTAAGGATGACCCCTGGAGAGAACACAGGCAAGGGTCAGAGGTTAACAGTTGAGCATGTAAACACCTCTACGTTAAAGATGAAGTTCTCTCCTACCCGTTCCATATTCCTCCATCTCAGTCTCCACTTCAAAGTCATCAAACTTTGATTCATTTAGACCGAACCGGGTCACGTCAATAATTTGGGTTGCGCAACCAGTTTTGTCGGTCTAGGGAGAATGAGTACAGTTATTGTAGGTCAGCTTAGCTCCTCTACGAAGCATGCTTCCATAAACCTCACAAATTTCACCACAGTGAGTTCTATTTGTCATCAAAGGATTTAGCGTAACAAGAATAAAAAATACTTACTTTCATAAGATACAAGTCGCAGATATTACTAGAATCATATAACCAGTGATGTCGAATGGCATTTCTGCAAACTTTCGTCGTGACAGACCCCATCACTGGTTTTCCATAAGTGTATCTAGAAACAAAGTCACCAGAAGAATGACAATTCAATAATGGTAAACACATGTGTTGTAAAAATAGAAACAGCTATGAACATGAGCAAGTATCAAACATGGGACAGTATCTATAAAGTATAGTCTATGCAACACACACATTAAGTCCTAATATTCTGCCCATAAAATGTCCTTGTTTAAAAGCTTGTTTGTCATTATCATTATCTTGCTGGTCATTATCATCTTATTGTCTGTCATGCTCGATCGATCATCTTAGTCACTTACTTTCCACAAACTCTCAGTGTTGCTTGTTTGTCCAGAATAGTTATTGTTTGGGGAAGATGGACTTTCACCTCATATTTGGGCAACACTGTAAAAAAGACATGTTGATATTACTTCTTCATTGTCTGTTGAACTACACCAAAAACAAATCACAGACCACAATTTAAATCACCATGTAATCACAATGTAAAAACAATAGAATCAGACACAAGACATCACCATATTCTTTGATGTCAAAGTTTTGGGAGGTTTGTTCTCCCTTCTCATTCCATGCAGTGATGACGTAACTTCCTTGCGTTGCCTCTGCAGACATGGGGTGGGACAGGTCCAGAATTCCACTCACTGTTGACTGGTTCAACCACTGAGCAATGCGGTTGGAGTTGGGGTCCTGTATACAGATTCATAATAGGTTGAAGGAAGATATTTTTGTTACAGAGGCAGGCATTGTATCAATTCATGCCTCAGTACATATTGGCAGGTAATATTTTTGAAGGGAGATCCTGACATTATTATTGCTTATGTTATATATGCAGATTTGGTTTTTAGGTGCAATAGATATGAATGAGTCTCACCTGAAGTTCCACTGTTTCATACTAGAAAAGAGAAACAAACATTCAGCATTTACATTGGGCCCCCAAAAAAACATTTTTAAACTATATTTGCATTAATTCCCAGAATAGTTTGGAGTCAGAAATGGGTTTAAAACATTAAATACATAACTTTCCAAAACAGCTTCCACAGTACAGGCATCTACAGAGCTACAGTACAGAGCAGGCCTTGAGCTCCTGTTGATTCAGGTGCTCTGGTCAAACAGCTGAGCTAAATGAACTCTGACCACATGTTTGCTGATCCACCCACATACACTCACCCACACTGCCCCATAAAAAAAATGGGACTGCAAGAGAATGAAATCATTGCTCCATCACGTCCCTTCCTTACTCAACTACAGTAAACCTCTCCCAAACGACACAGCACCTCCCTAGAATGTTCCAATGCTGACTAACACCGGGCTGTCCTGTACAACCCAACTTAAAAATGCTTTGAAAGACTAACTTTATTTTTATTGAATAACACTGAGAGTAACTTACCATCTGATTGAATGACAAGAAACTAGCCTCCAGCGAGACGATTCGGAACTTGACTGGAAAAGTGGTGGGAACATTTATCTATATAGCATCTGTCTATATACAGTATATTCATCATCCATTTCAGTAATGACCTTTCCTCAATATAAGTATGTATAATTATCATTCAACATTATTAACAGACGAAAAGGGTCAGTTTAGTACATTATTTGATCAGTAATGAAATGTATCTAACTACCTGTCTGTCCAGGTTTGTAGACTGGTTTGTCTGTCTGGAAAATGGTGAGGAATCTTCTGGGCTTGATAAAGATCTTGGTCTTTTTACTCATCTCATCCTTCCTCCCCTTGATGCTGACATGGACAGTGGCCACACTGTCAGCCTTCACTGTGGGTACCTGTACAGCACGAAGAACAGGACAATGGATGTTTTTAGAAATTCTAAAATTCTCTAGCTCCTAACCTTAGCTTGGCTCTCCTAATAGTAGTTTGAGAAGAGGGCTTTTTGTTCAAATGGTGGATAGTCATACTTCGCTATGCTGAGGTTAAAATAACAGCTATTACATTTCATAGGTTGGATCATTTTGCATACAGCCTGGAAACCAAGTTGAGTTCCACACAACATGACTGAGTTACAACCAAACTATTCAGAATAAAAGACTGAAATTAATGTATGTTGTTGAATGAATGCGCATAGCTAGCTTGAGTCTAAGAATAGTGTTTTGTTTAGATAAAGAATGACCAGTACAGAAGAAGAGTCAGGAGTTTCTATCAACTGTTATCTGATATACACAGAGTATACAAAACATTAAGGACACCTTCTCTTTCTATGACAGACTGACCAGGTGAATCCAGGTGAAAGCTATGATCCCTTATTGATGTCACTTGTTAAATCCACTTCAATTAGTGTAGATGAAGGGGAGGAGACAGGTTAAATAATCATGGATTGTGTATGTGCGCCATTCAGAGGGAGAATTGGCAAGACAAATTTTTTAAGTGCCTTTGAACTGGGTATGGTAGGTGCCAGGTGCACCAGTTTGTGTAAAGAACTGCAACACTGCTGGGTTTTTCACACTCAACAGTTTCCCGTGTGTATCAAGAATGGTCCACCAACCAAAGGACGTCAAGCCAACTTGGGCCAGCATCTATGTAGAACGCTTTCGACAACAAGTAGAGTCCATGGCCCAACAAATTGAGGCTGTTCTAAGGGCAAAACTCAATATTAGGAAGGTCTTCTTAATGTTTGGTATACTCACTGTATGTACAACTAGTGGGGGTTACTGTTCAACTAAAATCAATATGAAGCGAGGCACAGGTTGTGTAACACCCAACACTGACGGGAAGAGACCCAAATCAAAGTGTCAGCTACTATTAAAGCTGATGGCTCCGGTCAGTGTTAGTTAAGTAAACAAATGACGTCAACATTTAACAAATTGGCTTGTTGACTGTAGTCGGGATGCTTTTGCATGTGAGAAGATAGAATAGGGCCACATTCAGTAGATCACATTGTTGTGGAACTTTGCAGTTAGAAATGTCATAGATAGAGCTGGCATGATTCCTTAATCTACATGTCAGAGGCATGTTGGCTCTACATAATATATTTCTATCAAAGCCTTCCACAATGTTGTAGCCTGCTGAACACAGCACAGTTGCAGCTGACCTGGAAGGAGGTGCAGCGATAGAAATCCTGTATTACGGCTTCCTCCAGTAGAATGGTGCTGCTGCCACCCTCCATCTCCATCGTCACCTTCAATGACAGAGGCTCTGTGGCTTGGTGGACCTGAGCACAAAGTTTCTCTGTGGTCCCTCCTACCACTTCCGAGCTGACCGTCACCAGGTAAATCCTTAAAGGGGAAAGAGTCAGCATGAATGCAGCTGTGGTAATAATACTTAAGTGGCAGTGTACTCAAACTGCTCCTTCGTTCCTCTTTTTGTTCCTACTGATGTTTTAAAGTTGGGGACAAAGTTATCTTAATCGTCTCTGGCTATGTGCCCCACTCAGAGAGGCCAACCAATGAGAAATGGAGGACACAATTGATTTTGTTTTGGAGAGTGTTAGAGGGAATACCAATGAGTTGTCTTAATGGTCTGTCAACCATGTCTTGGGGATGATTAAACAGAGAGACATTGGAGGAAAGCACACCAATAGGGGGGCAGTGTCTGTCAACATCTCTCAGGTGCACATTTAAGGGCTAACTCTATTTGAATTTTCAACCCAAAAATCTATAGTTCTAATTGCCAGCATGTCTCACAACATGTGAAAAGCCTCAGAACATGTGAAAAGCCTCACATGCTCAGAGAGAAAGAGAGAGGTCCTGTGGCCTTACCACTATATTTTTTGTATTATTATTCACACATGGAGACAATTGCAAGCAGACATTCAGTTATATCAGTACATATAAACGATTACATTATGTAATATTAGGTTTATAACTAAAATAATTATATTGCTTAGGTGGACTATTCTACACCTGCAAGTGCAAAGTGTGCAGAATAAGGAGTAGAATTAATTATGTTGCATGCAGAAAGGCATGTAAATACAAATTGCTGATTGTGTGTTTAATCTACTACCAGCTACATCAAATGTTTTGTAGCGTACTTACGTTTTGAAGGTGCTCGATGTCAAAGTTTGTACAATCACTGAGGTGATCAATACAAGGGAAAGTAAGTGGAGAGCCATGGCAATAGCTTCGGTACACAGCCGGTCTTCCTCCGCACTTCGAAATGCTCCCTTCCCTCGTCCAGATGAGATGGTCAGAAAAGTTGCACAAACAGTGCTATTTATACCCAAATGCACCCTCGTGTCACTCCCTTCCAAATTATTTGGAACACTGCAGCCACCTCCCGTTTCCTCCTAATTCCACATAAGTTCTCAAATAGTCACAGCCCCCGACTAATGGGATGGTCAGAATGACGACCAAAACACCTCAAGCTATTTTTCCAGACACATTTAGGCGGGAACACCTGATAGAAGAAATGCCTGTGTAGCCTGGCTGACCTATCGATTTAGCCCACCTGTTAATTTAGCCATTAGCCATGTAAAAAGCCACCACAGGCTACAGCTTTCTGCTTTGACTGATAAAATGCAACATATTAGCTCACCAATAGCATATTTATGTCCCATTGTGTCAGCAATATGTCAATATCAACAGCGAAATATTGTCATCCAATCTAACAGTAAACATAGTGGATCAATATACTGTACCAGTCAAAAGTTTGGACACACCTACTAATTCCAGGGGTTTTTCTTTATTTTTACTATTTTCTACATTGTGGAATACTAGTGAAGACATCAACACTATGAAATACTACATCATTCCATATGTGTTAACCAAAAAAAGTGTTCAAACAAATCAACATATATTTTATATTTGGGATTCTTCAAAGTAGCCACCCTTTGCCTGGATGACAGCTTTGCACAGTCCTGGCATTCTCTCAGCCAGCTTCATGACGTAGTCGCCTGGAATACATTTCAATTAACAGCTGTGTCTTGTTAAAAGTTAATTTGTGCAATTTCTTTCCTTGTTAATGCAATTGAGCCAATTAGTTGTGTTGTGACAAGGTAGGGGTGGTATACAGAAGATAGCTCTATTTGGTAAAAGACCAAGTCCATATTATGGCAAGAACAGATCAAATAAGCAACGAGAAAGACATGAAGGTCAGTCAATCTGGAAAATTTCAAGAACTTTGAAAGTTTCTTCAAGTGCAGTTGCAAAATCCATCAAGCGCTATGATGAAACTGGCTCTCATGAGGACTGCCACAGGAAAGGAAGACCCAGAGTTACCTCTGGTGCAGAGGATAAGTTCATTAGAGTTAACTGCACCTCAGATTGCAGCCTAAATAAATGGTTCACAGAGTTCATTCAACAGACACCTCAACATCAACTGTTCAGAGGAGCCTGTGTGAATCAGGCCTTCAGGCCTACTACAGGAGAGCAATAATAAGACCGGACATTAGACCCGTGGAAATCTGTCCTTTGGTCTGATGAGTCCAAATTTGAGATTTTTGGTTCCAACTGCCGTGTCTTTGGGAGACGCAGAGTAGGTGAACGGATGATCTCTGCATGTGTGGTTCCCACCGTGAAGCATGGAGGAGGAGGTGTGATGGTGCATTGCTAGTGATACTGTCAATTACTTATTTAGAATTCAAGGCACTGTCACGTTCCTGACCTGTTTTCTCTTGTTTTTGTATGTGTTTAGTTGGTCAGGGCGTGAGTTGGGGTGGGCATTCTATGTTATGTGTTTCTATGTTGGGTTAAATGTGTTGCCTGATATGGTTCTCATTTAGAGGCAGGTGTTTGACGTTTCCTCTGATTGAGAACCATATTAAGGTAGGATGTTCTCACTGTTTGTTTGGGGGTGATTGTCTTCCGTGTCTGTATGTCTGTTCGTACCACACGGGACTGTAGCGTTTGTTTGTAGTCTGTACCTGTTCGTGCGTTCTTCGTGTATATTGTAGTTCTCATGTTCAGGTCTGTTTAGTTCGTTTTGTTATTTTGTCATTTCTAAAGTGTGCTTCGTCATCGTTATTCTTTTCTCTATTAAATTTCATTATGTATTCATCACCCGCTGCGCCTTGGTCCGCTCATTCACCACAAGACGATCATTACAGGCACACTTAACCAGCATGGCTACCACAGCATTCTGCAGCGATATGCCATCCCATCTGGTTTGCTCTTAGTGGGACTATCATTTGTTTTTCCCGCAGGCTGTATAAGGGCTATTTGACCAAGAAAGAGAGTTATGGAGTGCTGCATCAGATGACCTGGCCTCCACAATCACCCGACCTCAACCCAATTGAGATGGTTTGGGATGAGTTGGACGGCGGAGTGAAGGAAAAGCAGCCAACAAGTGTTAAGGCTATGTGGGAACTCCTTCAAGACTTTTGGAAAAGCATTCCAGGTATAGATGGTTGAGATAATGCCAAGAGTGTGCAAAGCTGTCATCAAGGCAAAGGGAGTCTACTTTGAATAATCCCAAATATGTTTTGATTTGAATAACACTTTTTTGGTTACTACATGATTTCATATGTGTTATTTCATAGTTTATGTCTTCACTATTATTCCACAATGTAGAAAATAGTAAAAATAAAGAAAAACCCTGGAATGAGTAGGTGTGTCCCAACTTTTGACTGGTACAGTATATTGATCCACTATGTTTACTGTTAGATTGGATGACAAAATCATGCTGAAGTGGCAAATTCAATATCCACGTCTACAGTTAGTCATTTTTGGTCGTAAACATTATTTTGAGTTACTTCTATGAGTGGGGAGGGTGAAACTAGTAATGTACATGGCAACATTTGTTTTTGTCCATACTGTACAATCTACCTGAGATGCTCAACCAGTCTTTACCTAGCATCGTAGCATTAGATTTTTCATCCTCCAACAGCTTCAAAACAAACCAACAAAGCTTTGTATTCCAGCCAACAGCCCCCAAACCACCACCACAAATGCCCATACACCCACTCAACCTTCCATGTTGGATCCAACACGGCTCTTGAACCATTTATGCTACAAACACCAAACCAAATGAGCAGTCTGACTACATTTTTAAAAACATTTTTATTTACCCAGGCAAGTCAGTTAAGAACAAATTCTTATTTACAATGATGGCCTACCCCACCTGGCCAAACCCTCCCCTAACCCGTACAACGCTGGGCCAACTGTGCGCTGCCCTATGGGATTCCAATCACATCCAGATATGACACAGCCCGGGAACAAACCAGGGTCTGTAGTGATGCCTCTAGCACTGCAATGCAGTGACTTAGACCGCTGCGCCACTCATGAGGCCTATTAGATTGCTTCAACACAGCTTGATGCTACCATTCATACATTATAAAGCTTTGTGTATCCACAATCCTTTCAATGGCGCATAACTTTCAGAATGTTCAAACTAAAACATTTTGAGAGCTTAAAACTTCTTGTCAATATGGGGGCGCCATTTCGACTTTGTAAAAATTCGTTCCCAAATTAAACTGCCTCGTACTCAATTCTTGCTCGTACAATATGCATATTATTATTACTATTGGATAGAAAACACTCTCTAGTTTCTAAAACCGTTTGAATTATATCTGTGAGTAAAACAGAACTCGAGTTGGAGCAATCTTCCTGTCAGGAGTTGAGAAATCTGAAATTGGGAACTCTGTTCCTGGATCAGTTAAATAATTTGCAATTATTCTATTGGTCGACAAGCACTGCATGCGATTTCCCCTGGATGTCAGCAAGCGTTGAGAGTTGGAATGGTGTTGCTAGGCAGATCTGAGGCAGTATAAATAGGCTTGACACGAGGGGTGCACCCTTTTCATCGCTCGCCATGACGCAAGACAGACCTCAGGATGGCATTCTGAGAAGCTCACGTTATCGGCGTTAGATATATCCGTCTCTGATTTTATTCGATATAGGTGTTAGAAACATCATAACGTAGTTATTTTAAACCGAGTTATATCAGTTTATATGAGTATATTACGATTTTCGGAATTTCCTTTGTTCTGCGTTATGAACAGTTGGACACCTCTGCGCCACATAGCTAATGTTTGTTGCTAGTTCCAAAGTTGAAGAGGACATTCTACAGCCGAGCAACGATTATTATGGACAAAGGACACCTTGCCCAAGATTCTGATGGAAGCTCAACAAATAGTAAGAAGTCTTTATGCTGTTAATTCGTATTTATGTTGAAAAATGTTAAACAATAATTCCGCCATTAATTTCGGTGCGGTCTCGCTGTAACGCACGCTGTATGTCGTAGTAATGTTAATTTTAAAAATCTAACACAGCGGTTGCATTAAGAACTAATGTATCTTTCATTTGCTGTCCAACCTGTATTTTTTAGTCAAGTTTACGATTAGTTATTGATTAGATTAGGTGCCTCTCCAAGATGGCGCCGGACAGATTGCTTGAAGTTTGGCTACTGTTGACATTGTATAACCATGATTTGTGCCGCTACATATGCACATTTTCGAACAAACCCTATATGCATTGTGTAATATGATGTTACAGGACTGTCATCTGATGAAGTTTATGAAGGTTAGTCAAAAATTATATATCTTTTGCTGGTTTGTTACGATCACTAACCTTTGCTGCTGGTAAATGGCTTGTGTTTCTGGCTATTGTGGTAAGCTAATATAATGCTATATTGTGTTTTCGCTGTAAAACACTTAAAAAATCTGAAATATTGGCTGGATTTACAAGATGTTGGTCTTTCATTTGCTGTACGCTGTGTATTTTTCAGAAATGTTTTATGATGAGTATTTAGGTATTTGACGTTGGTCTCTGTAATTATTCTGGCTGCTTCGGCGCTATTTCAGATTGCAGCTGCAATGTGAACTGTGATTTATACCTGAAATATGCACATTTTTCTAACAAAACATATGCTATACAATAAATATGTTATCAGACTGTCATCTGATGAAGTTGTTTCTTGGTTAGTGACTATTTATATCTTTATTTGGTCGAATTTGTGATAGCTACCTATGCAGGAAAAAAATGGTGGAAAAAAAAGTTGTGTCTTTTGCTATGGTGGTTAGCTAATAGAAATACATATTGTGTCTTCCCTGTAAAACATTTTAAAAATCAGAAATGATGGCTGGATTCACAAGATGTGTATCTTTCATTTGGTGTCTTGGACTTGTGATTTCATTTTATTATATGATATCCCTGTGGCTTTAGGCTAGGCTATGCTAGTCAGCTTATTTGATGGGGGGATCCCGGATCCGGGGTTGTGACTCGTTAGAGGTTAAAAACCCATTCTATGGCGTATGATGTTATTGTACTCACTCTAGCTTACTATACTAGGCCACTATAAACCCACTATAAGAACTCCCCAAACAACAAACCACCCCAAAATAACTCACTTTAAAGCTAGAATCCTTAATTGAAACAATAACAAAGCTTCCTCCCCGCCCCTGTTTTGCTTAAAAGCAAAGGGATGAGGTTGAATCAATGTAGCCACTCTCGAATTCACACACACAGAGCTATGGATGCAAGGACTGACCACCCATGATATCAAATTTATACAGTGTTTCTTCACACTTACATTGTTTAAAGACATTGGAGTAAAACAAGCTTATATTTTGGGTTATGATGGGGTAACGACAGCTAAAGCACAAATCATTTTGACACCTATCTTTTTTAGATTTGTTTTGTATTTCTTGTTAAACAAAATATTTATATTTTTCTAGTATAAAACAATATAATAGTCATTTTTTTGCATGCAATATAGCTTTGCATTATTTATTTTATAGTCTTTTTTGCTCATCTTTACCAAAGTGCCAATAATTTTGGGTGTGACTGTATTTTATGTTTTATGTGGACCCCAGGAACAGTAGTTGTTGTCTTTTTGGCCTTGCCGCCGTTTTCGCACTTTCCGACCCTGAACCATCAAATTTTGGTTCAGGCACAACACCAACAACCCCTCACTGTCTTGGGATGTCTATCTGAAAGCGGCAGTGGTGGGATTCAAACCCGTGTCGCCATGGGTTGGCATAACCTTTACTCTACTGTAATGTACTGAACTGTACTGAGCTGTATTGTACTATACTGTACTGTATTGGACTGCACCTTGGCATAGATTCTACAAGTGTCTGGTACTCTATTGGAGGGATGGGACACAATTATTCCATGAGAAATGCCATCATAAAAAATACATTCTTATGGTGGTGGAAAACACTTTCTCAGGCGCCGGTCCAAAATCTCCCACAAGTGTTCAATTGGTTTGAGATCTGGTGACTGAGACTGACATGGCATATGGCTACATCTTTTTCATGCTCACCAAACCATTCAGTGATCACTCGTGCCTTGTGAAGGGGGGCATTGTCATCCTATGGGGGCATAGCCATCGTAGACAAAATAATGGTGAAAAAAATGGCCTGCCCAGCATTTTTATACATGACGCTAAGCATGATGGGATTGCTTAATTAACTAAGAAACCACACCTGTGTGGAAGCACCTGCTTTCAACATATACTTTGTATCCCTCATTCAATCAAGTGTTTCCATTATTTTGCCAATTATCTGTACTTTTCTAGTCATTATTATTCGCCTTCCGCTGCTCTAGCGCAGATATTCACAAACTGGGGTACTTGTACCCCCAGGGGTACGCGCAATGCCGTCAGGGGTACGCAAAATAAAAATGTGATTCACATTTAAAAATAATAATAATAATAATTATATATGTATATATATACAGTTGGTCAAAAAAGTATTTAGTCAGCCACCAATTGTGCAAGTTCTCCCACTTAAAAAGATGAGGCCTGTAATTTTCATCATAGGTACACTTCAACTATGACAGACAAAATGAGGGAAAAAATCCAGAAAATCACATTGTGATCACAAAATCACTGCTTCTTAACACAGTGCGCCTCCAACCCGGAAGCCAGCCGCACCAATGTGTCGGAGGAAACACTGTGTACCTGGCCCCCTTGGTTAGCGCGCACTGCGCCCGGCCCGCCACAGGAGTCGCTGGAGCGCGATGAGACAAGGATATCCCTACCGGCCAAACCCTCCCTAACCCGGACGACACTATGCCAATTGTGCGTCGCCCCACGGACCTCCCGGTCGCGGCCGGCTGCGACAGAGCCTGGGCGCGAACCCAGAGACTCTGGTGGCGCAGCTAGCACTGCGATGCAGTACATTGTAGGATTTTTTATGAATTTATTTGCAAATTATGGTGGAAAATAAGTATTTGGTCACCTACAAACAAGCAAGATTTCTGGCTCTCACAGACCTGTAACTTCTTCTTTAAGAAGCTCCTCTGTCCTCCACTCGTTACCTGTATTAATGGCACCTGTTTGAACTTGTTATCAGTATAAAAGACACCTGTCCACAACCGCAAACAGTCACACTCCAAACTCCACTATGGCCAAGACCAAAGAGCTGTCAAAGGACACCAGAAACAAAATTGTAGACCTGCACCAGGCTGGGAAGACTGAATCCGCAATAGGTAAGCAGCTTGGTTTGAAGAAATCAACTGTGGGAGCAATTATTAGGAAATGGAAGACATACAAGACCACTGATAATCTCCCTCGATCTGGGGCTCCACGCAAGATCTCACCCCGTGGGGTCAAAATGATCACAAGAACGGTGAGCAAAAATCCCAGAACCACACGGGGGGACCTAGTGAATGACCTGCAGAGAGCTGGGACCAAAGTAACAAAGCCTACCTTCAGCAAGGGCATTGAAGATGAAACGTGGCTGGGTCTTTCAGCATGACAATGATCCCAAACACACCGCCCGGGCAACGAAGGAGTGGCTTCGTAAGAAGCATTTCAAGGTCCTGGAGTGGCCTAGCCAGTCTCCAGATCTCAACCCCATAGAAAATCTTTGGAGGGAGTTGAAAGTCCGTGTTGCCCAGCAACAGCCCCAAAACATCACTGCTCTAGAGGAGATCTGCATGGAGGAATGGGCCAAAATACCAGCAACAGTGTGTGAAAACCTTGTGAAGACTTACAGAAAATGTTTGACCTCTGTCATTGCCAACAAAGGGTATATAACAAAGTATTGAGATAAACTTTTGTTATTGACCAAATACTTATTTTCCACCATAATTTGCAAATAAATTCATTAAAAATCCTACAATGTGATTTTCTGGATTTTTTTTCTCATTTTGTCTGTCATAGTTGAAGTGTACCTATGATGAAAATTACAAGCCTCTCTCATTTTTTTAAGTGGGAGAACTTGCACAATTGGTGGCTAAATACTTTTTTGCCCCACTGTATATACTTTTTTTTTTTTTTTTTACAAAAAAACTAATCTTCACATTTTCAAACAGTCCATTTATATTTTCCAACGGGGCTATACATTTGGGTGAGGTTTTTTTCTCGCCTGAGTAGCCTCGTTTCACTGTCAAAAATAAAATTAAACCATCTAGTGTTCAGTGAAATAACAACACAATGTCAAATACAGGTAGCCTAGTCAAAAAATTAACATCCAATCACATTAACCGTTACTCTCTCGCGGGAATTCCACTAACGGTCCATATGTAGCCAAACGTAGCTGCTGCTCATTCCGTTTGCTCGAAAATTGATAAATGGTTAAAAAAAGTGTCCATAGAGACACATACCAGCTCTGCACCTGTCGACGACACAAGTTGTTCTGCTTCCACGAGCACATCCAATGCTAGCATCAGTAATTCTACATTTGTTGTTAACCCAGCTAGCATGGACACTGACAGTTGTGAATCTGATGCAGCTGAAGAGCTACTGCCCCCTTACCCGTGAAAGCACCGAACAGACAGGGATGTTGGACCATCGAAGAGGCGCAAATATGATGAGAACTAGATTGATTTGGGGTTCACTTATATTGGGAGTAGTGCCTTTCCTCAGTCACAGTGTGTTATATGTGCAAAATTACTATCTCACAACTCGATGAAACCTTCACTCTTGCGCAGACATTTGGAAACAAAACATGCCAATTTGAAAAATAAGCCACGGTTTTTGGAGCGAGAATGAAGACAACTTTCGAGTAGTAAGACATGTATAAAAGCAACAGATACCATTAATAAGAAGGGGCTAGAAGAGTCTTATATGGTGACCTACCGAGCGGCTAGGACAGGCAAGCCCTATACTATTGTGAAGGACTTAATTCTTCCTGCTGCCGCAGATATGGCTGGGACAATGCTGGGGGAAAAGGTTAAAACAACTATACAGACAATGTCTTCATCAAACAACACTGTTTCACATCGCATCAGTGACATGGCAGGAGATGTTTTGAAACAATTACTGCTTGGCATACAAGCCAGGGAATTCTATGCGTTACAGCTGGATGAGACAACAGACGTGGCGGGCCTGGCACAGCTCCTGGTATATGTCCGTTACGTTTATGGGAGGTCAATTAAGGAAGACATCCTATTCTGCAAACCAGGACAACATGAAATTACATTTTTAAAGTCCTGGACTGCTGTTTGACATCAAATGGACTTTGGTGGTCAAGATGTGTTGATATCTGTCAAATGTGATGGAGCGAAGCACCTGAGTGAGTTGGGTGCGCAATTAAGCAGGTACTTTCCCAAAACGGATGACACAAACAACTGGATTCTCTATCTCTTTCATGCCCTGCATCCAGTCTACTTACCAATATCTGAACAAGAGACACTCTTCGAAATTGCAACAAGCTGTTTTGTGAAAATGTAATTTAATCAGAAGCCACTGCCAGATTTCTGGATTGGGCTGCGTTCAGTTTCTTGCCTTGGCAAATCGCGCTGTTAAGACACTGATGCCCTTTGCAACCACGTATCTGTGTGAGAGTAGATTCTCGGCCTTCACTAGCATGAAAACAAAATACAGGCACAGACTGCGTGTGGAAAATGATTTAAGACAGACTCTCTCCAATACAACCCAACATTGCAGAGTTATGTGCATCCTTTCAAGCACACCCTTCTTGTTAACCTGTGGTGAGTTATTCACAATTGTCGATGAACAAATAAGGTTTTATATGTAAGATGGTTAAATAAAGAGCAGAATTATTATTATTATTTGTGCCCTGGTTCTATAAGAGCTCTTTGTCACTTCCCACGAGCCGGGTCGTGACAAAAACTCACACGCATTCTTATGTTTAATAAATGTATCGTATAGTGTGTGTGTGTGTGTGTGTGTGTGTGTGTGTGTGTATGTGTGGCAGGCTTACAATGATGGCAAAAAACAAACATTTGAGAGTGCGCTGACCCTGGTGCTAGAGGGGTTATGCAACTGGAGGTTGAATGTTTGAAGGGGAACGGGACTATACATGGTTTGGGAACCACTGCTCTAGCGCAAAATCGTACAGGCAGACTGTCTCCAGGTTGCTTGGAAAAACCTTTTTGATAGTACTATTACTTTTCATACTACAACCACATTTGCATAATGTGGTTGTGGTGGGGATGTCTGTGGTGGGGATGTCTGGTTGTCTGTCTCTTGGGGTTGGTAGTAGTTGTTACATTTTAGAATCCTTTTCACACTATTGTGCCAACCCGTACTGTACTGTGCTGGCCCTGGTATATCTTGACACAATGTCCTTTAACACAATTCCAGCAACTATGCTGAATGCCAATAGCAGAACCCTTGAAGAACCCTTTTTGATTGAGGGTACAAGCCCTTGGGGTTCAATGGAGAACCTTCTCCACATATGGTTCTAACTGGAACCAAAAAGGGTTCTCCTATGGCGACAGTCAAAGAACCCTTTCAGAACCCTTTTTCTAAAGGTGTAGGGACTATATAATGAGACCACATACAACAGTACTGGATATGTAATAATAATATTAATCATTCTGTGCCTTCCAGCAACTATGCTGAATGCCAATAGGAGAACCCTTTGAAGAACCCTTTTTGATTGAGGGTACAAGCCCTTGGGGTTCAATGGAGAACCTTCTCCACATATGGTTCTAACTGGAACCAAAACGGGTTCTCCTATGGCAACAGTCAAAGAACCCTTTCAGAATCCTTTTTTCAAAGGGGTCGGGACTAAATAATGAGACCACATACAACAGTACTGGATATGTAATAATAATGCTAATCATTCTGTGCCTTGACATGTCATAATACTCCTAGTCTAACTGTTATTTGAGCAGAATTGTGCTGCTCTACAGACTTGCATGGGGAAGGGAGAGGGGAGTCTGACTGCTGTTTTGATGCAGCAATACACAAGTACATGTGAACAGTAACATCCCCTGAATTCCAAGTTCCAGCCCCCACTACATCCTACGCTCTTGTGTAGATCTGAGATGATCGGTAAAGAGGTGGGAGCTCCATATCGCTCTCTGATACGCAATGTGGAATTGTCGCCATTATACTATTGCTTACACTTATCCAATTCTTTCAGATCTCCACAAGTGGACAGGGTATATGGGCTTGTTGTCAGACTCAGGGTGCATTTCAGCTTTAATAGAACGTCATGATCTGGTAGCTTGACCTAATCATTGTAAAGGACTCAGACAGGCTACACGATCACAACAACATTTATAAATCACCATCTGAATATCTTTTTAAAGAAGACTATGCTGTGATTTTGAACATGTAAACCTGAGTGTTCAGGTTTATTGAGAAGCCTTGTGAAATGTAGTTCTCTTTATGGTTAACCTGCCTGACATACAGTAGTACTGTAAACCATGTCAGTGTCAAGTAGAGGAAAACAGACTCGTGAGAAAAGACCTTAATATATTTTTCTGTTTATATTTCCCCACACCGAAATGGGTGCAACCAAATATTCAGCATTGGCCAGAGGTATATCATATCACTGTTGATCATTATCAGTGTTAAAAAAAAATATTCTAAGGTAAACTTTTTCATATGGCACTTGTATGATTATATAGATTTCCTAAGATCTATTAAAACAGAAATGTTACTGTGAGTCTGTGGTTTGAAATCATAGCAACATGGTCATGGTTTTATTAAAACATGCATTTCATTTTCAGTAGATGCAGTGCATTCTCATCATCGCAGTGGAAACACTGAAATGCTACTTTTGAAATAACGATCTCACATAATCACTTTAGTAATAGCAGTTTTAGGGTTACAACAGCAGGTTGTGACATGTTAGCACAAATCAAAGTAACAAAACAAAATAAACAGAGTTAAAAGGTAAAATCCTACAGCCCATCTCTGCCCACCTATTCAAATTGACATAAGAAAAAATGTGTTCACTTACAATATTAAAAACGGTTTATGAGTTTGTCAATGTGGTCAATGTGTTACCATGAACTATAAGCATCAAACTAAATAAATTGAGAAGATTCATGAGCTCTGCCTAAAAAAACATTCCTACGTATGAAAGCACTTGGTTGAGCCCGGGTCCAGTCAGCTTGTGATTGGCTCTCTGTCTGTCACACTTCATTGATTTCATCACCTGTGAAAATGTCAAATATCAATAGAACATTCCCTGCTTGTCCTAGGATCTTACTCTATAAAACAGTGAACATATACACATCTTCACAGGGCCGGCTCCAGGCATAACCGGTTGCTTAGGGCCCCCTTGACCAAATAAGGGTTCTCCTATGGCGACAGTCAAAGAACCCTTTCAGAAGGGGGCCCACTCAAATAACATCCAGCCAACTTGACAACTGTGGAAAGCTTTGGAATCAACATGGGCCAGCATCCTTGTGGAATGCTTTCAACACCTTGTAGAGTCCATTTCCTGACGAATTGAGGCTGTTCTGAGGGCAAAGGGGGGTTCCTAATTTTCAGAATACATCGTTTTAGAGGGGTGGGGGGGGGCACTCAGTCGGGATCTCAACTTTCTGTTACGTTTTAGAATTGTAGAATACACAAGGTGCAATTTCAAAATGTGGTTGTGCAGACACTGACAGTCACCCAAATCAGCCATGTTAGCTAACGATTTTTAGATTGACCTCTCTGACCTCCAGAGAGCCCCTCATTGATTTTTTAAGTGACTCTCATATCATTAAGATGCCATAAGTCTTGGCAAAATGTTTAGAATTACAGGAATTTAGCTGTAAAACTACACTTTTTTTTTCTCTCTGCCACAAGGCAAAATGAGTAGCATTGCATGTAATTTGTTATAAAATTGCTAAACTTCTCCCTGCCTCTTGGCAAAATGTGTAGAATTGTAGAAAGCTTACTTTAAAACTGCAACATTTTCTTTACTCCCCATGACAAATGTGTAGAATTGCAGGAAATTAGCTTTACAACTAAAATACTTCTCTGTCGTCAAGAGGGGGGCCACTAAAATGTTTTGCCTGCGAGGTGCGAATCTGTATGAGACATGTAGGTTTGGTTGTAGAAAGGTTGTTATGTACTTACTCTCTGCACATGGGGAGCTGTATTCACTCACAGCTTCATCACCTAAGAACAGAACAGATAATGCAGAGGTCAGTTTCTTCTGCTAACTTTACTTCCCTTTCAGTCAGTCAACATCATTAAACTCCCACTTCAGTGGTGAACCAATGGGCCCACTGGTGATGTCTTGTTTCCTTCTTTAGGGAACAAGAGTTACGTATGTAACCCAGACAGGTTTGCCAGTGTCACCAAATATCAAATATTTCAGAGAGAAATGGGTGGTTTGGAAACTGGTTAATAGAAACGTGTAGTCTCCATTAATAGACAAAAAGCAACATCCAAACAACTACTGTATATGTTGTTATTTTCAATTCATGGTGCTCTTTTTCAAAGGACTAATATTTCTGGGACTAATATAGCCTATGGGGAACAATGTTTTCGGTGCATGAGAAGACGTTTTTACTGTCGGTGTTAGATGGAATTCTTACTTGTCTGGTAGTAGTCATACACTTTCACCACAGCTGGTTTCAGATTCCTCACAGGCACATCCTCCTCTATGGCCAGGCTGTACGTCTTAGTTTCCTTCTGCTTCAGCTGGAAGAAAAGGAAATAATACATTTGACACTGCAGTTCAATGTTATTGATTCATATAGTGTTCCTGTATAAAACATCCACTACGGTCTTACTTTGATGTTACTGTTCAAGTTAAATCCAGTGTGTGGATGCAAATGAGACCACATCCAACTAGGTTTTCTGTAACCGATAAAGACAGCAACCTGTTTAGACGCAACATTCATTATTCATGTTCCTACCCCATCTAGGTAGATTATGACATGTCCTTCCTCCAGGTCAACTCGCTTGACAGTGGGGTCATTTTTCAACTGGAAGAACAGAACACAGGTTAACATTGTCATAGACAGTAGAACTGATATGTCCAAAGGACAACCACTGGCATTGACAATACTTACAATTAGAACAGACGCCATTATCATTATTATATATCAACTAATCCTGGAGGGGATTATACTTAGGGCCAGTAGTGTTCCCCAACCTGGTAAAACTCCTGGCCCTGATTAAACTGTATATGCGTTCCCCTCAACTAATGCTCTCTTATTGACTCACAGGCCTAAGGGAGGACTTGTCCAGGATGAAGCCGGAGAGAAGCTTGACATTGATGATCACCATGTTGGTCTCCTCTCGCCGACCGTTGTACCTGTCAGTCAAACCGGGTCAGATGAAGGTAAGATACTGTATTACCCTAAAAAGTTGCAAATATGTATAAATCGCTCCATTTCCTGGTTGCTACAGTTCTACTAGTTTGCCTAATTTATGTTTATGTGACAAAACAAGGAGTAGCACAGTATGAGTCATAATACCCATAAAACCTAGAGGTCAAACAGGGAAATGACGTTTTGATAACCGTGTAAATCTCTCTAGGATAGGTGACTTTTATCAATATGTATTCACCTGTATTTTTCCCCCAAAAATGAAACGCTTTTTAGCTGCTAATATTGCTATCATAAAGAACTACAAATGCCATGATGATCTGGACGAGACTACCGAATCAAGGCAAAAGGTAAGAATATCTGGGTTAACTATCTAATGTTAAATGTAGTAATGAATAAATAGGCTACATTTCTTTCAATGGACAATTCTGTGAACTGTCTTGTACACATTTTTAATTGACACAATACCAGTTAGAAAAGTAGCAGATAGAGATGACGTGCAGGAGCTTGCAGGGATTTGTAGTTTTGCATGATGTCTACTTTGATGCTAATTAGCGTTTTCGCATCTGAGATAAATTGAGCTAAAAATATTGATAAGTCACTTTGTCCGAGAGAGATTTACAAGGCTATCAAAATGTCACGCCAGGTAAGCCTACACAACACACAGCCCTTATTTTAAGTGTTTCTAAAATGAATAGTCAAAAAAACGACCTGAACCATTTCCGTGCATAACTGCTAGGTTGTCTGGGTATTATGACACCTCCACTGTGGGGCTCTATGGTGTAGAGAATCAATGTACCATCTCAACCTCTTTGAAATATATTTTCAATAACAACAAATATTGTATTTTCTGCTGTTTGAAGCTGGTGTACAAAACTGAAAGTAAAAGATGCAAAAACTAAATGTAAGAATGGGAAGCATAAAAATAGTGCACATAAAAACAGATCTACTGCTTCTTAGACTTGCTGTCAATGAGAATGACAGATCTATAACTCACATTTCTATGTGAATTTGGTTGGGTTGCCCAAAAAGTTACATATTGCAGCTTTAAAGATATTGACATCTACACACTGGTGGTTCAGTCACTTTTTTCACTTGTCCTACCAGTATCAGTCAGATGCTATTTCAAGGTTAAAAGGAATACCACTGTACCTTACATCCACAGACACAATCAGAGATTTCTTGGTGCCGTCGCATTTCCCCAGTGTCTCTGTTGAGATGTTAAAAGTAGAGAAATCAGGAGGAGGGGGAATATTGTAGTGCATGGCGATCTGAAAAGAAAACCGAGACAATGACATTGAGATGCATGAAATCAACATCCACATTTCAATGTACAGTACACAGGCATTTCCGTTAATGCTGACACTCTAGGGTTGAAACGTTCGTTTTTGTGCAACAGTGTGCCCTACTGAACACAAACCAGACACTCAGTACTGCATGTAGAGAGGCAGCAAAGGGCAAATGACTGGAGCCTGACCTGCACAAACACGCAGCTCTTGCCCTGTGCCTTGATGTTGTAGTCCCCAGGGACCTCCTTCAGCTGCTCCTCCTGATAGAGCAGCCTGTTGTTCTGATTCACAGTGAACTCCATATTCAGGCCTCCGGCAGAGCTCACACTGACTGCACTGGCGCCCTCTGGACTGAAGGTGGCAGCACCGTACTTGGCCAGGGCCTGCAGTGCTACCACTGTGTCCTGGTGACAGGGGAAGAAGAGGGAGATAATGTTGCAAATACAAATCTGGATGACTACAGCTTGGGTATGGATGGAGAGAATCAATATAACAAAGCAATACAATAAGAATGTAAAATTAATCACAACAATTCAAGGAAATCCATACAATGTGTTATGAAGTAAGGCTTTAATAAAATGTCCAATATGCTACATTTCATATAAAAATAAGTATTTGGTGTGATCAATGTTGAACCATGTACTAACAGTAGGATCGACAGGCAGATGAGGTGCTAGAGTGAATGAATGTCTACCAGACCAATAAAGTACCTGTGTGGAAGCAAAACCTCCGTAGGGGTTCTGCTGCTGGGCCAGCCAGCGGACGATGGCGGTGGAGTAGTCCAGCCCAAAGCCTGGCATGGAGGGGCCTGAGAGCAGCGCCAGCAGCACGTAGGATGTCATTTCCACCTCCAGAGAGTCCGTCTTCTGCCCAGAAGCCTCTGCTCTCTGCCAGTGACGATTGCCACCTGTGGTAATTTTCGTTGTCAGTAGAAACAGTGACTGTTTCACGGCAGTCAGACAGACAGGTAAAGACAAAGACATTTTCACAAAGAGACAAGACACATACCTGAGGTATCAGCAATCTTGTCCAGGTGGGTGATGAGCTTGGCCCTCATGTCCTGGTTTTGTGCCAGGGTGAATGTGTAGGACAGCAGGGCTGTGGTGTAGGTGTTCTCCAGCTTGTCAGACACTGCTGCCTTCAGACACACCAGACTCTTCTCCACCATGGGGTCCTGACACACCCACATACAAATACAACAGTGTTGTGTTCATTAGGCACCAGACAGAGGAACACTGATTGAAACTGTGAGGGAATACCTGGACCAATAAGAAATGCTAATTTTCAGTTGCAAAATGTCTATGGGTTTTCCACTGCGTTCCCTATTGAATACAACAAAGACCGTTTATCTGGTCTTTAATATGGGTATGAGTACTGAATAATGTTAGCAATACAAATAAATTAACAGGTGTATGCATGCACAGTACCAGTCAAATTTTGGACAAATACAAATAATACTACTAATACTTTCCTTTATTTTGACTATTTTCTTCATATATTTTATATTTGAGATTCTTTAAAGTAGCCACCCTTCGTCTTGAAGAAAAGCTTTGCACAATATTAGCATTTTCTCAACCAGCTTCACTTGGAATGCTTTTCCAACAGTCTTGAAGGAGTTCCTACACATGCTGAGCACTTGTTGGCTGCTTTTCCTTCACTCTCCGGTCCAACTCATCCCAAACCATCTCAATTGGGTTGAGGTCAGGTGATTCTGGAGGCCAGGTCATCTGATGCAGCACTCCATCCCTCTCCTTCTTGGTCAAATAGCCCTTACACAGCCTGGAGGTGCGTTGGGTCATTGTTCTGTTGAAAAATAAATGATCGTCCCACTAAGCACAAACCAGATGGGATGGCGTATCACTGCAGAATGCTGTGGTAGCCATGCTGGTTAAGTGTGCCTTGAATTCTAAATAAATCACTGACAGTGTCACCAGCAAAGGACACCCACACCGCCTCCTCCTTGCTTCACGGTGGGAACTACACATGCGGAGATCATCCGTTCACCTACTCTGCATCTCACAAAGACACGGCGGTTGGAACCAAGAATCTCAAATTTGGACTCATCAGACCAAAGGACAGATTTCCACCAGTCTAATGTCCATTACTCGTGTTTCTTGGCCCAAGCAAGTCTCTTCTTCTTAATGCTTCCTTTCCTGTGGCGGTCCTCATGAGAGCCAGTTTCATCATAGCGCTTGATGGTTTTTGCGACTGCACTTGAAGAAACTTACAAAGTTCTTGAATTTTGGTTGAGAGAATGCCAAGAGTGTGCAAAGCTGTCAAGGCGAAGGGTGGCTACTTTGAAGAACCTGAAATATACTACATCAAACAAATTATTTGTCACGTGCGCCGAATACAACAGGTGTCACCTTACAGTGAAATGCTTACTAACCAACAGTGCAATTTCTAAGTAAAAAAATAAAGAAAGAAAGGTATTAGGTGAACAATAGGTAAGTTGTAACGGGTTTCGTCTTCTTCGTCTGACGAGGAGTAGTAGGAAGGATCGGAGGACCAATGCGCAGCGTGGTAAGTGTCCATAA
Organism: Salvelinus namaycush; assembly: GCF_016432855.1. Taxonomy (NCBI): domain Eukaryota; kingdom Metazoa; phylum Chordata; class Actinopteri; order Salmoniformes; family Salmonidae; genus Salvelinus; species Salvelinus namaycush. The sequence goes on from NC_052329.1 coordinate 29,311,177, forward strand.
TGATATATTTAATAAATCAAACAGAACACTGAAGGAAATTACAAAAGTACAAACAACCCGAAACAGTCCCGTATGGTGAAAACACTAACACAGGATACAACCACCCACAAAACCCAAAGGAAAACAGGCTACCTAAATATGGCTCCCAATCAGAGACAACGACTGACACCTGCCTCTGATTGGGAACCATACTAGGCCAAACACAGAAATAGACAACCTAGACATACAACATAGAATGCCCACCCACATCACACCCTAACCAAACAAAACATAGAAACATACAAAGCAATCTATGGTCAGGGCGTGACAGTACCCCCCCAAAGGTGCGGACTCCGGCCGCAAAACCTGAACCTATAGGGGAGGGTCTGGGTGGGCAACTGTCCGCGGTGGCGGCTCTGGCGCGGGACGTGGACCCCACTCCACCATAGTCTTAGCCCGCTTAAGTGGCGTCTTTGGCGCGGCGACCCTCGCCGCCGACCTAGGACTGGGGACCCTAATAAAGGGCACCACTGGACTGAGGGGCAGCTCCGGACTGAGGGGCAGCTCCGGACTGAAGGGCGGCTCAGGCGGCTCCTGACTGAAGGGCGGCTCAGGCGCCTCTGGACTGAAGGGCGGCTCAGGCGCCTCTGGACTGAAGGGCGGCTCAGGCGCCTCTGGACTGAAGGGCGGCTCCGGCGCCTCTGGACAGACGGGCGGCTCCGGCGCCTCTGGACAGACGGGCGGCTCCGGCGCCTCTGGACAGACGGGCGGCTCCGGCGCCTCTGGACAGACGGGCGGCTCCGGCGCCTCTGAACAGACGGGCGGCTCAGGCGCCTCTGGACAGACGGGCGGCTCAGGCGCCTCTGGACAGACGGGCGGCTCAGGCGCCTCTGGACAGACGGGCGGCTCAGGCGCCTCTGGACTGAAGGGCGGCTCAGGCGCCTCTGGACTGAAGGGCGGCTCAGGCGCCTCTGGACTGAAGGGCGGCTCAGGCGCCTCTGGACTGAAGGGCGGCTCAGGCGCCTCAGGACTGAAGGGCAGCTCAGGCGCCTCAGGACTGAAGGGCGGCTCAGGCGGCTCCTGACTGAAGGGCGGCTCAGGCGGCTCCTGACTGAAGGGCAGCTCAGGCGGCTCCTGACTGAAGGGCGGCTCAGGCGGCTCCTGACTGAAGGGCGGCTCAGGCGGCTCCTGACTGAAGGGCGGCTCAGGCGGCTCCTGACTGAAGGGCGGCTCAGGCGGCTCCTGACTGAAGGGCGGCTCAGGCGGCTCCTGACTGAAGGATGGCTCAGGCGGCTCCTGACTGAAGGGCGGCTCAGGCGGCTCCTGACTGAAGGGCGGCTCAGGCGGCTCCTGACTGAAGGGCGGCTCAGGCGGCTCAGGACAGACGGGCGGCTCAGGCGGCTCAGGACAGACGGGCGGCTCAGGCGGCTCAGGACAGACAGGCGGCTCAGGCGGCTCAGGACAGACGGGCGGCTCAGGCGGCTCAGGACAGACGGGCGGCTCAGGCGGCTCAGGACAGAAGGGCGGCTCTGGAGGATCCAGACTGGAGGGAGGCTCTGGAGCGTCCGGACTGGAGGGACACACAGGAGACTTTGTTCAGATCTACTGGAGGCCTGGTCGTTGGAGGAGGCACAGGATAGACCGGTCCGTGGAGGCACACTGGAGGTCTCGAACTAAGGACCTGCACAACCCGTCCTGGCTGGATGTTGATTTTAGCCCGGCACTTGCGGGGCGCAGGCACAGGACGCACTGGGCTGTTCAGACCCACGGGGGACACAGTGCGTAGGGCTGGTGCCATATAACATGGACTGAGGAGACGCACTGGAGACCAGATACGCTGAGCAGGCTTCATCGCACCTGGCTCGATGCCCACTCTAGCCCGGCCGATTCGAGGAGCTGCGATGTAACGTACCGGGCTAAGCACACGTACTGGAGACACCGTACGCATCTCCGCATAACCCGGTGCCTGCCCGGACCACCTCTCTCCACGGAAAGCATGGGAAGTTGGCTCTGGCCTCCTACCTGACTTAGCCCCACTCCCCGTGTGCCCCCACCCAATACATTTTTGGAGCTGCCTCTCGGGCTTCCAGCCGCGCTGCCGTGCTGCCTCCTCATACCACCGCCGCTCAGCTTTCACTGCCTCCAGCTCTGCCTTGGGGCGGCAATATTCCCCAGCCTGTGTCCAGGGTCCTTCTCTGTCTAGAATCTCCTCCCATGTCCAAGAGTCCAGAACTCGCTGCTGCCCGATACCACGCTGCTTGGTCCTTTTTTGGTGGGTGGTTCTGTAACGGGTTTCGTCCTCTTCGTCTGACGAGGAGTAGTAGGAAGGATCGGAGGACCAATGCGCAGCGTGGTAAGTGTCCATAATGATATATTTAATAAATCAAACAGAACACTGAACGAAATAACAAAAGTACAAAAAACCCGAAACAGTCCCGTATGGTGAAAACACTAACACAGGATACAACCACCCACAAAACCCAAAGGAAAACAGGCTACCTAAATATGGCTCCCAATCAGAGACAATGACTGACACCTGCCTCTGATTGGGAACCATACCAGGCCAAACACAGAAATAGACAACCTAGACATACAACATAGAATGCCCACCCACATCACACCCTGACCAAACAAAACATAGAAACATACAAAGCAATCTATGGTCAGGGCGTGACATAAGTAAAGAAATAAAAAGGTAAGACAGTGAAAAATAACAGTAGCGAGGCTATATACAGTAGCGAGGCTATTTACAGTAGCGAGGCTATATTCAGGCACCGGTTAGTCGGGCTAATTGAGGTATTATGTACATGAATGTATATTCAAAGTGACTATGGATATATGATAAACAGAGAGTAGCAGCAGTGTAAAAGAGGGGTTGGGGGGGGCACACAATGCAAATAGTCCAGGTAGCCATTAGATTACCTGTTCAGGAGTCTTCTGGCTTGGGGGTAAAAGCTGTTGAGAAGCCATTTTGTCCTGGACTTGGCGCTCCGGTACCGCTTGCCATGCGGTAGTAGAAGGAGAACAGCCAACACTGGGGTGGCTGGGGTCTTTGACAATTTTTATGGCCTTCCTCTGACACCGCCTGGTGTAGAGGTCCTGGATGGCAGGCAGCTTAGCCCCAGTGATGTACTGGGCCGTACGCACTACCCTCTGTAATGCCTTGCGGTCGGAGGCCGAGCAGTTGCCGTACCAGGCAGTGCAACCAGTCAGGATGCTCTCGATGTTGCAGCTGTAGAACCTTGTGAGGATCTGAGGACCCATGCCAAATCTTTTCAGTTTCCTGAGGGGGAATAGGCTTTGTAGTGCCCTCTACACAACTGTCTTGGTGTGTTTGGACCATTCTAGTTTGTTGGTGATGTGGACACCAAGGAAATTGAAGCTCTCAACCTGCTCCACTACAGTCCGGTCAATGAGAATGGGGGTGTGCTCGGTCCTCCTTTTCCTGTAGTCCACAATAATCTCCTTAGTCTTGGTTACGTTGAGGGATAGGTTATTATTCCGGCACCACCAGGCCAGGTCTCTGACCTCCTCCCTATAGGCTGTGTCGTCGTTGTCGGTGATCAGGCCTACCACTGTTGTGTCGTCTGCAAACTTAATGATGGTGTTGGAGTCGTGCCTGGCTACGCAGTCGTGGGTGAACGGGGAGTACAGGAAGAGACTGAGCCTGAAGGGCTCCTGTGTTGAGGATTAGCGTGGCAGATGTGTTGCTACCTACCCTCACCACCTGGGGGCGGCCCGTCAGGAAGTCCAGGATCCAGTTGCAGAGGGAGGTGTTTAGTCCCAGGATCCTTAGCTTAGTGATGAGCTTTGAGGGTACTATGGTGTTGAATGCTGAGCTGTAGTCAATAAATAGCATTCTCACATAGGTGTTCCTTTTGTCCAGGTGTGAAAGGGCAGTGTGGCGTGCAATAGAGATTGCATCATCTGTGGATCTGTTTGGGCGGTATGCAAATTGGAGTGGGTCTAGGGTTTTTGGGATAATGGTGTTGATGTGAGCCAATACCAGCCTTTCAAAGCACTTCATGTCTACAGACGTGAATGCTACAGGTCTGTAGTCATTTAGGCAGGTTGCCTTCGTGTACTTGGTCACAGGGACTATGGTGGTCTGCTTGAAACATGTTGGTATTACAGACTCATGATTCCATATGTGTTATTTCATAGTTTTGATGTCTTCACTATTATTCCACAATAGTAAAAATAAAGAAAAAACATGGAATGAGTAGATGTGTCCAAACTTTTGACTGGTAATGTATGTATATAAACTCAATATTGTATAGCTAACCTTGTGGGGACACACAATTCAGTCACATTCAAAATCCTATTTTCCCTAACCTCACCCTTAACCCAAAAACCTAACCCTAGCTCCTAACTTTAGCACCTAACCCTAAAAATAGCATTTGACCTTGTGGGGACCAACAATATGTCCCCAGTTGTCCCCACAAGAAGAGTTAAACATGTCCACACACCACACACACACCCTCACACAGTGCCTGGTTCTCTCCAGACGTGACGCTTGGCATTCAAGCCAAAGAGTTCAATCTTGGTTTCATCAGATCAGATAATCTTGTTACTCATGGTCTGAGTCTATTAGGTGTCTTTTGGCAAACTCCAAGCGGGCTGTTATGTGCCTTTACTGAAGAGTGGCTTCTGTCTGGCCACTCTACCATAATGGCCTGATTGGTGGAGTGCTGCAGAGATGGTTGTCCTTCTGGAAGGTTCTCTAATCTCCACAGAGGAAATCTTGAGCTCTGTCAGAGTGACCATCAGGTTCTTTGTCCTCCTTGACCAAGGCCCTTCTCCCCTGATTGCTTGAGTTTTGGGCGGTCAGCTCTAGGAAGAGTCTTGGTAGTTCTAAACTTCTTCCATGTAACAATGATGGAGGCCACTGTGTTCTTGGGGACCTTCAATGCAACAGAAATGTTTTGGTACTCTTCCCCAGATTCGTGCCTCGACACAATCCTGTCTCGGAGCTCTACGGACAATTCCTTCGACCTCATGGCTTGTTTTTTTCTCTGACATGCACTGTCAACTGTTGGACCTTATATAGACAGGTGTGCCTTTCCAAATCATGTCCAATCAATTGAAATTACCATAGGTGGACTCCAATCAAGTTGTAGAAACATCTCAAGGATGATCAATGGAAACAGGATGACCTGAACTCAATTTCGAGTCTCATAGCAAAGGGTCTGAATACTTATGTAAATACGTTATTTCTGTTTCTATTTTTAATAAATTAGCAAACATTTCTAGAAACCAGCTTCAGCTTTGTCATTTTGGGGTATTGTGTGTAGATTGATGACAAAAACATTTAATTTAATCCATTTAAGAATAAGGCTGTAACGCAGGGCTGTCCAACCCTCTTCCTGGAGTTCTACTGTCCTGTAGGTTCAGTCCAACCCTAATTTAGCATATCTGATTCAGCTAGTTAAGGTCTTGTTGAGCAGCTAATTAGTAGAATCAGGTGTGTTAAATTAGGGTTGGACTGAAAACCCACAGGACAGTAGATCTCCAAGAAGAGTGTTGGGCAGCCCTCCTGTAACCTAACAAAATATGGATAAAGTCAAGGGGTCTAATACTTTCCGAATGCACTGATGGATATATAGAGATGTATTTCGATCTATGAAATAGTGGGACGGCTAATGTCACGTTCCTGACCTATTGTTCCTTTTTCTTTTATTTATTTAGTTGGTCAGGGCGTGAGTTGGGGTGGGTTGTCTTTGTGTGTTTTGTCTAGTTTAGGGTGTGTGTATTGTTTAAGGGGTTTTTAGTATGTATGGGGATGTGTTCAGTGTAGGTGTTTAGGAAAGTCTATGGTTGCCTGATTTGGTTCTCAATCAGAGACAGCTGTTTATTGTTGTCTCTGATTGGGAGCCATATTTAAGGCAGCCATGGGCTTTAGGTGGTTGTGGGTAATTGTCTATGTCTATGTCGCATGTGTGCACTTAGTTCAGGTTTAGCTTCACGATCGTTTGTTTTGCTCATTTTGTAAGTGTTTGTTTTTTCCTTCATTAAAAGAAGATGTATTTTTCACGCGCTGCGCCTTGGTCCTCTCTTTCTCAAGAAGACGATCGTGACAGCTAAGCAGAAACATCCCCTAGGTCTGTACATTTTGTGATAAAAGCACCAAATGTGGCCTTCTTGTTTATCAATATGATGTAAAAAGATATGGATAAGGAAAAAGAGAAAGGTCAAACGGTGATAACTCACAGTAGTGTTGCCATCCAGCTCCAGCAGTGCAGCGGTAATGTAGGCAGTGAGCGACACTTGATCCCCGACCCCTCCCTATAACACCAAAGGATGACAGTAAACTTCATCCAACATTATACAGTACTCTCAGGTGCTACAGAGTTTCAAAGTCACTCTGATATCAACCGATATCAGGCAAAAATCAATGCAGTGTTTAAAACAACATTTGCATGGTATGGTGCACCAAGATAAAGAACAGGCTGGGAAAACCTGTTCAGCCCTTTAGATTCAAGTGTACTGTTGTGTAGATACACAAAAGATGTCAGGACTAGTCAGACTCCGGTAAGTTTGGGGAGGTGGTGTGTTTTCAGGACAGGCTAAAACATGCTTGGGATTCTTGTTTTGCTCAGCACGTGCTTTTTTGGGGCACACGTGGGGTCCTAGGTCCTCCTGAACAGTACATTATCCCAGGTGTCAGTGCAGGATGAATTATATAAAGTACACATATTTGATGTTACAACTATGTATTGTTATCAAGTTACATTGCACTAAATAGAATGGGACACTTTTGCACCAGAACCTCCTGCTGAATCTCTGCCCTTAACGTTCACTTTTCACATTAGGCGGCAGCAGTAAGATACTCTTCCTCCTCTTATTTCCAGCTAAGCTCTGATTCGCCTTTACCTTCATGCCGTTATGGAAGAGTTTCCCCACTGATGTGATGCAGCCATCCTTCTGCTGGTGACTGGCCAACCAGGCCTTGGCCTGGGCAATGTGGGCGGGGTCCACAAAGATGTAGGGCTTGGCCCCGCCAAAGGACTTCAGCACAAAGGAGGTGAGCCTGAGAGGACACAGGGAAGATGTTACTGGAGTTACTAAGACTAAACTCAGCAAAAAAAGAAACGTCCTTTTTTCAGGATCCTGTCTTTCAAAGATAATTCATAAAAATCCAAATAACTTCACAGATCTTCATTGTAAAGGGTTTAAACACCGTTTCCCATGCTTGTTCAATTACCATAAACAATTAATAAACATGCACCTGTGGAACGGTCGTTAAGACTAACAGCTTACAGACGGTATGCAATTAAGGCCACAGTTATGAAAACTTAGGACACTAAAGAGGCCTTTCTAATGACTCTGAAAAACACCAAAGAAAGATGCCCAGGCTCCCTGCTCATCTGCGTGAACATGCCTTAGGCATGCTGCAAGGAGGACTGCAGATTTGGCCAAGGCAATAAATTGCAATGTCAGTACTGTGAGACACCCAAGACAGCGCTACAGGGAGACAGGACGGACAGCTGATCGTCCTCGCAGTGGCAGACCACGTGTAACACCCACACAGGATCGGTGCATCCAATCATCACACCTGCGGGACAGGTACAGGATGGCAAAAATAACTGCCCGAATTACACCAGGAACGCACAATCCCTCCATCAGTGCTCAGACTGTCCGCAATAGGCTGAGAAAGGCTGGACTAAGGGCTTGTAGGCATATTGCAAGGCAGGTCCTTCCTGCAGGCTCATCCTGACATGACCCTCCAACATGACATTGCCTCCAGCCATACTGCTCGTTCTGCACGTGATTTCCTGCAAGACAGGAATGTCAGTGTTCTGCCATGGCCAGCGAAGAGCCCGGATCTCAATCCCATTAAGCACATCTGGGACCTGTTGGATCGGAGGGTGAGGGCTAGGGCCATTCCCCCCCAGAAATGTCCGGGAACTTGCAGGTGCCTTGGTGGAAGAGTGGGGTAACATCTCACAGCAAGAACTGGCAAATCAGGTGCAGTCCATGAGGAGGAGATGCACTGCAGTACTTATCGCAGCTGGTGGCCACATCAGATACTGACTTAATTTTGACCCCCCCCCTTTGTTCAGGGACACATTATTCCATTTCTGTAAGTCACATGTCTGTGGAACTTGCTCAGTTTAGGTCTCAGATGTTGAATCTTGTTATGTTCATACAAATATTTACAATGTTAAGTTTGCTGAAAATAAACACAGTTGACAGTGAGAGGATGTTTCTTTTTTTGCTGAATTTAGATGTGGTGAGCCTTACCTAAACTATGGATCATAGAATCTAGATAAGAGTGGCTAGTAGCCATACTGTATGTGCTGAAAGCCAACCCTAACTTTGCCACGATAACAAATCGGCTTCAGCACATCCTAATATGGATTTGAGACGATCACATTCTACCTTTATTACATACTGTTAACACCCTTAAATCAAATGTCATTTTCTAGAGTGACTTAAAAAAAAACATCTAAATTGTGGAATAATCTAAGAGACGGTATTATGACTGTGTGGACTTCCAATAAACTGACCAGGTGTTTCCAGACTCATCACTCTGCCCAAAGGCACTGTAGGAGCCATCATCATGCTTGTAGTTGAGCTCTCTCTGGTAGCCTGCAACACAAATGGACAAATGAACAAACAGACTCCTTCTAGCGACAGGTACTGTACGTGGAAGGTGCAGTTAACTGGTTTTGTGCCAAATATAGGCAACATGTTGTTGCTAGTCAGAGGGGAGATGCACAAAGAAATGATCAGACCACAAATTGTCAGAGATCGTGATCATCGTTGCAGAGTCCTGTTCAATCACAGCTCATTATTTAAAAACCACAAGGCTTATTGCAAATTATCTTGTCATATCCCATTCTATGTATTAAATTAAGCATTTGCCTTCAGAATAGATAGCAGCCTATTTACCAGGGTTGTGTCCAGTAGGGAGATTTTTTTTTTAAATGCTATTGAGTAAAATAGGGAGTGTAGGCTGTAACTGAACATGTCTGATAATAAATGCTTGTTTTTCGTTGCAACATATTTTCAACCAGTTTTGTTATGTTGTGCCTTACTGAACCAGACCCAGCTTCCTCACCACTCTCTAAGAAGCCTGTGGCCCTGGTCTGGATCTCCTTGGTGAGCTGCCTGGTGCTCTGCAGGTAGTTGAGGATGTAGATGTTGGGAGCAAACAGCACCATGTTCTGCTCTCCACAGCCATAGGGCATCTTCAACAGGCTGTCCAGGTTCTTCATGGCCCGGCCCATCAGGTCGCCTGGTGAAAGAGACCAACCATTGAGGCAAGCAATCAAACATTGGTCTCTAGTTAATGGCAGTTATTTGACCTGCAGATCCCTGTTCCTTACCCTAACGTTAATCAATGCTTATCCCTATCCTCACCCATGACCTTAAGGCAATCATAGATCTGCAGGTTTAATAGTTGAATATCCACTTCCCCCGTCATGAATAGAGGGATGACAAATCCTTGCCTACACTTCATCTGCACCAAAAGGAAAACATATCCTGAACATTTTATAAAACTTAGCATTAGGTGTGAAAACTCAGACAGAGTATTCTCACCTAGTACTGAGAGGGAGGCCTTGGCAGAGCCCTCCACAAACACCTCAGGCAGCTTCAGAGAGATGTCCTTCTCCACTGGGCCTTCTGGTGACGCGAGACAGATAAATGAGACAGACTGAGTGACTTGAAAACCGGTATAACCAATTCAAAAGTATTTAATCTAAACCAAAACGTCAACTTAATCATCAGGGTAATTATGAGAAAGTAAAATGACTGATAGAGGTCAGGAGATCACCTGCAGGGCAGAGCAGGGCGTTGTGGCTAACCGTCTCCTGGGTTCCCTCGGCCTAATAGAGGGAAACTGACTTTTTTCAGGAAAAACAGCACCAAAAGAAAAGTCTAATGATGACAACTCTAGTTCATTCGATCCTAGAATTTATATGGTAATCACTTAAAGGTTATTTAAATGTTTTTGACCTGAAAAGTAGACTGTTCAGATAAGTCTACGTCCCAGGCCGTCTGTTGTGTCAGTCCAGCTATACGACTCAATCCAAAATATATGCATTAAGTAATTGACAGATTACATTTTTCTTCAAACTTGTAAAAATATTTCCTATTTATTTATTATGCATCGGCCGGTGTATAACTGTATTTGACCTTAAAACACCAAACCATGCAGGGGATATAAAGTCTAATGTATTTACCCTCACCCTAGTGCTACTGAAAACATGTTATCAATGTGGGAGAAAGAACAGTGGACTTGCTATACAGGACAAACACTCACCTCTACCAGCAGTGTTTGCACAATGGTGTCAATGCGTCCTTTCTCTGGCACCGTGGCCACTTCGTTTCCGCAGAGCTCCTCAGTCTTCAATGCCTCGGCGCTCACTTTCACACTCACCTCCCCTATAGTTCAGGCCAGGGAGACATTAACATGCAAGTCTAGACCAGTCACCCATCAGCGTGCTCCGTTTCACCCTCTCATCCTAAAGTTAAATCTAGACTTGGTTTCTTCTATCGTAAATCGCTCCTCTTTCATCCCAGCTGCCAAACTAACCTTAATTCAGATGACCATCCTACCCATGCTAGATTATCAAGACGTAATTTATAGATCGGCAGGTAAGGGTGCTCTCGAGCGGCTAGATGTTCTTTACCATTCGGCCATCAGACTTGACACCAATGCTCCTTATAGGACACATCACTGCACTCTATACTCTTCTGTAAACTGGTCATCTCTGTATACCCGTCGCAAGACCACTGGTTGTTGCTTATTTATAAAACCCTCTTAGGCTTCACTCCCCCCTATCTGAGATATCTTCTGCAGCCCTCATCCAACACCCATTCTGCCAATCACAATCTGTTAAAGGTCCCCAAAGCACACACATCCCTGGGTCACTCGTCTTTTCAGTTTTCTGCAGCTAGCGACTTGAACGAGCTGCAACAAACACTCAAACTGGACAGTTTTATTTCAATCTCAATCATGGACACTCTTACTGACCGTTGTGGCTGCTTTGCGTGATGCATTGTTGTCTCTACCTTCTTGCCCTTTGTGCTGTTGCCTGTGCCCAACAATGTTTGTACCCTATTTTGTGCTGCTACCATGTTGTGCTCCTGCCATGTGTTGCTGCCATGCTGTGTTGGTCTCTCTTTATGTAGTGTTGTGTTGTCTCTTGTCATGATGTGTGTGGTGTCCTATATTTTTTACATAATTTATTTTTAATCCCAGCCCCCAGCCCCGCAGGAGGCCTTTTGATAAATAAGAATTTGTTCTTAACTGACTTGCCTAGTTAAATAAAGGTTAAATAAAAACATTATTTAAAAAATAATCCTCTAGCCTCTCCTCAGTCACTCATGTACCCTGGCTCAACTGTTCCCTCCCTCGTTCCTTCCTTCCCACCCACCCACCCTCGTTCCTTCCTTCCCACCCACCCTCATTCCTTCCTTCCCACCCACCCTCATTCCTTACTTCCCACCCACCCTCATTCCTTCCTTCCCTTCCTCCATTTATTCGATACCCCTGAGGGAGATCTTTCTGAGCACATCAGATATCCCTCTTGACGTTAGTACAAGCGATTGTCAACATTTCTTTACAGGGCTAGGATATATACAAGGAATGTATTTGAGCCATGTCTAATAGATACATAACTGAATATTCTTACATTTCAGTCTGACGAGAGCTATGCGAAGTGAATAACGCTGTCCTTAGGCACTACAGTGGTACCACAGACGGCAAAATTCCCATCCTACCCCCTCTTTGGCCCTAACCCGTCAACATTTGCATTAATTAAGGGTCTGGATAGGTATACGCAGTTTAGTGGAGTTACCACCATATTTATTACTTGTGATAGATTGACAGAGAGTAATGTATGGCTCACCCAGAGCAGTTGGGGTGAGGATCCACTTGAAGGTCCTGCTCTCTTCAGCACACAGACACAGGGTGTACTGGCAGCCTTCACATGGCCTGGCTGTGAACTGGTCCGACTCAGCTAGAATCACCTTCACCTAGGAGAAACACATGGGGTCAATCTCAAGTCTTTCCTAGATTCCATGTGTCCTCTTCTCTCGTCCTTAATGTCAGAGTGTCAGGTTGTCTACAGGGACTATCCAAATGAAGTGGGACTGGAGAGGTAAAAGAAATAGACAATACTGGGAGGGTTTACCATGATACACTTGGAGAGGTAGTTGAACACTGTGGCCTTGAGTGTGAACACCTCCCCCCGGATGACAGAGTAGGGCAGCGTCAGGCTCACAAAGAAGGGTTGGAAGGCAGTGAGGCCAGTGTTGGGAGCCAGGCCAAAACCCACTGAGGAAGTACAGAACGCCCCTGCAGCCCACTTAGTGATGGTGTCAGGGACAGTCTTCTCAACATTCACCTTTCCTGTATCTCTGGTGGTAAAAAGGGTGCAATAAAACAAAATGTATATTACCATTTGAACACATGGTTTATGGTCAATTCAAAAAAGGTTAAATAACCCCCCCCCCCCCCCCCCTTAAAAACAACCCCTTGGACAAAAACATACCTGTATTGCCCTATTACAAGGCATTGTCAGCTCAGCACCCCATCAAAAGGGATGTGCGTTAAACTAAATAGAAATTGGACTACAAATATGGTGTCTGTTACAGTGCTTACCCCACAGGCACCAGGTCCCAGATCCAGGTCTCAGGGAAGTATGTGCGGACGGTCTCCTTAGGCCCGTCAGAGGCTTCAGCTCCTGAGGTCTCTCGCGTCATGTAGGCAACTGCCAATGGAGCATCAATTTCATCTACGTATTTAAATAGGATAGATGTAAATAGAAACCAATCCTTTATTAGGTTAAGACTAGAAAGGTTCACACATTAGCGTATCATACCATCTACCATATCGTACAATTCCATAGAAAACCTTAGGTTACAGTCAAAAGGTTTTTTCACGTCGGAGTTGGTCAGGATCTTGATTCCAACTTCCTAAAATTAAAAAGTACAGAAAATTCTAAAAACAGTGTCCAGAAATAAAGGCCATATCATACCTGTATTTCAGTTTAGCTAAATTATGTGGGTGATAGTTTTAAAACCCAAACATTTTTTGTAGATACTGTGTACATGTCTTTCTACTTATTTCTGAAACATCACTTCACAGATTGCATTCCATTTTAATTTATTCAGTGTCTACTTCAAAAAGATCGCATTTTAGCTTGAACCTCTTACTTAATATGAGACTCTTACTTTAAAGATGTTGTAAACGTCGTTTTTGTTGTTGTTGGGGCCAAACCAGAATGAGCGTTTTTTCCTATCAGGTACGGGTGTTGCTTCCAAATCCTCAGCCAGTTTAGGTACAGGTGGAGGGGGCATCTCCATCTCCTCTTCAATGATTGGAGGAAATGGTAGGCATGGGTAGGGGTCAAAGTCTTCTACTCTGTGTGAATATCCAGACAACTTCTGAACAGGCAGCTGACTGAAGACCTGCAGAGAGAGAATATACCTCTTGTAATACTGACTAGATCATCCACATTATCTTGACATGGTCAGAGCGTGGTCAGAAAGTGATCAGAGGTTACAGGGTCAGTACGAGGTCAGTGCATAGGATAACACCTGGGTTAAATACATATAGCAAATACTTGATTTAGCTTGAGTGGTACAAGAGAACCAATGGAATAGTCCCAAAAGTTTAAACTTTAAGTATCAGACAGTTGCTAAAACATGGTTAGAAGAAGCTGAAAGTAAGCCGGATCCTATCTTGAAATACATGGGTGCACAAAATCAATGCCAAAGGAGGATTTGTGTGATCGTGGTTAAGCTTCAGCTTAGTGTGGTGAGTCAATGGTTAGTAAGTGGATGGGCTGTGTACTGTCCCAAATTGCACCCTACTCCATATATAGTTCACTACTTTAGACCAAACACCTTTGAGGCCCAAAAGTAGTTCACTACATAGGGAATAGGGTGCCATTTGGGACGCCCCCATGGAGAACGTACAGAGTCTAAGCTGAGCTCCTGTTCAGGCTGCAGCAGCAGCACACTCTGGTCGATGGCCCTGAGAGAACAAAGAGACCCCGGGTGGGCCTGGAGGCTCAGAAAGGTCTTCTCCCCTGGCAACTCCTGGAGGGACGAGAACTTCAGGGACACCTGGAGAGGAGAAAAGGAGAACACATCCCCCAGCAAATGTTTAAATATATCTTCTGTGCCTTTAGAAAGTATTCATACTCCTTGACTTACACCACATTTTGTTGATCCAGCCTGAATTCGAAAATTGTTTTAATATGTTTTTTCCCCTCACCCATCTACACACACACACAACAATAACAAAGTGAAAACATGTTTTAGAAATGTTCGTAAATATATTTATAATGAAATACAGAAATATCTAATTTACACAAGTATTCATCCCGAGTCAATACTTTGTATTAGCGCCTTTGGTGGCGATTACAGCTGTGAGTCTTTTGGGGTTAAGTCTAAGAGCTTTGCACACCTGGCTTGTACAATATTTTCCCATTATTCTTTAAAAAAATATTTATCAATGATCAACAATCAACTTGACAGAGCTCAGACAGCCATTTTCAAGTCTTGCCATAGATTTTGAAGTCGATTTAAGTCAAAACTGTAACTCAAGAACATTCAATGTCGTCTTGGTAAGCAACTCCAGCATAGAATTGACCTCGCCGATGACAAGCATACCCATAACACGATGCAGCCACCACCATGCTTGAAAATGCAGTATGACGAGTGGTATTAAGAGATGTGTTTTGTTGGATTTGCCCCAAACAAAACGCTTTGATATTCAGGACCTAAAATTAATTTCTTTGCCATAATTTTTGCAGTATTACTTAAGTGCCTTGTTGCAAACAGGATGAGGACCACACAAAATGTGAAAAAACACAAAATGTGAAAAAAGTAAAGGGGTTTGAATACTTTCTGAAGGTACTGTATACTAACATATATGTCCAACACATTGGTTCATTTCAAATACAGTAGCAAAGTGATGTGCATATTGGAACAGAGCCCACATATAGTAATAGTGCTAGAGTACTGTGTAGAGGAACAGAAACAGACCCAACGATTTTGTGATGATCCAAGAGGTGCAGTTGAAGCATTTCATATCGTAGTCTGATGCAAAGTCATTTTGGAAATCGATTGTAGTGCACGTTGCCCCGATATATCCATATGGCTCAGGCTCTCTGATGTGACATTTTGACATCTCATGTAGCTGGTGAAAGGTGCCTAGTGCCTACCTTGTTTTTCAGGCAGAGGTGAATGGGGAAGTCTCGACTGTCTGCTACTGCCTCCCCATCAGGCAGCATGGTATACACCACTACCTGGGCTAAAGGGGTCAGCTCAGGCATTCGCTGCAGCGAGAGCGTCAGCTCCCCTTGGTTTACTGAAATGAGACGGACAATGTGATTGAAATTAAGTCACCGTAAACCACCAGTCATCCAATACGGACATTGTGATCTGTGATTAGTCTATGAAATGTAAATATACTTTGCACTGTGCAGTAAGAACTTGTATTGAAGATGTAATCTGGCTGATTGAATCCTGTTGAGACAGATTTTCATCCCATGACAGTTTAATGCCATTAGGCCTTTCAACAAGGTATATTCTCTAATCAAGTGAGGTTCTGTGAAGTCCTAAAGAAACAATGTCAGGAAGCATTCGGGAGAATCCAAGACCAATTAATTTACCTTTTCCTTCAATAACGGCCACAGGAAGACGGCCGTGCTGCTGAATGCTGCCTCTAGATATAACCTGGGACATAAGATAACTTTTCAGCTGCATGTAAAGTATTGCACGGTTTGCCTGATCCATTCTTAAAATCTTTCCAGACATGACAATCAAATACCAAAGTAAGTAATATATATATTCCGAAAACCACAGTAAGTGGAAAAACAGGTTGTATTTTGAGTGAAACATCCCTTTAACCTTACCAGATAGAAAAAATCCAGGGTCTTCTGTCCCTTTATCAGCTCCTCCCCCTGGATGATGTAGCGAGCAAGAACAATACCGTCCTTTTTACAGGAGAACTTCCCTTCGCCCTGCATTATCTTCACAAAGCTCTTGCTCTTGGAATAAAACTTCCTTGCGAAATGGTTAGCGGATGTATATTTTGGTCTACACACACCGTGCATGTACTGATAATCCTCCTTAAACTTTTGATAACGAGCCTGGTTGAAGAAATACAGAAAATGTATGAAAAATAAACAACTGTAATACACCATGAGAAATTAATGATCTCATTCTGAACAAACATTTTCATATTTAAATAATATATCATTAAATATTTAGAGGAAAACATGAGTGAGTGACAACTGACCGACAGAGACACAGACTCAGAACTCCACAGAGAAGTGTCTAGAGAGAAAGAAGCAATGCCCTTGCTGTCTGTGGTGAGAGTCCAGTTCTCAGATGTGCCACTGTTTTGTAGGAAGAGATACACAGGCTCATTGGGAATGGGAGTAGAGTCTGGACCGGTCACTTTGATCTGAAAACACAGGACATGATGACTGCAGATGTCCAATATACTACATGTAAACTCCCATTGCACACAACACATCAAAATCATGATTTAGATGCTACAAATGATACGTTAACATTTATCACAACTTCTTTCACAAAGATTTTCCTGAGCAATCCGTTTCCCTGCAGTGTTATTAAACAGGCATTTGTTAATATATTTTGTCCTCACCTTCCCCTCGTATGCAATCCCTGGTTTATATGCTTGGGGCACGTCCTCAAAACTAACAGTTATGATGACATTGGTGAAGCTTGCCTTACCACTACCTTTAAGGATGACCCCTGGAGAGAACACAGGCAAGGGTCAGAGGTTAACAGTTGAGCATGTAAACACCTCTACGTTAAAGATGAAGTTCTCTCCTACCCGTTCCATATTCCTCCATCTCAGTCTCCACTTCAAAGTCATCAAACTTTGATTCATTTAGACCGAACCGGGTCACGTCAATAATTTGGGTTGCACAACCAGTTTTGTCGGTCTAGGGAGAATGAGTACAGTTATTGTAGGTCAGCTTAGCTCCTCTACGAAGCATGCTTCCATAAACCTCACAAATTTCACCACAGTGAGTTCTATTTGTCATCAAAGGATTTAGCGTAACAAGAATAAAAAATACTTACTTTCATAAGATACAAGTCGCAGATATTACTAGAATCATATAACCAGTGATGTCGAATGGCATTTCTGCAAACTTTCGTCGTGACAGACCCCAGCACTGGTTTTCCATAAGTGTATCTAGAAACAAAGTCACCATAAGAATGACAATTCAATAATGGTAAACACATGTGTTGTAAAAATAGAAACAGCTATGAACATGAGCAAGTATCAAACATGGGACAGTATCTATAAAGTATAGTCTATGCAACACACACATTAAGTCCTAATATTCTGCCCATAAAATGTCCTTGTTTAAAAGCTTGTTTGTCATTATCATTATCTTGCTGGTCATTATCATCTTATTGTCTGTCATGCTCTGTCGATCATCTTAGTCACTTACTTTCCACAAACTCTCAGTGTTGCTTGTTTGTCCAGAATAGTTATTGTTTGGGGAAGATGGACCTTCACCTCATATTTGGGCAACACTGTAAAAAAGACATGTTGATATTACTTCTTCATTGTCTGTTGTTCTACACCAAAAACAAATCACAGACCACAATTTAAATCACCATGTAATCACAATGTAAAAACAATAGAATCAGACACAAGACATCACCATATTCTTTGATGTCAAAGTTTTGGGAGGTTTGTTCTCCCTTCTCATTCCATGCAGTGATGACGTAACTTCCTTGCGTTGCCTCTGCAGACATGGGGTGGGACAGGTCCAGAATTCCACTCACTGTTGACTGGTTCAACCACTGAGCAATGCGGTTGGAGTTGGGGTCCTGTACAGATTCATAATAGGTTGAAGGAAGATATTTTTGTTACAGAGGCAGGCATTGTATCAATTCATGCCTCAGTACATATTGGCAGGTAATATTTTTGAAGGGAGATCCTGACATTATTATTGCTTATGTTATATATGCAGATTTGGTTTTTAGGTGCAATAGATGTGAATGAGTCTCACCTGAAGTTCCACTGTTTCATACTAGAAAAGAGAAACAAACATTCAGCATTTACATTGGGCCCCCAAATCTTTTTTAAAAACTGTATTTGTATTACTACCCAGAATTGTTTGGTGTCAGAAATGGGTTTAAAACATTAAATACATAACTTTCCAAAACAGTTTCCACAGTACAGGCATCTACAGAGCTACAGTACAGAGCAGGCCTTGAGATCCTGTTGATTCAGATGCTCTGACCAAACAGCCGAGCTAAATGAACTCTGACCACATGTTTGCTGATCCACCCACATACACTCACCCACACTGCCCCATAAAAAAAATGGGACTGCAAGAGAATGAAATCATTGCTCCATCACGTCCCTTCCTTACTCAACTACAGTAAACCTCTCCCAAACGACACAGCACCTCCCTAGAATGTTCCAATGCTGACTAACACCGGCTGTCCTGTACAACCCAACTTAAAAATGCTTTGAAAGACTAACTTTATTTTTATTGAATAACACTGAGAGTAACTTACCATCTGATTGAATGACAAGAAACTAGCCTCCAGCGAGACGATTCGGAACTTGACTGGAAAAGTGGTAGAAACATTGATCTATATAGCATCTGTCTATATACAGTATATTCATCATCCATTTCAGTAATGACCTTTCCTCAATATAAGTATGTATAATTATCATTCAACATTATTAACAGACGAAAAGGGTCAGTTTAGTACATTATTTGATCAATAATGAAATGTATCTAACTACCTGTCTGTCCAGGTTTGTAGACTGGTTTGTCTGTCTGGAAAATGGTGAGGAATCTTTTGGGCTTGATAAAGATCTTGGTCTTTTTACTCATCTCATCCTTCCTCCCCTTGATGCTGACATGGACAGTGGCCACACTGTCAGCCTTCACTGTGGGTACCTGTACAGCAATGGATGTTTTTTAGAAGTTCTAATATTCTCTAGCTCCTAACCTTAGCTTGGCTCTCCTAACAGTAGTTTGAGAAGAGGGCTTTTTGTTAAAATGGTGGATAGTCATACTTCACTATGCTGAGGTTAAAATAACAACTATTACATTTCATAGGTTGGATCATTTTGCATACAGCCTGGAAACCAAGTTGAGTTCCACACAACATGACTGACTGACCAAACTATTCAGAATAAAAGACTGAAATTAATGTGTGTTGTTGAATGAATGCGCATAGCTAGCTTGAGTCTAAGAATAGTGTTTTGTTTAGATAAAGAATGACCAGTACAGAAGAAGAGTCAGGAGTTTCTATCAACTGTTATCTGATATACACAGTGTATACAAAACATTAAGGACACCTTCTCTTTCCATGACAAACTGACCAGGTGAATCCAGGTGAAAGCTATGATCCCTTATTGATGTCACTTGTTAAATCCACTTCAATCAGTGCAGATGAATGGGAGGAACCAGGTTAAATAATCATTTTTAAGCCTTGAGACATGGATTGTGTATGTGTGCCATTCAGAGGGAGAATTGGCAAGACAAAATATTTAAGTGCCTTTGAACTGGGTATGGTGGGTGCCAGGTGCACCAGTTTGTGTAAAGAACTGCAACACTGCTGGGTTTTTCACACTCAACAGTTTCCCGTGTGTATCAAGAATGTTCCACCAACCAAAGGACGTCAAGCCAATTTGGGCCAGCATCTATGTAGAACGCTTTCGTCAACAAGTAGAGTCCATGGCCCGACAAATAAAGGCTGTTCTAAGGGCAAAACTCAATATTAGGAAGGTCTTCTTAATGTTTGGTATACTCAGTGTATGTACAACTAGTGGGGGTTACTGTTCAACTAAAATCAATATGAAGCGAGGCACAGGTTGTGTAACACCCAACACTGACGGGAAGAGACCCAATTCAAAGTGTCAGCTACTATTAAAGCTGATGGCTCCGGTCAGTGTTAGTTAAGTAAACAAATGACGTCAACATTTAACAAATTGGCTTGTTGACTGTAGTCGGGATGCTTTTGCATGTGAGAAGATAGAATAGGGCCACATTCAGTAGATCACATTGTTGTGGAACTTTGCAGTTAGAAATGTCATAGATAGAGCTGGCATGATTCCTTAATCTACATGTCAGAGAGGCATGTTGGCTCTACATAATATATTTCTATCAAAGCCTTCCACAATGTTGTAGCCTGCTGAACACAGCACAGTTGCAGCTGACCTGGAAGGAGGTGCAGCGATAGAAATCCTGTGTTACGGCTTCCTCCAGTAGAATGGTGCTGCTGCCATCCTCCATCTCCATCGACACCTTCAATGACAGAGGCTCTGTGGCTTGGTGGACCTGAGCACAAAGTTTCTCTGTGGTCCCTCCTACCACTTCCGAGCTGACCGTCACCAGGTAAATCCTTAAAGGGGAAAGAGTCAGCATGAATGCAGCTGTGGTAATAATACTTAAGTGGCAGTGTACTCAAACTGCTCCTTTGTTCCTCTTTTTGTTCCTACTGATGTTTTAAAGTTGGGGACAAAGTTATCTTAATCGTCTCTGGCTATGTGCCCCACTCAGAGAGGCCAACCAATGAGAAATGGAGGACACAATTGATTTTGTTTTGGACAGTGTTAGAGGGAATACCAATGAGTTGTCTTAATGATCTGTCAACCATGTCTTGGGGATGATTAAACAGAGAGACATTGGAGGAAAGCACACCAATAGGGGGGCAGTGTCTGTCAACATCTCTCAGGTGCAAATTTAAGGGCTAACTCTATTTGAATTTTCAACCCAAAAATCTATAGTTCTAATTGCCAGCATGTCTCACAACATGTGAAAAGCCTCACAACATGTGAAATGCTCAGAGAGAAAGAGAGAGGTCCTG
Organism: Salvelinus namaycush; assembly: GCF_016432855.1. NCBI lineage: Eukaryota > Metazoa > Chordata > Actinopteri > Salmoniformes > Salmonidae > Salvelinus > Salvelinus namaycush. The sequence continues at coordinate 29,332,003 of NC_052329.1, forward strand.
TGGCCTTACCACTATATTTTTTGTATTATTATTCACACATGGAGACAATTGCAAGCAGACATTCAGTTATATCAGTACATATAAGTGATTACATTATGTCATATTAGGTTTATAACTAAAATAATTATATTGCTCAGGTGGACTATTCTACACCTGCAAGTGCAACGTGTGCAGAATACGGAGTAGAATTAATTATGTTGCAGGCAGAAAGGCATGTAAATACAAATTGCTGATTGTGTGTTTAATCTACTACCAGCTACATCAAATGTTTTGTAGCGTACTTACGTTTTGAAGGTGCTCGATGTCACAGTTTGTACAATCACTGAGGTGATCAATACAAGGGAAAGTAAGTGGAGAGCCATGGCAATAGCTTCGGTACACAGCCGGTCTTCCTCCGCACTTCGAAATGCTCCCTTCCCTCGTCCAGATGAGATGGTCAGAAAAGTTGCACAAACAGTGCTATTTATACCCAAATGCACCCTCGTGTCACTCCCTTCCAAATTATTTGGAACACTGCAGCCACCTCCCGTTTCCTCCTAATTCCACATAAGTTCTCAAATAGTCACAGCCCCGACTAATGGGATGGTCAGAATGACGACCAAAACACCTCAAGCTATTTTTCCAGACACATTTAGGCGGGGACACCTGATAGAAGAAATGCCTGTGTAGCCTGGCTGACCTATCGATTTAGCCCACCTGTCAATTTAGCCATTAGCCATGTAAAAAGCCACCACAGGCTACAGCTTTCTGCTTTGACTGATAAAATGCAACATATTAACTCACCAATAGCATATTTATTTCCCACTGTGTCAGCAATATGTCAATATCAACAGCGAAATATTGTCATCCAATCTAACAGTAAACATAGTGGATCAATATACTGTACCAGTCAAAAGTTTGGACACACCTACTAATTCCAAAGATTTTTCTTTATTTTTACTATTTTCTACATTGTGGAATACTAGTGAAGACATCAACACTATGAAATAAGACACTTGGAATCATGTAGTAACCAAAAAAAGTGTTAAACAAATCAACATATATTTTATATTTGGGATTCTTCAAAGTAGCCACTCTTTGCCTGGATGACAGCTTTGCACAGTCCTGGCATTTTCTCAACCAGCTTCATGAGGTAGTTGCCTGGAATACATTTCAATTAACAGCTGTGCCTTGTTAAAAGTTAATTTGTGCAATTTCTTTCCTTGTTAATGCATTTGAGCAAATTAGTTGTGTTGTGACAAGGTAGGGGTGGTATACAGAAGATAGTCTTATTTGGTAAATGACCAAGTCCATAATATTGCAAGAACAGATCAAATAAGCAAAGAGAAAGACAGTCCATCATCACTTGAAGACATGAAGGTCAGTCAATCTAGAAAAAATAACTTTGAAAGTTTCTTCAAGTGCAGTCGAAAAAAACCTCAAGTGCTATGACGAACTGGCTCTAATGAGGACCGCCCAGGAAAGGAAGAACCAGAGTTAAATCTGCTGCAGAGTATAAATTCATTAGAGTTAACTGCACCTCAGATTGCAGCCTAAATAAATGCTTCACAAAGTTCATTCAACAGACATTTAACCTAACATCCCCTACCACCTAACATCGTAACTGTTCAGAGAAGACTGTGAATCAGGCTTTCATGGTCGAATTGCTCGAAAGAAACACCTACTACAGGACAGCAATAATAAGATTGGACATTAGACCGGTGGAAATCTGTCCTTTGGTATGATGAGTTCAAATTTCAGATTTTTGATTCTAACTGCCATGTCTTTGTGCGACGCAGAGTAGGTGAACGAATGATCTCTGCATGTGTGGTTCCCATCCTGAAGCATGGAGGAGGAGTTGTGATGGTGCATTGCTGGTGATACTGTCAATTATTTATTTAGAATTCAAGGCACACTTAACCAGAAAGGCTACCACTGCATTCTGCAGCGATACGCCATCCCATCTGGTTTGCTCTTAGCGGGACAATCATTTGTTTTTCAACAGGACAATGACCCAACACACCTGCCTGGAGTGCTGCATCAGATGACCTGGCCACCACAATCACCCAACCTCAACCCAATTGAGATGGTATGGAATGAGTTGGACCGCAGAGTGAAGGAAAAACAGCCAACAAGTGTTCAGCATATGTGGGAACTCCTTCAAGACTTTTGGAAAAGCATTCCAGGTATAGATGGTTGAGATAATGCCAAGAGTGTGCAAAGCTGTCATCAAGGCAAAGGGTGGCTACTTTGAATAATCCCAAATATAAAAGATATTTTGATTTGATTAACACTTTCTTGGTTACTACATGATTTCATATGTGTTATTTCATAGTTTTGATCTCTTCACTATTATTCCACAATGTAGAAAATAGTAAGAATAAAGAAAAACCCTGGAATGAGTAGGTGTGTCCAAACCTTTGACTGGTACAGTATATTGATCCACTATGTTTACCTTTAGATTGGATGACAAAAGCATGCTGAAGTGGCAAAGTCAATTCCACGTCTACAGTTATTGTTATTTTTGGTCGTAAACATTATTTTGAGTTACTTCTATGAGGGGGGAGGGTGTTCAATTTATTTTACAGTACAAGGGGAGAGTTGTGAAAAGATTTGTAACTTTGGGGACGGTGCATCCCCTCCCCCCAGTATATTTTGATCTGTCGCTAAAGCTTGCTGTATCCCCAATCATTTACATTTTAGTCAATTAGCAAATGCTCTTATCCAGAGCCACTTACAGTAATGACTGCATCCATTTTCATATTGGTCCCCCGTGCGAATCAAACCCACAACCTTGACTTTGCAAGCACCATGCTCTACCAACTGAGGTATACGGGACGATGGTGAAATGCAGACTTCAACTTCCAGGATATTTTTTGCAGCAACAATTAAGCTTAAAAACCCATTGTATTGTAATGAGTATTAAACTTGCCCACTATGATAACTCCACACCTAAAAACCGCTCGAAAATAACTCACTTTAGCAATAGGGGGTGCTATTTGCACTTTGTAATAATTTCGTTCCCAAATTAAACTGCCTCGTGCTCAATTCTTGCTCGTACAATATGCATATTATTATTACTATTGGATAGAAAACACTCTCTAGTTTCTAAAACCGTTTGAATTATATCTGTGAGTAAAACAGAACTCGAGTTGGAGCATTTTTCCTATGAGGATGTGAGAATGCAGAATTCTGCAAGCTGTTTCCAGGTCAGTTTATTAATTTGCCTGTCTTCTATTGGTTGAGATGCACTGCATACGCCTTCCCCTGGATGTCAGCGAATAGTGAGATTTGAAATGGAGTCTCTAGGCAGATCTGAGAGGTTATAAATAGCTTGGGATTCTACAACCGAGCAACGATTCTTTTGGACAAAGGACACCTTGCCAAAGATTCTGATGGGAGTTCATCAAAAAGTAAGAACTATTTATGCTGTTAATTCGTTGTTCTGTTGAAAAATGTAAAATGCATAATCCGCCATTCATTTCCGTGCGGTCTCGCTTTAACGCAAGCTGTATGTCGTAGTAACGTTAATTTAAAAAATGTGACACAGCGATTGCATTAAGAACTAATGTATCTTTCATTTGCTGTCCAACCTGTATTTTTTAGTCAAGTTTATGATTAGTTATCGATTAGAATAGGTGCCTCTCCCAAGATTTCTCCCGACATTTTGTTGGCAGCTGGGCTACTTTTCTCATTGTATAACCACGATTTGTGCCGCTAAATATGCACATTTTCGAACAAACTCTATATGTATTGTGTAATATGATGTTATAGGACTGTCATCTTTAGAATTCTGAGCAGGTCAGTGAAAAAATGTATATCTTTTGCTGGGTTATACGTTATCACTATTTTTGGCTTGAATCAATGCTGTTGTGTGGTTTGCTATTGTGGTAAGCTAATATAATGCTATATTGTGTTTTCGCTGTAAAACACTTAAAAAATCTGAAATATTGGCTGGATTCACAAGATCTTTGTCTTTCATTTGCTGTACGCTGTGTATTTTTCAGAAATGTTTTATGATGATTATTTAGGTAATTCACGTTGCTCTCTGTAGTTATTTTAGTCGCTTGGTGAGAGTTGTGATGGTGGCTGCAATGGTAAACTATGATTTATACCTGAAATATGCACATTTTTCTAACAAAACATATGCTATACAATAAATATGTTATCAGACTATCATCTGATGAAGTTGTTTCTTGGTTAGTGGCTATTTATATCTTTATTTGGTCGAATTTGTGATAGCTACCTATGCAGGAAAAAAATGGTGGAGTAAAAAAAGTGGTGTCTTTTGCTAACGTGGTTAGCTAATAGATTTACATATTGTGTCTTCCCTGTAAAACATTTTAAAAATCAGAAATGATGGCTGGATTCACAAGATGTGTATCTTTCATCTGGTGTCTTGGACTTGTGATTTAATGATATTTAGATGCTAGTATTTACTTGTGACGCTATGCTAGGCTATGCTAGTCAGCTTTTTTACTGATGGGGGTGCTCCCAGATCCGGGATTGGGAGGAATTAGAGGTTAACTAACCCATGACAACCCTATAACTACAACTACCATTACAGAGGCCTACTTCTGTCTTTACCAATTCTGTTTCACAACCATTAATACTTCAAGACTAGCAAGCACACACATTTACTTTAATAAATACTGTTTGCTAAGAATGTTTGCTGCACAGTAATACATTATAATCTGTCCGATTACAGTAGTGTTTTCACTGAATTATCTCAAAGTTTTACTTGATAAAATCCAGCCAGATGTATAATAATGATAATATGCAACCTCCATACCTGGTTTAGAGTGTGTACTTGAATAGAGCGGTAAAACTGGTAATGCAATGTCAATACCTGGTCAAGAATGTGTTCTTGCCTGGAGCTGTGAAACTAGTAATGTACATGGCAACATTTGTTTGTGTCCATACTGTACAATCTACCTGAGCTGCTCAACCAGTCTTTACTTGACCACCTAACATCGTAGCTGTCAGGTTCTCCCTAGGAGAGGTGGGTGTGGAGTCAGGCGCAGGAGAGTACGAATTACAAGAAGTGCGTTTATTTACAAGTCCATCAAGAACAGGCACAGGACCACAACAGCAGCCACTAAACAACAGGAACGCAGTCCAGAAAAAACACCTGTTCAACAGAACAAACCAAACGCAACCCAAACAAATGACAGATACACAAACAATCCCGCACAAAACCGAGAGGGTAGGGCGAGATTAAATACCCCACTAATGAACCTAAACTAGACACAGGTGAACAACAAGACAGACAAAACCAAACGAAAAAGAAACGGGATCGGTGGCAGCTAGTAGACCGGCGACGACGACCGCCGAGCGCCGCCCGAACAGGGAGAGGAGCCACCTTCGGTGGAAGTCGTGACAGTACTCCCCCCCCCGACGCGCGGCTCCCGCAGCGCGCCGACGCCGGCCTCGAGGACGACCCGGAGGGCGAGGCGCAGGGCGATCCGGATGGAGGCGGTGGAACTCACCCAGCAGAGATGGGTCCAAGATGTCCCCCACCGGCACCCAGCACCTCTCCTCCGGACCGTACCCCTCCCAATCCACGAGGTACTGCAGGCCCCTCACCCGACGCCTAGAGTCCAGGATGGAACGTACAGTGTACGCCGGGGCCCTCTTGATGTCCAGGGGGGGAGGAGGGACCTCGCGCACCTCAACGAGGAGAGACACATGAAACGAAGGGGTTACTACGATAGTAAGGTGGAGCTGTAACCTATGGCACACCTTGTTTATTCTCCTCAGGACTTTAACCTCTTTCAGCTAGGGGGCACTATTTTTATGTTTGGAAAAATAACGTTCCCACGGTAAACAGACTATTTCTCAGGCCCAGATGCTAGAATATGCATATAATTGACAGATTAGGATAGAAAACACTCTAAAGTTTCCAAAACTGTCAAAATATTGTCTGTGAGTACAACAGAACTGATTTTGCAGGCGAAAACCTGAGGAACTCCAACCCAGAAGTGCCTTTTATTTGGAAAAATCCCTGTTCCATTGACTGCCCCTCCTCCATTTAAAGGGGTATCAACCATATTCCTTTCCCAATGGTTTCCTCGGGCTGTGACCAGGCTTCAGACATAGTTTCAAGCTTTTATTTTGAAAAATGAGCGAGATTTATCAAAACGCGTCAGGTGTCCTTTGATTAGTTCATGCGCCCGAGACTTGTGGGCCCAGCTTCCGGCAGGGCATGCGGAGGGGTAGGTTTCGGGTCGAGAGGCAGACCCGGTCCCCCGGTGCGAACACGGGGGCCTCACTGCGGTGGCGGTCAGCGCTCTCCTTCTGCCGCCCACCGGCCCGTTTCAGGGATTCCTTGACGGTTCTCCAGGTTTCCTTTGAGCACTGCACCCATTCCTCCACCGCAGGAGCCTCGGGTCTGGCTCTAATGCCACGGTACCAGGACCAGCTGATAGCCCAACATGCACTGAAACGGCAACAGGTCCGTGGAGGAGTGGCGGAGTGAATTTTGAGCCATCTCGGCCCATGGGACGAACCTCGCCCACTCTCCTGGCCGGTCCTGGCAATACAACTGCAGAAACCTGCCCACATCCTGGTTCACTCTCTCCACCTGCCCATTACTCTCTAGGTGAAAACCCGAGGTCAGGCTGATCGTGACCCCAGATGCTCCATGAACGCCCTCCAAACCCGGGACGTGAACTGGGGACCCAGATCTGAAACTATGTCCCCAGGCACCCCGTAGTGCCGGAAGACATGTGTAAACAGGGCCTCCGCAGTCTGTAGGGCCGTAGGGAGATCGGGCAAAGGGAGGAGACGGCAGGACTTAGAAAACCGATCCACAACGACCAGGATTGTGGTGTTCCCTTGTGACGGAGGAAGATCGGTGAGGAAGTCCACCAACAGGTGTGGCCAAGGCCGCTGTGGAACGCGGAGGGGCTGTAACTTCCCTCTAGGCAGGTGTCTAGGAGCCTTACACTGGGCACACACCGAACAGGAGGAGACATAAACCCTCACGTCCTTGGCCAAGGTGGGCCACCAGTACTTCCCCCTTAGACCTCCCACCATCCTATCAATCCCTGGATGACCAGAGGAAGGTAGCGCGTGGGCCCACCTGATCAATCTATCGCGAACACCAAGTGGGACGTACCTCCGAACAGCTGGACACTGTGGTGGAGTAGGTTCTAACCGTGACGCCCGCTCGATGTCCACGTCCACCTCCCATACCACCGGTGCCACCAGACAAGAGGCCGGAAGTATGGGGATGGGATCGATGGACCGAGACGGGACAGTGCGTCGGCCTTAGCGTTACGGGAACCTGGTCTATATGAGATGGTGAAACTAAATCTGGTGAAAAACATCGCCCACCATGCCTGACGAGGATTCAGTCTCCTCGCCGCCCGGATGTACCCCAGATTACAGTGGTCAGTCCAGATGAGAAAAGAGTGTTGCGCCCCCTCAAGCCAATGTCTCCACACCTTCAGAGCTTTTACCACAGCCAGCAACTCCCGGTCCCCCACATCATAGTTCCGCTCCGCCGGACTGAGCTTCCTCGAAAAGAAAGGTCAGGGACGAAGCTTCATGGGCATGCCCGAGCGCTGTGATAGCACGGCTCCAACACCAGCCTCGGACGCGTCCACCTCTACTATGAATGCCAAAGAGGGGTTCGGATGCGCCAATACGGGAGCATCGATAAACAACGCCTTCAGACGACCAAAAGCTCTGTCCGTTTCCGCCGACCACCGCAAACGCACCGGCCCCCCTTCAGCAGTGAGGTAATGGGAGCAGCAACCTGCCCAAAACCCCGGATAAACCTCCGGTAGTAATTGGCAAACCCTAAAAACCGCTGCACGTCCTTTACCGTGGTCGGAGTCGGCCAATTACGCACGGCCGCAATGCGGTCACACTCCATCACCACCCCAGATGTGGAAATGCGATACCCCAGGAAAGAGACGGCTTGTTTGGAGAACACACATTTCTCAGCCTTGACGTACAGGTCATGCTCCAACAGTCTCCCAAGTACCCTGCGCACCAGAGACACATGCGCGGCGTGTGTGGCGGAATAGATCAGAATGTCATCGATGTAAACCACCACACCCTGCCCGTGCAGGTCTCTGAGAATCTCGTCCACTTAGTTACACGAGAGTTACACGTGAAAATTGTAAACTTTTTTAAAGCAAGGCCCCTGTACTTTCGTGTATTTTCTGCACTATGCAATGATATGGGCAGCGACCATGTAAAGCTTTTACAATTTACAGAAGTGCGCTGGTTATCAAGGGGCAAAGCATTGACATATTCTTTTTAATTGAGAGAAGAGCTTCAAGTTTTCTGTATTGACCATAATTTTCACTTGTCTGACCTCTTGCTCACACGACTGGCCTATATGGGTGCTGTTTTTTTTTCGCCTGAATGATCTGAATCTAAGATTACAGGGACAAAATTGAGGCTAGGATTAAGAAGTTGGAGCTCTTTTCAGTCTGCATTAACAAGGAAAACACACAGGTCTTTCCATCATTATGATTTTTGTGTGCAAATTAACTCAAGCTTACGGACAATGTCAAATGTGATAGAGCGAAGCACCTGAGTGAGTTGTGTACGCAATTAAGCAGATACTTTCCCAAAACGGATGACACAAACAACTGGATTCTCTATCTCTTTCATGCCCTGCATCCAGTCTACTTACCGATATCTGAACAAGAGAAACTCTTCGAAATTGCAACAAGCTGTTCTGTGAAAATTGAATTTAATCAGAAGCCACTGCCAGATTTCTGGACTGGGCTGCGTTCAGTTTCTTGCCTTGGCAAATCGCTCTGTTAAGACACTGATGCCCTTTGCAACCACGTACCTATGTGAGAGTGGATTCTCGGCCTTCACTAGCATGAAAACTAAATACAGGCACAGACTGTGTGTGGAAAAGGATTTAAGACTGAGACTCTCCAATACAACCCAACATTCCAGAGTTATGTGCATCCTTTCAAGCACACCCTTCTTGTTAACCTGTGGTGAGTTATTGTTGATGAACAAATAAGGTATTATATGTAAGATGGTTAAATAAATAGCAAACTTATTATTATTATTTGTGCCCTGGTTCTATAAGAGCTCTTTGTCACTTCCCACGAGCCGGGTCGTGACAAAAACTCACACACATTCTTATGTTTAATAAATGTATCGTATAGTGTGTGTGTGTGTGTGTGTGTGTGTGTGTGTGTGTGTGTGTGTGTGTGTGTGTGTGTGTGTGTGTATGTGTGGCAGGCTTACAATGATGGAAAAAACAACATTTGAGAGTGCGCTGACCCTGGTGCTAAAGGGTTTACGCAACTGGAGGTTGAATGTTTGAAGGGGAACGGGACTATACAATGTTTGGGAACCACTGCTCTAGCGCAAAAACGTACAGGCAGACTGTCTCCAGGTTGCTTGGAAAAACCTTTTTGATAGTACTACTACTTTTCATACTACAACCACATTTGCATAAATCCCAATAAAGAGAGAGTCTAATGGCAAAGATAACCCAAACAACACAATATTCAAGTCACAGCTTGATCAGTGCTAAACAGAACTCCTCCAATGCTTAGATAAAACCTCCATATGCAGCTAACTCTGTGTCGGTCTAAAAATGACAACGCAGCACTTTTGAAGCACTTTCTTTCCGTGGCTTACTACCCTTGGTTGATATGGCTTGGCCTTGATTGCCACTGCTGAGGAGCATTGTCATTGGAGAGAGCCAAGGGGAGTGGCCAGACCCCATGGTGACCTTGTGTGGATGTGGTGGGGATGTCTGGTTGTCTGTCTCTTGGGGTTGGTAGTAGTTGTTACATTTTAGAATCCTTTTCACACTATTGTGCCAACCCGCACTGTACTGTGCTGGCCCTGGTATATCTTGACACATTGTCCTTTAACACAATTCCAGCAACTATGCTGAATGCCAATAGGAGAACCCTTTGAAGAACCCTTTTTGATTGAGGGTATAAGCCCTTGGGGTTCAATGGAGAACCTTTTCCACAGATGGTTTTAACTGGAACCAAAAAGGGTTCTCCTATGGCAACAGTCAAATAACCCTTTCAGAACCCTTTTTTCAAAGGGGTCGGGACTACATAATGAGACCACATACAACAGTACTGGATATGTAATAATAATGCTAATCATTCTGTGCCTTGACATGTCATAATACTCCTAGTCTAACTGTTATTTGAGCAGAATCATGCTGCTCTACAGACTTGCATGGGGAAGGGAGAGGGGAGTCTGACTGCTGTTTTGATGCAGCAATACACAAGTACATGTGAACAGTAACATCCCCTGAATTCCAAGTTCCAGCCCCCACTACATCCTACGCTCTTGTGTAGATCTGAGATGATGAGAGGTGAGAGGAGGTAAAGAGGTGGGAGCTCCATATCGCTCTCTGATACGCAATGTGGAAATGCCGCCATTATACTATTGCTTACACTTATCCAATTCTTTCAGATCTCCACAAGTGCACAGGGTATATGGTCTTGTTGTCAGACTCAGGGTGCGTTTCAGCTTTAATAGAACGTCATGATCTGGTAGCTTGACCTAATCATTGTAAAGGACTCAGACAGGCTACACGATCACAACAACATTTATAAATCACCATCTGAATATCTTTTTAAAGAAGACTATGCTGTGATTTTGAACATGTAAACCTGAGTGTTCAGGTTGTTGAGAAGCCTTGTGAAATGTAGTTCTCTTTATGGTTAACCTGCCATGACATACAGTAGTACTGTAAACCATGTCACTGTCAAGTAGAGGAAAACAGACTCGTGAGAAAAGACCTTAATATATTTTTCTGTTTATATTTCCCCACACCGAAATGGGTGCAACCAAATATTCAGCATTGGCCAGAGGTATATCATATCACTGTTGATCATTATCAGTGTTAAAAAATAATATTCTAAGGTAAACTTTTTCATATGGCACTTGTATGATTATATAGATTTCCTAAGATCTATTAAAACAGAAATGTTACTGTGAGTCTGTGGTTTGAAATCATAGCAACATGGTCATGGTTTTATTAAAACATGCATTTCATTTTCAGTAGATGCAGTCATGTGCATTCTCATCATCGCAGTAGAAACACTGAAATGCTACTTTTGAAATAACGAGCTCACATAATCACTTTAGTAATAGCAGTTTTAGGGTTACAACAGCAGGTTGTGACATGTTAGCACAAATCAAAGTAACAAAACAAAATAAACAGAGTTAAAAGGTAAAATCCTACAGCCCATCTCTGCCCACCTTTTCAAATTGACATAAGAAAAAATGTGTTCACTTACAATATTAAAAACGGTTTATGAGTTTGTCAATGTGGTCAATGTGTTTCCATGAACTATAAGCATCAAACTAAATAAATTGAGAAAATTCATGAGCTCTGCCTAAAAAAACATTCCTTCGTATGAAAGCACTTGGTTGAGCCCGGGTCCAGTCAGCTTGTGATTGGCTCTCTGTCTGTCACACTTCATTGATTTCATCACCTGTGAAAATGTCAAACATCAATAGAACATTCCCTGCTTGTTCTAGGATCTTACTCTATAAAACAGTGAACATATACACATCTTCACAGGGCCGGCTCCAGGAATAAGCGGTTGCTTAGGGCCCCCTTGACCAAATAAGGGTTCTCCTATGGCGACAGTCAAAGAACCCTTTCAGAAGGGGGCCCACCCAAAGAACATCCAGCCAACTTGACAACTGTGGAAAGCTTTGGAATCAACATGGGCCAGCATCCTTGTGGAATGCTTTCAACACCTTGTAGAGTCCATTTCCTGACGAATTGAGGCTGTTCTGAGGGCAAAGGGGGGTTCCTAATTTTCGGAATACATCGTTTTAGAGGGGTGGGGGGGGGCACTCAGTCGGGATCTCAACTTTCTGTTACGTTTTAGAATTGTAGAATACACAAGGTGCAATTTCAAAATGTGGTTGTGCAGACACTGACAGTCACCCAAATCAGCCATGTTAGCTAACGATTTTTAGATTGACCTCTCTGACCTCCAGAGAGCCCCTCATTGATTTTTTAAGTGACTCTCATATCATTAAGATGGCATAAGTCTTGGCAAAATGTTTAGAATTACAGGAATTTAGCTGTAAAACTACACATTTTTTTTCTCTCTGCCACAAGGCAAAATGAGTAGCATTGCATGTAATTTGCTATAAAATTGCTAAACTTCTCCCTGCCTCTTGGCAAAATGTGTAGAATTGTAGAAAGCTTACTTTAAAACTGCAACATTTTCTTTACTCCCCATGACAAATGTGTAGAATTGCAGGAAATTAGCTTTACAACTAAAATACTTCTCTGTCGTCAAGAGGGGGGCCACTAAAATGTTTTGCCTGCAAGGTGCGAATCTGTATGAGACATGTAGGTTTGGTTGTAGAAAGGTTGTTATGTACTTACTCTCTGCACATGGGGAGCTGTATTCACTCACAGCTTCATCACCTGAGAACAGAACAGATAATGCAGAGGTCAGTTTCTTCTGCTAACTTTACTTCCCTTTCAGTCAGTCAACATCATTAAACTCCCACTTCAGTGGTGAACCACTGGGCCCACTGGTGATGTCTTGTTTCCTTCTTTAGGGAACAAGAGTTATGTATGTAACCCAGACAGGTTTGCCAGTGCCACCAAATATCAAATATTTCAGAGAGAAATGGGTGGTATGGAAACTGATTAATAGAAACGTGTAGTCTCCATTAACCTGTTTGGGCTGCAAGGGGCAGTATTGAGTAGCCAGATAAAAGGTGCCCATTTCAAACGGCCTCGTACTCAATTCTTGCTCGTACAATATGCATATTATTATTACTATTGGATAGAAAACACTATCTAGTTTCTAAAACCGTTTGAATTATTTCTCTGAGTGAAACAGAACTCATTCTGCAGCACATTTCCTGACCAGGAAGTGGAAAATCTGAAATCGATGCTCTGTTCTTCTTCCTGCCTATAAATGGGCACGAGACCTATTAGTATACATGCACGTCATACACCTTCCCCTGGGTGTCAAGAGGCTGTGAGAGAAGAAATGAGGTGCTTATCTTGGTCTGAGATGGAACACATCATCTTGGAATGACGTGTCCCCCATTTTCTGTACTCTGAAGAGCGCGAGGTGGACAGTGGGATTGCCTTTTGTTTAGCTGCCGTTATAGGCGACTACAATCTCCGGCTTTGATTTTATTTGATACATGTCACCATATCATCGTAAAGTATGTTTTTTCAATATAGTTTCATCAGATTATTGAAATTTTTTCGGGAGTTTTGCCGTGTTCCGTTCTCTTCCGTTTGTTGACATGGAGAGCTTTGTGCCACTAGGCTAGCGCGCTTGCTAAATGAAGAGGGAAAGTTGCCGTTCTAAATCCAAACAACGACTGTTCTGGACAAAGGACACCTTGTCCAACATTCTGATGGAAGATCAGCAAAAGTAAGAAACATTTTATGATGCTATTTCATATATCTGTCGTAGTCGTCGGCGCCCAAGTGTTTCTGGCTATTGTGGTAAGCTAATATAACGCTACAATTTTTTCCCGCTGTAAAACACTTAATAAATCGGAAATATTGGCTGGAATCACAAGATGCCTGTCTTTCATTTGCTGTACACTATGTATTTTTCAGAAATGTTTTATGATGAGTAATTAGGTATTTGACGTTGGTGCCTGTAATTATTATGGCTGCTTTCGGTGCAATTTCTGATTGTAGCTGCAATGTAAACTATGATTTATACCTGAAATATGCACATTTTTCTAACAAAACATATGCTATACAATAAATATGTTATCAGACTGTCATCTGATGAAGTTGTTTCTTGGTTAGTGGCTATTTATATCTTTATTTGGTCGAATTTGTGATAGCTACTGATGGAGTAAAAAAGTGGTGGAGTAAAAAAAGTGGTGTCTTTTGCTAACGTGGTTAGCTAATAGATTTACATATTGTGTCTTCCCTGTAAAACATTTTAAAAATCGGACATGTTGGCTGGATTCACAAGATGTGTACCTTTCATATGCTGTATGGGACTTGTTAATGTGTGAAAGTTAAATATTTAAAAAAAAATATCTTTTGAATTTCGCGCCCTGCACTTGAAGTGGCTGTTGTCATAAGTGTACCGACGCCGGGCTTAATAGACAAAAAGCAACATCCAAACAACTACTGTATATGTTGTTATTTTCAATGCATGGTGCTCTTTTTCAAAGCACTAATATATCTGGGACTAATGTAGACTATGGGGAACAATGTTTTGGGTGCATGAGAAGACGTTTTTACTGTCGCTGTTAGATGGAATTCTTACTTGTCTGGTAGTAGTCATACACTTTCACCACAGCTGGTTTCAGATTCCTCACAGGCACATCCTCCTCTATGGCCAGGCTGTACGTCTTAGTTTCCTTCTGCTTCAGCTGGAAGAAAAGGAAATAATACATTTGACACTGCAGTTCAATGTTATTGATTCATATAGTGTTCCTGTATAAAACATCCACTACGGTCTTACTTTGATGTTACTGTTCAAGTTAAATCCAGTGTGTGGATGCAAATGAGACCACATCCAACTAGGTTTTCTGTAACCGATAAAGACAGCAACCTGTTTAGACGCAACATTCATTATTCATGTTCCTACCCCATCTAGGTAGATTATGACATGTCCTTCCTCCAGGTCAACTCGCTTGACAGTGGGGTCATTTTTCAACTGGAAGAACAGAACACAGGTTAACATTGTCATAGACAGTAGAACTGATATGTCCAAAGGACAACCACTGGCATTGACAATACTTACAGTTAGAACAGACGCCATTATCATTATTATATATCAACTAATCCTGGAGGGGATTATACTTAGGGCCAGGAGTGTTCCCCAACCTGGTAAAACTCCTGGCCCTGATTAAACTGTATATGCGTTCCCCTCAACTAATGCTCTCTTATTGACTCACAGGCCTGAGGGAGGACTTGTCCAGGACGAAGCCGGAGAGAAGCTTGACATTGATGATCACCATGTTGGTCTCCTCTCGCCGACCGTTGTACCTGTCAGTCAAACCGGGTCAGATGAAGGTAAGATACTGTATTACCCTAAAAAGTTGCAAATATGTATGAATCGCTCCATTTCCTGGTTGCTACAGTTCTACTAGTTTGCCTAATTTATGTTTATGTGACAAAACAAGGAGTAGCAAAGTATGAGTCATAATACCCATAAAACCTAGAGGTCAAACAGGGAAATGACGTTTTGATAACCGTGTAAATCTCTCTAGGACAGGTGACTTTTATCAATATGTATTCACCTGTATTTTTCCCCAAAAATGAAACGCTTTTTAGCTGCTAATATTGCTATCATAAAGAACTACAAATGCCATGATGATCTGTACGAGACTACCGAATCAAGGCAAAGGTAAGAATATCTGGGTTAACTATCTAATGTTAAATGTAGTGATGAATAAATAGGCTACATTTCTTTCAATGGACAATTCTGTGAACTGTCTTGTACACATTTTTAATTGACACAATACCAGTTAGAAAAGTAGCAGATAGAGATGACGTGCAGGAGCTTGCAGGGATTTGTAGTTTTGCATGATGTCTACTTTGATGCTAATTAGCGTTTTCGCATCTGAGATAAATTGAGCTAAAAATATTGATAAGTCACTTTGTCCGAGAGAGATTTACAAGGCTATCAAAACGTCACGCCAGGTAAGCCTACACAACACACAGCCCTTATTTTAAGTGTTTCTAAAATGAACAGTCAAAAAAACGACCTGAACCATTTCCCTGCTTGACTGCTAGGTTTTCTGGGTATTATGACACCTCCACAGTGGGGCTCTATGGTGTAGAGAATCATTGTACCATCTCAACCTCTTTGAAATATATTTTCAATAACAACAAATATTGTATTTTCTGCTGTGTGAAGCTGGTGTACAAAACTGAAAGTAAAAGATGCAAAAACTAAATGTAAGAATGGGAAGCATAAAAATAGTGCACATAAAAACAGATCTACCGCTTCTTAGACTTGCTGTCAATGAGAATGACAGATCTATAACTCACATTTCTATGTGAATTTGGTTGGGTTGCCCAAAAAGTTACATATAGCAGCTTTAAAGATATTGACATCTACACACTGGTGGTTCAGTCACTTTTTTCACTTGTCCTACCAGAATCAGTCAGATGCTATTTCAAGGTTAAAAGGAATACCACTGTACCTTACATCCACAGACACAATCAGAGATTTCTTGGTGCCGTCGCATTTCCCCAGTGTCTCTGTTGAGATGTTAAAAGTAGAGAAATCAGGAGGAGGGGGAATATTGTAGTGCATGGCGATCTGAAAAGAAAACAGACAATACCATTGAGATGCATGAAATCAACATCCACATTTCAATGTACAGTACACAGGCATTTCCGTTAATGCTGCCACTCTAGGGTTGAAACGTTAGTTTTTGTGCAACAGTGTGCCCTACTGAACACAAACCAGACACTCAGTACTGCATGTAGAGAGGCAGCAAAGGGCAAATGACTGGAGCCTGACCTGCACAAACACACAGCTCTTGCCCTGTGCCTTGATGTTGTAGTCCCCAGGGACCTCCTTCAGCTGCTCCTCCTGATAGAGCAGCCTGTTGTTCTGATTCACAGTGAACTCCATATTCAGGCCTCCGGCTGAGCTCACACTGACTGTACTGGCGCCCTCTGGACTGAAGGTAGCAGCACCGTACTTGGCCAGGGCCTGCAATGCTACCACTGTGTCCTGGTGACAGGGGAAGAAGAGGGAGATAATGTTGCAAATACAAATCTGGATGACTAGCTTGGGTATGGATGGAGAGAATCAATATAACAAAGCAATACATTAAGAATGTAAAATGAATCACAACAATTCAAGGAAATCCATACAATGTGTTATGAAGTAAGGCTTTAATAAAATGTCCAATATGCTACATTTCATATAAAAATAAGTATTTGGTGTGATCAATGTTGAACCATGTACTAACAGTAGGATTGACAGGCAGATGAGGTGCTAGAGTGAATGAATGTCTACCAGACCAATAAAGTACCTGTGTGGAAGCAAAACCTCCGTAGGGGTTCTGCTGCTGGGCCAGCCAGCGGACGATGGCGTTGGAGTAGTCCAGCCCAAAGCCTGGCATGGAGGGGCCTGAGAGCAGCGCCAGCAGCACGTAGGATGTCATTTCCACCTCCAGAGAGTCCGTCTTCCGCCCAGAAGCCTCTGCTCTCTGCCAGTGACGATTGCCACCTGTGGTAATTTTCGTTGTCAGTAGAAACAGTGACTGTTTCACGGCAGTCAGACAGACAGGTAAAGACAAAGACATTTTCACAAAGAGACAAGACACATACCTGAGGTATCAGCAATCTTGTCCAGTTGGGTGATGAGCTTGGCCCTCATGTCCTGGTTTTGTGCCAGGGTGAATGTGTAGGACAGCAGGGCTGTGGTGTAGGTGTTCTCCAGCTTGTCAGACACTGCTGCCTTCAGACACACCAGACTCTTCTCCACCATGGGGTCCTGACACACCCACATATAAATACAACAGTGTTGTGTTCATTAGGCACCAGACAGAGGAACACTGGTTGAAACTGTGAGGGAATACCTGGACCAATAAGAAATGCTAATTTTCAGTTGCAAAATGTCTATGGGTTTTCCACTGCGTTCCCTATTGAATACAACAAAGACCGTTTATCAGGTCTTTAATATGGGTATGAGTACTGAATAATGTTACCAATACAATTAAATGAACAAGTGTATGCATGCACAGTACCAGTCAAATGTTTGGACATCTATTCATTCAAGGGTTTTCCCTTTTATTTTTCCTATTTTCTTCATGTATTTTATATTTGAGATTCCTCAAAGTAGCCACCCATTGTCTTGATTACAGTTTTGCACAATATTAGCATTTTCTCAACCAGCTTCACCTGGAATGCTTTACCAACAGTCTTGAAGGAGTTCCTACATATGCTGAGCACTTGTTGGCTGCTTTTCCTTCACTCTTCTCAATTGGGTTGAGGTCAGGTGATTGTAGAGGCCAGGTCATCTGATGCAGCACTCCATCCCTCTCCTTCTTGGTCAAATAGCCCTTACACAGCCTGGAGGTGTGTTGGGTCATTGTCCTGTTGAAAAACAAATGGTAATCCCACTAAGCGCAAACCAGATGGGATGGCGTATCGCTGCAGAATGCTGTGGTAGCCATGCTGGTTAAGTGTGCCTTGAATTCTAAACAAATCACTGAGTGTCACCAGCAAAGGACCCCCACACCTCCTCCTCCATGCTTCACGGTGGGAACTACACATGTGGAGATCATCTGATCATTAGAAAGCAAATTACGGACTCCTCTAAATCTGCGTATTCCTCCAAAGCTCAGCTGTCCTGAGTCTGCACAACTCTGCCAGGACCTAAGATCAAGAGAGACCCCAGCCTCGAGGGCGACCCGGAGGGCGAGGAGCAGGGCGATCCGGGTGGAGGCGGTGAAAGTCCTTCAAGAGGGAAGGATCCAATATGTCCCCCACCGGTACCCAGCACCTCTCCTCCGGACCGTACCCCTCCCAGTCCACGAGGTACTGCAGGCCCCTACTCCGCGTCTCACAAAGACACGGCGGTTGGAACCAAGAATTTCACATTTGGAGTCATCAGACCAAAGGACAGATTTCCACCAGTCTAATGTCCATTGCTCATGTTTCTTGGCCCAAGCAAGTCTCTTCTTCTTAATGTTGTCCTTTAGTAGTGGTTTCACTGCAACAATTCCGCCATGAAGGCCTGATTCTCCTCTGAAAAGTTGATATTAAGATGTGTCTGTTACTTTAACTCTGAAGCACTTATTTGTGCTGCAATTTCTGAGGCTGGTAACTCTAATGAACATATCCTCTGCAGCAGAGGTAACTCTGGTTCTGCCTTTCCTGTGGCCGTCCTCATGAGAGCCAGTTTCATCATAGCGCTTGGTGGTTTTTGCGACTGCACTTGAAGAAACTTACAAAGTTCTTGAATTTTGGTTGAGAGAATGCCAAGAGTGTGCAAAGCTGTCAAGGCGAAGGGTGGCTACTTTGAAGAACCTCAAATATACTACATCAAATCAAATTATTTGTCACATGCGCCGAATACAACAGGTGTCACCTTACAGTGAAATGCTTACTAACCAACAGTGCAATTTCTAAGTAAAAAAAAGAAAGAAAAAAAGGTATTAGGTGAACAATAGGTAAGTAAAGAAATAAAAAAGTAAAAAAACAGTGAAAAATAACAGTAGCGAGGCTATTTACAGTAGCGAGGCTATTTACAGTAGCGAGGCTATAACCATGCACCAGTTAGTCGGGCTGATTGAGGTAGTATATACATGTAGATATGGTTAAAGTGACTATGCATATATGATAAACAGAGAGTAGCAGTAACGTAAAAGAGGGATTGGCGGGTGGTGGGACACAATGCAGATAGCCCGCGTAGCCAATGTGCGGGGGCACCGGTTGGTCGGGCTAATTGAGGTATTATGTACATGAATGTATATTCAAAGTGACTATGCATATATGATAAACAGAGAGTAGCAGCAGCGTAAAAGAGGGGTTGGGGGGGGGCACACAATGCAAATAGTCCAGGTAGCTATTAGATTACCTGTTCATGAGTCTTCTGGCTTGGGGGTAAAAGCTGTTGAGAAGCCATTTTGTCCTGGACTTGGCGCTCCAGTACCGCTTGCCATGCGGTAGTAGAAAGAACAGCCAACACTGGGGTGGCTGGGGTCTTAGACAATTTTTAGGGCCTTCCTCTGACACCGAAGGTGTAGAGGTCCTGGATGGCAGGCAGCTTAGCCCCAGTGATGTACTGGGACGTACGCACTACCCTCTGTAGTGCCTTGCGGTCGGAGGCCGAGCAGTTGCCATACCAGGCAGTGATGCAACCAGTCAGGATGCTCTCGATGTTGCAGCTGTAGAACCTTTTGAGGATTTGAGGACCCATGCCAAATCTTTTCAGTTTCCTGAGGGGGAATAGGTTTTGTCGTGCCCTCTACACGACTGTCTTGGTGCGTTTGGACCATTCTAATTTGTTGGTGATGTGGACACCAAGGAACTTGAAGTTCTGAACCTGCTCCACTACAGTCCCGTCGATGAGAATGGGGGTGTGCTCGTTCCTCATTTTCCTGTAGTCCACAATAATCTCCTTAGTCTTGGTTACGTTGAGGGAGAGGTTATTATTCCGGCACCACCAGGCCAGGTCTCTGACCGCCTCCCTACAGGCTGTCTCGTCGTTGTCGGTGATCAGGCCTACCACTGTGTCGTCTGCAAACTTAATGATGGTGTTGGAGTCGTGCCTGGCCACGCAGTCGTGGGTGAACGGGGAGTACAGGAGGAGACTGCGCCTGAGGGGCTCCTGTGTTGAGTATCAGCGTGGCAGAGGTGTTGTATCAGCGTGGCAGAGGTGTTGCTACCTACCCTCACCACCTGGGGGCAGCCCGTCAGGAAGTCCAGGATCCAGTTGCAGAGGGAGGTGTTTAGTCCCAGGATCCTTAGCTTAGTGATGAGCTTCGAGGGTACTATGGTGTTGAACGCTGACCTGTAGTCAATGAATAGCATTGTGTATGTGTATGTGACAAATAAAATTTGATTTGATTCTCACATAGGTGTTCCTTTGTCCAGGTGTGAAAGGGCAGTGTGGAGAGCAATAGAGATTGCATCATCTGTGGATCTGTTTGAGCGGTATGCAAATTGGAGTGTGTCTAGGATTTTGGGATAATGGTGTTGATGTGAGCCAATACCAGTCTTTCAAAGCACTTCATGGCTACAGACATGAATGCTACGGGTCTGTAGTCATTTAGGCAGGTTGCCTTTGTACTTGGACACAGGGACTATGGAGGTCTGCTTGAAACATGTTGGTATTACTGACTCATGATTCCATATGTGTTATTTCAGAGTTTTGATGTCTTCACTATTATTCCACAATAGTAAAAATAAAGAAAAAACATGGAATGAGTAGGTGTGTCCAAACTTGACTGGTAATGTATGTATATAAACACAGTATTGTATAGCTAACCTTGTGGGGACACACAATTCAGTCCCAATCCTATTTCACCTAACCTTACCCTTAACCCAAAAACCTAACCCTAGTGTCTAACTTTAGCACCTAATCCTAAAAATAGCATTTGACCTTGTGACCAACAAAATGTCCCAGTTGTCCCCACAAGAGTCGTTAAACATGACCACACACATGTAACAACACCCACACAGGATCGGTGCAACCAAACATCACACCTGCGGGACAGGTACAGGATGGCAAAAATAACTGCCCGAATTACACCAGGAACGCACAATCCCTCCATCAGTGCTCAGACTGTCCGCAATAGGCTGAGAAAGGCTGGACTAAGGGCCTGTGGGCATATTGCAAGGCAGGTCCTTCCTGCAGGTTCATCCTGACATGACATTGCCACCAGCCATACTGCTCGTTCTGTGCATGATTTCCTGCAAGACAGGAATGTCAGTGTTCTGCCATGGCCAGCGAAGAGCCCGGATCTCAATCCCATTAAGCACGTCTGGGACCTGTTGGATCGGAGGGTGAGGGCTAGGGCCATTCCCCCCCAGAAATGTCCGGGAACTTGCAGGTGCCTTGGTGGAAGAGTGGGGTAACATCTCACAGCAAGAACTGGCAAATCAGGTGCAGTCTATGAGGAGGAGATGCACTGCAGTACTTATCGCAGCTGGAGGCCACATCAGATACTGACTTAATTTTGACCCCCCCCCCCCTTTGTTCAGGGACACATTATTCCATTTCTGTTAGTCACATGTCTGTGGAACTTGTTCAGTTTAGGTCTCAGTTGTTGAATCTTGTTATGTTCATACAAATATTTACACATGTTAAGTTTGCTGAAAATAAACGCAGTTGACAGTGAGAGGATGTTTCTTTTTTTGCTGAATTTAGATGTGGTGAGCCTTACCTAAACTATGGATCATAGAATCTAGATAACAGTGGCTAGTAGCCATACAGTATGTGCTGAAAGCCAACCCTAACTTTGCCACGATAACAAATCGGCTTCAGCACATCCTAATATGGATTTGAGACGATCACATTCTACCTGTAACGATTGTTCTCCTCAATCACCCACAAACAAACGGTGTGAACAGCCTACCTTAATATGCTTCTCAATCAGAGGAAACGTCAAACACCTGCCCCTGATTGAGAACCATATAAGGCTAAATAACAATGAACCCAACATAGAAACACATAACATAGAATGCCCACCCAGCTCACGTCCTGACCAACTAAACAAAGACAAAACAAAGGAAAATAAGGTCAGGAATGTGACAGTACACCCCCCCCCCCCCCTCCCCCCAAGATGCGGAGGGGGGGGGGGGTTAAAACTGAACCTATAGGGGAGGGTCTGGGTGGGCTTCTGTCCACGGTGGCAGCTCTGGCTCTGGACGTTGTCCCCACCCCACCATAGTCAATCCCCGCTTCCGTAGCCTCCTCCCAATGGCCACCCTCCAAATTAACCCACCTGGATTAAGGGGCAACACCGGAAAGAGGGGCAACACCGGAATGAGGAGCAACACCGGACTGAGGGGCAGCACCGGACTGAGGGGCAGCACCGGGCTGAGGGGCAGCACCGGACTGAGGGGCAGCACCGGACTGAGGGGCTGGTCATGGCTGGCTGACGGCTCTGGCTGGTCATGGCTGGCTGACGCCTCTGGCTGGTCATGGCTGGCTGACGCCTCTGGCTGGTCATAGCTGACGGCTCTGGCTGCTCCTGCCTGGCGGACGGCTCTGGCTGCTCCTGCCTGGCGGACGGCTCTGGCTGCTCCTGCCTGGCGGACGGCTCTGGCTGCTCCTGTCTGGCGGACGGCTCTGGCTGCTCGGGACAGACGGGCGGCTCTGACGGCTCGGGACAGACGGGCGGCTCTGACGGCTCGGGACAGACGGGCGGCTCTGACGGCTCGGGACAGACGGGTGGCTCTGACGGCTCGGGACAGACGGGCGGCTCTGACGGCTCGGGACAGACGGGCGGCTCTGACGCCTCGGGACAGACGGGCGGCTCTGACGGCTCGGGACAGACGTGCGGCTCTGACGGCTCGGGACAGACGGGCGGCTCTGACGGCTCGGGACAGACGGGCGGCTCTGACTGCTCGGGACAGACGGGCGGCTCTGACTGCTCGGGACAGACGGGCGGCTCTGACGGCTCGGGACAGACGGGCGGCTCTGACGGCTCGGGACAGACGGGCGGCTCTGACGGCTCGGGACAGACGGGCAGCGCAGGCGGCTCTGGGCAGACGGGCAGCACTGGGCAGACGGGCACACCTGTAGGGAGGAGACGGAGAGACAGCCTGGTGCGTGGGGCTGCCACAGGACCCACCAAGCTGGAGAGACCTACAGGAGGCTTGATGTTAAGAGGAGGCACCTGAAGGACCGGGCTGTGGGGGAGCACTGGAGCTCTGGTGCGCAGCCTTGGCACCACTCCCCCAGGCTGGAATACTACTCCAGCCTGGACCCTCCAGAGTGCAGGCACAGGTTGAACCGGGCTGTGGATGAGCACTGGAGATCTAGTGCCTACTACGCGCACCTCTCCCTTAGGCTCCACTCCCACATTTGCCCCGTACGAGCAGAGCGTAGGCATAGGACGCACTGCACCTTCCCAGCGCCCCGGAGACACAGCAAGCAGAGCCGGCGCAGGATACCCTGGACCGAAACTGCGTACCGGAGACCAGACGCGCTGAGCAGGCACAATACGCCCCGGCTAGATGCCCACACTCACATGACACTTTCGGGGGGCTGCCCTATAGCGCACCGGGCTATGGGCACGCACTGGCGACACCGTGCGCTTAACCGCATAACACGGTGCCTGACCAGTAACGCGTTGCTTATGATAAGCGCGAGGAGTGCGCTCAGGTCTGCTACCTGGCTTAGCCACACTCCTCTCTAGCCATCCCCCCCAAAAAAATTCTGGGGCTGCTCCTCCTCGTCTGAGCATGGATCGGACCAAAACGCAGCTTGTGTGGAATACATGATGAATTTATTTAAACAAGACGAACACGAAGCACACTTGAATAAATTACAAAATAACAAAAACGACGTAGACCGACCTGGACATGAGAACTTACATAACACGAAGAACGCACGAACAGGAACAGACTAAACAAACGAAACAGTCCCGTGTGGTACATACACAGACACGGAAGACAATCACCCACAAACAAACAGTGTGAACACCCTACCTTAATATGGTTCTCAATCAGAGGAAACGTCAAACACCTGCCCCTGATTGAGAACCATATAAGGCTAAATAACAATGAACCCAACATAGAAACACATAACATAGAATGCCCACCCAGCTCACGTCCTGACCAACTAAACAAAGACAAAACAAAGGAAAATAAGGTCAGGAACGTGACACTACCTTTATTACATACTGTTAACACCCTTAAATCAAATGTCATTTTCTAGAGTGACTTAAAAAAAAACATCTAAATTGTGGAATAATCTACGAGACGGTATTATGACTGTGTGGACTTCCAATAAACTGACCAGGTGTTTCCAGACTCATCACTCTGCCCAAAGGCACTGTAGGAGCCATCATCATGCTTGTAGTTGAGCTCTCTCTGGTAGCCTGCAACACAAATGGACAAATGAACAAACAGACTCCTTCTAGCGACAGGTACTGTACGTGGAAGGTGCAGTTAACTGGTTTTGTGCCAAATATAGACAACATGATGTTGCTAGTCAGAGGGGAGATGCACACAGAAATGATCAGACCACAAATTCTGTAACTGAACATGTCTGATAATAAATGCTTGTTTTTCGTTGCAACATATTTTAAACCAGTTTTGTTATGTTGTGCCTTACTGAACCAGACCCAGCTTCCTCACCACTCTCTAAGAAGCCTGTGGCCCTGGTCTGGATCTCCTTGGTGAGCTGCCTGGTGCTCTGCAGGTAGTTGAGGATGTAGATGTTGGGAGCAAACAGCACCATGTTCTGCTCTCCACAGCCATAGGGCATCTGCAACAGGCTGTCCAGGTTCTTCATGGCCCGGCCCATCAGGTCGCCTGGTGAAAGAGACCAACCATTGAGGCAAGCAATCAAACATTGGTCTCTAGTTAATGGCAGTTATTTGACCTGCAGATCCCTGTTCCTTACCCTAACGTTAATCAATGCTTATCCCTATCCTCACCCATGACCTTAAGGCAATCATAGATCTGCAGGTTTAATAGTTGAATATCCACTTCCCCCGTCATGAATAGAGGGATGAAAAATCCTTGCCTACACTTCATCTGCACCAAAAGGAAAACATATCCTGAACATTTTATAAAACTTAGAATTAGGTGTGAAAACTCAGACAGAGTATTCTCACCTAGTACTGAGAGGGAGGCCTTGGCAGAGCCCTCCACAAACACCTCAGGCAGCTTCAGAGAGATATCCTTCTCCACTGGGCCTTCTGGTGACGCGAGACAGATAAATGAGACAGACTGAGTGACTTGAAAACCGGTATAACCAATAAAAAAGTATTTAATCTAAACCAAAACAAATACATGTCAACTTAATCATCAGGGTAATTATGAGAAAGTAAAATGACTGATAGAAGTCAGGAGATCACCTGCAGGGCAGAGCAGGGCGTTGTGGCTAACCGTCTCCTGGGTTCCCTCGGCCTAATAGAGGGAAACTGACTTTTTTCAGGAAAAACAGCACCAAAATAAAAGTCTAATGATGACAACTCTAGTTCATTCGATCCTAGAATTTATATGGTAATCACTTAAAGGTTATTTAAATGTTTTTGACCTGAAAAGTAGACTGTTCAGATAAGTCTACGTCCCAGGCCGTCTGTTGTGTCAGTCCAGCTATACGACTCAATCCAAAATATATGCATTAAGTAATTTACAGATTACATTTTTCTTCAAACTTGTAAAAATATTTCCTATTTATTTATTATGCATCGGCCGGTGTATAACTGTATTTGACCTTAAAACACCAAACCATGCAGGGGATATAAAGTCTAATGTATTTACCCTCACCCTAGTGCTACTGAAAACATGTTATCAATGTGGGAGAAAGAACAGTGGACTTGCTATACAGGACAAACACTCACCTCTACCAGCAGTGTTTGCACAATGGTGTCAATGCGTCCTTTCTCTGGCACCGTGGCTACTTCGTTTCCGCAGAGCTCCTCAGTCTTCAATGCCTCGGCGCTCACTTTCACACTCACCTCCCCTATAGTTCAGGCCAGGGAGACATTAACATGCAAGTCTGGACCAGTCACCCATCAGCCTGCCCCTCCATCTGCTTCCTCCCTTTCACCCTCTCATCCTACAGTTAAATCTAGACTTGGTTTCTTCTATCGTTCTATCGCTCCTCTTTCCCCCCAGCTGCCAAACTAATCCTAATTCAGATGACTATCCTACCCATGCTAGATTATGGAGACGTAATGTATAGATCGGCAGGTAAGGGTGCTCTCGAGCGGCTAGATGTTCTTTACCATTCGGCCATCAGACTTGACACCAATGCTCCTTATAGGACACATCACTGTACTCTATACTCTTCTGTAAACTGGTCATCTCTGTATACCCGTCGCAAGAACACTGGTTGTTGCTTATTTATAAAACCCTCTTAGGCTTCACTCCCCCCTATCTGAGATATCTTCTGCAGCCCTCATCCAACACCCATTCTGCCAGTCACAATCTGTTAAAGGTCCCCAAAGCACACACATCCCTGGGTCACTCGTCTTTTCAGTTTTCTGCAGCTAGCGACTTGAACGAGCTGCAACAAACACTCAAACTGGACAGTTTTATTTCAATCTCAATCATGGACACTCTTACTGACCGTTGTGGCTGCTTTGCGTGATGCATTGTTGTCTCTACCTTCTTGCCCTTTGTGCTGTTGCCTGTGCCCAACAATGTTTGTACCCTATTTTGTGCTGCTACCATGTTGTGTTCCTGCCATGTGTTGCTGCCATGCTGTGTTGGTCTCTCTTTATGTAGTGTTGTGTTGTCTCTTGTCGTGATGTGTGTGGTGTCCTATATTTTTTACATAATTTATTTTTAATCCCAGCCCCCAGCCCCACAGGAGGCCTTTTGATAAATAAGAATTTGTTCTTAACTGACTTGCCTAGTTAAATAAAGGTTAAATAAAAACATTATTTAAAAAAAGAATCCTCTAGCCTCTCCTCAGTCACTCATGTACCCTGGCTCAACTGTTCCCTCCCTCGTTCCTTCCCTCCCACCCACCCACCCTCGTTCCTTCCTTCCCACCCACCCTCATTCCTTCCTTCCCACCCACCCTCATTCCTTCCTTCCCACCCACCCTCATTCCTTACTTCCCACCCACCCTCATTCCTTCCTTCCCTTCCTCCATTTATTCGATACCCCTGAGGGAGATCTTTCTGAGCACATCAGATATCCCTCTTGACGTTAGTACAAGCAATTGTCAACATTTCTTTACAGGCCTAGGATATATACAAGGAATGTATTTGAGCCATGTCTAATAGATACCTAACTGAATATTCTTACATTTCAGTCTGACGAGAGCTGTGCGAAGTGAATAACGCTGTCCTTAGGCACTACAGTGGTACCACAGACGGCAAAATTCCCATCCTACCCCCTCTTTGGCCCTAACCCGTCAACATTTGCATTAATTAAGGATCTGGATAGGTATACGCAGTTTAGTGGAGTTACCACCATATTTATTACACGTTACAGAAGAGTTAGTGGGAAGGACCAAGGTGCAGGAATGTACATTTGGAGCCTTGTGATAGATTGACAGAGAGTAATGTATGGCTCACCCAGAGCAGTTGGGGTGAGGATCCACTTGAAGGTCCTGCTCTCTTCAGCACACAGACACAGGGTGTACTGGCAGCCTTCACATGGCCTGGCTGTGAACTGGTCCGACTCAGCTAGAATCACCTTCACCTAGGAGAAACACATGGGGTCAATCTCAAGTCTTTCCTAGATTCCATGTGTCCTCTTCTCTCATCCTTAATGTCAGAGTGTCAGGTTGTCTACAGGGACTATCCAAATGAAGTGGGACTGGAGAGGTAAAAGAAATAGACAATACTGGGAGGGTTTACCATGATACACTTGGAGAGGTAGTTGAACACTGTGGCCTTGAGTGTGAACACCTCCCCCCGGATGACAGAGTAGGGCAGCGTCAGGCTCACAAAGAAGGGTTGGAAGGCAGTGAGGCCAGTGTTGGGAGCCAGGCCAAAACCCACTGAGGAAGTACGCCCCTGCAGCCCACTTAGTGATGGTGTCAGGGACAGTCTTCTCAACATTCACCTTTCCTGTATCTCTGGTGGTAAAAAGGGTGCAATAAAACAAAATGTATATTACCATTTGAACACATGGTTTATGGTCAATTCAAAAAAGGTTAAATACCCCCCCCCCCCCCCCCCCCTTAAAAACAACCCCTTGGACAAAAACATACCTGTATTCCCCTTTTACAAGGCATTGTCAGCTCAGCACCCCATCAAAAGGAATGTGCGTTGAACTAAATTGGACTACAAATATGGTGTCTGTTACAGTGCTTACCCCACAGGCACCAGGTCCCAGATCCAGGTCTCAGGGAAGTATGTGCGGACGGTCTCCTTAGGCCCGTCAGAGGCTTCAGCTCCTGAGGTCTCTCGCGTCATGTAGGCAACTGACAATGGAGCATCAATTTCATCTACGTATTTAAATAGGATAGATGTAAATAGAAACCAATCCTTTATTAGGTTAAGACTAGAAAGGTTTACACATTAGCGTATCATACCGTTTTCTACCATATCGTCATATTCCATAGAAAAGCGTGTGTTACAGTCAAAAGGTTTTTTCATGTCGGAGTTGGTCAGGATCTTGATTCCAACTTCCTAAAATTAAAAAGTACAAAAAATTCTAAAACAGTGTCCAGAAATAAAGGCCATATCATACCGGTATTTCAGTTTAGCTAAATTATGTGGGTGATAGTTTTAAAACCCAAACATTTTTGTAGATACTGTGTACATGTCTTTCTACTTATTTCTGAAACATCACTTCACAGATTGCATTCCATTTTAATTTATTCAGTGTCTACTTCAAAAAGACCGCATTTTAGCCTGAACCTCTTACTTAAATATTAAGTACACACACACACTTTCCATATCCCACACAGACAAAAACAATAACAGCAAACTTATTTGAGACTCTTACTTTAAAGATGTTGTAAACGTCGTTTTTGTCGTTGTTGGGGCCAAACCAGAATGAGCGTTTTTTCCTATCAGGTACGGGTGTTGCTTCCAAATCCTCGGCCAGTTTAGGTGCAGGAGGAAAGGGCACCTCCATCTCCTCTTCAATGTTTGGAGGAAATGGTAGGCATGGGTAGGGGTCAAAGTCTTCTACTCTGTGTGAATATCCAGACAACTTCTTAACAGGCAGCTGACTGAAGACCTGCAGAGAGAGAATATACCTCTTGTAATACTGACTAGATCATCCGCAGCATCTT
Organism: Salvelinus namaycush; assembly: GCF_016432855.1. Classification (NCBI taxonomy): domain Eukaryota; kingdom Metazoa; phylum Chordata; class Actinopteri; order Salmoniformes; family Salmonidae; genus Salvelinus; species Salvelinus namaycush. Next base: position 29,361,321 of record NC_052329.1, read on the forward strand.
GACATGGTCAGAGCGTGGTCAGAAAGTGATCAGAGGTTACAGGGTCAGTACGAGGTCAGTGCATAGGATAACACCTGGGTTAAATACATATAGCAAATACTTGATTTAGCTTGAGTGGTACAAGAGAACCAATGGAATAGTCCCAAAAGTTTAAACTTTAAGTATCAGACAGTTGCTAAAACATGGTTAGAAGAAGCTGAAAGTAAGCCGGATCCTATCTTGAAATACATGGGTGCACAAAATCAATGCCAAAGGAGGATTTGTGTGATCGTGGTTAAGCTTCAGCTTAGTGTGGTGAGTCAATGGTTAGTAAGTGGATGGGCTGTGTACTGTCCCAAATTGCACCCTACTCCTTATATAGTGCACTACTTTAGACCAAACCCCTTTGAGGCCCAAAAGTAGTTCACTACATAGGGAATAGGGTGCCATTTGGGACTCCCCCATGGAGAACGTACAGACTTTAAGCTGAGCTCCTGTTCAGGCTGCAGCAGCAGCACACTCTGGTCGATGGCCCTGAGAGAACAAAGAGACCCTGGGTGGGCCTGGAGGCTCAGAGAGGTCTTCTCCCCTGGCAACTCCTGGAGGGACGAGAACTTCAGGGACACCTGGAGAGGAGAAAAGGAGAACACATCCCAGCAAATGTTTAAATATATCTTCTGTGCATCCAGAAAGTATTCATACCCCTTGACTTACACCACAGTTTGTTGTGTTACAGCCTGAATTCAAAAATTGTTTTAATATGTTTTTTCCCCTCACCCATCTACACACACACAACAATAACAAAGTGAAAACATGTTTTAGAAATGTTCGTAAATATATTTATAATGAAATACAGAAATATCTAATTTACACAAGTATTCATCCCGAGTCAATACTTTGTATTAGCGCCTTTGGTGGCGATTACAGCTGTGAGTCTTTTGGGGTTAAGTCTAAGAGCTTTGCACACCTGGTTTGTACAATATTTTCCCATTATTCTTAAAAAAAAATGTCATCAATGATCAACAATCAACTTGACAGAGCTCAGACAGCCATTTTCAAGTCTTGCCATAGATTTTGAAGTCGATTTAAGTCAAAACTGTAACTCAAGAACATTCAATGTCGTCTTGGTAAGCAACTCCAGCATAGAATTGACCTCGCCGATGACAAGCATACCCATAACATGATGCAGCCACCACCATGCTTGAAAATGCAGTATGAAGAGTGGTACTAAGAGATGTGTTTTGTTGGATTTGCCCCAAACAAAACGCTTTGATATTCAGGACATAAAATTAATTTCTTTGACATAATTTTTGCAGTATTACTTAAGTGCCTTGTTGCAAACAGGATGAGGATCAGTGACACAAAATCTAAATTCAATCAATTCTAAATTCCGTCTAACACAAAATGTGAAAAAAGTAAAGGGGTTTGAATACTTTCTGAAGGTACTGTATACTAACATATATGTCCAACACATTGGTTCATTTCAAATACAGTAGCAAAGTGATGTGCATATTGGAACAGAGCCCACATATAGTAATAGTGCTAGAGTACTGTGTAGAGGAACAGAAACAGACCCAAAGATATTGTGATGATCCAAGAGGTGCAGTTGAAGCATTTCATATCATAGTCTGATGCAAAGTCATTTTGGAAATCGATTGTAGTGCACGTTGCCCCGATATATCCATATGGCTCAGGCTCTCTGATGTGACATTTTGACATCTCATGTAGCTGGTGAAAGGTGCCTAGTTGCCTACCTTGTTTTTCAGGCAGAGGTGAATGGGGAAGTCTTGACTGTCTGCTACTGCCTCCCCATCAGGCAGCATGGTATACACCACTACCTGGGCTAAAGGGGTCAGCTCAGGCATTCGCTGCAGCGAGAGCGTCAGCTCCCCTTGGTTTACTGAAATGAGATGGACAATGTGATTGAAAATAAGTCACCGTAAACCACCAGCCATCCAATACGGACATTGTGATCTGTGATTAGTCTATGAAATGTAAATATACTTTGCACTGTGCAGTAAGAACTTGTATTGAAGATGTAATCTGGCTGATTGAATCCTGTTGAGACAGATTTTCATCCCATGACAGTTTAATGCCATTAGGCCTTTCAACAAGGTATATTCTCTAATCAAGTGAGGTTCTGTGAAGTCCCAAAGAAAAAATGTCAGGAAGCATTCGGGAGAATCCAAGACCAATTCATTTACCTTTTCCTTCAATAACGGCCACAGGAAGACGGCCATGCTGCTGAATGCTGCCTCTAGATATAACCTGGGACATAAGATAACTTTTCAGCTGCATGTAAAGTATTGCACGGTTTTCCTGATCCATTCTTAAAATCTTTCCAGACATGACAATCAAATACCAAAGTAAGTAATATATATATTCCGAAAACCACAGACAAAGTAAGTGGAAAAACAGGTTGTATTTTGAGTGAAACATCCCTTTAACCTTACCAGATAGAAAAAATCCAGGGTCTTCTGTCCCTTTATCAGCTCCTCCCCCTGGATGATGTAGCGAGCAAGAACAATACCGTCCTTTTTACAGGAGAACTTCCCTTCGCCCTGCATTATCTTCACAAAGCTCTTGCTCTTGGAATAAAACTTCCTTGCGAAATGGTAAGCGGATGTATATTCTGGTCTACGCACTCTGCGCATGTACGGATAATCCTTCTTAACCTTTTGATAACGAGCCTGGTTGAAGAAATACAGAAAATATATGAAAAATAAACAATTGTAGTAACCTTAAAGAATACACCATGAGAAATGAATGATCTCTTTCTGAACAAACATTTTCATATTTAAATAATATATCATTAAATATTTAACAGAGGAAGACATGAGTGAGTGACAACTGACCGACAGAGACACAGACTCAGAACTCCACAGAGAAGTGTCTAGAGAGAAAGAAGCAATGCCCTTGCTGTCTGTGGTGAGAGTCCAGTTCTCAGATGTGCCACTGTTTTGTAGGAAGAGATACACAGGCTCATTGGGGATGGGAGTAGAGTCTGGACCGGTCACTTTGATCTGAAAAAACAGGACAGGATGACTGCAGACGTCCAATATACTACATGTAAACTCCCATTGCACACAACACATCAAAATCATGATTTAGATGCTACAAATGATACGTTAACATTTATCACAACTTCTTTCACAAAGATTTTCCTGAGCAATCCGTTTCCCTGCAGTGTTATTAAAAAGGCATTTGTTAATATATTTTGTCCTCACCTTCCCCTCGTATGCAATCCCTGGTTTATATGCTTGGGGCACGTCCTCAAAACTGACAGTTATGATGACATTGGTGAAGCTTGCCTTACCACTACCTTTAAGGATGACCCCTGGAGAGAACACAGGCAAGGGTCAGAGGTTAACAGTTGAGCATGTAAACACCTCTACGTTAAAGATGAAGTTCTCTCCTACCCGTTCCATATTCCTCCATCTCAGTCTCCACTTCAAAGTCATCAAACTTTGATTCATTTAAACCGAACCGGGTCACGTCAATAATTTGGGTTGCACAACCAGTTTTGTCGGTCTAGGGAGAATGAGTACAGTTATTGTAGGTCAGCTTAGCTCCTCTACGAAGCATGCTTCCATAAACCTCACAAATTTCACCACAGTGAGTTCTATTTGTCATCAAAGGATTTAGCGTAACAAGAATAAAAAATACTTACTTTCATAAGATACAAGTCGCAGATATTACTAGAATCATATAACCAGTGATGTCGAATGGCATTTCTGCAAACTTTCGTCGTGACAGACCCCATCACTGGTTTTCCATAAGTGTATCTAGAAACAAAGTCACCATAAGAATGACAATTCAATAATGGTAAACACATGTGTTGTAAAAATAGAAACAGCTATGAACATGAGCAAGTATCAAACATGGGACAGTATCTATAAAGTATAGTCTATGCAACACACACATTAAGTCCTAATATTCTGCCCATAAAATGTCCTTGTTTAAAAGCTTGTTTGTCATTATCATTATCTTGCTGGTCATTATCATCTTATTGTCTGTCATGCTCTGTCGATCATCTTAGTCACTTACTTTCCACAAACTCTCAGTGTTGCTTGTTTGTCCAGAATAGTTATTGTTTGGGGAAGATGGACCTTCACCTCATATTTGGGCAACACTGTAAAAAAGACATGTTGATATTACTTCTTCATTGTCTGTTGAACTACACCAAAAACAAATCACAGACCACAATTTAAATCACCATGTAATCACAATGTAAAAACAATAGAATCAGACACAAGACATCACCATATTCTTTGATGTCAAAGTTTTGGGAGGTTTGTTCTCCCTTCTCATTCCATGCAGTGATGACGTAACTTCCTTGCATTGCCTCTGCAGACATGGGGTGGGACAGGTCCAGAATTCCACTCACTGTTGACTGGTTCAACCACTGAGCAATGCGGTTGGAGTTGGGGTCCTGTATACAGATTCATAATAGGTTGAAGGAAGATACAGAGGCAGGCATTGTATCAATTCATGCCTCAGTACATATTGGCAGGTAATATTTTTGAAGGGAGATCCTGACATTATTATTGCTTATGTTATATATGCAGATTTGGTTTTTAGGTGCAATAGATGTGAATGAGTCTCACCTGAAGTTCCACTGTTTCATACTAGAAAAGAGAAACAAACATTCAGCATTTACATTGGGCCCCCAAATCTTTTTTTAAAACTGTATTTGTATTACTACCCAGAATTGTTTGGTGTCAGAAATGGGTTTAAAACATTAAATACATAACTTTCCAAAACAGTTTCCACAGTACAGGCATCTACAGAGCTACAGTACAGAGCAGGCCTTGAGATCCTGTTGATTCAGATGCTCTGACCAAACAGCCGAGCTAAATGAACTCTGACCACATGTTTGCTGATCCACCCACATACACTCAACCACACTGCCCCATAAAAAAAATGGGACTGCAAGAGAATGAAATCATTGCTCCATCACGTCCCTTCCTTACTCAACTACAGTAAACCTCTCCCAAACGACACAGCACCTCCCTAGAACGTTCCAATGCTGACTAACACCGGCTGTCCTGTACAACCCAACTTAAAAATGCTTTGAAAGACTAACTTTATTTTTATTGAATAACACTGAGAGTAACTTACCATCTGATTGAATGACAAGAAACTAGCATCCAGCGAGACGATTCGGAACTTGACTGGAAAAGTGGTAGAAACATTTATCTATATAGCATCTGTCTATATACAGTATATTCATCATCCATTTCAGTAATGACCTTTCCTCAATATAAGTATGTATAATTATCATTCAACATTATTAACAGACGAAAAGGGTCAGTTTAGTACATTATTTGATCAATAATGAAATGTATCTAACTACCTGTCTGTCCAGGTTTGTAGACTGGTTTGTCTGTCTGGAAAATGGTGAGGAATCTTTTGGGCTTGATAAAGATCTTGGTCTTTTTACTCATCTCATCCTTCCTCCCCTTGATGCTGACATGGACAGTGGCCACACTGTCAGCCTTCACTGTGGGTACCTGTACAGCAATGGATGTTTTTTAGAAGTTCTAATATTCTCTAGCTCCTAACCTTAGCTTGGCTCTCCTAACAGTAGTTTGAGAAGAGGGCTTTTTGTTAAAATGGTGGATAGTCATACTTCACTATGCTGAGGTTAAAATAACAGCTATTACATTTCATAGGTTGGATCATTTTGCATACAGCCTGGAAACCAAGTTGAGTTCCACACAACATGACTGACTGACCAAACTATTCAGAATAAAAGACTGAAATGAATGTGTGTTGTTGAATGAATGCGCATAGCTAGCTTGAGTCTAAGAATAGTGTTTTGTTTAGATAAAGAATGACCAGTACAGAAGAAGAGTCAGGAGTTTCTATCAACTGTTATCTGATATACACAGAGTATACAAAACATTAAGGACACCTTCTCTTTCCATGACATAGACTGACCAGGTGAATCCAGGTGAAAGCTATGATCCCTTATTGATGTCACTTGTTAAATCCACTTCAATCAGTGTAGATGAATGGGAGGAGACAGGTTAAATAATCATTTTTAAGCCTTGAGACATGGATTGTGTATGTGTGCCATTCAGAGGGAGAATTGGCAAGACAAAATATTTAAGTGCCTTTGAACTGAGTATGGTAGGTGCCAGGTGCACCAGTTTGTGTAAAGAACTGCAACACTGCTGGGTTTTTCACACTCAACAGTTTCCCGTGTGTATCAAGAATGGTCCACCAACCAAAGGACGTCAAGCCAACTTGGGCCAGCATCTATGTAGAACGCTTTCGACAACAAGTAGAGTCCATGGCCCGACAAATAAAGTCTGTTCTAAGGGCAAAACTCAATATTAGGAAGGTCTTCTTAATGTTTGGTATACTCAGTGTATGTACAACTAGTGGGGGTTACTGTTCAACTAAAATCAATATGAAGCGACGCACAGGTTGTGTAACACCCAACACTGACGGGAAGAGACCCAATTCAAAGTGTCAGCTACTATTAAAGCTGATGGCTCCGGTCAGTGTTAGTTAAGTAAACAAATGACGTCAACATTTAACAAATTGGCTTGTTGACTGTAGTCGGGATGCTTTTGCATGTGAGAAGATAGAATAGGGCCACATTCAGTAGATCACATTGTTGTGGAACTTTGCAGTTAGAAATGTCATAGATAGAGCTGGCATGATTCCTTAATCTACATGTCAGAGAGGCATGTTGGCTCTACATAATATATTTGTATCAAAGCCTTCCACAATGTTGTAGCCTGCTGAACACAGCACAGTTGCAGCTGACCTGGAAGGAGGTGCAGCGATAGAAATCCTGTGTTACGGCTTCCTCCAGTAGAATGGTGCTGCTGCCATCCTCCATCTCCATCGACACCTTCAATGACAGAGGCTCTGTGGCTTGGTGGACCTGAGCACAAAGTTTCTCTGTGGTCCCTCCTACCACTTTCGAGCTGACCGTCACCAGGTAAATCCTTAAAGGGGAAAGAGTCAGCATGAATGCAGCTGTGGTAATAATACTTAAGTGGCAGTGTACTCAAACTGCTCCTTTGTTCCTCTTTTTGTTCCTACTGTTTTAAAGTTGGGGACAAAGTTATCTTAATCGTCTCTGGCTATGTGCCCCACTCAGAGAGGCCAACCAATGAGAAATGGAGGACACAATTGATTTTGTTTTGGACAGTGTTAGAGGGAATACCAATGAGTTGTCTTAATGGTCTGTCAACCATGTCTTGGGGATGATTAAACAGAGAGACATTGGAGGAAAGCACACCAATAGGGGGGCGGTGTCTGTCAACATCTCTCAGGTGCACATTTAAGGGCTAACTCTATTTGAATTTTCAACCCAAAAATCTATAGTTCTAATTGCCAGCATGTCTCACAACATGTGAAAAGCCTCACAACATGTGAAAAGCCTCACAACATGTGAAAAGCCTCAGATGCTCAGAGAGAAAGAGAGAGGTCCTGTGGCCTTACCACTATATTTGTTGTATTATTATTCACACAGAGGCAATTGTAAGCAGATATTCAGTTATATCAGTACATATAAAAGATTACATTATGTAATATTAGGTTTATAACTAAAATAATTATATTGCTCAGGTGGACTATTCTACACCTGCAAGTGCAAAGTGTGCAGAATAAGGAGTAGAATTAATTATGTTGCAGGCAGAAAGGCATGTAAATACAAATTGCTGATTGTGTGTTTAATCTACTACCAGCTACATCAAATGTTTTGTAGCGTACTTACGTTTTGAAGGTGCTCGATGTCACAGTTTGTAAAATCACTGAGGTGATCAATACAAGGGAAAGTAAGTGGAGAGCCATGGCAATAGCTTCGGTACACAGCCGGTCTTCCTCCGCACTTCGAAATGCTCCCTTCCCTCGTCCAGATGAGATGGTCAGAAAAGTTGCACAAACAGTGCTATTTATACCCAAATGCACCCTCGTGTCACTCCCTTCCAAATTATTTGGAACACTGCAGCCACCTCCCGTTTCCTCCTAATTCCACATAAGTTCTCAAATAGTCACAGCCCCCGACTAATGGGATGGTCAGAATGACGACCAAAACACCTCAAGCTATTTTTCCAGACACATTTAGGCGGGAACACCTGATAGAAGAAATGCCTGTGTAGCCTGGCTGACCTATCGATTTAGCCCACCTGTCAATTTAGCCATTAGCCATGTAAAAAGCCACCACAGGCTACAGCTTTCTGCTTTGACTGATAAAATGCAACATATTAGCTCACCAATAGCATATTTATGTCCCATTGTGTCAGCAATATGTCAATATCAACAGCGAAATATTGTCATCCAATCTAACAGTAAACATAGTGGATCAATATACTGTACCAGTCAAAAGTTTGGACACACCTACTAATTCCAGGGGTTTTTCTTTATTTTTACTATTTTCTACATTGTGAAATACTAGTGAAGACATCAACACTATGAAATACTACATCATTCCATATGTGTTAACCAAAAAAAGTGTTAAACAAATCAACATATATTTTATATTTGGGATTCTTCAAAGTAGCCACCCTTTGCCTGGATGACAGCTTTGCACAGTCCTGGCATTCTCTCAGCCAGCTTCATGACGTAGTCGCTTGGAATACATTTCAATTAACAGCTGTGTCTTGTTAAAAGTTAATTTGTGCAATTTCTTTCCTTGTTAATGCAATTGAGCCAATTAGTTGTGTTGTGACAAGGTAGGGGTGGTATACAGAAGATAGCTCTATTTGGTAAAAGACCAAGTCCATATTATGGCAAGAACAGATCAAATAAGCAACGAGAAAGACATGAAGGTCAGTCAATCTGGAAAATTTCAAGAACTTTGAAAGTTTCTTCAAGTGCAGTTGCAAAATCCATCAAGCGCTATGATGAAACTGGCTCTCATGAGGACTGCCACAGGTCAAGGCCTCCCAGGTGGCGCAGTGGTCTAGGGCACTGCATCGCAGTGCTAGCTGCGCCACCAGAGTCTCTGGGTTCGCGCCCAGGCTCTGTCGCAACCGGGAGGTCCGTGGGGCGACGCACAATTGGCATAGCGTCGTCCGGGTTAGGGAGGGTTTGGCCGGTAGGGATATCCTTGTCTCAGTATGTAAAATGAAATAAAAATGTATGCACTCTACTGTAAGTCGCTCTGGATAAGAGCGTCTGCTAAATGACTAAAATGTTTGTTTTTTTAAATGTAAAATGTGGAAAGGAAGACCCAGAGTTACCTCTGGTGCAGAGGATAAGTTCATTAGAGTTAACTGCACCTCAGATTGCAGCCTAAATAAATGGTTCACAGAGTTCATTCAACAGACACCTCAACATCAACTGTTCAGAGGAGCCTGGTCTGATGAGTCCAAATTTGAGATTTTTGGTTCCAACTGCCGTGTCTTTGGGAGACGCAGAGTAGGTGAACGGATGATCTCTGCATGTGTGGTTCCCACCGTGAAGCATGGAGGAGGAGGTGTGATGGTGCATTGCTAGTGATACTGTCAATTACTTATTTAGAATTCAAGGCACACTTAACCAGCATGGCTACCACAGCATTCTGCAGCGATATGCCATCCCATCTGGTTTGCGCTTAGTGGGACTATCATTTGTTTTTCCCGCAGGCTGTATAAGGGCTATTTGTCCAAGAAAGAGAGTTATGGAGTGCTGCATCAGATGACCTGGCCTCCACAATCACCCGACCTCAACCCAATTGAGATGGTTTGGGATGAGTTGGACCGCAGAGTGAAGGAAAAGCAGCCAACAAGTGTTAAGGCTATGTGGGAACTCCTTCAAGACTTTTGGAAAAGCATTCCAGGTATAGATGGTTGAGATAATGCCAAGAGTGTGCAAAGCTGTCATCAAGGCAAAGGGAGTCTACTTTGAATAATCCCAAATATGTTTTGATTTGAATAACACTTTTTTGGTTACTACATGATTTCATATGTGTTATTTCATAGTTTATGTCTTCACTAGTATTCCACAATGTAGAAAATAGTAAAAAATAAAGAAAAACCCTGGAATGAGTAGGTGTGTCCCAACTTTTGACTGGTACAGTATATTGATCCACTATGTTTACTGTTAGATTGAATGACAAAATCATGCTGAAGTGGCAAATTCAATATCCACGTCTACAGTTATTGTCATTTTTGGTCGTAAACATTATTTTGAGTTACTTCTATGAGTGGGGAGGGTGAAACTAGTAATGTACATGGCAACATTTGTTTTTGTCCATACTGTAAAATCTACCTGAGATGCTCAACCAGTCTTTACCTAGCATCGTAGCATTAGATTTTTCATCCTCCAACAGCTTCAAAACAAACCAACAAAGCTTTGTATTCCAGCCAACAGCCCCCAAACCACCACCACAAATGCCCATACACCCACTCAACCTTCCATGTTGGATCCAACACGGCTCTTGAACCATTTATGCTACAAACACCAAACCAAATGAGCAGTCTGACTACATTTTTAAAAACATTTTTATTTACCCAGGCAAGTCAGTTAAGAACAAATACAATGATTTATTTTTATTTTTATTTATTTTTATTTTTATTTATTTTTATTTTTATTTTTTACAATGATGGCCTATCCCACCTGGCCAAACCCTCCCCTAACCCGTACAACGCTGGGCCAACTGTGCGCTGCCCTATGGGATTCCAATCACATCCAGATATGACACAGCCCGGGAACAAACCAGGGTCTGTAGTGATGCCTCTAGCACTGCAATGCAGTGACTTAGACCGCTGCGCCACTCATGAGGCCTATTAGATTGCTTCAACACAGCTTGATGCTACCATTCATAGATTATAAAGCTTTGTGTATCCACAATCCTTTCAATGGCGCATAACTTTCAGAATGTTCAAACTTAAAAACTTAAAAACCCATTCTATGGCGTATGACGTTATTGTACTCACTCTAGCTTACTATACTAGGCCACTATAAACCCACTATAAGAACTCCCAAACAACAAACCACCCCAAAATAACTCACTTTAAAGCTAGAATCCTTAATTGAAACAATAACAATGCCTCCTCCCTGCCCCTGTTTTGCTTAAAAACAAAGGGATGAGGTTGAATCAATGTAGCCACTCTCGAATTCACACACACAGAGCTATGGATGCAAGGACTGACCACGCATGATATCAAATTTATACAGTGTTTCTTCACACTTACATTGTTTAAAGACATTGGAGTAAAACAAGCTTATATTTGGGGTTTTGATGAGGTAACGACAGCTAAAGCACAAATAATTTTGACACCTATCTTTTTTAGATTTTTTTGTATTTCTTGTTAAACAAAATATTTTTATTTTTCTAGTATAAAATAATATAATAGTCATTTTTTTGCATACAATATAGCTTTGCATTATTTATTTTAATAGTCTTTTTTGCTCATCTTTACCAAAGTGCCAATAATTTTGGGTGTGACTGTATTTTATGTTTTATGTGGACCCCAGGAAGAGTAGTTGTTGTCTTTTTGGCCTTGCCGCCGTTTTCGCACTTTCCGACCCTGAACCATCAAATTTTGGTTCAGGCACAACACCAACAACCCCTCACTGTCTTGGGATGTCTATCTGAAAGCGGCAGTGGTGGGATTCAAACCCGTGTCGCCATGGGTTGGCATAACCTTTACTCTACTGTAATGTACTGAACTGTACTGAGCTGTATTGTACTATACTGTACTGTATTGGACTGCACCTTGGCATAGATTCTACAAGTGTCTGGAACTCTATTGGAGGGATGGGACACAATTATTCCATGAGAAATGCCATCATAAAAAATACATTCTTATGGTGGTGGAAAACACTTTCTCAGGCGCCGGTCCAAAATCTCCCACAAGTGTTCAATTGGTTTGAGATCTGGTGACTGAGACTGACATGGCATATGGCTACATCTTTTTCATGCTCACCAAACCATTCAGTGATCACTCGTGCCTTGTGAATGGGGGCATTGTCATCCTATGGGGGCATAGCCATCGTAGACAAAATAATGGTGAAAAAAATGGCCTGCCCAGCATTTTTATACATGACGCTAAGCATGATGGGATTGCTTAATTAACTAAGAAACCACACCTGTGTGGAAGCACCTGCTTTCAACATATACTTTGTATCCCTCATTCAATCAAGTGTTTCCATTATTTTGCCAATTATCTGTACTTTTGTAGTCATTATTATTCGGCTTCCGCTGCTCTAGCGCAAATATTCACAAACTGGGGTACTTGTACACCCAGGGGTATGCGCAATGCCGTCAGGGGTACGCAAAATAAAAATGTGATTCACATTTAAAAATAATAATAATATATATGTATATATATACAGTTGGTCAAAAAAGTATTTAGTCAGCCACCAATTGTGCAAGTTCTCCCACTTAAAAAGATGAGAGAGGCCTGTAATTTTCATCATAGGTACACTTCAACTATGACAGACAAAATGAGGGGAAAAAATCCAGAAAATCACATTGTAGGATTTTTAATGAATTTATTTGCAAATTATGGTGGAAAATAAGTATTTGGTCAATAACAAAAGTTTATCTCAATACTTTGTTATATACCCTTTGTTGGCAATGACAGAGGTCAAACATTTTCTGTAAGTCTTCACAAGGTTTTCACACACTGTTGCTGGTATTTTGGCCCATTCCTCCATGCAGATCTCGGGAATATTGGCTGGATTCACAAGATGTTTGTCTTTAATTTGCTGTATTTGCTGTATGATGAGTATTTAGGTATTTCAATTTGGTCTCTGTAATTGTTCTAGCTGCTTCGGTGCTATTTCCGATTGTAGCTGCAATGTAAAACTATGATTTATACCTCAAATATGCACATTTTTCGAACAAAACATAGATTTATTGTATAACTTGTTATAAGACTGTCATCTGATGAAGTTGTTTCTTGGTTAGTTTGGTTGGTTCTTGGTTAGTTAGGTTGGTTTTGTGCAAGCTACCTGTGCTGTGAAAAATGTCTGTGCTTTTTTGTATTTGGTGGTGAGCTAACATAAATATATGTGGTGTTTTCGCTGTAAAACATTTTAAAAATCGGACATGTTGGCTGGATTCACAAGATGTGTATCTTTCCTTTGCTGTATTGGACTTGTTAATGTGTGAAAGTTTCTAAAAAATATATTTTGAATTTCGCGCCCTGCACTTGGACGGGCTGTTGTCATAAGTGTACCGGCACCGCCCTGCAGCCATAAGAAGTTATATTGGGAGTAGTGCCTTTCCTCAGTCACAGTGTGTTATATGTGCAAAAGTACTATCTCACAACTCGATGAAACCTTCACTCTTGCGCAGACATTTGGAAACAAAACATGCCAATTTGAAAAATAAGCCACGGGAGTTTTTGGAGCGAGAATGAAGACAACTTTCGAGTAGTAAGACATGTATAAAAGCAACAGATACCATTAATAAGAAGGGGCTAGAAGAGTCTTATATGGTGACCTACCGAGCGGCTAGGACAGGCAAGCCCTATACTATTGTGAAGGACTTAATTCTTCCTGCTGCCGCAGATATGGCTGGGACAATGCTGGGGGAAAAGGTTAAAACAACTATACAGACAATGTCTTCATCAAACAACACTGTTTCACATCGCATCAGTGACATGGCAGGAGATGTTTTGAAACAATTACTGCTTGGCATACAAGCCAGGGAATTCTATGCGTTACAGCTGGATGAGACAACAGACGTGGCGGGCCTGGCACAGCTCCTGGTATATGTCCGTTATGTTTATGGGAGGTCAATTAAGGAAGACATCCTATTCTGCAAACCAGGACAACATGAAATGACATTTTTAAAGTCCTGGACTGCTTTTTGACATCAAATGGAATTTGGTGGTCAAGATGTGGAGTGGTAACGCGTGTGCAAGCAGTTGCTCCCGATGCCACTTGGGTACACTGCAGCATCCACCGAGAGGCTCTTCCTGCCAAAGGAATGCCTGACTGCTTGAAAGACATTTTGGACACTTCAGTGAAAATGGTAAACTTTTTTAAAGCAAGGCCCCTGTACTCTCGTGTATTTTCTGCACTATGCAATGATATGGGCAGCGACCATGTAACGCTTTTACAACTTACAGAAGTGCGCTGGTTATCAAGGGGCAAAGTATTGCCATGTTTTTTTAAATTGAGATAAGAGCTTAAAGGTTTCTGTACTGACCATCATTTTCACTTGTCTGACCTCTTGCTCACACGACTGGGCTATATGGGTGATGTTCTTTCTGGCCTGAATGATCTGAATTTTAGGATTACAGGGAATCTCCGCAACTATATTCAATGTGCGGAACAAAATTGAGGCTAGGATTAAGAAGTTGGAGCTCTTTTCAGTCTGCATTAACAAGGACAACACACAGGTCTTTCCATCATTATGATTTTTGTGTGCAAATTTCCTCAAGCTTACGGTTAATGTCAAATGTGATGGAGCGAAGCACCTGAGTGAGTTGGGTGCGCAATTAAGCAGGTACTTTCCCAAAACGGATGACACAAACAACTGGATTCTCTATCTCTTTCATGCCCTGCATCCAGTCTACTTACCAATATCTGAACAAGAGAAACTCTTCGAAATTGCAACAAGCTGTTCTGTGAAAATGTAATTTAATCAGAAGCCACTGCCAGATTTCTGGATTGGGCTGCGTTCAGTTTCTTGCCTTGGCAAATCGCTCTGTTAAGACACAGATGCCCTTTGCAACCACGTATCTGTGTGAGAGTAGATTCTCGGCCTTCACTAGCATGAAAACAAAATACAGGCACAGACTGTGTGTGGAAAATGATTTAAGACAGACTCTCTCCAATACAACATTGCAGAGTTATGTGCATCCTTTCAAGCACACCCTTCTTGTTAACCTGTGGTGAGTTATTCACAATTGTCGATGAACAAATAAGGTTTTATATGTAAGATGGTTAAATAAAGAGCAGAATTATTATTATTATTTGTGCCCTGGTTCTATAAGAGCTCTTTGTCACTTCCCACGAGCCGGGTCGTGACAAAAACTCACACGCATTCTTATGTTTAATAAATGTATCGTATAGTGTGTGTGTGTGTGTGTGTGTGTGTGTGTGTGTGTGTGTGTGTGTGTGTGTGTGTGTGTGTGTGTGTGTGTGTGTGTGTGTGTGTGTGTGTGTGTGTGTGTGTGTGTGTGTGTGTGTGTGTGTGTGGCAGGCTTACAATGATGGTAAAAAACAAACATTTGAGAGTGCGCTGACCCTGGTGCTAGAGGGGTTATGCAACTGGAGGTTGAATGTTTGAAGGGGAACGGGACTATACATGGTTTGGGAACCACTGCTCTAGCGCAAAATCGTACAGGCAGACTGTCTCCAGGTTGCTTGGAAAAAGCTTTTTGATAGTACTATTAATTTTCATACTACAACCACATTTGCATAAATCCCAATAAAGAGAGAGTCTAATGGCAAAGATAACCCAAACAACACAATATTCAAGTCACAGCTTGATCAGTGCTAAACAGAACTCCTCCAATGCTTAGATAAAACCTCCATATGCAGCTAACTCTGTGTCGGTCTAAAAATGACAACGCAGCACTCTTTTGAAGCACTTTCTTTCCGTGGCTTACTACCCTTGGTTGATATGGCTTGGCCTTGATTGCCACTGCTGAGGAGCATTGTCATTGGAGAGAGCCAAGGGGAGTGGCCTGACCCCATGGTGACCTTGTGGGGATGTGGTGGGAATGTCTGGTTGTCTGTCTCTTGGGGTTGGTAGTAGTTGTTACATTTTAGAATCCTTTTCAAACTATTGTGCCAACCCGCACTGTACTGTGCTGGCCCTGGTATATCTTGACACATTGTCCTTTAACACAATTCCAGCAACTATGCTGAATGCCAATAGGAGAACCCTTTGAAGAATCCTTTTTGATTGAGGTTATAAGCCCTTGGGGTTCAATGGAGAACCTTTTCCACAGATGGTTTTAACTGGAACCAAAAAGGGTTCTCCTATGGCAACAGTCAAAGAACCCTTTCAGAACCCTTTTTTCTAAAGGTGTAGGGACTACATAATGAGACCACATACAACAGTACTGGATATGTAATAATAATGCTAATCATTCTGTGCCTTGACATGTCATAATACTCCTAGTCTAACTGTTATTTGAGCAGAATTGTGCTGCTCTACAGACTTGCATGGGGAAGGGAGAGGGGAGTCTGACTGCTGTTTTGATGCAGCAATACACAAGTACATGTGAACAGTAACCTCCCCTGAATTCCAAGTTCCAGCCCCCACTACATCCTACGCTCTTGTGTAGATCTGAGATAATGAGAGGTGAGAGGAGGTAAAGAGGTGGGAGCTCCATATCGCTCTCTGATACGCAATGTGGAATTGTCGCCATTATACTATTGCTTACACTTATCCAATTCTTTCAGATCTCCACAAGTGGACAGGGTATATGGTCTTGTTGTCAGACTCAGGGTGCGTTTCAGCTTTAATAGAACGTCATGATCTGGTAGCTTGACCTAATCATTGTAAAGGACTGACAGGCTACACGATCACAACAACATTTATAAATCACCATCTGAATATCTTTTTAAAGAAGACTATGCTGTGATTTTGAACATGTAAACCTGAGTGTTCAGGTTATTGAGAAGCCTTGTGAAATGTAGTTCTCTTTATGGTTAACCTGCCATGACATACAGTAGTACTGTAAACCATGTCACTGTCAAGTAGAGGAAAACAGACTCGTGAGAAAAGACCTTAATATATTTTTCTGTTTATATTTCCCCACACCGAAATGGGTGCAACCAAATATTCAGCATTGGCCAGAGGTATATCATATCACTGTTGATCATTATCAGTGTTAAAAAAAAATATTTTAAGGTAAACTTTTTCATATGGCACTTGTATGATTATATAGATTTCCTAAGATCTATTAAAACAGAAATGTTACTGTGAGTCTGTGGTTTGAAATCATAGCAACATGGTCATGGTTTTATTAAAACATGCATTTCATTTTCAGTAGATGCAGTCATGTGCATTCTCATCATTGCAGTAGAAACACTGAAATGCTACTTTTGAAATAACGATCTCACATAATCACTTTAGTAATAGCAGTTTTAGGGTTACAACAGCAGGTTGTGACGTGTTGGCACAAATCAAAGTTGAAAAAAAAACTGAATTAAAAAGGTACATTTTAAAGGCCCATGTATTAAACATATTTTAAAAATTATGTTAAAAACGGATCACAAGTTGGTCAATGCGGTACCATGAACTGTAAGCATCAAATCAAATAAATGTAGAGGTTTTATGAACTCTATCTAAAAACATGACTTCCTTGATAGGAAAACAATTGTTTGAGACATGGTCCAGTCAGCTTGTGATTGGCTTTCTGTCTCTCACACTTCATTGATTGCATTATCTGTGAAAATGTCAAACATCAATAGAATATTCCCTGCTTATCCTAGGATTTTACTCTATAAACAGTGAACATACACATTTGTCATTTAGGCTAATTTCACAAACTGAAAACAAACAAAGTATGAGACATGTAGGTTTGGTTGTAGAAAGGTTATGTACTTACTCTCTGCACATGGGGAGCTGTATTCACTCACAGCTTCATCACCTGAGAACAACAGATAATGCAGAGGTCAGTTTCTTCTGCTAACTTTACTTCCCTTTCAGTCAGTCAACATCATTAAACTCCTACTTCAGTGGTGAACCAATGGGCCCACTGGTAATGTCTTGTTTCCTTCTTTAGGGAGGAAACAAGACAGTGCCACCAAATATCAAATATTTCAGAGAGAAATGGGTGGTTTGGAAACTGGTTAATAGAAATGTGTAGTCTCCATTAATAGACAAAAAGCAACATCCAAACAACTACTGTATATGTTGTTATTTTCAATTCATGGTGCTCTTTTTCAAAGCACTAATATATCTGGGACTAATGTAGACTATGGGGAACAATGTTTTGGGTGCATGAGAAGACGTTTTTACTGTCGCTGTTAGATGGAATTCTTACTTGTCTGGTAGTAGTCATACACTTTCACCACAGCTGGTTTCAGATTCCTCACAGGCACATCCTCCTCTATGGCCAGGCTGTACGTCTTAGTTTCCTTCTGCTTCAGCTGGAAGAAAAGGAAATAATACATTTGACACTGCAGTTCAATGTTATTGATTCATATAGTGTTCCTGTATAAAACATCCACTACGGTCTTACTTTGATGTTACTGTTCAAGTTAAATCCAGTGTGTGGATGCAAATGAGACCACATCCAACTAGGTTTTCTGTAACCGATAAAGACAGCAACCTGTTTAGACGCAACATTCATTATTCATGTTCCCACCCCATCTAGGTAGATTATGACATGTCCTTCCTCCAGGTCAACTCGCTTGACAGTGGGGTCATTTTTCAACTGGAAGAACAGAACACAGGTTAACATTGTCATAGACAGTAGAACTGATATGTCCAAAGGACAACCACTGGCATTGACAATACTTACAATTAGAACAGACGCCATTATCATTATTATATATCAACTAATCCTGGAGGGGATTATACTTAGGGCCAGGAGTGTTCCGCAACCTGGTAAAACTCCTGGCCCTGATTAAACTGTATATGCGTTCCCCTCAACTAATGCTCTCTTATTGACTCACAGGCCTGAGGGAGGACTTGTCCAGGACGAAGCCGGAGAGAAGCTTGACATTGATGATCACCATGTTGGTCTCCTCTCTCCGACCGTTGTACCTGTCAGTCAAACCGGGTCAGATGAAGGTAAGATATTGAATTACCCTATAAAGTAGAAAATATCCAGAAATCGCTCCATTTCCTGGTTGCTACAATTCTACTAGTTTGCCTAATTTTGTGACAAAACAAGGAGTAGTACAGTATGAGTCATAATACCCATAAAACCTAGAGGTCAAACAGGGAAATGTTCCAATCGTTTTCTACCTGGCATGACGTTTTGATAACCGTGTAAATCTCTCTAGGACAGGTGACTTTTATCAATATGTATTCACCTGTATTTTTCTCCAAAAAATGAAACGCTTTTTAGCTGCTAATATTGCTATCATAAAGAACTACAAATGCCATGATGATCTGGACGAGACTACCGAATCAAGGCAAAACGTACGAATATCTGGGTTAACTATCTAATGTTAAATGTAGTGATGAATAAATAGGCTACATTTCTTTCAATGGACAATTCTGTGAACTGTCTTGTACACATTTTTAATTGACACAATACCAGTTAGAAAAGTAGCAGATAGAGATGACGTGCAGGAGCTTGCAGGGATTTGTAGTTTTGCATGATGTCTACTTTGATGCTAATTAGCGTTTTCGCATCTGAGATAAATTGAGCTAAAAATATTGATAAGTAACTTTGTCCGAGAGAGATTTACAAGGCTATCAAAACGTCACGCCAGGTGAGCCTACACAACACACAGCCCTTATTTTAAGTGTTTCTAAAATGAACAGTCAAAAAAACGACCTGAACCATTTCCCTGCTTGACTGCTAGGTTTTCTGGGTATTATGACACATCCACTGTGGGGCTCTATGGTGTAGAGAATCATTGTACCATCTCAACCTCTTTGAAATATATTTTCAATAACAACAAATATTGTATTTTCTGCTGTTTGAAGCTGGTGTACAAAACTGAAAGTAAAAGATGCAAAAACTAAATGTAAGAATGGGAAGCATAAAAATAGTGCACATAAAAACAGATCTACCGCTTCTTAGACTTGCTGTCAATGAGAATGACAGATCTATAACTCACAGTTCTATGTGAATTTGGTTGGGTTGCCCAAAAAGTTACATATTGCAGCTGTAAAGATATTGACATCTACACACTGGTGGTTCAGTCACTTTTTTCACTTGTCCTACCAGAATCAGTTAGATGCTATTTCAAGGTTAAAAGGAATACCACTGTACCTTACATCCACAGACACAATCAGAGATTTCTTGGTGCCGTCGCATTTCCCCAGCGTATTTGTTAAGATGTTAAAAGCAGAGAAATCAGGAGGAGGGGGAATATTGTAGTGCATGGCGATCTGAAAAGAAAACAGACAATACCATTGAGATGCATGAAATCAACATCCACATTTCAATGTACAGTACACAGGCATTTCCGTTAATGCTGCCACTCTAGGGTTGAAACGTTAGTTTTTGTGCAACAGTGTGCCCTACTGAACACAAACCAGACACTCAGTACTGCATGTAGAGAGGCAGCAAAGGGCAAATGACTGGAGCCTGACCTGCACAAACACGCAGCTCTTGCCCTGTGCCTTGATGTTGTAGTCCCCAGGGACCTCCTTCAGCTGCTCCTCCTGATAGAGCAGCCTGTTGTTCTGATTCACAGTGAACTCCATATTCAGGCCTCCGGCAGAGCTCACACTGACTGCACTGGTGCCCTCTGGACTGAAGGTGGCAGCACCGTACTTGGCCAGGGCCTGCAGTGCTACCACTGTGTCCTGGTGACAGGGGAAGAAGAGGGAGATAATGTTGCAAATACAAATCTGGATGACTAGCTTGGGTATGGATGGAGAGAATCAATATAACAAAGCAATACAATAAGAATGTAAAATGAATCACAACAATTCAAGGAAATCCATACAATGTGTTATGAAGTAAGGCTTTAATAAAATGTCCAATATGCTACATTTCATATAAAAATAAGTATTTGGTGATCAATGTTGAACCATGTACTAACAGTAGGAGCGACAGGCAGATGAGGTGCTAGAGTGAATGAATGTCTACCAGACCAATAAAGTACCTGTGTGGAAGCAAAACCTCCGTAGGGGTTCTGCTGCTGGGCCAGCCAGCGGACGATGGCGGTGGAGTAGTCCAGCCCAAAGCCTGGCATGGAGGGGCCTGAGAGCAGCGCCAGCAGCACGTAGGATGTCATTTCCACCTCCAGAGAGTCCGTCTTCCGCCCAGAAGCCTCTGCTCTCTGCCAGTGACGATTGCCACCTGTGGTAATTTTCGTTGTCAGTAGAAACAGTGACTGTTTCACGGCAGTCAGACAGACAGGTAAAGACAAAGACATTTTCACAAAGAGACAAGACACATACCTGAGGTATCAGCAATCTTGTCCAGTTGGGTGATGAGCTTGGCCCTCATGTCCTGGTTTTGTGCCAGGGTGAATGTGTAGGACAGCAGGGCTGTGGTGTAGGTGTTCTCCAGCTTGTCAGACACTGCTGCCTTCAGACACACCAGACTCTTCTCCACCATGGGGTCCTGACACACCCACATACAAATACAACAGTGTTGTGTTCATTAGGCACCAGACAGAGGAACACTGATTGAAACTGTGAGGGAATACCTGGACCAATAAGAAATGCTAATTTTCAGTTGCAAAATGTCTATGGGTTTTCCACTGCGTTCCCTATTGAATACAACAAAGACCGTTTATCTGGTCTTTAATATGGGTATGAGTACTGAATAATGTTAGCAATACAAATAAATTAACAGGTGTATGCATGCACAGTACCAGTCAAATGTTTGGACATCTATTCATTTAAGGGTTTCTCCTATATTTTTACTATTTTCTTCATATATTTTATATTTGAGATTCTTTAAAGTAGCCACCCTTCGTCTTGAAGACAGCTTTGCACAATATTAGCATTTTCTCAACCAGCTTCACTTGGAATGCTTTTCCAACAGTCTTGAAGGAGTTCCTACATATGCTGAGCACTTGTTGGCTGCTTTTCCTTCACTTTCTCAATTGGGTTGAGGTCAGGTGATTGTGGAGGCCAGGTCATCTGATTCAGCACTCCATCACTCTCCTTCTTGGTCAAATAGCCCTTACACAGCCTGGATGTGTGTTGGGTCATTGTCCTGTTGAAAAACAAATGGTAATCCCACTAAGCGCAAACCAGATGGGATGACGTTTCGCTGCAGAATGCTGTGGTAGCCATGCTGGTTAAGTGTGCCTTGATTTCTAAATAAATCACTTACAGTGTTATCAGCAAAGCACCCCCACACCATCACACCTCCACACATCACACCACCACATGCTTCACGGTGGGAACTACACATGTGGAGATTATATGTTCACCTACTCTGCGTCTCACAAAGACATGGCAGTTGGAATCAAAAATCTCAAATTTGGACTCATCAGACCAAAGAACAGATTTACACCGGTCTAATGTCCATTGCTCGAGTTTCTTGGCCCAAGCAAGTCTCTTCTTATTATTGGTGTCCTTTAGTAGTGGTTTCTTTGCAGCAATTTGACCATGAAGGCCCGATTTACGCAGTCTCCTCTGAACAGTTGATGTTGAGATGTGTCTGTTACTTGAAGTCTGTGAAGCATTTACAGTTGAAGTCGGAGGTTTACATACACCTTAGCCAAATACATTTAAAATCAGTTTTTCACAATTCCTGACGTTTAATCCTAGTAACAATTCCCTGTCTTAGGTCAGTTAGGATCACCACTTTATTTTAAGAATGTGAAATGTCAGAATAATAGTAGAGAGAATGATTTATTTCAGCTTTAATTTCTTTCATCACATTCCCAGTGGGTCAGAAGTTTACATACACTCAATTAGTATTTGGTAGCATTGTCTTTCAATTGTTTAACTTGGGTCAAACATTTCGGGTAGCCTTCCACAAGCTTCCCACAATAGTTGGGTGAATTTTGGCCCATTCCTCCTGACAGAGCTGGTGTAACTGAGTCAAGTTTGTAGGCCTCCTTGCTCGTACACACTTTTTCAGTTCTTCCCACACATTTTCTATATTATTGAGGTCAGGGCTTTGTGATGGCCACTCCAATAGCTTGACTTTGTTGTCCTTAATAAGGGATTGTTTAAGTTATACAACACTTTTCCAGGTGTTCAAAGCACTTTACATTGTATGGGGCTTAACTCATCTTTTCCATTACCAATGTGTAGCACCCACCTGGGTGACCATAGAGAATCAGGATTGTATCTTAATATTCAATCTGATGGATGGTAGCCTGTACAGAGCAGTACCCCCAACCCTCACTGCTGTGGAACTCTTAAACCAGAAGGAAGAGTGCCCCCTATTGTCCCTCCAACATCACCTCCAGAAGCATCTGGTCTCCCATCCAAGGATCAGCCAGGCCAAACCTTCTTTAGCTTCAGAGGAATGCCAGCAGTGGGATACAGGGTGGTATGGCTGCAATTCACATCTGTAGTCACAATTCTGAGGGTCTTCAAAGCTGAGCTGGACATCTTGTGGTGAAGACATGAATTACTACCCTGGCATTTTTTTCTGTTGAAGTTTCTGTCCATCTGATCATGTGAGCAATGTATTATTTTTCACAAGAATAAAATATATAATGTTTACTGAACTAACTGCAAGTACAACTGAATGAACCTCCTAATGTGCTATACTATCAATACAAATTGAATCACAAAACACTAGAGGAGTATATCACCCAACCACCCTGTGAGAAGACAGTGAAGCACTAGAGCGAGGTATACATATTTATTCATTCCAGCAACTCCCTCTTTCTCTCTCTGATCTGCAAGAATTGTATAAGATTGCCTCATACTTTCAGAGGCCCCTGTAGGATAGATATGGAGATGTTTTACACACCCTCCTAGTGGTGGTGGATGAGATTAGGAGCTTCGGTTGTCACTCCAAGAGACAGAAACCAGCCTTCCTCATTGTGCCTTTGGCCTCTGGGTATGCAGTAGATTATTACTTTAGCTTCAGATTACCTGGCCTCCACAATCACCCAACCTCAACCCAATTGAGATGGTTTGGGATGAGTTGGACTGCAGAGATAAGGAAAAGCAGCCAACAAGTGCTCAGCATATGGCAGAACTCCTTCAAGACTGTTGGAAAAGCATTCCAGGTGAAGCTGGTTGAGAGAATGCCAAGAGTGTGCAAAGCTGTCATCAAGGCAAAGGGTGGCTACTTTGAAGAAACTAAAATCTATTTTGATTTGTTTAACACTTTTTTGGTTACTACATGATTCGATGTGTTATTTCAGTTTTGATGTCTTCACTATTATTCTACAATGTAGAAAATAGTCAAAATAAAGAAAAACCCTTGAATGAGCAAGTGTGTCCAAACCTTTGACTGTTACTGTATGTATAAATGACCCTTTCTGCCACGCCCTGATCTGTTTCACCTGTCCTTGTGATTGTCTCCACCCCCCTCCGGGTGTCGCCCAGCTTCTCCATTATCCCCTGTGTATTTATACCTGTGTTCTCTGTTTGTCTGTTGCCAGTTCGTCTTCTTTGTCAAGTCAACCAGCGGTTTTTGTATCAGCTCCTGCTTTTTCCCAGTCTCTCTTTTCTCATCTTCCTGGTTTTGCCTGTCCTGACTCTGAGCCCGCCTGCCACTCTGCCTGAGCCTGCCTGCCATCCTGTACCTTTGCCCTGTTGCTGTAATAAACATTGTTACTTCGACACGGTCTGCATCTGGGTCTTACCTTTATCCTGATACTTTCTACGTTTTCCTCCCTGACTTTACACTAGAGAGTGATCTCCTACTACCGTAGTGATTGTTTGCAGTCATTGTAGAAATTGTGTTTGTAAAATGTCCCATATTTCTATGAAAAACACAAGATTTCATGGTAAACAGAACATTTACAAATTTTTATCATTATATGCGTCATGATTCCTTACTGTCTTCCCTCTAGTGGTAAAAAAGATATGTACTTACTCTCCCTGCAATGCAGCCAACCAGACAAGAGGGAGTGAAATCTCAGTTCAAAACAGACATAGAAGAAAGGGGCATCTCACATCCTACTCTTGTCTATGACTTTGAGAATACAGCCCAAATAGAATGCATAGCCTTTTGGGATATGAAGGAATTGAATAAGTGTTACAAAATAGTGATACAGTACTACACCTATAAAGGGTTTAAGGGTTTCGCCATATTGCTACACCAATCTGATTCCTTCAGATCTACACACCGACATATTGGCAGGTCAAGTTGGATCCACCCTAGCCTGGTGAAACCACCCTGATCGCTGCATTCACTATTCTGTAATATGTGAAGTGAAATAGAATGGTGAATGCAGCAATCACGTTGGTCCTACCAGGCTAGATCCACAGATTATGTATTTACCACACTGTCTGGTCTGTACGAGTTTGACTGGGAATATTTCAGCCTGTGTAACGCCCCCGTCTTTTTTCTTACCCTTCCTCCGCTGGATGTCTACGAGTTTGACCTTCCGGTCTGCATAATGCCCCTGCAATGCCCCTTACCACCCCATTGGGTTTCTGTCTTTGAGCGGATACCTTTCGGCCTGTGTAAGGCCCCTGACACAGCGGTATCTGGGCCGATGGTGAGACTCCCTCTTGATCTACCTTGACAACGCTGTTTATTCGCTGGACTTTGACAGCCATTGAGTCCACCGTTAACTAGTTTTCCAGAAGATACATTAAACTACATGAACAAGGCTTGGAAATCCTGCCCTTGAAGAGAATCAGGTGTGTTAGCTGGGCTAAAACAGAGAAGTGCACTCCCTCTGTAGGTCCCACAGGAATGGATTGAGCAACACAGATGTAAACTGTCTGACTTCTATAACAGTGTAATTGTAATTGTAATAACAGTCCACAAAGAATAAATGATAAAACATAACTGGTTTATTTGACTGCAATTTACCTGATAGTTACCTGATATAGTCATCTATCAAACAAGTAGACCTGAATTCAACACATATTCATTAAATAAGATTATCATGAAGACATTACGGCCAACAACAATTTATTGTTGTGTCAACAGGTGATTGTTTTTTCGCAAAATACAGCCAAGAACAAAACCAAGATGATAAAACAGTGATAGCCATGTCAATTTTCCCCATTATGTAAAAGTGGACAAACATCCTGAGTATAAAATAAATAGTTTAGCATAAAGCTCTGTGGAACTTGTCAGCTAATGAAACTAAAACAGTAAAGGCATGACTTGAGAAAATGCTCTATGGAAACCATTAAATCATGAAGCCATGCAGTTAAAAGAATAGTCATTTTCAAATAACAATCAATCATGCTTTTTTAACAATCAAACATGCATTGGGTACTTTAGCAAGGTGGTTTCCTACATGTTCTACATCAGCCTTTCAGCAATCAAATGTCCTAGTAGTTTGCAGCATTTATTAATGAACTTTTCCACAGCATTTTAAACATCCCTTCTACCAAATGAGTGGACAAAGCAAAAGGTGATGAATAAATAAAACAAAACGTACAACATCACAGCATGAAACATCCTTCCTTTATGCTGCCATTGACTGTCAATAAAAACAGGCATAATTCAATCGTTTCTATTACGGTTAGAAAATGACTGTAAAACGGTCTATCATTGCAAGCTCAAACTCCAACATTACAAGGCTGTGAGTGCAGGTCAGTGTCACAGTGGTCACGGACAGTTTAGTTTCCTCCTAAATTCACCAACTAAGCCCTGAAGTCATTCAGGGAAACATTTGGGAAGATACATTGTGTGGCTTATTGTCTGTAACAATAATAAAGCGATTATATTTTTAGAAAAACTACCAAAATCATGCAACTATCATTTTGAACAAACAAGTGCTCTTGATGCGAGTGCTGGTGTTGTGGGTGGGAGATTAGGCACTGGCATCTTGCTTTAGGCGTTGACTACGGGCTTTGTAGACCTCGATTAGTAAATCTTTGACATATTGAATCTCTCGTTCCACTGACTCCGCCTTGTCCCGGAGCTCCCGGTTCTGTCCCTCCAGCCCATGAAGCTCCTCCTCCAGTATGTCCAGCTCCGCCCTCTTACGCAGTCGATACCTTTAGTTTACAAAATACCAGGATCAGCTTGCATCTACCATTGGAGCCCCCCCCCCTACATCTTTTCCCCTTATTTTGTCGTTCTCGCACGCCCCACGGCAACTGGCAGTTGCCAACCCTGTCCTACACCCACAACATCCCATCTGTCCAAAAAAACCTACCACAGGACATTCTGTATCTTTGTAGAAGCTACCATGTCTGGGTCACTGAGCTACAGTAGGCTGGCAGTTCAATATCAGTTCTCTCTAATTATAGAGAAAGCTAACATCATGAATTTAACATGGACATGTTTTCCCACCCTCATCCCTCAAGAACTAGATTTCCGGATATGCATCTATGAACATCCAAGATAGCGGGACCTATTAGAAGAAGAGTTCAGATTTCATCTTTTATAAAACACATTTGTAACTAAGCAATTCTAGTAGCACTATCACATCAGTGAAAAGCCAAAGTTATCCCATTCAAACCAGATATTAGAGTCTACAAAAAAG
Source organism: Salvelinus namaycush (assembly GCF_016432855.1). NCBI lineage: Eukaryota > Metazoa > Chordata > Actinopteri > Salmoniformes > Salmonidae > Salvelinus > Salvelinus namaycush. Next base: position 29,388,402 of record NC_052329.1, read on the forward strand.
TTCAGTTTTTCAACTTTAAAAGATGAGTTAAAATGTACACAGATGTTTCTTTGGTCAAACAAAAAAAATGACCAAACATTCTATCCTCACTGTTTTTATTTAAACATCATAACACAAAGAAAATCACAACATTTTTCACAACATACCTGTGAGCAGCTGTTTTGTTCTGGTCTCTCTTCTTCTGCTTCCGTTCTCCGGTATGTACTTCCAGAGGGACAGCGACAAGGCCTGGTTTGAGGCAGCTCAGGGAGCATGGATCTTCCTTTAGCCTCTGTACTGCTTGCCTGTGAATGGGCGAGCCCACCATTGGCCCCTCGCTCTCTCCTCTTGACAGACATTCGTAGCTTTGGTCTCCGAGGCATTCTGGGAAGAGGTAATGGCCATGCTGGGGCTCTATACCATGTACTTGTGTAGGCTCTTCGATTTCACCGATAAAGCTATGATAAGGCTCTGTATGAGCAATGTTCGGGTGGTGGTGGTAATAGCCATCGTTTGCCTCTGGCTCTTGAGGAATAGTTCCAGAGTGTCCACCATCTTTGTTGCAATGCAAGACCTCCAGCCCCATACCATCATAACCACTAACCTTCATACCATGCATCAACTGTCCTTCTCTCTTGGGGTGGGTATCGAACGACCCACCCATACAAAAACCTCTGGTCATCTCTTCACTGCAAAAAACGTCCTCTGTAAAACAATAACTTTCCTCTTCCTTCAACGATACACCACATTCTCTGACTTTCTTAACACTGCTAATGCTCTTCCCCACGGTTTTCAATGTAGAACAGTGGTTAACAGCCACCTCTGTGCATCCTGAGTAACTTCCTTTGGCACTCCAGGTGTCATGCTCAAGTTCCTCTCCAACTTTGTTGACACCATCTGAAACTATTTTTCGGCAAGTATTGTATGAACGATGATGATAGTTGTATGGGGCTGGTCTCGCCATTTTGGATCTTCCAACGGGACCACCACAGAAGCTCACCCGGTCGAGTTCCCCCGTTGCCAGGGTAACAACCAGTGGGCTGGTTTCTGATTGGTTGCCACTGTACGAAGCATAGGGCAACTGGTAGTAAGAATGGGCACCCATTGCTTGGGCGCCTTTGTCACATTTTGGTGATTTGTCCAATTTGGTTGAAGTCGATTCAGACCGGAAGTAATCCTCAAGCTGAGCAAGCTCCTCTTGCAAAAGAGAGGTCATGACCTCCAAGTCAGAGGGCACCTTGACATCATGTTCCAACGGTGAGGGCGGAGAAGATGAGCTAGAAGAGGATTCAGTAGTCGACTGGAACGAAGACAAATCAACTTTTTCCGTCATCCAGTCCGTCTGACCATCACCTACGAAAAATACAATTTTCGTTAAAAATATTTAATTTGAATGTCCATATTGCAGGCATAAAAATTAAATGAGGAATTAACAAAAACAGTCCTTTAATATCTGATGATAAATGTAGAAAAATCTGAAAACGAAGACGATAAATGTAGAAAAGTAAAAATATCCTTGAAAAACTAACCGATCATTTGAAAATGATTGAACGCCATCGTCTTCATTGGGAAAATATCCACTTAGCTTCACTCACTGTACGACATTAGCTCGTACTGCAGTGCGGTTCCACCTGGAATGTGGAAAAATAAAAAAGCGTATTGCAGTAACTCACCAATTATGTGCGGTCTCTCCGATAACTCCGCCCCCTTCCTTCCCCAGGATTGGCTGTCGTTAGCTTGTTGGAGAGAGGGAATAATGAGGTCGACCATGCAAACAAGAGGAATTTTCCTGCGAAGGATCGATGCAGCCATCGTGTCTTTTATTTCGGTCCAAACGGTGAAATGCACTAAATGTGTGAGGGTTTGAGAGAAGCGTCACTATGGACAGAGTGGTGGGAACACTTGAAGACCTGTAAATGACAAAAAATACAAATGAAAACTATCAACAACTCTACTGAATTTCCACACCCAAACACCCCATTACACCCCACTGCCACACCCCCAAAACCACCACAGTCTAAAAACACCTATTCAAATAGTGCAAGTATCAGAGAGTCCAAAATTGGTTAAAGATTCCTGATAATTGCATGTTACATGCATAAAACAACATCTAAGTTTTCTTTTTATGAAACTACTGAACTTTAGGAAAATAAGTTAGGAAATCTGTTTCAGGGCTATATACTGTAACACTGTCTCTATGAAAACTCACTCCCCTCATAAATGCAACTATAATATCTCAACAACATATCAAATTGTATTTGTTCTAATCCATTTCACAGTTCAGGAGAGCGGTGTCTGTAGTATAGTAAAAAACGTTCATGTTAGTTAGCCTATGTGTATTATAGATCAAATACAAAAAATATATACATTTCCTCTCATTCCAACTACTGTTATTTGTTAATGTTTTTAACATATAGCACATTTCTACATTTGAAAAATATAGTTTTACTATAGTAGTCCACTGATCAAATATGTTTCACTGGCAATTCTCACTTCTGAGCTCAGTAGGCTACTGTAAAACTGTATATTCAAAATATCTCCGTTAGACTAAAAGGTGATTACAATAACCACAACATAATTTCAGAAATGGTTAATAAAACAATTGCAATGTCAAAGATAACATATTCAACACATTATACTTCACAACTACTGTAGTATAAAGAGAACAAACAATTTCACTTACCCCATTATTTCTGGATAGTTTTTTGGAAGTGCGTTGCAAATGCAGAGCACAACGACTAGAGTGACAGTGGGGTCAATTTAATAAGCCATGTCTTCCTAAGAACACAATGACTTCACATGGACTGTTATGAAGACGAGTTGCAAACAGAAAGTTTTGGGATCCGCTACTTCTTCTGGAACTCCTAAAGCCGGACCGAATCACACAGATACAAATCAATCCGCTGTTTACATTTCACCCTTTTTATCGCGTCATATGCAAGGGACTTTCCACCTTCTGTTATTTTCAAAGGTCATATTGAAATAAAATGGAAAGAAAACGATGTAACTTTTAATTATTTAATTGAAAAGTATATACCTACATTTCTACACCCACACTTGTGTTGCAATAACGTAATTCCCCTCTGCATCTTTGCATCATGGTATTTTTATGGATAATATTTCCGAGCTAATGTCTTGTTAGTAAATAATATGTCTCCCACAGAGAATGTCTTATAGCCTTCTGTAATAACGGCCACGGTTTATAAGGAACTATTTAGTCACACACCCGGGAGGAAGGATACAGTCTTGCAGTTGGAAGGTGTAACTTTTGTTGCAGCCTTGTTGCATCAGATACGCAGGGGATTCGCCGAATGCTGTAAGACTGTGGTCACACTATTGGTTTATCTAGACTGAACCGCTTATTGGTCTATTATGAATTGTCCAATGTTTTTATTTGTCATAGATCCAATGTTACTTTGTATACGTGTGTACAAGTAGTAAGGAGACAGAGGCCATCTACCTATTTTAGTATTTATTATTTCCTCCATAAGGCATGACTTCTTTAATAATTATAATAAGAAGGTTGCAACCTTCTAACTTTACGAATGAGCAACTTTCATTATACATGTAATGTCTTCAACCAGAGAAACACTTAATAGGCTACCAGCCACAACTTTCATTATACATGTAATGCACTTTAGTGTCTTCAACCAGAGAAACACTTAGTAGGCTACCGGCCATTAATTTCAACTCAACTAAAATTGTCAAACTTGTATAAAGAAAGGTCTTATTTCCATATTCTGTTAATAGAAATGAGTATAATAATAATTCCAAAGGGCCATATGGTTAGAAGGACAAAAGGACACACAGGAGGACAAATCGGCTTACACTTGACTTTATCTCTCGTTAGTACAACAGTTACACCACTCTCTGTCTGGAGTTGCTATGCATTTTCCTCACTGAGAAACCCAAAGCTGATTGAAGCAGCCATGTCTTCTTCCTGTTGCTATAGTAATAGGGAACACTGCCCCCCTTTTGAAATGTGTTTTTTTCGACATGTCTGTTGCCAAGGGTTTAAAATAATCCCCTTACCTCTGTGCTTACAATGTTCTTGTTATTGCACTCGTTGCAGCTTTTGTGCATATTTAACCTCTCAATTCTTTGCATTTGTAATATGCGTGTCATGAAGTTCATGAAAATGTCCTGCAGTCGTCTGACCCTCTCTACATCTATCCTTTCTCGATGCGATGTGTGTAACCTAACCCGCAACCTCTATTCTATACAGTGGGGCAAAAAAGTATTTAGTCAGCCACCAATTGTGCAAGTTCTCCCACTTAAAAAGATGAGAGAGGCCTGTAATTTTCCTCATAGGTACACTTCAACTATGACAGACAAAATGAGAAAATAAATCCAGAAAATCACATTGTAGGATTTTTAATGAATTTATTTGCAAATTATGGTGGAAAATATATATATCTAATATATGTAGTGTATTCGGAAAGTATTTAGACCCATTGACTTTTTCCACATTTTGTTATGTTACAGCCTTATTCTAAAATGTATTAAATTAATGTTTTCCTCATCAATATCAATCTGCACACAATACCCCATAATGACAAAGCGAAAACAGGTTTTTAGCTTAGGTGCATCCTGTTTCCATTGATCATCCTTTCTACAACTTGATTGGGGTCCACCTGTTGTAAATGAATTTGATTGGACATGATTTGGAAAGGTACACACCTGTCTATATAAGGTCCCACAGTTGACAGTGCATGTCAGAGCAAAAACCAAGCCATGAGGTCGAAGGAATTCACTGTAGAGCTCCGAGAGAGGATTGTGTCGAGGCACAGATCTGGGGAAGGGTACCAAAAGATTTCTGCAGCATTGAAGGACCCCATGAACCCAGTGGCCTCGATCATTCTTATATGGAAGAAGTTTGGAATCACCAAGACTCTTCCTAGAGCTGGCCGCCCGGCCAAACTGAGCAATCGGGGGAGAAGGGCCTTGGTCTGGGAGGTGATCAAGAACCCAATGGTCACTCTGACAGAGTTCCTTTGTGGAGATGGGAGAACCTTCCAGAAGGACAACCATCTCTGCATCACCCCACAATCAGGCCTTTATGGTAGAGTGGCCAGACGGAATTCACTCCTCAGTAAAAGGCACATGGAGTTTGCCAAAAAGCACCTAAAGGACTATTAGACCATGAGAAACAAGATTCTCTGGTCTGGTGAAACCAAGATTGAACTCTTTGGCCTGAATGCCAAGCGTCACGTCTGTAGGAAACCAGGCACCGCTAATCACCTGGCCAATACCATCCCTATAGTGACACATGGTGCTGGCCGCATCATGCGGTGGGGATGTTTTTCAGCGGCAGGGACTGGGAGACTAGTCAGGATCGAGGGATAGATGAATGATTTTCTTCATTTTCTTTGTACATTTAATTTATTGAAAATCATACAAATCATATTTTCTGCTGCAAAAGCATTGCCCTTATTTGAGCATTATTGCCTGTCGTCATTCTGCAGCTACTGTACAAGAAGCTCTGAGAGATCTGACCCTGCAGCATATAGAGAAACGCTTTCAAAGGAAGGCTTGCACTTCGCAAGTATGGCACATTGGTAACAGTTACAGCATAGTTTCATCACCAGCTCCCTGCAAATCCTGCTTACATTAACTTTTCACAGGGATTGGTAACATGGAAAGCAACACAGGTTACTGCCAATGCAGAGACACTTTTGATACCTTTAATCCACCCTCCCTCCCACATTACTTGTGTTTAAGATGTAATTGTAGTGATTAAAACCTGTACTATAATAAACAACATAATTGCTTCCTTTACTTTCTGTATGTATATTTTGTCAAGATCATCCTTTACTGAAATGAATTTGTATAAAATAATCCTGAAAAATTAAATCAGAGGCAAATATACAAAGATATGACCTTTAATTTGATGACACCTTCTTCTTAAAAGTAAATCATCCCTGAGGAAGCTTGGTAGAAATAGGGAGAAAGAGGGAGTGTCATCCTGTCATCTTATCATGCGGATAGTGTGCTGCATTGTCAAATGTGGTCCAATCACGAGCTGGAACTAACAACTTTTGTAAGTCTGTATGACATTGAGAATAATAAAGAATCTCTGTGTTGAATTAATACAAATGCTCATACGAAAATACTTTGAATCATATTGACCTTGAGTCTGAATATCAATTTACCATAACATATTTTACCCTTGTTCACTGGGCCAAAAGCATCACTTTAGGATATTGTATTTTCAATTGGTTTAACAGTATTTCATACATGCTGAGTTTATATCCTGTACACAAAAGGTGAATGATGGTGGGGGAACAAAGTGCAGTGTTCTGGAAAGTCTGGTTTAATATGCTTTAGGATATGGGTTGAACTTGAGCAGGACGAGTGATTTAGAGGCTAAAGAATTTTCTTTAGCATGTATTTTAAGACAAGGCTTCTTAGGTTCTCATTACATTTCATTTCAGTTGTCATTTAATTTCATTAATCATACCTGTGACACTTTGTTCACCTTCATCTTAAGCTCTCACACAGTCACCTCCAGTCAGTAACTGATCGTGGCTCAGATTGGGGAGGTAGCTAGTATCCAATGCCCCACAGCCCTGACTATGAGCTGACCAGGACCAGGAGAGCTGAGGCAGCAGACCACAAAATAACTGTAAGTTGCTCTGGATAAGAGCATCTCCTAAATTACTAAAATGTCAAATGTAAATCTAAACTATTTTTTCCAGGGCCCATAGACTCTGGTCAAAAGTCATGCATTATTTAGTGAATAGGGTACAATTTGGGATGCACCTACTGTATTGTCTGTCACGTAAAAAAATGACAAGCATGTCTGTGAGAGCCAAGACAATTAATACATCAACAGGACCTGGGTGGAAGACGGTAAGATGAGGGAAGAGGGAGACACTATCCTCTACCTTCACAACACCAGCCTCTGGGATGACAACAGTATTAATGCTTCGTTGTTATGGAGCCCTATTAAAATAAGTCACTATGGAAAGATCACTGAAGAAGAGCTAAGAAACGAACAAATCCTAGACAGTAGTATTTCAAAGGGAGGACATAAGGGTTACAGTTATATGTACAGATAATGTTACTGGATTACTGAATCTTATTTGAGTGCTGCATAACAATATGGGTTGGAATAGAGAACGATCCAGTGATTTCAAACCATTGTAGTTTTATCACAGAATGCAGAAGAATAATAAGCCTTGTCTTTGATCTTAGAGCCAAAGGGAACAAGTGTTTTACAGTGTTCAAATAATGTTCTTATCTCTCCCTCAGCACCTTACTTACTCCCACCCGACAGTCTATTGTGAATCTCACCCTGAGAATATTTGTGGAGTGCTAGTCCACCAGGGGTTATCCTGAGGGATTATAGATACTGGATACTGGATAGGAAACTCAAAGTGGGTAGGACACAGCAACAGGGACGCTCCTGAACAGCAGTACTGCCATGATCAGTCGCTCCTCCCATGACAACAGGGGCCTTTTGAACCTCAGCAGCAGTCTGAGTCTATAGGGAACTAACAGGCAGCAGCAGCCAGCTGCTCTCCTGTGTCATCCACAACCACAGGCTTAATCAGTCCCTCATCAACAGGCCAGACACGACAAAGCTCCCCAGTACCCTCACACAGGTGCCTCCGTACGGCTTCTGTATACTAAAATGAGATGATGTGTGCTCCGATGAACATTCCGGTGTCAAAATGTGTCAATGGGCATTTGTTTTTGTTACTCTGATCTTTAACATTTTGATGAAGATGTAGCAGATTCCACTCAATACAGTTGAGTTGTAAGATCAGGATCACTTCAGAAGGAACCTCGAGAAAAATATAGAGTAGACTTGTCTTGGCCTCATGAGTTGATTCAGATACTGCAATACAATGCCCATGAATTAGATATTGATCAGTATTAGATATTGACCAGAAATAACTATTATTCCGAATTACATCGTTTCAATATATTCATCTATCAAGTACGCATTGATTACTCAAAATGAGCCCATCCCAAAAATGCCAGGGGTTCTTGATATGCTACTGTGCTTGAGTCTGCTGCCCTCTTCTGTTACTTGTTGTAGATGACTGTGAAACTGACACAACTTCATTACATTCAGGAGATCCTCGAGTACCACTTCTCTCGCTGTTGTTTTGTTGACAAGGAACAAATGATTGTCCAGCAACAACAGTTAAGAGCACACATACAACACACACATGCTGACTCTTGTCTGTGTGTGTATGTGCGCGTGTGTGTGTGTGTGCTCTTAATTGTTGTTGCTGGACAATCATTTGCGTGTGTTTGTTTGTGTGGTGCATGTGTGCGTGTGCGCGTGTGTACGTACAGTGCATTCGGAAAGTATTCAGACCCCTTAACATTTTCCACATTTTGTTACGTTACAGCCTTATTCTAAAATGGATATAATAAAATAAATTGTCAGCAATCGACACACAATACCCCATAATGACAAAGTGAAAACAGGTTTTTAGAAATGCTTGCAAATGTATTAAAAATAAAAAACAGAAATACCTTATTTACATAACTATTCAGACCCTTTGCTGTGAGACTCAAAATTGAGCTCAGGTGAATCTTGTTTCCATTGATCGTCCTTCAGATTTTTCTACAACTGGATTGTAGTCCACCTGAATGCCAAGCGTCACGTGTGGAGGGAAACAGGCAACGTTCATCACCTGACCAATACCATCCCTACGGTGACGCATGGTGGTGGCAGCATCATGCTGTGGGGATGTTTTTCAGCAGCAGGGACTGGGAGACTAGTCAGGATCGAGGGAAAGATGAACGGAGCAAAGTACAGAGAGATCCTTGATGAAAACCTGCTCCAGAGCGCTCGGGAGCTCAGACTGGGACAAAGGTTCACCTTCCAACAGGACATTTACCCTAAGCACACAGCCAAGACAATGCAGGAGTGGCTTGGGGACAAGTCTCTGAATGTTTTTGTGGCCCAGCCAGAGCCCAGACTTGAACCTGATCGAACATCTCTGGAGAGACCTGAAAATAGCTGTGCAGCTCCCCATCCAACCTGACAGAGCTTGAGAGGATCTGTAGAGAAGAATGGGAGAAACTCTCCAAATACAGTTTTGCGAAGCTTGTAGCATCATCAAATCAAATCAAATGTATTTATATAGCCCTTCTTACATCAGCTGATATCTCAAAGTGCTGTACAGAAACCCAGCCTAAAACCCCAAACAGCAAGCAATGCAGGTGTAGAAGCACGGTGGCTAGGAAAAACTCCCTAGAAAGGCCAAAACCTAGGAAGAACCCTAGAGAGGAACCAGGCTATGAGGTGTGGCCAGTCCTCTTCTGGCTGTGCCGGGTGGAGATTATAACAGAACATGGCCAAGATGTTCAAATGTTCATAAATTACCAGCATGGTCAAATAATAACAATCACAGTAGTTGTCGAGGGTGCAGCAAGTCAGCACCTCAGGAGTAAATGTGAGTTGGCTTTTCATAGCCGTTCATTAAGAGTATCTCTACCGCTCCTGCGGTCTCTAGAGAGTTGAAAACAGCAGGTCTGGGACAGGTAGCACGTCCGGTGAACAGGTCAGGGTTCCATAGCCGCAGGCAGAACAGTTGAAACTGGAGCAGCAGCACGGCCAGGTGGACTGGGGACAGCAAGGAGTCCTCATGCCAGGTATTCCTGAGGCATGGTCCTAGGGCTCAGGTCCTCCGAGAGAGAGAAAGAAAGTTATCATTGTGTCAAGAGATATAGTACTAAAACACTTGAGTGTCTCTCTTGATCCTAGGTCCTGGCAGAGTTGTGCAGACTCAGGACAGCTGAGCTTTGGAGGAATACGCAGATTTAAAGAGGAGTCCGTAATTTGCTTTCTAATGATCATGATCTTTTCCTCAAAGAAGTTCATGAATTTATTACTGCTGAAGTGAAAGCCATCCTCACTTGGGGAATGCTGCTTTTTAGTTAGCTTTGCGACAGTATCAAAAATAAATGTTGGATTGTTCTTATTTTCCTCAATTAAGTTGGAAAAATAGGATGATCGAGCAGCAGTGAGGGCTCTTCGATACTGCACGGTACTGTCTTTCCAAGCTAGTCGGAAGACTTCCAGTTTGGTATGGCGCCATTTCCGTTCCAATTTTCTGGAAGCTTGCTTCAGAGCTCGGGTATTTTCTGTATACCAGGGAGCTAGTTTCTTATGACAAATGTTTTTAGTTTTTAGGGGTGCAACTGCATATAGGGTATTGCGCAAGGTTAAATTGAGTTCCTCAGTTAGGTGGTTAACTGATTTTTTCCTCTGACGTCCTTGGGTAGGCAGAAGGAGTCTGGAAGGGCATCAAGGAATCTTTGTGTTGTCTGAGAATTTATAGCACGACTTTTGATGCTCCTTGGTTGGGGTCTGAGCAGATTATTTGTTGCGATTGCAAACGTAATAAAATGGTGTTCCGATAGTCCAGGATTATGAGGAAAAACAATAAGATCTACAACATTTATTCCATGGGACAAAACTAGGTCCAGAGTATGACTGTGGCAGTGAGTAGGTCCAGAGACATGTTGGACAAAACCCACTGAGTCGATGATGGCTCCGAAAGCTCCGAAAGCCTTTTGGCTCCGAAAGCCTCAAGAAGACTTAAGGCCGTAATCACTGCCAAAGGTGCTTCAACAAAGTACTGAGTAAAGGGTCTGAATACTTATGTAAATGTGATATTTAAGTTTTTTTTTTTTATACATTTGCTAAAATGTCTTAAAACCTGTTTTTGCTTTGTCATTATGGGGTATTGTGTGCAGATTGATGAGGGAATTTAAAAAAAGATATATTTTAGAATAAGGCTGTAACGTAACAAAATGTGAAAAAAGTCAAGGGGTCTGAATACTTTTCGAATGCACTGTACAGTGTGTGTGTGTGTGTGTGTGTGTGTGTGTGTGTGTGTGTGTGTGTGTGTGTGTGTGTGTGTGTGTGTGTGTGTGTGTGTGTGTGTGTGTGTGTGTGTGCATCTTCAATGCAGATTGTGGTGTTGTGCTTCACAAGTCTGTAGGAGCTGGGCGTCAAGCCAACAACAACTCTAAGGGTCTCAAAGTGTTCTCTTCTCCAGCCACATCAAGGGTTATTACTGGACTGGGAAATATGTACAAATCTGTAACACAATTGGTAAATGTCTTCTCACCGAAAGAAAAATAATTTGTATACTGGTTCATATTTGATACAGACAGTAGGATGTCTTGAGAAATGTTCATAGCCCTAGAACTGTGTAGTAATATCCTGTCCTATCAGACCAAGAGAATGTAGGAGCATGCAGCCTCTTCGGGAGAGGCTTTTGGATATCCATTGGTAAATTCCTCTGTTAACCTCCCAATGTCTGACTAAGTGCTTCTGTCTCTCTTATCAAACCATAAGACCACTCTAGAGTTATTACATATTCATATTATTAGTGTGCTTGCTGAAGGCAAGACCACACAAGATTTCTTACATACTCATTAATGTGCTTGCTGAAGGCAAGACCACACAAGATTTCTTACATAGTTGTATTATCAATGTGCTTTCTGAAGGCAATATCACTCTAGAGTTCTTACGTAGTCTTATTATTGTTATATGATTTCTTTAGCCCGCTCTAGAGCGTAAACAATTTAATTTTTAAATTCTATAATTGAGAGCATTTCAACTTTTTGAACAACAACAATCTTTTTTATGATCTCCAATGCATTTTAATGACAATAAAGGGAGTCATACAGTGCATTTACACTAGGAAGCGGCATCGAACGGTGAAACATCGGAAGTCATTCACTTCAATAAGCCAGAGAAGTGGAGTGGGCAGGGGGACCGTTGAGAGAGGCGAGCATGAGTGAAGGAGCTGAACAGGGTGGGACTAAAGTTGTGGAAAGCTGAACTTTATTAAAATCCTCCGCAATATGGTGATGCGAGTGACCGATCGAAGCTCACGATCGCTTCCAACCCCTACTGGATTGGCTGACAAAGGCTGTTATATATTAGCACTACCTAGCTTGCTTGCTAGCTTGTTAGCACCCACATGAAGGCGAGGCTAGTGTGGCTAGGTGAGTGCCACTTCTATAGTGTAAATGCTCTGATAGAGTTCAAGGGTAAAAAATCTGAAATTCTAGACCTATCTCCTCGTTCACTGTGTAAGCTATCAACTCCAAACCAATGTTTAGATTTTATACAGCTTTTTGATACTATATCAACTTTTTTTTAAATGTAACCATTTTAACATGTGTTTGATAAGAACCAAATAAAATAAAATAACATTGTATTTGTCACATGCGCCGGTGTAGACTTTACCGTGAAATACTTGCTTTACCATGAAACGCTTGCTTACGAGCCCTTCCCAACCATGCAGAGTAAAAAAAAATGGAATAGTAACACAAGAGGAATAAAATATAATACACAAGAATGGAAGTATATATGCATGGTACCAGATCAATGTGCAGAGGAACAAGGTATTTGAGGTAGGTACAGTATGTACATGAAGGCAGGGTAAAGTGACTAGGCATCAGGATAGATAACAATAAGACCATAGGAATTGCTCCTTGGCCAATTAAGTTACAACACATCTGACTGGCTGACTTACTGCAAATTGAGAAATTATGTGACAAAACTCAACATGAAGCCAATATCAATTATTTAAAGTATGATGGAAAAAACTTTGGAGTACTTTAAATGGAATTATGGGCATAAAGACAAAATTCAACTCCATCTTTCATCGAATCAGATGGCTTATTCATCACAAAACCATTTAACGTTGCCAATTATTTTAATGATGACTTCATTGGCAAAGTGGGCAAACTTAGGCAGGAAATGCCCACAATGAACAGTGAGCCATCGTATTCATACATAAAAAAACTAATAATGAAAGAAAAGCATTGCAAGTTTGAATTTTGTAAAGTTAGTGTGGGAGAGGTGGGAAAATTATTGTTATCGATTAATAATGACAAACCTCCTGGCATTGACAACTTAGATGGAGAGCTACTGACGATGGTAGCTGACTCCATAGCCACTCCTATCTGTCATATCTTTAACCAGAGCCTAGAGGAAAGTCTTTGTTCTCAGGCCTGGAGGGAAGCAAAAGTAATTCCGCTACCCAAGAGTGGTAAAGAGGCTGTTACTGGTTCTAACAGTAAGCTTGCTGCCAGCTCTTAGCAAACTGTTGGAAAAAATGGTGTTTGACCAAATACAATGCTATTTCTCTGTAAACAAATTAACAACAGACTTCCAGCATTCTTATAGAGAAGAGCACTCAACATGTACTGCACTGACACAAATGACTGATGATTGGTTGAAAGAAATTGATAATAAGAAGATTGTGGGAGCAGTACTGATAGATTTCATTGCAGCCTTTGATATAGTGATGGAACATTTTATGTTGGTGATTTTCTATTTAGACATTTCTGCGTTCTATGTTTGTGCTTTTCTAATAACTGTTCATGCAAGTGATTGATTGAACAAACCCTCACTATCAGTATCTGCAATTTGGCAGTATGTCCAGACCCTTGTTTTGAGAACGAAATATATCTCAGTTTCAAGGTCTCAGCTTAGAGAAGAAGCCTCGTGAGGTATTGGTCTGTCACATGCATGACCCAGTATTGGTTGGTCACATGAATGAAGCAAACGTTAATTTTGAATTAATTATGAATAAGCCAAAATATTGACTTGGCTGCGTTATTTAAAACCTCTTAGGGATCCCTAAGCGTGAATCCCGCTCGAATCCCGTTAGCGGGATCGATTTGACAACATCCAGTGAAATTGTAGCGCGCCAAATTCAAACTACAGAAATATCAATATTCAACCTTCACGAAAATATAAGTGTAATACATCAAAATAAAGCTTAACTTCTTGTTAATCCAGCCACTGTGTCAGATTTCAAAAAAGCTTTACGGCGAAAGCAAACCATGCGATTATCTGAGGACAACGCCCCGCATACAAACACATGAAAAAAAAAATTCAACCAGGCAGGTGCGACACAAAAGTCAGAAATAGCCATATAATAAATGCCATACCTTTGAAGATCTTCTTCTTTTTGCAATCTCAAATGTCTCAGTGACACAATGAATGGTCGTTTTGTTTGATAAATTCCTTCTTTATAACCCCAAAATGTTAATTTATTTGGCGCGTTTGATTCAGAAATACACCGGTTCCAACATGACTACAAAGTATTTAATAAGTTACCTGTAAACTTGGTCCAAACATTTCAAACAACGTTCCTAATCCAACCTCAGGTATCCTAAAATGTAAATAAATGATAACATTTTAGACGGAATAAACTGTTTCTAATACCGGATAAAAACAACGTGAAGCGCCCTCCAGTTCACGCGCAACAAAAGACTAAAGCCCTTCAGAGTGACACCTACAAAGAACAACCCTACTTCTTCATTTCTCAAAAGAAAAACATCGAACAATTTCTAAAGACTTTTGACATCTAGTGGTAGCCATAGGAACTGCAATCTGGGCCCTAATAAATCAGGTCTCTCATAGAAAACCATTGGAAAACACAGTGACATCAATTATTTTCCACCCTGGATGGATTGTGCTCGGGGTTTCGCCTGCCAAATCAGTTCTGTTATACTCGTAGGCATTATTCTAACAGTTTTAGAAACTTCAGAGTGTTTTCTATCCAAATCTACTAATTATATGCATATCCTAACTTCTGGGCCTGAGTAGCAGGCAGTTTACTTTGGGCACAATTTTCATCCGGACGTGAAAATACTGCCCCCTATCCCAGAGAGGATAACCTTTACAGGATCGGTGTCCCCCCCGCAGGACGATTGAGCTAACGTGCGCTAATGTGATTAGCATGAGGTTGTAAGTAACAAGAACATTTCCCAGAACATAGACATATTTGACATGGGCAGAAAGCTTAAATTCTTGTTAATCTAACTGCACTGTCCAATTTACAGTAGCTATTACAGTGAAAGAATATCATGCTATTGTTTGAGGAGAGTGCACAGTTATGAACTTGAACATTTATTAATAAACCAATTAGGCACATTTGGGCAGACTTGAAACAACATTTTGAACAGAAATGCAATGGTTCATTGGATCAGTCTAAAACGTTGCACATACACTGCTGCCATCTAGTGGCCAAAATCTAAATTGCGCTTAAACTGGAATAATATACTGTGGCCTTTCTCTTGCATTTAAAATATCATGAGAAGAAAAAACAATAATGTTTTTACCAGATCTAATGTGTTATATTCTCCTACATTCATTTCACATTTCCACAAACTTCAAAGTGTTTCCTTTCAAATGGTATCAGGAATATGCATATCCTTGCTTCAGGTCCTGAGCTACAGGCAGTTAGATTTAGGTATGTCATCTTAGGCAAAAATTGAAAAAAAGGGTCATTATTCATCCTCCACCAAACTTTACAGTTGGCACTATGCATTCGGGCAGGTAGCATTCTCCTGGCAACCTACAAACCCAGATTTGTCTGTTGGACTGCCAGATAGTGAAGCGTGATTCATCACTCCAGTCCAATGGCGACAAGCTTTACACCACTCCAGCCGATGCTTGGCATCGCGCATGGTGATCTTAGACTTGTGTGTGGCTAATCAGCCAAGGAAACCCATTTCATAAAGCTCCCGACGATCAGCTATTGTTCTGACGTTGCTTCCATAGTCAGTTTGGAACTCGGTAGTGAGTGTTGCAACTGTGGAAAGACAATTTGTACGTTCTCCGCTCTTCAGCACTCGGTGGTTCCATTCTGTGAGCTTGTGTGACCTACCACTTCGTGGCTGAGCCGTTGTTGCTCCTAGACGTTTCCACTTCACCATTACAGAACTTACAGTTGACCGGGGCAGCTCTAGCAAGGCAGAAATTTGACAAACTGACTAGTTGGAAAGGTGGCATCCCATGATGGTGCCATGGTGAAAATCACTGAGCTCCTCAGTAAGGCCAGTCTACTGCCAATGTTTGTCTATGGAGATTGCATGGTTGTGTGCTCGATGTTATACAACTGTCAGCAACGGGTTAATATGACATTGCAGAAACCACAAATTTGAATGGGTGTCCATATACTTTTGTATAAATAATGTATTTGGTTGAATAAGTAATAAAAAGATAGGAGTCAAAATTATTGGCTCCCCTGTTTTCAAAACTCTAGCACCATCCACTTGTGAGGATAACGACACAGTTCAATAGGGCTCAGAAAGGAGAGGGTTGAGAAAAATCCTTGGTGCATAGTAGTAAAACACTGCCATCTAAAGGATTTTAATAAGCAATCTACAGATCTCATGTCTCCAAGGAAATAAAGGCTGGGGTCTTTGAGTGAATCTCAATTGTATTGATTCCTCATGTCCTCCTTTCCGGCTAACAATGCGTTTAGCCTACTAAACTACCTAATTACTTGAGTTCTACTATGGTGTTTTTGTAAGTGTACATTTGTAAGTGTTATTTTTTTTACTTACGTAATTGTTTCAATCCTTTTGCACCCTCTGCTGTTGGTGATACAGTATAGCATGCCTTACAGTTACTGTATCGCAGTGTGGTATATTATGGTAGTTAGTCCATATCTACACTAGGTGGCAGTAGTGTATTGGAATGTAGCATAATAGGAGGGGGAATACCAATTCATACATTTTTATTTTATTGAATAAGGTACTGAATTTAGAAGACCAAACCACAGTATTATAGCATACTTTGCCAGACAGGAAAATCCTGAAGAAGTAGAAAAGAAATGGTTCAGTTTATGCTACTGTTTCACCTGATATACAGTATAATAACAACAACTTCCAATGGGATGGGCACCGTTGATAGGGGTGGGGGGGACACATAAAATCTGAACTCATCATGAGGAGCTCCAGTGGCTCACGGGTCTGTGTACCCACATCCATACCTGCACATGCAGTCAGAGCCAGCACTACCCTTTTAGGGGCCCTTGGTGTTATGTGGGGTTATGTTTTCCATTCATAATACAACCTACTATGCAGGAATTTCAATAGGGCACTGCTTGTGTAACCTATTAACTGTACTCAGACCATTTAGTCGGTACTCCAATAGGAATGCAGAATTATCATCCCATCACTCTAGCAAACTTCCCCAGAAAACTGTTTATGAATGTAAACCGTTAAACTGGTTTGTTGAGTGTAGGGAAAATGAACAAGACATATCTTAGCACATATAGTACCACTACTCATCCAAAACTTGCTGAAAGTTCTCCTTGAAACAACAAATTCAGATTTACAGTTTGCGTGCCTTGAACAAATATTTACGTAAGCGTTTGTCTCGCATTAGCAGGTATATGAATCACGTTTCACTGATACTTGGAGCACCATGAATGTGTTGGGTGGGTATTGGAAGAGTGACTTTCTATAGGAACTATGAGACAAGCCTCTACATGCTCTGTTGGGGCTGTAATTCATCTTTAGATTTGTTTCAATAGATAATGCCAATATGCTTTCATTGAGGATCACTTTTCTAAAGATGTTCGTCATTGAGTTATCCCTCACAGAAAAACGACATGATTTCACATGTGTGAATGTGTTTTAGGAACACTTCAAACAAAGGACAAACAGTGTTTTCAAATGACAGATTTGACACACATGACTGCGTTGTATTTACAGTCATTTTTATTCAACATCTCATCACCTGGGATTTGACCTCGTAACCTCTTGGTTCACAGCATTCCGATCTTTCTGTTGCGCCACCACATCTGCAGGGTTGGGGAGTAACGGATTACATGTAACAGATCCGTTACATGTAAGGGATTGCAAAAACACGGTAAATGTAATCCGTTATGTTACCAGAAAAAATATTGTAATCAGATTACAGATACTTTAGAAAAACTAGACAATTACTTTTAAATTCAGAAAGGATGTTTGCGGAAAAAAATATTTGACACTTCTCTGTTTTCTCAATGACATTCAAATCAGCATTGAAAAAAGGCGCAAGTTTAAGTTTGTTCCACCTGAACGAGTCTGACCACAAGTCAGAGATCACTATGATGACACACCAAATGTGTTTGATGGATCACAGGAAAAGAGCAGGAATAGTCTTTTGTAGGCTACAGTCCAAGCTTTGTCCTCCAATGGTGCGACTGCTGTCGGCATCCTAAGATTATCCAACTTGAATAAACCCTTGGAGGTAAATTTGACAGCAGGGGTGTAGTCTGAAGCGATACGGATATCACTTATTATTGATATCTACAAAGCTCATTGATCTGAATCACACTGCTGCTCTCTCATTTAGCTATTTGCGCCTTACGGATTGTGGTTGTTGTGGATGGCTGTTCACAAATCTAAATGTGTATTTGAACCCAATGATGGTTGAATTCAAGAAGTTTAAACTGCCTATCAATCATTGTTTTTGAAACCAGTGGACAGCCAGGGAAAAATGCGCTCTTGCAACAGCTACATAGTGCCGATCCCAGCCTGTGGAATAAAAGTGTGGCTTTTATTGCTCAATCTAATTCATGCTGATAAAATAAATAAATCCATAGGTCTAATGGACACATGCTCAAATTCGCACACTTTTGACAGACTTAAAGGGGCAGTCTGTAGTTGTATATATATATGCACTGATTCTTGAAGAATATAATTTATAAATGTCTCATGAGCTTAGTTCAACTGTCACACTCCATGAGAACCCAAAATATAAGTTTGTTTTTCTCCAATGTTTGTAAACATTGTAAATGTGGAATAGCCTTATAACATGGTTAAAACAATCATTTTGATGTCATGGATGGTCAGTCCTTGCATCCTATTAATCTGAGAGTGGTTACATTTCTCCAGGCCCAGAACAGAGGCGGGGCAACCATTTTATAATTGTTTTATCTGTGGATTTGCCCTATAAACAGCTGCATATTAGCAAGATATCAAACTGTCACCAACAAACAGGTAAACAATAGCAATAGGCCTATAGCAAATGCAGCATATGGCATTCATTTCTGACATGTAAATAGCACTTTTCAGTAGTGCTCAATTCTGGGGACATTGCCCTGTGTAGGGTGTCGTCTTTCGGGTGGGACGTTCAACGGGTGTCCTGACTCTCTGTGGTCACTAAAGATCCCATGGCACTTATCGTAAGAGTAGGGGTGTTAACCCCGGTGTCCTGGCTAAATTCCCAATCTGTCCCTCATACCATCATGGCCACCTAATCATCCCCAGTTTACAATTGGCTCATTAATCTCCCCTCCTCTTCCCTGTAACTATTCCCCAGGTCGTTGCTGTAAATGAGAATGTGTTCTGAGTCAACTTACCTGGTAAAATAAGGGTTACATAAAATAAATATAAGGTATGAAGGTAAGACCCAGATGCAGACCACGTCGAATAAACAATAGTTTAATATTCCATCAGGGGCAGGCAATAGACAGATCAAGGCAGGCAGAAGTCAGAGGTGGGGCAACGGTTCCGGGTCGCAAGCAGGCTCAGGGTAAGGCAGAGGTCGGTAATTCAGAGGAGGGCAAAGGTACAGGTCGGCAGGCAGGCTCAGGGTCAGGGGCAGGCAGAGTGGTCAGGCAGGTGGGCTCGGAGTCAGGGCACGCAATGGTCAAAACCTAAAATCCCTATGATTTTAAAAACAGAGCAGGTTTTGGCCTCTTGTATGTTAATGTCAGAAGTCTTTTTCCAAAAATAGACATGATTAGAATATGGGCCAAAATGACAAATGCAGACGTAATGGTTTTATCAGAAACTTGGCTAAAGAAGTCTGTGTCAAATAACTCGATTTCTATTGATGGGTACATTGTTTTTAGAACGGATCGGATGAGTAAAGGAGGAGGGGATGCAATTTATGTGAAATCCGAGTTTAACACCTTTGAAATTCTCTCGATTACCAAAGCCAAACATTTTGACTTGCTTGCGGTTAAAGTGAACATATATAAGGACTCCCACATCACTGTAGTCTGCTGCTACAGACCGCACTCGGCTTCGGGAGACGCTCTTAACTCTCTTTCTGATGTCCTGCACAAGCTAAATGACTCTGAATTCATTATTTTAGGAGATTTGAACTGGGACATGCTTACATCTGTATCGGACTCTTTTAAAGAACTGTGTGACTCTCTGAATCTCGCTCAATTAATTAATGTGCCGACAAGACCGAATCCCAGAGCACCTAACAAATCAACTCTGTTGGACATTGTTCTAACGAAGACCCCTCACAAATACACATGGACTGGGATATTCTGTAATGATGTCAGTGATCACTGTGCTATTGCTTGTGTTAGAAATACAAAAATGACCCAAGCCAAACCCCGTTATATTTTTAAAAGACATTTTAGACAGTTTGATGAGCAAGCGCTCTTACTTGATCTGTACCATAATATTGACAGAGTAAGTCTGATTCCCCATGTTGACACTGCCTGGGACTATTTTTATATGAAATTTGTGTCAATTTGTGATAAGCATGCCCCTGTGAAGAAATTTTGAATCAGTGGAAGGGACAATCCCTGGTTTTCAGATAACTTGGCAGAATTAATTTGAAAGAGAAATATCTCTTGGGCTCCTTCAGAGCGCTAAGAAACAAATGCCCAGGATTGATCAGGAAGTCCAAATCAGATTACTATTTAAATGCAGTCACAGAGAACCTAAACAACCCTACCAAGTTCTGGAAGCTAAACAAATCAGTGTCAGGTTCTAATGTATCCTCTGTCCTTCCTGACCATTTAATGATGGATTCTAATGAAGTGAAGGATAAAGTCAATATTGTAGGGTTTTTTAACAAGCACTTCATATCGGCTGGTTCAGTTTTTGATAATGGTGAGGCCCAGGCCTCTAATGTAAGCTCTGTTACAGTCAACTATGATATAGGCCCTCATGTCAACCATTTTAACTTTGAGCCTGTTTCTTATACTGAGGTCTATAAAGCACCAAAGGCTATAGGCACTAAAAAGTCTGCAGGTCCAGACAACCTGGACCCCTACTCTCTTAAAGCTAGCAGCTGGTATTATTACTGAACCTGTGGCTCACATTTTCAACTTGAGTCTCTTGACCAATTCCATACCCAGCATTTGGAAATCAGCTTATGTCCTCCCAATGCTAAAGGGTGGAGATCCATCAGATGCGAATAACTATCGTCATATCTCTAAACTCTCTATCCTGGCCAAAGTCTATGAATCCATAGTGAACTCACAGTTAAAAAACTTCTTAATTGAAATAACATACTGAGCGGGGTTCATTGGTTTAGGAACTATCTTTCTGACAGAATACAATGTGTATATACAAGTCAAGATTTCTTGAGATTAATAGAGGTGTGCCCCAGGGTTCCATTTTAGCTCCTGTGTTGATCTCAATTTTATTAATGATTTGGGAAATGGGATGCAACCAGCAAAGTTACATGTATATGCAGGTGATACAGTCATATATTCATGTGTACCTTCTCTGGTTAAGGCTGTTGAAGAGCTCCAGACTGCGTTTCAGTCACTGCAGGCCTCCCTTTATGGTCTCAAACTGGTCTTGAATGTACAAAAAACAAAATTCATGACCTTTACCAGAGCTAGAACTCTGCCAGAGAACATTAGCATTGTCACATCTGGTGGCTTATCCATTGAAAAAGTGTCATCCTACAAATACCTAGGTATTTGGTTGGATGACAAGTTGTCCGCTAAAGTTCATATGGATAATCTTGTGACAAAGCCTAAATTGAAATTTATTTTTTATTTTTGTAAAAAGTCTTGCTTCCTGCTTATGGCTAGAAAGGAACTTGTTCAGGCCACTTTTCTCTTTGTAATTGAATATGGTGACTTGTTGTATATGCATGCAACCTCCTCCATCTTACAGAGACTGGACTCTGTTTATCATGTATCCTTGCGCTTTATTACAAATGCCAAGTCACTCACCCACCATTGCACATTGTACCAAATATTAGGATGGACCTCACATTATATGCGCAGAAAGATAGATTTGTATGTGTTCATCTACAAAGCCCTTTTGGGTAAACTCCCTCTTTACCTCTGTAGTCTGGTCTCCTTCACCACCAGCAGTTACCATACCCTGTCTACTGGGTGGTTGCTACTTAAAGTCCCCAGGACATTCACAGTGTTAGGCAAGACTGCCTTCTCTTCTTGTGCACATCTCCTCCGTGCCATAACCCTCCCAGTCAACCAGGTACTGGAACCCCCTGCCCCGAGGTCGAACCTTCAGGAGACGCCTCACTGTGTAAGCCGGTTGGCCGTCGATGAGACGGGGTAGAGGGATGGGCCTGAAAACAGGAGACAAAGGGCTGTGAGACATGGGTTTGACTCTGGACAAATGAAAGGTGGGATGTATACAAAGGGTATGGGGAAACAGAAGATGAACATCAGAAGGGCTAATGATCTTGGAGATGGGGAACCGTTATCCACTACCACTCATTTCCTCGGCCTTTGAGCCGCTCCAGGGGGCCACTGAGTTCTCCAAGCTGGGTCTACGTAGCGCAAACCACCTGGTGCGGATACGAGAGGGGGACAAGTGGAAGACCGCCTTCAACACGGCCAGCGGCCACTACGAATATCTGGTCATGCCCTTTGGGCCTCACCGGCCGATAAACCGGAGGGAGAGTTTGCGGGATTCCACCCGGAGGGGCAGATCCCAGGTGGATAGCCATACCTTCTGCCCGAGACGATACCGGGGAGCCGGGGTCCGATGGTGATCCGCTTGTCGTCGATACCTAGAGGTGGTCTTGAGGAGGGCCGACTGGGCTCTCCTCCAGATATGACGACAGCGGCGGACAAACATCTGGGTAGAAGGTATGGGCGTATTCCACCCACACCAGCTGCTGGCTCCAGGTGGTGGGGTTGGCGGAGACCAGGCAGTGCAGGGTGGTCTCAAGGTACTGGTTGGCTCACTCTGACTGGCCGTTAGACTGAGGGTGGAACCCGGAGGACAGGCTGGCCGATGACCCAATGAGGGTGCAGAACCAGGACAAGAACTGAGGGCCGCGGTCGGAGACCATTTACACGGGCAGTCCATGGAGCCGGAAGACGTGCTGCACAATGAGCTGGGCCGTCTCCTTGGCAGAGGGTAACTTGGGGAGAGGAATGAAGTGGGCGGCCCTGGAAAAGTGTTCCACCACAGTCAGGATGGCGGTGTTGCCATCAAACGGGGGGAGACCCATGACAAAGTCCAGGGAGATGTGAGACCAGGGTCGATGAGGGACGGGCAGAGTTTGGAGGGGGCCAGCCGGAACTTGTCGAGGGGTCTTGTTCCGTGCACAGACCGTGCAGGCGGCGACAAAGGCAGCGACGTCCGGAACCATGGTAGGCCACCTAAAGCACTCTCACATGAAGGCCAGGGTCCGCAGGGAGCCCGGGTGGCAGGCAAGCCTGGAGGAATTGGCCCACTTCAGGACCGAGGAGCGGGCAGCGTCAGGCATGAACATCCAGTTATCTGGGCCCTGCGCTTTCCAACCTGTTTCCGATACCCCAGCTGAGTGCCGTCGCCAGGCACAGGGTGGGAAGGATGGTCTCGGGTTCCGCTGGGGTAGCTGTGGGGTTATAGTGGCGAGACAGAGCATCTGGCTTGACGTTCTTGGACCCCGGCCGATAGGAGAGGGAAAAGTTGAACCAGGTAAACAGCAGGGCCCATCTCGCCTGCCTGGAGTTGAGGTGCTTGGCGGTGCAGAGATACTCCAGGTTGTTGTGGTTGGTCCACACAATGAACGGATGTTCCGCCCTTTTGAGCCAGTGCCTCCATTCCTCCAATGCCATCTTCACTGCGAGAAGATCCCGATTCCCCACATCGTAATTCCTCTCTGTGGCAGTAAGGCGGTGGGTGAAGTAGGCGCAGGGATGCTGCTTAAGGTCCAGGGCAGAACGGTGAAACAGAACAGCCCCCACTCCGACATCCGAAGCATCGGCCTCCACCACGAACTAGCGGGAAGGGTCCGGATGAGCAAGGAGAATCCCAAAACCACGGGGATCTGGGACCATGCAGCAGGAACTGAATGGTCTCGCTGTGATTCCCTGACACACGTAGGTTGATGGGAGTGGTGTTATGGATGACCTGACCTGTAGAGTCCAACGCTCTAACATCCACGGGAATGGAGAGGGGTTGAGTGGGGATGTTCAGCTCGGGAAGCCAGTGTTGCGTCCGAAAAGCTCTCATCGGCCCCAGAGTTAATGGGGACCCGGAGAGATTTGGACTGGTTTCCCCACAGCAGAATGACATGAAATGGGGTGTGAGTAAGGAAAGCAGAAAAGTTCCCATATGGCCCACCAGAGTACTCGCTCCTACCAGTGAGCCTGGTCTTTTACCGGGCATGAGGACACAAAATGACCAAAAGTCCCGCAATACAGACAGCTCCTTGTGCTGATCTGGTGTTGCCGTTCCGCTGGCGACACCCCAGCCCTGCCTAGTTGCATGGGCTCGGGAAACAGTGCCTCGGCCCTCCTCGGTGACTCTCGAGGACCGTCGGGGACTTCTGGGATGACTCTGAGGCGAGTGGAATCGAATTTCCTCTCCATCCGTCGTTCTCGCAATCGCTCATCGATGCGGATGGTCAAAGCAATGAGGAAGACATTGGGTAACTCCCGAGCTGCAAGCTCGTTCTTAACCTCCTCCGAGACGCCATGCAGTAACACATCGAACAGTGCTTCCGGGTTCCATGTACTCTCCGCTGCCAACGTACGGAAATCTACCGCATAGTCGGCCACAGTGCGGGCGTCCTGCCGGAGCTGGATTAGCTTCCAGGCAGCTTCTCTCCCGGAGAACGGAGCATCAAAGACCTTCCTCACCTCTCCCACGAACCCCTCCAGGCTTGCGCATATGGCCGGCTACTGTTCCCATACTGAGGTTGCCCAGATGAGAGCCCTTCTATACATCAGCGTGATGAGGTAGGCTATTTTGGAGCGATCCGAGGGGAAGGAGGAGGGCTAAAGCTCAAAAATGAGGGCGCTAGAAATGCCCGACAGGTGCTCTGCTCTCCATTAAAGCATTCCAGAGGCCGTAACTGGGGCTCCCAGGAAGGTGGAGTGGCCGGTGGGGCGGCGCTGCTAACCGCGTGTTGCTGAGGGGCGGTGGGGCTACCACCGTGGCAGGCTGCCCCCCAGACAACCCGCAGAATTGCGCCAATAGCATGTCCAACGCCCCGTCATGGCACTCAGCCAACATATGGACCCCCTCCATCAGCCCACAAAGCAATTCCTCGTGCCTACCAATGGAGGCTCCTTGGGAGGAGATGGCGTTTCGCAGCTGGTCCAGGTCTGCTGGGACAGTCATGGCCAGTGCGTACTATCAGGTATGAAGGTAAGACCCAGATGCAGACTACGTCGAATAAACAATTGATTAATTTTCCAACAGGGGCAGTGATAAGACAGGTCAAGGCAGGCAGGGGTCAGTAAACCAGAGGTAGGGCAACGGTACCAGGCAGCAGGCAGGCAGGCTCAGGGTCAGGGTAAGGCAGAGGTTGGTAATCCAGAGGGGGGCAAATGTACAGGTCGACAGGCAGGCTTAGGGTCAGGGTCAGGGGCAGGCAGAGTGGTCAGGCAGGCGAGCTCGGAGTCAGGACAGGTAAGGGTCAAATCCAGGAGGGAGAGAAAAGAGAGACTGGAAAAAGCAGGAGCTGAGACACAAAACGCTGGTTGACTTGACAAACAAGACAAACTGGCAACAGATAAACAGAGAACACAGGTATAAACACACAGGGGATAATGGGGAAGATGGGCGACACCTGGAGGGGGTGGAGATAATCACAAAGACAGGTGAAACAGCTCAGGGTGTGACAATAAAAACATTTTAAAAACTTGAATCAATGAGCCCAATCAGTCCTCCATAACAACAGAGTAGGGCTGGCTAATAAGTCCTTAGTTTTGAGGTTATGCTCAGGTTAAACAATTTGGCTAATATATACTTCCAAGTCCTATTCTTGAAGATCAAGGGGTATAACATTTATTGGAATGACTGGAATTCAGACTTTGGTTTTTAATGTGAAGATATCATTTAATCGTATTATTATATGAAGTAGAAAGTGATGGTTTGGAAGAAGCCTACATAACCAACCCATAAAGCAAAATGTAACATCCATATATGTCCAGCTATGTAAACTTTAACATTGATTTACCCTGCAATAGATGTCATTCAATTGGTAACATACATTTTTGTCTTCTTCTAATGCCTTTTAAGGGGAAAGTAATCTAAAAGTACCTGAATGTAGTCAGATTACGCTACTGAGTTTGGGTAATCCAAATTTGGACAGGTAACTAGTAACTGTAACAGATTGCATTTAGAAAGTAACCTACCCAAGCCTGCACATCTGTGTAAATTGCAGTAAATCTCAGCTTTGTAAAAAAATACACTCAAGAAAAACTATCATAGAGAATCAGGAATAAGATTGAAACAGAATAATATACCCCACCAACATTAGACAGCTATACAGAAAATCCTCCTTTACTGAGTAAAAATATGCATTATAGGTAAGGGAATGCTACAGACTTTGTGGTGATACAGAAAGATCAGCGCACCTCACATCGAGAGGTTGTGTTTTCAATTCCCAGAATGGGTAATATTTTAGTTGAACAGCGTACCACTTACTTTAAAACAACCATAACATTATTTTAATTATAATGGTTTGTGACCATCAGGGACATCAAGTGACGTCCTGACAACTGGTCAAATAAATGTCTTGAGAACATCTTACAAAAATCCTGACACAGTCCTCACCCTTATGGAAAAAACACGACTGCGTGGCCAATTACGACTCCAACACCATCATTAAGTTTGCTGACGACACAACAGTGGTAGGCCTGATCACCGACAATGATGAGACAGCCTATAGGGAGGAGGTCAGAGCCCTGGCAATGTGGTGCCAGGACAACAACCTCTCCCTCAATGTGAGCAAGACAAAGGAGCTGATCGTGGACTACAGGAAAAGGTGGGCCGAACAGGCTGCCATTAACATCGACGGGGCTGTAGTGGAGCGGGTTGAGAGTTTCAAGTTCCTTGGTGTCCACATCACCAACAAACTATCATGGTCCAAACACACCAAGACAGTCGTGAAGAGGGCACGACAACACCTTTTCCCCCTCAGGAGACTGAAAATATTTGGCATGGGTCCCCAGATCCTCAAAAGGTTCTACAGCTAACACCATCGAGAGCATCCTGACCGGTTGCATCACCGCCTGGTATTGCAACTGCTCGGCATCTGACCATAAGGCCCTATAGAGGGTAGTGTGTACGGCCCAGTACATCACTGGGGCCAAGCTACCCGCCATCCAGGACTTATATAATAGGCAATGTCAGAGGAAAGCCCAAAAACTTGTCAGACTCCAGTCACCCAAGTCATAGACTGTTTTCTCTGCTACTGCACGGCAAGCGGTACCGGAGCGCCAAGTCTAGGACCAAAAGGCTCCTTAACAGACTGCTGAACAATTAATCAAATGGCCACCGGACTATTTACATTGACACACCCCTTCCATTTGTTTTGTACACTGCTGCTACTCGCTGTTTATTATCTATGCATAGTCACTTCACCCCCACCTACATGTACACATTACCTCGACTAACCTATACCCCTGCACATTGACTCGGTACCGGTACCCCCTGTATATAGCCTCGTGATTGTTATTTTATTGTGTTACTTCTTATCATTTTTTACTTTAGTTTATTTGGTAAATATTTTCTTAACTCTTCTTGAACTGCGCTGTTGGTTAAGGGCTTTTAAGTAAGCATTTCACGGTAAGGTCTACACTTGTATTCGGCGCTTGTGACAAATAAAGTTTGATTATATTTTTTGTATTCAATGTAAGATGTGCTGCTGGGGCTTATTGTTGCCTAGTTTTGTCAATGCTATCTATGTGTGGTAGTATGAATTTCTACTTAAAAGGGCATGCCCATTTCCATGGTATTTTGCTCTTTAAAAAAAAACATAAAAACTAAACTCAAAGACCTGCTCCTGATTCCGACTCCAGCCATGCCTGCCCCTGCCTCCCACCTATTTCATAACTTATAATTTCACTGGCATGGCTGTGAGAAGTTTACAGTAAATCAGCAGTGTCATGATTCTGTAATACATTAAAATGTTGCTGGTTGAAACCAGCCAATGTTGGATTAGTGTTGTTGTATCATTGTATTATTAAAGTTAATGATTTATTGTGGCCTTACAGTAGTTCACTTTAGTTGGCCTATGAGCTGTTCTTCTCCCCACTTTCATTGTGTTTTCTTTAATAGCTGTAGGACACATAATACAATCTTTAAATAAAATTGTGCTATCTAGAACCTAACATTTTTGGTTCCAGGTAGAACACCTTTGGGTTCCATGAAAAAACCTTTCCACAGAGGGTTGTACGTGGAACCCAATAGAGTTCTACTGTACCTAAAATCAAAAATGGTTCTACCTGGAACCAAAAAAGGTCATCCTATGTGGCCAGCCAAAGAACCCTTTTAGAACCCTTTTACCTAAGAGTGTAGTAACGAGAGAGAAAGTCTTCAGATCTCATGTCTCCAAGAAAATGTACCTTTTAGGCAGTTCTCTGATGTCATTGTCGTATTGTGACAAAGGCAACCTAAATAGGCTACTTTGCTCCAGATGTTTATTGGGAGAAAAAAGACAGTTGTGAGTGGTCCATTGACTGACTGCGCGCCTGGCTGCATGGCTGGCTGCTTGGTCGTACAGTATGTGCTCTTCAGTGGAAAGCTGTTGTTTAACCAAGATATACTGAGAAAGTCCCTCACAGGGCACCATTTATCATTGTTCAGCCACTGAATGAGGAAGTGAGGCACTGAAGGGTGTCAATCCAACTTGAGCAATAGTTGATTTAGGAAAATTAATTCAGAGCGTGTATGCAACATGTGTCCATTTGACAGTATGCCAAAATAGCTCAAGTTTAGCAGGTGATGTCTTGTCTTGTTCACAACATAGAAACATATCCATCATAAATGGTATATTGTCCTCCTCACAGAGTTGATATGGAGATAGCTAGAATCATGTAGTGATTTACAAATCTGTGGCAAGGAGGTAAAGCGCTTGCCTAAGTGTTGTCCATGTGCGCTTGAGAACAATGGCTGACGTCTATGGGTGAGAAGATGACAGACTGGATTCTCAGGGAGAGTATATAGTATACTCTGCCATGGGTATTATGATACTTGGAAACAGGGGAGCGCTTCTTGGTGAAAGACAGCATCATTCAGTGTTTTTTAGCTAGCTTTGGGTATTGTCTTTCATTATTTGCTTCAGAGTCCAACGGCAGATACTGCTCAGGTGCATTACAAATAATAGTTTGCTCTGTGAAGGAAATGATCCCCACAGGCATCACACACTTACTCTACATGTATGAAATCCTCTGTGTCATGCAGTACTCTATTTTAGCCTACATTAGCATGTCACTCATACAGTAACTGATTTGCCATAACTTGTTTTTTAAGTAATTTGTCATCCGTGAAGGAGTTCATCTTTCTTGGGGAGGAAGAGGGGATTTCCCAGTTCTAGTTCCTTCTAAACTATCAATATGAACATCCTCCTCAGTGTCCTCTCATTAGGCATCATGACCATATAAAACATTACAGAACACCTACTGATTAACTGTTGATCAAAAAGAATGCAGGTCTCAGACAGCCGCACGGAGACTCAAACTAGTTTATCGAGCAACTAAACAAACCATAAACTCTATGTCTAAAAACAGCTCTCGCTTTTAAGTAAGCAAGGCAAAAAGGTAGTGCATTACAGTGAATAACAAAACGTAGTGGGAAACTTGAATTTTTTGCAGTTAATGTATTTGGCATAGTGTGGAGCAATTTATGTCATTTATGTAATTTGGTTAAAGTCCACTGTTACCTGTCTCGTATAGCTACTTGTAGGAGTCGTTTTACAGCTGTGTTTCTGTATTATCAGTACAATTTGGTTATCAGGATATGTACTGTATATTGATTGATATCAACGTACTTCCTTTGAACCGGTTCCTTTGAACCCTTTTTTCGGTATTTGCTAAGTATTTACTCACTCAGACCTAGTGTATAGCCTTCCCACACTGGGAAGAACCAGGACAGTTGAAGACCAAAACTCTACAGATCTATTAACATATTCCACCCCAAATCTTCTGTTGCTGACCATTATATGAAGACTAACAGCTGTGCAAGCCTTTTCACAAACTTTACTAAGTGATTCATTCAAGATGTCCGAAGTAACCCAAGTTTTACTCCTGGAGATGGGGCTATATAGTGTCTTATATCCTCACCCGTGTTATACCCTAGACTTGTTGATCTCGTGGCAGTGGGATTGAGTGGGGAGTAGAAGTGCAAGGGAAGTGCACAGCCACTGGAGCAGGCAGCTCATGTTTGTTTTAGCAGGTCCTGGCCTGCTGCAGCTCTCTGGAGAGGTGGCATGTACACACAGGCCAAAGAAACTAGCACAGCCCTCACTAGGCCTGGCACACACACACACACACACACACACACACACACACACACACACACACACACACACACACACACACACACACACACACACACACACACACACACACACACACACACACACACACACACACACACACAGTCACACACTGCTCCGGGTAATCTCATGATACTGCCCTCACACCTCACAAACATGTGCATGCACTCACACACACACACTCCATCCCATCTAGAACATATTTTAATATTATCACATTCATTACCTCCTGTCTAGACAGAGGTACTATCTTGATCAGATATGTTCATCAATGTCTGAGGAGAACTTGACTATATCCTGATGAACACATTGAGTCCTGATGCCACTGAATTTGGGAATGTTTCCTCATACAGTATTTAGATACAGTATGATAAGGCAGAGACAGTCAATCATTTTTGTTTCAACGACTGATTATCCATTTTGATATTAGCTTTTCAATCTAAGTGAGAGCTTCTGCTGGCTTCTCATGGTGCTTCGGTTGCCTCCTTGTGGTCGTAAGGAGAAAAGAGATCATACCGATGTTGCTTGCCAAATTTAGATTGGCTCAACCCCCTGATATTGTATGTTTAAAGCCCCTTATACAATTTACACTTCCACTAATGACGTTGACTACAACCTTTGGGCTGAAACAGATACATTAGCTTTACCTTGTGGGCATCCTGAGGAAATTCCCTCTTAGCTCAGCAACATCATGTTACCCCCTCACTGCTCTCCAGCAAGTGTGTGCATGTGACATGGAGACAGGGGCTGAAAGCGGGATTAAGATGGTGAATGAGAGAGAGAGAGATAGAGAGAGAGGGTGCGTGCACGCACCCGTTCATGTCTGTGTAATTGACATAGTAAATTACGATGTTAAGAGTTCCATTTTCCTCACGGTTCGTACTTTTCCCATGTCATCCTCATTTCTGATACCATCACAAAAGAAATCTGTGCTGTCCAAGTTTCATTTATATTTCACTCTCAGAAATTATATTCATCCGTTGTTCATATATTGAACCATCCGTTCCAGCAAACTCCTCTGCTTTGTTGAGGGTGTAAGGATTTCTAAATGTAGATTTTACATGTGAGAGAGGAATAAAGTACATTGTCCTCGACCTACAGAGTGATTCTAATGAGGTGTCATGTTAAATGGACTTGACATTGACTAGTAGAGATACAGGAAGATAAGTATCACATTCTTAGTTTTTTTCTAGAGTCATCAGTATCCCTACACAGGAGCAGTGCCTTCAGAAAGTATTAATCATCCTTAACTTATTCTACATGTTACAGCCTGAATTCAAAATGGATTAAATAGATTTTGTTTTCACCCATCTACACACAATACCCCATTATGACAAAGAGAAAACATGTTTTTAGACATTTTAGCAAATTTATTGAAAATTAAATAAATAAATATCTAATTTACATAAGTATGCACATGCCTGAGTCAATTCTTTGTAAAAGCACCTTTGACAGCGATAACAGCTGTGAGTCTTTCTGGGTAAGACTCTAGGAGCTTTCCACTCCTGGATTGTGCAATATTTGCCCATTATTTGTAGATTTTTTTTATCAAGCTCTGTCAAATTGGTTGTTGATCATTCCCAGAGATTTTCAAGCAGATTTAAGTCAAAACTTTAATTCGGCCACTCAGGAACGTTCACTGTCTTCTTGGTAAGCAAGTCCAGTGTAGATTTGGCCTTGTGTTTTAGGTTATTGTCCTGCTGAAAGGTGAATTAATTTACCAGTGTCAGGTGGAAAGCAGACTGAACCAGGTTTTCCTCTAGGATTTTGCCTGTGCTTAGTTCCATTCTATTTATTTTTTATCCTGAAAAACTCCCCAGTCCTTTAACTCTTACAAGCATACCCATAACATGACGCAGCCACCACTATGCTTGAAAATGTGGAGAGTGGTCCTCAGTAATGGGTTGTATTGGATTTGCCCCAAACATAAAATGTTGTATTCAGGACAAAAAGTGAATTGCTTGCCACATTTAAAAATATATATTTTAGTGCCTTGTTGCAACAGGATGCATGTTTTCAAATATATTTATTCTGTACAGGCGTCCTTCTTTTCACTCTGTCAGTTTCTTTATAGTTACTGGGTTTATTGATACACCACCCAAAGTGTAATTAATAACTTCACCATGCTCAAAGGTGTATTCCATTTGTTTATTTGTTTTTTACCCATCTAGCAATAGGAGCCCTTCTTTGCAAGGTATTGGAAAACTTCCCTTTGTGGTTGAATCTGTGTTTAAAATGCACTGCTCGATGCAGGGACCTTACAGATAATTGTATGTGTGTGGAACAGAGATGAGGTAGTCATTAAAAAATGTTATGTTAAACACTATTATTGCACACAGAATGAGTCCATGCAACTTATGTGATTTGTTAAGCACATTTTTACTCCTGAACTTATTTAGGCTTGCCATAACAAAGGGGTTGCATACTCACTGACTCAAGACATTTCAACTTTTAATTTTTATTAATTTGTAAACATTTTGAAAATGTGTGTGCGTGTGTGTGTGTGTATGTGCGTGCATGTGTGTGTGCGTGTCTGGGTATGTATGTGCATGTGTCAGTCTAAGAGGCCAATGAGCATCTTCCTTTGTGAAATCAGAAAGCTACTTCTGAGAGACACAATCTCAGTGTTACAATACAGTTACACTCAAAATACATAATGGTGAATATAAATGTTATTTGTAATCAAAGCGCCTCATTTTGCTTAAAGCCACAGAACACCTCTGTGATCCTTTGAAATCCTCTCTATAACAGCTTCTTTGCATCAGCTATCTAAACGAAGCCATACTTTGCATCAGTCAGTGCACTCATTCAAAAGCCATGGGAAGAAAATAGAATGAACAGTGATAGCTTTTAGACATGGGCGTAGAAGTAGCTGGAACTACATAATTATCTCACCATGACAATGTAAGTTAAAACGTATTCATTATGTTCTAGTTCTGGTAAAAAATAATAGCTATAGGTAACATATCAGGAAGATTACAATGGATATCTCAAAGCCTGGAAATGTTGATTATATGTGTCTTTTAGACACTATTGCAAGTGTAGCCTATTAATCTGTCTGCCTTTGCAGGCAGTAAGCCAAAGTGTTGGTCATAACTGTCTACTACAAATGACAGATCATTGAAAATGTGTTTACTCTGTTGTTTTCCTCAGTCTAGCTAGCGATGGAATTTAATTGTATTTAAATAGGAAAAATAAGAACTCCCAGATGAAGATAATGCTGATGGATGCAGACATTATACGATTGATCGTCACATTTTTAAGAGAACAAACTGCTATGAAAGGGAACATGATGTCTCGTACTGCATTGGTGGTCAATCAACCTCTAAGTATATGCAGGTGTTTCCTATGCATTTCCTGATATATCTAGTAGACTTGCTTAGTTCAGTTTCAGGGATGGTTTTGATGTGCTTTATGCTATTTTGGTGTGATGGCTGCAAAGAAGAAACCTTTACTTGTCAGTGTTCCAAACGGGAAATTATTTGGCTTTTTACCTAAACCTGCAAACACCATCAGATAGAATTCATAACAAGCAGTGCACTGGGTTAGTCAGATTTGATGAAATATAAAATAGAACAGATTAACTTGAAAGACATTCACTGTCATGGGATGGGTTGCCAAAAATAACTAACTGAATGCCACACCCCTAATAAGCCACAAGTATGACAAAATGTGTAGAATTGCAGGAAATTAGCTTTTAAACAGCAACAGTTTCTCTCAGCCTCATGGCAAAATGTGTAGAATAGCATGAGATTAGCTGTAAAATGGCAATTTTTATCTTTGCCCCATGCATCAACATTTCTACAGGCTTTACGAGGGGAAGAACTGTTTCATGTACAATATTGTGCAGCAATACTTACTCTGTTGTAATCTTGTTTGAATATAAAGAATGTAAAGGAAACAGTAACTATTAATAGTTACTATTTGAATGGATAATGTGGATTTGAATGGATAATTTGAATGGATAATTTGAACTATTTGAATGGATAATTTGAACTATTTGAATGGATAATTTGAATGGATAATGTGGATAATAAAACATTTATCGCAAATTCTCATAGTCCTTATGTACGTACCTTTCAAGTAAAATACACTGCTCAAAAAATAAAGGGAACACTTAAACAACACAATGTAACTCCAAGTCAATCACACTTCTGTGAAATCAAACTGTCCACTTAGGAAGCAACACTGATTGACAATAAATTTCACATGCTGTTGTGCAAATGGAATAGACAAAAGGTGGAAATTATAGGCAATTAGCAAGACACCCCCCAAAACAGGAGTGATTCTGCAGGTGGTGACCACAGACCACTTCTCAGTTCCTATGCTTCCTGGCTGATGTTTTGGTCACTTTTGAATGCTGGCGGTGCTCTCACTCTAGTGGTAGCATGAGACGGAGTCTACAACCCACACAAGTGGCTCAGGTAGTGCAATTCATCCAGGATGGCACATCAATGCGAACTGTGGCAAAAAGGTTTGCTGTGTCTGTCAGCGTAGTGTCCAGAGCATGCAGGCGCTACCAGGAGACAGGCCAGTACATCAGGAGACGTGGAGGAGGCCGTAGGAGGGCAACAACCCAGCAGCAGGACCGGTACCTCCGCCTTAGTGCAAGGAGGTGCACTGCCAGAGCCCTGCAAAATGACCTCCAGCAGGCCACAAATGTGCATGTGTCAGCATATGGTCTCACAAGGGGTCTGAGGATCTCATCTCGGTACCTAATGGCAGTCAGGCTACCTCTGGCGAGCACATGGAGGGCTGTGCGGCCCCACAAAGAAATGCCACCCCACACCATGACTGACCCATCGCCAAACCGGTCATGCTGGAGGATGTTGCAGGCAGCAGAACGTTCTCCACGGCGTCTCCAGACTCTGTCACGTCTGTCACATGTGCTCATGTGCTCAGTGTGAACCTGCTTTCATCTGTGAAGAGCACAGGGCGCCAGTGGCGAATTTGCCAATCTTGGTGTTCTCTGGCAAATGCCAAACGTCCTGCACGGTGTTGGGCTGTAAGCACAACCCCCACCTGTGGACGTCGGGCCCTCATACCACCCTCATGGAGTCTGTTTCTGACCGTTTGAGCAGACACATGCACATTTGTGGCCTGCTGGAGGTCATTTTGCAGGGCTCTGGCAGTGCACCTCCTTGCACTAAGGCGGAGGTACCGGTCCTGCTGCTGGGTTGTTGCCCTCCTACGGCCTCCTCCACGTCTCCTGATGTACTGGCCTGTCTCCTGGTAGCGCCTGCATGCTCTGGACACTACGCTGACAGACACAGCAAACCTTTTTGCCACAGTTCGCATTGATGTGCCATCCTGGATGAATTGCACTACCTGAGCCACTTGTGTGGGTTGTAGACTCCGTCTCATGCTACCACTAGAGTGAGAGCACCGCCAGCATTCAAAAGTGACCAAAACATCAGCCAGGAAGCATAGGAACTGAGAAGTGGTCTGTGGTCACCACCTGCAGAATCACTCCTGTTTTGGGGGGTGTCTTGCTAATTGCCTATAATTTCCACCTTTTGTCTATTCCATTTGCACAACAGCATGTGAAATTTATTGTCAATCAGTGTTGCTTCCTAAGTGGACAGTTTGATTTCACAGAAGTGTGATTGACTTGGAGTTACATTGTGTTGTTTAAGTGTTCCCTTTATTTTTTTGAGCAGTGTACATCTCATCTAATGGATCTTGGTGAACACTGACATGTTTAGAGTGTAAAAGAGTGTACTAGTCAAGCTCTAAATCAATGTCAGTGGAGCGTTGGTGACACTGGGACCACTCAGGGAAACCTGTGGTTGGAAGAGATGTGACATCACTTGAGGTTTTATAGCGGCTGCTATAAAGCAAGTCACTGAAGCCCATCACTCACTATGGTTCTGTTTCAAACTCAGATCCTATTAAGAAAAGTCAAGCAAGTGAACAAATGACAGAGCTTGAGATATCTGACAGCCGTAGAGCTGGGAGAAATGTAAGTACATATTCCTTTCAAAAATTGAATCGAAATTGAAATTAGAAATGTTGACACATCAACTCATGAATGAATTAATTTATCTGACCAAATGTTGTGCTATATTCCAAAACATGATATTGTACTTGTTATCAATTTATCAAATGTTGCCAAACAGAATAATTTAGATTTTTTAATACAGCATGCTAACATATTATTGCATGGAAAGTAATAGCAAGTGACTCAGTGTCAATTAGCCTACCTGACCAGTCCAACTGACCAGTCATCATACAGTACGTACTGTATGTGGGCGCTGTAAAAATGTGCACAGTATTGTACAAGTCCATATGATTACTACAAGATAACAGCACTGAGAACTATGGCATGAGAATGAGCATTTTGCACATTGTCATTGAGGGTCAAAAGTTGGGGTCAGAAGTTGAGGGTCATAATTGATACAACATGCCCTACAGAAAAAGGATTTTCTACTTAGTATTTGCTGAGTCAACCTTTCAGGTCGTGTGGCGACATGTTTCAGGTCAGTCTTGATGGATAGTTTTCTCCAAGCTTCCTCACCGTTTTGCACTCTAGTGTCATGGTTAAGATGATTTACCGTGGTTTTCGACCTAGAAAGTTTTTATAAAGCAGCAATACGTTAGGAGATGTAATACTTTGGCCAGTATAAAAGGAAAAAAAGAGTAGGCCTCTGTTTGGACAGAAGGATTTTTACATTCTTTAATCAGAGACAGGGATGGTGTTTAAGTAGCACTTCAAACCAAATCCTAATTTGAGATCCACAATTGTAACTAGAGTAACTGTGTACTTCAGCATATTGACGTGTGGTAAAAGTGCTAAAATCAATGTTGTCAGAATCACTGGAGAAAGCGTTATGTTGAAGCCCCTTTGGAAACAGGAAGGCAATCATTTGGAGGTTGGTCTTCATGTTGCCTATAATCTTGATATGCAAACGGCACAAGTGCCACACCACTGTAAAACACATCACAGCTGCGTTGCTTCCTCTTTTGTACAGCTCAGAATTGTGTGTGTGCCTGAGTGTGTTTGGCGTGCGTGCCTGAGTGTGTTTGGCGTGCGTGCATGCGCGTGAGTTGTTTGTGTTTATGAGGAATAGGACTGAAATCATGTTTTTTTTAATGTTCTCTTAGATCGCCTTATTTAATATCAAATATTTTTTTTCTTTTTCATATTAAATGTGGACACCCCCTCACACACTCGCTCAATCTAATTTCCATTTGTACAGTTTCTGGTTGCTCCAGTTACATTGAGAGTTTATATTCACCAATAGGTAGTGGAATATAAGAATGCATTATTTAAAAAAATAATGAAGGTCCTCCAAACGTATCAAATTCAGCATTTTACAGTGCATTCGGAAAGTATTCAGACCCCTTGACTTTTTCCACATTTTGTTACGTTACAGCCTTATTCTAAAATGGATTAAATCGTTTTTTTCCTCATCAATCTACACACAATCCACCAATACTGACAAAGCAAAAACAGTTTTTTAGACGTTTTTACAAATTTATATTTAAAAAAAGCAATTGCCAGGGATTACATCCTCGAGTCTTCTTGGGTATGACGCTACTAGTTTGGCACACCTGTATTTGGGGAGTTTCTTCCATTCTTCTCTGCAGATCCTCTCAAGCTCTGTCAGGTTTGATGGGGAGCGTTGCTGCACAGCTATTTTCAGTTTCTCTCTAGAGATTTTCAATCAGGTTCAAGTCCGGGCTCTGGCTGGGCCACTCAAGGACATTCAAAGACTTGTCCTGAAGCCACTCCTCTGGAGCAGGTTTTCATCAAGGGTCTCTCTGTACTTTGCTCCATTCATCTTTCCCCCGATCCTGACTAGTCTCCTAGTACCTGCCACTGAAAAAAATCCCCACAGCATGATGCTGCCACCACCATGCTTCACCATAGAGATGGTGCTAGGTTTCCTCCAGAGATGGTGCTAGGTTTCCTGGAGCTCTGTCAGTGACCATCGGGTTCTTTGTCACCTCCCTGACCAAGGCCCTTCTCCCCTGATTGCTCAGTTTGGCCAGGCGGCCAGCTCTAGGTGGTTCCAAACTTGTACTATTTAATAATGATGGAGGCCACTGTGTTCTCGGGGACCTTCAATGATTCAGAGATTTTTTTTGTACCCTTCCCTAGATCTGTGCCTCAACACAATCCTGTCTCTGAGTTCTACGGACAATTCTTTCGACCTCATGGCTTGGTTTTTGCTCTGACGTGCACTGTCAACTGTGGGACCTTACATAGACAGGTGTGTACCTTTCCAAATCATGTCCAATCAATTGAATTTACCACAAGTGGACTCCAATCAAGTTGTAGAAAGATTTCAAGGATGATCAATGGAAACAGGATGCACCTGAGCTCAATTTCCAGTCTCATAGCAAAAGGTCTGATATTTCTAATACTTATGTAAATAAGGTGTTCTGTTTTCTTTTTTTTAATACATTTGCAAAAATCTCCAAAAATCTGTTTTCGCATTGTCATTATGGGGTATTGTGTGTAGATTGATGAGTGAAAAACATAATTGTATCAATTTTAGAATCATTTTACGAATGCACTGTATTCCGTTTCACAGCTATATAGCTAATGCTTTACCTTCTGTTGGTTGGTTCTAATGGTTTGACCTCTGAGTAATGCTGCGTGCCATAGCTTCCTTTCCCACTGACATGCATGCTATACATGTGGTTACTGCTTGTCAGAGCCCACAGCTTTCTCGGGGGCTGCATGAGGTCTGTTTGACTACAGTACAGACACACTTAGTGTAATTAAAGTGATAGTTCACTTTTTAAGTTTATGCTTATCATTCGACTTGCCTAAAGTTTTACTGTAAGTTAGTTAGCTGGTTATTTAGTATAGTTTCACTGTTTGGATGAAACAACAACTCCATACTGTAGTTAATGTGGAAAATGATCAACAATTCAGTAATATGAAGTTACTCATTGATCCTACTCCAGGTGAAACAACACATTCAGAATTATCTACTACAATGGGATGAGTTACAGTCTTTTGCACCACAGTAAGTTAAGTGTAAAAAAATTCTTATTTACAATGACAGCCTACCGGGGAACAGTGGGTTAACTGCCCGACAGATTTTTCCCTTGTCAGCTCAGGAATTAGATTCAGCAACCTTTTGATTACTGGCCCAACGCTCTAACCACTATGCTACCTGCCGCCCCTTGGTCTGCTAGTAATTGGGCCTTATAGAGTTGAATAATAATGTGAATGTAATTTAAAATTGTTATTTGGTTAAAAAGTTAAATCAGCTGACTGCTCCTGGAGTCAGTGTAATTTACTGTGGTGGGGGGTAAATCAATCATGTTTTGATTTAGATTTGGAGAGGAAAGTGGCAGAACTCGATCCAGCTGACAACACAAGCCAAGTGCTTACAGTATACAGCCAGCTCTGAAACCATAGGGCCTTACTCTCTGCATTATAGATCATCATCAGTCTCTAGACACCTGACAACAGGAAAAGGGTTCCCACGGTTTCACACACCTTGGTCACACACGTGCACAGACAAACATTGTCTTATTGTATGTGACAGTGATTTTTAAAGGCACAGTTTAAAAAATATATTCAAACCTGGGGAAAAGTATAAGTCAAAGGCAAGGTATGATATTCTTTCCGGTGTCAATCAAATTTGTATGAAATAAGTTACATTTTTATGGACCAATTTACAAAGCCTAAAAACCATGATTTTTCATCTACAGATGCCTTGGTTGAGTAATGTCTAACTTCTGAACCTTTTGATTAATTATGTCACTGAGAAAGATCAGGGAGTGTGTCTGATAGTGAGTCAAAGTTATCATAAATGTGCATTAAATATCTACTGGTTCATATCATTAAGAGAAGATTATTAATTAAAAACAAATTCATTAAGTGAGAGTTGACGAAGGGAATAGATGTGAACTGGTAACAGTTAAACTTCCAAAATATCCTTTTCAACAATGATAACAGAGCTGCTCACAATTTATGACTCAAAAGTATTTTTCGTTCACGCTTAGTCCATTGATCAAATTCTGAATACGTTGTCATTAATGACATGCCTATGGGAAAATTCCTCCCTCTATTTACAATGTCTCAACATTAAATTCTCTATAGCTTATTCTAGTCGATCAAATTGACAAGTAAATTGTTTGTAAAAAGATGACAGTTTATATAGCAAGTGAGTATGTGCTGTTCTCATGTTGTTGAAAATATTTGTTTCACAATGGAAGTGCGTTTCAAATTCCAACTTGGCCTACTTAAAGAGGCCACCACACTCATTTCAAGCTAATACATGCAGAATGTCTGAGGTAGCATGCGTTTCGGTCTGTCTTAGTGCCTACAGACATACGGTTTTCTGGGTGTAGCACACTTGAGCTTGAGCTTCAACTTTTGTTTCTATTATGTTCCTTCCTGTTCTCTTACCCAATCAGAACCACTATCAGTGGAGCAAATCACATCTATGATACCTCTTATTAAAGAGTTTTTACATAACTTTTGTTTCTAGGGGTGCTCTCAAGCCAAAAGCTGTATCCTAAATGGACAAAAATACTGTCTTGAAATTACCTCAGGACAGAAAAGGGCACACCTCCCCACCACACCCATGAAGCAATCAATAAGAAATTGAACCTACATTCTTAAAGAGCAATCAATGAATAATATTTAAAAATTTATTTATAGGGGACAATGCACATTAATCAACACCAATATTACAGTAATGCAACATCCATGTAAATGTGCCGGGGTTAGCCAAAAGGTCATTTGCACCCGTAGTCCCAGGGCAGATAACTACAGGTCTGTAGTTGCAGACTCAACCCTTGCTGCCCTGATGACACACGGATATAAGCTAACTGCCAGTTTCTCCTTTCTGTGATTGGCTCTATAGCTCCGTCCTCAGGGCTGCCTGATGAAAAGCCATACCAGGAGGTGCGAGTCTGAGACCCAGTCTCAGACGAGGAAACGAGGTTGCTGATGAGGAAACGAGGACTTCATCTCCACAATGCCAAGACAGTGCCCCCTAGAGTGGTGAGGGAATCATAACAAGAACTATGAATTTTGTGTATTTATATTTCTACTTATTATGCAAGACAGCAGCTATTAAATGCAAGGCAGCAGCAAAATTAAGGCAGTTATCCAATTTTAAAAACATTACAATACACTCACAGGTCCAGGAGTCCTGCGATCGCTGCTGCTGCTGCTGCTGCCCGTTACCATGCTGCTTGGTCCTTTTGTGGTGGGTTATTCTGTAACGTTCTTCGTCGGGTGAAAGAGAGGAGGACCAAGATGCAGCGTGGTGAGTATTCATTTTAATAGAATACTTGAACAAAACAAAAACAAAAAACCAACAAACAAACGACGACGAAACAGTCCCGTAACGTGAACACAAGTACACATAAAACAGGAACAATAACCCACAACCCACAATACAAAACAGGCTACCTAAATAGGGCTCCCAATCAGAGACAACGATAAACACCCGCCTCTGATTGAGAACCATATCAGGTCAAACACATAGAAATAGACAAACTAGACAAACAACATAGAATGCCCACTCATATCACACCCTGACCAAACAAAACATAGAAACATACAAAACAAACTATGGTCAGGGCGTGACAACTGTTTATTTTGAATCATATTTCCAGTCGCCTTGCCATGATTAAATGCTGTGATAAGTGCTTTCAGCTTCGCGCAAATGCTGCCATTAATCCTATACACTTCCTTATAAACTTGCTCACCGAGTCAGTGTATACGTCAATGTTATTATCGGAGGCTACCTGGAACATATCCCAGTATATGTGTTCGAAGCAATCTTGAAGCGTGGAATCTGATTGGTCAGACCAGCGTTGGATAGGCCTAAGCACGTGCACTTCCTGTTTTAGTTTCTGCCTATAGGAGGGAAGCAACAAGATGGAGTCATGGTCAGATTTGCCAAAAGGAGGTCGGGGGAGGGCCGTGTATGCATCGCAGAAGTTAGACTAGCAATGGCCGAGAGTGTTACTCGCTCGTGTACAACGAGCTGATATTATTTGTTCTCAGAAAAGATTTGTTAAAATCCCCAGCTACAATAAATGCAGCTTCAGGGTATACAGTTGAAGTTGGAAGTTTACATGCACTTAGGATGGAGTCATTAAAACTCATTTTTCAATCACTCCACAATGTTCTTGTTAACAAACTAGTTTTGGCAAGTCAGTCAGGACATCTACTTTGTGCATGACACAAGTAAATTTTCCAACAATTGTTTACAGACAGATTATTTGTCAATTGGAGGTGTACCTGTGGATGTATTTCAAGGCCTACCTTCAAACTCAGTGCCTCTTTGCTTGACATCATCGTAAAATTCAAAGGAAATCAGCCAAGACCTCAGAACAAAAATTTGTAGACCTCCACATGTCTGGTTCATCCTTGGGAGTACTTTCCAAACGCCAGAAGTTACCACGTTCATCTGTACAAACAATAGTACGCAAGTGTAAACACCATGGGACCACGCAGCCATCATACTGCTCAGGAAGGAGACGCATTCTGTCTCCTAGAGATGAACGAACTTTGGTACGAAAAGTGCAAATCAATCCCAGAACAACAGCAATGGACCTTGTGAAGATGCTGGAGGAAACAGGTACAAAAGTATCTATATCCACAGTAAAATGAGTCCTGTATCGATGTAACCTGAAAGGCCGCTCAGCAAGGAAGAAGGCACTGCTCCTAAACCACCATAAAAAAGCCAGACTACGGTTTGCAACTGCACATGGGGACAAAGATCGTACTTTTGGAGAAATGTCCTCTGGTCTGATGAAACAAAAATAGAACTGTTTGGCCATAATGACCATCGTTATGTTTGGAGGAAAAAGGGGGAGGCTTGCAAGCCGAAGGACATCATCCCACGGGGGTGGCAGCATCATGTTGTGGGGGTGCTTTGCTGCAGGAGGGACTGGTGCACTTCACAAAATAGATGGCATCATGAGAAATAAAAAATTATGTGGACATACTGAAGCAACATCTCAAGATATTAGTCAGGAAGTTAAAGCTTGGTCGCAAATGGGTCTTCCAAAAGGACAATGAGCCCAAGCATACTTCAAAAGTTGTGGCGAAGTAGCTTAAGGACAACAAAGTCAAGGTATTGGAGTGGCCATCACAAATCCCTGACCTCAACCCGTGGCCATCACAAATCCCTGACCTCAACCCTACCGAAAATGT
This sequence comes from Salvelinus namaycush, assembly GCF_016432855.1. Lineage (NCBI taxonomy): Eukaryota > Metazoa > Chordata > Actinopteri > Salmoniformes > Salmonidae > Salvelinus > Salvelinus namaycush. The sequence goes on from NC_052329.1 coordinate 29,431,766, forward strand.
GTGGGCAGACCTGAAAAAGCGTTGTGCGAGCAAGGAGGCCTACAAACCTGACTCAGTTAAACCAGCTCTGTCAGGAGGAATGGGCCAAAATTCACCCAACGTATTGTGGGAAGCTTGTGGAAGGCTACCTGAAATGTTTGACCAAAGTTAAACAATTTAAAGGCAATGCTACCAAATACTAATTGAGTGTATGTAAACTTCTGACCCACTGGGAATGTGATGAAAGAAATAAAAGCTGAAATAAATCATTCTGGCTACTATTATTCTGACATCTCACATTCTTAAAATAAAGTGGTGATCCTAACTGACCTAAGACAGGGACTTTTTTTACCAGGATTAAATGTCAGGAATTGTGAAATACTGAGTTTAAATGTATTTGGCTAAGGTGTATGTAAACTTCCGACTTCAACTGTATGGTTTACAGTTTGCATAAAGTCCAATGAAGTTCCTTGATGGCCGTCTTGGTATCCACTTGCGGTGGGATATACACGGCTGTGACGATAACTGAGGAGAGTTCTCTTGGGAGATAATATGGTCGGCATTTGACAGTGAGGAATTTTACGTCAGGTGAACAAAAGGACTTGAGTTCTTGTATGTTGTTACAATTACACTATGAGTCGTTAATCATGAAACATACACCATTGCCCTTCTTCTTACCGGAGAGATGTTTATTCCTGTCAGTGCAATCAATTAATTTGTTGTCCCTCTTTAGAACTGTGTGCTGTTGAGCTCAACTAGTTAGATTTGTCTCTGCCTCATTGTTCACGGCTCCTGTTCCTTCCTCTAATTTCTTAATTTACCTCTTTCTCCTGCCCCGTAGGGTGCATCCCAATTTATATATTTTGTTCCATTAGCTTCATGGATTTAACAGATACTGAAAATCCCGTTGGCTGTATGGACTCTGACTGTAACGTTCGTCTAAGTCGTTCTCCTCCTCAGACGAGGAGGAGCAAGGATCGGACCAACATGCAGCGAGGTATGTAGACATAATGATTTAATTAAATTGACAAGACGAACACTGACACGAAATATACTTGAATAAGCTACAAAACCAGAAACGATGTGAACAAACCTGAACGAGATAACATAACGCATGAACAGGAACGAACACATACACGAACACAAACGAAACAGTCCCGTGTGGTGCGACATACACAGACACAGGAACAATCACCCACAAACAAACAGTGAGAACAGCCTACCTTAATATGGTTCTCAATCAGAGGAAACGTCAAACACCTGCCTCTAATTGAGAACCATATCAGGCAACACATTTAACCCAACATAGAAACACATAACAAGGAATGCCCACCCCAACTCACGCCCTGACCAACTAAACACATACAAAAACAACAGAAAACAGGTCAGGAACGTGACACTGACAGCATATCCCCAGCTAGCCATGTTTCCATGAAAGAGAGTATGTTACAATCCCGGATATCTCTTTGGAAAGCAAAGTCAGTTCAAATGCCCTGGGAGGTGCAGATAAAGGATCTGCTTTGGGAATGTCTTATTCCTGGTCGTAGCGCTGGTTGTGCTGGTAAGTTGATGTCTCTCTGATATCCAATAGTTCTTCCCGGTTGTATGTAATAACACTTAAGGTGTTCTGGGCTAACAATGTAATAAATAATACATAAAAAACTAAATACTGCACAGTTTCCTAAGGACTCGAAGCGAAGCTGCCATCTCTATCAGCGCCATCTTGTCCAGGTGCGACCAAACTAGGGCCTGCAGGACCTGCCTTGTTGATAGGGCTGTTAAGAAGGCAGCTTATTATGGACAAACTTCTCCCCATCTTAGCTACTGTTGTATCAATGTTTTGACCATGACAATTTACAATCTAGGATTAATCCAAGCAGTTTAGTCACCTCAATTTGCTCAATTTCCACATTATTCATCACAAGATTTAGTTGAGGTTTAGGGTTTAGTGAAGGATTTGTCCCCAATACAATGCTTTAAGTATTTTTTTTATATTTAGGACTAACTTATTCCTTGCCACCCATTTTGAAACTAACTGCAGCTCTTTGTTAAGTGTTGCTGTCATTTCACTAGCTGTAGTAGCTGATGTCTATACTGTTGAGTCATCCGCATACAAAGACACACTGGCTTTACTGAGTGGCATGTCGTTAGTAAAGTTGAAATAAGTAAGGGGCCTAGACAGCTTCCGTGGGGAATTCCTGATTCTACCTGGAATACGTTGGAGAGGCTTCCATTAAAGAACACCCTCTGTGTTCTGTTGGACAGGTAACTCTTTATCCACAATATAGCTGGGTGTGTAAAGCCATAACACATACATTTTTCCAGCAGCAGACTATGATCGATTATGTCAAAAACCGCACTGAAGTCTAACAAAACAGCCCCCACAATCTTTTTTTCATCAGTTACTCTCAGCTAATCATCGGTCATTTGTGTAAGTGCTGTGCTTGTTAAATGTCCCTCCCTATTAGCATGCTGAAAGTCTGTTGTCAATTTGTTTACTGTAAAGTAGCGTTGTATCTAGCCAAACACCGTTTTTTCCAAAAGTTTACTAAGGGTTTGTGGCAGGATGATTGGTCGGCTATTTGAGCCAGTAAAGTTTTTTTTACTATTCTTAGGTAGCAGAATGATTTTTGCTTCCCTCCATGCCTGAGGGCATACACTTTCTAGTAGGCTTAAATTGAAGATATGGCAAATAGGAGTGGCAATATCGTCCGCTATCAACCTAAATAATTTTCCATCCAAGTTGTCATGCCCCGGTGGCTTGTCATTGTTGATAGATAGTGATAATTGTTTCACGTCTTCCACACTCACTTTACGGAATTCAAAATGACAGTGCTTGTGAGCCTGTCATTCTATAATAGAGGATTGAACAAGACAGAGCAGGAGACAAAAGAGAACAGAGGCCAAGCCACAGGAATGCAATTGGAAACATTTTAGATAAGTGTCAACCTGTCAACCTGAAGCGACAAACAGAATCTTCAGCATTTCTTCTTATCTTTACAACATGCCCTAAAAACCGAGAGAGATGGCCTTTCGTTCGGCTGGACATGCACAACGTCAACTGAAAGGAGCCTGGAGAAGATCAGATCAGATTCCTACAGCAGGGTACAAAAGGGGATTTTCTCCTTATATAATGCAGGTGTTTTTCCATGACAGTTACTACCTGGCTGCAAGGCTGGGCACAGGGCCTATGCAAATCAGCTCAGCTCAGCCATGCCAACAAGCCCTCTTACCAACCTCTCAACCTATTAATTACCTGACAACTCACAACGCACACAGAGTATGGCATTCTCAACATTACACTCCAACCAACAGACCCTGATGAGATAGAAAGATCGAGGGCCTGTTAAAAAAAGGAGGGATACCCAACTAAATGGACTGTGTTACTTGAGTCTCAGAGGGACTTGATAGTCTAAAAAGAGAGGTTCTCAGAGGTTCCCGGAAGGGTTCAGCAGATCAGTAGAAGAAGTTAGACTGAGTTCAATTTATTTTACTAAATGTGTGCTATTTGTCTTTAAAAAAAGAGAAATGCAAAATGAAGTAATAGATGAATACACCATATAATATATGAAACACCTCTTGCAACAACAATATACAATGAAATTCTCCAGCCTGGCAAGTGAATTTGCATGCCTGGATTCAATTTAATAGTCTCCTGTTCCAGAACCTTTCTGCCATTCCACTGTTCGCTCCAAATTCCCACATACTTCACACACACACACACACACACACACACACACACACACACACACACACACACACACACACACACACACACACACACACACACACACACACACACACACACACACACACACACACACACACACACACACACACACACACACACAAATTGATATAATTTAGTTATTATTCCACTGTGAAGTAATGCAAGTTAATACATTGTTCTACACACAGGGAAAATGCCTAAATAAGCAGGTGGATTTGTAGCTACTGTTGAAATTATGTTGGCATTTAGAAGGATTAAAATCACTCACCACCTGGGGTTTACCGTTGATAATGCACATAAAGCATTTGAATGTAAACTCCTGAGCTTTAAAGCTCAAATACCATTGTAACTCAGCTTAAATAATAAAGAGTGAAGTGGTGTGAATTTAGATTCCCTTCCTTCAGGTTGATTTCTCAGTACATATTTTTCACAGGTTGGGATCACAAACAACAACTTGCCTTCATATGCACATCTTGGTAAGTGAATTGGAGTATATATCCCCATCATTTATTTGGATAAGTTTAAATCTTTACGTTACTATTGGCTACTAGTGCTAACCCAGTATGGTATATCCATAGGGACTTCCAGGTTTGAAGTGGCTAGTAGCCTATCCAATGACTCCTCCACAGTCAATGATGGTGGCCTCTGTGCAGGTTGGATAGCCCAGCCTGCAGCTACTGCTCTCCAGCCCATGAACCATTGGTCCTACCCAGAGTACCTCCAAGAACATGACCCCACCACCCTGCCCCTCACCACTGACATGTACATGGTGGGCCCATCCTCCATACTCACCTACACACACACCTCTTTTTACCAACTTTGGGGTGAGTGAAAGAGCAACAAATCTTGATGCCAACTGAATTTAAAGCATAAACTCTGTAAACATTCCATCATATCCACAGAGCATAGTAATATACACCTTCATCTGTACAAAATAGTTGTAACACAGCTGGGTTTTGACTACAAACACATCCACTGTTGTCGGTGCAGACCCTAGCACCTACGTCCACAGCCCTACCGCAAGTGGACCTCCAGGACTCAGTGCTGACTTATATTCCGTGGACCCAGCCACTAACCACCAACCCTACATCGGGGGTGCAGTTTGCCTCTCACCCTGCCACTCTGGCTGGGTCTCAGCTGCTTCCCATGTCCATGACAGTGACCCCCACCATGCCCCAGCAGGACCCCCAGCCCCTGGAGCAGAGCCCTGCTGGGGCTGAAGAGCCCAACCCTCTGGAGAAACTTCTGGAGTACCAGGATCAGGATGACAAATACACATATGTGAACAGTTCCTCAATCTTCATCCCCAGTGTCTAAGATATATCAGTGTTGCAGCCAGTCATAAGCATTATTGAAATGTTTACAGAATGCTTATGAATGTTTTATCTATGGGTTATAAATGAATGTATTATGTCGGTAACCCTTGTACTTCTATTGCTCAGATTTCAGGTTAATATACATGGTGTTTTTTAGTTATTATTTTCTTTATGTTGTAATGTACATTGAAGTACTGTGAATAGATTTTTTTATGATGTAAAAGGAACAGTGTTGTAGTTTGACTAGTTCTATTATTTACTACACAAGAGTTTTGCTGAAAAAGAACTGCTGTCATGTATTATAGATGCTGTAACTGAAAGACAGGCCTTGAATGATTTGTCCCGAATCATGCTAGGAGTTTAAATGTATTTTTTATTTAAATTACTTGTAAGATGTTTATTTGTTAAAGAAATACCTCCTTTCTGACAACCATAATCGAACACAGTTGTTTTAAAAGTAGTTACACTGAGACGTCATTCAATTGTTAAATGAACCCATATTGATATTTATCCAGGGTCTGCTTTGAAGAGTATTTGACATAAAACATGAAAACCTTATCTTGCTTCCTGTAGCCTTGCACTCTCTTGTCATTATCTTTTCAACTCAGAAGTCGGAGGTTATGGCTGTCAGTTAACTATGGTCCAGGAGTGGGAAAGGCCATGGTTCTCTGTTTATCTGGCTGTCCCATCTGTGGCTCCCCTGTAGGGTTTTAACCACCGCCCTCAGGCCCCGGGGGAAACCGTCAGAGAAGGGGCTCTGAAGCACACCTGCCACACCCACCTGAAGAAAACCAACTACTACAGGTCTGAGGTCCAGCAAGACTGTGCTCTTGTGTTCTTTCAGTTTATTGGTTTGCGTTTGAAGAAATGTTACGTTGCAGTATGTTACATTACAGTATTTAGAGATCCTGAAGACTGTGTGAGGCTTCAAAATGTATTATGTCAAACATATTATGTCACTAATTGTCAAACCTCTACTCTTTCTGTATGTTTTTAATGAAAGTTAACTTATAAGTTCATTTTAATGCCATTACTCAATTTAAGACTTTAATAGGATACTAATACGTCTCAGAGTGGACAGAACTGACAGTTCTAAGGCCTCATACGATATATGCTGAACACAACTATTACAGAACATTAGGATTTTCAGTTGAGGATAAAACAGAAGATGCTATCTTTATCTTATCAAAATTAAGTATGAAATGAAACACTGCTAACAGTGTGGCATAATAAAAGTGTTTTAAACTCCAAATAAATCATCAAGGGAACCACAATCAGTCTTATCTCTCTCAAAAAAAAATGTTTTGTTGCACATCTTGAAAATCTATCACCAATGACGTCCTTCATCAGGCCCTCAACCTTTTATTCCTGTTATAACATGTATTAACGCCCTTAGGATGAAGGTCCTGACCTACCTTGTAGCCTCTTTCTGTTTGTGTTTGCATTGCTTGATAGTACTTAAGAAGAAAGACGACAGCTATGTTGAGATTATACAGTGCATTTGGAAAGTATTCAGACCTCTTGACATTTTCCACATTTAGTTACATTACAGTCTTATTCTAAAATGGATTAAATAGTTTTTTCACTCATCAATCTACACACAATAACACCGATTTATATGAACATTTTGCAAAAAATAATTCACGTTTACGTAAGTGTTCAGAACCTTTACTCAATACTTTGTTGAAGCACCTTTGGCAACAATTACAGCCTCGAATCTTCTTGGATATGATGCTACAAGCTTGGCACACCTGTATTTGTGGAGTTTCTCTCATTCTTCTCTGCAGATCCTCTCAAGCTCTGTCAGGTTGGATGGGGAGCGTCGCTGCACAACTATTTTCAGGTCTCTCTAGAGATGTTAGATTGGGAGCAAGTTTCCGTCAAGGATTTCTCTGTACTTTGCTCCATTCATCTTTCCCTCAATCATGACTACTCTCCCAGTCCCTGCCGCTGTTTCTCATGGTCTGAGTTCTTTAGGGGCCTTTTGGCAAACTCCAAATGGGCTGTATATGTATTTGTGTTTATTATGGATCCCCATTAGCTACTGCCAAGGCAGCAGCTACTCTTCCAGGGGTCTGGCAAAATCAAGGCAGTTATACAATTTTAAAAACATTACAATACATTCATCACAGAATTCACAACACACTAAGTGTGTGCCCTCAGGCCCATACTCCACTACCACATATCTACAACACAAAATCCATGTGTATGTGTGTGTCTAGTGCATATGTTATCATGTGTGTGTATGCATGTGTCTGAGCCTATGTTTGTGTTGCTTCACAGTCCCTGCTGTTTTTATCTGTTGTTTAAATATAATTATACTGCTTGCATCAGTTACCTGACGTGGAATATAGCTGCATGAATAGAGTTGCATGTCTATATTTAGTACTGTGTGCCTCCCATAGTCTGTTCTGGACTTGGCGACTGTGAAAAGACCTCGGGTGGCATGTCTTGTGGAGTATGCAAGGGTGACTGAGCTGTGTGCTAGTCGTTTAAACAGACCGCTCTGTGCTTTCAACATGTCAATACATCTCACAAATACAAGTAGTGATGAATTCAATCTCTCCTCTACTTTGAGCCAGGAGAGATTGACATGCATATTATTAAGTCCCTATTTGTTGCACCTGACCACACGACTGAACAATGGTCCCGGTGTGATAAAATTAGAGCCTGTAGGACTTGCCTTGTTGATAGTGTTGTTAAGGAGGTAGAGTAGCACTTTATTATGGACAGACTTATCCCCATCTTAGTTACTGTTGCATCAATATGTTTTGGCCATGACAATTTACAATCCAGGGTTACTCCAAGCAGTTTAGTCACATCAACTTGCTCAATTTCCACATGATTTATTACAATATTTAGTGAATATATTAGTGAATATATTAGTGAATGATTAGTCCCAAATACAATGCCTTCAGTTTTTTAAATATTTAGGACTAACTTAATCCTTGGCACCCATTCTGAAATGAACTGCAGCTCTTTGTTAAGAGTGGCAGTCATTCCAGAAGCTGACATGTAAAGTGTTGAGTCATCCGCATACAAAGACACACTGGCTTCACTCAAAGCCAGTGGCATGTCGGTAGTAAAGATTAAATGAAAATGACAGCTGCCCTGAGGAATTCCTAATTCTACCTGGATTATGTTGGAGAGGCTTCCATTAAAGAACACCCCCTGTGATCTCTCAGCCAATCATCAGTCATTTGTGTAAGTGCTGTGCTTGTTGAATGTCCTTCCCTATAAACATGCTGAAAATCTTTTGTCAATTTGTTTACTGCAAAATAGCATTGTATCTGGTCAATCACAATTCTTTCCCAATCTTTACTAAGGGGTTGGTTGGCTATTTGAGCCAGTAAATGGGCCTTTACTATTCCTAGGTAGCGGAATAACTTTTGACTTGAGGGCACACACTTTCTGGTATGCTTAAATTGAGGATATGGCAAATAGGAGTGGAAATATCGTCCGCTATTATCCTCAGTCATTTTGCCGTGAGCCTTTTACTGAGGAGGGGCTTATGTCTGGCCAATCTACCATAAAGGCCTGATTGGTGGAGTGCTGTGCAGAGATGGTTGTCCTTCTTGAAGGTTGTCCCTTCTCCACAAAGGAACTCTGGAGCTCTGTCAGAGTGACCATTGGGTTCTTGGTCACCTCCCTGACCAAGGCCCTTCTCCCCCGATTGCTCAGTTTGGCCGGGCAGCCAGCTCTGGGAAGAGTCTTGGTGGTTCCAAACTTCATCCATTTAAGAATGATGGAGGCTACTGTGTTCTTGGGGACCTTCAATGCCGAAGAAAAGTTTTGGTACCGTTCCCCAGATCTGTGTCTCGACACAATCCTGTCTCGGAGCTCTACAGACAATTCCTTAGACCTCACGGCTTGGTTTTTGCTCTGACATGCACTGTCAACTGTGGGACATTATATAGACAGATTTGTACCTTTCAAAATCATGTCCAGTCAATTTATTTTACCAAAGGTGGACTCCAATCAAGTTGTAAAAACATCTCAAGGATGATAAACGGAGCAGGATGCAATTGATCTCAATTTTGAGTCTCATAACAAAGGGGATGAAGTCGTAAGTTTACATACACCTTAGCCACATTTAAAATCAGTTTTTCACAATTCCTGACATTTAATCCTAGTAACAATGTTCGGTCTTAGGTCAGTTAGGATCACCACTTTATTTTAAGAATGTGAAATATCAGAATAATAGTAGAGAGAATGATTTATTTCAGCTTTATTTATTTCATCACATTCCCAGTGGGTCAGACGTTTACATACACTCAATTAGTATTTGGTAGCATTGCCTTTAAGTTGTTTAACATGGGTCAAACATTTCGGGTAGCCTTCCACAAGCTTCCCACAATAAGTTGGGTGAATTTTGGCCCATTCCTCCTGACAGAGCTGGTGTAACTGAGTAAAGTTTGTAGGCCTCTTTGCTCGCACACGTTATTTCAGTTCTGCCCACAAATTTTCTATAGGGTTGAGGTCAGGACTTTGTGATTCCCACTCCAATACCTTGACTTTGTTGTCCTTAAGCTACTTTGCCACCATTAGATGCAGTTAACTACATTTTATTACATGTGAAAGGTTCAGAACACACCACTGCATTATTTACCAGAAAGTAGGCTGGCCCCCTTTGAAATCACATAGGTTGATCCATTGCTCTCTTTTAATCTATATAGCTCTCTTTAAAAAATCTGAACATAATGAATAACCTTGTGAGTATGAGTTACCATACCCGGTCTCAGTGATGGCAAATTCTGGAAACCCCTTCGGTCTCCTCGGAGTTAGGAAAATCTGCTTTTAGTTTATTTTCACCCCAAATATTGAACAACCAGGGTTCCCTACAACTGCAGGTTCTGGTGCCTTTCGGGCAGTTCAAAATGTTGTTTAGGTACCTCCTTGCTGAGGAATGTGATTGTTTTTCTTGAATATTTATAATATATTGTATTTTATTTTACATTAGATTTTATAATTTGTGTATATGCAGGGTTCACTTATAAAAGATATCTTGGTCTCAATGGTGATTCACTGTCAAAAAAAATAAAAAATAATAATGTTTCTCTAAATTAAGCACTGCTGGGAATAATTGTATTTTTATGAACTCAGAAGCTAATTGTGGTTCTGGTAAATGGTACTGTATGCATAAACAGGTATTTTTCTTATCTCATAGCTTTGAGAGATGGGGGGAAAACCCAAATCCAATCTCTGCCATGGAAGGTGCCATAGGTGAGATTGCTATTGGCCTGATATCAGGTAAATTCATTGTTTCCTTCAGTTAGTGTTTGTATTCCAGCACATGCCAGATGCTTCTATAGGCTGGGTTGCCCCTTAGGGCCATCGTACATAGCCTACAGAGTCACATTTTGTGGTTTTACTATAACATTCAACTTTCTGTAAAACCTTGTTTAATAATCTTTTACTGCAGTGGGCTAAATCAGGGTCACATAGAGTGATTCTTGGTAGTCTTAAACAAATCTACTTTGAAACAAAAGTATACACCTCACACACATGCTTATGGTGTAATGAATACTCAGAGAGATAAAGGTTTAGATTCACACGCTGATCGCGGCAGGTGTTTATTTCACCTTCGCAGAAGGCAGGAATCGTGGTCACAGGCAGACAATGGTCATACACAAGTAGGCAAACAGACAGGTGAATCAAAACTAGGACTGGAGGCTATAACTGGTTCTCACAAACGAGCTAGGAAAAGGCTGAGTAGAGTCAAAACAAACAATACCTCACAAAGGCACAAACAGAATGAACTGAACTAAATAAGGAGCTGATGAGACCAGGAGAGTAACTAACACAGGTGAAATCAATGAACAAAAATGAAAGACAGGGCTACATTCAAGAACACAAAGAAACAGGGCTACGTTCAAGAACACAAAGAAACAGGGCTACGTTCAAGAACACAAAGAAACAGGGCTATGTTCAAGAACACAACGAAACAGAACACAAGGTTGACTAAGAAAATAAATACAGAACCTTACACATGGACTTAATTTTAAAAAAGAAGACACCTGTACCATGTCAGATATAGAGCTAAAATATATTTCATTTTGAGTTTGCATTCCAATATTACACTTTATATACAGCACAGAAGACTGAAATATATATATTTTAACATGTTTGACATAGAAACACTGGATATTTGGAAATAATCTTTATTCATTATAAATTATAACACATGTTAATAACATTCCACCCATGAGGCCAGAGGGAGCTTTTGGTCATTGACTGCAGGAAAGCTATCTTACATTCACCACTCTTTTTCAGGAGTAATTCTTTCTCCCCAAGTGATCTTGGAAGTAATAATTCTATAATGCAAAGTCTCCGGTGTAGCAATGTAATTCTATGCATTGGATTTCATATGCTTGAAATAAATGAGTTTATAGTTGTGGAGTAATAAATTACAATTTTATACAGGTGTAAAGCATACATTTTGCAGGGTGCGTTGTGCATAATTTAAGTGATTGATGCATTCTGCAACTTATTTGGGCCTAAAAAAAAGTTAATTGCATCAACAAGTCTGTTGATTTACAACTTCTTTGACCTGGATTGAAGAGGTCATATTTATATATATTTTTGTTATTATTTTATATTAATACAATTGCTCAGAGAACGAGAATGGTTTAACAAATAATACAAAAAAATCGTGAAAATTATTGGCACCCCTGTTTTCAATACTCTAGCACCCTCCCCCTTGGGTACTTTTCTTCATATGCTTCTGTTTTTCAACGCCAAACCCACCATTGGTGTGCGTGGTCAAAGCTCTTTTTTCATGTCATCTGATCATAGCACCGGTTCCAATCCAAGTGCCAATTCTGTTTATCAAACTTAAACCAGCGCTATGGTCAGATGCCATGAAAATATAGCCTTTTGTCATGCATACCAGTGATGGGTTTGGAGTTGAAAAACGGACGCAAATTCAGAAAAGTACCTCATACCTATGGTAAAATATGCTGGTGGATCTTTGATGTTATGGAGCTATTTTGCTTCCAATGGTCCTGGGGCCCTTGTTAAAGCGACAATCAGCAGTTGAGACAATAACAAAGCGACCTCCTCACCCCAGTTTTGGTAAAAAGCTGAGGGATAGGGCTGGAGAAATGTAACCACTCTCAAATTCATAGACAGAGCTATGGATGTAAGGACTGACCATCCATTACATAAAAATTATAGTTTTAACCATATTTTGAGGCTATATAGTGTTTGTTCACATTTACTTTGTTAACCAACATTGGACTGAAACAAGCTTATATTTGGGGTTCTGATAGGGTATGATGGTTTAACTAAGCTCAGAAGGCATTTATAAGTTATATTCTTCAAGAATCAATACGAACATTTAATTAATTCAGAAGTCCGAAAATGGATGATGCAACTGCACATTGCCCCTTTAAGGTCAACGGCATTATGAACTTTACAAAGTACCAGGTAATTGTTGCCAAAAACCTGGTTTCCTCTGCTTGGAGGCTGACACTTGGCCACAAGTGGATCTTCCAGCAAGACAATAACCCCAAGCACTAATCAAAATCCACAATGAAATGGTTAATTGACCACAAAATCAACATTTTCCAATGGCCATCTCAGTCTCCGGACTTGAACCCCATGGAAAACTTGTGGATTGAAAAGGGCAGTCCATACGAGCAGATGAAGGATACGAAGGACCTGGAAAGATTTTGTTTGGAGGAATAGTCTAAGATCCCTCCTTAGACTATGAGTTTTACTATCTCATTAAACATTTTAGAAAAAGGTTTAGTGTCATTAACCTCATAAGGGGAGGGTGCTAGAGTATTGAAAACACGGGAGCCAATCATTTTGACCTGTATCTTTTTGAGTTTTTTTAAATTACTTTTTAAACAAAATCTCTTTCTCTCAGCAATTGTATTAGTATAAAATAATAACATTTCCCAATTTTTTTTGCATACAATATAGCTAAGAACGTGTATTATATATTTTATACAGTATTTTTTGCTCAGCTTTATCAAGGGTGCCAATAATTATGGACCTGACTGTATATTCATGAGGTACAAATGCACAAGCAATCAACCTTTGCTTTGAGATGCATTCAGACAGGTTCAGACCAATCTGAGTTTTCATCTACTGGGAGAAATTCTGTGTGAAGAAAAATGCTACATCAACACAGTATGTTGGTAATACAATAGCTATGAGCAGAGTTCATGCTCAGACTTGCCCTCTTGCAACACTGGGAATGTAAAAGTTGCCCTCAATCATCCCTTGTCTTCAAAGAGTAAAATGTCAGGACACATTTAGACTGGGACTTATATGTACTGCAGGTAATTAGGTCTAATGGCAAATGGAAAAGACCTCTACTGAACCCATGAAAATACAGGGGAACACATACAGCGACAAAACATCTCATCATCATCTCACCAGACCGCATTCCCTAAAACCCAGGAGTAAATTATACATTACATTTGGAAATTTGGACCAGGCCAAAATAAAAATGTCTCAACAATAAATCAGCCTGTTTAAAGGAGAAGGGACAAGCCAAATAAAAATCATTGGACAAAGTAGTGAAGATTTGTGGCACTATGACACCTTTTTCCTGGAGGTCAGATACTCTCTTCCCAAGACCAAGCACGTTATTGGCCTGAAGCTTAAAAGGTCTATAAGGACTAAATAGAACTGGGTAGTAGGTCTGGAACAAAAACAACAGAGTGCAGGAAAATATAGATTTTTTACACAATGCATTAACAATAGTAAAAGAGTTTGAAGTTTGCAGCCCCAAAGTGTAGGGGAGCTCTCGAAACAGAATTAGAATTGCAGGTGTCATTGTGGCGTGTATGATGCAGCACCTCTCTTCTCTCCCTGCTCTGGCTTCCTGGTGCTAGAGGGCACACTTTCTGAAAGGTAGAGCACAGGCGTGCTAGTCAGGCCAATTTGTTGGGACAAACATGTATGGCCTTGCTAACCCACACATTTCCCAAAAGGAACAAACACTGTTCGGAACAGACCTGTTTGAAAACATCTAGGAATTTATCTAGGGATAATCATCCCTTTTTTATATGTATTTTTTTCTTTCACCTTTATTTATACAGGTAAATCAATTAAGACTACATTCTTAATTACAATGATGACTTGTCAATCCCTAAGGACTGGTCAAAAGGCAAGGCATTGACACTATCAATGCTGAGATGGTCAAGAACGACCCCTGAAATTGCATCGAAATGCACTGATAGACCTGTTTGAAAACATATGGGAGTTCATTTAGGAATAGTCACACTCCTCTCTGGCTTGTTTTTTTCACAAAAAAAGGAGTGGCTGCATGGACCACACATTCACTATACGAGACATAATACAACGATGCCTGGAATGGAAAGCCGCTTTATACCTCAACTTGATCTACTTCAGAAATGCTTTCGACAGTGTGCTCAGAAACAGCATTTGGAAAGTCCTCTCATGGCATCCCCCACAAACAAATGACTTGTTAGCTGCCTCTAGAGAGAAGTTGAATTTGCCATCCTTGTTAACAACCCAAAAAGACTGGTTCTCCATCATCTGTGGCGTACCCCAAGGATGCATTCTCTCACCCATTATTTTCATGGTTGCTACTGACTGATTCATTAGGAACACCGTAAAAGACCGACCTAGAGGGCCACATCCAGTGGACTCCCTTCTCAGTGCTTGAGGATCTTGAATTTGCAGAGGACATTGCTCTGCATGCTCTTTTCCTAACAATCCCGCATGCAGATGATCACAACTAGATTGAGCCAGTTTGCTGACCAACTGGGCCTGCAGATAAATGTGGAAAAAGACCCAAGAGCTGAGAATCAACACACCATGTGTATTGAATCACATATTTTATTATGTGCTGATACACTGACCCTCATTATTTAGAGGTAGCTAACCATTTTTTTCTGTTTTCAAAAACAGAACTGCTAATATAAAATTCATAATAATATTGCTTTGGCAAACACTGGAAATAAAAAAAAACAGTCTATAAATGTGATACATGTAATTATAGAAAATAAATTTACATATTAAAATCAAATCTGTTGACATACTGTCTCTCTTTTTGTCAGGAATGGATCTCTCCTTAACCATTTTACATTTTAATCACTTAGCAGAAGACACTCTTATCCAAAGCAATATTAGGGTTAAGTGCCTTGCTCAAGGGTACATCAACAGATTTTTCACCTAGTCGGCTCCAGGACTCTTAACTGCAAAGCTACCTGCCACCTACCCCAGGCATGGGTGTGAAGGTGTTATCACAGCAATAAATGAATATGTTCCTCTAGTTGGTCAGTATTAAAAGGCCTTATGGTTCGAACAGAAGGAGCGTGTTTTACAGCTTGTGCCGATATCAAACCTTGTGAAATACTTTTATCGGGCCCGCCTTCCTTACACACAAGTAAGGACTTGATAGGAAACATCAACACAATCCTTTGAAGTGACATTGTGCCAAGTCAGCAAACATTCCAACCCAAAGACAAATAAGAAAACGCTGTGAATGAGTATGAATCAGTGCCTGTGACTTTCAAATATACACATATGTACACATACTGGAGTATGTTTGATCCTCAAATACCACAAGTTATTTTCTATTAAGTAATATAGCTGTTCGATATATAAGTGCTACTTCAGGGATTCATATTCGGTGCACTCATGTTGGAATGAGATTCACTAATAAAGATCGAATGTAGCAAACAGTGAGCTGTTGTTCACTTTCTTTTCAATCCTTCAATGGTGCCCCAGGAGGAATATTACTCATTCATCACAATCACATCCCACTTACCGATCACTTTGTTAAGACACAAGGGTTTGCAACTTATTTTCCCACATTCAGTAATCAATTATTGCAGCTGTTTGAAATTACAGATACTGCAAAGGGCAATTACTGTCAAATTATCAGCTCCAGGGTATACCGTTACAGTTAAGTATTGTTTTAAATGTCACGCTCAAATCTTCCGAAGGTGTATGTGTAGCTCAATAAATGTAGTTTAGGATGATAGGTAACACACATTTTGAATGAAGTTTCGGCTATGATGACACAGGCTCTATATACGAACAGCACTTCCAGAGAGTATATAATCTCTTAGCTTCCCATAAATGCCAACAGTGTTAAACAATAGCCCAACCATACTGTACATTTGGCATGGTTAATAGATCAATTATATTAAAAATAAAGGCTCAATAGCAGTGTTCTGTCATGTTGCGGGTGGCTCATGAGTCTTAGCAGGTGAAAGTGCAAATTGATCTAGGGTGGACAAGCATTTCACTACACCCGCAATAACATCTGCTAAATATGTGTATGTGACCAATACCATTTGATTTGATTTGATTTGATAAGGTGTAACAGGGGATTTCCACAGAGGATTATTAATCAGGCACTTGGCATGAGAGTAGGGGGACTTTGGAACCCTGAACACACCCTAGCATTTATTTGACTTTGACACATTCCTTTTCACCACTGAGTGGGTGCTGACTGTCAGTTCTTCTGGACAGCATAAAACCCTTCATTTTTTAAATATTATTTTTTACATTTAAGTTGAGAAATTGTATGGAACAAATGGTGTGGTACTTGGTAATTGTTTCCTTGTCCTTTTCATTGTGTCTTTATGTTGCAAGCTCTTGCAAATCCAGACTGTCTAGACAAAAGAAGAAGGAAAATATTATGCTCAGAATGAAGGATGTGTAAAAAGGGAGCTGTAAGAAGGAGGCATGGTTGCAATATAATAAACAATAATTGTTAATCAGGTGCATAACACAGCATAACTGATTATATAAAATGGAGGGTGGTTCCTTATCCCTAAGAGCTCAATATCACCAATATCATTCTAATGCATGGAGTTCCTCCAGCCCATAGAGACCTAACTAAATAGAAAAAGACTGAGAGACCAGACAGACTCATTTCTAAGTATGATTAAGGTAAGGAATTCAATAAGTAGATTTGTAATTTGAGTGAACTATCCCTTTTATGTTAATGGGACCACTTTCAGTTGTTTATGAATGATTTGTGAAGCATTCATAGGCCTAATAAAGGGTTATGAAGGGGGAACACTCACTTCAGGGCTTGAGACAATTAGATGAGCTGAATGTGATAGGCGATGAGGTTGGGGTTCTATATTAGGGACGATGCCTGCTTTGTTTTTGAAAAGCTACACAGTGTTCTTGTTGAGATACCTTTTCATACAATTAATATCCTTTGTTTTTACCCAAAACCCTACCTTGCCTCCACTCCCACCAATGGTAGAACCCAAAACAGTACCAAACCACCTTGTCACATTTGTCAATCAAGTTATAAGACAACTAATTTAGCCCTTGAGCACCACAGCTAACTTTTCCAATTGGCTGGAATAGAAACCCAGGAACCTATGAGCTGCCAGTAAGAGTTTTACATATCAAATGGGGCCCAGGGTTCAAATAGTATGTATTTTAATTCATATACTGTACTTTGAGTGTTTGATTGAGCCTGCCTGGAGTGTGAGATGGGCGGCACATTTGTAATTTTGGGACTATTCCATTGGTTCAATTGTGCCAAGCAAGCTCAAGCACATCTAACTTATCTGGAAAAATAAACAAATACTATTTTAACCCAGGTCTGCAGAGGAAAGCAGCGATGAAATCCGGGCCCAACATTTAATAGTAGCTCATAATGTAGGCCCTATAGATTTCTTTAATTTCATATGTTCAACATCAACTAGAGGTCAAGAGAAAGGACCATACTTGAAGGCCCCTCTTTCAACTATTGTACTCTCCTTGTGTGCAGTGTATGCAATTGCATCCCTCCTCCCCTTCTTTGCCTTCAGTCTAGTACCTCATAGGTTCTTCTGCGGATCTTCTGATGACACGACAAACACTAGCGTTACCTGCAGCCCTTGGCTTCCTCTCTTCCAGAATCCTCATTATTAATTCCATTCTGATGAATGACAGCACACCCAGACATGCTTCAGCTCAGATTGTATAAAAAGAGAAAAAGGTGCTCTACTGAGGATTTAGAAATCCAAAAAGAAACATCTTACCCCAGGACCCTTCACAAGATCACTATCCCAGAAAACTGGTTGGTTCATGAGTTGGACATCATAAGAGGTCAAGGATCACAGCAGGTATGTGCTGCATTATGCTTGCAGCCTGCATACATGAGAAGGTTATCATTTTGGATGTGGGTTTATGCTACAATAATCATGGCTGCTGCTGCTGCACCAACATAATGTTTATAATAGAAGACAGGAGAGTGACAGTAAACTACGTGGGTAAAAATAGTCATAGTTATAAGCAGCTGTAACAAATTTACATGAATACATTCTGATTTTCGCGCGCATTTGGCAGGCACTGGATTATGCTTTTCATAACACAAAACTCGTGCGCGATTATCAAACCCCCTTTGACCTGGTGTGTGTCATAAAAACATGAAATCATTATCCAAGTAGTTATCTTTTATTGGTGCGTATTTTTGGTGATATGTAACAATATGATCATTTTGGACAGGCAGGCCTACTTCTATAACCCCACTTTATCTCGGCCTCGGAGGAGACTTGGATCCCGAGGCAGAGGATGGTGTCCACGGAGGGTAGAGTGGAGACAGGCGTCTCTTGAGTTGGATGTGACCTGATGCGACGTGCACTTGCGTCTGCCTCCATGGAAGATCATGTTTCCACATCAAGAGCGGTCAATGTTAACCTTATTGTTTTGTTTTTCTTCTTTTGTCAGTGGGTTTTGAGATTATTTTTGTAATGACAAGCACTATAAAAAAATTCTAGATCATTATCGTTTGTCTATTGTCATTTATCTTTGTTTATTAGACATTTTTATTTGTGTCTTAGCAGTAAATATGATTAAATAACTTGAAAATGATTAATCTATTTAAGTTAAGGTTTCTAACTAAGCTTCGGTGTGCATCTATACAGGGAAACTAAATAGTGAGTTGAAGGGGATGATGCTGCTAATTTCCTTTGGGTAGGCTTTTCAATTAATTTACTAAATGAATGCATCCATAAGAAAGAATATGCTGAAAAAATATGCTGTCTTGTAAAAAAGTAGGATGACATCATTAGAATTGTATGTATATATAAACTGGGTGGTTCAAGGCCTGAATGCTGATTGGCTGACAGCCGTGGTATATCAGACCCTATACCACGGGTATGACAAAACATTTATTTGTACTGCTCTAATTACGTTGGTTACCAGTTCATAATAGCATGAAGGCACCTAGGGCGTTTATGGTATATGGCCAATATCCAGGCACTCCGCGTTGCATCGAGGCTAGAACAGCCCTTGGCCGTGGTATGTTGACCATAAACCACACCCCCTCGTGCCTTATTGCTTAAATATCAAAGTCAATAACTAAGAAGATAGCACTAAGCCCACACATATCCAACATTTATCCAAACTCAGGATTTCTAAAACCATTATTCCAATCATATCAAAAACTCGGACCGCAAACACTCTGAAATGCAAAGCAGGCCTACATCTCAAAACAAGTGCCACAAGTGTCAACGTTTGACTTCGAGTTACAGACATTGTTTTGACTGTACATTATACTCTATTTACACAGACAACAAAGACCGAATAAATATTCAAATGTAGCACATCTCTGAATTTGACAAATCACGCCTGAAGTAGCTGTCCTCCGCAGGCGAGGCGTATACATAGTCTGATGTGCCATAAGGTGCGTATTCTGGAGTGGAGACGCTCTCCTGGAGGTTGCAGTTCTGGTAGTGGTAGTGCTCTTGAACAAACCCAGAACTCAAGTCCAGCCTCGTCGGAGAGTTGTAACACGACGAAGAGTAAGACTCCTGTGGCGAATAACTATTGTAATCGACCGGACTTGGCATATTCAGGGAACCTGATGGTGAGCGGGGAGCCTGAAAAACAAGCCAGCGGAGATGTGCATTACTATTCTAGTACAGTATAACGAAACCATTTCCTACTCCAAGACAAATCTCTGAATGAACAAACAGCCTGAGCTTTGTCAAATATTTCATATGACGGGTGCGTAATTGCAAAGACAGGAGATTGCGCAACAGAATTTGAATAAAGCATACCATGCCATGGCCGTAATAGCCCATATTCGGGGAGTGATTATCCTGGCGCCAAAGTTTTGTTGAGGTAGCGGGATGCAGAATACCGCTGCTGTGGGTCTCGTTGGGGATCATCATGCTTATCAATTGTTGATTATCGAAGCTGTCCATCTGGACGTTGCTCTCTGGAATGGGCCGCGGCTGAAAGATGCAGTTGGAGTTCATCTCTTCAGGGAAATAATCAAAGTAATGGTCTATAGGAATGAACGAGAAGGATCAGTAAGAGGGTGCATACATAAATACATGCAGGGAGACATGTAAATAAGTGAAGACTCCAGAAGTGATGTCACAGCACCACCAGCCAACAGCTAAAAAACACATTTGAATGCAAGTTTATAAAAAGGTCCCAGTACACTGCACTTTAGGAATGTGGGTCAGTGTCAATTGTATACAAAGATATATGTTCCAACTATTCTGCTGTGGTCGTTGATTCTCCATGTAAGTGTTAATCTAGATATTTTACCTGACGTACAATTCAGACTCTCCGAATATATTTTATAATAGGCTTATGTGATGGATTTTACAGCTATTTTGCATGTATGATGCATAATGCATTGCCTTCCTTCTTTTGGATTAAAGCTTGTTTATATGATTATGGTTTACTGCAACGCCCCCACTGGACATTTAAAATTACATTTACTGTTCTTTACTGTAGGCTACATTTATTTTCGTTAGCAGGTTTGGATACAGTCAAGATAATATTTATTTTTTATTTTTTTATTTTAATATTTTTTACTATAGAACATTGATTCTGGACCTTCCATGGTGATGCTTTTGTCGTACAACGATTTTGTGATTGAGATAATGTCAGACAATGGAACGCTGTATCGAAATTTTGATTTATTTGGACATATTTGAACTTACCTGACAAGGAGGAGGAGACGCACACATCCTGACTCACCAAGCTCTGGGATTTCTATTCATTTAGGAAAATAAATGAGAGAGAGAGAGAGAGAGAGAGAGAGAGAGAGAGAGAGAGAGAGAGAGAGAGAGAGAGAGAGAGAGAGGAGAGAGGAGAGAGAGGAGAGAGGAGAGAGAGGAGAGAGAGGAGAGAGAGGAGAGAGAGAGAGAGAGAGAGAGAGAACATAAGTCCCCATTCATTTGCAGCAGTTTGATTTTTGGGCTGGTTATTTTTCATCCCCTTGAAAGCTACTTGTTACCTTCAAATAACAAGTAGGCTACCACCCACTGTATAGTACAATAATGACATTTGTTTATTTTTCTTCTTCTTCTTCATTTCGGAGGGTTGTGTGTGTGTGTGTGTGTGTGTGTGTGTGTGTGTGTGTGTGTGTGTGTGTGTGTGTGTGTGTGTGTGTGTGTGTGTGTGTGTGTGTGTGTGTGTGTGTGTGTGTGTGTGTGTGAGAGAGATCTATTTCACTTGCTTTGGCAATGTAAACATATGTTTCCCATGCCAATAAAGCCCTTAAATTGAACATTTAGAGGAAGAGAGTGAGCGAGAGAGAGCAAGATAGTGAGACAGAAAGAGAGAGAGCGAGAGAGAGGAGAGCGAGAGAGACAGAGACAGAGAGAGAGAAATAGATCCAATAACTACTAGCCTACAGTATGTGTGATCAATTAAGGGAGTGGCTCCAATAATCAGCGTCATCTTTGCCATATGTTCAGCATTATTGTTCTGATTATAATATTGCCAATTGCCATATGGACATAAGAACATCTTTTCTGATTTATGAATCTGAATTTGCTGTAAAATATCACATAAAGCTGAAACAGTCCCTACATGAAAAAATGTCCCACTGTTACTGCTGAGCGATCATTGATAGGCTACTAGAGAGTAAACCTGGTGGTCAATCATTAATGAGACATGCAACTTCGTGTCTGGGGTAAGGTTGGTGGCTGTTGCGGCAATTGAGGAAGTTATTGGAATGGGGATTTCATGGAGAGAGCAGCACCTCCAATTATACTGAGACTGTGTGTGTGTGGAGGGGGGGGGGGGGGGGGGGGGGGGGGGGGGCATTGTGTGTGGAGGGGGGGGGGGGGGGGGGGGGGGGTAATTACCATTCTAACCGTTTTAGTTGATGTCTGGAGAGCTCTTTTCTGTTGCAGCAACTGTTTAACCGTTGTCTTCACCCGCACGCCCTGGTACACCTTTGGCTTATCTGTCAAAGGAGAAAAACATGGTGTCGATGTTTACTGTAAACAAACTTGAATGGGCCTAACCCTGCCACTTTCGAGCACTTTCACTGCCTGCTGCATACTTTCACGCAACAATTTAATTAGGCCTACTTGGAAAACATTGGAATATTATTAAAAACACATTTCAATATTACTATAAGATTGTTTTGATCAGGGTGTTTAACGCAATGTTTTACATCTAGACTTATTTGTGAATTTCAAACGAATTATGCAATATAGTATGAACAAACGGCTGTCCTTATGCATCGCTCAAATGTTGCCGAATTTATTGTATCAAAGTTGCCCATGCGAAAGCCAGAAGTGTCCCAATATTGTCCTACATAGGTCTGTCTATATCCTCTGTAGCCTGCCTCTGCCAGAACCTCGCACGACAGACAGGGTTTCGAATTTCACAGTCCCTACAGTGGGCTTGCCTTCACACTCATTTCAAGCACAAAGGAAAGCTGTGCAAAAATGATATTGTAAATGTAACTTTTCGATTTTATTTAGGTAATATGTTTCTTTTTATTCTATACATAAGCCTAAAAGACAGGTTAAGCGATCCATGAAAGGGGGCTGATAGCGTTATATTCCGTGAAAGTAGGGAAGTAAAGTTAGGCTACAGGTAAAGCGGGCAAACAACAGCCTAGTGAGAGTCAATAACAAAGACCCAAAGGACTCCACAAATCCGGTGAAAATAAGGTGAAAATGGAAGACTTCGCTTGAGAAATTCGTCCGATTATAAAAGTAAGTTACATTTACGCTCCGCACTTAGCCAACATATCATTGGTAGACCATGGGGTAACAGTATGAGCTTTAGCCTACCCGACAATAAAATAAGTGTTGTGTTGGTTTTGATGATCATTCCGGTTAGCCTATCGAACAATTACGCAGTAAAACCATTTCGTTTTCTGTCAAATTCATCCATTGAAGCAGGACTGTATTTGAAATGAAATTGAATACTACTTTACGCTATCAAAACATAGCCTACTGTAAATTATCGGGTTATTGAACTAGGCAGATAGGTTAGAGCCGTTGCCTATACCCACTCTAAACACCTGTTCAATGTTTTAGTGCAGTAGCCTAGCTTTTTGATTTTTATGCTAAAATGAACGGTACTCATATATGTACGCCTTCGATTGTATGTCATGGCTTCACTTCTAACTATAAGGGGGTATAACGTTCTACTCCAATGACTAAAGTCATTACAGAAACGACGCCACACAATGGTAGAACTCATTAAGGCAGTCAGAGACTGTCTCAGGAGTGGAAAGTTGGCGGTAAAGGTGATTCGATAATAGCAGCTGCCGGCAGAATCTAAAGAGGTGTGCTTGGCTGTCAAACCCAACCTTTTAAATATTCATATACTGAAATGTCAGATCATGATTTGTCTTAAATGTGCCAAATAGTAAAGCTTCCCAAAAGACACATCCCACTGATTACTGCTTAAAATTACCATTTGTTAATTTACATATTAAAGTGTGATTAGAATGACTACAATTACAGTTGAATCGACAAGAATAATGCAAATAAAATCGCGTTTGAGTTAAGTTATCCTTACGCCCTAACGTGGACGAAGTGGCCAAAAGTAGTGATGTTTAAGAAATAAGCAAAATAGTATTTTAAAAACGTTGTTCAATTAAATTGCAAACTATTGCAATAGAAAATAGCATACATCATGCAGGTAATAGGCATTAATCCACATGAGGCCATTGTTGAAGATTAGTTTACATTACTCTTTAGTTAAAACACGAGTTACATACTTTATCTCTAAGGTTTTCATCAGAACCTCGCAGTTCCCATAGATGTGAAACAGCATGTTGTGCAATGTCAATTATTTCCAATCGTTTTGTTCTAACATTTCTATTTCTTTCTTTCTTTCAGGAGGAACGTAAAAAAGAACCATGATCCGATGAAAAAATAATAACAAACTTACCAGACATGTTGTACAAATTAAGAAGGAGTCCTGGAAGAAGAGCAGTTATGAGATTCCACAATGTCCTTTTCTGGCTCAGTTATATGGGCTATAACGAAATATTCATAAAAGTCACACAAATTCTCAACACACAAGTCTTAAAACTGTCTCAGAGCATACAATAATATCCTAATATAGCTAGGGATATATTAGTTTGTGAAATTTTCTTTCCATGCCTACTTTTTAAAACCCCTAGAACTCAATGATTTGACAATGATTTGATTGCGCGTTACTTTCAATTTGAATATTCAAAGGCTACTCAAAAATACAGATTTTTCAGTATAAATCAATACATATGCACTTAAAATAACATTTCATTTAATAGAATTTAATAATATTTTATACCCAAACCAAAAAGAAATTGACATTTTAAACATTTTATCCATCTTTTGCCAATCTGCCCATCAGTCCCTCTTCATAATGAGGCACTACAGGAAAGTAACGGTTAGATGTTCTATGTAAACATGACCAACAATTAAACATCGCAGATCATATCTATTTCAGGATGGATGAGCACATCAACACGTTATGACTATACATTTTTAGTCTTATTTTAAACAATAAACTATGAAATGTCTAGGTTGTGGGCGTGGCATATGGTAGCACCCATTTCTGCCATCACTGACTCCATTGCTCCCTCAGCAATTGCATGCTCCCCATCACTGGAACTCACATCACCCACGTCTTACCAATTGTATTATAGTTGTTTTAGCATTATTTAGTCTTTATATTATATAATTAATGTAACTAGACTGAACGTTTCAGCCATTCACATGTCAAACCTGATTTGACATCCCAGGGCTAGGCTACTATATACGAATCGAGAAAACTATTTACAAATGAATTACAATGCAAAAATTCGGTTTACAAACGTCTGATATATTTTCAATTCAATGACAAGACTCCCCGATTAGTCTACTTGTGTAGCCTAGGCCTACTTAGATGTGGGCAAAGTAATTTCAATTGATAGACTTATTTGAATAGGGTTACTGTCCATACCTGTTTAAATTTATAAGAGTTTACAACTTAATACATATATGAGAAAACAGCACATTGCTTTAGAGAAAACCATTTCCTATAAATGTTCTTCCATTGCCATTGTGAGCCTACATTACATCTGAATAACAATTTACAAACATATCAAACAATGAACTCGAACTTATACCTAGTTTTAATTAAAATAGCTTAGATTTCAGTTTTGGGGTATCGATCTATCATTATCCTCACTCATATATTGAGGAAATGCACACACTATCTGCCCAATACAATCTATGGCCTTTCCTGATTTGTACTGGTAGGGGCCTATACAATGATCCCTATTATGTAGGCCTTAATCCCATCATCTCCACTGGGTACTTCTATTGACAAACTTCTCACCTTCCATAAAGTTATCCTAACTACCAAGAATATTATGCTAGTGCTCTCATAGAATATCTAACGTTTGGCTTTTTTTATTGATTTATTGCTGCAGTTGCAATTCCCCCCCCATGAATTACGCTGATATCGTAAGAGAAGATGTAACATGAAACAACCGCGCCATCTAGTGTGGGATATACGTTAGTAGGTTCTCCCTCAGTCTTAATTCGATGTAGTGGTGACAGAACAAAATATAACTCAACGGAAAAGTAATGTTTTTTTCATGTGTCATTTTAGCAAAAAATATGTTTAATTTTCATGCATTTATTCTTTTATTATAATGGATTTATAATAAAGAATTCTACTGCCCTATACATTATCTATGTTTTTTATTTCTTGAAATGAAACGCCAAACACAGGAAGCATTGATTCATCAGGGAAACTGGGAGTATGGTAAATCACTTGCACCCATTGACCAATTCAGATCACTGCATTGTCTTTGAAAGTAAAATATTCAGGTGTAGATTCCCATTCACTTCTTGAAGTATTCTGTAGATGGTCATCTCTGATTGTCTTTCATTATATTCAAGACTTTTCATTGAGTTGTCACCTCTGCCTATTACTACTAAAGAATGTTTTGCAACAAAATCCTAAAAGATGCGAAAGATTAAAAAAACGTACATATTCATTACCAAAGCGTCATCGAGTAAAGGCTAACATGAAGCAGATACAGTTTGACAAACTCTGACTTGGTTATTAAAGCAGACAACAAGATGATATTAAGTAAAGAAGAACGTTAAAGTAAAACAACCTTTAGAAAAAATAAAGATCGTTGTCACATGTTCATCGTAATTGTCGCCATGGCAGTATATAAATAAAAATGATGTTTTTGTAATATAATGACGGTATAGAAACACATCTACTTCAAACATTTGAACACAGGCAAAGTCATTCTAGGTCTAACCACTGAATCATAAATGTCAATTCAATGTCTATTCCATGTTGGCTCAAGGTCATTTCATTGAAATGCCGTGTAAACAACGTTGATGCAACCAGTGTGCGCCCAGCTCTTACTGTATGTCACCAGGGGACTTAGGAGGGTCAAATAAGTAAAAGTTTCACTTTGTACTTCTATAAAGTGATAAGCAAAGTCTACAAAAAGTCAAATATTTGGATCAAAAGGAGCTGAATCGCTTGCATCAGCATAGTTTTGGTTTTCTGTGAAGGACAGGTTGTTTCCAAATTGACTTAATAAGTCCTCCGAATCTCATATGGTGACCAAGAGCTTCCGACATCTTCTTTCACCCACGAGTGCGTGTCACTATGTGTGGTGAGGGTACTGTCAGAGTCCTCATTAGCTAGAGGGGCCATCTTGGAGGCTAGGTCGTTGGAGACAGTCATATAGGAAGGACATGTGAAAGTGGAGGCAGCAGGGTAAGAGGTGTGATAGTGTACTTCTTCCAGAGGGTGAAGGGCATAGGGCTGTGCCGATGCCATGGAGGAGCTACGGGTGGAGCAGCGGTACTGTGAGGGGCTCCCAGGAGGGTCGGGGCTGGGCAGGGAGACTGGAACAGAGGTCAGGCCGTCTGCACACAAGCCCTCTCCCTGGGTCACTGGGTCTGCCACTGACTGCTCCCATGAATCTCTCTGCAGGAGAAACAGACAGAGGAAATGATAGAGATGTGTTAGAGAGGATGGAAAAATTTGTATTTTTTGTTGGTTTTGCAGATTGCGGAATGCCCTAAAATGTATGTGTAAAGGAGTTGGGTTGGAACCACGCTCATGTGATGATTGGCTCCCGAGTGGCGCAGCGGTCTAAGGCACTGCATCTCAGTGCTAGAGGCATTACTACAGACACCCTGGTTTGAATCCAGGCTGTATCACAACCAGCCATGATTGGGAGTCCCATAGGCGGCGCACAATTGGCCCAGCGTCGTCCGGGTTTGGCCGGTGTAGGCTGTCATTGTAAAGAAGAATTTGTTCTTAACTGACTGGCCTAGTTAAATAAAGGTTAAATATCAAATAAAATGAACCTTGCTGAAGACGTGTTGGCTCCCTGAGCTAATGTCTAGGCTTTATCTCAGTGGGCTAACAAAGCCTTGTGTAGCTCACAGATCTGGGTTCGAACCGCAATCAGTAACAGGAAAACACTTTTACTTGTGGAATTTGATTGATTTTTTCCTTCATGCTTGTGTGAAATATGTGCTCATTTGGATGTACCCTACCTGCTCCAGCCTTCAGCGCTATTTACATGCTTTGCACCATCTCACATCACATAAAACACAAATACACATAGGGACCGTTTCCTGCATTTAGCCTTGAACTCACTTCTTAGTCCAGGACTAGAATTGAAACCATATTTAAGAAACTGGCCCATAATGTGAAGCCATATCTCAACAGTCCCATTCTATTACCAGTACTAACCACTGACAGAGTGCCTTACCAGGAGGAAGTGGGGGGACTCTCCAGAGAAAGATGGTAGCAGACTGGACAGGGCGGAGCTGGGGAAGATGGAGCTCCCTCCGGTGGTGAAGGCTGAACTGCGGTAGTCTCCGAACGTTTCCTGGTAGTAGCTGTCTTTGAAGGAGGAGTATCCCGACATGGCCGATGAATCACAACCCAGAGGCTTGCCCCCAAGGGATGAGGAGTAGACATCGGCTGAAAACTGCTTGGGGGAGAAGTCCGAGTCAGAGATGAAGGGTCGCCTCATGCTGTAGTAGCCAGGGATCATGTGAGACCCTGTTGTAAAGGGAACCAGGTAGAAAACAATAGTAACAAGTGGTTCTGTGTGGCTCGGTTGGTAGAGCATGGAGCAACGTCAGGATCGTGGGGTGCGATTTTGGCTGGTGCCAGCCAAAATGCATGCACACACTACTGTAAGTTGCTTTGGATAAAAGTGTCCGCTAAATGGAAAAATATATATACACTACCGGTGACATGTTTTAGAACACCTACTCATTCAAGGGTTTTTCTTTATTTTTACTATTTTTTACATTGTAGAATAATAGTGAAGACATCAAAACTATGAAATAACACATATACAGTGGGGCAAAAAAGTATTTAGTCAGCCACCAATTGTGCAAGTTCTCCCACTTAAAAAGATGAGAGAGGCCTGTAATTGTCATCATAGGTACACTTCAACTATGACAGACAAAATTAGAAAAATAAATCCAGAAAATCACATTGTAGGATTTTTAATGAATTTATTTGCAAATTATGGTGGAAAATAAGTATTTGGTCAATAACAAAAGTTTATCTCAATACTTTGTTATATACCCTTTGTTGGCAATGACAGAGGTCAAACGTTTTCTGTAAGTCTTCACAAGGTTTTCACACACTGTTGCTGGTATTTTGGCCCATTCCTCCATGCAGATCTCCTCTAGAGCAGTGATGTTTTGGGGCTGTTGCTGGGCAACACGGACTTTCAACTCCCTCCAAAGATTTTCTATGGGGTTGAGATCTGGAGACTGGCTAGGCCACTCCAGGACCTTGAAATGCTTCTTACGAAGCCACTCCTTCGTTGCCCGGGCGGTGTGTTTGGGATCGTTGTCATGCTGAAAGACCCAGCCACGTTTCATATTCAATGCCCTTGCTGATGGTAGGCTTTGTTACTTTGGTCCCAGCTCTCTGCAGGTCATTCACTAGGTCCCCCCGTGTGGTTCTGGGATTTTTGCTCACCGTTCTTGTGATCATTTTGACCCCACGGGGTGAGATCTTGCGTGGAGCCCCAGATCGAGGGAGATTATCAGTGGTCTTGTATGTCTTCCATTTCCTAATAATTGCTCCCACAGTTGATTTCTTCAAACCAAGCTGCTTACCTATTGCAGATTCAGTCTTCCCAGCCTGGTGCAGGTCTACAATTTTGTTTCTGGTGTCCTTTGACAGCTCTTTGGTCTTGGCCATAGTGGAGTTTGGAGTGTGACTGTTTGAGGTTGTGTACAGGTGTCTTTTACACTGATAACAAGTTCAAACAGGTGCCATTAATACAGGTAACGAGTGGAGGACAGAGGAGCCTCTTAAAGAAGAAGTTGCAGGTCTGTGAGAGCCAGAAATCTTGCTTGTTTGTAGGTGACCAAATACTTATTTTCCACCATAATTTGCAAATAAATTCATTAAAAATCCTACAATGTGATTTTCTGGATTTTTTTTCTCATTTTGTCTGTCATAGTTGAAGTGTACCTATGATGAAAATTCCTCTCTCATCTTTTTAAGTGGGATAACTTGCACAATTGGTGGCTGACTAAATACTTTCTTGCCCCACTGTAACACACATTCTTCAAATAGCCACCCTTTCCCTTGATGACAGCTTTGCACACTCTTGGCATTCTCTCAACCAGATTCAACTGGAATGCTTTTCCAATAGTCTTGAAGGAGTTTCCACATATGCTGAGCACCTGTTGGCTGCTTTTCCTTCATTCTGTGGTTCGACTCATACCAAACCATCTCAATTTGGTTGAGGTCGGGGGATTGTGGAGGCCAGGTCATCTGATGCAGCACTCCATCACTCTACTTCTTGGTCAAATAACCCTTACACAGCCTGGAGGTGTGTTGGGTCATTGTCCTGTTGAAAAACAGATGATAGTCCCACTAAGCGCAAACCAGATAGGATGGCGTATCGCTGCAGAATGCTGCAGTAGCCATGCTGGTTAAGTGTGCCTTGAATTCTAAATAAATCACAGACAGTGTCACCAGCAAAGCACCCCCACACCATAACACCCCCTTCTCCATGCTTTACGGTGGGAAATACACATGCGAAGATCATCCGTTCACCCACACTCACAAAGACACGGCAGCTGGAACCAAAAATCTCAAATTTGGACTCCAGACCAAGGACAAATTTCCACTGGTCTAATGCCCATTGCTTGTGTTTCTTGGCCCAAGCAAGTCTCTTCTTATTATTGGTGTCCTTTGGTAATGGTTTCTTTGCAGCAATTCAACCATGAAGGCCTGATTCACAAATTCTCCACTGAACAGTTGATGTTGAGATGTGTCTGTTACTTGAACTCTGTGAAGCATTTATTTGGGCTGCAATTTCTGAGGTTGGTAACTCTAATGAACTTATCCTCTGCAGCAGAGGTAACTCTGGGTCTTCCATTCCTGTGGTGGTCCTCATGAGAGCCAGTTTCATCGCACTTGATGGTTTTTGCGACTGCACTTGAAGAAATTTTAAAAGTTCTTAAAATGTTCCGTATTGACTGACCTTCATCTCTTAAAGTAATGATGGACTGTTGTTTCTCTTTGCTTATTGGAGCTGTCCTTGCCATAATATGGACTTGTTCTTTTACCAAATAGGGCTATCTTCTGTATACCCCCCTACCTTGTCACAAGACAACTGATTGACTCAAACGCATTAAGAAGGAAATAAATTCCACAAATTAACATGGCACACCTGTTAATTGAAATGCATTCAGGTGACTGGTTGAGAGAATGCCAAGAGTGTGCAAAGCTGTCATCAATGCAAAGGGTGGCTATTTGAAGAATCTCAAATATAAAATATATTTTGATTTGTTTAACACTTTTTTGGTTACTACATGATTCCATATGTGTTATTTCATAGTTTTGATTTCTTCACTATTATAGTGAAAATAAAGAAAAACCCTTGAATGAGTAGGTGTTCTAAAACTTTTGACCGTTAGTGTATATGAATGGATTGTACACTTTACTTACAGCCTGCAGGTAAAGGGATACCTACTCAGTTGCTCAACTGAATGCATTCAATGGAAATGTGTCTTCTGCATTTAGCCCAACCCCTCAGTATCAGAGAGGTGCTAGGGGCTGCCTTAATTAAAATGTTCAGCCCCGAGGGAAGAGTTGTGGGGGTTAACTGCCTTGCTCAAGGGCAGAACATCAGATGTTTTCACCTTGCAAGGTCGGGGATTAGAACAAGCAACCTTTCAGTTATTGTCCCAACGCTCTAACCGCTAGGCGACCTGCTGTCCCATCTAGCAGGTCCCGTCTAGGCGACCCTCCGCCCCATCTAGGCGACCCTCCGTCCCATCTAGGCGACCCTCCGCCCCATCTAGGCGACCCGCCGCCCAGGTACAATGCATTATGGTGTTTTTAATCATTGCACATTTGCGGCCTGCTGGAGGTCATTTTGCAGGGCTCTGGCAGTGCACCTCCTTGCACAAAGGCGGAGGTAGCGGTCCTGCTGCTGGGTTGTTGCCCTCCTACGGCCTCCTCCACGTCTCCTGATGTACTGGCCTGTCTCCTGGTAGCGCCTCCATGCTCTGGACACTACGCTGACAGACACAGCAAACCTTTTTGCCACAGCTCGCATTGATGTGCCATCCTGGATGAACTGCACTACCTGAGCCACTTGTGTGGGTTGTAGACTCCGTCTCATGCTACCACTAGAGTGAGAGCACCGCCAGCATTCAAAAGTGACCAAAACATCAGCCAGGAGGCATAGGAACTGAGAAGTGGTCTGTGGTCACCACCTGCAGAATCACTCCTTTTTTGGGGGTGTCTTGCTAATTGCCTATAATTTCCACCTTTTGTCTATTCCATTTGCACAACAGCATGTGAAATTTATTGTCAATCAGTGTTGCTTCCTAAGTGGACAGTTTGATTTCACAGAAGTGTGATTGACTTGGAGTTACATTGTGTTGTTTAAGTGTTCCCTTTATTTTTTGGAGCAGTGTATATGACGCCCTTATATTGTGATTTTATAATCTCATAAAATCCTGACTAAATAACAACAATTTTGAGTCAGTAAAACATGTCCTACATAGAGAGACATAACATATTATAAATCTTATGAAGGGTCATAAATGCTTAGAACTAATAAGTAATAAAGCCTTATACCTGCAGGAAAACATTTCTAGTGGGCAGTAGCTATCAGAACAAAGCATACAGTATAAGTGTGGAGTACACATTCAAAGCTCTGGTGGTTACTTGAACATTTTGTGCCTTGAGTTTTATTCCACTTTTTCAGAACTTTGCTAGTGAATGTGACATTTGAAAGTTTTTGTCTATAATACTGTACTTCCCTTACCTCAAACACTATTAGCAGAGTTGATAGGTCAGTGGGACTCATCAATAATTACATAATTTACCCAGAGATTTTTCTCACCTGGCATTTGGACAAATGACGATTGACTGGATGTTCCTCCC
Organism: Salvelinus namaycush; assembly: GCF_016432855.1. Classification (NCBI taxonomy): domain Eukaryota; kingdom Metazoa; phylum Chordata; class Actinopteri; order Salmoniformes; family Salmonidae; genus Salvelinus; species Salvelinus namaycush. The sequence goes on from NC_052329.1 coordinate 29,464,409, forward strand.
TACAAATGAAAGAACAGACACACATTAAAGCCTGGATCCATGGCATTATAAAAACAGGTCTGATTCTGGTAACACATAACATGCCACCACACACGCGCTGAGGAAGGCACAAGCCGATATATAAAGAAAATTCAAACAAAGCTTCAAGAAATGTTACTCACATCCAAGTGAGGGTAACACTTTATTTGGATAGTTCATCTGTAGATGCACTACAGACTACCTACACTTAGGAAAAAATGTGCTAAGTAGATCCATATATACGGTTCTTTGGTTTGTCATCGTAGACGTAGGGGAACCCTATGTATGGGTATGCTGACTACAGGAATGTCCACCAGAGCTGTTGCCAGAAAATATTATGTTAATTTCTCTACCATAAGCCGCCTCCAACGTCATTTTAGAGAATTTGGAAGTATGTCCAACCGTCCTCACAACCGCAGACCACATGTATGGCATCTTGTGGGCGAGCTGTTTGCTGATGTCAACGTTGTGAACAGAGTGCCCCATGGGGTTATGGTATTGGCAGGCATAAGCTATGGACAGTGAATACAATTGAATTGTATCGATGGCAATTAGAATACACAGAGATACCATGATGAGATCATTGTCGTGCCATTCATCCGCCACCATCACCTCATGTTTCAGAATGATAATGCACAGCCCCAGGTCGCAAGGATCTGTACACAATTCCTGGAAGCTGAAAATGTCCCAGTTCTTCCATGTCCTGCATACTCACAAGACATGTCACCCATTGAGCATGTTTGGGATGCTCTGGATAGACATGTACGAAAGCGTGTTCCCGCCAATATCCAGCAACTTCACACAGCCATTGAAGAGGAGTGGGACGACATTCCACAGGCCACAGTCAACAGCCTGATCAACTCTATGCAAAGGAGATGTATCACGCTGCATGAGGCAAATGGTGGTCACACCAGATAGTGATTTTTTTTATCCATGCCCCTACTTTTTTCTTAAGGGTATCTGTGACCAACAGATTGATATCTGTATTCCCAGTCATGTGAAATCCATAGATTAGGGCCTAATTTATTTATTTCAATTTACTGATTTCCTTATATGAACTGTAACTCAGTCAAATCAGTGCTTAATTTGTGCTTCTGCCTCGTCTGTGTGGAGCCATTTTAAAACAGCCTTCCAAGGGAGACTTGGGTGAAGTGTGTGAGATGCAACAAATGGGACCATGATGCTTGCACCTGTTGCGACTTTGTACTTGAGGTTGTTAAGGTAGTCAAGCGCAGGAGAGCAGAGATGTCAAAGTAGCGTCTTTAATAGGCAAGTCCAAAATGGGTCAGGTACAATACCAATAAACGCCCAAGACATAGGAACACACAGTCACTCACGGAAGGAGAAAAACGACGCTCCTTACTTTTCCTACAACACTGTACACACGTGAATAAACTGAGGAAAACCTCAACGAGCAACATGAAAATAATCCCGCACAAACCTAAGCGGGAAACAGGGGTAAATATACACACAGAAATTAAAGCAAATGAAAACCAGGTGTGAATGAACCAAAGACAAAACAAACGGAAAAAGAAAAATGGATCGGTGATGGCTAGTAGGCCGACCGCCGAGCACCGCCCGAACAAGGAGAGGAACCACCTTCGGTGGAAGTCGTGACAGCACCTCAGGCCAGGCAATTTATGTGTGCCAGAACTGTGACTGAAGATGAGTCTGATTAGTCAGATACGGATGTACGTCGTATAGGCTGATACAAAACTGTGCGTTAGTGTGTTTAAACACCACGTCTGTTTTGTTAAGACTTTAAACATTTAAGCAAGTTATCTGCAGCATTACATTCCATTCCGATTCCAACAATTACCGTGGATCTATGTGCACGCCAGAGAACGTTCGATTTCAACGTTCAAAGTAAAGTGTACGTGCCACTTAATGAATGTGTGCTCTGCCAGCATTATTGTTTTGATTGAAAGGCATGATTTGTCAGTTTCTCTAGGCATGATTGTTTTTGTTGTGAGTTCTTTAATGAAGTTGAATTGGTTTAAAAAAAAATCAATATTCACAATTAATGAGTTGTGTTCTTATTTGTTGATAATCCAATGTGACAATTTACCTGCTGTAGTGTTACAATTTACCCGCTGATGGGGCAAATTGTCACAAGTGCACACTGTCTATTTTACAGTTTACAACTCCGTACTGAAATAAGATATGAAGATGTAATGAATACAAAACATGTGCCCAAGACTTCCTTCTTTCATTTGGTATGATATTTATACCATTCTGATGTATTGTGCCCAGTAAATGTTAGACAGTGTGAAAAGTGTGACAACATACCTCGCTCTTCCCTATTATAGGGGATTTTTTTCTCATGCGTTCCGGTACCCCTAGGTCACCACCCTTTCGCACTCACATTTTCCCCCGGCACCTTCCGATTTACAAATTAGGCCTTGAGTAAAATCTTTAAAATTGTTGCATGTTGCGTTTATATCTTTGTTCAGTATACATAGAACCCTCCATGAAGGGTTCTTCCTAGAACCCTCCATAAAGGGTTCTGCCAATAACCTTTTTATCTTCTAAAGGTTCCAACTACTGTAGAATCCTATATGAAGGGTTCTTTCAATTATTCATTCTAGAACCCTCTATGAACAGTTCTACCAAAAACCTTTATTTATTTGAAAGGTTCCTTCCTAGAACCCTGCATGAATGGTTCTACAAGTATTATTTGCAAATGTTTTAATGACAATACATTAGATACATCATAAGGCCTTTCTCTCAGGGCCTAGTTATACCCTAACACAGTAGTTGGAAACTCCTGGTTTACAGACCACATCAGGCCTGCAAGTCACATTATGCTGGCTTGTAAAGTGATGAGGAATTTAACTTGGAATCCAGCCAGAGTGAGGATATCCAACAAATGGGACTTTTATTCACCCGCAATCAGCATTCAGAATGACGGCCAGGGTAGAGAAGGTTGATAAGGAAGACTACCTAAATCATCTTAACTGAAACAACCATCTCAGTAATGGGTGTAATAAGTCCAATTACTAACAAAATGGATTAGTTTAGAAAAGTTTATGTTATTTATTTTTGTGTAGCATAAGATTAATCAACCAATCAATGCAAAAACACTGATATTGAAACAAACAATTCTGAAAATCAACCTGCAATAGAGCACAACCGGCTGAGATTGGGAGTCCCATAGGGCGGCGCACAATCGGCCCAGCGTCGTCCGGGTGAGGGTTTGGATGGGATGGGCCGTCATTGTAAATAATAATTTGTTCTTAACTGACTTGCTTAGTTAAATAAAGGTAAAATAAAAATGAAATAAATAAAAAATGCTGGGAAATATTATAATGATGGGCGTGGAGTAAAAATGACACAATCACAGTTACACCACTTTATAGAGTTAATTCAAATCCTGAATCAACACTAGAAATGTTACACTGAAAAATCAACACGAGGTAACACTGGCCAGGTGAACAATTTGCTGTGTACCATACAATACACTGCTGGTTTGCTCAGACTCCCTTCTATTCTCCTACTCAGTGTTCAATAAAATAACAGAAAACCATGGTAGAGATGGTAGAGAATCAACTGTGTCATTAGTGTATATGTAAAATGATCAAGGGAATACCAGATACATTTACAAATATTGCCATGTAGGTACAGTTTAAAACATTCTCACATATATCTTTTTACGCTTATCAGATTACTCAAACTCCTGATGTTCAAGTTTAAACATTAAGGTAAAGATTAACGCTCAGTCACTATTTTGAAGAATGAAAAAAAAATATGATAGAAAAAAAATGATTCATATTGGTTCTATGTAGAAAAAAATCCTTCTTTCCTTCTAAAGAATCATCAAATAACATTTTTTTAAACGGTTCTTAGCATGAAAAAGGTTCTAGGTACAACCCTTTGCCTTATAAAGAACCCCTTGTCTTCCAAAAAGGATTCTTCAGATGAAAATTGTTCTTGGTAGTACCCTATCCCTCCGCAAATAACCCTTTCGGGAACCCTTTTTTCTAAGAGTGTACAGACTATCAGTAATATTTCAAAAAACTATCTACTAAACCTTACCCTTATCCTAACCCTAACCTTAACCCTTAGCCTTATTCTAAACCTTACACCTAAACCTAACTGCAACCTTAGCACACAGTTGTTTATCAGTATATAGTGTGTTGATAGTGTTACAATGTGTAGAGCAGCTACAGATGGACTATCCAAAAAAAGTGTGACCCAAGTGAGTGCTGGCCTTTTTTCATGTTTGATGTGAACACATAACATGGACAGTAACAAAATATACAGTGACATTCTGTGGAGAAAAACCCCCCAGATCAAGTCATGATCATTACAGACTGAAAAACATTAACCACCATTCACTTTTATAGCAGGCATTGTGTCACGTTTATGATAGCATTACGAAGAGCATATAATGCAGAAGTCAGTTAAATGATTAATTATGGGGTTTAATACACTTCTTAATGGGTTTAGTATCCCCCTGGGTGCCGTGGAGTCTGAAGTAAAATATAGAAAGGACAAGTCTCCATTCTGTCTACGGTTATTGAAGACACTTTTTGCATTACATGTATAGCAAGCTTTTTAGAAAGTATAGTCAAAATGTTTGTATGTGGGTTAGAAAGGGAGATATACTGTACACTTACAGGGATAAAAAGAGAGAGACACACACACACACACAGCGAGGGTTAAAAAGGAGGACAATCTCTCTTTTGTTTGCATATAAGCTGTGTTGGCTGGAAGGCAAGCAAATTTTGAGGGTTGGATTTGAATTCAATTTGCCCATACCAAGACTTCCCTATGTGGACCAGGTCTATGCCTCAGTGCTTCTCTGAAGGCTGCGTATGGAAATCATGTTGTTAAAGTGTCATGGTCTCCCAGTTCACAGCAAAGCACCTGATGGAGAGACACAATAAACCTGCATTGGGAGGCTAACAACTACCCAGGCCTGTTTCTAGCATTTTGGGGGCTCTAAGTGAGATTTTGCTGCAGGACACCACATAAGAGGAAAACTGCTGATGCACTACCAACACAATACAATTGGGGTGTGCCTTGAAACGGTACTGCAACTACCAACCAACATCTTGGTTGGTCACCATCACCAGCCACAGGTCTTCATAAAGAGCTGATCTGTGAAGAATGTTGGGCTACAATGTGTTGTATGACAGCTGCTAAAGAAAAGTTGATGGTCTCTACAAGGATGCTGAAAATAATGTTGGCATTCTTTAAGTTTTTATATGCAGGCGTATTTGGTGAAAAGGCTGTCCTAAAGGAAAACCAGTTACCAGTCAAAATGTTGTCCATATAAGACCGAGCATCTGGGAGCATACCAGTGTGCACATATTTTAGTTCTACATGGCTATTTACTCTGATTCATTATATGAAGTATTTGTGGATACCCAAGTGTTCACAAATAAAACATAAACAGACCCTTGAAAAGTACTCTTTTCTCCACAATAACACAACAGTGAAGATACACTGAATGGCCAGCTGGCCCTAATAATGTCCAAACCTCAGTCAGTTCTGCATATAGTATAGGCTACTGTAATTGAGTAAGGAAGAGCTGGCTAATGCCATTTCTCTCTCAGCATTCCTTGATGCTGAAAGTCAGAGGTCTTACTTGTGTCACAAGTCTTATAATGCACAAATGAATAGAGCAGTGTATCTATGGTTATATCTCTTTAATATTCTTCTTTATAAAACTTGAAGTTTATTATTACTTGAGATTATGTAAGACGGTCTATGTCCTGTCATTGAGGCAGCATGACTGTTGTCAAATATATTTCCCTTTGATTTCTATGGGTCCATGTTGCAACTTGAATTGAATCACTTTGTGGCTAAAGTTTGCCAACGTCTATCAATGGCCTTTCTCTCTAGGATAAAAGACTGCAAACTAGAATGAGAGAGAGAGAGCATCAGAGAAAGTCTAGGCAACCTTTAGATAGTGTGGCCCATTACCTTGTTGTCTGTATTGTTCACCCCATGATCCTGGGTACACACCTCTCATGTTTACAAAGGAAGACAAAGAATCTACTAGAATAAAACAAACACACAGTATCATTGGATATTGAGTATAATATAATCCAATCTAATTTAGCGTTAAGTCAAAAACTGTTGATGGCTTGGTAAAACTTGTCTCTTACCAATCCATCCACAAGATGATATCTGTAACTCTGAGTTAATAGTATTCCCTTAATACTGTGAATTAAGTATGACAGAACCCAAGTCTATTACATTTTCGCTTTCAAGCAGAGGTTTCGGTGGTGGCGTTGACAACATCAACCTAGTTTTGTTTAGGAAAATAGTGACTCAACTCATTATTAAGCAATAAGAGCAGTACTTCCTGGTGTTGTGATCTTTGCTGCTGTTTGCTTTGGACCCATTGACCTCTAAGAGAATTCATTTGGCAAATCTCTGACATTTTTGCATAACATTATTATGAATTTATCATTCAAGTGTTTTTTGGGCACAAATGAAATATCACTTATAACCCAATCATACACAATCATACACTGAGCTACATGTAGTCCCGTGTAGCTCAGTTGGTAGAGCATGGCACTTGCAACGCCAGGGTTGTGGGTTCAATTCCCACGGGGGGCCAGTACAAAAAAGTATGAATGTATGTACTTGTAAGTCGCTCTGGATAAGAGCGTCTGCTAAATGACTTAAATGTAAAATGTAAATCATCCGATTCAACATCACATTTAGTTTTGTTCTGCCACAAAGGTTGTTTCTTGATATTCAAAACAAATTGTAGTCTGTGGAGATTCAACATGAATTTAACAGTTTGTTATTTCTGCATAGATATTGATATTTCAAAAGTACCATACAGTCCAGGCATGAGAGGTTGGTCACAGAGTGTGAAAGCATGTCTTATGGTTTACGATGTTGAAACTAATGGCATCTACCTCACAGTTTGTTTATGCCTCATCAGGATCTCTCCATGAAGAGTGTAGGTAGTGTCTAGCGAGTGGACATGCCAATGTTAACAGAAAACAAATGGAGTCCTGTAAAGGGCATTGACAGGTAGCTTGGGAGATGAAAAGCTTTTCCTGTTTGCTCAGGCAGATGTCTCATAGGCCGATTTCGCTATGCCTGAGGAAACAATGACTGGCTTGTCTGTGGCCTGCGTGGAGAACATTATCGGTCGGCAGGTGTGCGAGAATCTGACTTTGCATAGACCAACCTGGCAGACCAAAAAAGGGTTTGTGTTAGCTATCCTCCTCACAACTTCTAGAGGTCATGACCATTAGCCATTGTGTATTATTGTTGTCCTGCTCATGGTGGGGTTTTCATGTGTCTGCTTGCCTTTCTTTTTCTCTCTTAAACCCTATGTTCTGGTATTTACCCATAGGCTTATCTTTCACTCATGGCTGAGAAGTGGAGAAATAAAGGCACACTGCCGAGGGACTTATAGGTAGGCATTATGGTCATGAAAATAAATACATCATTCATTTAAAAAATAATAATAATGCAAAAGCAGTCATACAAGATTTACTTTGAGTACTCACACTATATCTTGGTCCATTTGTTTGTCTTTGTCGTTTCTCTGCCAGTAAATCTTTCACTGTGTGCTTGACCCTAACCCCTTGATAGGCCCTTTTAGAATACTCTGGAGGAGAAAAAGAGAGAAATATTTTGCACACATACACACACACAGAGATATTATTTACTCATTATTTCGAGTGTGAAGTAATACAAGTTAATACATTATTCTACACTCATTACTCTGCGGTGGTTATTGAAAATTATGAGATCATTAAAAAGATCTCCATACACTCCTAACACAAGGATAGCCTAAAATTGTAGTTATTTTGATACAAAGGTTTAACATGTTGTATGCTTCAAGTGCATTGCTAGAACAAATTCTATGAACCTCTTGAAGTACAGTTGAAGTCGGAAGTTTACATACACCTTAGCCAAATACATTTAGACTCAGTTTTTCACAATTCCTGACATTTAATCCTCGTAACAATTCCCTGTCTTAGGTCAGTTAGGATCACCACTTTATTTTAAGAATGTGAGATGTCAGAATAATAGTAGAGAGAATTATTTCTTTCAGTTTTTATTTCTTTCATCACATTCCCAGTTGGTCAGAAGCTTACATAAACTCAATTAGTATTTGGTAGCATTGCCTTTAAATTGTTTAACTTGGGTCAAACATTTCGGGTAGACTTCCACAAGCATCCCACAATAAGTTGGGTGAATTTTGGTCCATTCCTCCTGACAGAGCTGGTGTAACTGAGTCAGGTTTGTAGGCCTCCTTGCTCACACACGCTTTTTCAGTTCTGCCCACAAATTTTCAATAAGATTGAGGTCAGGGTTTTGTGATGGCCACTTCAATACCTTGACTTTCTTGTCCTTAAGCCATTTTTCCACAACTTTGGAAGTATCCTTGGGGTCATTGTCCATTTGGAAGACCCATTTGCGACCAAGCTTTAACTTCCTGACTGATGTCTTGAGATGTTGCTTCAACATATCCACATAATTTTCCATCCTCATGACGCTATCTATTTTATGAAGTGCACCAGTCCCTCCGGCAGCAAAGCACCCCCACGACATGATGGTGCCACCCCCGTGCTTCACGGTTGGGATGGTGTTCTTCGGCTTGCAAGCCTCCCCCTTTTTCCTCCAAACATAACGATGGTCATTATGGCCAAACAGTTCTATTTTTGTTTCATCAGACCAGAGGACAGTTCTCCAAAAAGTACAATATTTGTCCCCTTGTGCAGTTGCAAACTGTAGTCTGGCTTTTATATGGCGGTTTTGGAGCAGTGGCTTCTTCCTTGCTGAGTGGCCTTTCAGGTTATGTCGATATAGGACTCGTTTTACTGTGAATATAGATACTTTTGTACCTGTTTCCTCCAGCATCTTCACAAGGTCCTTTGCTGTTGTTCTGGGATTGATTTGCACTTTTCGCACCAAAGTACGTTCATCTCTATGAGACAGAGCGTGTCTCCTTCCTGAGCGGTATGACAGCTGCGTGGTCTCATGTTGTTTATACTTGTGTACTATTGTTTGTACAGATGAACGTGGTACCTTCAGGCGTTTGGAAATTGCTCCCAAGGATGAACCAGACTTGTGGAGGTCTACAATTTTTTTCCCGAGGTCTTGGCTGATTTCTTTTGATTTCCCCATGATGTCAAGCAAAGAGGCACTGAGTTTGAAGGTAGACCTTATAATACATCCACAGGTACACCTCCAATTGACTCAAATGATGTCAATTAGCCTATCAGGATCTTCTAAAGCCATGATATCATTTTCTGGAATTTTCCAAGCTGTTTAAAGGCACAGTCAACTTAGTGTATGTAAACTTCTGACCCACTGGAATTGTGATACAGTGAATTATAAGTGAAATAATCTGTCTGTAAACAATTGTTGGAAAAATGACTTGTGTCATGCACAAAGTAGATCTCCTAACCGACTTGCTAAAACTATAGTTTGTTGACAAGAAATTTGTGGAGTTGTTGAAAAACAAGTTTTAATGACTCCAACCTAAGTGTATGTAAACTTCCGACTTCAACTGTATATGAAAACTATTATTTTCAGGAGGCCTACATTAAACATACTATGCGCTTATTGTATTCTGTTTTTGCTCACTTATATTGTGAGTATTTTAGAAATTAGCTTGAAGTAAGTATTTTCAAATTGTACCTACTCAAAGTAAAATACAAATATAACTCAAGTACTGTAGAATATATTGCTGGTTATGTATTTTACAGATAATCTGCTGCTCCTGCTTAGTGCCTGTCCTCATTCATTCCTTCAAACATGTATTCATTTGAATTTTCACAATTTTATACATAGCTGAATTGCCTTTTGGGATACATGTGTAAATGGAATGGAAATTGTCTTTGGGTTTGGTCATTGCAAATTTCCTGTTCAAAAAAGTAATTTTGTACAAACATGCACTATTGTCTAACTGGTGGCATTTCCATACACTGGATAGCCCCCCCCCCCCCCCCCCCCCACACACATTTTTAGTAGTTGAAATAGGCCAAGTGATAGAAGTATCAAAAGTATCAATATTTATTCTTATATACGCCATAAATCTCAACAGCAAATATGTCTCCAGCCTGATCTGTAGGCAACCCCCCCCCCCCCGAACATATTCCTAGTGAGCATACTATAGACTATATTTGCACTTTAACATGCAAAAGGAAATCACATGCAAAAAGAAACAGTACAGTATGTAAAAGATCTAAGCTTTATGAATGGAGTCGTAAGATAAGTTCCTATTTTACTATAGCCATGTTGATCATCATACAGTCAAACAGTTTTGAAATTCAGAAATTGATGTTGGAATCGGATCATAATGACATCGTTTTCTAGCTGTTGCTATATTTGATATCCAAATGAATTATTTATTAATTGAAAAGAGGGTTGGATACCGGACAGCCAAGACCAAAACAATATCTGCATACTATTCAGCATCATCATGTCCTTTATGCTTTGCACTAGTCGCAGCCAAGTATTGCCATCTTTAGATATAATTAATGAACAATCATATGTATGTTAAAATGACAAACTGTTACCATATTTCCCAATGCAATACTCTACAGTACTATACTTTCAGTTTTAGTATGAAACATACAATCCAATACACCAATCCAATACCTTAAAGCACAATGTTAGCTTTACGGGTAATTGAATTCATAAACTTTTTAATATTGAAGGATACTAGTAATTTCCAAAAATGACAATGGCATAAATCAGATTGTTATGCTAGTTAAGTATGTCATTATCACCCCCTTAAGGACAATGGCATTCGCTTTTTATGGATGATGATAGTTTGTCAAAACCATATACTATGGAAGTATCTCATAAATGATTATGAATCAGTGTTATGGTTGCATTTTGCCTTACCGGTTTCCATGATGCAGCAGTTTCAGGTCTGTTACTACAAAGACTGAGGAAGCCAGTCCTCTATTCCAGTGAAAGTGTAGATGTACCTATGATCAAAATCATACTAAAGACAAGCCTTTTCCACCTCTGGAAACTTTTATGGAATCCTTCGCACACTCCACTAATGGAGAGTGTACGGAGCTTTTCAAATGACCTTTTTCCATGCAAATGATTGGTAGGACGTTTTTAGACTATTTGCATCTACAGTCTAGATTAGAGGAGAGCACAAGCATCTAAGAGACTCATCGGAAGGCATTCTATTTTGTTACATTGAAACATGTTTTCATAATTCTTTAGGCCCATTTGGGCTCCAATTATATTTTTACACTGTCAAATTTCCCCTCAAGCTATCAATGTAAAAGCTTGAAATTATATATCAAAAAAGTTTCAGTCACACTAAGTAAAGGCAACAGGTGTAATGCTTTAGTAGCCTATTTTGTTATGAGCATGTTTGAGCCTTTATGAAGTGTCATAATAATACGTTATGTAATAATACATTATATCTGTCAGCTTTAAGTCAAGTGTTACAGGTTTGTCTGTACTTGCAGGATGGTATCACCTAGAAAGTCAGAAGACAAACAATGTCAAATAAAATAATTTTATTGGTCACATACACATGGTTAGCAGATGTTAATTAATGCGAGTGCAGCGAAATGCTTGTGCTTCTAGTTCCGACAGTGCAGTAATATCTAACAAGTAATCTAACAAATTCACAACGACTACCTTACACACACACAAATGTAAAGGGATGAATTAGAATATGTACATAAAAATATATGGATGAGCGATGGCCGTGCGGCATAGGCAAGATGCAGTAGATGGTATAGAATACAGTATATACATATGAGATGAGTAATGTAGGATATGTAGACATTATTGAAGTGGCGTTATTTAGTGACACCTTTATTAAATCCATTTATAAAATGTATTAAATTGGCCAGAGATTTGAGTCTATGTTGGCAGCAGTCACTTTATGTTAGTGATTGCTGTTTAACAGTCTGATGGTCTTGAGAGAAGCTGTTTTTCAGTCTCTCGGTCCCAGCTTTGATGCACCTGTACTGACCTCGCCTTCTGGATGATAGCAGGGTGAACAGGCAGTGGCTCGGGTGGACATGCCAAATTTCTTCAGCCTCCTGAGGTTGAAGAGGCGCTGTTGTGCCTTCTTCACCACGCTGTCTGTATGGGTGGACCATTTCAGTTTGTCTGTGATGTGTATGCCGAGGAACTTAAAACTTTCCACCTTCTCCACTACTGTCCCAATGATGTGGATGGGGGGATGCACCCTCTTCAGTTTCCTGAAGTCCACGATCATCTCCTTTGTTTTGTTGACGTTGAGTGAGAGGTTATTTTCCTGACACCACACTCTGAGGGTCCTCACCTCCTCCCTGTAGGCCGTCTCGTCGTTGTTGGTAATCAAGCCTACCACTGTAGTGTCGTCTGCAAACTTGATGATTGAGTTGGAAGCGTGCTTGGCCACGCAGTCATGGGTGAACCATGACTGCGGGCGGCCCGTCAGAAAGTCCAGGACCCAGTTACACATGGCGGGTCGAGACCCAGGGTCTCAAGCTTAATGACGAGTTTGGAGGGTACTATGGTGTTGAATGCTGAGTTGTAGTCAATGAACAGCATTCTTACATAGGTATTCCTCTTGTCCAGATGGGTTAGGGCAGTGTGCAGTCTGATGGCGATTGTGTCGTCTGTGGACCTATTGTGGTGGTAAGCAAATTGGAGTGGGTCTAGGGTATCAGGTAGGCTGGAGGTGATAAGATCCTTGACTAGTCTCAAAGCACTTCATGATGACAGAAGTGAGTGCTACGGGGCGATAGTCATTTCGTTTAGTTACATTAGCTTTCTTGGGAACGGGAACAATGGCGGCCGTCTTGAAGCATGTGGGCACAGCAGACTGGGATAGGGATTGATTGAATATATGCGTAAACACACCTTCCAGCTGGTCTGCGCATGCTCTGAGGACGCGGCTAGAGATGCCGTCTGGGCCGGCAGCCTTGCGAGGGTTAACATGTTGAAATGTTTTACTCACGTTGGCCATGTTGAAGGAGAGCCCACAGGCTTTAGTAGCGGGCCATGTCAGTGGCTCTGTATTGTCCTCAAAGCGAGCAAAGAAGTTGTTTAATTTGTCTGGGAGCAAGACGTCGATGTCCGCGACGGGGCTGGTTTGCTTTTTGTAATCCGTGATTGACTGTAGACCCTGTCACATACATCTCATGTTTGAGTCGTTGAATTGCGACTCTACTTTGTCCCTATCCTGACGCTTTGCTTGTTTGACTGCCTTGCGGAGGGAATAGCTACGCTGTTTGTATTCGGTCATGTTTCCAGTCGCCTTGCTGTCACATATACTCCCTCTCCGGCCTCTAGGTCATCAGGCTGTTGATTATCCCGCACACCTGTCACCATCGTTTTGCGCACCTGCACCGCATGACACTCACCTGGACTCAATCACCTCCTTGATTGTCTTCCCTATATCTGTCACTCCCCTTGGTTCTTTCCTCAGGTGTTATTGACTTTGTTTTCATGTGGTGCGTTGTTTGTGTTTTGTGTTGTTTCTTTTATTTATTAAAACACTCACTCCCTGACCTTGCTTCCCGACTCTCAGTACACTCGTTACACTTGCCATGATTAAAAGCTGTGGTTTGCGCTTTCAGTTTTGCGCGAATGCTCCCATCAATCCACTGTTTCTGGTTATGGAAGGTTTTAATAGTCTGTTAGCAATGGCCCAGAATGCTACCAGCTCGTGTCGAGCATTCGATATGCTGATAGAATTTAGGAAGCCTTGTTCTCAGATTAGCTTTGTTAAAATCCCCTTCTACAATAAATGCAGCCTCAGGATATATGGTTTCCAGTTTACATAGAGTCCAGTGAAGTTCTTTCAGGGCCGGCGAGTAATCTGCTTGGGGGGGGGGGATATACACGGCTGTGACTATAATCAAAGAGAATTCTCTTGGTAGATAATGCGGTCGGCATTTGATTGTAAGGAATTCTAGGTCAGGTGAACAAAAGGACTTGAGTTCCTGTATGTTGTTATGATTACACCATGAGTCGTTAATCATAAGACATACACCCCCACCTTTCTTCTTACCAGAGAGATGTTTGTTTCTGTCGGCGCGATGCGAGAAGAAACTGGGTGGCTGTACCGACTCTGACAACATATTCCGATGGAGCCATGTTTCCGTGAAACAGAGAATGTTACAATCTCTGATGTCTCTCTGGAAGGCAACTCGTACCCTAATTTCGTCCACCTTGTTGTCTAGAGATTGGACATTGGCGAGTAATATGCTCGCAAGGGGTGGAAGGTGTGCTCGCCTTCTGAGTCTTACCAGTAGGCCGCTCCGTCTGCCTCTCCTGCGGCGACCTCGTTGTTTTGGGTCGGCCTCTAAGATCCTCTGTCCAGGGTGGATGTCCGAACACAGGATCCGCTTCGGGAAAGTTGTATCCCTGGTTGTAATGTTGGTAAGTTGACGTCGCTTTTATATCCAGTAGTTTTTCCCGGCTGTATGTAATAACATTTGAGATTTTCCTGGCTAACAATGTAAGAAATAATACATTAAAAAAAATTACTGCATAGTTTCCTAAGGACCTGAAGCGAGGCGACCATCTCTGTCGGCGCCATTGTAGATGTCTGCACAAGCTGCATGATCAGTATAACACGCTATATTCAGGAGGTTGCATATCCTCCACATGGTCCATAATTATTGGCACCCTCGATATAGATGATCATAAAAAGTTATATTGCATGCGACCCAAAAAAAATTTAAATATTATTTTATACAATTGCTCAGAGAAAGAGAAATTATTTGCGCCCCTGTTTTCAATACTCTAGCACTCTCCCCTTACAAGGATAACGACACAGCCTTTTTCTCTAATGTTTTATGAGATTGGAGAACACATTGGGAGGGATCTTAGACCATTCCTCCATGAAGAATCTTTCCGGATCCTTGAAATCCTTCATCTGCGCTTATGGACTGCCCTCTTCAATTCAAACCACAGGTTTTCAATAGGGTTCAAGTCTGGATACTGAAATGGCCATTGCAAAATTTGGATTGTGTGGTCAATTAACCATTTCTTTGTTGATTTTGATTAGTGCTTGGCATTATTTTCCTGCTGGAAGATCCCTTGCGGCCAAGTGTCAGCCTCCTGGCAGAGGCAACTAGGTTTTTGTCTAAAATGTCCTGGTACTTGATAAAGTTAATGATGCTGTTGACCTTAACAAGGGCCCCAGGATTAATAAGAGATAATAACATCAAAGTACAGGAAAAGTACTTTTCTGCATATGATTCTGTTTTTCAACACCAAACCCACCACTTGTGTGGCCAAAGAGCTCTATTTTCATGTAATCTGACAGTAGCACCGGTTCCAATCCAAGTGCCCTTGCCGTTTATCAAACTCCAGGCGGTGCTATGCTATACTCTATGGACACAAGGCCTGCATAGCTGCGTAGGGGAAACAAGTTGAGTTGCACAAAATAGAATATAACATTGTGGATGAAGTTCAGAATTACACAATTTCATGTGTAGACCTACAACATCTAAAGACCTGCATCACTATACTGAGAGCTTTGCTGTTTCTAAAAATATGTACTTTGGTGTCAGAGGAGGCTGGTGGGAGGCGTTATAGGAGTACAGGCTCATTGTAACGGCTGAAAAGGAATACATGGAACAGAGTCAAACATGTGGTTTCCAAATGTTTGATTTGTTTGCTACCGTAAAAATAATTCCATTCCAGCCATTTCAATGAGCCCGTCCTCCTATAGCTCCTCCCACCAGCTTCCTCTGTAGGTTGTTTTTGGAGCCTTTGTTTTTTTCAGGTCCCCCATACTGCACAATGAGGATGAGGAAGTCATTCGCTGTTTGTGGTAAGTTTATCAAAATAAGTGAAATCACAAAAAAAGGTGTCTGCACCTGTCTATAACATGACGTTTACATGAAAAAAAGAGATTTGGTTGTGAAAAAGAAAATTGATCCTTTAACTACCTTGCTGGCTGTCTCCAAATCCACACAGCCAACAACTAAAAAGTTATACCTACACTTTGGCACAATATAGAGACTGGTTAAAGGATTTGTCAACTGTGAATGAACACTGGTTTGACTGCTAGGTGTGGTGTAGGGGAAATCAGCAGCTCTGTCGCTGTCTATCCCTCTGTCTGGCTAGAAAATGAACCACCATGAACCACCATCTGGAAGGAAATAGATGGAAGTGCATTCCCTATAGCAGAGAGGAAGAGGCGAAGCGAGAGGATTACTCCACCCAAAATCTGTCCGAGTGAGATCCGCCCTGATACATGTGGATGCACGTGGCATTCTGGCAACTTTGAGAAAAAAACGACTTCGTTGTGCATGTTGTTCACACACACACACACACACACACACACACACACACACACACACACACACACACACACACACACACACACACACACACACACACACACACACACACACACACACACACACACACACACACACACATCTGCCCTCTCATTGGCTAGAATGGTCCCACTTGATCCCGCCTGTCTTCAATCGTTGAGGACATGTATTTCTATTGTTAGAGCAGTGACTTGGCTATCTTGTCAATATAATATATAATCTTTGCCTATAGTCACAGCTGCAACCAGTCAGGGAAGACAAACAATTAATTCAAAACAGACTAATTAGCTCACACTTCACAATCACATGGCTACCATAATTCACAGAATAGAGGCACCTCCACCCTGTAGGTGGAAACTGGAACATATTCTTATAGAGATGTGAAAAAGCATATTGTGGACATTCTGTCACTGAATGGATTCAGAAGTCCTAATAATGAAGATTAAGTATTTCAGTAAAGCTTTACATCACAATTAGCGTATTACTTAATTACTGAAAGCCTAGATACCTGTTACCTGTGTGAGGGTATGTTACACTGTCGGACTACAGTGAAGTGATGATAGGCTATGGCTATGGTTCGGTCCTGGCGTCTTTTCAGACCATGTGACCTTAGCAGGAAAAAAACACTCTGGGTGATAGATAGGTATTGTACAGTCTTGTTAACCAGTCTGTCTATAACGGGATAATACTATGTACCATCACATGGCTATGGTGAGACTGTGTTAGCGCAGCTGGTCTTGCTGTGTTGGGATGATGTTATGCTAGTTGACAGTTGTGTGGCGTTATCAGTGACTCATTGCTTCCAGAGAGATAAGCCGGTGGCCTAGTGCACGTCTCTTCTTTGAACACCCGACACCTAATAGGCAACAGGAAGGGATGTGGAATTCCTGCCAGGAATAAGTACTGGCTGACTCGCACTCTACTGGGCTCTGGGGTATTAAAGGAAACCCAAAGTAACACAAATCCAGCCTGTCCTTCCTGTGCACTTTTTTTTTTTTTTTTTTTTTTTTTACACGCTCAAGAAGCACCGGAAATCTGAAGTAGCCAATAGCAACCATTATTGTTTTACTACTTGGTATTCTTATTATTTGTACACATATCATATTTTCACCTTTGTGCGCAAATAACGAAGTGTAACATTTGTCTCTTGAGTCACATTGTTGTATGGTGTGTCTACTAAAGTGTGAAGATTGTCTAATCTGACCTCCAGTGGAAACCTTTGGACATTACACCTGGAAAGGTCCAGCTCCTCAGTGTATTTCTGCCAGAGGAGGCTGGTGTGATGAGCTATAGGAGGACAGGCTCATTGTAATGGCTGGAATTTAATAAATGGAATAGTCAAACATGTGGTTTCCAAATGTTTGATTTGTTTGATACTGTAAAATGTATTCCATTCCAGCCATTACAATGAGCCCATCCTCCTAAAGCTCCTCCCACCAGCCTCCTCTGATTTCTGCAATATAATCTTTAAATCAGATAGATTGGGTCTGCATTGATGTGATAGACAGCCATAAATTGTGAAATGCAAGTAGGTTTATTTATAATACAGTACATTTATGCCAGTTGGTAATCGTTTTTTGGGGAAACACCAGAGGGCAGTAAAAGTCTACTCAGCCACTGTATTGCCAAATTCAATCTTGAGTCTTTTACACTCAAACGATAAGAGAAAAATCTTTGTCCCTGACTGACACCCTGTTCTCAAAAGAGATTATTGAAGGTTCCGACGAGTTCCCTAGTGAGACAGGAAACAGAGAAAGAAAGAAAGAAAGAAAAAGAGGGAGAGAGAAAGAGAGAGGAGAATGCTTTCCCTCCATCCCCTGGTTCCCTTCAGTCTTCAGTGACAGCTCCATTAATGATGCTGTTGAATAATTCATTATCCCATGCCGTGGCTCTGATCCTCCATGTTTTCCCTGTTTCCCCCCCTTGTCAACAGGGAACAGCCTGTCCACATTCCGCTCTCTCCTCTCATCAGCTTATAGAGGGGGAGAGATGCTCCTCTGGCAAAAAGCTTGACATACTCCCCTAACTCCCCTGTTACGTAAGCCCTGGATGCGAGGACGAGGAGATACCTTGGCCCAAGTTCATCGTCAGACTCGGAACTGACTGAGGCTGCCTCCCAAATGACACCCTATTCCCTATATAGAGCCTGGGTTCTGGTCAAAAGTAGTGCACTATACAGTATAAGGAATAGGGTGCCATATTGGATGGATGCTGAGTCTGACTCTGAACATGTCGGACTCTCTCTCTCTCTCTGACAGACTTTTTGCTTGTCTCCATTGGCTAATGTTCCAAGGCCAAACTCAAAGCAGGTGCCTTGGAATGTTTGCCAATAACATTTATAATGTGTTAGGTTTAGGGTTCGGGAGAGAGGTGTGTAATTGTGAATGAATGATAGGCCTATATCTTCAACTGAATACTTTGATATTCAATGGTTGTGCTTGTCATTGTTCATGACTTTCAAATTAAATTATAAACAGTTCTTTTTTTCTCAGTGGTCATCAAAAATAAGACATCTCTTATCACAGGACATTCTTTTGGCATCATGTAGTGGAATTTTCCAGCAGGCTAAGTATTATGTATTCTGGGGAGCTCTGTATTGGAATTATAGTCTGTGGTCTTGTACAGATAGGGATTCTTCTCGTAAATTCCACCTTGTAAAGATTGGTATTTCGCAAATGACTCTCAGTCGAATAACTTATTTTTTTATATTCTGGGTTATATTGCTCAGTCACACTTGAGTGAATACTTTAGATTCTTGAGGAGGTCTGTATGAGGTATTATGCTGAACGGGGAAGTCTAAATGTTTATCCATGTGATGTGCTGCATGAGCAACAATTCAAGTATATTGCAACATAACGTTGGAGTAGAGTAGCTGTGTTACCCTGGGCCAATTCATTTTCATTCCAGTAGAACGTCATAAATACATGCAGATGACTTTTAGACAAATACAGTACAAAGAAAGTAGAAAATAATACAGGTAATATTAATACACAACATAGCTGCAAAGCCATTTGATAAGATAATGATGAAGTTCTTAATCAAAGCTTACTAATTCTATTAATCATACTGTTACATTTAATAATGGATACTACCGTACAGAAATTACAGATTTGTTTTACATAGCACAATTTGACAAAAATTGTACACATGTGAAATGACAACAATCATTATCTAGTTGGTCGACCTGATGAATGTAGCGGCTGAACACGTCAATGGATTGACTTCTGTGAATACAACTGACAGGTAAAGGCTATCAATTCCAGGTATAGTGCCACTCATTGACTGTAAGAAATATTGTGCTAGTTCCACTTTTAAAAAATTAGGCAACTATTTGCATCGGATTTTTGAGTATTTCCAACATTATGTATTTTTAAGTATCATATACTGTACTTAACTTTTAGTGTTTCACAAACACTAACATATTAAGTCCAGTATGAAAAAATGGCTAAGATCCAACTTCATTTAGATCAAATCCCGAAATGTTATTGTATATTAGATCTACTTAATCTTTGTGTTTAGTTAATATCTTTGATCGTGTCTTTGTTAAACATGGCTTTATGCTTGACATTTTATAAATTCTAGCAGGAATTGTCAAGCACAGTGCTCATTCTACTAGCACAAACTGGAGGTAAAGCTACAAGCATTGTATCTTGATGTATTTGACCCTGTCAAGAGTGGCACGCATGATCTTACCAACGATCGAGAATGAACGATCGAGAATGGGTGGTCTCATCATTAAACGTCAATTTGTCCGACAGTTTTGATATCCGTTCATCATGATCCATTGCAACTCATAGCGTAACAAACTGTTTGATTCTAATATAGAAATGTGCTTGTCGTTCTTCAAACATGTAAACAACATTGAGTAAAAATATTGCAACGTTAAAACAAACACAATTACCCACAATCCTCTGAAAACAGAGCCACATGGCAAGTTGTTGGAAGAACTTCAAATTCTTAAGTTGAAAGAAAATATGAAAACTGAGCAAGTTAAGCACAATTTTCCTTGTCGTTGTTTTTACACACAAATGCTTGTTTAGATTATGCATTCATCTTATGTTTATTTTATTTTTTATTGGTTGAACAAGTGAAGTAGAGTACTAATTATATTCTTAAGTAAAGATGACACCAATTTTTTTTTTATGTCATAATAATTATATTTTCAAGTATAATTTACTAACCACCTGAATATTTTTTTACAGTGTAGCTTTCATCTCTCAATGGAGGACAAAACGGTTGGGTTGTTTAATTGTAGAAGAGAAAAAAGATTGCCTTGGCAGTAGACACTTCTCCTTGGGTTATTAAGATTCTGGCAGGACGGAGCACCATGGAAACCAAGCACCTCCAAGACAATAAGGTGATTGTCCGAGTAGAAAGCTCCCGATGTCTCGAACAAATTTGAAAATTGGGCACACATTTCCTTCCATGTCCACTTTCCCTATTCTATTCTTCCAGTTTAAGTGAGGTCTCTGTGGTTGGTGGAAAGAGCCCCCCCCCCCCAAATACTCCACACTCATAACCACACACACACACACACACACTAAAGAAGTCAATGAAGAACGGGGTAGGAGCCATTTGAATTCAGTCTTAGTGTCCTCTGAACAGTATGTGATAACATTACACAGACTCAGTAGCCAACACTTGGCAAAAGACACAGAAACAAATGAAGTCAAGGGAACCCAGTACAGCTCCTCAGGACTTTATAAACAATCTCTGCTTTATTCCACTGTAGAGATAAGAATCAGGCCACTTAAATGAATCCTGTTTAGCAGGGATCTCTCTCTGTCTTTGTATGACCTGCGGCTATAGTGTCACAGGGGCACAACCAGTTCCAGGAGAGGCGGCATAGGAACCTTCAATCATCTCTTCTGAGAACAGGGTGTCAGTCAGGGACAAAGATGCCTTTGATGAGGCTGTTCTTCTATACGTGGCAGCCGTGAATGAAGGCTGTCGGCACTGGTAATTAGAGAGAGGAACTATGGGTAACCAGAGGTCACATCCCGCTGCTCCCTATATTAACTGGGCTATGGGGCCATCTCCCTCAGCTCAGAACTCATTCACTCAGGCCCTATAGACATAAACTCAGGCTGCTCAATGAACCTGCTAGCTAAAAGTATATTAAACATTGTGATATGGGAAAGGGAAAGGGACTATCTTGTCAGTTGCACAACTGAATGCATTCAACTGAAGAGCGTCTTTCGCATTTAACCCAACCCCACTGAATCAGAGATGTGCGGGGGGCTTTTCTTACCACTGAAACACACAATTTGTAGTTGTTATAAATTAAAACAGCAAGTTTATCACTGAAAATGTTCATTACATGTTCATTACATGGAAGAAAAGCTAAAGATAAGTTTATTTTGCATCTGTTTTCCATGTTATTCTTAAGAATTGTCTCTAGGTCATTACCCCAACCCCCTGTATCCAAAAGACGGAACCCCCCACCTGATTCCTTACAAAGAGAGGGATCCAATAGTTAGCCTTGCGGCCCCAGTCTCCTTTTCACATCAGCTGTCAATGTGACAGACGTGGGAACCACCACACCAACACCAACACCAGCCAGCTTGGCCCACACTGTGGGAATGTCAGCCACCCACAGCAGCCAGCAGGCACTCCAGCCACCCCAGGCACTGGTCCTTTAAGGCCATAGCACCCAGGCTCCTCCAGGGCTGGTCTAATTAGTGGATTAGGGTGGGGTGTCTACATGCGCTTAGGCCGAATTCCCCCTCAAAGTCATGATCATGATCAAATCAGGCATGAACTTGCCTTCAGTTCACAGAGGGGGCAAAAGCCTATTTGGTCAAGTTGAGGTAATAGCTTGAGTTGCCCACGTCAGTCAAGCTTAGAGATTTAGGTTATGGAGAGGCATGATAACTTAAAGTGTAACTTTAAACATGATACGTTAGTAAGAAGTAACTATAATCAACTAGATTTACTGTAATACAAAACCTAGTTATCTTTTATGTCAGTAAAGATGTTATAAGTTTATTTCAGGGATCCTTACTTCCATTTCTCCAGCAAACCCCTGTATGAGGAACACTTAATGTGACAGGTTGGATTCCCATTAATTTGATGGTATTATTCCACCAAAGGCCCTTTGAAGTCTTATTCATGCATTCATTCACAATTGTGATGATTCAACATGGATAATTGCGTGAAAGACCTATGGGTGAATTAATCCATTCTGGCCACCTAGTGGCCACCGTTTGATGGGCTCTGAACAGGCAAGACATATCCTCCAGATACTGTATAGTTTCTTCATAGTAATAAGAGGTGGAAAAAGCACAGACGGTTCATGGGCATTTCCTATCAGGTTATTATCCCGTTTTCCTTTTCTCTATACTTCTTTGTCCATAAAATAGCTATAAAGACCAACTGAAATGTTGAAAGAAAAAAAAATCCCTCAGGACTGGAGTACATGTAGGCCTATCTGGCTTTTGTTTGGTGACATTATACAGTGCATTCAGGTATTCAGACCCCTTCGCTTTTTCCACATTTTATTATGTCACAGACTTATTCTTAAATGAAGAAGAAAAGAAAATCCTTCTCAGTCTACACACAATAACCAATAATGATAAAGTGATGTCACGATCGTTTGAATGATTGGACCAAGGCGCAGCGTGTGTAGAATTCCACGTTTAATCAATATGAAACTCACCAAACAAAACAGAAGAAAATGAAAACGTGATGTTCTGGGCTGCTCACAGGCAGCTACACAAAAACAAGATCCCACAAACAACAGGTGGGAAAAGGCTGCCTAAATATGATCCCCAATCAGAGACAACGATAGACAGCTGCCTCTGATTGGGAACCATACCAGGCCAACATAGAAAACGAAAAACTAGAATGCCCACCCTAATCACACCCTGACCTAACCAAATAGAGAAATAAAAAGGCTCTCTAAGGTCAGTGCGTGACAAGTGAAAACAGCTTTTATGACATTTTTGGAAATGTCTTTAAAAAAACAGAAATACCTTATTTACATAAGTATTCAGACCCTTTGATATGAGACTCGAACTTGAGCTCAGGTGCATCCTGTTTCCATTGATCATCCTTGAGATGTTTCTACAACTTGATTGAAATCCACCTGTGGATTTAATTGATTGGACATGATTTGCAAAGGCACACACCTGTCTATATAAGGTCCCACAGTTGACAGTGCATGTCAGAGCAAAAACCAAGCCACGAGGATGAAGGTATTGTCTGTAGAGCTCCAAAGCAGGATTGTGTCAAGGCACAGATCTGGGGAATTGTACCAAAAACATGTGGCATCATTGAAGGTCCCCAAGAACACAGTGGCCTCCATCATTCTTAAATGGAAGAAGTTTGGAGCGCCAATACTCGTCCTAGAGCTCGCCGCCAGGCCAAACTGAGCAATCAGGGGAGAAGGGCCTTGGTCAGGGAGGTGACCAAGAACCCGATGGTCATTCTGACAGAGCTCAAGAGTTCCTCTGTGGAGATGGGAGACAACCATCTCTGCAGCACTCCACCAATCAGGCCTTTATGGTAGAGTGGCCAGACAGAAGCCAATCCTCAGTAAAAGGCACATGACAGCCCACTTGGAGTTTACCAAAGGCACTTAAAGGACTCTTAGACCATTAAAAACAAGCTTCTCTGGTCTGATGAAACCAAGATTGAACTCTTTAGCCTGAATACCAAGCATCACGTCTGGAGGAAACCTGGCACCATCCCTACAGTGAAGCGTGGTGGCAGCATCATGCTGTGGGGATGTTTTTCAGCGGCAGGGACTGGGAGACTAGTCAGGATTGAGGGAAAGATGAACGGAGCAAAGTACAGAGAGATCCTTGATGAAAACCTGCTCCAGAGCGCTCAGGACCTCAGACTGAACCGAAGGTTCATCTTCCAACAGGACAACGACCCTAAGTACACTTCCAGGATTGGCTTCGAGACAAATCTCTGAATGTTCTTGAGTGGCCCGGCCAGAGCCCGGACTTGAACCCGATCCAACATCTCCGGAGAGACCTGAAAATAGCTGTGCAGCGATGCTCCCCATCTAACCTGACAGAGCTTGAGAGGATCAGCAGAGCAGAATGGGAGAAACTCCCCAAATACAGGTATGCCAAGCTTGTAGCGTCATACCCAAGACTCGAGGCTGTAATCGCTGCCAAAGGTGCTTCAACAAAGTAATGTGTAAATGGTCTGAATACTTACGTAAATGTAATATATATATTTTCAATAAAAACCTATTTTTGCTTTGTCATTATGGGGTATTTTGTATAGATTGATGAGGGGAAAAAACCTATTGAATCCATTTTAGAATAAGCTATAATGTAACAAAATGTGGAAAAAGTCAACGAGGTCTGAATACTTTCCAAATGCACAGTAAATGGTAGCTTTTTGTATGTCTCCAACTTCATTAATTAGCCAATAACATAGGCAGTGTGATGCCATTGAAAATAACATTAAAAACGTTGTTTCACTCCTCTGTTCCTCTGATTGTATTAAGCATAGCATTTGTAGCTTTACTACTGTCAGAATTTCCATTAAACTGATTAAAAACTTCTTGCCACTATAGGGGGTGCTGTTTCGCATTAGCATAATTTGGTCTACAGATTAAACTGCCTAGTACTCAATTCTTGCTCGTACAATATGCATATTATTGTTATTATTGGATAGAAAACACTCTCTAGTTTCTATAGCCGTTTGAATTATGTCTCTGAGTGGAACAGAACTCATTCTACAGCACTTTTCCTGATAGGGAGTGAGATTTCAGAAATGTTGGCCTCTGGTCCCAGGTCAGTTTTAAAGTCCCTGTAAATCCTATGAGGATACAAACACTGCCCACGCCTTCCTCTAGATGTCAGTAAGTGGTGACAATTTGAATGGAGTCGATTGCGCAATCAGGGCCTGTATAAAACGCCAAAGACCGGATGTACCGTTCTTTTGCTCCCTGCGCCTGACGCACGATGGAAGTCGTACCTTCTCTCTTTCCAAGCTGTTGTTTAGCCAGTAATATATGGCCGGTCATGTTTTTACTCGTTATAGGTGTTAAAAACATCATAAGGTAGTTAATTTAAACCGTTTTATAGCAATTTATATCCGTTTAGTGCGATTTTGAGGCATTTCTATGTGATGCACTTTGAAGCGCCGGGCACGTTTCGGGGTCCCGGTCGAACGTTAGTGGGCATTTCGTCGGACAAGAGGACATCTTTCGACCAAAAGAAGATTAGACCCAAGAAAGGATACATTGCCCAAGATTCTGATGGAAGATCACCTCATAGTAAGAAATATTTAAGATGATAAATCGTTGTTCTGTCGAAAAATGTTAAACGCATATTCCGCCATTTTGTTTGGTATAGCTTCGCTTGGCGAACCCTGTATTGCACAGTAAGGATAATTTTAGAAATGTAATTCAGCAATTGCATTAAGAACTAATTTGTCTTTCGATAGCTGTCCAACTTATATTTTTTTAGTCAAGTTTATGAATAGTTATCCATGAGACAAGATCACTGTGAAAGATGGCGCCCGACATTTTCAGGCTAGTTTTGCTAGTATTGTCATTGTATAACCACGTTTTTTTGTGGCTAAATATGCACATTTTCGAACAAACTCTATATGTATGTTGTAATATGATGTTACAGGAGTGTCATCGGAAGAATTCTGAGAAGGTTAGTGAAAAAATTAATATATTTTGGCGATGATAACGATATCGCTCTCTTTGGCTTGAATCAATGCTCGGGTAACGTTTGCATATGTGGTATGCTAATATAACGATTTATTGTGTTTTCGCTGTAAAACACTTAGAAAATCTGAAATATTGTCTGAATTCACAAGATCTGTGTCTTTCCATTGCTGTGAGCTGTGTATTTTTAAGAAATGTTTTATGATTAGTAATTAGGTAATACACGTTGCGCTCTGTATTTATTCTAGTCGAGTTGTGATGGTGGGTGCAATTGTAAACTATGATTTATACCTGAAATATGCACATTTTTCTAACAAAACCTATCCTATACAATAAATATGTTATCAGACTGTCATCTGATGAGGTTTTTTCTTGGTTAGTGGCTATCAATATCTTTATTTGGCCGAATTGGTGATAGCACCTGATGGAGTAAGAAACTGATGGAGTTAGAAAAGTGGTGTCTTTTGCTAACGGGGTTAGCTAATAGATTTACATATTTTGTCTTCCCTGTAAAACATTTTAAAAATCTGAAATGGTGGCTTTATTCACAAGATCTGTATCTTTCATTTGGTGTCTTGGACTTGTGATTTAATGATATTTAGATGCTACTATTTAATTGTGACGCTATGCTAGCGATGCTAATCAGTGTGGGGGGGGGTGGGGGGTGATCCCGGATCCGGGGTTGAGGTTCGGTAAAAGTTAAGTAGATATTCCCTTAACAGGGTATATAAATCTTAACTTAAATCATGAATATGTTTTAATACAGTACAGTAATGACCATGTGTGATCTGTCACAACAAAGGCTCTGGTATTCTTCACTCAAATGATTGATTACTGGAATGGCCACACGCATGAGCTTGTTTTTGCAATGGTAAAACAGTTTTATTCTGCTCTGCCAGGCTTCAAAATACATTCCTTAGAATCCTCAACCTGAGTTGAAATCAGGACATCCAGAAACAAAGACAAATCTTTTGCACATGACATTTCCAGCATGGTGGGCATGTCCCACATAACAGATCGATACATTCTTCTTTCTGTCATCTCTGTTGTATATTTATTTGATTGGATTTGGTTGGATTTTGAAGGGTTGTGAATTGCACAGAACAATGTGTTTGGGGCTATTTGTGAGGCCTGCCTGTTCACAGAGAAGCAGCTGCTTCTCAAACTACTGGCACCGTCCCAATCTTGAAGTCGTTGATTTCCAGATGTTTCTTGGCGCTCTGACTTATGTAAGTAAAGAATACTTCACAGTGGGATCAAGCCTTTTCGAAGGTTGATCCAGTCTCAGTGCACCATTTGCAAAGTTCTCCTTATAGTACATACAGCCCATTGTGGATCAACTCATTGCCCTCCCACCAATACTGCAATTTCTCAAGTATGGTGTTTATCTACCCCCCACTCGCTGTATGTTTACACTTTCCAACACTGACCTCATAACCTCAAAATAAGTCGACATACTGTACAATGTCATGCCTTTTGCCTCATAAAGACACTCACCAATAACAACTCAACTTAATTTGCTGTGTGAGTACGTTCTTACAGGTGGGCCAGTCAATCTGTTTTCTTGACGCATTTTGACAAGACTGAAAGAAAAATAACAACACTTGCCGAAATCACTTGTACCTTGTCTGCTAAGACACAGCTGTGTAGGTTTGGTTGACACACCTGTCTAGACCTAGACTAGACTTGCAACCGCCCTGAACAGGTGTTGTCGCTGGACTTGGCTAAATGGCCACAGCTGTTTACTCTAACAACACCAGCCTGGGAGGAGCCCAGCCATGGATGACATCACTGGCTATATGTCTCTTCACACTTATTCACTACAGACCTTAGAACAGAGCTGCCATGGAACAGCTTTTGCAATATAGAACTAAAATACTTATTCAGGGTTATGAGTGAATTGACTTCATTGATGAAAAGAAGTGCTCTAATTTAAAGAAATGAACAACGGTATGGTATTAATGGGATGAATCAACTCTGTTATAGAAACACCACCCAGGTATGGATGGTTCATGTTTGATTGTTATGCCATGTAATAATGGTATGTTATGCCATATAATAATTGTATGTTATGCCATGTAATAATGGTATGTTATGCCATGTAATAATGGTATGTTATGCCATGTAATAATTGTATGTTATGCCATGTAATAATGGTATGTTATGCCATGTAATAATGGTATGTTATGCCATGTAATAATGGTAAATAGCCCACTAGAGGGCAATGGACATTGTATAACTATGCATAGACCAAAATGAAAGTAATTTAGATTGAAAGGTTACCAGTGAGCAGTCCAGTCCACTATTTTCAAGTAATTGCATGTAACAAACATTTTTTTTCTCGTAATTTTCAGCGTTACCACATTCTTGTATGCGTCTAGTGTACATTGTAGTATTTTTAAAAGGCCCAAAGCATCAACAAAATTGATTTTACAATCTTACAAATGATCAAATGATAAAAAACATGTCAGATCATCCTGGCTTCTTTATTTGTGCAAGGCCACGTCTGACATCAGTCTCTTGGGAGAGGGACCCACATTCTTGCTAGGAGGATTCAAGCCACTTCCGACCACAACAGAGCAGACATCATCCTAACAACTAGCAGAGCTCTCCACTGTCACCCCTGGCCCTCTCTGCACTCTATTACCAGACAAACCTGGGTTCAAATAGGATTTGTTTCCTTCAAAATACCTTAGCTGTACTATAATGAGCTTGTCTGGTGCAGTGTAACCAATTGATTAATACCAAAAGTGCAAACCCTGTCCATCCGGCAACCCAGGCAGGCTCAAGCCAACATTCAAAGTATTTGAAGGGTTTCAAATACTATTTGTACCCAGGTATGTTACCAGGCACATTACAATAATCATTGGTGGCCCGGTTTAGTCAAGCAAGAGGTCTTTCACTGACGTCCGTTATAGAGAGTAACTCTGGTTGTTTAACTGCAGGGAGAACAGCAACAACATACACATTCTAAATATCATGTCATTTTAAATCTTTATAAAACACCACAAATCTTTCGAAAGACCATAATCATGCACTTTCATTTGCTCCCGGTAAAATGTACACTACCGGTCACAAGTTTTAGAACACCTACTCATTCAAGGGTTTTTCTTTATTTTCACAATTTTTTACATTGTAGAATAGTAGTGAAGACATAAACTATTAAATAACACATATGGAATCATGTAGTAACCAAAAAAAGTGTTAAATAAATCAAAATATATTTTAGATTTTAGATTCTTCAAATAGCCACCCTTTGCTTTGATGACAACGTACTCCACACTGCCCTTTCCAACCTGGACAAAAGGAACACCTATGTGAGAATGCTGTTCATTGACTACAGCTCAGCATTCAACACCATAGTGCCCACAAAGCTCATCACTAAGCTAAGGATCCTGGGACTAAGCATCTCTCTCTGCAACTGGATCCTGGACTTCCTGACGGGCCGCCTCCAGGTGGTAAGGGTAGGCAAGAACAAATCTGCCACGCCGATCCTCAACACGGTGGCCCCTCAGGGGTGCGTGCTTACTCTCCTCATGTACTCCCTGTTCACCCACGACTGCGTGACCAAGCACGACTCCAACACAATCATTACGTTTGCTGACGTCACAATGGTGGTAGGCCTGATCACCGACAATGATGAGAGAGCCTATAGGGAGGTCAGAGACCTGACAGTGTGGTGCCAGGACAACAACCTCTCCTTCAAACCCTCAACGTCAGCAAGACAAAAGAGATGATCGTGGACTACAGGAAATGGAGGGCCAAACACGCCCCCATTCACATCGACGGTACTGTAGTGGAGCAGGTCGAGGGTTTCAAGTTCCTTGGTGTCCACATCACCAACAAACTATCATGGTACATACACACCAAGAATGTCGTGAAGAGGGCACGACAATGCCTTTTCCCCCTCAGGAGACTGAAAAGACTTGGCATGGGTCCCAGATCCTCAAAAAGTTCTACAGCTGCAGCATCGAGAGCATCCTGACTGGTTACAACACCGCCTGGCAACTGCTCGGCAACCGACCATAAGGCCCTACAGTACATCACTGGGGCCAAGCTTCCTGCCATCCAGAACCTACAGCGGTTAGAAAAAGTTAACCCTTTATAATTCCCTGGATTTCTGCATAAATGTGTCATAAAATTTGATCTGATCTTCATCTGAGTCACGACAATAGACAAACACAGTGTGCTTAAACTAATAACACACATTTTTCTTGTCTATATTGAATACATAATGTAAACATTCACAATGTAGGTTGAAAAAAGTATGTGAACCCCTAGGCTAATGGCTTTTCCAAAAGCTAATTGGAGTCAGGAGTCAGCTAACCTGGAGTCTAATCAATGAGATGAGATTGGAGATGTTGGTTAGAGCTGCCCTGCCCTATAAAAAAAGACTCATCAAATCTTTGTTTGCTATTCACAGAAGCATTGCCTGATGTGAACCATGCCTCGAACAAAAGAGATCTCAGAAGACCTAAGATTAAGATTTTTTTACTTGCATAAAGCAGGAAAGGTTTGCAAAAGTATCTCTTAAAGCTTTGATGTTCATCAGTCCACGGTAAGACACACTGTCTATAAATGGAGAAAGTTCAGCACTGTTGCTACTCTCCCTAGGAGTGGCCGTCCTGCAAAGATGACTGCAAGAGCACAGTGCAGAATGCTCAATGAGGTTAAGAAGAATCCTAAAGTGTCATCTAAAGACTTACAGAAATCTCTGGAATGTGCTAACATCTCTGTTGGCGAGTCTACGATACATAAAACACTAAACAAGATTGGTGTTCATGGGAGGACACCACGGAAGAAGCCACTGCTGTCCAAAAGAAACATTGCTGCACGTCTGAAGTTCACAAAAGAACAGCTGGATGTTCCACAGCACTTCTGGTAAAATATTCTGTAGAGAGATTAAACTAAAGTTGAGTTGTTTGAAAGGAACACAACACTATGTGTGGAGATGTTACGTTCCCCAGTTTCTGTGTTGTTGTGGGTTTGTACATGTGTGTATTTCAGGAAATGGAATCCTGGATTCTAAGCAGTTGATTAGTCGGCTTCATCGACGATTGGAGCTCTCAACTCTCCCTCTCGTCAGGGGAAACAACTGTCTTCAATTACCAACTCCTTCTCCAGCTGGATAAAAGCCAGTGTTCCTTTGTTAGGAGGAGAGAGCTTCTTTGATGTCCTGTGTTGGTTGTTGCCCAATGACAGTTTTGTTGAACGTATTTTGTAGCCGCTACTTCTGAGGTATGTGTATGCCAATAAGACTTAGTGGTTTTGATTATTGAAATTGTTCACTTTAATTTTTTTACATTTTATTTGACCAGGTAGGCCAGTTGCGAACAAATTCTCATTTACAACTGACCTGGCCAAGATAAAGCAAAGCAGTGTGACAAAAACAGCACAGAGTTGCATGGGATAACAAACGTACAGTCAATACAATAGAAATATCTATATACAAATGTAGTAAGATTAGGGAGGTAAGGCAATAAATAGGCCGTAGTTGCAAAATAATTACAATTTAGCATTAACACTGGATTGATAGATGTGCAAGTAGAAATACAGGGGTGCAAAAATAGATAACAATTTGAGGAATGAGGTAGTTGGATGGGCTATTTAAAGATGGGCTGTGTACAGGTGCAGTGATTGGTAAGCTGCTCTGACAGCTGATTAAAGTTAGTGAGGGAGATAAGTCTCCAGCTTCAGTGCTTTTTGTAATTCGTTCCAGTCATTGGCAGCAGAGAACTGTCAGGAAAGGCAGCCAAAGAGGAGTTGGCTTTGGGGGTGACCAGTGAAATATACCTGGTAGAGCACATGCTACGGGTGGGTGTTGCTATGGTGACCAGTGAGCTGAGATAAGGTGGGGCTTTACCTAGCAAATATTTATAGATGACCTGGAGTCAGTGGGTTTGGTGACGAATATGAAGCGAGGGCCAGCCAACGAGAGCATACAGGTCGCAGTGGTGGGTAGTAAATGGGGCTTTGGTGACAAAACGGATGGCACTGATAGACTACATTCACTTTTCTGAGTGTTGGCGGCTATTTTGTAAATAACACTGCTGAAGTCGAGGATCTGTAGGATAGTCAGTTTTATGAGGATATGTTTAGCAGCATGAGTGAAGGCGGCTTTGTTGCAAAATAGGAAGCCAATTACATTTTGGATTGGAGACGCTTAAAACCTGTTGAGGATAGAGGGCGCTATTTACACTTTGGGGGAAAATCGTGCCCAATTTAAACGGCCTCGTACTCTATTCTTGCTCGTACAATATGCATATTATTATTACTATTGGATAGAAAACACTCTCTAGTTTCTAAAAGCGTTTGAATTTTGTCTGTGAGTAAAACAGAACTCATTTGGCAGCACACTTTCTGACCAGGAAGTGGAAAGTCTGAAAATGATGCTCTGTTCAAGGGCCTGCCTATAAATGGGCATGATACGTATGAGTATACATGCACGTCATACACCTTCCCCTAGATGTCAAGATGAAGTGAGAGAAGAAATGAAGTGTTTATCTTGGTCTGAGGTGGAATATATCCTCTTGGCACGACGAGTCATCCATTTCCTGTTTTCTGGAAAGCGCGAAGGTGGACCTGGAATTGCCTTCTGAAAAGCCGTCGTTATAGGCGACTACTATCTCCGGCTTTGATTTTATTTGATACATGTCACAATATCATCGTAAAGTATGTTTTTTCAATATAGTTTTATTAGATTTTTGAAATTTATTCAGGACGTTAGGCGTGTTGCGTTGTGTGCCTTTGTTCAGAAAGGAGAGCTTCGCGCCACTTGGCCAGTGTGCTTGCTAATTCAAGAGGGAAAAACGATGTTCTAAATCCAAACAACGACTGTTCTGGACAAAGGACCCCTTGTCCAACATTCTGATGGAAGATCACCAAAAGTAGGACCCATTTTGTGATGCTATTTCATATATCTGTCGAACTGTATACTAGTAGTTTTGCGCCCAGGTTTTGGCCACTCTTTCGCTATAACATAAGCCTTATGTCGTAATGAAGATATTTTTAGAATTCTAACACTGCGATTGCATTAAGAACTAGTGTATCTATCATTTCCTATACAACATGTATTTTTTTGTAATGTTTATGAATAGCTATTTGGTCAGAATAGGTGAGAGTCTAATAGAAATATCCGCACATTCTGGGAAAAAGAAGCTACGTTAGCATAATGGATAACCACTGATTTCAGCTCTAAATATGCACATTTTCGAACAAAACATAAGTGTATGTATAACCTGATGTTATAGGACTGTCATCTGAGGAAGGTTTATGAAGGTTAGTGAAAAATAATATATTTTGCTGGTTTATTCGCTAACTCTAACGTGCCTATCGCTAACGTGCCTTGATGAATGAATGCGGAAGTGTGGTAGTGTAACGGCGGCCTTCCCTCTCTTCACTAGAAGAGGGGGTGAAACAGGGATCGGACCAAAATGCAGCGCAGTTAGTGTTCAACATGTTTAATCAGACGTACACGGTGAACATTAACACATAACAAAATAACAAAACGTGAAAGCCGAAACAGTCCTATCTGGTGCAGAACACAAACACAGAGACAGGAAACAACCACCCACAATCCCCAACACAAAACAAGCCACCTATATATGATTCTCAATCAGGGACAACGATTGACAGCTGTCTCTGATTGAGAACCATATTAGGCTGAACACAGAAACAGACGAACTAGACACACAACATAGAATTCCCACCCAGCTCACGTCCTGACCAACACTAAACAAGCAAAACACATAAGAACTCTGGTCAGGACGTTACAGTACCCCCCCCCCCCCTGAGGTGCGGACTCCGAACGCACCCCTAAAACTCAAGGGGAGGGTCTGGGTGGGCATCTGTCCGCGGTGGCGGCTCCGGCAGTGGACGAGGACACCACTCCACCACTGTCTTTGTCCCCCTCCTTAGCGTCCTTTGAGTGGCGACCCTCGCCCACGACCTTGGCCTAAGAATTCTCCCCAAGGCCCCCACATGATTTAGGAGGTAGCTCAGGACAGAGAGGTAGCTCAGGACAGAGAGGTAGCTCAGGACAGAGAGGTAGCTCAGGACAGAGAGGTAACTCCGGACAGAGAGGCAACTCCGGACAGAGAGGCAGCTCCGGACAGAGAGGCAGCTCCGGACAGAGAGGCAGCTCCGGACTGAATGGCAGCTCCGGACTGAATGGCAGCTCCGGACTGAATGGCAGCTCCGGACTGAATGGCAGCTCCGGACTGAGTGGCAGCTCCGGACTGAGTGGCAGCTCCGGACTGAGTGGCAGCTCATGACTGAGTGGCAGCTCATGACTGGAGGGCAGCTCATGACTGGAGGGCAGCTCATGACTGGAGGGCTGCTCATGACTGGAGGGCTGCTCATGACTGGAGGGCAGCTCATGACTGGAGGGCAGCTCATGACTGGAGGGCAGCTCATGACTGGAGGGCAGCTCATGACTGGAGGGCAGCTCATGACTGTAAGGCAGCTCCTGACTGGCTGGCGGCTCTGGCGGCTCCTGACTGGCTGGCGGCTCTGGCGGCTCCTGACTGGCTGGCGGCTCTGGCGGCTCCTGACTGGCTGGCGGCTCTGGCGGCTCCTGACTGGCTGGCGGCTCTGGCGGCTCCTGACTGGCTGGCGGCTCTGGCGGCTCCTGACTGGCTGGCGGCTCTGGCGGCTCCTGACTGGCTGGCGGCTCTGGCGGCTCCTGATTGACGGACGGCTCTAGCGGCTCCTGACTGACGGACGGCTCTAATGGCTCGGGACAGACGGGCGGCTCTGAAGGCTCGTGGCAGACGGATGGCTCAGACGGCGCTGGGCAGACGGATGGCTCAGACGGCGCTGGGCAGACGGATGGCTCAGACGGCGCTGGGCAGACGGATGGCTCAGACGGCGCTGGGCAGACGGATGTCTCAGACGGCGCTGGGCAGACGGATGGCTCAGACGGCGCTGGGCAGACGGATGGCTCAGACGGCGCTGGGCAGACGGATGGCTCAGATGGTGCTGGGCAGGCAGGCAGCTCAGACGGCGCTGGGCAGACGAGCAGTGCAGGCAGCTCAGACGGCGCTGGGCAGACGAGCAGTGCAGGCGGCGTTGGGCAGGCAGGCAGTACAGATGGTGCTGGGCAGACGAGCAGTGCAGACGGCGCTGGCAGACGAGCAGTGCAGACGGCGTTGAGCAGACGAGCAGTGCAGGCGGGGTTGGGCAGACGGCCGACTCTGACCTGCTGAGGCGCACAGTAGGCCTGGTGCGTGGTGCCGGAACTGGTGGTACCGGACTGGAGACACGCACCTTAAGGCTAGTGTGGGGAACAGGAACAGGGCACACTGGACTCTCGAGGCGCACTATAGGCCTGGTGCGTGGTACCGGAACTGGAGGTACCGGGCTGAGGGCACGCACCTCAGGGCGAGTGCGGGGAGAAGGAACAGTGCGTACAGGGCTCTGGAGAAGCACAGGAGGCTTGGTGCGTGGTGCCGGAACTGGAGGTACTGGGCTGGAGACACGCACCATAGGGAGAGTGCGTGGAGGAGGAACAGGGCTCTGGAGACGCACCGGAAGCCTGGTGCGTGGTGTAGGCACTGGTGGTACTGGGCTGGGGCGCATCTCAGGGCTAGTGCGGGGAGCAGTAACAGTACGCACAGGACTCTGGAGACGCACAGGCGGCTTGGTGCGTGGTGTAGGCACTGTCTTAACCAGACGGCTAGCACGCACCTCAGCACGAGTATGGAGAGCTGTTCCCGGTGACATCAACTCCCCGACACGTTCAGTCGGGCGGATGTCGTGCCTTATGCACCAAACCAGTACATCCCTCATAACTCTCTCCTCCAATTTCCCCATTAACTCCTTCACTGTCTCTGCGTCGCTCACCTCCAATACCGCCCTGACTGGCTCCTTACGGTAAGCAAGGGGAGTTGGCTCAAGTCTACAACTTGACCCAGCTACACTCCCTTTTAGCCCCCCCCCCCCCCCCCCCCCCCCAAGAAATTTTTGGGTGAGCCTCTCGGGCTTCCAGCCGCTCTGCCTTGCTAGCGCCTCATAATGCCGCCTCTCCGCTTTCGCTGCCTCCAGCTCCGCTTTGGGGCGGCGACACTCCTCTGGCTCTGCCCAGGGTCCTTCTCCGTCTAGAATTTCCTCCCATGTCCATTCCTCCTTGTACCACTGCTGCTGTCGCTGCTGCCCGTTTCCACGCTGCTTGGTCCGGGTTAGGTGGGTGGTTCTGTAACGGCGGCCTTCCCTCTCTTCACTAGAAGAGGGGGTGAAACAGGGATCGGACCAAAATGCAGCGCAGTTAGTGTTCAACATGTTTAATCAGACGTACACGGTGAACATTAACACATAACAAAATAACAAAACGTGAAAGCCGAAACAGTCCTATCTGGTGCAGAACACAAACACAGAGACAGGAAACAACCACCCACAATCCCCAACACAAAACAAGCCACCTATATATGATTCTCAATCAGGGACAACGATTGACAGCTGTCTCTGATTGAGAACCATATTAGGCTGAACACAGAAACAGACGAACTAGACACACAACATAGAATTCCCACCCAGCTCACGTCCTGACCAACACTAAACAAGCAAAACACATAAGAACTCTGGTCAGGACGTTACAGGTAGGCTATTGTAGTAAGCTAATATAATGCTATATTGTGTTTTCGCTGTAAAACACTTAAAAAATCTGAAATATTGGCTGGATTCACAAGATGCTTGTCTTTCATTTGCTGTACACGATGCATTTTTCAGAAATGTTTTATGATGAGTATTTAGGTATTCCACGTTGGTCTCTATAATTACTCTGGCTGCTTCGGTGCTATTTTTGACGGTAGCTGTGATGGTAGCTGCAATGTAAAACTGATTTATACCTCAAATATGCACATTTTTCGAACAAAACATAGATTTATTGTGTAACATGTTATAAGACTGTCATCTGATGAAGTTGTTTCTTGGTTAGTTTGGTTGGTTCTTGGTTAGTTAGGTTGGCTTTGTGCATGCTACCTGTACTGTGAAAAATGTCTGTCCTTTGTATTTGGTGGTGAGCTAACATAAATATACGTGCTGTTTTCGCTGTAAAACATTTAAAAAATCGGACATGTTGACTGGATTCACAAGATGTGTATCTTTCATTTGCTGTATTGGACTTGTTAATGTGAGTCTGGAAGGAGAGTTTAGTCTAACCAGACACCTAGAATGTGGACAAATACCTAAGTCAGGACCGTCCAGAGTAGTGATGCTAGGCGGGCGGGTGCGGGCAGCGATCGGTTGAAAGCATGCATTTAGTTTCACTAACATTTTTAAGAGCAGTTGGAGGCCACGGGAGGAGTGTTTACTCTGTCTATGCACACTAGGTAAGACCTAGGCAGACCACCCCCTGTATTTTGGTGTGTGTGCCAGGAGGTGCTAAAAGACTAGGTAAGTAGTGGGTAGGAGAGGGGACTCTAACTTTTACTTTCTTTGCTTTGGTTCCTCCAGTCCCTTTTCCCCACATTACCGTGTTAAGGAAGAATAAATTCCCTGTGAATTATATTTTTCGCTGCCTCTGTCATCCTTCCCCGCACCTACGATCACATACTTTTTTTCACTCCACAGGGAGTTGCGATGTAGCGTTCCCTCCAAGAGGCATACGTAACAGGAGAAAAAAAAGCCACAGCACACCAACATCAACCTCATCCCAACTGTAAAGTATGGTGGAGGGAGCCTCATGGTTTGGGGCTGCCTCAGGGCCTGGACAGCTTGCTATCATTGACAGAAAAAATATTTCCCAAGTTTATGAAGACATTTTGCAGGAGAATGTAAGGCTTTCTGTCCGCCAATTGAAGATCAACAGAAGTTGGGTGATGCAACAGGACAATGACCTAAAACACAGAAATCAACAGAATGGCTTCAACAGAACGACGCCTTCTGGAGTGGCCCAGTCAGAGTCCTGACCTCAACCTGATTTAAAATGCTGTGGCATGACCGTGTGCTTCACACCAGACATCCTAAGAATATTGCTGAACTGGTTGAGTATATTGCTGCCGAAGGAGGGTCAACCAGTTATTAAATCCAATTCACATACTTTTTCCACCCCACACTGAATGTTTACAGTGTGTTCAATAAAGACATACACGTAGAATTATTTCTGTGTCATTCGTTTACGCAGACTGTCTATTGTGACTTAGATGAAGATGCAATTTTATGACCAATTTATGCAGAAATCCACTTAATTCCAAAGGGTTCACATACTTTTTCTTGTCACTGTATATACTAGACGGTATGAGGCCCAAAAAATGGTCAAAGACTCCAGTCACCCAAGTCATATACTGTTCTCTGCTACCGCATGGCAAGCAGTACAGGAGCGCCAAGTCTAGGTCCAAAAGCTCCTTAACAGCTTCTACACCCAAGCCATAAGATTGCTGAACAATTAACCAAAGTGCCACCAGGACTATTTGCATTTTTTTAACACCATTTTATTGACTGCATTATTGGTTAAGGGCTTGTAAGCATTTCATTTGAGTGATTTCGCCTGGCATAGAAAATGTGCTTGTCAGGACACTGTTGTTCAGAGCAGTTAGCCAGCAACACAGCTAACACAATCACTTTAAACTGAAGCTGGAAAGACTGCAAACTACTTGTGCTTTGTTTCGTTCTAACTTTTTTCAATTGACATTTCTTTGTATATATCCATTAAAATGATGCCAG
This sequence comes from Salvelinus namaycush, assembly GCF_016432855.1. Taxonomy (NCBI): domain Eukaryota; kingdom Metazoa; phylum Chordata; class Actinopteri; order Salmoniformes; family Salmonidae; genus Salvelinus; species Salvelinus namaycush. The sequence continues at coordinate 29,502,986 of NC_052329.1, forward strand.
CTGACTCATTATTTCGACAGGCTGAGAAATGCTGCCTCCGTCTGTCCAGTCCCGACTCCTGATATGTTCATTCCAGCTGGAGATCGAATTTGAATATTGAAACAACGTTGCAAATGTCGGAGAGACAGACAGCAAGGTTAATACAAATCTCCTGTTGAAAACAAAATGTTACTCTAAAAGAAATGTCTAGATCCTTTATAGTTGAAATCAAGGTTCTAAAGAAATGCATGTCCCTCCCCTGAGACCGGTCGCATTCCGCTTCGCTCCACAGGTAGTATCACATTTCATTTCATTTCATTACAGTACAACGGTTTGATTTGTTTGATCTTAGCTAGCTACATAGCCGTCTTTGTATCAAAGATAATTGTGTAGTTTGTGTAGTTTAGAGTAAGTATCTAGGTTAGCTAGCCAGCTATTTTCGTTCTTTTAACGTAACGTAACGTAGTCAACACTGCTAGCTAGCCAGCTAGCCACCGAATAGCAGCACTGTAGAAACTATTACATTCAACGGAACAACGGAACGACTTGATTAGTGTAGTGTTAGCTAGCTACATAGTTGTCTTTGCTGTCTTTGTATCTAAGATAATTGTGTAGTCTAGAGTATTATCGGTTAGCTAGCCAGCTATTTTCGTCCGCCGCGCTGCCGTTCTCCTACCTAGTCAACACTGCTAGCTAGCCAACTTCTACCGAATAGCAGCACTGTAGAAACTATTACATTACAACGGAACGATTTGATTAGTGTAGTGTTAGCTAGCTACATAGTTGTCTTTGCTGTCCTTGTATCTAAGACAATTGTGTAGTTTAGACTAATTATCTAGCCAGTTACCGAGGTTACCTAGCTAGCTATCGAGGTTACCTAGCCAGCTACACTCTCAAACAAAGTCAACAACGCAGCCACTGCTAGCTAGCCTACTTCAGCAGTACTGTATCATTTTAATCATTTTGGTCAATAAGATTTCTGCAACGTAAGCTTAACTTTCTGAACATTCGAGACGTGTAGTCCACTTGTCATTCCAATCTCCTTTGCATTAGCGTAGCCTCTTCTGTAGCCTGTCAACTATGTGTCTGTCTATCCCTGTTCTCTCCTCTCTGCACAGACCATACAAACGCTTCACACCGCGTGGCCGCGGCCACCCTAACCTGGTGGTCCCAGCGCGCACGACCCACGTGGAGTTCCAGGTCTCCGGCAGCCTCTGGAACTGCCGATCTGCGGCCAACAAGGCAGAGTTCATCTCAGCCTATGCTTCCCTCCAGTCCCTCGACTTCTTGGCACTGACGGAAACATGGATCACCACAGATAACACTGCTACTCCTACTGCTCTCTCCTCGTCTGCCCACGTGTTCTCGCACACCCCGAGAGCTTCTGGTCAGCGGGGTGGTGGCACCGGGATCCTCATCTCTCCCAAGTGGTCATTCTCCCTTTCTCCCCTTACCCATCTGTCTATCGCCTCCTTTGAATTCCATGCTGTCACAGTTACCAGCCCTTTCAAGCTTAACATCCTTATCATTTATCGCCCTCCAGGTTCCCTCGGAGAGTTCATCAATGAGCTTGATGCCTTGATAAGCTCCTTTCCTGAGGACGGCTCACCTCTCACAGTTCTGGGTGACTTTAACCTCCCCACGTCTACCTTTGACTCATTCCTCTCTGCCTCCTTCTTTCCACTCCTCTCCTCTTTTGACCTCACCCTCTCACCTTCCCCCCCTACTCACAAGGCAGGCAATACGCTTGACCTCATCTTTACTAGATGCTGTTCTTCCACTAACCTCATTGCAACTCCCCTCCAAGTCTCCGACCACTACCTTGTATCCTTTTCCCTCTCGCTCTCATCCAACACTTCCCACACTGCCCCTACTCGGATGGTATCGCGCCGTCCCAACCTTCGCTCTCTCTCCCCCGCTACTCTCTCCTCTTCCATCCTATCATCTCTTCCCTCTGCTCAAACCTTCTCCAACCTATCTCCTGATTCTGCCTCCTCAACCCTCCTCTCCTCCCTTTCTGCATCCTTTGACTCTCTATGTCCCCTATCCTCCAGGCCGGCTCGGTCCTCCCCTCCTGCTCCGTGGCTCGACGACTCATTGCGAGCTCACAGAACAGGGCTCCGGGCAGCCGAGCGGAAATGGAGGAAAACTCGCCTCCCTGCGGACCTGGCATCCTTTCACTCCCTCCTCTCTACATTTTCCTCTTCTGTCTCTGCTGCTAAAGCCACTTTCTACCACTCTAAATTCCAAGCATCTGCCTCTAACCCTAGGAAGCTCTTTGCCACCTTCTCCTCCCTCCTGAATCCTCCTCCCCCTCCCCCCCCCCCCCCCTCCTCCCTCTCTGCAGATGACTTCGTCAACCATTTTGAAAAGAAGGTCGACGACATCCGATCCTCGTTTGCTAAGTCAAACGACACCGCTGGTTCTGCTCACACTGCCCTACCCTGTGCTCTGACCTCTTTCTCCCCTCTCTCTCCAGATGAAAGACCATTTCCGGAGACCTTCTCCCTTACCTCACCTCGCTCATCAACTCATCCTTGACCGCTGGCTACGTCCCTTCCGTCTTCAAGAGAGCGAGAGTTGCACCCCTTCTGAAAAAACCTACACTCGATCCCTCCGATGTCAACAACTACAGACCAGTATCCCTGCTTTCTTTTCTCTCCAAAACTCTCGAACGTGTCGTCCTTGGCCAGCTCTCCTGCTATCTCTCTCAGAATGACCTTCTTGATCCAAATCAGTCAGGTTTCAAGACTAGTCATTCAACTGAGACTGCTCTTCTCTGTATCACGGAGGCGCTCCGCACTGCTAAAGCTAACTCTCTCTCCTCTGCTCTCATCCTCCTAGACCTATCGGCTGCCTTCGATACTGTGAACCATCAGATCCTCCTCTCCACCCTCTCCGAGTTGGGCATCTCCGGCGCGGCCCACGCTTGGATTGCGTCCTACCTGACAGGTCGCTCCTACCAGGTGGCGTGGCGAGAATCTGTCTCCTCACCACGTGCTCTCACCACTGGTGTCCCCCAGGGCTCTGTTCTAGGCCCTCTCCTATTCTCGCTATACACCAAGTCACTTGGCTCTGTCATAACCTCACATGGTCTCTCCTATCATTGCTATGCAGACGACACACAATTAATCTTCTCCTTTCCCCCTTCTGATGACCAGGTGGCGAATCGCATCTCTGCATGTCTGGCAGACATATCAGTGTGGATGACGGATCACCACCTCAAGCTGAACCTCGGCAAGACGGAGCTGCTCTTCCTCCCGGGGAAGGACTGCCCGTTCCATGATCTCGCCATCACGGTTGACAACTCCATTGTGTCCTCCTCCCAGAGCGCTAAGAACCTTGGCGTGATCCTGGACAACACCCTGTCGTTCTCAACTAACATCAAGGCGGTGGCCCGTTCCTGTAGGTTCATGCTCTACAACATCCGCAGAGTACGACCCTGCCTCACACAGGAAGCGGCGCAGGTCCTAATCCAGGCACTTGTCATCTCCCGCCTGGATTACTGCAACTCGCTGTTGGCTGGGCTCCCTGCCTGTGCCATTAAACCCCTACAACTCATCCAGAACGCCGCAGCCCGTCTGGTGTTCAACCTTCCCAAGTTCTCTCACGTCACCCCGCTCCTCCGCTCTCTCCACTGGCTTCCAGTTGAAGCTCGCATCCGCTACAAGACCATGGTGCTTGCCTACGGAGCTGTGAGGGGAACGGCACCTCAGTACCTTCAGGCTCTGATCAGGCCCTACACCCAAACAAGGGCACTGCGTTCATCCACCTCTGGCCTGCTCGCCTCCCTACCACTGAGGAAGTACAGTTCCCGCTCAGCCCAGTCAAAACTGTTCGCTGCTCTGGCACCCCAATGGTGGAACAAACTCCCTCACGACGCCAGGACAGCGGAGTCAATCACCACCTTCCGGAGACACCTGAAACCCCACCTCTTTAAGGAATACCTAGGATAGGATAAAGTAATCCTTCTGACCCCCCCCCCCCTTAAAAGATTTAGATGCACTATTGTAAAGTGGCTGTTCCACTGGATGTCATAAGGTGAATGCACCAATTTGTAAGTCGCTCTGGATAAGAGCGTCTGCTAAATGACTTAAATGTAATGTAAATGTAAAGTGCCTCGCTGGGTTGATGACCGTGGATTGTGCAGTTAGATGAAACAGTAAATAGGCATTTTGTCAGATTTAGCCGGTGGTAACTTGTGGAATAGACACCGGCTGGAATGCGGTTTTAACCATTCAGGATTAGACCCACCTGTTGTATAATTCTATATAGCTGTTTGATGAATACAAACACCAGGCCTTAGTCTGGAATGGGCAATATGTGTTCATCTAACATTTTCTTAGGTTGAATCCTTTCTATGATTAACCTATTCATATTGAAGTACTTGTTACACATGGCTCATAAGATCTAAATGTAATTCTGATGCATTATGAATACGGTATTCATATGTATTACTGGAAAATTGAGCATACAATGAGGTTTGATTGTTTATTGCCAATCTGGCAGATATAATCGTTTTCCATCATCTCCATCTAAATCACTGTAAGAAGGTGTTGGACATTGCGGTCGCTACTTAGGAAAATAAAAGGGCTGTTCCACATTGGATTTAGGGAACAACCTTTAATTGCATTCATTACAAGAACAGTAAATCTACTTGTACATACTTTCTTAAACCCCTTGAAAACATCCATATATCACTGAGTAGAAGGTGTGTGGTTTAATGACGGGTCGCCACCGGCTACACTATCAAAGTCAATATCAGCATGTGAAGTAGCTAGCTAGCTGTAAAATCGCCTTAACAAACTGCACTATAAAATGTAGGAGTCTATCTCACCGAGTTCAACTTGCAGTTTGAACCTGCTCAGAGTGAGTGCAGAAGAGGTTGCTATAGCAAGAACAGCCCTTTCCCATGTTTCCCAAAGAGACACAGGGTGCATTGCGAGATAGTACTTGAGGGAGAAACTAAGTTGAAGAATTTGGTACACTGTTTAGATTGAGCACATCTAAGAAAAATATATATTTTGTCATGAAGATAAACAGATGGATGTGTTCAAGACAAGTATGCCAATACCATCCTTTGATTTGGCGATCTGGAGTGCAGGTAATTGTTTCAAAAGCATTAAGAAATTAGTGTGTTATGCCCCATTTCCAATGAGGAAAACCATGTAGTTATGACGCAGTCCTACATGATTTCCTGATTTCACAGATGGACCACTTAGAAGTTAAATCATGGGGAAAATGTGTATTTTACCCACTGATAAAACATAGGCTTTCAGGAAATTGACAGTGGATTATCCCTTTAACTCAATAAAAAATATATATAATTCAAACAGTAGTATGTTACAAGATGCTACTAAATTAATTGTGGTGTAACACAATACTTCATAATGCAAAACAATATTTTGCTGATCAGGAATTGTATAGGCCTAATAGATACTGTAGCTATGGCAGGAAACAATAGAAGAGGGTTGCTTCCACCATCAGTTTTGGTATTGTATCTGCACTGTGCACATACTTGGCAGAGGTACTGTACATTTCAATCGTCTGCCAAGATGAAAAGAGCACCTCATGATTCCTGTAAATTATATGCAGCTGAGGGTGTACTGTTGACCATACAGTATATGCTTGCTGACATGAAGACTACTGGAAACTGTCACAGGTGTCCTAGGTTTTTTTTTACTGATTACTGTTGTCAGGTTTAGTTTTCCATCACTTCCCAAAAATGCTATGGAAAGAGTCTGCCGTGAAATAATGGAAAATAGATAGACTTATAGAACTTCAAACTTTCAATACTTTCTTATGTCGGCTTGCTTTATCATATAAACTCAGCAAAAAAGAAACGTCCTCTCCCTGTCAACTGTGTTTATTTTCAGCAAACTTAAAATGTGCAAATAGTTGTACTTACATAAGATTCAACAACTGAGACATAAACTGAACAAGTTCCACAGACATGTGACTAACAGAAATATAATAATGTGTCCCGGAACAAATGGGGGTCAGAATCAAAAGTAACAGTGTATCTGGTGTGGCCACCAGCTGCATTAAGTACTGCAGTTCATCTCCTCATTGAGTGCACCAGATTTTCCAGTTCTTACTTTGATAATAAACATTTCTTGAAAGCATTGTTTACTAATGGGGAATGCAGTCAGAGGCTATAAAGTGCAACAGGTCGTATATCAGATTTTTTCAGATGTCCAGGAGCAACAAGAGAACAATGATTTAGAAGAGGTGGTATCTGAAGAAGATGGGGAATAATACAACCCAGAGCACGATGTATCATCTTCAGATGAAGAAATCCCCAAGTTGAAAGATACATTTTTGGCAAAGAACAACAAAATAACATGGTCATTGTCACCATATGACAACCAGGGCAGGATGGCAGCACAAAATGTCATAAGGATGACCCCAGGGCCCACAAGACATGCAGTTACCCATGCCCAGGACATCGCCTCAACATTCTACATGTTCATCACACCAGCCATTGAAAAAAATCATCCTGGAGATGACAAATTTGGCGAGTTTCCGTAAATATGGAGACAACTGGAAAAGGATGGATGAGATTGACCTGCGTGCCTACATAGGGCTGCTAATCTTAGCGGGTGTGTATAGGTCCCGAGGCCACATGTAGTCTCTGGGATGCAGACAGTGGAAGGGTGATTTTCTGTGCCACGATGCCACTGAAAGTCTTTCACAATTTCTCAAGAATGCTACTATTTGATAACCGTGAGTCAAGACCTGCAGCTGGGGCAGGCAAGAGGAGGAGATGCCAATTCTGCCTCCAAAAGAAGGACTGTAAAACAAATACTATGTGCTGCACATGTGAGAAATACATCTGCAAAGTCCATCCACACCCACTTGTATACTGTCCTACATGTGCTAATTAGAGTTAAGTGATTTATGTTCCTCACATTTTAGTTTATCTATTATCTTACTTTATTCTTATTTATTGTTGTTGTTTATACACCTTGTGGGTGGGAGCAATGGTTAAAATAAAAATGGGAGAAGACTAGTATTTTGTAGTGTAATTCCTCATTGTACATTATAAGAATATATCACTGTTGCCAAAAAGAGTTTGACTTTTGTTTCCCCTTCAATAAAATGCATTCAAAACTACTTTCTGCACATTTCTGCTACTTTCTTAGGCTATACAAGTGCTATCTCTTGCTAAAAAAATATATGTTTACACCTGTGCAGTACCTTTAGCAATAATAATAATAATCCTCTACTTTAGAAAATAAAATGATGACAGGTGTTGTAATAAAAACGAGTGGTGTCCACTGATTAAATGCAGTCTTTCTGCATTGTGAGGGAAAACCCAAATGTTCAAAGTTTGTGATGAATGACAGGTTGTTTCTTCATGCAACATAGATTTGGGGTTTAAAATTAAATGAAGCTGCTTTATTTTAGGGGTTTAGTGAAGGCGGGTAATTTTTTTACCCTTAGGACAAGGGGAGTATACAGAATGTTAAGACTACACAAGGGTTAAGTATGTCTGAATCCAAATACTTTTAGACTTTTACTCAAGTAGTATTTTACTGGGTGACTTTCATTTTTACTTGAGTCATTTTCTATGAAGGTATCTTTACTTTTACTCAAGTATGACAATTGGCTACTTTTTTCACCAATGTCCAATCCTGACTTGGCCATTTACAGGTGCATTTTAGTGAATCTCACTACACCAATTTGACTTCTTAATTTATCTAAGCAGGTCATAAGAAACCATCACTGTTGGTTTCCGATCAGAAGTACTAGCAGCTCCTGCAATGTGTAAAAACTGAGGAATGGCTAAAACAGTTTGAAAGTTGCAGAATGCCTCTTTAAAAAGCAATTTAAAGAATATCAGACCGCTTATACCAGAGAGCACAAAATGGGATTGAGAATGAGAGACCACCTTCAATATTCTTACCACATATCTATTCCCCTTGACAAGGTCTGGCTGCTTCATGTCTGTGTTAACTTAACATTTAACCCTGAAGATACATATCCACTGTTACGTCCGTCGTTGAATGAGTGAGACCAAAGCGCAGTGTGGAAAGTGTTCATGATAATTTAATAATGAAACACCAACAAAACAATATAAACAAACGTAAAGTTCTGCAGGGCTCTCAGCTACTGTGCAAAAACAACTTCCCACAAACTAGGGTGGAAAAACAGGCTGCCTAAGTATGATTCCCAATCAGAGACAACGATAGACAGCTGCCTCTGATTGGGAACCATACCCGGCCAACAAAGAAATAGAAAACTAGAATGCCCACCCTAATCACACCCTGACCTAACCAAATAGAGAAATAAAAAGGCTCTCTAAGGTCAGGGCGTGACATCCACGGTATCCATTTAAACACCATAACCACAGAAGACACACTCCAGAAAGAATCTGTAAATGGAGACTATGTCAAATCATTTGAGGAAAATGTTATTAACATGCGGATTAATAGCAAAGACCTCTCGGTGACCCATAATGAAAATAGATTCCTCTTCACCTTTGAAGATTAGGTTCTAATAGGACATGATCCCGCTGGCTGACGTCAAAATCAAACTACAGTCCAATTGTGTGGATAGTGTCCCTAGCAACGGTGATCAACAACAGAATCACAATAGGAGTTAAGCTAGTACAGTCAAAGATGGAGCCAAGAACTTGATCCCAATAGTGTTACAAAAATAACACATTACTGGAAACACTTTGGAATAGTTGATAGGTGAGTCATGCTTTTATCGCATATTACTTTTCACTGGAAATGTCCTCTGGTCTGGCAAACAAATGCTAACTCCCTCCTCTATTACTACCACGTGTACTTGATCAATGTGAGGATTCATTATAGCATGGAAACTGACTAACTGGAAATGGCCTAAGTACTATCACATTATTTAATTGACCATGTATGATCAGTGTTCAATTTAATTTAACAACACAAAAATAACAGAAAACATTACATTTGATATTTCAACTGTACATAATTATTCAATGGAATTAGCTTTTCTGTATCCCACCCGGGGGTTAATCAGTTTAGTCAGGTAGAACGCGTGAGTGACAACCGTGTCAGTAACATTGACAGTGCTCATTGGTTTTAAAGTTACCACAGTTACACTGTGAAGGCAGAGACGAAGTAGGATTCATAACAGATTCATAACAACTCCGGTAAGAGCACTGCCTTTTATGATCTTCCTTATAAACTAGATGCTGTTTACAAATATAATGACAACACCCACTGGAGGGGAGCGTGACTTGTTTCATTTGATCATATTGTAAACTGGTCTCAACTTCTGTCACAGGTATCATATTCAGATAGTTTTTCATCAGTCCCCCCCCCCTGACAGTATAGCTCAATAAGATGACAGGTGGTGAAATATGGTCAGACCCTATTTTTGTGTCAGTGCTGATTCTATCAAAATGCTTCAAACATTTTCTGTGATATTATACAAAATTCAGTGAATTTTTTCAGTATAAATTAGCGTTTATATGCAGTTAAGTTTCTTTTTTGAATCAATTGGCATTCAAGAGCCCAAAGGGAGTTACAATATATTGTTTTTACATAAATCGTCAAATCTTATTAGAGGTTTTGATTGAATAGGGCCCTTGGTATTTTCTGTGTAGGTTTCTCGGTCTGTCTCTGACGGGTTGTTAAGTGGGAGCTCCTAGAAACCAGGACCTGCTTCTCAGAAAGGGTTTCACTGGACACAACACAGACAATTGGCTGTATTGAGGCTCACAGTGCCACGATTGAGAGAGCTAAGCCTATTTCTCAGACACTGCTCCTATTTACACGAGTCCTGCATGTGCCGGATAAACCCATTCATTTCCCATAAAGCCACATGCACTACAATTTATACTCAATCATTAACATGATGTCCATATAAACATCCAGGAAACTCTGTTCAGGAACCTGTGTTGAGACGCTGACTCAACTGAAGTCTAAAATAGCTCAAATGTTCAACAGCATTTTATTGAATTTACATTCCATTTGGCAGACGCTCTTATCTGGAGCTTATTTACAAATCACAGCTTTTATAAGCCACAATATTCATATTTGTTTGAACAAACCTCCTTGATTGAAGAGACTGTCTGGTTTGGATGAGAAGCATCTGTTTGATCACTATGATGCAGAAACACATGAAACCCAAAATCCTGATGTGTCTCCTGCAGCCTTATATACACTGACTCCCAGCAGAAGCCAAGGGGATATCACATTAGTCTGATACAATGCATTAGCACTAATGGGATAGCTGGGCTAGGGAGTGTGGCTTTAAAACAGCTCTTTATAAATGTCAGCTCTGTTCTTTAATGTGAAGTATCATTCAGGGGTGGGGGGGCTCCCATTACTGCCACTGAATAACAGGACTCCTGCTGGTTTAATGGGGCTAGCCTTTCATTAGCGTAGCATTCAAGATACTGTTCACATGGAATCCAAGCAAACAGGCATCTATTTTATGGCGTCAACAGAAAGAAACTGCAACTTTGCTAACCACTTTTAAGACTAGTGTTGTTGGTAAATAATCCATAATGAGTCCATGTTTACAACCAATCAGAGAGCTGAAGTTGTTTTGTTGTTTTTACACACGGTATATTCAGAGGACCTATATTCAGACTCATAAGTGGTAAGCAGGGCTCAGTGGTAGTCTTGGTAAACTCATTATTATCAATCTTTACCCTTCTCTCAGATGTACTGTACAAGACCCCTGGTAGAAAATACTACGGAGTTGGGGTTGATATTTTAATTTCAATGTATTATCTAGAGGCTAAGATGGCGTTGTCATCAAGTCTATTACTATTGTGTTTATTATTCATAATATCAATATTATATTCACACTTTTACAATTGAATCAGAGTATTCTATTCATTTTAAACGCTTTTTGAATGCTAATGTGGGTATATTGCACTGATAAAAGGTTTACCTACCTTTCGCTTTTCTGCTTTTTATTTGAGTTCTTTCCACTTTTTGTCTGGTAAACCAGTCCACTGTATATTTTTAGGAACTATCTTCCATATCAATGAAATTTCAAGCTGGTCCACATTAAATACTTACCCATCCAGGCTACTGCCACTTTTTCCACGCTTTCAATATGCATATTTTATATTATTTTACAAGTATTTCGCAACACCCACCATAACATATACTAAACACGTGTACATGTCCAATAAAAATATGATTTGATTTGATATGCACTGAGTGAACTTCTCAACCAGACCATCCTAGACAGCTTCTATCTCAGAGTTGATGATGTTTCCACATTGAAAGCTTTGCTCATAAATTACGTTTTATGAGTTTCAAAATCAGGAACAAGTTTATAGGCATCAATATGAAGTTTGGTATCCTCTTTTTATTTCATCAGATGGCCTGCTGGGCTAACACTTAGGGAGAAGTAGGCAGTAGGCAGGCCAGCCACTTGGTCTTAGTTGACTGCCTTGTTTTTTTACTTCTTTATAGTAATTTGTATTTATGAACATCAAGACATCTCTAAACATTGTTGAGTAAGTGCAGAGCACCTCAATGAAACACACAAACTGTATTTGATCATGTATAACTTATTTTACATTATGGTCATTGAAACCTACTGACATGAGGATGGTCATTGAAACCTACTGACATGAGGATGGTCATCGAAACCTACTGACATGAGGATGGTCATTGAAACCTACTGACATGAGGATGGTCATCGAAACCTACTGACATGAGGATGGTCATTGAAACCTACTGACATGAGGATGGTCATTGAAACCTACTGACATGAGGATAGTCATTGAAACCTACTGACATGAGGATGGTCATTGAAACCTACTGACATGAGGATAGTCATTGAAACCTACTGACATGAGGATAGTCATTGAAACCTACTGACATGAGGAGGGTCATTGAAACCTACTGACATGAGGATAGTCATTGAAACCTACTGACATGAGGATGGTCATTGAAACCTACTGACATGAGGATAGTCATTGAAACCTACTGACATGAGGAGGGTCATTGAAACCTACTGACATTTATACAAATATGAATCAATGTGGCTTATAATGGGATATGTATTTAAGATTCCCTTGAGCTCCTTAGCTCTGTAAACGTTAACCACTGACTTATTTATTGTTAATTTGTTAAAGCAAAATCAAATGTTGCTCTCAGAATAGAAGTACAAGGTAATGCAGTTTACCCTTTCCATGCCGTGTAGTAAAAGCAGACAATGAATGGTCATCTTCAGGAGTACAGGCCTGGGAACAAATCATTTGGTTTGTTTTTGTCACACCCTGGCCTTAGTTATCTTTGTTTTCATTATTATTTTAGTTAGGTCAGGGTGTGACATGGGGAAGTATGTGTTTTGGTTTGTCTAGGGGTTTGTAGGTTTAATGGGGTAATGTCTTGTCTAGGTGTTTGTATGTCGATGGCTGCCTGGATTGGTTCTCAATTAGAGACAGCTGTGGTTTATTGTCTCTAATTGGGAGCCATATTTAAGGCAGCCATGGGCATCATGTGTTTGTGGGTAATTGTCTATGTGTAGTGTTTGTGTCAGCACTATTTGTCTGTATAGCTTCACGGTCGTCATTTTGTTAGTTTGTGTATTGTTATTAGTTTCTTGTTTTTTCTCTCTTCTAAAATAAAAGAAGATGTATTTTGCACACGCTGCGCCTTGGTCCTCTATCTCACCCAAAGACGATCGTGACAGTTTTTAGTTAATATTTCTGAGTCCCATTAGATTAAATTAAATCAAAATAAGTGGAAAATGTATTAGATCAATGATGGACAGCAACAATTTGATACATACTGTATCTCAAATGCTTTTGCCTTTCTGAAACACGTTTTGTTAACTGTAAATAGCATAGAATATAATATCTCTGTTTCCTATAAGTGCTCATTTCCACCACCTCCAGTGTGGCAGTCTACCCGTCCTAGTTCATTTTTATTTGTGCAATGCAATCTGAGCCTGTGTGATATCCAACATATGTTTGATGTGCAAGCTTTGCCTTCTGTTGTTAACCATGAGACTGTTTTCCTTCCCCAAACCGCATGTCTGAAACATCATTATTTTACCACAGTCAGCATAACACAACCATACAATAACCTTAGTGAATGGATCTTATTTTACTAGTTTTGCATATCACTCCCAGTTCAGTCATAAGTACTGGACCTGTTTCTGTGATTCTACAGCAGAACACAGTCTGTCGAAGTAAAAAATTGTCTGGCTAATTAAAGCCAACAAACACAAGCCAGACATGGCCACTTGACCTTGGTCCAGTTATATAACAAGAAAGTCTCTAACATTTTGCACAGACAGAATCACTCTCCCTTTAGTCACAATAACAAAATATAGTCCCATAACTAATGTACGTTACAGCGCTCAATTGCAAAGCACTTTTGGACTTTGTGTACTCGTATAATCACAGCCTTAAATGAACAAGTGGTTCATCAGACAATGTGACTATAAAACCCCTGGAGTGCAGTGATAGGAAACCATATTAGGCAGTGATTTAGAAGAATCCATATGGAGACTCCTGCCAGCTGGGGAGAGAGAAGAGGCTACTTGGAGAGAGTAAAGCTCTTTTACAGTCACACTCATATCAAGTTTTGCCTATACTGTATGTTCTGCTGACATATACCTAGAAAGTAGCAATAGAGTACACTCTTAGAAAAAAGGTGCTATCTAGAACCTTAAAGGGTTCTTTGGCTGTCCCCATAGGAGAACCCTTTGAAGAACCATCATTGGTTCAAGGTAGAACCCTTTTGGTTCAAGGTAAAACATTTTTGGGTTCCATGTAGAACCCTTTCCACAGAGGGTTCTACATGGAACCCAAAAGGGTTCTAGCTGAAACCAAAACAGGTTCTACCTAAAACCAAAATATGTAGAACCCTCTCCACAGAGGGTTCTACATGGAACCCAAAAGGGTTCTACCTGAAACCAAAACATTGTTCTACCTGGAACAAAAAAGGGTTCTCCTACAGTTGAATAAACCTTTTGGAATCCTTTTTTCTAAGAGTGTAGTAATACAGTTGCAAACTTTTATTCTCATTCAAAGTTTGTTGCATTGAAATGTATGTATCTGACCCTGTGTTGAAGTTGGGGTTGTCTGTGTAACTCCAGACTGTGCTAGCCCACCTAGCTAAAGCCGACAATAACGGATTGATTTGTAGGGTCAATATTAGTCTCCAAACCCCTTGAAAAACAAAACAATCCATACCCCCTCAGGAACGTAAATCTTCAGGGTTATAAAGGTGTGTTTAAGAGTTGTATTGGCCAGGCTCATAAAACATGTCATAGGACTGAACAGCACCCTATTCCCAATATGTCTGAAAGGTGGAAGATGGGTGCATATCAACCCAAACATATGGCTTAGCAGCTGGAGAACAAAAAAAGGGTCTGCACCCAGGTTAACAAAATGATTATGGAAGTCCAAAACTATAAAATGGCTGCCAATGCCTACCATGCATTACCCAGATGTCCCGGGTAGGTGCCACACACGAGTAGTGAATTCCTTCCCAACCTAAAGGTATGCTACAGTATGTAAGTTTAGTTGTGTATTCAAAGCACACTGAATATAAAGAATCCTGTGAAGTGTGGAAGTGGACGGATTTCCTCCTACTTCTCACCAGTTGTGATTTTGGGCCGCTCCATGGTAAGAAGTGCAAAAACACTGTGCTATCCCGGAGCTCGAATAAATGACATTACTAAGCTGCTCCCGAATGTACTACGCCAGGACATGGACATCGATTCTATTGTAGTCCATGTGGGTTTTAATGACATTATGAAGGGCAGCTCTGAACAGTTGAAACTGGATTTTAGAGCTGATTGACTCTCTGCTAGTCACGAATAAAAGACCCATCATATCTGGCCCTGTGCCCTCTCTGAATTGTGGCATTGAAGGCTTTAAATCATGTTTTATAATGAGGATGGGATCCAGCTGAATAATTTGGATTCCTGGATCCTTTCACAGCATTATAAGGCTGCATTGAGACAATGACTTATCAATGACACAAGTCCAGCTCAGTTAATCCCTACCAAGGCCCCTGGGATAATGTACATGCTTCAACAAATGTACATTATCCCAGGGGCGTTGGCAGACACAATGTAAGTAACATAATTTAAGTCCCTCTAACTGCCCTGAATGCCTCTGTTGATCCTAAAGCTATTGTATGCAGTTATCATGAACCAGAGTTATACTGTTAGCACTGAGGTGGTGTGCCCTAGTAGGAAGTCCACTGTGTGCAGCTCACCCTACACTATCGCCTCAAACATAAATAACATGAGCATGTCTACTTCTGCTAAGCTTCCCAGAAAAGCAATGAAAACAATCAAGCATCCCAGAAAAGTGCTAAAATATAAATGAACATATGTAGCCTAAGAAACAAGGTTCATAAAATCAATAACTTGCTGGTAATCTCTGAAACTCACTTAGATAATACTTTTAATGATACAGCGGTAGCAATACATGGTTAAAACATCAACATAAAAGACAGAAATGCCAATGGTGGAGGTATTGCTGTTTTATATTCAGAACCACATTCCTGTAAAGCTTAGAGAGGATCTCATGTTAAATAATGTTGAAGTAATATGGCTATAGGTTAATCTGCCTCACCTGAAGCCCATTCTTGTGGAAAGCTGCTATAAACCACCAAGTGCTAACAGTCAGTATGTGGATAATATGTGTGAAATGCTTGATAATGTGTGTGATATCACTCAGAGGTATATTTTCTGAGTGATTTAAATATTGACTGGCTTTCATCAAGTTGTGCACTCAAGAAAAAGCTTCAAACTGTAACCAGTGCCTGTAACTTGGTTCAGGTTATCAGTAAACCTACCAGAGTAGTTACAAACAGCACAGGAATTAAATCATCAACATATATTGATCACATCTTTACTTATGCTGCAGAAATTTAAAGCATTATCCAAATCCCTCAGATGTAGCGATCACAATATAGTAGCCATATCTATTAAAAAATTGTATGGAAAGGGGGATACCTAGTCAGTTGTACAACTGAATGCATTCAACTGAAATGTGTCTTCCGCATTTAACCCAACCCCTCTGAATCAGAGAGGTGCGGGGGGCTGCCATAATCAACATCCACGTCTTCAGCACCCGGGGAAAGTGGGTTAATTGCCTTGCTCAGGGGCAGAATGATGAAAGATTTTTAACTTGTCAGCTCAGGGATTCAATCCAGCAACTTTTTGGTTACTGGCCCAACGCGCTAACCACTAGGCTACCATGGTTGAGAGGGATGAGGCAAAAGGAATGGCAAATAAGTCTGGCGGAACAACCAATTGGCAAATGTACTACAAATTGAGAAATTATATG
Source organism: Salvelinus namaycush (assembly GCF_016432855.1). Classification (NCBI taxonomy): domain Eukaryota; kingdom Metazoa; phylum Chordata; class Actinopteri; order Salmoniformes; family Salmonidae; genus Salvelinus; species Salvelinus namaycush. The sequence continues at coordinate 29,519,241 of NC_052329.1, forward strand.
ACTAAACTCAATTAAAAGAAGAAGAAACTATACTATGAAACAAAGCTAAATGATATAAAGAATGATAGTAAAAAGCTTTGGAGCACCTTAAATTACATTTTGTGCAAAAAGGCAAACTCAGCTCCATCATTCATTGAATCAGATGGCTCATTCATCACAAAAGCCACTGATATTGCCAATGACTTAAATAATTTTTTCATTGGCAAGATTAGCAAACTTAGGCATGACATGCTAGCAACAAACACTGACACTACACATCCAAGTATGAATGATCAAATTATGAAAGAAAAGCATTGTAATTTTGTATTCCGTAAAGTCAGTGTGGAAGAAGTGAAAAAAGTATTGTTGTCTATCAACAATGACAAGCCACCTGGGTCTGACAATTTGGATGGAACATAGTGGATGATATTGTCACTCCTATTTACCATAACTTCAATCCAAGCATACTAGAAAGTGTGTGCCCTCAGGCCTGTAGGGAAGCAAAAGTCATTCCGCAACCCAAGAATATTAGAGCCCCCTTTACTGGCTCAAATAGCCAACCAATCAGCCTGTTACCAACCCTTGGTAAACTTTTGTGAAAAATTGTGTTTGACCAGCTACAATGCTATTTCACTGTAAACAAATTGACAACAGACTTTCAGCACGCTTATAGGGAAGGACATTCAACAAGCACGACACTTAGACAAATTACTGATAATTGGCTGAGAGTAATTGATGATAAAAATATTTGGGAGCTGTTTTGTTAGACTTCAGTGCGGCTTTTGACATTATCAATCATAGTCTGCTGCTGGAATAACACACTGTATGTGTTATGGATTTACACCCCCTGCTATATTGTGGATAAATAGTTACCTGTCTAATAGAACACAGAGGGTGTTTAATGGAAGCCTCTCCAACATAATCCAAGTAGAATCAGGAATTCCCCAGGGCAGCTATCTAGGCCCCTTACTTTTTGCAATCTTGTCACTGGCTTTGAGTAAAGGCAGTGTGCTCAAAGCCAGTGTGTTTTTGTATGCGGATGACTCAACAGTATACACGTCAGCTACTACAGCGGGTGAAATGACTGCAACACTTAACAAAGAGCTGCAGTTAGTTTCAAAATGGGTGGCATGGAATAAATTAGTCCTAAATATTTCAAAAACTAAAAGCATTGTATTTGGGACAAATCATTCACTAAACCCTAAACCTCAATTAAATCTTGTAATGAATAATGTGGAAATTGAGCAAGTTGAGGTGACTAAACTGCTTGGAGTAACCCAGGATTGTAAACTGTCATGGTCAAAACATGTTGATACAACAGTAGCTAAGATGGGGAGAAGTCTGTCCATAATAAAGTGCTGCCCTGTCTTCTTAACAACACTATCAACAAGGCAGATCCTACAGGCCCTAGTTTTGTCGCACCTGGACTACTGTTCAGTCGTGTGGTCAGGTGTCACAAAGAGGGACCTAGGGAAAAATACAACTGGCTCAGAACAGGGCAGCACGGCTGGCCCCTAAATGTACACGGAGAGCTAACATTAATAATATGCATGTCAATCTCTCATGGCTCAAAGTGGAGGAGAGATTGACTTCATCACTACTTGTTTTTGTAAGAAATGTTGACATGCTGAATGCACAGCGGAGACTGTGAAGAGACACACACACACAGGAATAGACACACGCTAGCACACACACTACACATACATACATTGTAATATTGTTGTATGGTGGTATTATACATTATTGTAGATATGTAGTGGTGTGATAATGTTATATATGATGTACTATTTTATCTTTTGTTTTATGTGTGATGCAAGTGCCTTAATGTGTTTGGGCCCCAGGAAGAGTAGTTGCTGCCTTGGCAGCAGCTAAGGGGGATCCCTAATAAATACAAATACAAAGATTAAATTTTCTAAACACATGTTTATCATACAACATGAGTAGGGACATCCTCTGAAGAATACTACCCCACCTGAAAATAATAATTTATAATAGCACAATGACAGGATGGACACTAAGATACATCAACTTCGGCATGAGCAACGTTGGCCCATTTACAACAAAGCATAACAGTTTACAATTGATTGTTCAAAGACAATACATTTGTGTCACAAAGTAAAATAAAACGTCTGGCATGCTTGGCAGGAGGCCAATTACTTACACACCAGGAGTGATGGTGGGTTGAGACAAACGCTTCAGTTCCACCACGGTGTTGACTGCTTTGAAGGTCCAGCACTGAGCCACTGTGAAAGAACTCATAGCTCTTCTCATTGAATACACATGTAACCCCTGGAGCCAAGTTATGGCTTGATGAAAGGTATAGCTTCCTAGACCTATTGCCCTGATTGGAAAGGTCACGGCAGGCATTGACGACATTATTTGGTTTTGCACAATAAGTCAATTTATCAGTAATATTTAAAACAGGCTGAACCTGAGCTTACAGAGGTAACATCTAATTTTCAATCTGTCTCTGGAAAAGATGTACCAAGCTGTCAGATGTTGTCACTTGTTAATTATTATGCAACTAATAGACAATCCACTCACATGTTTACCCCTGCTTCCTCCTCCTATCTCCGGGGGTCACATGTGTATCCAATGGAATTCCAACTGGAATGAAGGCTCTATTTTCCATGTCTGGCTGAAGGGAAGGTTTTCCAAAAGCGGAGAGGATTAAATTCGGAGCCATAGTGGAAAGAATTAAATAGCAAATACAATTATGAGGGCGTCCAAAAATTGCTGGAAAGAGGCTTAAGTGCATGTATCCACTTAATACCCAATGTTTAGTACTGTCAGATTAAATGACTCGGGCCATGCTTTTGAGATGAAACACATTGTTTTGAAATGATCTATTGTTTGTTATTCCATTTGCAGTCTAACTTCCAGGTATTACTAAAGTATTTACATTTTTGGTTTGACAAACTACTAGACTAGATAGACTAGAAAATAAGCTTATAGGCATATTAACAATGATTCAGTTAAAGTCGGAAGTTTACATACACTTACGTTGGAGTCATTAAAACTCATTTTTCAACCACTCAACAAATTTCTTGTTAACAAACTATAGTTTTGGCAAGTCGGTTAGGACATCTACTTTGTGCATGACACAAGTAATTCTTCCAACAATTGTTTACAGACAGATTATTTCACTTATAATTCACTGTATCACAATTCCAGTGGGTCAGAAGTTTACATTCCCTAAATTAACTGTGCCTTTAAACAGCTTGGAAAATTAAAAAAAAAAGACATTATGGCTTTAGAAGCTTCTGATAGGCTAAATTGACATAATTTGAGTCAATTGGAGCTGTACCTGTGGATGTATTACAAGGCCTACCTTCAAACTCAGTGCCTCTTTGCTTGACATCATGGGAAAATCAAAAGAAATCAGCCAAGACCTCAGAATTTTTTGGGGAACTTCCACAAGTCTGGTTCATCCCTGGGAGCAATTTCCAAACACCTGAAGGTACCACGTTCATCTGTACAAACAATAGTACGCAAGTATAAACACCATGGGACAACACAGCCGTCATACCGCTCAGGAAGGAGATGCATTCTGTCTCCTAGAGATGAACGTACTGTGGTGCGAAAAGTGCAAATCAATCCCAGAACAACAGCAAAGGACCTTGTGAAGATGCTGGAGGAAACAGGTACAAAAGTATCTATATCCACAGTAAAACGAGTCCTATATCGACATGACCTGAAAGGCCGCTCAGCAAGGAAGAAGCCACTGCTCCAAAACCGCCATAAAAAAGCCAGACTACAGTTTGCAACTGCACATGGGGACAAAGATCGTACTTTTTGGAGAAATGTCCTCTGGACTGATGAAACAAAAATAGAACTGTTTGGCCATAATGACCATCGTTATGTTTGGAGGAAAAAGGGGGACGCTTGCAAGCCGAAGAACACCATCCCAACCGTGAAGCACGGGGGTGGCAGCATCATGTTGTGGGGGTGCTTTGCTGCAGGAGGGACTGGTGCACTTCACAAAAAAGATAGCATAATGAGGATGGAAAATGATGTGGATATATTGAAGCAACATCTCAAGACATCAGTCAGGAAGTTAACACTTGGTAGCAAATGGGTCTTCCAAATGGACAATGACCCCAAGCACACTTCCAAAGTTGTAGCAAAATAGCTTAAGGACAACAAAGTCAAGGTGGCCATCACAAAGCCCTGACCTCAATCCTATAGAAAATGTGTGGGCAGAACAGAAAAAGCATGTGCGAGCAAGGAGGCCTACAAATTTGACTCAGTTACACCAGCTCTGTCAGGAGGAATGGGACAAAATTCACCCAACTTACTGTGGGAAGCTTATGGAAGGCTACCCAAAATGTTTGACCCAAGTTAAACAATTTAAAGGCAATGCTACCAAATACTAATTGAGTGCATGTAAACTTCTGACCCACTGGGAATGTGATGGAAGAAATAAACGTTGAAATAAATCATTCTCTCTACTATTATGCTGACATTTCACATTCTTAAAATTAAGTGGTGATCCTAACTGACCTAAGAGGGAATTTTTAGTAGGATTAAATGTCAGGAATTGTGAAAAACTGAGTTTAAATGTATTTGGCTAAGGTGTATGTAAACTTCCAACTTCAACTGTATATGAGGTTAGAGTTGAGACAGAACCAGAGAGAGTTGCATTGCTGAGTAGCTTGTGATTCTTAAATGGTATTAACAATATGTTTCATTAAACAAGAAAGGCCCACAAAATAGTTTTATTTTATTGTAAGAAAACCCCAATGAGACAAGGGTTGATTTAGACATTTAAATTGAGAGAAGGTTGAAGTCGAGTCAAATCATTGTCTCACAACACATCATTCTGGGGTCACCCACATAGATGTCAGCAGGATTATCAAAAGGACAGAGGGAAAGTATTGTTGAGGGAAGCTTACAGAGATGATTAGCAGCCACATGCCACCAACAGGGTGGGTAACTAGTACAGACCACATCAGGCATCACGCCTTGGCTCCCCTTTCTACTATCCAAACACATTTGATAAAGCTGTCATTGTGGTCACCAAATCATTGAACCAGGGGGGTCAATGCAATATTTAAATGTCTCTTAAGTATTTCAAATGACAACTTTCATAAATAAGTCATTATAAATGCTTATAAATGTTTATTCATGACAGTTATTGTAAAGTGTTAACAATATCTGAACATCCTTATATGCAGCATTGAAATCACTGTAGAGATTTTAAAGGCTCTTTAAGTTTGCATCTGATACAATTATTAAAGTTATAGTCAAATGAATGGATTAGACATTGGGGAATTGATTGGAGATGCAAGACAGCTGTGTTCAACACTGTATGATGTTTTCCTGGCAACGCAGGTTTGGCTCTATCCCATCGAAGCCCCTCTGGGATTGCATGTCTACAGATAAGTCAAGAATGTAAACAAGTCATAAATGCATCTACAAACACATTCCTGGCTCTCCAGTAAAACTTTACAAGTAACGAAGTGACAGCCCAGTCTTACGTAACATTTTAATGAGGCCCACAGCAGGGGATAATACTATGGGTTTCACTAAGTAATTCACCTATATATTCCCACACTTCTGTGGGATTTTTTTCACAACAGGGTATGTGGATAAACCCATAGGCTAGTTTTTCCAAAACATTTTAATCCAGATCAAAATGATCTGTTGTTCATTATCTGAGTTCATTACCTTTACATCATATCCAGAGCGACTTACAGTGAGTGCATTTATCTTACGATAGCTAGGTAGGACAACCACACATCACAGTCATAGTAAGTACATTCATCTTAAGATAGCTAGGTAGGACAACCACACATCACAGTCATAGTAAGTACATTTATTCTCAATAAAGTAGCTATCAGCAAAGCCAGAGCTAGTAAGGAGGGGGGGGGGGGGGGGTCAAGTGCGAGTGTTAGTTCACGAAATACTTATTATTTTCCTTTTTTTTTTAAACAGGAGAAATATGTTTCTAATAAGGACATTATTTGTGATAAATGTTATATTGGATCTCCGATACAGAGTTTTCCTTTCCTTTAGTCTAAAAGGTTAAAAAAAGGCCTAACACTTAGAGCTAGTTTATGACTTTGAGCTTCACTGATGCTGGCCTAATTCCTCTATAAAATAAGACCAATTCGGCGTCGCAAACAAAGGGACACTGAATTATACGCAGGTGGTTGGGATCATCTCACGTGTATCATAAATCACTTTTAATAGTCCAGACCTCACTCTATGGGCTTTCACTACTTAAAGTAAACACACTTTCGACATAAGGTTATCTTTTGTATCTTTTTCCCCCACATTTTAATCAAAACTGTCTGTAATCTGGGACATGCACCAGTAATTAATTACAGAGATTTGGACTGAACTGTAGTGAGAAGTCTGGATCTGAGGGGCATGTAGTTATTTTACAACACATGCAAGACCCTATTTATTAAAGCAATGCATGTTTGTTTTTTTACTTTCATTTACCAACCACATAATGCATTTTAGAATTGAATGCCATGAAAAGTAAAATATTTACATGCCAATGTATGAATCAGAATAATCAATAAGTATATTTGATTAACTTAATCTGTAGCTTTTTCTTAGCAATAAACAGTGGTAAACATGATTATGAGTAGGAACCACAAACACCTTCATTAGGCAAGCGTTAAAGCAGAACTCTCTTTTTGAGCTTGGTGGGTTTTATTGTTTTGGCATATAGCTAAGAAAAATTATTTATAGACATGTGCTCCAGTCAGATGTTTGCGTAAGTGATGCATACCAGATACGTTGTCCTTTCATGTCCTCAAAAATAAATAACTTGGCCAAGGGGGTGGGAGTCGATGCAAGTTTTTATTTACATTTTAGTTGTTTTTTGGACTGTACAAAACACCCCTCTTCACAATATAATTGCAAACTAGGAAAAAACACAGATCAGAATTGGGAACATCCATTAACTGTATAGCAGTAGAAAGTGGTTTCATCAGTTTAGAACAGTTCATCTTGGAAATGATCTGGAAAAGTTGAACATTCAACACTTGCTTATGAAACCACAAACATTTTTGCTCTTGCACCATATGCAAATTGCATTACAGGGATGTTTAAAACTGTTAAATGAAAGTACAGATTAAATATCAAAGTCACAAAATACAACATATTTTTCAATCATCCAAACTAAGTTGGAAATTAATCTACAGTATAAAGAATATACAATATATATATGTGTTTGTGTGTTTGCAGACAGTCAACAAAGTGAACATTAAAAGGCCCACACTCCTTAAACATGTATTAAACATGTATTTGATGTATTCACATTTAACAAGAATATCCAAAAGATGGCACTCATAAAACAGCAATCGTAATACAAAAGTCACAAAAATATATAATGTATAACTAAAAGCTACCGTTTTGTCATATTTTCAACAAACAATATGAACCAGGAAATGTATATATCATGTACACATTGAAAAGGCATATATAGTCAATACATTTTTTTAAACATTGCACATAAGAGAAGCTACATCTGGGGAACAAAGGAAAGACATGCTAATATCTGTAAAAACTTTAGTTGGAGAAAAATCAAGAACAAAACGCTGATACGTGCTGAGGTTAACACATCTCACCTCAACAAGGCCTTGTTGAACAGCAAACAGAAGAAAGAAAACACATGCTCTCAGATTCACAGGACTTTCAAATGAACGTGCATTTCACAATCCTAGGAGTAATTTAAAAATAATCTAATTAAAAATCAAGATGTACACTTCGTTCGTGATTTCACAGATTGAGTGGATTCTCACTTGTTTTTCTTCAGTTAATTTATCACATTTTAAGTACACAACAATACGAAAACAGTACATTCTTTTCTTTCATTATTCAGACACAAAATATAAACATAGAACCCAACAGCTTGTCCATTTATTGCACACAATAGGTTCACCAAAAATATTTGGGCACTTTAAGTTTCAACAAACAGCAGCATTTCTTTATGAAAAAGGTATATGAATACAAACAGAAACAAACACACGCAAAACACAAGCTAACTTAAGCGCTAAAATGCTCAAACGTGTGAAAAAATAAAATGACTACAGATTTTAAATTGTGCAGCTTGAAGCTATGCAAGGTCCTATATAAAGGCTATAGTTTCTCCATCGCACATGATACAGTGTCTATCGGAGTGAAAATTACATTTCCTGTGAACAATATTTCAATAGCATGGGGAAACCAAGCATGATTACCTCCTTACTTTATAATGTCAACAGCAACGATAGATTAAAATGGTAGACACGCCAACCCCCAAAGGGACTGGGAACATTTGGTCCAATAGGAGAGCTTGATTGTTACCCAGACATAGGGTGGTTAGGCTAAATGCCACATCTTTTAGGAAAGGTTGATTGGATGGCACGAGACAATCATAAGTCAAATCTCTGAGCACCCATTCTGATTATAAAACACACTTTTCTTCTCTGAGCCCAAGATATGCACTCACTACTGTAAGTTGCTCTGGATAAGAGCATCTGCTAAAATGACAAAACAAAAATAATAACAGATTCATCATGTTAAATATCACCAAATTCTTATTTTCCTAGTAATATTTTTTATGTTACCATCAGAGTTTGTAATCTATTTTGCATTTCATTGGAACGCAAAAGTCCTTTTTTTTTTTTTTTGCAGGACTACCAAGATTAATGAATTGATAAGGACTACACTTAATGAACAAATAAATATCAGTAGCATTTAATCAATGGAGTATCACCACCTTATTATAAAGGCATGGTGATGTGCAACTGACTAGTGATGGCTCAATATAACAGGTGTCCAAGCAAGGGCAAGATGTCTGTTGAAAAGCAGTGACAAAGAAAATGTACCTGAAAATCTCAAGGTGAACCGAAAAACACTATGAAGATGAAAATATCTATCGATCACACTTAAATGATACAAAGCCATGTCATGTTGGCCATGTTATTGAAGACCTCTCCTGGCTCCATATACACGGAATTACAAAACTAAACTCAAAGTAAAAGCAAGGCACCCAGCTATAAATTCTAATGTGCTGACCACTTGATTAGTACAACGTTAGTCCGAAGAATGTCACTCACATTCATGTCCAAAGTAAACCGTCTGTGTAAAGTTGGGTAGAAATATTCCTCCCAACACATGCTCCACCAAATGCAACATGGTCTCATTGTATGTCAAAACAGTGACATTGAAGCATAGTAGTTATATGTCACCAAAGTTGACATATTAGTTATAAGTCATTCTACCTCACTGACATTTTTTATTTTATTTAACCACTAATTATAGTGAGACTCGTTTTTTTGTCACACAGCTGACATATTACAAATATGTCAGTATAGAGATGTCCATCACACAAGAACTGCTAGGTACAAGTATTTCTAATGAAATAGGTCCGACAAATTAACTACACTTTAACTTCACATTTGAACTTAGCCTAGCTCTTCCAGATATCGGAAAGCGCAGCCGCTGCAGTGCGTCTCTCTTGATGAATTAACCATTGACTTCACATATGAAATGCTGCCATGCCTTTGTGACCCGACCTTTGAGAGTCAAAGCCACAGTAGATACCTAAATTATGAACAACACCCAATACAATTCAAGTGTAGTAGCTACAGTTCATTCATATTGCGCGTAAAGAAAGAGAATGAGAGCTCTATGATGCAATTTCAAGTTTTCAAATAATAGTTGTTGTTTTTAAGGTTTAAATGTACTGTGTTCCTATTCACGAAGGAATACATACACACCTCTCACATAAATCACGACAAAATCCAACGTAGCATTCTATTATCAAATAATATTTAGTAACACTAACAGTTTGCCCGAAGCGACGGCACTCAAGAAGTAACACAGCATCTATCATATGAACTATCATTATGCAAAAAACAATAATCCAATAAGTAAGGAAAGAAACTACTTGTCACTGTTAGCAAAGTTAAGACCTCTAATTCTAGTGGTGCTCGTTAAAGAAGGGCAATCTCAGGCACTTTCCAAAGTCAGGGCTTTGGATTGGAAGGGGAAACGAGTGGGACAATTAGGAAGTGACAGTCACTCAATCGTAATGGAAGCCAGCTCTTTGATGTGGGCGTTCTCCTCCTCCGAGCTGTCCGGGGAGCTGTTACTGCCATTTGTCTTTGGCTCCTCTGACACGTTTTCGTCCTTCAAGGATAAAGGGTCCAGGGGGAAGGTGCTGCTCTCGCAATTCTGGGTGGAGGAGACCTGGGAGATGACCGGCATCTGGACAGACGAATTGTTGCCTTCAAAGCCGTGCTCCACCAGCTCGTACTGCCCCAGAGTCTCCTCCTCCTGCACTTGGCTCAGGTAGTCGGGCATGAGGAAATCACTGGGACCATGTGGAGACATAACAGACGATAGAAAGCTGTTGATGAAAGTATCTCTAAACCTCCTATATGAAGTAGACTACACAGTAAATATGGTTGAAGTTAAAGGCAAAATGAAAAACGTATGGAAATCGGTAAAATTTCTTGAAAAATAATACGGTGACAGATCTTTATGTGAGGGCTATGTGAGGCATTTGATCTGTTTTTTGAGAATCAAACTGGATCGCCAAAGAATTTTCCATACACTGTTATGATCTCAGGCATAGACATTATACTATAACATTTTAAAAAGTAAATGGCCCATTTGAGCCCTACCAACCTGTGAGGGCTTGAGTTTGATTAAGAAGTGGAAAAGTCTAGAATATATGAGCACATGTCTGCTTTATGTAGAAGTACGTTAAGTACTATGAGCTATACATTTTAATAAAAGCCTTTAAACTGAGTGAAATTCCTATATGGAAAAGCTAAATTCATTCTGACAGAAATAGGTTATGTAATTTATCCAAATTGTTGCGAGACGCAAGGATTAAAAGCCCGTAGCACGTATAATTTGATACTGTATGTTTCCCAAAGGCAAGCAACTAAGATAACAGCATGGAATGGTTCAATTAAGAAAATGGACAACAAAATACACAATAATAACTCATGTAATAGTCTATGCTACATTACCCTTGAGCTAAGACATATATATATTGCCGACTATATAGGGATTTTGAGGAAAGTGGCCAAAGACTGCTTTGAACCACATATTCAGCATGACTGATATGTGTTGTACTGTAAGGTTCACGGTATGCTCAGTTTGCAACAGTTAGTTGGGCCTGTTTAATGAACCAATTCTGAAAAGCTTGAAATAGTATATCTCCCTGAACATGGCCACTATGGGAGATTTATTTGTATTTTTTGCTTATTTCCCATGTTACATTAAGCTGATTAAATGAAGGGACGACACCCCAGGACTCCTCACCTGCTCTGGAAGTAGTTTGCTAGTTCAGATGCCTCATGGTTCAGACTCCGCAGGTGTACAATTAAATTGCCAGAGTTGGTAAACATGGCGCCACACGTTTTGCACTCGTAAATCCGGGGCTTGCGGATTATGTGGCGGGACACCCTCATGTGGTGCTTATATTCGCCGAAGGACGTGAATGTGGCACTACAAATCTGGCACCGGAAACAGCGTTTACCTTCGTGCTTCAGCCGGTGCATCTTTAGGGAGTAGGCCCGTGTGAACTTTTTCCCACAGCGATCACACTGGAAAGGCTTAATGCCTGTTGAAAAAGGGATGAAAAGAATGATGACTTGTGTCGCACATTAGAATCACTACAATAGATGAACTATGAATTCTGCATTAAGACGTTGATTCTTTAGAATTGTCAATGTTAAAACTATCACAAAACAAAAAAAGATGTCAGTGCTAAAAATGTATCACAAAAACGTTAAGTGTGAGTGTTAAAAATCGATGTGTAAAATGTGTCAGCGTAATAGCTACAGAAACAGGTAGTAATCATCATTGTATGACCTACAGTATAGTATGCATGCACACCAAAGAAACTGTGACAGAGGCATCCAGTCTCCAATGTCCCGCATGGTTCATTGACACACATGGGTCGCAACTAGGGATGCACGATATATCGGTGAACATATCGGAATCGGACGATATTAGTTAAAAATGCCAACATTGGTATTGGCCTGATGTCTAGTTTAAACGCCGATGTGCAAAACCGATGTCAAAGCTGATGTGTATACCTATATAACGTAGGTACATGACATAATGACGCCACGTAAAATTTTGCGCAACACAGCATTCCTAACCTAGCCCACAATGTATGCTGTGTGGATCGAGCAGTCAACAAGTTGAGCACTCGTTTGAAAGAGTAAGAACATTTCAGCGAGACAACTCAAAGGCGAAATCCATTAACGCCAAGATAATGCAATTAATTTCCCTTGACAATCAACTGTTCTCTGTCATGGGTGATGTTGGCTTTCGCGACTGGTCGAGCACCGGTACACACTACCAAGTGTGCTATCGGAGTTACACAGTAATAGCGTCACTGCTATTATCTTCATGACATACTATGGAACGCCGTTTGGGTCTTTGCGTGTCAAAAAAGATACACGTCAAATAACACTGTTTGACAAGAACACTATTTGACACATCAAATAACACATCTCCATTATAGAATGTCGTGTGTGATGAATTTGCACGTGCAAGCCGAGCGCCACCACTACTATCAGTAGCACAGTCAAAGCTCTACAAAAAAGTCAGCAAACAAGCAAACACTGGCCACGAACGATGTGTTTACAATACCTCGTTGGTAATAAAGCATTATTTGTTTGACTGCAACTTCTGGGGTAGCTAGCTAGCTTTAGCTTGGTACCTAGCTTGCACCAATACAACCAGCCTGAAAACAATGACCAGTAGAAACTGCAGTCATTTTCATTATTCTTAGCAATGATTTAGGAATCCTTGTGAGTAAGAATTAGCTAGGTTGCCACTTGTTGTTTGCCTATTGAAATTGAACTTCAGTTCATGAAAATAAATAGCTAGCTAGCTAGCTACTTAACCCTGTTGCCCAGAGCTAACGTTATAAGCAGCCAGCTAGCTTCATCTGGCTAGTGACGCTCGACCGGACCGGGTTATGTGTTGTGAAGCTAGCCACAATACGGATTAGGCACAATAGTGGAATTAGCGGTTTGCCTTCAAAATAAAAGTACCTCTTTGAAAGTGATGCAGAAGGTTACAATTGGTGGAATCATGCCATATTTAGACTAGATAATGTTAAACAAGGTTGGAATGTGAAGCAATGAAATGGGGTATCAGTCTACTCGGTGACACCCACAGAACACAACTGTGAAGAGTTTACTAAATATTAGCGTTGTAGCTCTTATCACGGGATTGTGACTGTGTGAAATCACCTCACCAGTCAGCCTATTGTGTGTATTGACATTCATATTGCACTGTACAGCTTTACCTAAGGATTGGGGATCAATGAAACGTGGTATCAGTCTACTCAATACCAAAGATATTTTTTCCCGATGTCCTCCTCAGAGTTATCAGACTCCAAAACATCTACGCAGTATTGTTTTTCCTCGGGAATAGTGTTCAAAAACATTAACTGGAGCAAACCCAGAAAAATGTGTTTGTGTGGAGGTGCTAACTAACGGAAAATAAACTATGAACTATCAAAAAAGAGAATCGCACACTCCATATATAAACTCCCAGTAATTTGGAGTTGGTATTTACCAACGTTTCGGCATCACTGTGCCTTCTTCAGGGTAATGTCATCAATGCTTGAACCAGGTTATGTAGACAAACAGTGCAATTAGTGCAACCAATGACAATAGTGAGGGGTGTGTCGTAATGATTAAGTTAATTAGAATGAATTAATGACTGTTAAAAAAACAATAGTTTATGGCATATATATTAGGCTATTGTTATCATATAGAAACAATTAAATATTGTACATAATATTAGCATTAACATACATTATTGTTTAATTCTATTTCACTTATTGTTTCGTATTTCATTTCATATTTGTTACATGTAATCTTTTGGTTCAACCTTAATGCATAATAAGCATCAACAGTGGGAACATATTAGGTGTACGCTAATAAGCTGTAGAAAGAATATATACATTTTTAAGACTTGTTCATAACAGAAAGAATAGTTCATAAGGGCCTGAGATCAAAGTCAATATTCAGACCACTAGCGGTCAATGTTTTTAGATAGGATATCCAGTAAGCCTCCCTTTGTAGTAGTAGGATCTCGATGTTACCTCCTCTCCTTGGTAGAGCAACATGCTCAATGCCTGTGTACTTGAGGGAGGAGATTGGATGGTTAGCTTCAACAAAGTGAGCTGCTACTGGATAGTCAGTGTTCTTACACCTGATTGAGCTACGGTGTTCAGCTATGCGTTGTTTTAATGGTCTTTTCGTTTGTCCTACGTAGGCTTTTCCACATGAACAGGTGATGAGATAGATTACTCCCTTGGTCTTGCATGAGATGATACCCTTAACAGGGATTTTTCAACCTGTATGTGGGTGTCTGAAGAAGGATGTTTTTATAGTGCTATTGCACTGTGCGCATGAGCCACATTTGTAGTTCCCATTTGGAATAGGTGTCAAGAGTGTCTGAGTGGGCTCAGGGGGCAGGTCGGATACAGATAGATTGACAATAAATGTGGCTCAATTCACAGTTGTTTCAGAGTCCAGCAATAAGAGCTACGACGCTAATGTTCTCTGGGTGTAGACTGATACCCCATGTCATTGATCCACAATCCATAGGTAAGGCTTTACAGGTAAATAAGTATGCCCCCAGTGCAATTCTAAAGTATAACACATCCAGTGTGATTTCAACCGATTTTTGTCAAATTAACTAATTATTGTCTTTTGCTGATTTTATATAACAACATTCCAACCTCGTTTAGCATGATCTATTCAATTATGGCATAATTCTACTACTTATATTCATTTGCATCACTGTCAATTACATACTTTTATTTTGAAGGCTAACCGCAAAGTCCACTATTGTGGCTAATCCTTATTGTGGCTAGCTTCACATAGATGGGTATGACCACCACTAATCAAATAAGAACTGTCTTATAAATTAGGGTTATTTTAGATTTTAGATGACACCTAGCTATATAGTTACCTAGCTAACTATAGAAACTATCTGTTTCTGTACAGCACTTCGAGATATTAGCTGATGTACGAAGGGCTATATAAAATAAACTTGATTTGATTTGATAGCTACTGAAACAGATTGTCGTTTTGCTATGTTTTTGGGGAAGAACATAGTTTGCATCCATGAGCTAGCTAGCTTTTTTTATGACCAGCACTGTAGGTACGCGAGACAACTTTACCAGCATCATAGCATATGTATCGTTGTGACATATGAAATACGAGTGATAGTGTAATCAATGTGTAATAACTACGTAAAAAATGTATGAGCGCTTTAAATTATTATGTGACGTGCAGTCATATTCAGGTCCTGATTGGTCAACAAGCTTACAAATAGTGTTATTTGTATCTTTTTTGACACGCAAAGAACCAAACGGCGTTCCATAGAAATCCTGGTTGAGAATGAAACGACTGAACAAATGAACAACGAAACAGCACAGCAAGTAAGTGAAAGAAATAGGTTTTGATTATGTTTAACTGGTAATGGGGACATACGTAAATGCCAACAAAATAACTTTTTGGTCAGTGTGGTGTGTTTGTGTGTGTGTGTGTGTGTGTGTGTGTGTGTGTGTGTGTGTGTGTGTGTGTAACCTTTATTTATCTAGGCAAGTCAGTTAAGAACAAATTCTTATTTACAATGACGGCCTACCCCGGCCAAACTCGGACGACGCTGGGCGAACTGTGCGCCGCCCTATGGGACTCCCAATCACGGCCAGAAGTGATACAGCTTGGATTCGAACCAGGGACTGTAGTGACGCTTCTTGCACTGAGATGCAGTGCCTTAGACCGCTGCGTCCATGTGTGTGTTTTAAATATTTAACTGTACTAGAATGCTTAAAAGGCCGCTAAAGTTTTTTATATCGGTATCGGGTTTTTTGGAAAGGAAAATATCAGTATCGGCAAAAAATGTCATATCGGTGCATCACTAGTCGCAACAAGCATTTCTGAGCCGATCGGACCAGGGGAACAATATGAAGGGCAAAAAGGGCTTCTGTTGGTTCAGTTATTTATGGCCCTCATAAACGTGCCACGACTTCAAGATTAAGACTGACTTTTTTCAATGAGAAATGTAAAAATACATTGACAGCTCTATGATAACTTCCAATGAAGCTCCTTTCGCAGAGCCAGAGTAAGTTCATTTAAGCAGACGTGAACTGCATTACTTTTAACTGCATACAATACAACACTATGGGTCGAGCTTAAATGACCCTGAAGAAAAAGACTTGAGCCCCACGAAGTCTTTTCAACCAGATAGTCAGCGCTACTCTATGGTATACTTGACTGGCCAGTTCAGAATAATAATACAACACAGGAGCTACGGTAGTGAGCTACGGTAGTCAAAAACCTCTGGACACAGCTGCAACCCCCCTCCCCTCTTGTTTTGATGGATTACTCCATTATACCAATTTCATAATTGGGTCTTGTGGATGTGTGTATTGACAGGGGGATAGAACCCCAATGAATACAATGGTGGTCTTCTTGATGAATGTGAGCAGTGTGTCTGAAGTTTGGAGTACCAAAGACCATTATATGTTGGGACACAATGTGGAGTCATTGCCTGCAGCCTATAGTTAGTTACCTTCCACATGCTGTAACCGTACATGGCTACACAAATGGGACTGTCCACATGCAAGCCTGATTACTTTTGGACAACTACTAACTGGCTTTATAGACAACTTAAAAGTAGGCATTCTCTATCACTGAGAACATCATGCTTCAAGCTTATAGCAGATATTAATGGGACATTACACTCCAAAATCAAACTTGTTGTATCAAGGGCTGGAAAAGGTGAAACAGCAACACACGATCTCATTGAACTTAGCACTGCTTGTTTGTGATGGTTAAGAGTCAAGTTGAGATTTGTGTCGATATTTGGTTGCCATAATGTCCTGTTGTAATGTTCCACTGTCATCAAGCACGAGTTTGGGTATGTGTGCACTTGATGAGTGTGTTTTTCCGATGTCAGCCGAGGCGGGAGACACTAAGCCCCAAGTGTTTCCAAAATCAATGTTCCCTGGAATGCCCTTCATCCTTCTCCACAGTGTGCCAAGAGTCAAACCATTAACGAGCCATTCATACCATTAATCTCCGGCTCCTATCATCGGGTGAATAGAGGACGCATGGAACTACTGTAGAGGGCAATGTAAATACAGTACAAGTCACATGAGCTACTTTCCAGATGGGTACCTACGACATAAACAGATACGACATAACAGATACCTGCTAGAGGTCGCAGCGCAGTAGTTAGTCTATACAGCCCTGTTAAACTGCATAGTGGATGTGTGGAAATACCTACCAGAGTGGATGAGCATATGTTGCTTCAAGTTCTGTATGCGGGTGAATCGGACGCCACACGTGGGGCACTGGAAAGGTCTGTCAGGCCCGTTAGTGCCAGGGCGGGTTGAAGGGCTTATGTATAAGTGGTAAGGGTACTGGAGGCTTTCTAATCTGAAAAACAAGAAAGAGGATGTGGTGCTTCAGTGAGGTAGACACAAATGTGGTAGACCTTGGGGTGTCAGATCAAAACCTTCCTTTAGCTTCATCATAATAACATCAAGACCTCAAGGTTTCCATACCAGTTGGAAGGCAAAATGGAACATCTTACATAAATGCAAGATTAGCTTGAACAAAATTAATGGAGTTCAGTGATCATGATGTTTCCACTTACATTAAAAAAATATAAGTCTTCAACCAATCATATTGTTACCTTTCATCATCCTCAGCATGGCCTCCAGCATTGGATGTACTTTGCATTGAGGGCAACCCTTCTGTGACTCCCTCATCTATCGAACCTATGCCAAAACAAAGAAGAAATATAATTTTCACCAGTTACTAGCTCTTTCTCCGTCTGATTTCCATAAGACATGGTTCGGGATAGAACCCATACACAGATCCAGTGCAAAGACTGAATAGCTTTAAAGTTGCAATCCGCAGTTGAAACAATAAAGCGTCCTCCCCGCCACTGTTTGGGAAAACAGCTGAGGAATGGGGCCGGAGAAACATAGCCACTCAAATTCATAGACAGAGCTATCGATGCAAGGATAGCTCTGTCACCATCCATGACATCAAAATTATAGTTTTAAACATGTTTTAAGGCTATACAGTGTTTGTTTATATTTAGGCCTACTTTGTTACTTTGAGTAAAACAAGATTATATTTCAGGTTCTGATGGGGTACGACAGTTGAACAAATTTCATGAGGCAATTATAGGTTTTATTCTTCAAGAATCAATGGGTAGGCGTAAATATCATTAATTTATAAGCAAAAAAAGAATGTAGCAACTGCAGATTAGCCCTTTACATTTAGAGGGAAATTACACTCCCAAAAAGTGTAAAGAGAAAAAAAGTTGGTGATCTTGTATTGAGATAAGTCCACATCCTAGGTCATCCGTTTTGTAGACCCAGCTACATGACGCAATCCAAAATTAACGGAAAAGATATGCACACCAGATTCTGTGCTTAGGCCTGGCTCTTCCATTATTTTGGGGTCGAGGCATATAGCTATATCTACACAACCGTTGGCATGTGTTGCAGACTCAGCTTGACACAAGACTACTGTTGAGGTCTGAAAACATCTGACAGACTGACTTTGGAGTGTTTTGTCCACTCACGTGACACCCATACCTATGGAGGAGGACTGCGGACTGATGAGGAGGTCCTCCTGGACCTGTTCGCTGCAGGGCACTGTCTGCTGGTCGCTCAGGGAACTCTGGGAAGCGCTGACGGGCTGCGACAATGTCTCCTGGACCTCCTCGTCACTCAGCCTCTCCACCTTCACACGCACGTCCTCCTCGGGACCCGCCAGCGACAGTGGCGCCTTAATGGAGCTTTCACAGGCCAGGAAGTCACTCAGCCGGCGGCTCACCTCCGAGGGCCCTGCCTGGTCCAGACGGCGTGGGCTCTCGGGAAGCTTGGGCTGCTTATCCGGGTGGAACCTCCGGTCGATACCGAAGGGGAAGGTCCACGGGAAGGCCAGGGAAGAGTCCACGGGCTGGGTGGCGGTCTCTGAGAAGGAGGAGGGCGATGGGTTGGGCATCTGCGGCGAGGTGATCTGTGAGGTGCATTTGAGTGGGCTCTCTGGGGACATCATGATAAAGCTCTTACGTTTGCGGCGCGACTCGCGACACACAGGGATGTTCCTCTCCATCACGCTGCAGTCAGACGATACAGGTGACAGGCTGCTGTCCAATGGGGTCAAGGCGCAGTGGGAGGAAGCACTCTCGCCGAGAGCCGACTCCTGCGGTTTCTCCTGCCCCATATTCCCGGCGCTCCAGAGGATGCTGGACTTCATGAATTCTGAGCATGTGCTCGCCACAGCGAACATCTGCATGTAACTGGCGGCGGCTAAAACGTCGATGATGTTCTCCGTGCTGATGGAAAGGGTGGAGGTGTAGGCGTACTCCAGCAGAGGGGTGAAGCCGCTCACCGTGACGTGGTGCAAGTCCAACACAAACTTGTCCTCCTCCTCAGGCCTGCCCACCAGTTTGGAGCGGAAGAACTCGCTGCAGCAGGCCAGCACCACCTTGTGCGCCAGAAACAACTTGTCCTGCACCCGGATGGTGACATCGCAGAGGTGGCCCTCGTTGCGCAGGGCGTTTAGCTTTTCCAGCATCTCTTGACTGTGCGTGGGGGAACTGTGTGTAAAGGTTTTGACCCCCATCTTTGTCTTAGCGTACTTGCTCTGGAGGGCGTTCACCTACAGGAAGAATGGAAAATTAGCCTACAAATGTTGGCCTACATTGGGCCTTTGCTATAAAGTCAATGTAATGTTTGTAATTCATTATCCTTATGGATGTTAAACAGTGACTATACTAAAATAAAAAATAAAAACCTGAATATAAATCCAGTGATGGTACTGAAAAAAACTGTTACCGTGTAGTAAACCTACACTGTCAGATAGGATTAGAGGAGCTCAGTTTAGCCTAAGTAACCACACAGACAGACAACTTAACAAACAAAGTGTTAACAGACAACAGTCAGTATTGTCTGGGGTGACTTTCATTTGGCCTCACAAGATGGACTTAACAGAGTGGCAAAAGAAATGCACAAACAAAAACAGCGATGAAGGAGTGCAGATCCAAGAGATACATCCCTCTTGACATTTGGAAACTGAAACTCACCACTGAAACTCAGATTGATTTCAGGTCTGTCAACCTCAAGTTGCATCCAAAAAAATGGAATATACAAATGTGCTACTAGCATAAACTAATGTGGATATTCAAAGCCAGAGACCGTGTATTTACAGCTCTTGCAATGTTTTAGAGAGAAGATAAACAAATCCCTAAACAAACTTAACCTAACACCAAACAATCTGCATTTTTCATTGTTGATGGTTGAGGGCAATTGAAGTGCTGATTACATTATTCTACACTCCAACGAAAACCTAAAGCCAAAAATGTTCAAACAAATAATGTCATTGTGTAAAAGCATATCATTTTAACCTAAAAGGTCCAGTTTGGTTTCATCCAAGAAATGACTAGGAAAGAGAGCAGGCAGCGAGGGAGGTGGTGAGAGGGTGGAGGGAGGTAGAGAGCGGTAGACAAGGTGGAGGATAAAATGGCAAGTTATGTAACAATAATAAAATCAAATGCATGATGGTGAAAGACAAGTCCATGTGGAGTCCACTACAGCAGGTATTCCCAACCTGGGCAATGCCGTCGGGGGTACGCCAAAAAAAAATGTGATTCACATTTTATAATTTTTTTAAAGAAAAAAATTAACATTTCAAAAATCAGAAGAAAAAATATTCACATTTTCAAACAGTACATTTATATTTTCCAACCGGGCTATACATTTGTGTGAGGTTTTTTTCTCGCCTGAGTAGCCTCGTTTCACTGCCAAAAAAATCAAATTAAACCATCTAGTGTTCAGCGAAATAACAACACAATGTCAAATACAGGTAGCCTAGTCAAATAATTAACATCCAGTCACATTAACCGTTACTCTCGCGGGAAACCTTCCCTCTTGCGCAGACATTTAGAAACGAAACATGACAATTTGAAAAATAAGCCACGGGAGATTTTTGAGCGAGAATAAAGACAACTTTCGAGTAGTAAGACATGTATAAAAGCAACAGATACCATTAATAAGAAGGGGCTAGAAGCGTCTTATATGGTGAGCTACCGAGTGGCTAGGACAGGCAAGCCCCATACTATTGTGGAGGAGTTAATTCTTCCTGCTGCCGCGGATATGGCTGGGACAATGCTGGGGGAAAAGGGCAAGAACACTATACAGACAATGTCTTTATCAAACAACACTGTTTCACGACGCATCAGTGACATGGCAGGAGATGTTTTGAAACAATTACTGCTTCGCATACAAGCCAGTGAATTCTATGCGTTACAGCTGGATGAGTCAACAGACATGGCGGGCCTGGCACAGCTCCTGGTATATGTCCATTACGTTTATGGGGGGTCAATTAAGGAAGACATCCTCTTCTGCAAACCACTGGAAACCAGGACAACCTGAGAGGATATTTTTAAAGTACTGGACAGCTTTGTGACGTCAAATGGACTTTGGTGGTCAAGATGTGTTGGTATCTGTACTGATGGTGCAAAAGCCATAACAGGGAGACATAGTGAGGTGGTAACGTGCTTGCAAGCAGTTGCTCCCGACGCCACTTGGGTACACTGCAGCATCCACCAAGAGGCTCTTGCTGCCAAGGGAATGCCTGACAGTTTAAAAGATGTTGTGGACACGACAGTAAAAATGGTTAACTTTGTTAAAGCAAGGCCCCTGAACTCTCGGGTATTTTCTGCATTATGCAATATGGGCAGCGACCGTGTAAGGCTTTTACAACATACAGAAGTGCGCTGGTTATCAAGGGGCAAAGTATTGACACTTTTTAAAAATTGAGAGACGAGCTTAAAGTTTTCTTGACTGACCATAATTTTCACGTCTGACCATGGTGACGAGTTTCTAACACGACTGGCCTATATGGGTGATGTTTTTTCTCGCCTGAATGATCTGAATCTAGGATTACAGGGACTCTCCGCAACTATATTCAATGTGCGGGACAAAATTGAGGCTATGATTAAGAAGTAGGAGCTCTTTTCTGTCTGCATTAACAAGGACAACACACAGGTATTTCCATCATTGTATGATTTTTTGTGTACAAATGAACTCAAGTTTACGGACAATGTCAAATGTGATATAGCGAAGCACCTGAGTGAGCTGGGTGCGCAATTACGGATGTACCTTCTTGACACGGATGACACAGACAACTGGATTCATTATCCCTTTCATGCCCTGCCTCCAGCTCACTTACCGATATCTGAACAAGAGAGCCTCATCGAAATTGCAACAAGTGGTTCTGTGAAAATTGAATTTAATCAGAAGCCACTGCCAGATTTCTAGATAGGGCGGCGATCAGAGTTTCTTGCCTTGGCAAATCGCACTGTTAAGACACTGATACCCTTTGCTACCACGTACCTATGTTTCATGACGTTGGCCTGAAGTGGGGAGGTTTATGACCCCCATAAATACCTTTCCCCTTTTTCCTCTCTCTACTCTACCGATGGGACTATTGAAAATCCCTTTGTTCACAGAGAGTCTGGTGACATCAAAAGATGAGAAACGGAACCATATTTCGGTAATCCAACCAGTTGAAAATATGCGTTGGGACTTAATGAATATGATGTCAGTTCAGTTGGCGTCTAAGACATGATTACTGATGATAGGACGACATAAACTGTATCTTGGAAAATCTACACATTCCAGTTATCAGATTCACATGGAATTGTTGTGCAATTTAAATGTTTAAATATTTAACTATTTGTGAAAAGATTAAATGTAATTTTTAGCTTCTTAATGAGAGAACGGTTTGTCAGAAGAACACCACTGTGCTCACTCAGAGGCACCGCCCAAGTGAACAGACATGGGTTGTAAACTATGAAACACAGCCTTCTCTCCCAATCCTATATAAGCCCCTTGACGAAAATGTAACTTTCTGTTCCGAGGACGTTAGGGCGACGGTCCTACGTTAAAAGTGCTCAGATAACCTAACGAAATCAGCATCGAATTTCAACGTGAAGATGACGGTCAACACGCCGAAAGGATGAATTTCGACTATACCTGCCAGAATATAGCATGAGGTTAAATGTATGGCAACTTGGTATGAACTCTGAACTCTTATTCACTCCACAAGTGATACCTGATTAGCTCCTAGCCGTTGAGTTAGCAGCAGTCGCTGTAAACGTGGGCTAGGAAAGGACGGACGACGTGTCCATTCTACCACACTCCAGTTCACCACTAGACAGTCTTCAGAGGACCAGAGATCCATGCTGGACAACCCGGCCTCCCATCTACAACCAACCGATCGAAGCGCAGCTCAGAGTACATATTTATTGTATTTTCCTTTTCCAAAAGGGCGGTAATTTAGAATGCATAAGATACTGTATTTACGATAGCATAGCTTCTCCCTTTGTTCCTCAGTCTTCCCGCTCTTTCACTCAAACCCCCCCCTTTGTGTAACCAGCCGCTATATCGGCTCCGTTCACCAGGTCCATCAATGTATGATTCATTCTGTGTATATGTAATTCTGTAATTCTGTGTGATTAGTTAGGTATTTAGTAAATAAATAAATAAACCAAATATTGTATTGCTGATTCAACTTGTTAGCCAGGGTTTGTGAAGATAACCAAGAATTTACAACTTTCAGATGAGACTAAATAAAGTGACGATTAAATATTGACTGCTATTGAGGTAAAAGACTACCAGGTCTTTAAGAGTTTATTCGGAGGATAACAGCTCTATAAACATTATTTCGTGGTCCCCCGACTTTATAGTTAATTACATTAACCTGATTAGCTTAATCAGGTAATATTCATTACAGAGAAATTATTTTATAGAATAGCACGTCATATCACTTAATCCGGCATAGCCAAAGACACGACATATGTGAGAGTGGATTCTCGGCCCTCACTAGCATGAAAACTAAATAGAAGCACAGACTGTGTGTGGAAAATGATTTAAGACTGAGACTCTCCAATACAACACAACATTGCAGAGTTATGTGCATCCTTTCAAGCACACCCTTCTCATTAACCTGTGGTGAGTTATTCACAATTTTTGATGAAGAAATAACGTTTTATATGTAAAATGGCTAAATAAAGAGCAAAATTATTGATTATTAGTATATTATTATTTGTGCCCTGGTCCTATAAGAGCTCTTTGTCACAACCCGGCTCCTGGGAAGTGACAAACTCACACCCATTCTTATGTTTAATAAATGTATTGTACAGTGTGTGTGGCAGGCTTACAATGATGGCAAAAAAATAACATTTGAGAGTGCGCTGACCCTGGTGCTAGAGGGGGTACGCAGCTGGAGGTTGAATGTTTGAAGGGGTACGAGACTATAAAACGTTTGGGAACCACTGCACTACAGGATGCAGTGCAGCTCCCCATCTCCCTCCCTCTCTCAGACATGTGGCTGCTCTGAGGCATGAGATTTTCCATCAAACAAAACTCTCTCCTGAAGGGGCTCTCTTTGGGAGAGCTTGCTGCCCTCACTAAGAAAAAAAAGAGGAGGAAATACTCCCAGGCTGTTGGCCCAATAAAGGCATCGCAAATTAGGCTTGCACCACTGATTTTAGCTGCAGTGGAGGAGAGGAGTGTGGGTTGTTGTCTACCTTTCAAAATCATATTCTCTCGATTCTAAGTTTGGGCTAACCTAATTCAAAACCCGACTCTAACATTGACAGGTTTGAACTTTCAACAACTAGCCTAACGTTTTTCCAGGTGAAGGGTCCATAAATAGGCCAACATAATGCACTGTTGAAACAGAACAAAATCGAAGTTTCAAGCTAAACAAACATTGACGAGTAGCTAGGCCTAGTAACCTGCATTAAGAAATACATTTTTAGAAGGTTATTCCTACTTGAACTGTCTCCACTAACTTTCTTGAGATTTCATCACTGACGAAAGTAGCTAACAACGTTGTTAGCTGCTGCAATGAACTTCTTAGTTCTTACAAATCAAATCAGGTTTAAGTGCAACATCAAATATTTAGCTAACAGAGGTCGTCCAAAATTGGGACAGGCATTATGTTTACAGGCAAAGGGGGCGGGGACTCAACTGAACCCAGTATTTTCGCTTGTAAACATTAACAGTGCTTTGCATGCTGCACGTAACACGTTGCGAGCTAGCTAGTTGGCTAGCGAACAAGCTAGTTAGCTAACAAAGAAAGCTATGTAAAGTCAAAACAAAGAGCAACTGTAGTTAGCTGCCTATAAACATTTACAAAGGCTTCGACAAGCAACCAGGTAGTTAAGTGAACTAGCTAACGTTAGCTAGATAACGCAACGTTAATGAAAACGTTTCACTTGACCGGCTAGCAAACTAACGTTACACATACACCAATCTTCAACACTTAACGTTAGCTAACTACCAGTTTTCAGAGATCGAGTTACTAACCATGCAAAGAAATATACCTTCAGTAGATAGAACAGTGTATGATTCGGTCTGTTGTTCGACTTGATCGGCCTCGGGTTGTGGAGTCAAATGAGGCCGATGTAAACACACCACAGCTGTGCGTGCAACAGCACAAAGCAGCCTAGCTTGCAAGCAGGCTGTTATCGGTGCCTATTTAGCCCGTTCTTTGGAATTCCTTGTGTTTGGGAAACATTCGTTGGCCAAACACAGATAAATTTGAGATTTTCATTAATACTTGGAGCGGTCGATTGCTCAAGTTGTTTTTAAAAGGTTTACAAAACGTAAATATTTGTACCGTTTCGTTGAGGTTCTTTAGCTAGCCTCCCTGTGCTAATCCTTTTTTGCACTTTGTGTCCCATAATGCAACGCGCATTAGGCAATGTCTGATTCGGTAAAGATCATGTCTGACGGATATCAATTTTTTTATTTTACTAGTCAAGTCAGTTAGGAACAAATTCTTATTTACAATGGCAGCCTATGAGGGTTACCTGCCTTGTTCAGGGGCAGAACGACAGATTTTTACCTTGTCAGCTCGGGGATTCTTCAGGTTACTGGCCCAACACTCTAACCACTAGGCTACATACCTGCCGTCCCTCTAAAGCAATTAATGCAGCTAAATATGCTTGTTGTAATCACGGGGTAGAAAATTGTCAGGTTCTTTTCGAGCAGGTTTGAGCAGACAGTACAGACCAAACAGGCAATTTTACAACATAATGCAAGGTCCAATTTTAGTTCTCATTTCAGTTACAGTGGCCTTTCTATGGCTTAGGTGCACGTTTGAAACCAATACAAGTAAAACATTTAAACGATAACCAAAAAGGGGACTCAGGAGGTGATGCAGCTTGGAAGGCAGGTGTCCATTTTCTGTAAAAAAAATAATAATAATTCATCTCACAAGCCTCAGTAGCCATGTCTCTGGACTGCGCCACTTCCTGTGTGCTGCCTCCTGGAAACCAAAAGCAAAATAAAAGGGGTTTAAATACACAATTTAGATCACATGATTAGTTAACTATCCAATGGGAGCTCTCATTGGTTTGTTTTAACCACTTTCACCCAATGCCTGTGCTTTTGTGGCGCTGGCTCAGGATTAGTGCTCTCACTTTTGCACAACATGGATCGTTCCCATATTAGGCCTACACCTCTCTATCTGACTAGTTACGTTGGTGGCTGCGGTGGGATGGCCATGTTGGAGCTTGGCTATTAGCATTTGGAGTTTGGTGTGAATGCGAGAACACTCAGAGTGAGGGCAATGGTGTAAGTACTACTGAATTACTTTTCATCATTACTACACAATTTCTACACAAAACCTAATGGTTTTACTACTTGATTGCTATTAAGATGTGTAGTAAACCAGTAGTGATTTATGTAGTAATGAGTGATAAATTGGGACGTTTCACTACTGGTGAACACTACATATTTCGTACTCAAAACACAAAATAATTATTCCTTAATGACTACTGTGGAACCACTGAGGGGATCTACTACTTAAAACACACACATTCCTATACATGTTCTATTGAGTCACTACACAATGCTTACACATTACTGCTGAATGCCTACTCAATCCCGATTGAATTAATACTGCTATCAATGTGTGTAGTGACGTGTTAACTGCTGATCACTGAGTTGCTTCTGATCCTTTTTAATTTTCTACATAAACCCTTTTGAGAACTGACACATTTACTGTTTCCTATTCAAAATTCACATCTTATTTCACTACTGTGTCACTACAAGACTAGTGCACATGTTATTTCCTCAAGTTTCTAACTGTAGTTATATAATCAAACAATAAATAAGATTTTATAAACTTAATTGCATTTTTTTTATATTTAATCAAATTAATTACATATAAAATTACATATTTATGATCAGGAATCAAGGTGAGACCCAAGTGCAGACCGTGTGAAGTAACGATGTTTATTGTAACAGGGGCAGGCAAATGACAGGTCAAGGCAGGTAGGCTCAGGGTCTGGGACAGGCAGAGTTCAGTAATCCAGAGGGGGAGCAAAGGTACAGGACAGCAGGCAGGATCTGGGACGGGCAGAGTGGTCAGGTGGGTGGGTACAAGTGCAGTACAGGCAAGGGTCAAAAACCAGGAGGATGAGAAAAAGAGAGGCAGGGAAAAAGCCAGGAGCTGACAGGACGAACGCTGGTAAGCTTGACAAACAAGACGAAGTGGCAAAAGAAAACAGAAAACACAGGTATAAGTACACAGGATAATGGAGAAGATGGGCGACACCTGGAGGGCGGTGGAGACAAGCACAAAGACAGGTGAAAGATCAGGGCGTGACAATTTATACTTTTTTATTAATCCCTTTGACGCCTTGTCTTCATTCAGCTTTGACTTAACTACAGTGCATTAGTAAAGTATTCAGACCCCTTGACTTTTTCCACATTGTTATGTTGCAGCCTTAAATTATGTTTTTTCCTCATCAATCTACACACTGTACCCCATAATGAGAAAGTGAAAACAGCTTTTTAGATTTTTTGCAAATGTATAAAAACAGAAATACCTGATTTACATAAGTATTCAGACACTTTGCTATGAGACTCGAAATTGAGCTCAGGTGCATCCTGTTTCCATTTATTATCCTTGAGATGTTTATACAACTTTATTGGAGTCCACCTGTGGTAAATTCAATTGATTGGAAATTATTTGGAAAGGCACACCTGTCTATATAAGGTCCCACAGTTGACAGTGCATGTCAGAGCAAAAACCAAGCCATGAGGCCGAAGGAATTGTCTGTAGAGCTTTGAGACAGTATTGTGTCGAGGCACAGATCTGGGGAAGGGTACCAAAACATTTCTGCAGCATTGAAGTTGCCCAAGAATACAGTGGCATCCATCATTCTTAAATGGAAGAAGTTTGGAACCACCAAGACTCTTCCTAGAGCTGGCCGCCCAGCCAAACTGAGCAATCGGGGGAGAAGGGCCTTGGTCAGGGAGGTGACCAAGAACCCGATGATCACTCTGACAGAGCTCCAGAGTTCCTCTGTGGAGACAGGAGAACCTTCCAGAAGGACAACCATCTCTGCAGCACTCCACCAATCAGGTCTTTATGGTAGAGTGGCCAGACGGAAGACACATGACAGCTCGCTTGGAGTATGCCAAAAGGCACCTAAAGGACTCTGACCATGAGAAACAAGATTCTCTGGTCTGACAAAACCAAGATTTAACTCTTTGGCCTGAATGCCAAGCATCACGTCTGGAGGAAACCTGGAACCCTCCCTACGGTGAAGCATGGTGGTGGCAGAATCATGCTGTGGGGATGGTTTTCAGTGGCAGGGACTGGGAGACTAGTCAGGATTGAGGCAAAGATGAACGGAGCAAAGTACAGAGAGATCCTTGATGAAGTCCTGAGCACTCTGGAGCAGATTCTCAGACTGGGGCGAACAGGACAATGACCCTAAGCAAACAGCCAAGACAATGCAGGAGTGGCTTCAGGACAAGTCTCTGAATGTCCTTGAGTGGCCCAGCCAGAGCCCAGACTTGAACCTGATCAAACATCTCTGGAGAGACCTGAAAATAGCTGTGCAGCGACGCTCCCCATCCAACCTGACAGAGCTCGATAGGATCTGCAGAGAAGAATGGGAGAAACTCCCCAAATACCGGTGTGCCAAGCTTGTAGTGTCATACCCAAGAAGACTTGAGGCTGTAATCGCTGGCAAAAGTGCTTCAACAAAGTACTGAGTAAAGGGTCTGAATGCTTATGTAAACGTGATATCAGTTTTTTATTTTTAATACATTTGTAAAAAATTCTATAAACCTGTTTTTGCTTTGTCATTATGGGGTATTGTGTGTAGATTGATGAAGGAAAACAAACAATTTAATTAATTTTGGAATAAGGCTGTAAAGTAACAAAATGTGGAAAAAGTCAAAGGGTCTGAATATTTTCCGAATGCACTGTATCTTCAGATGCTCTTTTTGTTTCTCCACCATGTAACCTTTTAGAAAATAAAGACAAGCACAAGAGACAGCCAATTCTAAGCCATTATTAATCATCTGCTAACATAAGACAACACAAAAACATTTGAGAAACAATGTTAATCTTACCAACAATGGCCTGTAGTCTTCTTCTGTCGAGGGCCTCCTTGGCAAGAGGTCAAAATAAGTAGAAAAGGTAAGTATACTAATATGAATATACTGTACATTTGCATACAAACACTCATACTTATTAGCTAGCGTAACGAAAACAGGCTACATAGCTAAATTTGTGTGGCTAGCAAACAGCTAGACTAAACACAATACATCTCTATGACAATGGCTAACGGCTAAGATAGTTTTGGCTAGCAATCTACTTGATGTAGTAAAACTTGGATCCTTTGTTCGTACCCTCCAGGGCAATTGAACTTATCCCAGAGGCTGCTCCAAGTCACCACCGGCAGAGAATAGGTATTCGGAGTGGACTTATAGTCCGACTCAGGTGGGCACACCATCCACCACTTCAGAGTATATTACTTGCTAATGTTCAGTCAAGCTCAGGGTGAGGATCTCCTTCCAGAGAGACATCAGGGACTGTAACATACTCTGTTTCACGGAATCATGACTCTCTCTGGGTTTACTGTCCCCGTCCATATAGCATTGCGCAGACAGGAATAAAGAACTCTCTGGTAAGAAGGCAGGCAGGGGTATATGTTTCATGATTAACTACTCATGGTGTGATTGTGATAACATACAGAAACTCAAGTCCTTTTGTTCACCTGACTTAGAATACCTCACAATAAAATGCCAACCGTATTACCTCTCTAGAGAATTCTCTTTGGTTATAGTCGCAGCCGTGTATATTCCCCGCCAAGCCGATACTACGACTGCCCACAAGGAACTACACTGGACTGGAAACCACATATCCTGTGGCTGCATTTATTGTAGCTGGGGATTTTACCAAAGCAAATTTGAGGAAAATGCTACCGAAGTTCTATCAACAAATTGACTGTAGTACTCACTTAGGAAAAACACTAGATCACTGCTACTCACCTACAAGGCCCTCCCCCGCCCTCCCTAAGGCAAATCAGATCATGACTACATTTTGCTCCTCCCTTCCTAAAGGCAGAAACTGAAACAGGAGGGACCCATGCTAAGGTCTATTCAACTCTGGTCTGACCAATTGGAATCCATGCTTCAAGATTGTTTTGATCACCCGGACTGGGATCTGTTCCAGGTAGCCTCTGAGAATAACATTAACGTTTACACGGACACAGTGACTGAGTTCATCAGGAAGTGTATAGCGGATGTTGTTCCCACAGTGACTATTAAAACCTACCCAAAACAGAAACGATGGATAGATGGCAGCATTCATGCTAAACTGAAAGTGCAAACCATGGCAAGGTGACTGGGAATTTGGTTGAATACAAACAGTGTAGTTATTCCCTCCGTAAGGAAATCAAACAGGCAAACATCAGTACAGAGACAAAGTGGAGTCGCAATTCAAAGGCTCAGACACGAAACATATGTGGCAGGATCTACAGACATCACGGATTTCAAAGGGAAAACCAGCCACGCCGTGGACACCGGCGTCTTGCACCCAGACAAGCTAAACACCTTCGCCCGCTTTGAGGATAACACATTGCCACCGACGCGGACTGCTCCCAAGGACTGTCCAACATCTATCCAACATTAGCAAGCAATATACTCGGAAGTGGTGGATGGTGTGCCCACCTCCTGAGTCGGACTATAAGTCCACTCCGAATAATCCGCCGGCGGTGACATGGAGCAGTCTCTGGGATAAGTTTGATTGCCCTGGCTCTCGTTCTCCGTGGCCGACGTGAGTAAGACATTTAAGCAAGTTAACCATCGCAAGGCTGCCGGTCCAGACGGCCTCAGAGCATGCGAAGACCAGCTGGCTGGAGTGTTTACAGACATATTCAACCTCTCCTTATCCTAGTCTGCTGTCCCCACTTGCTTCAAGATGTCAACCATTGCTTTCTTGTGTACAGGAACAAAGGTAACTGAACTAATGACTATCGCCCCATAGCACTCACTTCTGTGATCATGAAGTGCTTTGAGAGGCTAGTTAAGGATCATATCACCTCTGCCTTACCTGACACCCTAGACCCACTTCAATTTGCTTACCGCCCCAATAGATCCACAGACGATGCAATCGCCATCGCACTGCACACTGCCTTATCCCATCTGGACAAGAGGAATACCGACATCAGAATGCTGTTCTCTGACCATAGCTCAGCCTTCAACACCATAGTACCCTCCAAGCTCATCATTAAGCTTGGGGCCCCGGGTTTGAACCCCGACCTGTGCAACTGGGTCCTGGACTTCCTGACGGGCCGCCCCCCAGGTTGTGAAAGTAGGAAACAACACCGAGCGAGAAACTGAAAAACAGCTTCTATCTCAAGGCCTTCAAGACTGTTAGGTAGCCATCACTAGCCAGCTACCACCCGGTTACTCAACCCTGCACCTTACAGGCTGCGGCCCTATATACATAGACATGGAATCACTGGCCACTTTAATAAATGGAACACTAGTCACTTTAATAACGTTTACATATTTTGCATTACTCATCTCATGTATATACTGTATTCTATTCTACTATGTCTTAGTCTATGCCGCTCTGACATTGCTCCATATATTTATATATTCTTAATTCCATTATTTTACGTTTAGATGTGTGTATTGTGTGTACTGTTGTGAAATTGTTAGATATTACTTATTTGAAATTACTGCACTGTTAGAGCTAGAAACACAAGCATTTCGCTATACCCACAATAACATCTGCTAAACATGTATGTGACAATACAATTTGATTTGAACAACCAACTACTTCTGGTTTTGTCTTCTGTGGTCATGTGCACAGGAATCCACGAGCTCTACTGATCACTATTTAAAAGCCTGTGTGGTGAAGCTGTAGTGTTTTGGCTACTTATTTACTACCAACATCAAGTAGTTAAAAGCTTTACCTGATTATTACTGGAAACACTACTGTTTTCATACTGAACACTACTTGTGTATCTTGAGTAGTGCATAAATTACACATTTACTACACAATTCCTACAAGTCGCTACATAGTCACTACTGCACAAATAGGTTGTGTAGTAATTCAGTAGTACTTTTCCATGAGGGGAGGCCCAGGCTTTTGTGGCGCAGGGAGTAGTGTTTGCACCTTTGCATCACAGGATCCATGGATCAAGCCCCTGTTACAGCTCACTCTCACTCTCCACATTGTCCTGTTACAGTTTAAGATTTTTCATAAACTGTAGGTGGCTTTGACAGGGTTTGCAGCTCCCTGTGTGTAAGGCCCTTAACCAGTAGCCCAACGGGGACTTGAACACGGGTCTCTGTCAGTCCAACACCTTAACACCAAGAGGCCCAAACCCGTTGAAGAGGTTGCTTTGTAGCCTACTAGGCCACTAGTAACACTACTTTTCTTACCCCATCGTATTATGTAGTCAACCCACTGGGCATAAACATCAATTCAACCTCTATTTCATGTTGGTTCAATGTAATTTCATTGAAATGACATGGAAACAACGTTGATTCAACCAGTGGGAAGCCTATTAGCATCCCATTGAATTGCCCTAAGAATACATGAGCAGAATCCATGAGCTGTACCCAAAAAACATTGTGTGGAAATGAAAAGGGATTTTTTTTTGCATTTGATTTGTCATGTATCCAAAGCAATTAGCTATAATTTCTGCAGGCACAGCTGCAGGTTAATCTCTGAATATGTTATTGTTATACTGTGGTCAAGAGTCTGCAGACACAGTTCTGGACCATTCTAGTGGATGATACTGGAGATAGTCCATTAGCCTCTGAATTCTTCTGTTTGGATGAGGATCATGCTGTCAAATAGCTCCTTTCATATTGGCTACGGTACCTCAAAACTAACTGATCAAGATGTTTTCATGTAATACAATAAGCCCATAAATGCTAGCCAGATGAACAGAAATTATGGACCAAGGATAATTTAAAACATACTTTCATTGTCTGAAGTGTATGTCTGTCATATTGTATAAAGGATTGGAGACAGGCGCAGGAATACGTAATAGGGTGTTTTAATACTCCACCCAAAAATACAACATGCCATGAAAGGCACAGGGACGAAGCCCAAAACAAACACATATACAAAAACACAGGTATGTAACCCAAACAAAAGAGCGAGGTAAAACCTCTAATAAATACACGGGACGAGACCCGCAATACACTACACGGGGCGAGACCCATAAAGCTAATGCACAATACACGCAGCACGAAAGTCGAAATAAAGCACAGGTACTCACAGACCAGCGGACATGGGAACAATAACCGACAAGACAACGGTAAAGAGGGCACATATATAGAATTACTAATCAGGGAAAATGGAATCAGGTGTGCGTAATGAGACAGTTCAGTGACGCCTAGAGGCCGGTGACGTAGATCTCCGGAACTGGTGCACAGAAAGAGCAGCAGTACCGGGGGAATCCGTGACAATGCCCATCTAATGAGAAGATTGTTCAATGTGTGTAGTTTGCACATATTTACATTTTCTGTGTTTAACCAGCAGACTGCAGTGGAAGGAGAACCAGGCCTGATGTAGGCCAAACATAGCTAAAGTGGGTCTTTAACTTTCCAAACGGGTAAAAACAAGACAACTCAATGCTTACAGCACATAGTAAAATGTGATGTATTTTACCATTTTATTGTAGACATAAATCTCAAAGACAGCAGCATCTGAAAATGTTAGAATGTCATGTCCAAGGTAAAAACTTTATAAAAATAAATAGCTTTAAAAAAGGAAGCTACAATAATAATAATATAGTATGGTCCTTCACTGAAGGTATATCATATTTTGCCTTTTTTGTTTTATGACATACAAAACTGGAATGAGAAATCAAACATATACATAGACATCTGACAAACAAATAGAGCATTCTTCGCATTATGAATAATAACATTTTAAACACAACTATGAAATTACTACAAAGGAGTTGTTCTTTATGCAAATAGATCATATTTTTGATGCACCATAACATACCATTTTACACATGTTTATAATGAATTTGGGTGTACTTCCAATTCTCTGTAGCCATAGAATTCCTTTAAAACACTACATAAAAAGGTGCAGAACAGAGGAAAAGTCCCCTGTTACACTTTTGCCTCAGATCAAATTCCTGACCATTGTCTATGCTTAACTAAATTTTATTTTTCATTCTTACTACTAACTATGCTGGTTGCTTTTTTTGTTACAAAGTACATTCTTCTATCAACGTCTAATCTCGGAAGCCCAGAACTAAAATCGTAATTGCGTCAGATTATGTTACGTAGTCTGTCCATGAGAGATTAGTCAATAGAAGACCTAATCACCTGTATGATTTGAATGATAATGGGAGAATTAACATTTTCATCTGTAAGCATATCAGTACCACATATCATTAATCAATAAGATAGCAGATAGATTTGATCATTTTTTTGACAGTCGTTCTTTTTTTTCTTTTTTTACAGGCAATAACACAATCTCACATTTAGAAAATATATTTTTTTCAAAGGAAATTAAACAAAAGAGCAAACAACAAATAAAGTAGGTATTTTACAAAGTTTTCCATATTGTGTACCTAAACAAATGCTTACACAAACCCCTTTTACTCTAAATAATAAGCACTAAGTAGTTGTCTTGCAATGATAATGTCACATGTTATGGTACGAATAATGTCACATGTTATGGTACAAATAATGTCACATGTTATGGTACAAATAGTATGCCTTTAGACTAACTTTATTTACCCAGTTCATTTATTGGCTCTGAGTCTCTGACTGTATAGTTCTGGGTTATATGCTGGAAAATTGAGGTATATTTAACCGCAATGGTGTTTGTCAGTAGGTTTTCTGCAAAGTAATAGCTTTTAGGAGAGAATAATAATTTGCACACAGTACCTTTGTCTATTTTATCAAAACATGTACATCCTGAGGTAGATCTCTATTGGTTGAAACTTCTCTAGTGGTTGTAAAACAAAGTCACAGGCCAGTGCTCTGAACCTGTCCGGGTTAGTTAGTGCACTCTTAAATTTCCAAACTAGGGTTTCCCTGCTTTTCTCTAAAGCACGGTCGGGTCGGAGTGGTTAAGGGTCCAGTACACTACCCCTACCAAAGTTCTCTATCTTCATGGCTCCTCGCTAGCACATTTGGTAAACACACTCTCCCGACACTGGCGCGGGTTGCTTATTGGTGTCACACTTCTCCGACTCGACAGTCTTGCCAGTGTAGTCTATACAGACAACACTGCGTCGGCGTTCCCCCTGGCCACAAGTTTGTGAACAGGATGACCAAGGCCCCATTTGCCAGATGGGGCACGGCAGATCAGCACAGGGTCTGATATCTGTGGGTTTCAGGTCCTTATCGCAGGTATTGGAATGGAAACCAGCGTTGTCTCTGCATTCGACATTCCTTCGGGACCACCCTGAGCCGCAACTCTTGGAGCACTCTGACCATTCGCCCAAACGCCACTGGGGCACACCAAAAGCCTGGATCATATGCAGCGAAGCCTTTCTCTCTTTGGATTTAGTGAAATGCACATCTTTGGGGATAAAGAATGTGTATTTGACCTTGGGTGGAGATGCCTCCCCAGCAGTGGCCAGCAACTGGATGGTGATGGCCTCCCTCAGTTGTCTGAAGCTTTGGATTCTCTCTAAGGTGGTGGATGAGCCACTGTACTTCAGCACAGCCCCGAGAACAGGGATATCCTGCTCCACCGTGGATACAGAGAAGTTACCATTTAATATGTAGCCACCGCTCTCTCGCTTGATCGCCAGGTAGTTTCCATCGTGTTTGATGTTTCTATGGCTGCGCTGTTTGATGTCAATATTGGTAGCCCCGACAGGAATGGTCACAATGTCGCTATAACCGTAACTGAAAGAAAAAAGCAAAATGTTTCATTTCAGCTGTAATCACATCAGCAGCACAAAAGACTATCAACCAATAATACTTTCTAAATATGACTATTATTTAGTCTGGATCATAATTAGATGATAATAGCTATTAGGGTCATACATGCTTGTTACCAGAAATGTAATTGGAATATTTAGTTGTACTCACGTGGCTTTGTTGTATGAACCAGTGATCTTCCTGCAACTGAGGCCATTCCCACCACACAAGCCACACTTGTCAAGCCTCTTGTTGGAGCCGATCTCTTTGTCACAGCCCGCCTTGACACATTGGCCTTGTACACAGACAGACGTAGTGTCGGGACCACATGTGGTGCCGTCGACAACCTATGGACCACAAATGCAAAGTTGAAGTCTCAATTTACTAAACACTGTGATTCACCAAACAGTGAAGGCAAGCTGTAAAATATTTATTTACAGTGGCTAACTTTCTACAGATTTTTAGTGAACATACCTTGGCTTCAAAGACTTTGAATTCACTGCTGCCTTTGGCCCGGCAGAAGAGTTTACACCTGTCCCGGGGCGACACACCAGCGTACTTTGGAATCCATTGCTTCATGTTCCCCAGAATGTCCAGATAGTTGAAGGTGTTGTACTTCTCACACTGCTCCTCTCTAAAACTCTTCACTAAGGTTGGAGAAAATGACAAAGCAAAAAAAAAAAATCCATCGAACTAATATCAAAGCAGAGACATTTATTGAAAAACCTAGGTTAAAAACATCACTATAGCTCACCACTATATAAAAAAGTGAAATTCTATAGTGCAAGTACATAGACAAAATATGGCTTACCATCATTATCCTCACACGCCTGGGTGTTGCAAGACTGGTACTGAACTCTCTGGCCCTCGCAGTATTTGCCGCCGTTCTGGGGCACGGGATCTGTGCACTCCCTGTAGGAGAACTCCACACCCCCTCCACATGTCCTGGAGCACTGTTGCCATGGTCCCCAAGCGCCCCAGCCGCCATCCACAACCACCTGTGGTAAAGCCAAAACGTAACAGATTGAGTACTGAGTGCCATGATAACATGAGCCGTCCAACTCAACCACAGTCTAGGCTGAGGCATCAGCGTCTCTTGGCATGCCATGACTTGGGTAAATCTGTCCGTCAGTGTGGCACGCTTCTGCTGTCTCCCACATTCCTGTCCTGTGTGTCACCACTTGCAGAACCCGTGGCGCCCTTGGCAATACTAAACTGTGTTGTGTGTGTTCATGTGTGTGTTTTCACAAGCTTTTATTAGTGGGTGAGCAAAACGTATATTTACTGCCAGCATGTCAGTTTATAAATCAAATTTATTGACATGCTTAAGAGCTTGTACTCTCAAAAGTACGGTCTTCCTTACAACACAGGAAGGAAATACTCTATCAGAGATAAATGAATACACATACAGTATAGTAACTAACAAGGCATTCTGAGCCAGCGTTTGTGTCAAAATGCAATACTACAAGACCAAATATGGGAGATTTTTTTTCTCCCCCCTTTTCTGAGAAAAACTAGGGCTTACCTTTGGCTGCGTGACTTCGTGGGCTGCCATGCATGCACCGTGCAGACAGCTCTTGTTGGTGGCGCACGTGGTGCCATCCGCCCAGTGGAGGCTGCCGTTTTTGGTGGTGCAGTGGGGCTTGCCCTCCTCCCGGCACCACAGCTGGCTGCAGACGTCACTGTCAGAGGTGTTGGGGCAGTGCACAAACTCCTCCCCAAACATCTGCTGACACTGGCGGTCGAGGCTGTATGTGGTGCCTGGGAGTTCACTGGGTAACGGTAAGATGCTCTCCGGTGGATCCAAGAGGCAGTCGCCTGTGATTCAACACACAAGAGTTCTGTTTTAAAAAAATCTGAAGGTTGTATAATGTGGAGATTTGACAGTGACAGAGGCTGACTTTGTTGGAGTCTTCTCACAGTCACATTCTGAACAGCTGGTAAAGCTTCTCAAACCCATGATCACCTAAACTCAGCAGGAAAAGAAACATCCTCTCACTGTCAACTGTGTTTATTTTCAGCAAACTTAACATGTGTAAATATTTGTATGAACATAACAAGATTCAACAACTGAGACATAAACTGAACAAGTTCCAAAGACGTGTGACTAACAGAAATTGAATAATGTGTCCCTGAACAAAGGGAGGGTCAAAATCAAAAGTAACAGTCAGTATCTGGTGTGGCCACCAGCTGCATTAAGTACTGCAGTGCATCTCCTCCTCATGGACTGCACCAGATTTGCCTGTTCTTGCTGTGAGATGTTACCCCTCTCTTCCACAAAGGCACCTGCAAGTTCCCGGACATTTCTGGGGGGAATGGCCCTAGCCCTCACCCTCCAATCCAACAGGTCCCAGACGTGCTCAATGGGATTGAGATCCAGGCTCTTCGCTGGCCATGGCAGAACACTGACATTCCAGTCTTGCAGGAAATCACGCAGAGAACGAGCAGTATGGCTGGTGGCATTGTCATGCTGGAGGGTCATGCTGGATGAGCCTGCAGGAAGGGTACCACATGAGGGAAGAGGATGTCTTCCCTGTAACGCACAGTGTTGAGATTCCCTGCAATGACAGCAAGTTCAGTCCGATGATGCTGTGACACACCGCCCAAGACCATGACGGACCCTCCACCTCCAAATCGATCTCGCTCCAGAGTACAGGCCTCAGTGTAACGCTCATTCATTCGACAATACACACGAATCCGACCATCACCCCTGGTGAGACAAAATCGTGACTCGTCAGTGAAGAGCACTTTTTGCCAGTCCTGTCTGGTCCAGCGACGGTGGGTTTGTGCCCATAGGAGACATTGTTGCCAGTGAGGTCTGGTGAGGACCTGCCTTACAACAGGCCTACAAGGCCTCAGTCCAGCCTCTCTCAGCCTATTGCGGACAGTCTCAGCACTGATGGAGGGATTGTGCATTCCTGGTGTAACTCGGGCAGTTGTTGCCATCCTGTACCTGTCCCGCAGGTGTGATGTTAGGATATACCAATCCTGTGCAGGTGTTGTTACACGTGGTCTGCCACTGCGAGGACGATCAGCTGTCTGTCCTGTCTCCGTGTAGTGCTGTCTTAGGCATCTCACAGTACGGACATTGCAATTTATTGCCCTGGCCACATCTGCAGTCCTCATGTCTCCTGCAGCATGCCTAAAGCACGTTCACACAGATGAGCAGGGACCCTGGGCATCTTTCCTTTGGTGTTTTTCAGAGTCAGTAGAAAGGCCTCTTTAGTGTCCTAAGTGTTCATAACTGTGACCTTAATTGCCTACCGTCTGTAAGCTGTTAGTGTCTTAACGACCGTTCCACAGGTGCATGTTCATTAATTGTTTATGGTTCATTGAACAAGCATGGGAAACGGTGTTTAAACACTTTACAATGAAGATCTGTGAAGTTATTTGGATTTTTACGAATTATCTTTGAAAGACAGGGTCCTGAAAATGGGCCCTTTCTTTTTTTGCTGAGTTTATTTGGAGAAATGTTCAATGAGCTTTAGTGTGATGTTGTTCTTGACCCAGTGTTCAGACCACATTCTTAGCCACATACGCTCTCTTTGGAATCACTGACTAACTGATAAAGAACATTTGCTTGTAACAGCTGTTACTTTTGGCTCATGAGAAACAAAACCTTCTCTGTATGTATGACTCAGAGGAAAGGAAGGTCGTGAATAAATGTTACAAATAATATAAATTTTTTCAAATTACAAACACATTGCCATTCACTCCCAATTTCAAGTAGTAACCACAAACAACCTGGCAGCCAATCTCTCATTTCCTTATGACGTCTCCAATGTACAGTGCATTCGGTATTCTGACCCCTTGACTTTTCACATTTTGTTACGTTACAGCCTTATTTTAAAATTGATTAAAATTGTTGTTTTTCTTCTCAAATCTATGCACAATACCCCATAATGACAAAGCAATAACAGATTTTTAGACATTTCTAAAAAGGCCATACCATAAAGGCCTGATTGGTGGAGTGCTGCAGAGATGGTTGTCCTTCTGGAAGGTTCTCCCATATCCACAGAGGAACTCTATAGCTCTGTCAGAGTGTCACCTCCCTGACCAAGGCCCTTCTCCCTCGATTGGCTCAGTTTGGCCGGGCGGCCAGCTTTAGGAAGAGTCTTGGTGGTTCCAAACTTCTTCCATTTAAGAATGATGGAGGCCACTGTGTTCTTGGGGAACTTCAATTCTACAGAAATGTTTTGGTACCCTTCCCCAGATCTGTGCCTCGACAAAATCCTGTCTCGGAGCTCTACGGGCAATTCCTTCAACCTCATGGTTTGGTTTTTGCTCGGCCATGCACAGTCAACTATGGGACCTTATCTAGACAGGTGTGTGCCTTTCCAAATCATGTCTAATGAATTGAATTTACCACAGGTGGACTCCAATCAAGATGTAGAAACATCAAGGATGATCAATGGAAACAGGATGCACCTGAGCTCAATTTCGAGTCTCATAGCAAAGGGTCTGAATACTTATTTACATAAGTTATGTTTTTTATATTTCATAACTTTGCAAACATTTCTAAAAACCTGTTTTCGTTTTTGTCATTATGGGGTATTATGTGTAGATTGATGGGGATTTTTTTGAATAAGGCAGTAACGTAACAAAATGTGGGAAAATCAAGGAGTCTGAATACTTTCCGAATGCACCGTATCTCCATATGAAGATTTTTTGTGCAACTGCAGAGAGTCTTTTGCATGTAAGCAAACCTGAGGTGAGAAATTATTGTGAACACTTGTGAAGCCCGCAGGTATAATGCTTTTTAACTTGTTATAAGCCTCCTGGAAGAGTATTTTCAGAGGCCATATTTAGTTTAATTGGGTAGATATTGTAAAAGAAAATACAGAAGTGAAAACTGGGCTCTCATAAGAGTGGTTTAACCTAGATGGCTCTAGTAAAAACAGAAGGCTCTAGTAAAAACAGAAGGCTCTAGTAAAAAAAAGGGGCTTTAAAATATATATCGGATTTCATTCACGTTCAGCCTTCTGACGTCAACACACAGTATTCAGATATTGTGAAATATATGCAGTTGAATAAAACAAGTACAATAGTTGTAAAAAGGTATTGTAATATCAAATCAATTAAAAACGTTCAATGAAAATAAACACTTTAACACTTTCCTCCTAGAAAGTGTTACCAAATAAGTTTTATTTGCCTACATCAGAGTTGTCAGTGTTGTTTGTCAGCATGACATACCGTGTCCGTTGTCAAAGAACTCTGTGACGTAGAGAGCGCTGCAAGGGGACCAGGGGAAAGTCTTGTTGAGGTGAACGAACAGAGGGGCCATCATGTGATGGCCGCCTAGATTCCCAAACATCCTCTCGCAATTCTTGGAGTCGTCGTGAGGCATACTCAGCACATGGCCTAAAGGAGAACAATACTGTATCAGTATTCAGTACCGATCATGGGACGAAAGAGACACCCTGAAAACCAATTCAAATTCAATTTGAACTATTTAAGGTATGCTATGGAAGTAAAGTTACTAATAGTTTACATCTACATTAGGCTTGGGGGTTGACTATCTTATCAAGTTCTTATCTCCTTATCTCCACACAATTATTAGTTGTAGGCTAACAAACTTTTGTATAATCTTTCGGCTCATGGGTGTGCCCCTTTCTGTCCAAATTAAGTTATTTGTGGACAATATTTCTGTGCATATAGAGGAACATTTTTGACAAGAGGAAAAATGTATGGACCTATAGTATCTTTATATATGGTCGCTATAGAAGTTTGAGAAAGTTTAATTTTTTTAATGCCCACGTCAT
This sequence comes from Salvelinus namaycush, assembly GCF_016432855.1. Lineage (NCBI taxonomy): Eukaryota > Metazoa > Chordata > Actinopteri > Salmoniformes > Salmonidae > Salvelinus > Salvelinus namaycush. Next base: position 29,561,250 of record NC_052329.1, read on the forward strand.
ACCAAGTTCATGGGCAGCAGTGAAGGCTGCTTGAAGTCCATTGTCCTCAATGACAGAGCAACTCCTTTTTGGATCGCACATGGTTCCCACATCAGCAACCCCTAGGGTGTCACAACTCTGATGTCCACAAATATCCTGGAAGACAGACAGCAGCGGTTTCAAACAGTGAATCTTTAGACAGCATTTCTATTTGTCCCTGGTTGTTTTTTCCCCCTCAATGTTTCCATTATAAAATGAAGCAAATAAATATTCCTGGCAGACTGAAGCAGATCTATGATGTGGGGAAAGTAATGGTGTGATATCAGAGATATATTTCAACAACATGCCTTTCCCTTCACATGTCAGGCTGGCTCTCTAACTGAGATACATGTTTCCTGGGGAATATGTCCCAAACCACAAGACACAACCACACATGATTCAAAGGACATCTGGACTTAGAGAGACATGCTGAATTCAACTCAGCATGTGTACACCTTGTTTTGCAGAAGCATCACTCACTGGAGACCGCATGTGCAAACTACTTCCAATTTAGGTCTCAAGTTTTTGGTTTATCTTATGACAAGACATGTGGCACACATTCTTTGGCAGGTCAAATTCAGGGCAGCAACATCACACCCATACTCTGGCCATTTTAAGGGATGTCATCATCACTCAAGGCTGATTTGTAACCATTCTAAAAATAGCTCATAGGAGAGCCTTCAGCCCTATAGGTTTCAAAGCTCATCCGATCTGATTCATTGACACAGGCAATTGTATTTCATTTGAGATCACATAATAAAATATTAGATTATTTCATTAACTCTCCAAACCATATGGTTATGGAATAAGGGGTTGGGGAGATCCTGTGACATTGATGTAATGTGTAACAGTATACATTTTGGGCAGGCAGTGCTCACCTCTCGGGTAAAAAGCAGAGCAGTGTCGTAGTGCTCAGGATGCCTCTGGCTGGCCGGGTTGAACTGTTGTTGCCAGGCACAGAAATTACGCAGAGCGACTCCCCCGTTATTGGAGAGTGACGGTCCAACCTCCTCGTCTTCCACCACCACCATTTTCACCACCACCATGTGGACAGGGTTCTTGATACTGGGATGTTTGTAAAGCTGGGCTGCCACAGAGACCAAGGTCAGGATATAGTGCTAGATCAAGGGAGGACAACAGGCAATTAGATATTAGAGAGGCTTACAAGGCAACACTGTTGGTGATGATTTAAGCTAAAAACCTAAAACTAAGCGAATGAAATAACAGCGAGACTGGAATTAAACACATACAGTACCAGTCAAAAGTTTGGACACCTACTCATTCCAGGTTCTCTTTATTTTTACTATTATTCTACAATGTAGAAAATAGTAAAAAAATAAAGAAAAACCCTGGAATGAGTAGGTGTCCAAACTTTTGATTGGTACTGTACACAAAAAAGGAAGTATCCTTAAAAATGTCAAATGCTCACATGCTCTTTATCATTTGCATGACCCCAACATTGTTTAATGGTGATGCTCATAGCTAAGTCATAAAGAATGCGGAACGAAATTACTGCCAAAGCATAATTCTCCTGCCTGACTTTATCAGATGTTTCCCAATCCCATCATTAATCTCTATGAACTCTACTTTTTAAATGATCTCATTACTCCAACTTAGTTTACACCATGCATATCAGATAAATAGCAAGTGTGGAGCGCCTAGTCTTGCATAACAGAGCAGAAACATTGTTCCTGCATCCAAAATATAGCCTAGAATTATTTCAATTGAAAAAGAAATGTGTTTTTCTTCTTTAAAGCATTTGATTGTGGGTGTTTCCGCATTGGGAGTTGGATTGATTTTAAACCTTGAACTAGCCTGTTAAGAAAACTTCCCACTGGGTACAGATGTCGGTTCAAGGTCTAGTTTTGATTTACATTTGGTTGAGTTGTCAACTAACAGCGAATTAAACTTGAAATCAACAGCAAATGTCACCATGTCATTGGATTTAGGTTAAAAGTTGAGTGGAAAAAAATAGGAAATGCCCTTACATTGACTTTGTTAATACACTCAGTTTTCCACGTTAATTCAGTCATCATATTGATTTTTTGGGGGTTTAAATTATGTGGAAACAACTTTGATTCAACCAGTTTTTGTGCGCAAGAAAGTGTCATTGCAATTATAATGTTGTAAATTATCAATATAGAATTTTGTGACAGTATGGCACTTTCATTTTTGTTAAATGCAATCAAATGAGTGAATCAGCATGGGCTATCTTACTCGAATATATCCTACCTTAATCTCATCTCCATAGAAATGTGTCATCGACGTGTCTGCAACCACCAGCGTCTCAATAAATCGTGGTGCTGATACAAAGCGTTTCCCTCGTAATTGTCTCTCAGGATCTTTTTTCTCGTGCAGAAAACGTTCGTTGTCTGCTTTTACATTACTCTCCTCCCTCAGTTGATCAAAGACAGTTTTAGTGTGATTTGGTGCTTCTGTGGGCGTCCTTCTTTTGATAAAATGTAACTGTTCAGTGGATCTCTCCCTTCTCCCTGAGCCGAGGACTTTGGGCTCAATAAAATACTCATCCCCGTCTGTAACAAACGATCCAAGGATGCCATAACAGATACTGACCGCAACAACAGAATCTTGGTTGGAGTCCACAGTCCCTGAGTAAAAACAGCTTCTCAAATCTCTTTCTATCTCCTCGGTCTTGTTTATCAAGTTGTGAAAGTCAGTTTCAGTTTCAGAGTCTCTCCCTTGGGCACCTGAGGCTCTGCGTAAAGTGTGGATATCTTTTGCTTTGATGCGTTGAATTGTCAGTGTAGGAGATAAGAAACTGTTATCCGGGCTTAAATTCAAAGTGAAATCGCGACCAAAGGCACTGAGTCTAAACCTGGGCTGTTCTTCACTTCGTTTCCAAAAACGACCGCTGCTTCTTCCATTTATCCTGACAGGTACAATTTCCTCGGATTCAAACAATTTCGAAAGTGATTTGTCTATTACGCACAGAACTAGTAAAACGAAACACCGTTTTGAACACATCTTCTGCAATGGAAATTGCACTCAAAAAGCTATTAAAACAAAGACAAGCTTTCAACCGAAATTCCGGACCAAGCCCAAACGCAGCTGGACTCGTCAATTGATAGTATCTGTAGTCGGTAGAAATCTTGAGTCACTGCTATTTTTAGTCTTGGCGACCTAAAATATTTTTTCATCAATATAATGTATAAAAAATCCAATGCTGTATAGTCAGTCTGTGTCGAGAATGTCAGTTATTTTTAGTTTAATTGTGTGATCTTCATTGCTATTATAGCGGAGCTAAAATACTGTTCTACCACTCCGCAGCACCACTGAATACTAGGAGTAGCGGAGGTATTTATACTTTCTTGTCTTCCCTGGACAGAAGAGGATTGTTTTTTATATCACTCGTTGCCTCAAATTCTCCTCCCACTCGTACCTCATGAGAAACTCTTGGAATCAACGGATCCAATGAGAATAGACCAACACCCCCCCCCCCCCCCCCCCCCCCACCCCCCACCCCCCGTCTGAAATAGCTGCAGTTTGACAACCCTGCTACTAATATTAACTCGGCATAGGCCTGCAGCACATGACGCTTCAACCTGGACACCCATACTATAATTTAAGGGCTCGGTCAGTTATTTCTGAATTTGAGTGACTGCCAGTGCATTGACCCCCAAGTGACTCCCATAAGTAGGCTATAGCATATCCATCACGACCATGGTCCTCATCAGTCGAATAAACCAATGATAAAGGGATATCATGGAATACATTAGAGATTTATCTTTAAGAGATCAAACTGTAATATAATGTAACAAATGAACGCTGATATTACGTTGGGCTCATAAGCTTCGAGGTGGCGTTGGCGAAGAGACATGTTAGCGCTACATAAAAAGTAGGTTATTTTAGGTAAGGTTATGAGGAAGCATTTCAACCACTAGGTGGTAGTATTTGATTACTAAATAATGGCATACATTTTACGCGAGGGAATGACCAGAGATGCGCACTCTACTCCAGGCGCAACAGGTGTCGCTCGTTTTTAAACTATAGCCTATGTACTGCACACTGGAACAGGTTAGAGCAACATAAGTGATTTTTGAAATGTTATTAGGCTATTTCTCAATCAATCTTGGGTGTACTTGCATTACACATGGAGTTTGAACTGTTAGGTCATTAAGCCTAGTTACCCTGTCGGATAATTAGTTTGTACAAGATTATAGTTTAATTAATCGATTAGTTATGCCGGATTAAGTCATATTAGTTTCACCTGAATCTATAACTCACACAGTACAATTGGTCTGAATATTTCTTTTTTAACCAAAACTGTACTTTTGTGGTAGGTGATGAGTGTTCATCCTATTGCGTCAGAGACGCACTTTTGGTTCCGATAGTGGGACGAGACAGTTCAGCTCTTGCCACATGTGATGATAATAATATTTAGAGCGCTACAAGTGGCTGCGGTTTAAAGCATAAACCAAGGGGGTAGACTATGTCCAACGAGCTTTTCCCAGCACCTCCCCGAATTTCCGTTGACAGTTCTCAGTGTTTATGAACATGACTCCAGAGAGTCAAACTCACAAAGTCCAAAGAGCAGGCTGGGCTCAATAGTCTGGTTCAAGATGGGAATCGATCACATCTTTTGGTCTTTCATCCTTTGAGGACGCTCAACTGCGGCTCTGTGACACAGCGCACTGGATTATCAACCTCACATGCAGACGTGGTACCACCAAGGACAGTGGCGGATTTATCGATAAATAATAGTTTTTGTATTACAAAGATGTCTATGTTTATTGGCTCTCTGTTTATTTTTATGGATGTCCTATTATATGCTCAATTTAATTATTGCATGGAAATAGATTTTTGCGTACCTGTTCGATTAGATCATCAACATTTAGAAAGACATACTATTCGACAGACGGAGGGGAGAATGAATGACCAGCTAGTTGTTTTTAAAATTACTGCTTTCAGGCAAGAATGTTATCTAAACCTTTTACCGGATTCTACATTTATTGCGCCCAACATCACTCCCCACAGCGGCTCCTTAGCATCAACTTCCTCTGCAACCACAGACCTGAACCACTGCTTCTACTCTGGTGATGTCAATGCAGACCAGGAATCGTATGCTGCTCTGAGCCTGTGCAAAGGCTTACAAGGCGCCTTTTCTTACCAGGGCATGGAATATTTTATCAATCCACTTGGGAACGAAAGGGCCGGAGGAGGATATACAGTGAATACTGAAAGAAGAACCCATGTCATACGTCGCCGGGGACGCGACAGGGACTCCAGCGGCAATTCTACCACGAACAGGTGTGGAGTAAAACCTGGTTTGACCCAAAACCTTTCAGGGTCTTTTGAGAAATATAAACGCATGAAAGGACTGGAGATGGACAGCCTGACTGAAACTGTATTGAAGAGCCTGGGTAGATCCAAAAGGTTTGCCTCCATCCCTAGGTTTGTGGAGGTTCTTGTCGTGGCTGATGAGTCTATGGCCAAATTCCACGGGGACGACTTGAAACATTACCTGTTGACCCTGATGTCTGTTGCTTCAAGGCTTTACAAGCACCCCAGCATCATGAACTCCATAAACATAGTGGTGGTGGGCTTCATGGTGATCAACGAAACAGAGAAAGGACCCAAGGTTTCCACCAATGCTGCCCTCACTCTGCGCAGTTTCTGTTCTTGGCAGAAACATTTAAACAAATACAATGACAAGCACCCTGAATACTGGGACACTGCAATCCTATTCACCAAACAGGTAAGGTGTGGTGAGTTGCAGCCTGGTGTCAATGTTTGCTTGCAGATTAGCTTCCATGCTTCCATGCTCATCAATTATTTCAATTTTGAATTATTATCTCATTGTCACCCAATACATTATCTCCAAATGCAATACTAAGTGCTCTTTTATAAACACATCCCTTTGTGTTACATGCAGCCTGATAATGCTGAGACAAGGTGGGTTTGGGTGTCAATTCCTTTTCAGTTAAGGAAGTAAATTAAAATTCCACTTCCAATTCCAATTTTTACTCTATACATCTCTATGAGAAAAAAATGAAAACATTGCTTGCAACTGCACAGCTGAAAAGCAACACATCTGTCTTCACATCTTAAAAGTCCACCTCCTTTTTCCTATCATGAATCACATTGCAAAACATTTAGCATAAAGGCCCCCACAATCGTGATCACTGAGCCAAAAAACATGCTCATGGAACAAGATGAACCATATGAACAACGACTGTTGCACATCTTTCAGAATGTGCGTCTAGCCAGTCACCTATTTTTCCATCCCAACCATAGAGATAGATAGAGGACTCAGCTTTATATCTGTGCCATTATAGCGTCTGTGATAGCATGGGCAGCGCCATTGAGGCTACAACCCATAGGAATCCCCACCCATTTGACTACTTTGACTACTTTAAATTGGCGGAAGCAGTGGCAATTCTAGCATGTACATTTTGGTGGGGCAAAGTGAAAAAATTGTATGCATGCCAGCAAAGCCACTACACAACACAACACAACACTAAACAATACATTAATTGCACTATAATGGTGACAAACGGTGCCCACAAACTGTTAGGGCCTACATAAAGCTGTCTCAAAAGCAGAGTCCCAACACCTTACCACTGCTACACCTGGCTATCAGCGGAGCCTTTTCTGGCAGCGAAACAGTTAATTCAGCCTCATTTAATGCCTTAAAAAAAATATACAGTACCAGTCAAAAGTTTGGACACACCTACTCATTCAAGGGTTTTTCTTTATTTTTACTATGTTCTACATTGTAGAACAATAGTGAAGACATCACAACTATGAAATAACACATATGGAATCATGTAGTAACTAAAAAAGTGTTAAACAAATTTTTCAAAGTAGCCACGCTTTGCCTTGATGACAACTTTGCACACTCTTGGCATTCTCTCAAGACAGTGTCACCAGCAAAGCAACCCCACACCATCATACCTCCTCCTCCATGCTTCACGGTGAGAACCACAGATGCAGAGATCATCCGTTCACCTACTCTGCATCTCACAAAGACACAGCAGTTGGAACCAAAAATCTCAAATTTGTCCCATGCTCATGTTTCTTGGCCCAAGCAAGTCTCTTCTTCTTATTGATGTTCTTTAGTAGTGGTTTCTTTGCAGCAATTCAACCATGAAGGCCTGATTCACGTAGTCTCCTCTGAACAGTTGATGTTGAGATGTGTCTGTTACTTGAACTCTGTGACGCATTTATTTGGGCTGCAATTTCTGAGGCTGGTAACTCTAATGAATTTATCCTCTACAACAGAGGTAACTCTGGGTCTTCCTTTCCTGTGGCGGTCCTCATGAGAGCCAGTTTCATCATAGCGCTTGATGGTTTTTGCATCTGCTCTTGAAGAAACTTTCAAAGTTCTTGACATTTTCCAGATTGACTGACCTTCATGTCTTAAAGTAATGATGGATTGTCGTTTCTCTTTGCTTATTTGATCTGTTCTTGCCATAATATGGACTTGGTCTTTTACCAAATAGGCTATCTTCTGTATACCACCCCTACCTTGTCACAACACAACTGATTGGCTCAAACGGATTAAGAAGGAAAGAAATTCCACAAATTGACTTTTAACAAGGTACCCCTGTTAATTCAGAACATGGGCCATTCTTACATTATTCTCCCTGTACACCAAGTCAGAACCATAGAATAAATAAAGGGGGCATATAAGCAGCCAATGAAAGCTTTTACAATATTCAATGATGACATTTATCTAAAACAGGCTATAGGCTAGATGTGCACCACCAACAGCTAACAGCTTACTACACAACATACATTTAGTATTACTTTCTTAGCTACAGTAGACATATCTCTCTGGTATATTACATATTTTATGCAGCAGCATACAATACATTTTCAGACAAACCTTGCTGTGCTCACTTGAACAGGAAGGTGGCGCGGCGGTCGTTCTTGGGCAAATTTTGTCATCAAACTTTGTCATAAAAGTCTGGCATTCTCTGGATTGATGGTGCATTCAAGACAATGGGAAGTCGAGGAAAAAACAAGGTTGAATCATGATGACGTCAGTGATCTTCAGGTCGGAGCTCTAAAATGAGTTCCCGACTTGCAATTCCGAGTTGGATGACCGTTCAAAACGTATTTTCCTTTCGTATTTCAAGTTCCTAGTTGTCTTCAGTGCACTGAAGTCAGATTTCCCAGTTCTGAGTTTCCTGTTGTTTTGAGCGCGGCAGAAGTCATGCTGGATTAACAGCATAGCCAATGTTGAATGTTTATCCTTTTAAGCTTGGAAAAGAGACCCTTAAACCCAGACTTGGAACCACACACCCATTTCACTGAATAGCAGGCTAGTGATTGCTTTGCAATACTTGCAGTTATCCACTGATTCCTTCCAAACCACTCATTGTTGAATTTGCGATTTCCAACTTGTTGTGTAATGTTTATGTCAATGGCCGATGAGCACCTATACATTTTATCTATAATTTCTCTTCATTATTTCTCTTCATATGACAAGGATTGAAAAGGATTTACCAGTAGATTGTCGACTTGATTCACGATGATGACTGCTAGCTAAGATTTTGAAAGTATGATGTTGACATGATCAGTCCAATCAAAGCTACTGTAGATAAAACATGATTTGATGTCAAACTGATATGTGACATGTACTAATGCCAAAATAACATGCAAAACAGGTGGGGCTCGAAACAAATGACGGTTGCCACTGGGCGGAAGCACGGTGGAAGCCCTCAATTGTGCTGCCCATGCTAAAACTGCCTTTTGGCCACTAGAGGCCTCCATCACACTTTATACAACAGGTGGGTCTAATCCTGAATGCTGATTGGTTAAAACAGCATTCCATCTGGTGTCTATTCCACAAATTGCCACAGGCTAAATCTATGAGTTAAAATGCCTATTTACTCTGTTTCATCTGGCTGCCTACTGTCTCATCAGCCCTGTCTGCACTTTTTGACGTAACTGTAAGTTAGCCGTAGTTGGCTAGCTAGCAAGCAAGAGATAAGAACGTTGCCAGCCCGTATGGCGATGGAACATTTAGAACAAACGACTGTCCATAGATACAGAACAAAAACACTGAACTACTGGGTCGCGTCTCTAGCAACCCTGGATTTGTGTCCGGACTATATCTTGTGGAAGGATGAAATGGTATGAATAAATTAATCCAAATAACGTTTTTAATGAAAATATGTAAATTATTTGAATATGTTGGTAACGCGTATAAAAGTGATAATGCCCTCAAAGCCAGTGTTTGGAGAATATATAGGCACGGTTTGCCGGCGTTCGACTTTGTCTCGGGCCTAACAACACCCGTGCCAATATATTCTCCAAACACCGGATTCTCGGGCATTATCACTCAACGATGATCCCAACCCATGTTAGCGCCATACCACTGAGTTTAGAAATACCACAGGTAGAACAGGCCAGGCAGGGGTTTCACTAGCTCTGGTCCAGGAATTCAGCACAGTTTGCAAATGGAAGGCTCAGCATTAGCACTAACGCCTGGACCAGAGCTAGGATTTGACACACTCCGATGGTGGAATGGGAAGTATCCATTTCTCTGTGATGATCCACTCACTTCCAGCTGTGAGCCTTTAGTCCTGCCTCTCAGCCTGGATTCAGCCAGTCTGTCTGTTTTCCATTAAGCCTAGCTTGGCTGGGACCAATCTAATGCATTGGTTCTCTTTGAGTGCATAACACTTAATTCTGAGACTGAATCTGTCCAACTGTGATCAAAGTAGTGTAAAATTATCCCACTTATATGGTGATGATGCCTTGACCTATACAATTACCTTAAAGTGTGTTTATTGACTTTATTGGGGGAGGGGGTTATTGAATTTAATATCGTAGGCTAGAGGTATGGTGTTAATGTGCTTGTATGAACAATGCAGTTATATCAGATAATAATTCTCAGACTCAAATCAAATAAGCTTGTGTTTGAAAGCATTGTACAATGTTCAAGTACAATACATTTTTAACAGTTCCATTGTCAGACAGACCTCTTGGCACGTGGCAGTGTAATTGTTCTTCTCTGACAGCTGTAACATTCCCATAGCATCTTGTGGATTAAAGGGTTAGTTCACTGGGCCAGATTGAGAGAGGGAGAGAGATATAAAAAAAATGGGCCTAACCAGAACAATGGACCAGATTGTTAGTGTTTTCTGTTTAAATATCTACCAAAAGATGGTGGATATGCAATGAAATAACAACACACATACACGCAAGACAAATTACATTACACACCTACACACATTGTCCAGATGATCACGTCATTTGTTTCCTGCAACAGGACTTGTGTGGAGCCACTACCTGTGACACATTAGGCATGGCAGACGTGGGCACTATGTGTGATCCCAAGAGAAGCTGCTCTGTCATCGAGGATGATGGCCTCCCTTCGGCCTTCACCACTGCTCATGAATTGGGTGAGTGAAGATCACTCTAACTTGTGTATTATCGGTATCTACCAGAACACTAGAAAAAAGGGTTCCAAAAGGGTTCTTCGGCTATCCCCACAGGAGAGCTATTTTGGGTTCCAGGTAGAACCCTTTAGGGTTCCATGTAGAACCCTCTGTGGAAAGGGTTCTACATGGATCCCAAAAGTGATCTACCTGGCACCAAAAGAGTTTTACCAAGAACCAAAAGTGGTTCTTCAAAGGGTTCTCCTATAGATAAAATCAGAGTGTGTATAAACAAAGTTGTTCTGTTAGTTCCAGGTTGTGAGCGTCGTAAAGCTAGACTGAATAACGCATAGGAAACAATATGCAGACCATTGGAGACTAGCTAGATTATCTAATGAATAATGGATATACTCAATTTTCTAAAATGTTTCTAAAATCATCAACACTACTCTCGTTATTAACCCATTCATGTCCATAACGGAAATGTAACATTTAATTTGGTACACTTGCCATCTGAGCTTACTGATCAACAAAATCTAATTTCCGCGAAAGCGTTTGTCTACAATGTCAGTTTTTATTGTACTATGACATAGACTGACCAGGTTAATTCAGGTGAAAGCTAAGATCCCTTATTGATGTCACTTGTTGAATCCACTTCAATCAGTGTAGATGAAGGGGAGGAAGTCGGTTAAAGAAGGATTTTAAAGCCTTGAGACAATTTAGATATGGATTGTGTATGTGTGCCATTCAGAGGGTGAATGGGCAAGACAAAATATTTAAGTACCATTGAACGGAGTATGGTAGTAGGTGTAAGGCACACTGGTTTGAGTTAAGAACTGCAACGCTGCTGGGTTTCTCATGCTCAACAGTTTACTGTGTGTATTAAGAATGGTCCACCACCCAAAGGACATCCAGCCAACTTGACACAACTATGGGCCAGCAACCTTGAACGTTTTTGACACCTTGTAAAGTCCATGGCTTGACGAATTGAGAATGTTCTGAGGGCAAAAGGGGGTGCAACTTAATATTAGGAAGGTGTGCATTCGGAAAGTATTCGGACACCTTGAATTTTACACAATTTGTTACGTTACAGCCTTTTTCTAAAATGTATTAAATTCATGTTTTTCCTCATCAATCTAAACACAATACTGTGACAAAACATAAACAGGTTTTTGGAAATGTTTGCAAATGTATAAATATGTCAAAATGTAAATATCACATTTACATAAGTATTCAAACCCTTTACTCAGTACTTTGTTGAAGCACATTTGGCAGCAATTACAGCCTCGAGTCTTCTTGGGTATGACGCTTCAAGCTTGGCACACCTGTATTTGGGAACATTCTCCCATTTTTCTCTGCAGATCCTCTCAAGCTCTGTCAGGTTGGATGGGGAGCGTTGCTGCACAGCTATTTTCAGGTCTCTCCAGAGATGTTCGATCGAGTTTGGGCTCTGGCTGTGCCACTCAAGCACATTCAGAAACTTGTCCCGAAGCCACTCCTGTGTTGTCTTGTCTGTGTGCTTAGGGTTGTTGTCCTGTTGGAAGGTGAACTTTGCACCAGTCTGAGGTCCTGAGTGCTGTGGAGCAGGTTTTCATCAAGGATCTCTCTGTACTTTGCTCCGTTCATCTTTCGCCGAATCCTGACTAGACTCCCAGTCCCTGCTGCTGAAAACATCCCCACAGCAAGATGCTACCACCGCCATGCTTCACCGTAGGGATAGTGCACAGTTTCTCCAGACGTGACGCCTGGCATTCAGGCCATAAAGTTCAATCTTGGTTTCATCAGACCAGAGAATCTTGTTTCTCATGGTCTGAGAGTCTTTAGGTGCCTTTTGGCAAACTCCAAGAGGGCTGTCATGTGCCTTTTACTGAGGAATGGCTTCCGTCTGGCCACTCTACCATAAAAGCCTGATTGGTGGAGTGCTGCAGAGATGGTTGTCCTTCTGGAAGGTTCTCCCATCTCCACAGAGGAACTGGAGCTCTCTCAGAGTGACCATCGGGTTCTTGGTCACCTCCCTGACCAAGGCCCTTCTTCCCCGATTGCTCAGTTTGGCCGGGCGACCAGCTTTAGGAAGAGTCTTGGTGGTTCCAAACTTCTTCCATTTAAGAATGATGGAGGCCACTGTGATCTTGGGGACCTCAATCCTGCAGACATTTTTTGGTGCCCTTACCCAGATCTGTGCCTCAAGACAATTCCTTCGACCTCATGGCTTTTTCTCTGACATGCACAGTCAACTGTGGGACCTTATATAGGCAGGTGTGTGCCTTTCCAAATCATGTCCAATGAATGGAATTTACCACAGGTGGACTCCAATCAAGTTGTAGAAACATCTTACGGATGATCAATGGAAACAGGATGCACCTGAACTCAATGTGGAAAAAGTCAAGGGGTCTGAATACTTTCCGAAGGCACTGTATCTACTGTATAAACAATATCTAAAGCAATCCTCACACACTCACACACACTCCTAGAGTACATTATACAGTATAAGCAAATCCAATGTAAGTCAATGGAGAGTGAGACCTGCTACATTATTCTCCCTCTTTCTCTCCCTCTCTCACAAACACACAGGTGACATACAAACACGCTTGCACACCCATGTGTGCACACAGACACACACACACCAACAAACAACACCGGGTGGGAAAGCCAAACCATTCTGAATGTATCTACAAATACAGATCTTTGAAGCTAATCTTATTTAGTCTGATGTCCTAACTGGTTTCATTCATTTGTGGAAACTGTAGAATTGTTATTTTGACCCTTTTGCTGTAGAATAAGTGTTGGTCGTTCATATTATGAATGTAATCACTTTTTGACTGCCCCCTTTTTGATTTGAATGACACCTTCCATATATGTCTGCACATTGTAGAAGTGGTCAGAACGTGCACAAAGATGACCCATTTCGCATACCCCACCCTCCCATGAGACATCCATGCACACCCGTGTGTGTGTGTAGATCTGTGGTATTTGTGTACACGTGTGCTTTTGAGAGAGGGAGAGAAAGAGGGAGAATGCTGTAGCAGGCCTCATTCTCCATTGACTTACAATGGAATTGCTTACACTGTATACTATACTCTAGGAGTGTGTGTGTGAGAGAGAGTGTGTGGATTTATTTTATATTGTTTTATATAAGGTCCAGACCATCTATATAGCCAACAATTATTAAGATTAGAACATGTTTATAATCTGAGAAAGAGGAAAAACACTGTAAAATGACTCACTCTACAGTGACTCTGCTTATAATACTGCATATACTCAAATATGGGTGTTTACATTTGTCCTGTTTTACTGCATGTACAAGAGGGTAACTTGTACACATGTGTTTTTTGTACATTCCAACTCCCCCTGAGACACCTTCGGAGAGTGGGGTCAAAGGTCAGGGATCAGCCATTTTGGACCGTGCTTCATTGCCTTGCTGAAGGGCAGATCGACAGATCTTTCACCTTGTTGGCTTGGGGATTCGAACTAGTAACTTTTTGGTTATTGACCCAACACTAAGCGCTAGGCTACCTGCCCCTCTATTTTTATATATTGGTCCAGGCAATTTAATACCAAAGAGTATTAAGATCTGATCATTTGAACATGTTCCATTTGTGAAAATAGCGACAATTTTACTGGCCCCCTACCATACTGTCAATTACATTATACAATACTGATTTGTAAATACAGAATAGAACCATGCATAGAACCAACCATGCAACGAGCTCGGTATTTACAAACCAGAATTAAATTGACTTGCTATTGTGACATCGTGTCACGACTTCCGCCGAAGTCGGTTCCTCTCCTTGTTCGGGCGGCGTTCGGCGGTCGACGTCACCGGTCTTCTAGCCATCGCCGATCCACTTTTCATTTGTTTTGTCTTCTTTTCACACACACCTGGTTTACATTCCCTCATTACGTGACGTGTATATAACCCTCTGTTCCCCCCATGTCTGTGTGTGAAATTGTTTGTTGTAAAGTGTATGTGCATTATAGACTGGTTTGCGACGGATTATTTCAACCCATATTGTGTTGTTCTGGGTGCCGTCGGTTTTGCCTCATTAAACTGCTCCGGTTATTACCCAGTTCTGCTCTCCTGCGCCTGACTTTCCTGCAGCCAGTTACGCACCTCTTACACATCGTGGTGATTTGATCTTTGGGGACAGCCAAAGAACCTTTATTGGTTCTAGATAGTGTGTGAAGACTAAATAATAAAAATAATAATAATAATCAAATATTTATTTTATATAGCGCTTTTCAATACAAGTACAATACAAGTCGCTTCAAAAACAAAACAAACAAAAACATTTCCAAAACAAATGTAGGGATCTGGCGGTTCTTGGGTGTTGGTCTTCCACAGCTTTAGATGATAGGAGGTTCATAATGTAGTAGCTTGAGAGGAGGGAGCATAGATGGAACAGCCAGGCAGGGAGGTAGAGACATCTGACAAACAGGCCACGGAGCTCTTCATCAGGCACCTCATCGTCTTCGATGTTCACAGCTAATAAATAATATGTCAATGCCCAAATAGACGTGTATGTTGATTATGTTAATGCCAGAGTGAACTTGTAGGCATTATGCATGTCTTGAACAAAAGATGATAGGTGTTGATGATGTCATTTGGTGTTAACTCATTCAGTTCTAGTCTGTTGAGGATGTACTGTACAGTTCATCAATCTCCGTAGAAATGAGATGTTGTAAGTCGAACCAAAGAGCATACATAATCTCTCCATGTGTGAACTGCCCTGGGGGTCCTTGACTCCTGCATCATTTGATTACCATTTCTAATCTGTCAGACATGGAATGGGGGAAAAAGGACTAAGGCCCGTTGAAAACTCTTGAACTTTTCTCACCTTCTTCCTTTGATCCAATGAAATGGGTGTGATTCTGTCCAACGGTCTCGTTACCACTGAAGCCATTTTTGTCAAGGCTGGTATTATTAATGAGACAAGTGACAGTTGCGATCAAGTGTTTTCAGTCATCCATGTGGGGCTGTGAAGGGAGTAAAGCCTGAAAACAGATGGTGAAGTACTAGCAGATGTGAGGCCCCATTGAGAGGCACTGGTTTAAGGTGCACACGTCTATTAACTAATTATACAACTTCCTTTCAAAAAGGACCTTGTCATATTTTACATCCATTTGTGAAGTCGTAATGTCCGTGTGGGATGTGATGACTTCGTACTGAGGACTTTGTTTCCAACAACATCTAACGGTTTTCTTTTTTTTCCCATCAAAGAAAATGGTTATTTTACTTCTACTGTCTGTGAGTATTACACTTCATAATCTATGACAGCATTGGGAAAAGTGGTTGGTTTGATATTTGGAGTGGAATGGATGGAGTTCAAGTGAATACATGAAATTTCACAACATAGTGTATAATATACATACTAGCCCTACAACGTATGTAGGCTATATGAGTGTGAAGAGAAAAGTATGGGGATCAAACATTAGTCACAAGTGTCCTGCCATGAACAGTTGCAGTGAAGAATTCGTATTTATTATGGATCCCCATTACTTCCTGGGGTCTGGCAAAATTAAGGCAGTTATACAATTTCAAAAACATTCTAATACATTCAGAACAGATTTCACAACACACTAAGTGTGTGCCCCTCAGGCCTCTACTCCACTACCACATATCTACAACACAAAATCCAGGTGTTAGTGTATGTATAGTGTGTATGTTATCATGTGTGTGTGTGTACATGTGTCTGTGCCTATGTTTGTCTTGCTTCACAGTCCCCGCTGTTCCATAAGGTGTGTTTCTATCTGTTTTTAAATTAGATTTTACTGCTTGCATCTGTTACCTGATGTGGAATAGAGTTCCATGTAGTCATGGCTCTATGTAGTACTGTGCGCCTCCCATAGTCTGCTCTGGATTTAGGGACTGTGAAGAGACCTCTGGTGGCATGTCTTATGGGGTATGCATGGGTGTCCAAGCTGTGTGCCAGTAGTTCAAACAGACAGCTCGGTGCATTCAACATGTCAATACCTCTCACAAATATAAGTAGGGATTAAGTCAATCTCTCCTCCACTTTGAGCCAGGAGAGATTTACATGCATATTACTGATGTTTGCTCTCTGTGTACATCCAAGGGCCAGCCGTGCTGCCCTATTCTGAGCCAATTGCAATTTTCCTAAGTTCCTCTTTGTGGCACCTGACCACACAACTGAACAGCAGTCCAGGTGCGACAAAACTAAAGCCTGTAGGACCTGCCTTGTTGATAGTGCTGTTAAGAAGGTAGAGTAACACTTTATTATGAACAGACTTCTCCCCAGACTTCTGTTGTATCAATATGTTTTGACCATTACAGTTACTCCAAGCAGTTTAGTCAATTCAACTTGCTCAATTTCCACATTATTTATTACAAGATGTAGTTGAGGTTTCGTGTTTAGTGAATGATTTGTCCCAAATACAATGTTTTTAGTTTTTGTAGTATTTAGGAATAATTTGTTCCGTTCCACCCATTCTGAAGCTGACTGCAGCTCTTTGTTAAGTGTTGCAGTCATTTCAATTGCTGTAGTAGCTGACGTGTATAGTGTTGAGTCATCCGCATACATAGACACACTGGCTTTACTCAAAGCCAGTGGCATGTCATTAGTAAAGATTGAAAAAAGTAAGAGGCCTAGACAGCTTCCCTGGGGAATTCCTGATTCTACCTGGATTATGTTGGAGAGGCTTCCATTGAAGAACACCCTCTGTGTTCTGTTAGACATGTAGCTCTTTATACAAAATATAGTAGGGGATGTAAAGCCATACGTTTTTCCAGCAGCAGACTATGATCGATAATGTCAAAATCCTCACTGAAGTCTAACAAAACACATTCTTTTCATCATCAATTTCTCTCAGGCAATCATCAGTCATTTGTGTAATTGCTGCTCTTATTGAATGTCCTTCCCTATAAGCGTGCTGAAAGTCTGTTGTCAATTTATTTACTGTAAAATAGCATTGTATCTGGTCAACAACAAAAAAATTCAAAACATTTCTAAGGATTGTTAACTGGCTGATTGGTTGGCTATTTAAGCCAGTAAAGGGGGCTTTACTATTCTTAGGGAGCAGAATGACTTTTGCTTCCCTCTAGGTCTGAGGGCACACACTTTCTAGTAGGCTAAAATGTATGTTTATGTTAAAAAATGTATGACCTCTTATACACTATATATTAGTCCCAGCCTTTGGAACTTTGGTTTTCCTAGATATGGCTACTATATTGTGATCACTACATCCAATGGATCTGGATACTGCTTTCAAGCACATTTCTCCAGCATTAGTAATGATGTGATCAATACATGTTGGTTTAAATATTGACTGGCTTTCATCAAGCTGCCCACTCAAGAAAAAGCTTCAAACTGTAACCAGTGCCTGCAACCTGGTTCAGGTTAACAGTCAACCTTACAGTTTGAAGCTTTTTCTTGAGTGGGCAGCTTGACGAAAGCCAGTCAATATTTAAATCACCCAGAAAATATACCTCTCTGTTGATATCACATACATTATCAAGCATTTCACACATGTTATCAATATACTGACTGTTAGCACTTGGTGGTCTATAGCAGCTTCCCACCAGAATGGACTTTAGATGAGGCAGATGAACCTGTAGCCATATTACTTCATAAGTATTTAACATGAGGTCCTCTCTAAGCTTTACAGGAATGTGGTTCTGAATATAAACAGCAACACCCCCACCACTGGCATTTCTGTCTTTTCTGTAAATGTTATAACCTTGTATTGCTACCACTGTATCATCAAAGGTATAATCTAAGTGAGTTTCAGATAGTCAGAATATGAATGTCACCTGTTTCTAGCAAGTTATTCATTTTATGAACCTTGTTTCTTAGGCTACATATGTTAACGTGGGCTATTTTGAGCACTTTTGTAGGGATGCTTGCTTGTTTTCATTGCTTCTCTGGGAAGCTTAGCAGAAGTAGATATTGTCATGTTATTTATGTTAGTGCAGGGTGAGCTGCACACAGTGGACCTCCTACTAGGGCACACCGCCTCAATGCTAACACTAGAAGTCTAGTGAACCTCCTTGAGTCTCCTTGTTCTCGTCCCAATGAATCTGTGATTATGTTCCACTGTCAGCGGTCTTCATTACAAACATAAGCAAATGGTACTAGGCCAGGCTAGCACCATGAGCTACAGCAGGCTGAGCAAAACAAATGGACATTGCAAACTTAATAAAAGGGGGACATTTCTGCAAGCAAACCACTGCTCGACAGTAGCAAGGTCTCAATGGCTTGTTGAGCCAGAGATGTAATTTTTCCTCTTATTTAAATCATCCTCTAATTAGTACATGGGTGTCAAACTCATTCCATGGAGGGCCTAGTGTCTGCGGGTTTTAGTTTTTTCCTTTCAATTAAGACATAAATAACCAGGTGAGGGGAGTTCCTTTCTAATTAGTGTCCATATTTAATCAATCAAGTACAATGGAGGAGCAAAACCCCACAGACCCTCTGTCTGCGGGTTTTTGACACGTGAATTAGAACATTTTTGGATTTTGTTGCTGATGATTGACACTGACTCAAATGATGATGATGATGAAATGATGATGAAATTAACCTAGTATCCCCAAACCAATATTCTATTTTTTCAGATTTTATAGTTGTCCTGGTCATATTTCCTCCTTGTGCTATTTCTTCTGTCCTTCAGGCCATGTCTTCAACATGCCCCATGACAATGTGAACGCCTGCAAGGAGGTGTTTGGGAAGCTCAAGGACAACCACATGATGTCCCCCACGCTGATCCAGATCGACCGTGCCAACCCCTGGTCTGTGTGCAGCGCAGCCATCATTACAGACTTCCTGGACAGAGGCCACGGTCAGTCAGCCACTCAGCTCGGTCTCTGTCAATTGCAGCTGTTGTGCATGTGCGTGTGTGTGTGAATTCTGCCTGTGTAAATTGTAGCTGTTGTGCGTGTGTGTGTGAGTTCTGCCTGTGTAAATTGTAGCTGTTGTGCGTGTGTGTGTGTGAGTTCTGCCGGTGTAAATTGTAGCTGTTGTGCGTGTGTGTGTGAGTTCTGCCTGTGTAAATTGTAGCTGTCATACGAATGTATATACTCTATGCCCCCCCCCCCCCCCCCCCCCCTTTGAAAAAGATCAGACTTTGTTCTCACCCTTGCAACAAATCTAAACAGTTTGAACTATTGGAGTTCTTAAACGAGGTCATGCAATTAGCAGTAATAGCACTGGAGAGTTCATGGGCCTCTCATTCCCAATACTGTCCCTGTTCAACGTCTGCATTAGCTGACTGACGTATAAAGAGTGCTTGTTTAATGTTGCACAGGTTTTTTGCACAGGTATTGCACTTATTTGGGCTGGAAAAGATGATTATGTAATGGTTTACAAATCTTGAAAAACTCTGATTAAGAGGAGTGAAGACTGCTTTGTTCAACTGCAAAGGCATGTTGAATAACAGTGCAGAGACATTGCTTCATACGACAACACCTGTCACTCTTGAGCAGATATAAACCATAAAAATTGTCTTCAGCCTGGCTGGCTTTGCACGGCTGATATCTTGACACTGTGGTTGTTTTTCTTAAAAAGGGGACTGTCTTCTGGATCAGCCCCAAAAGCTGCTGGCTCTGCCCGAGAGCCTCCCAGGCACCAACTACAGCCTCCACCGCCAGTGTGAGCTGGCCTTCGGTACGGGCTCCAAGCCCTGTCCCTACATGCAGCACTGCTCCAAGCTGTGGTGCACGGGCAAGGCCAGAGGCCAGCTGGTCTGCCAGACACGTCATTTCCCCTGGGCCGATGGCACCAGCTGTGGCAACAGTAAGCTCTGTTTCCGAGGGGTGTGCACCGACAAGAACAACACCACTAAGACCAAGGTGAGCACACTCACTGTCTGTGTTCTGATCTGCTTAGTTATTACTATTGATGTAGATGTTGGTAGAGACTGATCTCACAATGAATACAATGATTTCACAATCTAACAACAATGAAACATCTATATCTTAATAATAATATGTACTGGAACCTCTATTTCTAAATGTATACTAGAATGTAAATATAGGCTCTACATGTAATATAGACTGCAGGTTCTAAATGTGTGTGGTTCTCCTACAGGTGGACGGTGGATGGGGGATGTGGGGTGTGTATGGGTCGTGTTCCAGAACCTGTGGGGGAGGAGTTCAGCTGGCCAAAAGAGACTGTAACAACCCAGTTCCAGAATATGGGGGGAAATACTGCCAAGGACTCCGTGTGAAGTATCGCTCCTGCAATTTGGACGTCTGCCCAGAATCAGGTAGAACTCATTGTGAAGTTTTAAATAATCCTTAATTAAACGATTTTGAAAACTGGAAGCATTTTGCTTCTTTACCACAAGAAATAAGATTTGCTGACATGCTAATATGTAAAAATATGCTAAATGAAACCTGAGTGTGAAACAAATGTCCCACTTTAAAATTACAATTTGAGGTGTTAAAGAAAGACACAAGTCCTTGGTAAAGCTTATATAAAAGCTTCAGAAATCATTCATAAGCAAATGTTATGTTATATGAACAGTCGCAAAAGGTCATGTCACATTTGGCAAAGTACCAGATGTAATCAACATGTTTCAGTGCACCTGTCCGACAATAAAACATCTTATTCTTTTACTTTTCATGTCAAGCGTGTATGTAGTGCTCATGAAGACTTTATGCATGTTCTATAAAGCCTTTATACGTTGCTTCATTAAAGGATGACCCACTTTTTTTTTTAATCGATGTGTACTCGTATGGATCCACGTTACTAATAAGCATACAATCCATAGGCAAAAGCTTCCGTGAGGAGCAGTGCGAGGCGTTCAACGGATTCAGCCTCAACACCAACAGGCTCTCAGCGTCTGTGGTGTGGGTCCCCAAATATTCTGGAGTGTCACCCAAGGACAAGTGCAAGCTCATCTGCAGGGCCAATGGAACAGGCTACTTCTATGTCCTTGCTCCAAAGGTGAGTACCTGCAGACTGCAGTAGCAACCTGCTGAAGAATGTTGAGAAAGGCTGTTGAGAAATTAACTTCTCCTGACCTGCAGTAACAGATTGCACCAACAAACAACAAACGGTAACACTTTACTTGACACCCAGTGACATAACACATTATCACACGGTCATAACCATGTCATAATATGTCATAACACTGTCATGACATATATTTACACCTGTTGTGACATATATTTAGTTATTTCATGGCTGGTTATGACACTTACATAATAGTGTCAAAACCCACATTTAATCAAATTAGTTTGTTCCCCTGCCAAGAAGTTTCCTTTCGTTTGAGAGAGAGAGAGAGAGAGAGAGAGAGAGAGAGAGAGAGAGAGAGAGAGAGAGAGAGAGAGAGAGAGAGAGAGAGAGAGAGAGAGAGAGAGAGAGAGAGAGAGAGAGGTTTACAGCCGTTGTATGTCGGCAAGTATTTACACAGCCAACCAACCAAGCAGTGAAACAAGCTTTTATATCAATACATACCAGACCTCTCTTTCCCTTTGAGCACTGATATGTGTATTGCTTGTTTGCTGTGCTGTCCTTAGATGGTCCAGATAGTTGCTGGATAGAAAGTGTGGATCCATTTGTGGTCTTTTAGAATGGAATCTCTCTCTGTTTCCTCTCTCTCGCGCTCTCTCTCTCACATGCGCACGCATGTACACATGCACGCACACACACCAGAGCTCAACATTAACGCTTTTCCGGGACAAGTAAAAAAAAGTTGGGCAATAATAATATAGATATGAGTCAGTTCAAAAATCACAATATCTAACAATTACTCCAATCAGAATTGGATAAGAATTGGATCATTGTCCTCTGGATGCGAAGTATTGCTGTTCTCCCAATTTCTGCAGAGCGCATCAAGTAGAATTGTATTGCATTGACAGGAGCGGTCCTTCAAACATTCCCGGTTGCAAGCTTTTGAGATCAAGGCACAGAGCCGAGTGTAGCTGCGTCTGCACATATTGATATTCCTTACTAATTAGTGAGTTATTTGCACAGTTATGACACATTTTTGGTCAGCAACAGAGTTTGTACGGTCATGGAAGTCCTGGAAAAGTTATGGTGTATGCATGTGCATGTGTGCCAGTGAGAGGCCCTAGCCTATAGGCCCTAGCCTATAAAAAATGATAGACTACAGGCTAATTAGATAGCTAATTCAACACATATCGTGTAGCCTGACTAGTTATGTCAATAGTTAACTATTTAGCTATTAGCATGTATTAATGTCATTGGCAAGTCCAATGTCCCTTAAAACCTTCTACTGGCACACTGCAAATGGCCGGCATACAGTTGATGAATGGGTGCCTTAATAAACCAATGCTATGTACTCTGGTTGTAAAACTGTCTCTCCAGCGCTGAGTATTGGGAGCTGAAAAGATAAATCTGACATTGTTGGAAAGCTGGGATTCCCCTCTAGTCAACATTGGCTTTAAAATATATTCATAGAATTGACAATCTCCCATGCTGTTAATAGATATCCCCTGAAACCTGAATGTAAACATGTCTTAGTTAGTTACCTTGCTTTGAAGTAACCTACTTTAGCCATTTGCCACCTGATTCTTTGAATTAGGAAATTATTTTATTAAAGACATAAAAAGTATTTCGTTGTAATTGTAACCCTAATGTTGCAATCATCCTTGAGAAGAGACTTAAAGGCCCAGTGCAGTAAACATTATTTGTTTTACATAGTTTTATCAGCTGATATAAAACAAACACTGTAAAAGTGTGAAAATAATTGCTCAGTGTTATTTCCTGATAGTTGCTGGTTGAAAATACAATCTAATCAGCAGGTTTGCATTGGCGGGAGTTTCGGCTTTCCATGGTGACATCACCATGCAATAAATTGGTTAATAGACCAATAACAAAGAGAGTTCCAAACCTCCCTGCCAATAACAGCTGGTATTCAGTTTTCCCATCCCCACTCAGACCACTCCCAAACAGTCCTAGCAAATTGCTAAAAAGAGACTTTTGCCCATTTTAGTAGAAATCTGTTACAGTAAGGTCCTTAATTGTTACGCAGAAATGATTTGATATTGCTATAAAAGGGCTGCATTGGGCCTTTAAAGGGGCAATGTCGTATTTTGAGACAGTCTTGAATCTGCAAAGAAGCCAGTAGGCAGAGGGTAGCCTACATTTTTGTCTGATTTTCTGTGTGCTAATAGGCATAATAATGATAATGCTACATTCTATTTTGTAAAGTTGTTCCATGCATCATACAACACTATTTCCAGTTACCTTTTTGGCGCATTGTGTTACAGACCATTTTTTGACTTTAGCTTTCGGACAAGTAAAAAATATTTTCCAAAGGACAAGTTCATGTCAAGCCCTGCACGCACACTCACACATGCACGCACACTCACACACGCACGCACACCCTCACACAAGCACACGCACACACACACACACAAGCCCGCTTCCTCTTCCTCTCACTCTCATTAATATATTTCTCAAAATCTACTCACACCTACAGGTTGTTGATGGAACACCCTGTTCTCCCGACACCTCTGCAGTGTGTGTCCAAGGGAAATGTATCAAGGCGGGCTGTGACGGCAAGCTCAGCTCCAATAAGAAGTATGACAAGTGTGGTGTGTGTGGAGGGGACAACCAAAGCTGCAAGAAAGTGTCCGGATTGTTCACCAAACCCATGTAAGTGACCAGCACACAGTATGCTGTTCTCAATGTATACAAGAATCTTCTGCTTAATGTCATCATACTTTATGTCATCATACTTTATGTCATCATACTTCATGCACCATACTTTATGTCATCATACTTTATGTCATCATACTTTATGTCATCATACTTTGTCACCATACTTTATGTCATCATACTTTATGTCATCATACTTTATGTACCATACTTTATGTACCATACTTTATGTCATCATACTTTGTCACCATACTTTGTCATCATACTTTATGTCATCATACTTTATGTACCATACTTTATGCACCATACTTTATGCCATCATACTTTGTCACCATACTTTATGTCATCATACTTTATGTCATCATACTTTATGCACCATACTTTATGCACCATACTTTATGTCATCATACTTTGTCACCATACTTTATGTCATCATACTTTGTCATCATACTTTATGTACCATACTTTATGTACCATACTTTATGTCATCATACTTTGTCACCATACTTTATGTCATCATACTTTATGTACCATACTTTATGTCATTATACTTTGTCATCATACTTTATGCACCATACTTTATGTCATCATACTTTATGTACCATACTTTATGTCATCATACTTTGTCACCATACTTTATGTCATCATACCTTATGCACCATACTTTATGTCATCATACTTTATGTACCATACTTTATGTCATCATACTTTATGTACCATACTTTATGGCATCATACTTTGTTACCATACTTTGTCATCCTACTTTATGCCACCATACTTTGTCATCATACTTTATGCACCATACTTTATGTCATCATACTTTTGTCATCATACTTTTGTCATCATACTTTGTGTCACCATACTTTTGTCATCATACTTTATGTCATCATAATTTGTGTCACCAGACTTTGTCACCATACTTTATATCACCATCATTTTTTCAGACATGGCTACAACTTTGTGGTGATGTTGCCTGTGGGAGCGTCCAACATCGACATCCGACAGCGTGGCTACAGGGCCATGGTTAACGACGACAACTACCTAGCGGTGAAGAACCGACATGGCAAATACCTTCTGAACGGGAACTACGTGGTGTCAGCAGTGGAGCGGGACATCATTGTGAAGGGCAGCCTGCTGCGCTACAGCGGCACCACTAGTGCTGTGGAGATCCTCCAGGCCACCAGACCTCTCCAGGAAGCCCTGACCGTGGAGGTTCTCTCGGTGGGGAAGATGACCCCGCCCCGGGTCCGATACTCCTTCTACCTGGCTCGGGAGCACCACAAGGAGGAGAAGATCTTGAAGAAAGTGGGGAGGAGCCACTCGCAGAACAGCGTCCTGATGGACAGCAACAAGGTGGAGCTGAAGGGGCCGTCGCACAAGTCCATGCCCCCGAACATGTGGTCGACGGGGCCATGGGAAGAGTGCACCGTGACCTGTGGGAACGGGCTCCAGAGTAGACGGGTTCAGTGTACAGACCCAGAGGGCAAAACAGCCACGGACTGTGACAGCTTACAGAGGCCGGCTGCCACCAGGGTATGTGGGGACCCCTGCCCAATGTGGGACATAGGCCAGTGGTCGTCGTGCTCCAAGACATGCGGGAGGGGCTTCAAACGGCGGCCGCTGCGTTGCACCACTCAGACTGGCATGCACCTACCCAGAGAGCACTGCGCTGGTATGAAGAAGCCACAGGAACTAGATTTCTGCACAGTGCAGCCGTGTTAGAGAAGTTCTATGTCTGCTGACTCTTTGTGTTGTTCCAGTGATGCTCTTGAAAAGAAAACCCATTCGCTGTCCTTTAAGGTTCTGACGGACTCCCATAGTGCATGGCATTGTTGTGGAGGACTGTGATGACAAAATGGTATTTGAAAGAGCTAAGGGAAAGAAAGTGGTAGAGGTACAAACTGTGGGACCATTTCAGTTGATTTGGAGTTACTGGCTGTGTCCAAATACTCTTACTTGTGTCCTAAGTAGTAGGGTTTTTGAGTATGCGAAAATATAACGTTTTATTGTATGTGAAATTTCAAATATTGAGTGTTTTTAATGCCAAGATGCCATACTTCTTTCGGCTTTTGATATAATATGAACTCGCTGCACACTATTGAAGAAGATTCTTGTGTTTATTAGATCCATGTGGGTTTGACAACAGCTGATAATCAGAAAAGGGGAACGGCTGTACCAAAATAAACGAAAGGCGGGGGACAAGCCAGCTATGCATTAGATGACACCCTCTCGGTATGGATGAGCCTAGTATGCTGATATATGTTGCTTACTGCATACATTTTTACTAAACAGTATGTTCTAAATAGTATGCGGTACGGTTAGTACATAGCTTATTGTTTTAGTTGGCAGTAGGCAACAATGATTTTTGACACAGCCACAGCCAGTCTACCTCTAGTGAGACAAAGAGTAAAACACACATGCACGCACACACAGTGCTGGTCTAGGTACAGTCTATATAGGTCTATAGACTATTTACTGTATATGACACAAGAGACTCAATCAACTTCAAATGAGTCACTGGATTATCATTGGAGCAGGATGTTTGTTATCTTGATTTACTGACATCTGAAGTTCACCATCCCCATTTTTACAGTAATAATTTTAATGAAATGTGAAGTGCAGTACTGTATCTGCAAAATATAAGACCTGTTTCATCCATGCACTAGTTTCAAATTATATGTTTGTATTTACAATGGAATTGTATTATTAATATTGTTAATTGTTAATGTATTAGGTACATTGACATAAGTTCAATATAAAAAAACAATCTAAAACAATTTGAAAAGGTCTTGTTAAAAACCCTTGTCACGATCGTCTTCTGGTGAAAGAGTGGACCAAGTCGCAGCGTGATATGAATACATCTTCCCTTTTATTTATAACGAAGATGAACACGAAACGAAACACTTTTACAAACTATACAAAACAACAGACGACCGTGAAGCTACAAAACGAAAGTGCGCACACACACGCTACTAACGTTTAGACATAGACAATTACCCACAATCACCTAAAGCCTATGGCTGCCTTAAATATGGCTCCCAATCAGAGACAACAATAAACAGCTGTCTCTGATTGAGAACCAAACCAGGCAACCATAGACTTTCCTAAACCTCTATACTGAACACAACCCCATACACTATACACAACCCCCTAAACAATACACACACCCTAAACTAGACAAAACACACAAACATCCCCCATGTCACACCCTGACCTAACTAAACTAATAAAGAAAATCAATATAACAGAGGCCAGGGTGTGACAACCCTAAAATATACCTTTATCAGTTTCCATGATTAAACAGTAATAGTAATATTTCTCATATGATGATAATGAAAACTTCTTAATGAAATATCCTATACACTTGAAAAGATTACCAGCAATAGGCAATTATCAAACCAATTAGGAATCGATTTTAATCAATTCGGTGATACAATAAAGCTTTAAAATTGGCCAAACAATTAAATATTTTGAGAGAAACAAACCATATATATAAACATCAAACGTACTGTATGTACTGTATAACTAATGATTCGTTTCAAGAAACAATGTACTTGTATTGTGCAATGCATCATTTTCCTCTTAATGTTGTGTCTTGAACAGTGCAAATTTCACAAAGCTCAGATTTGATTCATGTTTTCGCCAAAGTGATGAGGATACTGAATTAGAGGAAACCCTTAGTACTGCAAGAGACAAATCTCAGATTCACTACATGAACTTGACATAGCATTGCTTTCTTACCTCCAGCAGTAGAGCGGATACTGCTATTCTTCCTTTTCCCCTTTTGCATGGTCATTTGAGAATTTGAGTTTCCATTAAATACTATTAGTTACAGTGTGTTCAGTTCAGCTATTTCAATGCAATGCTGGTAAATTATAATAGGAACTTTACAAGACCATGTCACATCATTAGTGATGCAATTTCTGATACTTTGTCCTCTCTACTGACTTTTCTAATAAAGCCTGTGTTATTGACATTAATATGCAATAATAATTGTTTTATTGCAATGCATAGGAAAGTGACAAAAGGCATTTTGTTTTGCTCTACATTCCATTCA
Organism: Salvelinus namaycush; assembly: GCF_016432855.1. Lineage (NCBI taxonomy): Eukaryota > Metazoa > Chordata > Actinopteri > Salmoniformes > Salmonidae > Salvelinus > Salvelinus namaycush. Next base: position 29,589,260 of record NC_052329.1, read on the forward strand.
GACCCACTGTAAATAAGGGTACCTACCTAGCAGAGAGAACCCACTCCCATGATACATTTCTGTTGTCTATTTTGACAGTCTTGGTTCAGTCTTGTCTCCATCTTTTAGATGGTTCCTGTCATCTTTGGAATTGGAGCTATTTCATTTTCTTTTGCATCATGTACAGCAAAATACTTGTTCTTTCGTCAGCTTCATTTGTATACTATGTATACATTCATCTGTGCACAAATAAATAACACGTGAATATTGTGTTCTTTGTGTTTTGGTCACATGTGTTTAATGTCAATGATGTGGAGACAAGTAGTCAGAGGATTTCCCCATACAGTAGGGAGCAGTAGCAGCCAATGACCAACTCAAAAGTTGTCAAATTTGGTCGTTATAAAGTGGTAATGGAATGTTGAGGCCCGCAACTTTGAAGCCAGTCGCACCAATGTGTTGGAGGAAACACCTTGCACCTGGTGACCGTGTCAGCGTGCACTGCGCCCAGCCCGCCACAGGAGTCGCTAGTGCGCGATGGGACAAGGACATCCTTGCCGGCCAAACCCTCCCCTAACCCGAACGACACTGGGCCAATTGTGCGCCGCCCCATGGGTCTCCCAGTCACGGCCGGCTGCTACAGAGCCTGGACTCGAACCTGCGATGCAGTGCCTTACACCACTGCGCCACTAAGGAAACACATATCTAAATACATAAAATCACTGAACTATCCCTTTAACTAAACTGTTTAGAATGCCAAAGATAAACATGATGAGGCGCAAAATGTTTGCTTTTCAGTCTAGATCCCCAAGTGATGATGCAGCCAAAGAGGCACATCACCACAGCCTATCTCCAACACATCCACCTCATTCAGTCACTGGAATTTGCTGATTCAAGTGTTCTGGCTTCCCTGGAACAACAGTCACAGACCCACTACATCATGCCGGGTAATCCACGTCTATTGTTGGTGAGAGCTAGGCAGTCTCCCACATTCATTGGGTATTTTGAGAGCACTTCCGACGACAGGTCCTGACCACTCTCGTTACCCAAAAACACTGACCGAGTAACTTTCACAATTACATGTTATCATATGCAGTTGGTTGTCATTATACAATGGATAGTTCTGCTCCTGGCTAACACATCAACACTTACAACTCCCCCTAGCCTTGACAATACAGAAACCCTATCCACGGCTTCACTTGATTATGTCTTTTTTTTTAAACAGACTTTATTTGCCAGTTTAAAAAACATGCACATACATACATTTTAAAAACGTGACAGGGATATCACAAAAAAGTCAGAGGCATGTATTGTGCAAAAACCAAAAGTATTTGATGGAGATTGAAAAGTCTCTAGTAGTTGGTTCCAGATGATGGAAAGGGAGTTGAGGCCGTGGGATGGAAAGGCAGTGTAGCTTGAGTGGACGGGGCATTGATTGTACGTTGATGAGAAATATGCGATTTTGCATATTTAGATATTTGTTTCTTTACATTGAATGCAGTCTATGGACAAGGAGTGACTGCAATCCATATTTGAATATGTAAAATCACTAAACTATTTGTTTAATTATTACTACCACATCACAGTTTGTTACTGAAAAACGGATAGAAAGGCTGGTTGTAGAATTGCAAAAGGTCTTCTCGCCCGTACATGTGAAAAATACACAAATATATGGTATAGTTTGCATGTATTTCCATCTCAGTTGGTAAGAGGGTAATTCCTATGAAGTATTGCCCTCTTGTTTCCATCACCCAAACTGGCCAGCTCTGTGATCTTTTATGACGTTATCAAAGTAGGAATTTGTGGAATACTTAAACAAGTTCTATAGAGGAAAATGAGCCTGTAAGAACAATATACACACTTTATATCACGCCACATACAAAATAAACTGGTCTCAGATCTCTCCTGGCTCTTGTCCATTTTCCTCCTTCATGTGTGTTTAAATGTCAAGGTTTAGCCACGGTGGTCGGCTAATTGTTTCCATTTCAATAAAAGTTGAACTAATAAAATCTCCCCTACCCAGAATGACATGGTGAGTAGCAGGCCACAGTCACCAAGCTTTGAATAAACTATTTCTTTGCTTTCAAATATTATTAGTAACTCAAAACAAGTGGCGCTCAAGTGGCGCTCAAAGAAATTCCCTTTTCCATCCTCCACAGAAACCTGTTGAAGTAAGTTTGATGTATTGGGATGTTTTTGGTGCTTGTTGCACAGGTTGAGAAAAAGGAAAGACTTATCTAAACATGCCACCAGTTTAGTTTTTTTATGTATTATTTCTTTCAGTCCACACAAATCCGTCTTTTGAGTTCAGCTGAAAGGGTATTAACCCCAGTACTACCACATAATGTGTGAGGATAATTTCTGTCTTGAAGTCCCATTATGCGCTTGACATAACGGTGCAATGGATGACACACGGACACAACAAGTAGCAGAAAAGACTTCCCCCACTCATTTCCCCCTTTTCTCTACGTGGATGGCTGTGTGCCCCTTCACTCTCTTCTGATGGGGCAAGCAACCTCAAAGGGTTAATATTTTCCGGTCCTTTGGAACCATTGAGCCCTTATTAAGTTGGCCTTTACAGTGGCTGAGCCACTTAGATAACCTTGGAAATCAATATGACCAGCGTTGCAGAATTAAATGCATTTAGAAGGCCATGCACAACAGACAGATTAGCAAATCTAAGAATGTATTTTAGTTTCAAGAGAGGTCATTTCAGCTCATAGGTGTAGTGTTTTTTACATTGGATAAAAGTAAAGACTCAGAGCTAGAAAATGGTATATCATACACTACAGTTGAGGAACAATGGGAAAGTAATTCTGCTTTGAAAGTTGATAAACTTGTAACCTCACTTTTGAAAAAATACCCTTGAATGTTTTGATAAATCTACTGGAGAGCACTTCTTTGTTTTCACCCATTCAGCATTGTTCACACCCTCTTAAGCCGTAGCCCCACCCATCTCTTTAAGGATTCACATTTGAGGCCATGTACTAAACAACGAAATGTTTCAAGACTAAAGGCTGGTTTATACTACGTCAATCAACACTTGTTGCAGTGACATCATGAACATTCTATTGTCGTCCGACATCAAACTTGTCATTGTCGTTATGAAAAAGTATAAACACAAAAACTACAGGCTGCATGACATCAGCAGCCTGGTGGTCCAAAATAGCATAGCTAGTGTATTTTAACACCAACAAACCCACCCGTTTAAAATGAATTTAGTGTATGTCAAATCTAGCAAACCAGGCAACTAAAAGCAACTTTCTAAACAATGTTTTGGTTCATTTCTAGCTTGTTAGCTAGCTAGCTAGCTAATGTTAAGTTAGCTGGCTAGCCAGTTCAAATAATGACCATATCATATAGCTGACAACGTCTTCACTTTAGCTCATTTGTGTTCATTATTATAGGAACATAAACTCACAACACAGTCATTATTTACAAGGGAATAATGGCGAGCCAATTACAGAAAAAAGCAGGGTATTCTACAGAAGAATTTTAGAACTTGGACACTGTCTCATTGGCCTAATGTTATATCCTAATTTGACTTTGGTGCAGGTCATGTTCTTCACATTACTGTCTCTGGTAAACACATACTATATCAAATAAAATCTAAGTGTATTTGTCACATGAACAGGATACAGAAGGTGTAGGGAAATGGTTACTTGAATAGTGGAGTCTTTTGTTTAGACATGTAGCCAGCTAGCTAGCTAGCTAAACAATGAACCATAATCTCAACTCACAATGTTACATGAATCTGCAGGTAGCTAACCAACCAGGCAGCTAACATTGGGCTATAACTAGCAATGCAAACGGCTCTGAGATACAAATAATATTACTACACAGATCATACACGTAACGTTAGCTAGCAAGTCAGCCAGCTAACGCTAGCTAGCTAGGCTAGAATCTCTTACCCATATACATGGATGGACGCTTCTCCCTCTCTGTCACGGATGCCATGATTGCCCTTAGTTTGAAGATGTAATCCAGAGACAGGTGTTTTATACAACAGCCTTCTATGTGTTTTCTTTTCGACTCCTTCTGCATATTTGCAATCAAACGCCAGAATTGTCTCAATCTCCTTAGCTATCATACTGTAATTCCATCAGGCATTCCACTGATTTCAAAACTTTGTCCTCAAGAAAGTGCAGTTCTACTATGTGATACTACGTGATATCTTTAAAAAAAATCTGCATTAGAAAGGATTACCTACACATACTGACCAGCTCATGTTATAGACAGAAACATGCTACATGGCAGACCAATCCGAACTCATCTCTCGGCATGTCCAGCTCACCCATTATCTCAGCCAATCATGGCTAGCGGGAAGGTTCCTGTCTTTTTCCGTAGCTAAACCAACTAGGCTTGTAATTTAACAATTTTATTCATATTTACAGATGGCATACAAGTTTGTTACTAAGGCACATGAAAGTTCATATGTTCCAAAAGGCATTTCTGCTAAAAAACGTGTTTTGATCTTTGACATTTATTTACGTTCAAATGCCTCTCCTGTGAAGTAGTGACGCGCGACATATGCCTAGTTTCCTGAAACAAGTCACAATTACACATCCACTTGCTGAAGGTTATTCCATATGTGTAATTACTGATGTTATTACGCATTTTCTTCTTCCACTATGTAGCTAATGTTTTGTAATTACACGTTTGAAAGTCACCTGTGAATTACCATGTTAATAACTCAAACCAAAATCTGACCTTGTTACATGTAACTACAAGGTGCCACTCCCATCGAATCCACTTGTAATACCAGGGTTGATAAATAGGCTACGACCTGGTAAGAACAATTGTAAGAAGTCATTAACTACCAGTCATTTTCAATTTCTTTATTTCTATGTTATGACCAGGCTCAAATGCTATGCCAAATCAAGTGTAAGAACAATGTGGTTACATAGGAAATACATGTAATTATCATGTATCTACCAAGAAGCAAGCAACTTAATGAAACATGAAACCCAGCAGGGTATAACCCTTATAATCACTATCTAGTTGCAATGTAACAACCTTTGCAGACAATAGGCTAACCAGGATGAATTAGGAGACAGGAGAGCAATGGTAATAACCCTTTTAGTTACATTTTACTTACAATTTAACAATCAGCTCTGTAATTACAATGTTACAAGTGATATACATGAATTTACAATGTACTTTCCCAGGATCAAGCAACTTACTGTAAAGTGAAGTGCCATTTATATTACTTTGCAGTTCCAATGTAACAATGTTTGCAGACAACAGGCTGACCAGGAAAAATAAGGAGACAGAAGAACATTTTTCAGTTTGACTTTTCTTTAATGGATTTGACAAAGATTCACATTAACTGAGAGCGCTACTACCTTATTACCACGTAATTACATGGTAGTACCTATTTAACTACTATGTTGCTACTACAGTTATGAATGTGTAGTTGCATAGTAATAGGGGCAACTTAATGTAAAGTGTACCGCATTTTCTAAATTTGTCCTTGCACTAGGCCTCACAAGTCAAACTATAGCCACCGACACTGCCTCCGACCTAAACCTTCAAGACAACCCACCAGTCCACCGAAAACCAATGGAATTCCAATGGTCGGACCACTGTGTCGTTCGAAAGCTGAGCATGAAAAACAGCCCCAGAGGTCTTAGAAATGACTGTGTGCATTCTGTGTACACATGCAGCTTCTGTTGGTGCTCTTTTGTATGGAAGCCATGCCTCGATCACGGGCACGTGGGATTCAAACGGACTCAATTTGTTTGGGCAAGGAGACTAGCGAAGGCAATAAGCTAAAACACAGTGGTAGAAATCCCAGGCTAAAAGAAACACATAAAGGAAGGATTACTGAAGGATTACCCCTTAACAGTGTGAGATGTTTTCCGTACTGTCGGCCCCCGTTTATCAGGGGCTCCAGACAAGTTGTTACTCGTGACAAATGGAGGTTGGGATGGACCACAGGCCACATTCATGAGAAAATACTCCATGGACTCCATTGGAAAGAAAGAGAGAGAGAGAGAGCGAGAGAGAGAGACAGGGAAAGAGTGAGACAGAGAGAGAGAGAGAAAGAGAGAGAGAGAGAACTCGTGTTTACATCTTCACTGACATGCAGATAAGCCAAGTGTGCTATGCTCCACACATCTAAAATGGGACTTAGTGAAATTCTGATCACTTGTGGTGCAAAGATCCCATTTCTGGAGATTATGTGGCGATCAAGAGTTGCCAGAGTCGGTGGTGGTGAGGTTAATGTGTTCAGTGATGTATTTATTTGTTTACTTTAATACCATAAGCCCCTGGGCGAGATACAGAATGTGCCGAGTTCAAAAGAGACATAAACAACTGCAGCTCATCTCACTGGCGCCTGTGTCATCAGATCCACATCTTGACTTGGGTGAACGTGGAGCCAAAATGGAGGACCACTTTGTATGAATCAAAGACTGTGTGGTTAAAACATTCAGAGAATCAATAATTCTTTGGATGACACTTGAGTATGCAGAACTGAGTGTGCGTACTTGAGACGTCTCTCAGCAGTTTATTTGTGCTGCCTTACCCCTGCAGTGATCTTGTTATGAAGTTCATTAGCTAACAGATGGTGTACCACGAGAAACAATGACATTGTGTCATTCCAAACATTACCACAACGTTATATTCCATTTTGTGGGATTCAAGCGTTTTCCTCCTGCTGCGCTGCTTCTCCATGTGGCCCGCTCATGCGCACACGGAAAAGTATCTTGAGCTACACAGAGACGTATCGCTAGAGTCACACAAAATGGAATATAGTGTTGGGAATAAAGTTCGGAATGACACAATTGTATGTGTACAACATCTAAAGACCTGCGTCACTATACTCAGAGAATTCCCATTTCCAAAAAGCATGTATTTGGGTGTTTTTGCAGCCTTTGTTCATGTTTTATCTCTGCCTCTATAACTGCTGAACGAGCATGAGGAAGTATATAATTGGTGGGGTTTCTCAAAAATTGTCACGCCCTGACCTTAGTTATCTATGTTTTCTTTATTATTTTGGTTAGGTCAGGATGTGACGAGGGTGGGTATGCTTGTTTTTGTATTGTCTAGGGGTTTTTGTATATCTAGGGGTTTTGGCATGTCTAGGTATATGTAGGTCTATGGTGGCCTGAATTGGTTCCCAATCAGAGGCAGCTGTTTATCGTTGTCTCTGATTGGGGATCATATTTAGGTTGCCATTTTCCCTTTTGGTTTCGTGGGTTCTTGTCTATTTGTAGTTGCCTGTTCAGCACTCTTTGTATAGCTTCACGGTTCGTTTTGTTAGTTTTGTTTAGTGTCACATTCTTATAATAAAGAGAATGTACGCATACCACGCTGCGCCTTGGTCTCCTCCCTACGACGGCCGTGACAGAAGAACCCACCATAAAAGGACCAAGCAGCGTGAAAAGGAGGAGCAGCGTTTAATGGGGAAATGGACCTGGGAGGAGATACTGGATGGAGCAGGACCCTGGACGCAGGCTGGGGAATATCGCATTCCGAAGGAGGAAATTGAGGCAGCAAAAGCGGAACGGCGACATTATGAGGAGAAATACAAACAAGGCAAGCACGAGAGGCAGCCCCAATAATTATTTTGGGGGGGGCACACGAGGAGATTGGCTGAGTCAGGTTGGAGACATGAGCCAACTCCTCGTGCTTACCATGGGGAGCGTGCAACTGGTCAGGCACTGTGTTATGCAGAGATGCGCACGGTGTCTCCAGTTCGCATTCTTAGCCCGGTGCGCTCTATTCCAGCTCCTCGCAGTTGCCGGGCTAGAATGGGCATCCAGCCAGGACGGATGGTGCCGGCTCAGCGCTCCTGGTCTCCAGTATACCTCCTTGGACCAGGATATCCTGCGCCGGCTCTGCGTCCTGTGTTAGCGCCCCGCATTTGCCGGGCTCAAGTGAGCATCCAGCCAGGACGCATTGTGCCAGCTCTACGCTGCAGATCTCCAGTGCGCCTCCACAGTCCAGTACGTCCTGTGCCTCCTCTCCGCACTCGCCCTGAGGTGCGTGTCCCTAGCCCGGTACCACCAGTGCCGGCACCACGCACCAGGCCTACAGTGCGCCTCCAGAGTCCAGTACGTCCTGTTCCTCCTCCCCGCACTCGCCCTGAAGTGCGTGTCCTCAGCCCGGTACCAACAGTTCCGGCACCACGCATCAGGCCTCCAGTGCGCTTCCACAGCCCAGTACGTCCTGTGCCTCTTCCCTGCTCTCGCCCTGAGGTGCGTGTCCTCAGCCCGGTACCACCAGTTCCGGCACCACGTATCAGGCTTCCAGTGCGCTTCCATAGTCCAGAGCTTCCGGCGACAGTACCCAGTCCAGAGCTTCCGGCGACAGTACCCAGTCCAGAGCTTCCGGCGACAGTACCCAGTCCGGAGCTTCCGGCGACGTTTCACAGTCCGGAACCTCCGGCGACGTTTCACAGTCCGGAACCTCCAACGACGGGCCACAGTCCGGAACCTCCAACGACGGTCCCCAGTCCGGGGTCTCCAGCGACGGTCTCCAGCGAGGGTCTCCGGTCCAGAGCCTCCGGCAATGATCCACGGTCCGGATCTACAAAGGCGGAGGGATCAGTGTAAAGATGGGGGGCGGCGTCCAGAACCAGAGCCGCCACCGAGGGTAGATGCCCACCCGGACCCTCCCCTATAAGTTCAGGTTTGCGGTCGGGAGTCCTTTGGGGGGGGGGGGGGTACTGTCACGCCCTGACCTTAGTTATCTATGTTTTCTTTATTATTTTGGTTAGGTCAGGGTGTGACGAGGGTGGGTATGCTTGTTTTTGTATTGTCTAGGGGTTTTTGTATATCTAGGGGTTTTGGCATGTCTAGGTATATGTAGGTCTATGGTGGCCTGAATTGGTTCCCAATCAGAGGCAGCTGTTTATCGTTGTCTCTGATTGGGGATCATATTTAGGTTGCCATTTTCCCTTTTGGTTTTGTGGGTTCTTGTCTATATGTAGTTGGCTGTTCAGCACTCTTTGTATAGCTTCACGGTTCGTTTTGTTGTTTTGTTTAGTATCACATTCTTATAATAAAGAGAATGTACGCATACCATGCTGCGCCTTGGTCTCCTCCCTACGATGGCCGTGACAAAAACAAGTGAGATCGCAAAACAATTGTCTGGACTCTTCTATAACATGCCACTGACATCAAAATAGAGATTTGGTACAAATAAAGGTAACTTCTCCTTTAATATGCTTGTACTTAATGCTACTGTAATAATGTACCCACGCAAACCAAAGCCTGACATGTGATTTGAAAAGCTCATGACAGAAGCAGAAATACAACTGGCTGGCATATTGCTGTGTTCATCAAATGTCCTGACAGGGCCCGTAAACAACACCCAGCTGGGCTAAATTAGGTCCCCAGAAATCTTGGGACTCTCCCAAGAAATATATAAATTGTGCAGCACAGCTTTGCTCTCGTAATTACGGCACTACAGTCAAAATGACAGCCATCATTCAACATTGTCTCTGGCTAAATACATGTCACGTCACCAAAAAGCCTGTCCTGAGTTGAACTGAGCTGAATATTTCTGCATTGTACGTTGAGCCAGCATCAGTGGGCATACATCCAAAAGAAAAGCTGCCGGACCTTCAAAGTTAAGAGGTTAGCTGTTATTCTGAAAATGTACAGGGTCTCTAATAAATTCCACAACTTTTCTGCTTAAAACAGCATTGTTCACTTGCCACATCCATTTTTGGACTTTTAAATTAATGATATACTGTATAGCCATTTATCAGCTGTTTACCGAAACAAGTGCTGGGGCAGCCAGTTTGTTGTTTTTTTGAATCGCAGGAATGAGGAACCAGTCTAGCTCTTTCACACTCACCCCCTCCACACACACATTCACTCCCCACTATAAAAAGCACCTGTTCAACTCCACTATTTATGTGGATACGTACGTTCACAATTACAATACTCCTTTGCCACTGTAAGTTCCCCCGTAGTAGTTTCAACACCACAGAGAAGACCTACAGCTCAGTATTAGGGAGAAAGAACAGTCTCACATTGCCTTCTTATTCCTCTGGATATTTTTTTTTTTAAATGAGGACATAAATAGGGATTTTCCAGGGTTAAAGTAGATTTAGGTTGCTATGGTGAAAACGTATGGTGCACATCAAAATAAGGGCAGGGCTAAACTGCAGTGTTGGGAACTCTAGAAGGCAAAGCAACACCAGGGCGTAATGAAAAGCAGTGGGCTACAAGTGGTGAGGTCACTGGCTCGCTCACATCTCCATGGTGACCTTCTCATCTGAATAATCGGACTATACCCTGATGTAACATACAAACGTATAACCAATGTCCATTTTTGGTTGATATTTAATTGAGTTGAAACATTGGTTTACTGTATTTTTTCCTGGTGACTATCTATCTGAAGGAGCTCTTATTCTCCTTTTCAGGTTGGTTGAAAGGTGACGGCTACTTTCACAAAGTCTACCAGAATGTGTATGATACCTTAGAAGTCTAAACCAATAGTAATTGAGGAGTAAATCAAATCAAATGTTATTCGTCACGTGCTTGGTAAACAACAGGTGTAGACTAACAGCGACATGCTTACTTACAGGCCCTTCCCAACAATGCAGAGAGAAAAATAGAAAAATAATAGAAAAAATAAAAACAGGTAGAATAAATACACAATGAGTAACGATAACTTGACTATATACTGTACATACTATTGTTAGAAAAGACATGTCTGAGATTGCATAAAGGCTGAATACCTACCAAGGACCAGATGTTGCTTTGGAAAGGAATTCAACATGCCACAGAGATCACTCACATGACATATAAGTGACATGATGAATAGATTTTTGGTAGGCATTCTTTCCAAACGGGTAACAATAAAGAAGATGGATAATTTCTGATTAGTCAAGAACAATTGTAACAGAGCCATTGTGTGTGAAAGTAACTGTCAGAGACGTGTGTATAGGTGGCAGGGAAGTCAGGTGCAGGAGAGTCAAACGGAGTGTAAAATGGAGTCTTTTAATAAATGTCCAAGAAACATGCTCCATAACACTCATAAGAAAATGAATAATAAACAAATATGGGTACGAAGACCCGTCGCGCACCTATACAAAATAAACACTACACTGACAACAAACAATCTCTGACAAAGACATGAGGGGAAACAGAGGGTTAAATACACAACAGGTAATGGATGGGATTGAAAACATGTGTGTGGGAAGACAAGATAAAACCAATGGAAAATGAAAAATGGATCGATGATGGCTAGAAGACCGGTGACGTCGACCGCCGAGCACCGCCCGAACAAGGAGAGGCAACGACTTCGGCAGAAGTCGTGACAGTAACTTATTTCCCCAGTTTCCACTGTCCGCCTCCAAACCAATTAGAATGAAGAAGAAGAAACAAGACATTGACCTTTCCACCTGGGAGTGCCAGGGTCTGTGGTTATGTTGTGCAATATCTCCCCTTTATTGTTCCAACCAATCTGTCAGTAAAAGGTGTACTTGCTGATGATTCCCATGACATGTATCTACAGTATCCATTCAAATCCACAACATCAAAGAAGCAAAACAGAAGAAAAAAAATGTTATGCCAAAACTGTTGCAACTGATATGATTTTAACCAGATGGAACATTACGATTTTATAAAGAGGGATCAGACAGCCCATGTGCACAATTACATCACTGAGCATGCAAAGGCCTATACAAACAGGAAGCATTTTCACTCAACAGACGTTACTGTATTCTTATACAAGTTTGAACTGGTCATCACTGCTATGGACCTTTCCACTCCTTAGTTCAGAGACGATAACATGTAAGAAGACACACACCATTAACGTATAATAAGTTGACTTCTAAGTAGTCATCTCACATGTCTCTGACACTTCCTATGCCTTTCATTTAGCTCTGAAATAAACATGATTTGTTCATGGACCTTAGAAAGACGTTTTTTGCATTCCAAATGGCACCCTGTTCTCTACACAGTAAAGTGCACTACTTTTGACCAGATTCCTTTCGCATAAAAAAGTAGTGCACTACATATGGAATAGGGTGCCATTTGGGATGCAGAACATTTGAGGATGGTCTTGATATAGATTAGTGTATTCTGCTCAAATAAACTGGCAGTTATAGGAGTTGCTACCTTTGGCTACAAAAGTTGAGGATAACTACAATCATGTGAGTACTGCCATTTGATGTGGCCATGCTGAAGACGTGAACAATGAGAGTTTCACTTGCCTGCAAAACTTTGCCCAATTTCAACGGTTGCTTGCCTTCACATAACAAAGACCGCCTTTTGTTATCGTAAGGGGATGGAACCAATGGATGGCAGGAATCTACCAGCTGATTATTTCAACTGCCCTCTGTGATGCTTCGCTGTAGCATGTCCTCGTTTAAAAAAAAAATAAGCTCTCCACTCACAGACACACACTAACAGACACACATCTTTTTCAATAATGAGTACACACAAGGTATCTCAAACTGACTCTGGTTGATGGCTTTGTAAAACATACAGAGCGAGAGAGAGGGGGAGGGAGAGAGAGATGTTTCAGCCCTATAAAGGCCTGTTGATGTGCTCGGTTATTATCGGTGAATCACAGCAGAGGTAGACAGTGTGGGTTTAATCTTAATTTGCTGTGTTTGCTTAACGAGTTTACAGTAGAGTGATTTCTCTCCCCTCCTCCGCATTCACTGGGCCACTCAGAGGGAATCTCTGTTTGGGAGAGGATAGTTTTACAGACAGTCAGCCAGGCAGAATGGAAGCAATTTGCTAGGATGAAAGTAATGAGATCTTCAATGCTGTTTTCAATCTCGGAGTGATTTCAACAATGTATGTGCCTGTGGGGGCTTAATGAAGTAGGCTGAGGGATGTGCAGTGAACTGTCTCTGCCCACTGGTTCACCCCGTTCTCTCTGTCTCTATGTCCACTGAATCACACTGAACACATATGGTGTTCTGCAGACCTGGGTCCAAATAGTATTTTAAATCTTTCATATACTTTAGTTGTGCTCGATTGGTGCGATTGTCCCAAAAGTGCAACACTACCTATCTGGTGCTCCAGGTAGGCTCAGTCAAACACTCAAAGTATCTGAAGGAATATACTATTTGAAACCGAGTTCTGTGGTATAATGGTGCAATGATAACGCTGCATTTGATCACTGTATGCAAAAACTAAGTATCACTTCTGATTTCTGTGTAAAGGAATAAAAGTGATTTTTACAACACTGAATCTTTTTTTTTACGGTATAAGGTTATGATCATACACTATGCACATAATAGTAATAGTACATAATAGTACATATTTTCTCCACTTAAAACCACAATGTCGACATATTTAAGACGACGTTCACAGTGTAGTGAACCTCCTCTTAAATATGTCAACATTGTGGTTTTAAGTGGAGAAAATATGTGGTCAATCATATTCCCAAGGGGCAGTAAAACAGTTTTGTAATGGGTGTTCTCATGCTATTCATATGTTTGTTTTCAAAGTGACGACGTTGGATAAAAGACTTTGAGTTCAAAATATATGAAACACTATACAGTCATACTGGCGACCTGATCTTATGTTTGACAAGGTATTGGATTTCACATGATGAGAGAACGATGATGTAATGTAACAGCGGACTTCGAATCCAGCCAAAACACCCCATCCACCATTGCCAGTCTTTAAAGTATACACGTGCCACACACTGTACTATTCTTTGATTTACTGAGGGTTTGAAAAGAACGGCTCCAAAGAAAGATCATAACAAAATTATGACTATTGAGATATATTATTTTCCAAGTTATAGATGCTTAGGGGATGATTATGTCTATGCTGTTTAATGACATACGTAGTAGTCCTTTTGATCTCAATTGAATTGAATTGGTTGTAGCTTTCAAATCACAACATTTCTGACGTTGATGTTGCAACACTGCTCACTGGCAAATATTGACTTTTTGGTTTGAAATACCAACATTTCTATATCGACTTTGTCAAAGCATTTTGTCAAAACGTACCTCCTCTTTAGGAACATCAAACATGTAAAACCTTGTGAAAAACCTGGTTCAATGGAAACAATCAAAGGAGTTCCTTTCATATAGCCTTTCCTTTGTTTGCGGGTCCTTAACTCTTGGTAACCTGCAGATTTAGATTAGCTGCATGTTCTCTCTCTCTCTCTCTCTGGACAGTAGATCCAGATGGAGAGAGAACATCTGGTCTCTCCTACACACTTTGCTACAAATTGCTGATCAAGACCCAAAACAGCAATGGGTGTGTTACGTCTGAGCATATCCTTATTCCGCTCAAGCCTATAGGTTTAAACAGAATGGCCATTTTTCATTTAGTGTTTTCTACAAATAATGTGAAATGAAGGTTTGCTGTCACCTGTTTTATTAGAAGGTAGAGAAAGCAAGTGATAGATAAGCTAAAACTATGGCCCGTGGCTAAATATCTGGGAGTGAGTTGTGTGCAGTATATCCCTGTCTTTCAACAGGTACTTAATACAAAATACCACAAGCGGTGCCAAGTTCCTCTCCAGAAGATATACTGTCCCTTCTCAGGTGTAGGGAACCTCTCATCAGTCGGTCAATAGTAAATGAGCTCAAGCTTCCTTTGCATGTCTTAAAGTGGTTATTCTCTTGCTTCCTGGTGCTAACATAATGCTGCGGCTGACATGGTTGTCAATATGCTCTACAAATGTTTATGTGGCAGGCTGGACCACAGTGGGCCTGGTGAGGGTGGTAATTCTAGTTTATTCAATCCCCAAGGTACTAAAACAGCAGAGAGGTTTAATCGCTACATAAACATGGAGGAGTTTGAATTAGATGTGTATGTGGTGTCATGGCAGTGGTTCGGATTACCCACTCCCTCATCATTCCAAATGGATTCTGTAATATATCACTGTCAGTTTAATCCATTGTATTTAAATCAGAGACAAAACACTTCATACAAGATAGTATTTGGCTTGAGCCTGCCTGGGGTGCAGATGGGGGTGGGGTCTGCACTTTTGGGACTATTCCATTGGTTCCATTGCACCAGACAAGCTCAGTCAAGCACGGCAAACATACTTCTATGATTTGAAATACTATTTGAAGTCAGGTCTGGCAGTCGGTTCCTTTTCACTGTCACTATGAGGATGTACACAGGGAGGACATAAGTTGAGCTACTCAGGATTCAGTTGCCTTAGTGTGTTGTCAGCAATAACGTCCAGAGTCAGGTTGTCTTGATTCCACTCAAGCCTTTTAGACTTCTAATGCTAACATGATGGATTCCCATCTTCCGTTATTTTCACTGCCTGCAAGAATTTGATAGTCTCTCATGTGGACGCTGGAAAGGGACTCCCGGAAACCAACACCTCATTCCAAACACATTACATTTTCAGCTGACAGGGGCCATTATTGCATTATGATGATGATAGATTCCAAGATGGCATAGCAGTCAGACGTCCTTTGTCCTCGTTTTGTCGTGTCCCGTGTATATATATATTTACATATTTTCTTCGCATATCTTTTTATATATTTTTTTCTAAAAACTCAACTTCAAAACACTCTCCTGCAACCCGCCTCACCAATTTAAAAAAAAAAGTATTTTTCACCTCAAATCTGAAATCCACAACAGAAGCTAGCCAGAAGTTAGCCAGAATTAACGTTATTATTCAGCTAACCACGGTTGGCGGTCATCAGCATTAGCTCGAAAAGCTATTGCCAGGTTTGTACAACGCGACTCAGACCAGAGCATACCGGACCTATTTTCTCTCCATATCCCCGGATTTCTACCGCAAGCTCTGGACATTTACACCTGGATCTTGCAGCTAGCTAGCTGCTATCCGAGTGACTATTGGCTAACGTCGGTCCTGGACAAAACATCAATTATTCCGGAGCTAGCCAGCTGAAGAGTTCCATCAGCTACTCCTGGGCTACAATCACCTATCCGGACCCGTTTTACTGCCGATGCGGAGCCCCACCGGGCCTTCACGACTGGACTACCGACGTTATCTGCCAGAGAGAGGTATCCAACTGGCCCCTTCGTCGCGACGTAACCTGAACGCCCATCTGCGGCCCGCTAATCGTTAGCTGTCTTATCGGCTGCTATCTGAATAGGTCTATCGGACAATTTTCTTGGGCCACTATAACTATAACTATTTTGCCAATTGGATTGATCCCCTCTACCACACGGAACCCCACTAATCTACCGACGGAAAAGCACGAGGTGGCTAAAAACAAACCTCCATCTTCTGCCAGCTTGCTACCCATGGCCCGGCTAGCTGTCTGAATCGCCGTGACCCCAACCAACCTCACTACTCACTGGACCCTTATGATCACTCGGCTAAGCATGCCTTCTCCTTAATGTGAATATGCCTTGTCCATTGCTGTTCTGGTTAGTGTTTATTGGCTTATTTCACTGTAGAGCCTCTAGCCCTGCTCATTATACCTTATCCAACCTTTCAGTTCCACCACCCACACATGCGATGACATCACCTGGATTCAATTAGGTTTCTAGAGACAATATCTCTCTCATCATCACTCAATGCCTAGGTTTACCTCCACTGTATTCACATCCTACCATACCTTTGTCTGTACATTATACCTTGAAGCTATTTTATCGCCCCCAGAAACCTGCTCCTTTTACGCTCTGTTCCGGACGTCCTAGACGACCAATTCTCATAGCTTTTAGCTGTACCCTTATCCTACTCCTCCTCTGTTCCTCTGGTGATGTAGAGGTGAATCCAGGCCCTGCAGTGCCTAGCTCCACTCCTATTCCCCAGGCGCTCTCTTTTGATGACTTCTGTAACCGTAATAGCCTTGGTTTCATGTATGTTAACATTAGAAGCCTCCTCCCTAAGTTTGTTTTATTCACTGCTTTAGCACACTCTGCTAACCAGTATGTCCTAGCCGTGTCTGAATCCTGGCTTAGGACGACCACCAAAAACTCTGAAATCTCCATCCCTAACTACAACATTTTCAGACAAGATAGAACGGCCAAAGGGGGCGGTGTTGCAATCTACCGCAGAGATCTGTCCTACTATCCAGGTCTGTACCCAAACAATTTGAACTTCTACTTTTAAAAATCCACCTCTCTAAAAACAAGTCTCTCACCGTTGCCGCCTGCTATAGACCACCCTCTGCCCCCAGCTGTGCTCTGGACACCATATGTGAACTGATTGCCCCCCATCTATCTTCAGAGCTCGTGCTGCTAGGTGACCTAAACTGGGACATGCTAACACCCCAGCCATCCTACAATCTAAGCTTGATGCCCTCAATCTCACACAAATAATCAATGAACCTACCAGGTACCACCCCAAAGCCATAAACACGGGCACCCTCATAGATATCATCCTAACCAACTTGCCCTCTAAATACACCTCTGCTGTTTTCAACCAAGATCTCAGCGATCACTGCCTCATTGCCTGCATCCGTAATGGGTCAGCGGTCAAATGACCTCCACTCATCACTGTCAAACGCTCACTGAAACACTTCAGCGAGCAGGCCTTTCTAATCGACCTGGCCCGGGTATCCTGGAAGGATATTGACCTCATCCCGTCAGTAGAGGATGCCTGGTTATTTTTTTAAATGCCTTCCTCACCATCTTATATAAGCATGCCCCATTCAAGAAATTTAGAACCAGGAACAGATATAGCCCTTGGTTCTCTCCAGACCTGACTGCCCTTAACCGACACAAAAACATCCTGTGGCGTTCTGCATTTGCATCGAACAGCCCCCGTGATATGCAACTTTTCAGGGAAGTTAGAAACCAATATACACAGGCAGTTAGAAAAGCCAAGGCTAGCTTTTTCAAGCAGAAATTTGCCTCCTGCAACACAAACTCAAAAAGGTTCTGGGACACTGTAAAGTCCATGGAGAATAAGAGCACCTCCTCCCAGCTGCCCACTGCACTGAGGATAGGAAACTCTGTCACCACCGATAAATCCACTATAATTGAAAATTTCAATAAGCATTTTTCTACGGCTGGCCATGCTTTCCACCTGGCTACCCCTACCCCGGTCAACAGCACTGCACCCCCCACAGCAACTCGCCCAAGCCTTCCCCATTTCTCCTTCTCCCAAATCCAGTCAGCTGATGTTCTGAATGAGCTGCAAAATCTGGACCCCTACAAATCAACTGGGCTAGACAATCTGGACCCTTTCTTTCTAAAATTATCTGCCGAAATTGTTACAACCCCTATTACTAGCCTGTTCAACCTCTCTTTTGTGTCGTCTGAGATTCCCAAAGATTGGAAAGCAGCTGCGGTCATCCCCCTCTTCAAAGGGGGTGGACACTCTTGACCCAAACTGCTACAGACCAATATCTATCCTACCCTGCCTTTAAGACCTTTAAGGTCTTCGAAAGCCAACTCAACAAACAGATTACCAACAATTTCGAATCCCACCGCACCTTCTCCGCTATGCAATCTGGTTTCAGAGCTGGTCATGGGTGCACCTCAGCCACGCTCAAGGTCCTAAACGATATCTTAACCGCCATCGATAAGAAACAATACTGTGCAGCCGTATTCATTGACCTGGCCAAGGCTTTCGACTCTGTCAATCACCACATCCTCATCGGCAGACTCGATAGCCTTGGCTTCTCAAATGATTGCCTCGCCTGGTTCACCAACTACTTCTCTGATAGAGTTCAGTGTGTCAAATCGGAGGCCCTGTTGTCCGGGCCTCTGGCAGTCTCTATGGGGGTGCCACAGGGTTCAATTCTTGGGCCGACTCTCTTCTCTGTATACATCAATGATGTCGCTCTTGCTGCTGGTGAGTCTCTGATCCACCTCTACGCAGACGACACCATTCTGTATACTTCTGGCCCTTCTTTGGACACTGTGTTAACAACCCTCTAGACGAGCTTCAATGCCATACAACTCACCTTCCGTGGCCTCCAACTGCTCTTAAATACAAGTAAAACTTAATGCACGCTCTTCAACCGATTGCTGCCTGCACCTGCCCGCCCATCCAGCATCACTACTCTGGACGGTTCTGACTTAGAATATGTGGACAACTACAAATACCTAGGTGTCTGGTTAGACTGTAAACTCTCCTTCCAGACTCACAGCAAACATCTCCAATCCAAAGTTAAATCTAGAATTGGCTTCCTTTTTCGCAACAAAGCATCCTTCACTCATGCTGCCAAACATACCCTCGTAAAACTGACCATCCTACCGATCCTCGACTTCGGCGATGTCATTTACAAAATAACCTCCAATACCTACTCAATAAATTGGATGCAGTCTATCACAGTGCCATCTGTTTTGTCACCAAAGCCCCATATACTACCCACCACTGCGACCTGTACTCTCTCGTTGGCTGGCCCTCGCTTCATACTCGTCGCCAAACCCACTGGCTCCAGGTCGTCTACAAGACCCTGCTAGGTAAAGTCCCCCCTTATCTCAGCTCGCTGGTCACCATAGCAGCACCCCCCTGTAGCACGTGCTCCAGCAGGTATATATCTCTGGTCACCCCCAAAGCCAATTCCTCTTTTGGCCGCCTCTCCTTCCAGTTCTCTGCTGCCAATGACTGGAACGAACTACAAAAATCTCTGAAACTGGAAACACTTATCTATTTCTACATTGCACATTTTTCCACTGCAAATCTACCATTCCAGTGTTTTACTTGCTATATTGTATTTACCTCGCCACCATAGCCTTTTTTTGCCTTTACCTCCCTTATCTCACCTCATTTGCTCACATTGTATATAGACTTATTTTTCTACTGTATTATTGACTGTATGTTTGTTTTACTCCATGTGTAACTCTGTGTTGTTGTATGTGTCGAACTGCTTTGCTTTATCTTGGCCAGGTCGCAATTGTAAATGAGAACTTGTTCTCAACTTGCCTACCTGGTTAAATAAAGGTGAAAGTAAAAATTAAAAATAAAGACGAATATCATCCAGAGAATCGCTTCCAAATAAATCACTCATATAGTAGAGTTAATAAGGATAAATAATGAATAGGAAAAAACAAGTAATACATTTTGTTTTTCACATTGGGAAAAAGTTAAATGAATAAATGATCTAAAAAAACATGCCAGTAAACTGATTCTATTTGCTCATATGTATGTTTTTTTAGTTAACTAGGCAAGTCAGTTGAGAACAAATTCTCATTTACAATGACAGCCTCCCAGAGAACAGTGGGTTAACTGCCTTGTTCAGGGGCAGAACGACATATCTTTACCATGTCAACTTGGGGAGTCGATCCAGCAACATTTCGGTCACTGGCCCAATGCTCTAACCACTAGGCTACCTGCCACCCCATGTAATTTGACCACACAGTGATTTCATAGACCTGACCTTGAGGCTCCACTAGTCAACTAGCTTTACAAAAACAAGAACTGCAGCCAACTGTTAACCTCTGACACATGATATTATTTGGGGAATACTACAATGTGAATGCAAACACATTTGTAGTGCATAACCTGCTATGGCAGGCCTACAGAGTTTCCACACTACACTGTACAGAACAGATCTGAAAAGCGTGCATGACAGCAGGGGTTAGTCTGACAAGGATACGTGTGGCTCGCCTTACCCATTCTTCTTTACAGGCATATGCTACAGTCGACTTCATCATCATCATCATCATCACCTTTTGGGGGGAAGGTACAATTCTACAATTACAAAAATACAAACAAAGCCTAGAGGATAACACATCATCATAATAATAATCCTAATTTTCAGTCTCATCCTCATCATGCAAATAAGAGTCTGTTCTTAATGTATTTACCTGTAAAAACATGGTAAATAAATATAGATCATCAGGAGTGATTATGATACCAAACTACATGGTGTTATCTACTGAGTTGGAGACTGAAAACAATCCAAATATCCTAATCCAGTTACCAGGCAATGCAAAAGCAACAGGCCCCTAGCTCTGCCTGCAGTCCTTCACCTTGCATTGCTTCAACAAGGCCAGATGCTTCCTGGAACGTCAGCAGATTAAAGCAGCTGGAGAGACAGGCTGTCAGTCCTCATCAGTGAGGAGCCCCACAAACCACAGAGTTTTTCTGCGTGTGAACACAGGTCAGACCTTCCTCTAGCACTCAGGGCCAGCCAGGGGACTGCAGTTAGACCCGGGAGAGGCTCAGGCCGTCCCCTAGCACTCAGGGCCAGACAGGGGACTGCAGCTAGACCAGGGAGAGGCTCAGACATGAAAACTCTCTCATGGAGATGGGAAGTAAGAGATGTTGTGTCCGGGACAGTTAGCGGAGATGTTTTGTACTGCCATTGCCAACATCAGACTGCGCCAAACGTCCAATGTATAGTGTAGCTGTAAGGGTGTAGAATGGGTTTTGTCAAACAGAGGGGAGGAAAAATGACAATAGATATTGAGTGTTCAGGATAAAGTGAACAGTGGAGAAAGCCAACCCATTCTCACTTGGAATCTGCCTGATAAGAATGAAGTCATGCTAAGTCAAATAATCAGATAATAATAAATAAGGCAGACAAGTTGAACATCAGTCCACAATTGAGTTGAATAATATGTTGAAAGGTTTGATGCATAAATGAGCTTGCCAAAGCATACAGTAATATAGTGTAAGAGGATAGCTTATTACATATGGGCTACCCCTGGGCTGACATGAATCACAATGTCTTAGTTTATATTAAAACTCATCGAACCAGATAAAGCAAGCCAAAGACATCCCTACAAAGAGCCAACAGTTTTATTGGAGGACTAGGAATACGTTACTTCTATGTATTAGAGTATAACAACCCCCCCCCCCCCCCCCCCCCACACACACACACACAAAAAGGAAATCTTAGGTTTAGTGTGTTTGTGTGTGTGTCCCGGTTCCCAAGCGCTCCAAGGTAACCTGCCTAAATGTCTACCGCCCTGTAACACTCACATCTGTAATTATGAAGTGCTTTAAAAGGCTGGTCATGACACACATCAACACCATCATCCCAAAAAACCTAGACCCACTCCATTCACATACCACCTCAGAGACTAAGCAGAGTGGTGCCAGGACAACAACCGCTCCCTCAACATCAGTAAGACCAAGGAGCTCATCATGGGCTATAGGAGAGCACGCCCCCATCCAAATCAACGGAGCTGCTGTGAGGCAGGTCGAGAGCTTTAAGTTCCTTGGTGTCCACATCACTAAGGACTTGACATGGTCCAGACACACCAGCACAGTCATGAAGAGGGCACGACAGTGCCTCTTCCCCCTCAGGAGGCTGAACAGATTTGGCATGGGCCCTCGGATCCTCAAAAAGTTCTACAGCTGCACCATCGAGAGCATCTTGACTGGCTGCATCACCGCTTGGTATGGCAAATGCACCGCCCTTGACCACAACGCGTACAGAGGGTGGTGCGGACAGCCCAGTACATCACTGGGGCCGAGCTCCCTGCCATCCAGGAAAATTATATCAGGCGGAGCTCCCCTGAAACATGAATATTTGAGCCTTATATATAAACATGTCTAGTTAGATACTATGCTTTGAAGAAGCCTACCTTATCCATTTCATCCCTGATTCATTGAATGAGGGAATCATTTTATAAAGACAAAAATACTTGGTTGTAATGTTGAAATATTTTATATCAAGGGGAGCAACCATCCTCCAGGACAGCTACTGGGTGTGCAGGCTTTTGTTCAAGCCCTGGTCAAACCACCTTGTAGCCTAAACATCAGCTACTCAACAGGACCATTCCCTTGGCAGCAAGAGCCTCTCGGTGGATCCTGCCGTGTACCCAAGTGGCGTCGGGAGCTACTGCTTGCACACTCGTTACCACTCCACTATGTCTCCCTGTCATGGCTTTTGCGCCATCAGTACAGATACCAACACATCTTGACCACCAAAGTCCATTTGATGTCACAAAGCTGTCCAGTACTTGAAAAATATCCTCTCATGTTGTCCTGGTTTCCAGTGGTTTGCAGAAGAGGATGTCTTCCTTAATTGATCTCCCATGAACGCAATGGACATTTACCAGAAGCTGTGCCAGGCACGCCACGTCTGTTGACTCATCCAGCTGTAACGCATATAAATCACTGGCTTGTATGCAAAGCAGTAATTGTTTCAAAACATCTCCTGCCATGTCACTGATGTGTCGTGAAACAGTGTTGTTTGATGAAGGCATTGTCTGTATAGTATCAGCCATATCCGTGGCATCAGGAAGAATTAAGTCCTCCACAATAGTATGGGGCTTCCCTGTCCTAGCCACTCGGTAGGTCACCATATAAGACTCTTCTAGCCCCTTCTTATTAATGGTATCTGTTGCTTTTATACATTTCTTACTACTCAAAGGTTGCCTTTATTCTCGCTCCAAAAACTCCTGTGGCTTATTTTTCAAATTGTCATGTTTCGTTTCTAAATGTCTACGCAAGAGTGAAGGTTTCCCGCGAGAGAGTAATGGTTAACGTGATTAATTATTTGACTAGGCTACCTGTATTTGACATTGTGTTGTTATTTCACTGAACACTAGATGGTTCAATTTTATTTTTGACAGTGAAACGAGGCTACTCAGGCGAGAAAAAAACCTCACCCAAACGTAAAGCCCCATTGGAAAATATGTACTGTTTGAAAATGTGACGATGTTTTAAATATTTATTTTATTAAACAATTAAAAATATATATATATTCAATTTGAATCACATTTTTATTTGGCTTACCCCCGACGGCATTGCGCGTACCCTTGGGGTACACCTGTATTCACAGTTTGGGAATACCTGCTGAGAGAAGTCATCGAAAATGTGTATGAACCCTTAACAGTAAACAATCAGAGGTCTCTACAGCATAATGTAATTCGTGAATTTCGGTGAACAAAATCTAAATGCATTTATTTTATCCCAAGTCAAGCACTGATTATCTATCCTGATGCCTAATCACTTTTACCCTGCCTTCATGTACTAGTCTACCCACAAAGACCTCGTAACTCTGCACATTGATCTGATCACATACACATATTCAGAAATGTTATTTTGTCCACCCTGGTTTTATCATTGCACTGTGATACAAAACGCGGCTTGGGTGTGCTTTAGGACCATGCGGACACCTCAGAGTGGTTGGGTAGGCTGCTTTCCGGTTTCAGCCGGCTGGATTTAGGACCGCACAGACTTCACAGAGAGTGCAGACAGACTGTGTGAAGGCAAAGCTTCTGATAGGCTGGCGTATAGTACCAGCAGAGGCAGCTGCTGTCTGTGTTACACTTATTCTCTGAGTTGTAAAAGCAAGCAGAGCAAAAATGTATATTCTTTAGTTGACTGATCTAGCTGGCAAGGTAACTGCTGTTTGACAGAAAAACAAATATTTACTCCCAGTGCTGAGCTAGTAGTGTAACTGACATGTTACGTTAGCTAATGTTTCATCCCTTCTCGACTAAAGTGAATGAACCAACGTAAACTCACCCCATTCCGTACAAATGTGCGCAACCGCGACATTCAAACAAGGCTACAAAGAAAACTAATGGGACTGTAGCGACTGTGTTGACTTCAAAATCTGGGGTGTGAACTACGTTTCTATTCAAGCGTTGATCGACATGGTAATGGCTCTATAGTATTGGAGAAAAGTTGAAAAAAACTGACCCTCCGTTACATCGTGACGTGTCATGCCGTAATGTACACGCATAAAGCAACTATTTCTGTCTTCCAATCTCTCTCCACCAGGTGAAGCACTTCTCTCATCTTTAAAAACAAGAAATGGACAGTGACGGGGGTAAGGGGGAGATACCTAGTCATTTTTTGCGTCATCACTGTAAGCGATCATGACTCTCAAAGCCGCTGTTTACTTCTGAAGATCACTTTAGCACCGCCCTAAAAACCCAATAAAAATTTGACACAAACCTTCAATTAGGTATGTAATGACACATTATATAAACTCTTTATAGTGTTTTATTTACATTTTAGAGGCGATAAGGGGATAAGTTGGACAGATCGAGTGAAAAAAAGCAGTTTTCCCACACATCTCCTCTCCTTCTTACTATCACGCATTAGTTTCGCTTCCCCACCCACCATTTTTTAAAAGACCCGACGTAGCTCATTGCCTTCTTGAATTATGCAGAAACGGGCAGCGTGGAGGTCCTGTCATTAATTTTGTTGGAATGGGGAGAAATTGTGCTTTACAATGGTATTGACATTACAGTTGATCTGGAGGTATTACATTTTTGGGGCGCTAAAATAAGGTCAATTGTACGGACCAAGGCGATGTACAAAAGTGAGTGAGTTTACGTTACTAGCAGCTAGTTAGCTAACAAGTAGCTACCACAGTCACTTCAGCTCTAGCTAGCTTCTAGCTATCTGTCAGGTAGCAGTATCTAACAGCTGTTGTGTGTATGGAAATGTTTTGTAGCCTTCGTTTTGTCCCGTTTCAACAGAAGTCAATTTGATGATGTACCATTGTATCATTAGCTAGCAGAGCTAGCCAAAAGTTTGCTAACGTTAGCTAGCTAGCTCACTAACTTTAGCAATTGTTTTGCCTCAATCACACTAGACCTGAATCAAACAATGAAACCAGCGGCCAAACATCTGAAGATTGGTATTTCAACATTTTATCAGCACAATTGTCACGTGTGCTCCCTCTCTGGCCTCTAGGTCACCAGGCTGCTCATTATGGCGCACACCTGTCACCATCGTTACGCGCACCTGCGCGTCATCAGACTCACCTGGACTCCATCACTTCCCTGATTACCTTCCCTATATATGCCACTCCCTTTGGTTCCTTCCGAAGGCGTTATTGTTTCTGTTTCAGTTTCATGTCTGCGTTGTTCGTGTTTCTTTTGTATTATGGTGTGTTTATTCATCAAAACACTCACTCCCTGAACTTGCTTCCTGACTCTCAGCACACATCGTTACAACAATGTGAGTTTTTATTAGTCAGTATAGCAATGTAACGTTACTGATCTGTCGGTTTCCCTAGCTAATTCCCTACTTTTCACACTGACACGGTATAAACAGCTCTACAGGCTTCACTGGCATGGTACACCGTCAGTACACAACACTATGCCCATCATGTTTTAGCAGGATCAGATGGTGACAGCAGGGTCAGACAGCCAGTGAAGACCAGTCTACAGAGCTCAGTTGAAATTTGCAGTATATTATAACAATCAGTGAATGGATACAAAGTTCCATCTTGAGTTGATGGGTAGGATACAGTCTGAGATCTGGGAATAATGGTCATATCAATTGTTGAATCATTCATGGATAATATAATGTATACATGTACAATGTAAATCTTTGTCATGCCTCATCTGAAAAGGATCAGATGGTGACAGGGGTCTCATCAGGGTCAGGCAGCCAGGGAAGACCAGTCTGTGACAGAGCTGAGGTGAATTTTTACAGAAACAACACTTTATTTTCTCGTGCAGCAAACACTGGACAAGCAAGAAGCTTCAAAGATTTAAACTATTTTAAGGCAGTCTGACAAACCTCTAAAGTTGATTTCCAAACTGTATCAAGGGTTGATAGAGGCTTTTCCCAATGACACACACGTAAAACAAAATGTGAGGAAGACATAGAAAACGCTATTGATGATGAATGGATACAGATCCCGTCATGTTCATATAATCTCAAACATAAATTACTGAAGTGTAAGACCATCCATAGAACGTACTATATACCAGTGAAACGTAATCATGCACACAGAAATGTAATTATTCTGCTGGAGGTGTAAAACACAAAAGGGGACATATTTGCATATGCTATGGTCTTGTGAAGGCTGGCTGAATTCTACAGATTCTCCCTTCTCCCTGTTTTTGTTTGCTTGGAAATGTTGATACTGGAGACTGTTATCAGAAAAAACTGTAACCTAGCGGGTAAGAAATGCATTGCCATTAATTGGAAGGTTGTTTATACTCCCACAATGGATGGAAGAAATGTCAAGTTATGTACACTGTATCACTAGATTAGATGTTTTACAAGATTAAGGGTATACTGTGCAACTTTCATAAGGTCTGGATGGCTTATATGGAATATATGGAATACAGTACAACAAAATGAGTCTGTATTGAAAACAACCACGTCAGGGGACATACCTTTTTAGGCAGAAGCTAGCTGCTGGGCTGCTCAGTCCTGGCCCTGGGGGTCTGCCATAATGTTGGTTGACACTCTGTCCGTGGCCTAACACACCTGAAACCATTAATGAATGTTTCACTAAGATCTAAAGCTGAGTGGGGTGTGTTGGGTTGGGGCTCTGCAGGGCCGTGGACCCCTAGGGGCAGGACGGGGTGACCCAGCTCTATTGTGTGCAAGTAACAAGAGCTCTACAGTACTATTAGGCCTATGATATGAATTATATGGAGGGTGTACTGTTTCTGTGTGTTAATGTGTAGGGTGTGTGTTATTCAACAACAAAATGTTTTCCAAACCTTTCCTTGAGACATAAAAGAAAGATTGTAAGTAAGTTGGGGAGGGAATTGAGTTATTGACTAGACTGGTGGGGTTGGGCGTGTAGACAGCTAGGGCTTGCTGGGCGGTCTGGCTGAAATTTGATTGAATTAATTAATTAAAGACAATCAAAAGTTTAGTCTTTACTTTATTTGTAAGTTGTTCATTTGTTAGGCTATTGGTTAAAGGTGCAAAACAATATGAATTATTGAATTATCATTGATCTAGTTCAGTCTTATCAATCACTTAAACATATTTAATAATGATCTCTTACCTAGCTTGATGACTGGGCATTTTTGCTTACTTTATGTTGCTCTAAATAGAGACGGCTAGAAGGGCCATGGGTCATATTAGATTGTGTAGTAATGCAGGAAATTAGCATTAGATGCCCCCCAAAAATGTGAGGACCCTCATACCAGACACCAAGTTATGTCCCCGCCACTTCTAAAACCAAAGTTGCGCCCCTGGATCTGGTACTGGTACACTCTGTGTATTTTATTTTACACCTCGTGTTCCTATTTTAATATTATAAATGTTTAATTCTGCATCGTTTGGAAGGGCTCGTGAGCAAGCATTTCACGGTAAAGTCTACACCAGTTGTATTCGGCGCATGTTACAAATACGATTTGATTTGATGTGTGCGTGCGTGCGTGCATTCTCTCTGGTTTTTACTCCACAGTGTGAGAGCTGCTGCACAGACAGAGCTAAGAGTGGCAGGGGATGGTTGTGTTCCCAGCCGTGTCTCCTGAGCTGTGGGTGTGATGGACGCTACAGCAGAAGTGCAAAGGGCTCTGGTTACTCTCTACTCCCTCAGCTGCTTCACAGTTTTGACAAGCTTGCTCTCTCTCTAGACCGCGAAACCCTAACTTCCTTCTCTCCATTGGCCCGCAGGAGAAAAACACAGGCTCTCAAGTAAGATAGCAATCCTCCATCATACAAAACTGTCAATACTTTTGTCGCATAAGAGCAAAATAACAGAAAGACCATGCCAGATACTAGCAAGCCAATAAGACCACAAAAACACATTACGAAACACAATTCATACTATTCCACTTTTACATCCCTAACAATAGCTTAACTTTTCCAAATATGTGATGTCGAGCCAGGCACTTCAATTTGAGTTAAAGAACTTGGGGCCCCTCCATCAACCCACTAGAGTGAGATAATAATGTATCAATCTGCCCTCACAGGCAGTCTCTGTCCAACAATGCATTAGATTAATTGGTCGAAATGGGTAAATAGTTCCAATAGACCCACAGGAGAGGCATTTCTCAGGCTGCCTAATCCAGGAGTGACAGGGCAAATGACTCACGTCCTGAAAGGGGGTCCCAGTGGTGCCGTTAACATCATCATTACAGTTGCCAATGCTTAGTGTTTCAGCCCTTGGGTT
This sequence comes from Salvelinus namaycush, assembly GCF_016432855.1. Lineage (NCBI taxonomy): Eukaryota > Metazoa > Chordata > Actinopteri > Salmoniformes > Salmonidae > Salvelinus > Salvelinus namaycush. The sequence goes on from NC_052329.1 coordinate 29,617,854, forward strand.
CTGTAAGCATGTCCAACCTCTGCTCTGTTTATATGGGACATGAGGAGTTACCTTGTTGTTTGCGGAGAGACATTCCTAATAGTACTGTAGGGTAGTCATATATCGGTATGAGCAAACTGATATATTCTATAGGCCTATTTGCTTGACGTTTGTAAATATATAAATCGATGCTAAAAACAAGAAAATCAATACGTCAAAAGCACAAGAGTTTCTCAAAAGTTTCTCTTGAGCAAATGTTTACAGTAACCTGCACAGATACAAGACAAAAACCAGACGAGAGAGGGGAGTTACAATCCTGTGAGAAGTAGAGATTAGGGGGAGAGAGGGTGTGAGAGGAGTAGAGTCTCCTGCTGTCTCACTGTTTCCAATGGGCTTCATTCATCATCCTGAGATTCCACATGCACAACACGTTAGTCGTGGAAATACAGCCATGTCCGGACAGATCTTGATGGATTACCTACATACTTCAGATCTGGTCCAAACTGAGACACTGCTGTGAACCCCAGCAGACCCGGGTTCAAAGACTATTTCAAATCTTTCAAATACAACAATTTTTTGGGGTTGTATTGCACCGCAAACTCAATTATTTCAATTAGTATTTGAACCCAGGACTGCTCACCGGCAGTTGTGCTTCACTCAAAGTGTGAAAAACTCTCTGGACACACCCTGAATACACTGTTTCAGAAGGAATGTAAATGTGCCATTAGAAAATACAGTTCTGGGATTCTATTATGGTGGTATTCTGTATTCTACTAAGCAACTAACCCATCATTGTTCCTCATCATAGGCTACCGCATACAAAGATCCCTACAATCACAACGTCTTTTAGTCAACATGTTCAATCAAATCTTGACCAACAAAGTGCTGTTTATGCAAGAGTTTGACAGACGTGTGCTTGTGTTATCCAACAAGTTTTTTACATGCCTGCAAGCACCACTTAAGTTCTCTATAATAACAGTCAAGAGCTGTCATTACAATGGGCACTCAAGATCATGTGCTGTGAAAATCACAAGGGTGTGTGTTAACATACCTGCAAGTAACAATTGCAACTCGCAATAACTCACTAGGCACACCACGTCATTTCAACATGGAAATCTGGGTAATACTTGGTTGAGACTCAACCTTTATTCACCCACTCAAAAAGACAGCCAGATGTTTGTTGAATTCCAGAAGTGTGATCACTATGCTTTCAACCATCTAAAAGCACAACCAGATTCCAATGGGGGGAAAAGTCAAATTTTTGGTTTAGTTGTCATCTAAATGTATTATCACTGCACTTTCAACCATTTAAAAGCACAACAAAGTTGAACTGGGAATACAAAGTCAGATATTTTGTATTTACAGTGCATTCAGATACCTTACTTTTTCCAAAAGGCACGTAAAGACTATTAGATCATGAGAATCAAGATTCTCTGGTCTGATGAAACCAATATTGAACTCTTTGGCCTGAATGCCAAACGTCACTTCTGGAGGAAACCTGGCACCATCCCTTCGATGAAGCATGGTGGTGGCAGCATCATGCTGTGGGGATATTTTTCCACGGCAGGAACTAGGAGACTAGTCAGGATCGAGGCAAAGATGAACGGAGCAATGTACATAAAGATCCTTGATGAAAACCTGCTCCAGAGCACTCAGGACTTCAGACTGGGGGCGAAGGTTCACCTTCCAACAGGATAACAACCCTAAGCACACAGCCAAGACAATGCAGGAGTGGCTTCTGGACAAGTCTCAACGTCCTCGAGTGGCCCAGCCAGCGCCCGGACTTGAACCCAATCGAACATCTCTGGAGAGAACTGAAAATATCTGCACAGCAACGCTCCCCATCCAACCTGTCAGAGCTTGAGAGTATCTCAAGAAAAAAATCAAATACAGGTGTGCCAAGCTTGTAGTGTCATACCCAAGACTGTAATCGCAACCAAAGGTGCTTCAACAAAGTACCGAGTAACGGGATCTTATATATTTCAGGTTTTTATTTTTTATAAATTTGCTGCAATTTCTAAAATCCTGTTTTTGCTTTGTCGTTATGGGGTGTGTAGACTGATGAGAGGAAAAAATGTAATCAATTTTAAAATAAGGCTGTAATGTAACAAAATCTCAATATTTTCTGAATGCATTGTAAGTCGCGGCATAACACCACTCATGACAAGGCATGGAAGGAGGTTAAAAGGCCATGAATCAGTTTGAATGTGATTACACAACAAGGAAATGAGCTGTATCAGCTCCTCATTAGCAGAGGCGTCATGCCCATTGAAACTGACGCGGAAGGGGGAGAGGGGCTAGGGGCATGTGCCCCGTAAAAACAAACATTTTAGGACAGAAATATACACTACCATTCAAAAGTTTGGGGTCACTTAAATGTCTTTTTTTAAAGAAAAGCAAATTTGTCCATTAAAATAACATCAGATTGATCAGAAATAGTGTAGACATTGTTATTGGTGTAAATTTTTTATTTCACCTATATTTAACCAGGTAGGCTAGCTGAGAACAAGTTCTCATTTACAACTGCGACCTGGCCAAGATAAAGCAAAGCAGTTCGACACATACAGCACAGAGTTACACATGGAATAAACACAGTCAATACAGTAGAAAAAGTCTATACAGTGTGTGCAAATGAGGTAGGATAAGGGAGGTAAGGCAATAAATAGGCCATGGTGGCGAAGTAATGACTTTTGTAGCTGGAAACGGCAGATATTCTATGGAATATCTACATAGGCATACAGAGGCCCATTATCAGCAACCATCACTCCTGTGTTCCAACGGCACGTTGTGTTAGCTAATCAAATCAAATCAAATCAAATTTTATTTGTCACATACACATGGTTAGCAGATGTTAATGCGAGTGTAGCGAAATGCTTGTGCTTCTAGTTCCGACAATGCAGTAATAACTAACAAGTAATCTAACCTAACAATTCCACAACTACTACCTTATACACACAAGTGTAAAGGGATAAAGAATATGTACATAAAGATATATGAATGAGTGATGGTACAGAACGGCATAGGCAAGATGCAGTAGATGGTATAGAGTACAGTATATACATATGAGATGAGTAATGTAGGGTATGTAAACATAAAGTGGCATAGTTTAAAGTGGCTAGTGATACATGTATTACATAAAGATGGCAAGATGCAGTAGATGATATAGAGTACAGTATATACATATACATATGATATGAGTAATGTAGGGTATGTAAACATTATATTAAGTGGCATTGTTTAAAGTGGCTAGTGGTACATTTTTACATAATTTCCATCAATTCCCATTATTAAAGTGGCTGGAGTTGAGTTAATCCAAGTTTATCATTTTAAAAGGCTAATTGATCATTAGAAAACCCTTTTGCAATTATGTTAGCACAGCTGAAAACTGTTGTGCTAATTAAAGAAGCAATAAAACTGGCCTTCTTTAGACTAGTTGATTATCTGGAGCATCAGCATTTGTGGGTTCGATTACAGGCTCAAAATGGCCAGAAACAAAGATATTTCTTCTGAAACTCATCAGTCTATTCTTGTTCTGAGAAATGAAGGCTATTCCATGCGAGAAATTGCCAAGAAACTGAAGATCTTGTACAACGCTGTGTACTACTCCCTTCACAGAACAGCGCAAACTGGCTCTAACCAGCATAGAAAGAGTGGGAGGCCCCGGTACACAACTGAGCAAGAGAACAAGTACATTAGTGTGTCTAGTTTGAGAAACAGACACCGCACAAGTCCTCAACTGGCAGCTTCATTAAATGGTACCCACAAAACACCAGTCTCAACATCAACAGTGAAGTGATGACTCCAGGATGCTGGCCTTCTAGGCAGAGTTCCTCTGTCCAGTGTCTGTTCTTTTGTCCATCTTAATCTTTTCTTTTTATTGGCCAGTCTGAGACATGGCTTTTTCTTTGCAACTCTGACCTGGGCGGACTGCTGAATGAGCAGGCTCGCTTGATCGACTGGTGGAAGGGTATCCTCCGCTAGTGGAAAGCAACGCCTCTCAGGCATGTTGGAGACATTGAAGAATGCGAAGAACCTCTTCCATGGCCGTCCCCACTTGAGCCAGCTGGTCGTGGTGTTTATGAAGTAGGTATCCCTGTTCGTCGTCTGTCTGGGAGATGTCCTGATTTCCAGCTTCTTCCATTTGGTGAGGCAGTATTCTATAACGTAGACACTGGTAGTTGAGAAGCAGGTGGTAAGTTTAATATAACAACGAACATGGAATGAAACAATGTGGGAGTAGCGTCTAGACATGAACAAACAGAAACAATACTGCCTGAGGAAGGAACCTAAGGGAGTGCCAGATAAAGGGGAGGTAATGAGTGAGGTAATGGAGAACAGGTGTGCTTGATGATGACGCACAGGTGCGCGTAATGATGAAAGCCAAGTGCGCGTAATGATGATTCCCAAGACCGGTGGTTAGTAAACTGGCGACGTTGAACACCGGAAGGGATGAGTGGGAGTAGACGTGACAATAAAGACTTTAATGATCAAGTCATTATGAATACACTGTAATATTGTCACATGCAGTATTTTTCACATTTTGCATGTAAACTTCATGTTTTTCCATAAAATCAGATAGAGGTCAAAAATATGAATAGTTACTAGACTGTAGGAGTACTATTTTTGCCGCACATGTGCTCCAAATAAGCTTGACACCAATGACATCATACCAGTATGCCTGTGTGGTCTTATGTTGCATACCATAAGGTTCCAACAAGGTTCTGCCCAAGAGCAAAGGAGTGTCAGTCACTTCATCAGATGGAGAAAGAAATAGTGTATAGAAATATATTTCCTGTGTTAAATTGTGTTAGTTCGCCGTTTAGTCACTTCACCCATACATGTACAAATGACCTCTAACCTGTACACCTCTAACCTGTACCCCCACACACTGACTCGGTACCGGTACCCCCTTTATATAGCCTCGTTTTTACATTTTTACTGTAGTTTATTTGGTAACTCTTATTGAACTGCACTGTTGGTTAAGGGCTTGTAAGTAAGCATTTCACGGTAAGGTCTACACTTGTTGTATTCGCCGCATGTGACAAATACAGTTTGATTTGTTTAAATCGCTTCTCAGGTCAATGTCTTGGAAATCTTCCACAATTCACGTTTCATGCGAGTATGACGTATGACCTCGAACTTGTGCAGACGAGAATGTGGCCTTTGTGTCTGGACATTATCCAAACATGCATGCGTGACCCCACCTGGTACCCATTACAAGCCTTAAACCCAAACATTGATTTATAATTGGGTACGCACTAATGCCTGGCATAACCAGTTCAGTTTATAAACAGCAGGGGAGAGCTAAGCGATCAGGTTTTATTGCTAACACCTGCCCCTTATGTGCCAGAGGTGCACTAAAGCACAACACAACTAACCTGTGAAATGTGAGCCCTGTTGTGGCAGCTATGTTATGACTCTGATAGCTCAGCTCCTCATTTGTGAGTAGAATTATTGTAAAGTACAGTAGGTTATTTGTTTTCTCAATAAAAATGTAATATAACAAATTGACCTACTCTAATCAACTGGTAAACATTATATTATACATGATAGTACATTCATGTACATTGGCAATTGCAATATAATTACATAGTAATTAAGTTGTGATTTTTGTTATTAAATACTGTATATAGCAATGGAATAGGGACTGTCCATATACAAATGGGGACTGTCCTCAACTAAAGTACAGTACTATGTAACTAGCCTGAAAACTCACACTAAATTCTTCCACTGCTCTGTTGCTCTCTACATACTTTAGTTTGAGACTGCCATCATTAAAGTTGTTTGTGGTGAAGAGGGCCACAAGGGGTGTTGTACAAAACAAAGTCATCAGCGATTGGATAGTCTAACCAATCAGAGCATCAAAGCCAATGATGAATTTTCAAACTGCCACTTTACCCACGTGTGTTTTGGCTCTGGCCCAACCCATAGTTTTCTGGAGCTATCAGACATCCCTGAATGTGTTCGCAATTCAGTGCAGGGGAGGTACTCAGATCCAGACTCATTGCAGAGAGGAAACTAATGTTTGTGGGTGTGGCGTAGCGTTTTGCGAGAGCAAGGAGTCTGGGTAGCCAGGCAACTATCTCACAACATGTTAATTCAAAACTGTTACAGTACTGAAGTGTTACCCAATTACCATACCAAGCACATTCAGTCAGTCTTGGGGGTAATATCAAATCAAATGTTATTGGTCACATACACATATTTAACAGATGTTATTGTGGGTGTAGCGAAATGATTGTGTTCGTAGCTCTAACAGTGCAGTAGTATCTAACAATTCACAACAATTCACAACAATACACACATCTAAAAGTAAAATAATGGAATTAAGAAATATAAATATTAGGATGAGCAATGTCAGAGTGGCATTAACTAAAATACAGTAGAATAGAATACAGTATATACATATGAAATGAGTAAAGCAGTATGTAAACATTCTTATAGTGACTAGTGTTCCATTATTAAAGTGACCAGTGATTCCATGTCTAAGAGAACCTCTTCCAACAAATCTCCCTATGGTAACAGGGAGACACTACTTTTACTGCCAGAAGTGGGAGGCTAAAGGAAGGTAAAATAAATCATAGCTTGAGGCGAGAAAATTCTTAAACAGAACAGACAATGAGAGATTGTGTGTGAGATTGATCCCAATTGCAAGCCTCAGCATACCTTTGGTGTTCAGTCAACAGTGAGAGCTCAGAATCCCACTGAGGCTAGGAGGAGGAAAGAGAAAAAAGGCTTTGGTTTCAAACAGTTTGTCAAAGGACGGCTAGAGAATACACAACCTCACTGATTAACCAAGACAAGAGTTGTATTAGTCTCTATTGTCCCGCTATGGTTCTATAACGCTACAAGGCTTTAGTCTCTCGGTTTGATGTCCTGAAATCATCTAAGCCCAACATCAAAACCTGTCACACCCTGACCTTAGAGCCTTTTTATGTCTCTATTTGGTTTGTTCAGGGTGTGATTTGGGGTGGGCATTCTGTTTTGTTTTTCTATGATTTTGTATTTCTATGTTTTGGCTGGGTATGGTTCTCAATCAGGGACAGCTGTCTATCGTTGTCCCTGATTAGGAACCATACTTAGGTATCCCTTATCCCTCCTTTCTTTGTGGGAAGTTAACTTTACTTGTGGCACATAGCCCTTAAGCTTCACGGTTGTTTTGTATTGTTTATTGTTTTTGTCGGCGTCATTTCTAAATAAAAGGAATATGTACGCTCACCACGCTGAGCTTTGGTCCTCTTCATTCGACGGCCGTGACAAAACCAGAACCATGTTTACAGAAGCACATTGCAATACAAATTCCAGGAGAATTGTTTGGTACAGTATGGTTATGAGAATATCAAATCAAATTGTATTTGTCATGTGTGCCGAATACAACAGGTATAATTATTGACAAATTTACGTAAAACAATTATTGCCTCACCATGGTCGTTGCTTTCAAAATCTTGGCTAAGATCTAATCAAATCCATTTTTAATTGTCACATAGGCCGAATACAACAAGTGTAGACCTTACCGTGAAATGCTTACTTACAAGCCCTTAACCAATAATGCAGTTCAAGAAATAGAGTTGAGTAAATGTTTACTAAATAAACTAAAGTATAAATAAAAAGTAACACAATAACAATAATGAGGCTATATACAGGGGGTACCGGTACTGAATCAATGTGCGGGGATACAGGTTAGTCAAGGTAATTTGTACATGTAGGTAGGGATAAAGTGAATATGCATAGATAATAAATAAAGTGTAAAAACAAAGGGGGGGATGTCAATGTAAATAGTCCGAGTGGCCATTTGATTAATTGTTCAGCAGTTTTATGTCTTGGAAGCTGTTAAGGAGCCTTTTGGACCTAATCTTGGTCCTCCGGTATCGCTTGTCATGCGTTAGCAGAGAGAACAGTCTATGACTTGGGTGACTGGAGTATTTGACCATTTTTTGGGCCTTCCTCTGACACCGCCTAGTATATAGGTCCTGGATGACAGGAAGCTTGGCCCAAGTGATGTACTAGGCCGTACGCACTACCCTCTGTAGCACCTTACGGTCAGATGCCAAGCAGTTGCCATACCAGGCGGTGATGCAACCGGTCAGGATGGTGCAGCTGTAGAACCGTTTGAGGATATGGGGACCCATGACAAATCTTTTCAGTCTCCTGAGGGGAAAAAGCTGTTGTCGTGCCCTCTTCACGACTGTCTTGGTGTGTTTGGACCATGATAGTTTGTTGGTGATGTGGACAACAAGGAACTTGAAACTCTCGACCCGCTCCACTACAGCCCCGTCAATGTTAATGGGGGCCTGTTCGGCCCTCCTTTTCCTGTAGTCCACGATCAGCACCTTTGTCTTGATCACATTGAGGGAGAGGTTGTTGTCCTGGCACCACACTGCCAGGTCTCTGACCTCCTCCCTATAGGCTGTCTCATCGTTGGTGGTGATCAGGCCTACCACCGCTGTGTCGTCAGCAAACTTAATGATGGTGTTGGAGTCATGCTTGGCCACGCAGTCGTGGGTGAACAGGGAGTACAGGAGGGGACTAAGCACACACCCCTGAGAGGCCACAGTGTTGAGGATCAGCGTGGCAGATGTGTTGTTGCCTACCCTTACCACCTGGGGGTGGCCCGTCAGGAAGTCCAGGATCCAGTTGCAGAGGGAGGGGTTTAGTCCCAGGGTCCTTAGCTTAGTGATGAGCTTTGAGGGCACTATGGTGTTAAGCTGTAGTCAATGAACAGCATTCTCACATAGTTGTTCTTTTGTCCAGATAGGAAAGGGCAGTGTGGAGTGTGATTAATATTGCAGTAACATTGCATCATCTATGGATCTGTTGGGGCGGTATGTGAATTGGAGTGGGTCTAGGGTTTCCGGGATGATGGTGTTGATGTCATGACCAGCCTTTCAAAGCACTTCATGGCTACCGACGTGATTGCCACGGGGCGGTATTCATTTAGTCAGGTTACCTTCGCTTTCTTGGGCACATGGACTATGGTGGTCTGCTTGAAACATGTAGGTATTACAGACTCTGTCAGAGAGAGGTTAAAAATATCAGTTTGTATTGTATTATATCATATATAGTTGCTTGCCTCGAAGCGAGCAAAAAAGGCATTTAGCTCGTCTGGTAGGTTCGCGTCACTGAGCAGCTTGCGACTGGGTTTTCCTTTGTAGTCTGTAATAGTTTGCAAGCCCTGCCACATCCGACAAGCATCAGAGCCGGTGTAGTAGGATTCAATCTTAGTTCGTCTGAGGGCATAGTGGGATTTCTTATAAGCGTCCGGATTAGTGTCCCACTCCGTGAAAGCGGCAGCTCTAGCATTTAGCTCGGTGCACATGTTGCCTGTAATCCATGGCTTCTGGTTGGGATATGTACGCATGGTCACTGTGGGGACAACGTCGTCAATGTACTTTTTGATGAAGCCGGTGATTGAGGTGGTAGACTCCACAATGCCATTGGATGAATCCCGGAACATATTCCAGTCTGTGCTAGCAAAACAGTCCTGTAGCATAGCATCTGCATCATCTGACCACTTCTGTATTGAGCGAGTCACTCGTACTTACAGCTTTAGTTTTTGCTTGTAAGCATGAATCAGGAGCATAGAATTATGGTCAGATTTGCCAAATGTATTGCGAGGGAGAGCTTTGTATGTGTCTCTGGGTGTGGAGCAAAGGTGGTCTAGAGTTTTCTTTCCTCTGGTTGCACATGCTGGTGGAAATTAAAGTCCGGCCACTAGGAGTGCCGCATTTTCTTGTTTGCTTATGGCCTTACACAGCTCGTTGAGTGCGGTCTTCCTGCCAACATCGGTTTGTGGTGGTAAATAGACGGCTACGAATAATATAGATGAAAACTCTCTTGGTAGATAGTGTGGTCTAGAACTTATCATGAGGTACTCTACCTCAGGTGAGCAATACCTCGAGACTTCTTTAATATTAGGCCTCATTGACAAATAGACACCCATCTTTTTTGTCATTGACAAATAGACACCCACCTCTCGTCTTACCAGACATAGCTGTTCTGTCCTGCCGATGCACGAAAAGCCCAGCCAGCTCTATATTATCCGTGTCGTTGTTCAGCCACAACTCAGTGATATTACAGTTTTACAGTTTTTTAAAGATATTACAGTTTTTAATGTCCCGTTGTTAGGATAATCTCGACCGGAGATCATACAGCAACACTTGGCACATACATCAATGACTAAACTTCTGTTATTGTATTTGGGTGTTACCTGAGTGTGGGCAAGTTTGGGATGTTCCATCCCATTAGTTTGAAAAGCTTCAACTTACATTTCTCAAAATGACAGTCCTGAGAGTGAGAAATGGTGTCCTGGAGCGGCTCCAGAGGGAGTGTTTCAGGCTGGTGAAATCTTACTGTACTGTGAAATGACGTACTGGGGTGTACATGCCGGATAGGTCACTGGTGGCCAGACTGTTAAAAACATTCACGTAAATGGAACTGTCCTACGGGAGGCTCAATCAACATTTTGGAGCCAAGACAATACTGAGAAATGTTCAATGTTCCATGATGCCCAAGTGATTTATCAAACCTGCCGAGCTGTTTATTTTAAATATAGGAATCTGAAATGTGTTTTGAAAGAGATCAGAGGCCTTTGAAGATGATTTCATTATCATTGGAATGTGTTCAAAGTAAACAAGGATTCGAGGAATTGTTAGGCCCTCACTTGCTGTACTCCACTGATACACTCACAGATTCACATGTGACACAGACTTTGTTTACTTGAAACTCCCAGCTTGTACTGTATCGCTGTTTTTCTTATCAATTATTTTCCACTTCCTCTCTCCTCAGCAAACCTGTACCAGATTCACTGTCCGAGCCAAACAATGTTCCATACAGAAATTAGAGATTAGTTTGGCCTACAAAGACTGCAGTACAGTGTACTGTAACCTACATCCCCATATGCCTGTCAAAAGTATTGCATACAGACCCCTTGACCTTTTCCACATTTTTTTATGCTACAGCCTTTTTCTAAAATGGACTAAATTGTTTTTTCCCCCTCATCAATCTACACACAATACCCAATAATGATAAAGCAAAAACAGGTTTTTAGACATTTTTGCTAATTTATTAAAAATAGAAAAACAGGAAATTACATTTACATAAGTATTCAGACCCTTTGTTGAAACACCTTTGGCAGCAATTAAAGCCTTGAGTTTTCTTGGGTATGACGCTACAAGCTTGGCACACCTGTACTTCAGGAGTTTCGCCCAGTCTTCCCTACAGATCCTCTCAAGCTCTGTCAGGTTGGATGGGGAGCGTCGTTGCACAGCTGTTTTCAGGTCTCTCCAGAGATGTTAGCTCGGTTTAAGTCCGGGTTCTGGCTGGGCCACTCAAGGACATTCAGAGACTTGTCCTGAAGCCACTCCTGTGTTGTCTTGGCTGTGTGCTTAGGGTCATTGTCCTGTTGGAAGGTGAACCTTCCCCCAGTCTGAAGGTCCTGAGTACTCTGGAGCAGGTTTCAATCAACAATCTCTCTGTACTATGCTCCGTTCATCTTTCCCTAAATCCTGACGAGTATCCCAGTCCCTGCTGCTTAAAAACATCCCCACAGCATGATGCTGCCACCACCATGCTTTACCGTAGGGATGGTGCCAGGTTTCCTCCAGATGTGACGATTGGCATTTAGGCCAAATAGTTCAATCTTGGTTTCATCAGACCAGAGAATCTTGCTTCTCATGGTCAGAGTCCTTTAGGTGCCTTTTGGCAAACTCCAAGCAGGCTGTCATGTGCCCTTTACTGAGTAGTGGCTTCCATCTGGCCACTCTACCATAAAGGCCTGATTGGTGGAGTGCTGCAGAGATGGTTGTCCTTCTGGAAGGTTCTTGCATCTCCACAGAGGAACTCTGGAGCTCTGTCAGAATTACCATCAGGTTCTTGGTCACCTCCCTGACCAAGGCCCTTCTCCCCCGATTACTCAGTTTGACTGAGCAGCCAGCTCTAGGAAGAGTCTTGGTGGTTCCAAACTTCTTCCATTTAAGAATATTGGAGGCCACTGTGTTCTTGGGGACCTTCAATGATGCAGAAATGTTTTGGTACCCTTCCCCAGATCTGTGCCTCGACACAATCCTATCTCGGAGCTCTACTGACAATTCCTTCGACCTCATGGCTTGGTTTTTGCTCTGACATGCACTGTCAACTGTGGGTCCTTAGAGAGACAGCTGTTTGCCTTTCCAAATCATGTCCAATAAATTGAATTTACCACAGGTGGACTCCAATCAAGTTGTAGAAACATCTCATGGATGATCAATGGAAATAGGATGTACCTGAGCTCAATTCCGAGTCTCATTGCAAAGGGTTTTCACTTTGTCATTATGGTGTACTGTTTGTAGATTGATGAGGGAAAAAATTATTTAATCCATTTAACGTAACAAAATGTGGAAAAAGTCAAGGGTCTGAATACTTTCAGAATGCACCGTATGTACAACCAGAATATGATGTGTTGGAGATCCTGAATTCAAATCTAAAAAACAGTTAATGACTCCCCAAAATAAGTAACACTATATTTTAGGTAAACATGTTTAACCTTCAAAATTAGGTTTACAGGCACAAGGAAAATATATTATGTCATAATACACTCACTGCCAACAAAAAGCCTTTCCCATTTTGCAGTTGTGGATGAGGTCATGAGTAAATGTAGTGGGGCATTAACTAATTGAATATGAACACTTTCTATGAACCAGATGTGTAAAAAAACACCCACGTAGCATTATAATAAAAATGTGTTTAACTGAGTTGCAACACAGTAGTAATATAATACATGTAATTTTAATACTTTTGATGTGTCAATTTCCATTAGTTTCAATTTCAACCGCGGAAAGAATCTGCTATCCATTGTCGAAGGGTTTAACCTGAGTGCACTAGAAATGCTACACTAAGACATGCAAGAAATGTACCATGGATATGTATGTCTGAAGACATTTTAGATGCTCGCATAATTCTGTGTCATACTACTTCACTTTTACAACAAAAGTCTATTTAACCTTTAAAAAAGTATGATGACCAGATGAAGTAGTTATTCTAAAAAATGGCCTTTCATTAGTATTCCATGTTCACGCTGTGGTTTTACTGTGAGTATTTCCTGTGTAATAGCTTAGAATGCAATTAAAATGTCTCATTCAATAACTGTGACAAGCTGCAGAATGTACTATTTCATCCGGTGAATTAAATAAAATGTATCAAATTATAGTAATATGTTCTTACCCAATTGATTGGGCTACACCCAACCAATATGCATTGGTCAAATGTGATCTAATAACAGATCCCTTGTGTTTGATATGACTCTCCAAGCTGATGTGAGAGACTTTTCCTATTTCTTTCCCATTGGATAATATACTTGAGGGTTAGGCTCTGTTAACATTCAAATACCCTTTTTCCCCAAAGTATTGAAAGTGTGCTGTTGAACAACAATCAGCATGCAACGAAAGTTAGATTTTCCTCCAACATACAATGTGTGATCAAATAAAACACATAAGACTAAATACTGTTGATCTTTTTATAAAATAGACGCCATCAAAGCCAACCTGACTACCAAAATGTGAAGATAATGCACTCTCTCTCCATTCAGATTTAAATTCACTTAAAATCTCTCTCTCTCTCAAACATTGTAACAGTACGAGTGAAAATGTACAGTATATTATTAAAAATAGCAAAGATCCAATTGAGGTTACAAACTTGTATCAGGAAACAGATGCTTATGCTTACTAGCTGGAGTTATTTTCCACCAAACCCAGAAAAACACGGCCATGCCAACTCTTCTGCTCTGCTCAGTGAAATACAATGATTTCACTCCTGCCCATTGCATGCCAGTCTATTTAGCTGTTCTGAGAAATCATTCTGTGGTGTAGTCAGCTGTTAGCCTGTTAGGGGTGCGTGACTGAGGGGTAGCAGAGAATTGGATGAGACGTACAAAGCTGCACTCTATGGTGCTTGACACTGCCAAGTCAATGCAGCCAAGTTAGAATTCCGGCAGCTACAAGAGAAATGACAAAGGAGATGAGATGACCCTCCCTCTACAGACCACCATGGGCCATTTACAACAGGTCATCTTGTAATTTGGGGAGGGCAGGAACATAATTCTATTTGGATAAAAAAACACGAAGAGCCTTCTTTTAGGGATTAGAATTGTATACATTGATTCAATTGTAGAAACGTAGCGAGGAACAGCTTACATTAGCTTTCTAAATGTAGGCCTTGGAATCACATATACACTGAGTGTACAAAACATTAGGAACCCTTTCCACGACATAGACTGACCAGGTGAATCCAGGTGGAAGCTATGATCCCTTATCGATGTCACTTGTTAAATCCACTTCAATCAGTGGTCACCGGCCTTTTCAAGATCACTTTGAGTCAAAATGCAAGCTGAGATCTACCGCTCAGAACGTAAGTCTATGCAACACGAACATATTAAAAGCAGCACTGTAGCAATGAGGTTTGTGCAGTAGCCTATAGGCCCAGTACATTATCACCGCATATTGGCTTTGCTTGAATTGCCCTGCCAATGCATTGTTGTTCATTGAAATAAATATTATATTGAAAAATGTGAGGTAGGCTATATGATCACGACAGTAATTGATCAGTTGTTGTATTACTTGTGAGGCACAGCTGAGTGAGCATACATGTACATTCCATTTGTATTTTACTGGGCTGATGGAGGCTGCATCTGATGGTCAGTGGAGGGAGAGGATAGCAGACTGATGGTCTGCCTCTCAACGCTCTCGCTTTCCTCCGCTGACACTGACCAAAAAGGGACACAGTCTTCCAGTGAAACTCGAGTAGCACCGCATTATTTCTGCCTCATGCACAAATTCATGTTGTAACTCCTATTAAAATATTCCTTGATATAAAAAAATACCCATGCTGCTAATAATAACAACACAAGCCTATCAATATACTTCCTACTCATTCATTACAGCTGCAGTGCTGGTTGTAGCACAAGTGGAAGTAGGAAAAACGTGCATTTTATGGCTTATAAAAGTGTTGAATAGAGTGTTGACAGTGCTGAGTAAGAACTTACACTAGAACTCACTAATAAAAACAGCCGCTCTTTGCTCTATTCGTTGACAGTCTCTCTCTAGTCATGGTTTTAAAAGTTTTTAAATCTCACAGTATCAACTACTTCACTGCAGACACGGTAATCTGAGCCATCCGATTGGCCAGCAGTAGGCCTATAGATTTGCTCTCCGGGCCTGCCGGGAAGGCAGAGTTTGTACCTTAAGACACATGAAATGGTTAAAATTGGGAACACACGGCTACTCTGCACGCAGGGAGGCTGAATCGGTTGCTTCTACCACCAACAGCGGGAGACCAAATTTTTAAAAATAGGAACGCAAGGCTTTATCGTTGTTTTTTTACAGAAATGTTTGGTGATCGACTAGGAATGCCTTGGAGATTCGATTGTGATCGACCGATTGGTGACCACTGGTGTAGATGAAGGGTAGGAGAGACGTTAAATAATTGTTTTTAAGCCTTGAGACAATTGAGACTTGGATTGTGTATGTGTACCATTCAAAGGGTGAATGAGCAAGACAAAAGATTTAAGTGCCTTTGAACAGGGTATGGTTGTAGGTGCCAGGTGCAACGGTTTGATTGTGTCAAGAACTGCAACGCTGCTGGGTTTTTCACGCTCAACAGTTTCCCATGTGTATCAAGAATGGTCCATCATCCAAAGGACATCCAGCCAACTTGACACAACTGTGGGAAGCATTGGAATCAACAGGAGCCAGCATCCCTCTGGAACTCTTTCAACACCTTGTAGAGTCCATCCCCCGATGAATTGAGGCTGTTCTGAGGGCAAAAGGGGGTGCAACTCAATATTAGGAAGGTGTTCTCAATGTATTGTACACTCAATGTATATGGGCCTTCTCTATGAGGTAGAACTGCATGGTTACCAATCCAAGAGGCCCCAACATAATCTGTTGCCAGCACATAATGGGGTTGTGAAAGGGAATCACATATGATGGCATGTGTAAATCGAATTATGATTTCAATGTCATCATGGCTAAGAGTATGTAAAAATTTACTCACCTCTAACCCCTACAAGTGCATGGACTAAGTTATGAGAGACATTGCAGCTATTGTGACAGAGGTGTTAAAAGGTAACTTGAATATTTTCAATGTAAACGAAGGGTGTCCTTTTGAATAGCATTAAGACAATGTCATTCAGTTTTACTCCAAGGGTTAATTGTGGTGATAGGGTGCACAAATCAAAGTATGATTTGTACAAATTTAACAAAATGTTTTGTATCATTAAAAACAAGTTTGTAAGGTTTCATTTGCTGCAGAGCTGAAGTCGCATAAATGTCTTCATAAAGTCAAATGGAAAAAAATATACATCAGTTCCTCGCTCATGGAGTACATGCAGAGCATTCAGATGGTCCACTTCTTTTTCCATGATAAATGTTTGTTCCACACGCCACTCAGGTTCCCCCCTCCGACAGTATGTCTCCTGGGTGGACCTGGAGGGGCCTGAGTGGCTGTCTGCCAGACACTGAGGAGGACTTTTCAGACATCTTTTCTAGAATGGCTTAAAGTGAACTATTCATCAAGGGAGGGGAGTGGGTTCTGGCAAAACGAGTGTTTCCCACCAGATAGATATCAGGATCTGGGATGCAGAGGATGATGTTTTCAAGTAGGTCCTCCATCCATCATTGTGTAACTGAGAATTTAGTGGGTGATATTCTCAGTGGTGGAAAAAGTACCCAATTGTCATACTTAAGTAAAAGTAAGGATACCTTAAAAGATAATGACTCAAGTAAAAGTGAGTCACCCAGTAAAATACTACTTGAGTAAAAGTCTAAAAGTATTTGGTTTTAAATATACTTAAGTATCAAAAGTAAATGTAATCGCTAAAATATACTTACATATCAAAAGTAAAAGTATAAATAATTTCTAATTCCTTATATTAAGCAAACCAGATGGCCCAAATCTTTTTTGATAAACTGGGGTACACTTCAACACTCAGACATAATTTACAAACGAAGCATTTGTGTTTAGTGAGCCAGATCAGAGGCCGTAGGGACGACCAGGGACGTTCTCTTGATAGGTGCATGAATTAGACAATTGTTCTGTCCTTCTAAGCATTCAAAATGTAACAAGTACTTTTGGGTGTCAGGGAAAATGTAAAGAGTAAAAAGTGCATATGTTCTTTACGGATGTAGTGGAATAAAAGTAAAAGCTGTCAAAATATAAATAGTAAAGTACAGATACCACCCAAAAATACTTAAGTAGTGCTTTTAAAGTATTTTTACTTCAGTACTTTACACCACCGGATATTCTGAGAAAAACACAACTGCCTCCTCTCGTACGTAGGAGCACATTTTATTTTATTTTTTATTTTTATTGAAACACTTGAACATGTTGCGTTCACAAAGTTGTACGTTTTCTGCTGAAATGAGGACTTGAGAGAAGAAACCACTCAGACCATCAAACTTCACAAGATAATATAAAAATGTTTTGGATTGAAAGAGAGCCACAGCAAATGAACTACATGCAGTGCCTTCGGAAAGTATTCAGACCCCTTGACTTTTTCCACATTTTGTTACGTTACAGCCTTTTTATAAAATGTATTAAATAAATACAAATCCTCAGCAATCTACACACAATACCCTATAATGACAAAGCAAAAACAGTTTTTTAGAGATTTATTTGCAAATTTGTTAAATAAAAAAACAGAAATACCTTATTTAAATAGGTATTCAGACCCTTGCTATGAGTCTCGAAATTGAGCTCAGGTGCATCCCGTTTTCATTGATTACCCTTGAGATGTTTCTACAACTTAATTGGAGTGCACCTGTGGTAAATTCAATTGATTGGACATGATTTGGAAAGGCACACACCGGTCTATGTAAGGTCCCACAGTTGACAGTACATGTCAGAGCAAAAACCAAGCAATGAGGTTGAAGGAATTGTCAGTAGAGTGCCAAGACAGCATTGTGTCGAGGCACAGATCTGGGGAATGGTACCAAAAAGTCCCCAAGAACACAGTAGCCTACATCATTCTTAAATGGAAGAAGTTTGGCACCACCAAGACTCTTCCTAGAGCTGGCCGCCCGGCCAAACTGAGCAATCGGGGAAGAAGGGCCTTGGTCAGGGAGGTGATTTACGTCATGTGATAAAAAATATATAATTATAATTAATTAGCAAAAATGTATACAATTCTGTTTTTGCTTTGTCATCATGAGGTATTGTCTGTAGACTGATGAGGGGGAAAAACGATTTAATACATTTTAGAATAAGGCTGTAACCTACCAAAATCTGGAAAAAGGCCAATGGGTCTGTATACTTTCCGAAGGCACTGTACTTAGATTGGCCAAAAACAATCCAGATACACCATTATCAGGCCTCAGAAATTGCAACGCTACACGATGTGGGAATCTTTTTGGATCAAATTTTGCCTCTGGTTCTATGTTGATACCATAGCTTACTGTTTTGTTCAAGTGTTCAGGCACCAAGTTAAAGTCATATCCTGCTTGTGCGAAGACACACCAGTAAATCCCAAAGCTGAAACAGACGTACATCATCGCTGAAGTGTCCAATATATAGGATATTCTCATGTCTGATATTAAAAGACAACAGAACCATACCAGGAATGTGTCCCAGTGGCCCCTGATTCCTTTATGGTAAATGATGTCACGTCATGTGATAAACCTAGCAGATGCTGCTGCCTTGTCAATCCATTAAAACCCTCCGCTTTGCAGCTGTTCAAAGTATCAAGTATCAAATCTCAGAAAATATTGGCATTTTCTCACCATTTCTCAACCACATTGAAGACAAGTATAATTAAATAATGTGTATATATACTTGACTAAGTAAATAATTGAGTGCATTTAAAAAAGGACCAAGTTGTTCAACTTTGGGTTATCCTCGATGATGTGCAATGTGTTGTCAAATCAATCAAATCAATTGAAATTTGATGGTATCAAATTGAAATTATTAGTGCGAATCAGTTAAATTAAATATGCCAACCATTTGTGTATGTGATTATTCAACATATACCTTAATTTATTTTACTGTTTACTAATACAAACATTTTCACTTTCTCAGTCTTGAACCCCCCCTCCCCAAAAAAACTCTTGGTACCCAGAATCCATACATCAAGACTAAAGCGTTGCTAGTAACATATGGAATTCACTGACAGGCTCCTTCAAAACACAACATGTGCTGAAACATCACCAAGCTTTGTACAGTGTTTGCGTCAGTCAAACGGCCGAGAATGGTCAAGCCATTTGTCTTAGAACGTAACATGTAATATCACGTGCATAACTCCATAGCTTGGTCTAGGAATTTGAGATGGGTCTGGATAAATGTAACCAATCCCTCAGTTGTTATTCGAATACCAGATTGCCACTCAAACAGCCTACAAAAAGGATTCAAATATTCTGGTATGTTTAAGTGGCTTTTGATGAAGTCTGTATAGTATGTGGATTTACCCATGCATACTACCAAGGTAAGAAAGCAAATCTGTTCCACTTTATTTGTAAAACATTAATTAATTATTAATAATTTAAGGCTTGTTACATCCATTTTAAATAGCCGCTCTAATTTAATAATGACCTTTGGTTGAAACAATGAGACATTATACCCTTGGGTAACTTTTAGAATGAACAAATAGTCTTATTTATTTGACAGTAAAGTTAATGTCCATGACTAAGTTTTGTCTAAAAACACCATGCTATTTTAGACCCTGTCAAGAGCATGTTAGATTTATAGACGGAATGTTTGGATTCCGATCAAAGGTCTTCTTCCAACTACTCACGACCTTGCTCACATGAACAAGGCTTCAAAATGCTATTGGCCATTTGAACTCTGTCTTGAATTCTGACTCTAGGTTGCTTCTCTCTTTGTGAACAGCTTTAAGGCATAGACAAGGATACAAAATAGGCATGCTTGTCACATTTAGGCATGAGAACCTAAAATAAAAGTTAAAAGGATCTGTGGCCTGGTATTAGTGAGAACACTGACATACTCTCAAATGGAATGCTTGGCAGATTTGAGCTGCATCTTTGACTAATTCAATTAATACCTGATGGCCATGAAAATTCACAAATTAAGTTATTTCATGCACATTCACTTCGTGTGATGTTATTTACTCAAACCACACAACTATGTTATTCACAAATGTTTTCATTGCTGCACACATCCACAGATAAGTAAGTTAGAAAATATATTCTCGTATAAGGTTCAATAAGCTGTAGTCTTTTAGTTACTCCACAAGTCACTCTTGGAAAGTACTTGCGTTTAACATCCAAAATAAAGAGCCACAATAGCCCAGACTTACAAAAAATGCTCAAACCCAACATGGCTACATATCTTTGAATTTAAGCATTCTCATTTCTTTGAACTGACAGAAACACATTCTTCTGAAAACAGATGACCATAAATGTTAAGAATTCATGTTCAAAGTGAATACCAAGACATTTTTTCCCCCCCACATTTTTGGAGAGGACTCTCAGACCTGAGCACCCTCTTCTTTTGTTCCTGTCAACTGATAAGGATCCGTTAAAAGCAGCGACTAGGCAACCTCTCTCCAACAATAGGCTCTATGGAATGAGAGGTCAGCGAGCCATTGCGTGACTTTAAAACAGTGGGAAAATCAGCAAATATCACGTTGGTCCCACTCAACGTGTATGGAGAAGGAATGAAGAACTTGGGGTCTCACAATAACTTCACAAATCATCTTCACAAAGCAAAGTCATACTACTTAAAAGATGATGCTTCTCAAGCATCTAAATAGGCCTTATAAAGGTTAAGGAGGGCTTCCCTAGGAATCAAGTTGTAATTTGTGTCTAAATCCATTATCCACAGTAGATGGCTTTGCAACAAACAAAACCACTGACCTATCAAATCAAATGTATTTATATAGCCCTTCTTACATCAGCTGATATCTCAAAGTGCTGTACAGAAACCCAGCCTAAAACCCCAAACAGCAAGCAATGCAGGTGTAGAAGCACGGTGGCTAGGAAAAACTCCCTAGAAAGGCCAAAACCTAGGAAGAAACCTAGAGGAACCAGGCTATGAGGGGTGGCCAGTCCTCTTCTGGCTGTGCCGGGTGGAGATTATAACAGAACATGGCCAAGATGTTCAAATGTTCATAAATGACCAGCATGGTCAAATAATAATAATCACAGTAGTTGTCGAGGGTGCAGCAAGTCAGCACCTCAGGAGTACATGTCAGTTGGCTTTTCATAGCCGATCATTAAGAGTATCTCTACCGCTCCTGCGGTCTCTAGAGAATTGAAAACAGCAGGTCTGGGACAGGTAGCACGTCCGGTGAACAGGTCAGGGTTCCATAGCCGCAGGCAGAACAGTTAACTGGAGCAGCAGCACGGCCAGGTGGACTGGGGACAGCAAGGAGTCATCATGCCAGGTAGTCCTGAGGCATGGTCCTAGGGCGCAGGTCCTCCGAGAGAGAGAAAGAAAGAGAGAAAGAGAGAATTAGAGAGAGCATACTTAAATTCACACAGGACACCGGATAAGACAGGAGAAGTACTCCAGATATAACAAACTGACCCTAGCCCCCCGTCACAAACTACTGCAGCATAAATACTGGAGGCTGAGACAGGAGGGGTCAGGAGACACTGTGGCCCCATCCGATGATACCCCCGGACAGAGCCAAACAGGAAGGATATAACCCCACCCACTCTGCCAAAGCACAGCCCCCACACCACTAGAGGGGTACCTTCAACCACCAACTTACCATCCTGAGACAAGGCCGAGTATAGCCCACAAAGATCTCCGCCACGGCACAACCGAAGGGGGGGCGCCAACCCAGACAGGAAGATCACGTCAGTGACTCAACCCACTCAAGTGACGCACCCCTCCTAGGGACGGCATGAAAGAGCACCAGTAAGCCAGTGACTCAGCCCCTGTAATAGGGTTAGAGGCAGGGAATCCCAGTGGAGAGAGGGGAACCGGCCAGGCAGAGACAGCAAGGGTGGTTCATTGCTCCAGAGCCTTTCCGTTCACCTTCCTGGGCCAGACTACACTCAATCATATGACCACTGAAGAGATGAGTCTTCAGTAAAGACTTAAAAGTTGAGACCGAGTCTGCGTCTCTCACATGGGTAGGCAGACCATTCCATAAAAATTGAGATCTATAGGAGAAAGCCCTGCCTCCAGCTGTTTGCTTAGAAATTCTAGGGACAATTAGGAGGGCTGCGTCTTGTGACAGTAGCGTACGTGTAGGTATGTACGGCAGGACCAAATCGGAAAGATAGGTAGGAGCAAGCCCATGTAATGCTTTGTAGGTTAGCAGTAAAACCTTGAAATCAGCCCTTGCCTTAACAGGAAGCCAGTGTAGGGAGGCTAGCACTGGAGTAATATGATCAAATTTTTTGGTTCTAGTCAGGATTCTAGCAGCCGTATTTAGCACTAACTGAAGTTTTATTTAGTGCTTTATCTGGGTAGCCGGAAAGTAGAGCATTGCAGTAGTCTAACCTAGAAGTAACAAAAGCATGGATTAATTTTTCTGCATCATTTTTGGACAGAAAGTTTCTGATTTTTGCAATGTTACGTAGATGGAAAAAACGCTGTCCTTGAAACAGTCTTTATGTTTGTCAAAAGAGAGATCAGGGTCCAGAGTAACGCCGAGGTTCTTCACAGTTTTATTTGAGACGACTTTACAACCATCAAGATTAATTGTTATCAGGTTATATACAGCACCTGTCATTGGTGATTTTGTATAAAACTTTCATTCTGTTTCTCCAACCTTCAACCTCCTGAAGAAACTGGATGACATTCCAGGGTCTGTGAAAACTATTTCGGAGTGTCATGGCCCTCAATGACCCCAATGAACATGTGTTTCCACAAGAGAGAAAAAATATCCACATTTATATCATTGGGGTGTGGTATTCCTGGGTCACTGTTCCAGAAACCCGATCATAAGCATGCAAAAACATCATTAAGGGAAGACATCCATCTTCATCTAAATTATACAGTGTACCACTAGGAGACATTCATTGACCGTCCCTGGAGGTGACCTTGACTTTTCCTTCCGATACTCAAAGCACCATGTGCTACTCCTGAAGGAACATATTTTATGGGTTGTTGACCATTTCCCCAGGAGCCTCACAGCCTGCCAATGTTCTCACTGTCTCACCTCCATCAGAGCTAAGCACCACACACCCTAGTGCAGTGGCCTAGTAACAAACATGAAACAACTGGCTTGAACAATGCAGAGAGAATTCATCTGAATCTCTATAAGCTTAAAGGCAGGAGCTATGGATGCCTGGTTAGGGCGGACTTATTTCCCCTACAGTGTGTTGTAAACGTCATGGCTACTCACCATTCTAGAGGTTGGACACTTCTGCTGAAAGGGAATGTCTTCAGAGGGGAACTGTGGAGAATTCAGTTAGTAGGATAGATCAGCTGCCTTGCACACACCTGCTTTTTTACTCACAGCTTTCAGAGTAGAACCTTGACATGTTACTACTGGACATTTATACATGTAAATTGAATGTAATTTGCACTCTTGAGTAAATTGTTTTTGGTTTTGACCATTTTCGCACTTGTTGCTGAGGTGACAAAATGGCAGTAAAAGATGTGGTTGTTTTTACTTTTAATAATAATGAAAACATATTACAGAGTACACGAAATGACCTCACATATCTCTCCCTCTTTTCATGTTGAAAAATAAACAGCCACCCGCCAACCTTGCCTGAATCTTTTCAAAATGATCTCAACCTTGTGGCATTTTTGTGGTTATTTTTTTCTAAGCCACTAGAACCAAAACCTCTGTCATTTGATACAATAGCGTGCAGTTTAACAATAGCGTGCAGTTTAACAACAGCTTGCAGTTGAGTAAGAAGAGCACTGTTGAAGAATTGTTTGAAGAGCAGGTGTGCTCTGTTGAGAAAATACTAATTGTACTGTTGTCATTCCTGCCATTCTAAGAGTGTCCCCACTTGGCACAGACGTCAATTCAATGTGTATTCCACATTGGTTCAATGTAATTTATTTGCAATGACGTGGAAACAACATTGACACAACCAGTATGTTCCCACTGCGTCTCAAGGGTCTTGGTGCTCACCCCCTTCAAATAAATCAATCATGTAAAAGTGTCATAAGTCAGGGCATTTTCAGGATGTTTGCTGAAGCTGTTTTCTTTGGAGAGCTGTTGTGGCTGATGTGATAAATGAAGGTAATGCAGAAGTATATTGTCATGGGATGACTGACAAATGAGGACATGGTCACTAGCTGTGGGGTAACCCCTCGGTGAGTCTAATGAACGTGATGGATGGTAAGACTCTGAACGTGATGGATGGAGAGGAACATGTACAACACATCGAGAAACATTCAATAAACATGGACGTGTGGCTGAACCAAACTCACTCTACCAGTTCTCTCTGGGACAAGAAATTACTGCATGTGAGCATTTGTTTATTGAAACCAGTCGCGGCTGGTAAGCTAATGGGAGGACATGTGGGAAACAACGACAATTTAAAACATATTTTTGGGAAATTGTTTTTAATGTTTGAAAAATGTTTGAGGAGGACCGTCCCTATTTTTCCCAGGTGGAGCCTTCACTGATTGAAACACATAAAATGTGTGCTTCGTTTCCTATTTAGTTTAGTGAAAAATCTGATTAAGAGAAAGTTAAACAAATTAAATCTATCTAAATACATATATTTTTGCACATGGTAACCACGCCTTGTCCACACGTAAAATATTGGCACTGAGAGAGAAGGCGTGGAAGACTAAGGAAACACAAGCCTTTCTCTGTTATCAACACCCACCATTAAAAAGCCATATCAAATCCAGGAGTACACAGTACATAGCTTCATCATGCTGTCATGCATATCTGAGTAGAAATATCACTCAATCTCAAATTGTGCCAGACACAAATTACTCTTAATTATGAGTGCTCTCACTCAAAGAAGCATTGTGATGTCTTTAGAATTAGCCAAGGAAAATTACTCATACATGAAATGATCAAATATACAATACAACGATGCCAAGCACTTTGCAGTGTTTGCATCAACAACAGAGACATCAGATCCACTGGAGATGAGGTCCCTGCAGTATTAAGGAATCTGAGTTGAGCTGTGGACTTGTGTAAGCGAGACGTGATGTGCTGGTGTAAAGAGTCCCTATGGGGTTCTGCAGCTGTGCAAACCAACCACGCTACCATCTGTCTGACACAGACAATCCCATGATATCATTGCAAGTGAGGTCACACTGCTGTCACTGAGCAGAATGACCAGGAGTTGCGTGGTGTCAATCAGGAGTGGACACAGGTGCGGGGACATGCTCAATGCTCCAGCCCAGCCGCCTCATTGCAGTATTTTTCCCGACCAGCCAAAAGCAACAGCTCACGCCTGGTTGGGTTTTACTCTCCCTCAGACGTCACCCACCCACGACTCCCCACAAAAAAAGACAATGTCCACTTTCTGTGTCCCAGGTGAACAAATATCTGCACACAGGATTTAGTGGAAATTCGATTACCCTGAAACAGTTGAGAAAAGAGAATGTCTCATGAACAGCAAACATGTAGGGTCATGAGGTCAAAGGCTCTTGTTTGCCCAATCATCACAAACCGACGTCATTATTATCATTCCATTATTTAGCCTCAGATGTTCCCAGTGGGAACTTGATGTCAAATAGACATCATTCTGTTTTTAAACATTTTTTCATGACAACATCAAGTTATGTTTTGGTTGTTAGGTTGTCAGACCAGATATAAAGACATTTTTCTGGTCGCTAAAAAGACGTTAACAAAACCTTTCACATCTAGTATACAACAAGACCTGGATGTCACGAAAGCCGTCTTAATGACATCATTGCAACCAGTTTGGCTGGCTAGGGTTATATTTTCTAATTGTGGAGGGCAATATTCCACAGCAGCTTTGCACTCCAGTATTTATAACAACCACAGTTGAGTCACCCCCATACAAAATCCGTTGCTTCTCCTACGTAGTGATCACATCTTATGTCCTTTCCAATACGTCAAGGGCTAAAGGAGACAATGAGTAATCCGTCCCAGGCATCAGTGACTTAGAACGAAACTGGCAGCTCAAGACCTTAGCACACTTCCCGCTGTATGCTCCCACAGCAAAGCCAGAGTCTGATCAGTCAGGGGAAAGGTGACTGAATACTGAATAATCACATCCTTCAGATGAAACTGTACATGCATCTGAAGAGCCAAACAGGGACAGACAATATTAACAGTCTAATCAGTGATCTGGTTGGACGTTGGGTTGGAAGGCAAGCAGCAGAGAATGGCCAAACAGGCTGGTGTCAGCATTTAAGGTACAGTGCATTCGGAAAGTATTCAGATCCCTTGACCTTTTCCACGTTTTGTTACGTTACAGCCTTATTATAAAATGTATTAAATAAATAAAAATCCTCATCAATCTACACACAATACCCCATAACGACAAAGTGAAAATAGGTTTTTAGAAATTGCTGTAAATTTATACCAAATCGAAAACCCACTTGGAGTTTGCCAAAAGGTACCTAAAGACTCTCAGACCATGAGAAACAAGATACTCTGGTATGATAAAACCAATATTGAACTCTTTGGCCTAAATGCCAAGCGTCACAGCTGGAGGAAACCTGGCACAATCCCTACGGTGAAGCATGGTGGCGGCGGCATCATGCTGTGTGGATGTTTTTCAGCGGCAGGGACTGGGAGACTAGTCAGGATCGAGGGAAATATGAACAGAGCATAGTACAGAGAGATCCTTGATGAAAACCTGCTCCAGAGCGCTCAGGACCTCAGACTGGGGTGAAGGTTCACATTCCAACAGGACAATGACCCTAAACACACAGCCAAGACAACGCAGGAGTGGCTTCAGGACAAGTTTCTGAATGTCCTTGAGTGACCCGGCCAGAGCCCGAACCTGATTGAACAGCTCTGGAGAGACCTGAAAATAGCTGTGCCGTGACGCTCCCCATCCAACCTGACAGAGCTTGAGAGGATCTGCAGAGAAGAATGGGAGAAACTCCCCAAATACAGGTGTGCCAAGCTTGTAGCATCATGCCCAATAAGACTCGAGGCTGTAATTGCTGCCAAAGGTGCTTCAACAAAGTACTGAGTTATGGGTCTGAATACTTATGTACATGTAAATGTGATATTTATAAAACCCTGTTTTTTCTTTGTCATTATGGGGTATTGTGTGCATAATGATGAGCAAAAAATAACAATTTAATAATTTTTAGAATAAGGCTGTAACATAACAAAATGTATAAAAAGTCAGGGGGTCTGAATACTTTCGAAATGCACTGTATATGTTGTGTTAAGATAACCTGATTACTACTGCCAATATTCCA
Source organism: Salvelinus namaycush (assembly GCF_016432855.1). Classification (NCBI taxonomy): domain Eukaryota; kingdom Metazoa; phylum Chordata; class Actinopteri; order Salmoniformes; family Salmonidae; genus Salvelinus; species Salvelinus namaycush. Next base: position 29,645,100 of record NC_052329.1, read on the forward strand.
TGTTATGTGATGTAGCTACATTTGTATGAGCTGGGAGATTATTTCCACTTACCCTCCTATATAAGAGTGTTGATAAGCGGCTGTAAAGCCACATAAAGTACTAATGTAACAGTATTGCTTCCATACCTCTCCTCGCCCCTACCTGGGCTCGAACCAGGGACCCTCTGCACACATCAACAACAGACACCCACGAAGCATCGTTACCCATCGCGCCACAAAAGCCTCGGCCCTTGCAGAGCAAGGGGAACAACTACTTCAAGGTCTCAGAGCGAGTGACGTCACCGATTGAAACGCTATTAGCGCGCACCACCGCTAACTAGCTAGCCATTTCACATCGGTTACACTAAGAAGCGGCAAATTCTGTGGATTATATTGAAACAGAAGATGAATGTTAATCTGCTGTGAGAAATACTACAAGAAACAATCACATAATCCAGTTAAGGGGATGGCGGTGTGTCGCCCCATATTAATCTCTCCTTTTGACCATGAATGACACTGATAATATGTTCATATTCAAGAACTTGTGGCTTGAGAGAGAGATTATTCTTGAACTGCTATTAAACTACAGTATATTAACTAGCACTATTGAAAATCATACAATGAAAATATTTAAATCTCATATGCAGCTTGGGACACGCACATGCCTAGACTTGTCCACTGTGATATTCCCTCATACATTGAAATGATCCATGCTTCACATGTCCTGCTTTGTGTTTTTTCTCTGGAAAGTACCTCTCTTCTGATTGGAAATCAATATCATAATAGCTGACCTGACCTTAAGTCCTTAACCTTTAAGTCCTCTAGGGACACTGACCAAATATACCAGCATTTTCCCACCATGCAGCTGAGGGCCCACAGCAGGTGCAGCTGATTAAAAAATCCTGCTCTCTTAAGGAAAGTTATGAGAGGGAAAAACTCCAGTATTTTCCCACTGGGAACATTTGCTTTTCGTCCATTTGGCTTGGATCCAGGTGGAATAGAGAGCTCAGCTCAGCTGGGTTAGACCCCATCAGTTAACTAACCTTGTGGCTCAACCAAAGAGGAAACTATACTTTTCATCACACGCTGAAGAGCTTTCAGTAGAACTGAATAAGACAAGCTTTGCATAAGGACTTTTTCATACCATGACACTGACAAGTGTAATGTAAATGATAAAAAATGTTGAGCACACTACATACTATAGAGTGTTATTCTAATGTTAAAGCTCATGTCATGTGTCATGTTTCTGTCATGAGAGAAGCATACCGGTCAGATTGAGAAATATACAGTATATGGGCAGATGTTGAAAATGATTTAGAATTTTATTGTAAAACAAACGTATGTAGAATTGGTTGAATTCTGATGTACTCAACAAATCCTCAATGAAAGAAAGGTATACACACACTTAATATGTTGAGAATGTATTGTAATGTTTTTAAAAATGTATAACTGCCTTAATTTTGCTGGACCCCAGGAGAGTAGCTGCTAATGGGGATCCATAATAAATACAAATAAATACATGGGCCATAAATGTCTTGGTTAAGAGGGCAGTCTAGGCTGCTTATCTCTGTGGTCTGTTTTTAAAACACTCTCTGGTTTAAAAGATCTCTGGTTTTAAATCCTCTCTAGATCTCTGGAGATGGCTATGGCCACTCAAATAAAATGTTGATAGATGCCGTAAGAAAAGACTGTCCCAGAACCTGTGTAAGAGAGCATTGCTAACTATTGAAAACAAAGGTTACGTATGTAACCACGGTTATGTGAGCTATATGGATCACTCCAATATATTGGTATCCCTCCGCGGCGGAGAGATTCATCCGAGGTGAGGATTTACAGATTTACTCCCGTGTACACCTGTGTCACGGCTGGGGTCCGCCCCTATATATAGACCCCATGGCCGCGACACGTTCTCTACACAATTTTTAAGGTGCCTCTAGCACCGTAGAGGATTGGAGTGATCCATATAGCTCACATAACCGTGGTTACATACATAACCTTTATGTTTCACTATATTGGATCACTCCAATATATTGGTATACCTGTACGAGATTAGTCAGTGCTAGAGGGACCTGGCCAGCCAGCGGCGACGTCCCAGCGCGGGACCGAGACGCAGGGGCCGTCAATGTAGAAGGGGGTCCCGGCACAGTCCCCGGAAGGGGAGGTGACGCCCGGGACCGCTGAACCAACCGCAGTGTGAGGTGCCACATTTACCCGATAGTACCGAGCAAAAGTGCTAGAGGAAGCCCAGCTGGCCGCAGCACAGATCTCAGCGAGGGGTATTTCTCTCAGTAGAGCCCAGGACGCAGCCACACCTCATGTTGAATGTGCCACCACAGATTCCAGCACTGGCATGCCAGCCAGGCAGTATGCTGTCGTAATCGTGTCCAAGATCCAGTGAGAGAGCCTCTGCTTTGATAGCCCAGCCCCCAGGACTCTCTCACCATAGCAGACAAAGAGCTGGTCAGTCTGTTGTTCTCACTGACCGTGTCCGCTCCACATAGGCAGCCAGTGACCTCACAGGGCACAACATGCCACGGCGAGGCCTAGACTCCACCGCCACTCCCGGGGGTCGTAAGCAGACAGGATAAAAGGGATATTCACATGCCTGTCTGACAGAACCTTCGGGAGGAATGAAGGGTTGGGGCGGAGAGATATATTCCTCCCCCCGGGGTCCATCCGGTAGCACTCAGAACTTTCCAAACGAGCATGGAGCTCACCCACCCTCTTCAAGAAAGCCACCTTCATAGAGAGGTGTTTCAGGGAGGCAGACTCCAATGGTTCGAAAGGCGGCTTTGCCAAAGCTGCCAAGACCACATCCAGATCCCAGCTCGCCATTGAGCGGGTCCTAGCTGGACGCAGACGATGAACCCCCTTCATAAACCTGGAGACCAAGGGATGGTGCACCACTGGCCTGTCCATCCACCCCACATGGCAGGCAGATATAGCGGCCAAATACCCTCTCAGTGTTCTGGCTGCCAAGCCCTCATCCATGTGAGACTGCAGGTACTGGAGGACATACTGCACCCCGCATGACTCGGGCACAACCTCAATACCAAGAGCAGAACAACCGCCAGCGCAACTGGTATGCCTCGGTTCTAGCCGGCGGCCTTGCACTATGCATGGTGTTCATTACACCCTCCTGTAGTCCTAACATGGATCATCCGAGGCGGTGTGGCCTCGGATGCCACAGAGTTCCCCCGGCCTGAGACAGCAAGTCCGGTCTCAGGGGAAGTTGCCAAGATGTCCCAGACAACAGGGACAGGAGAAGGCTGAATCAGGGTCGTCTGGGCCAGTATGGGGCCACCAGAAGCAGAAGATGTTCTGCCATCCTGGTCCTGTTCAGCACAGCCTGGATCAGGGAGGAAGTGGGGAATGCATAAAGTTCCAGCCCTGGCCAATTGTGAGCCCAGAGGCCCTGGTGGCGCCGACATGGAGTACCACAGGGGGCAGTGTGCATTGTCCAGGGAGGCAACAGGTCCACCTGCGTTGTCCCGAACTTGTCCCAAAAGTGCTGCACCACCTGGGGATGTAGGCTCCAGTCCCAAGGTGGCAGGCCCTCCCTCAAGAGCATATCCGCTGCCACACTCAGGATGTCAGGTATGTGCGCTGCGCTAGAGACGCTAGACAGCCCTGAGCCCAGAGAAGGGGCTCCTGTGCTATAAGATTGAGGCGGTGGGACCTCAGTACACCCTGATGGTTGATGTAAGCCACCACTGTGGTGCTGTCCATTCTCACCAGGACATGTCTTCCTTTCAGATGTGGAAGGACCGCAGGGCAAGCAGTACAGCTCAGAGCTCTAGTGTATTGATGTGCCTGCCGCTCCAAGAGGGTAGCCAACAACCGCTGGCCGACCTGCCCTTGGTCACACCCCCCCCCAGCCGATCTGGGAGGCGTCTGTGCTGACCAGCTCCCGGCGGCACATCCTCAGCATCTCCACCCCACCTGAGAGAAGAGTGACAACGCCAGTTAAACAATGCCAATGTTGAAGAGGCTGTTGATGGAGCAGGCCCAGGGGAATCAGCAACGAGGCCGCCGTAAGCAAGCCCAACAGGCGTTGGCAGGTCAGGGCGGATACCACCCAACCCTACCGAATGTGGTTGGGGCAAGATGGATCGCCTGAACCCTTCTGGTGGGAAGGCGTGCTGTCATGAGGACTGAGTCCAGTTCCATGCCAATGAAGGCCACCCTCTGGGTGGGCGTCAGATGACTCTTCTTGTCATTTACAGTAATGACCTGGGTCCTGGTCGGGGCACAAATCAGCCAATCGTCCAGGTAATTAAGGATCAACAATCCTCGGGACGTGAGAGGTGCCAGGACAGCATCCATGCACTTTGTGAAAGTGTGGGGTGCCAAGGAGAGGCCGAAGGGAAGAACCATGAATTCATAAGCCATTCCTTCGAAAGTGAATCGGAAGTACTGCCAATGAGCTGGGTGAACAGGAACATGGAAGTAAGCATCCCTCAGGTCCAGCGCCACAAACCACTGGTCCTTGGACACGGCCTGCAACACAAGACTGGGGACAGCATGTGGAACCTCAGTACCTTCAAGTACCCATTAAGGTTGCGGAGGTCCAGAATCAGTCGAAACCCTCCGCCTCTTTTTGGAACCACAAAATAAGTGGAGTTAAACCTACCTAGTCGTTCTGATGTCTCGGTCCTGCGGATGGCATCCTTGTCCAGGAGTGAGGAGATCTTCAGCCGCAGTGTTATCTTCAGGGGGTCGGCCACCGTGGTGACAAGGCCCCTGAAGGACGGGGGCCGGCACAGAATTGGAGTCGGTACCCCTCGAGCGTAGTGGACAACACTATGCTCCACACCCTCCTCCCACTTTGCCCTTTTGAGACCTGGAGAAGCGCAGAGGCCGGTGGAAGGGTGTCTCCTCTGGTGCCCCGAGCACCTGGTTCTCCCAGGCACGTCCCTATGACAGTGACGGTTGACACCATCACACCTGTCACAAAGGGAAGCCATAAGCTCAACCAAGCCAACAAGGCCACAGAGCAGGGGTCCGACGCCCTGGGAGAGCTTATGTGGTGACCCGCTTGGAGGAATAGGAACCCGGTGAGGGATAAATTACCCAGTACCTCTGCAAAAAACGTGGAAGACCCCTGTGGGAAAAACAGGCAGACAAAAAAAACACCAACCAGGTAACGGATTTGATTTAATAGTTTTTTGGTTTTACGCCAACTGCAATATTACCTACTGGTTTAATATCCAAGCAGTAAAAACAGCACCATATGGAGTACCGCCTGTTAACGAACCCCAAAGTTAATGTCTCAACGTAGTTTTCCACGATATTCACACTCTGCAGGGGAAAGAACAAGAAAAAACACTGCAAGATAATTAAAAGAGAGGCGCGGGGAGCAGCATGTTAATTAAGCAATTCACAACACACCAGTGGTGGGCCGTCAGGGCCAGCAAGGCCTTCTCTGCTGGCCTAAACATCATCAGAATATATATTTTTTTAAAATATATTTTCCCACAAATATGTATTAAATTATTCCCCAGAGTAAGAATTATACTCTTCATTTCATAGCTTTCCTCTTGGTTGCACTGCTTCCAGCCCCAGGTTGAGATTTGGAGGGCTGGCCTTTATGTTAGATCTTTTATCCAATCATATTCAGCCATCATGTGTTGCCAGGGGTCTAAAATCTGCCCGCAGGCCTTCAGAATCAACAGTGCGGGCGCTTGTAGCTTAAAGTGAATGGAAATGAAAATTTAGTGTCAACCAATCAGCTTTAGAGTTGGCTATTGTACGCCTGCTGGCTGGCTCCAGTGTTACACAGGAGCCAGCTAGCAGGCGTAGTGCGTGCACGTCTTTTGATTGGATTACCAATATTGAGAAGCAGGTCCTATGGGCAGGTCTATGCAGATCCTCAGAACTAGGAAACTGAATTTGATAAACTAATTAATTTGCGTACGACTAAGCTGTTTTTTCAACCCACAATGGCGGAAGGAGGAGAAGATATCGATTTGGTCGAGGATATAATTATAACGCCATTCTCAAGACGAACTTTTCAAGAAAAGTTAGACATTGTAAGGAGAGGTCGCCCGACGCCGATGCTACAAAGCCTGTCACAGGCGGGAAAGGGGTTCGTTCGCCACTTTCAAAGTTCCAACTACGAGCGCTATCAATGGCTCACAGGCTCCGAGAAGCACTGCAAACTGTACTGCTGGGAATGCCTATTATTTGCAAGTGATCGATTTGGTGTTTGGAGCCACACTGGCTTTGCAAACTTGAGTTGTCTAACCAAGGCAGCAACGAGACACCAAAGTACGGCTGGGCACTTACAAGCAATGGTGCTTTTGAAAACTTTTGGGGACACCCGAATGGATCTACAGCTCAATGAACAATCGCGCAGGGCAACGGAGCTGCACAATGAAAAGGTGAAGAAAAATAGGGAAATATTGAAAAGACTCATTGATTGTGTCATGTTTTTGGGTAAACAGGAACTTTCTTTTAGGGGACACGATGAAAGTGCTGACTCCACAAACAAAGGGAACTACGTGGAGCTTCTTTCTTTTCTTTCTGAAAGCAACACAGATTTACAATACCACCTGTCCACTAACAAAGTGTTCATTGGGACGTCCGGCAAAATACAAAATGACCTAATTTATGCTATTGCTGAAGTGATGGGAGAAGAGATCAAAATGGAGATTAAAAAAGCTCCCTTTGTTGCTGTTATGGTGGACGAGACAACAGATGTGGGAAATGCAGCACAGCTCTCACTCGTCCTGCGTTATGTGGCGGACACAGGAGTCAAGGAGCGATTTATCCGATTTGAAGATGTGACAAGCGGCAAGCGAGCTGATGACATTGCCGCTCTTATTTTCCGTTTCTTGGAGGAAAATGAATGTAGTCTGGATAAAGTTGTGGCACAGTGTTTTGATGGCGCAGCAGTCATGGCATCTGGACTCAATGGGGTGCAGGCTAAAGTTAAGGAGAGGGCACCGATGGCCTTATTCATTCACTGCTATGCACATCGACTAAATTTAGTACTGGCTCAAGGAGCCTCAAAGCTTAAAGAATGCAAGGTCTTCTTTGCCAACCTCAATGGCCTTGCAGCATTTTTCTCACGATCCCCTAAGCGCACGCAACTGCTGGATGACATCTGCAAGCGTCGTCTTCCTAAGGTTGCACCAACGAGGTGGCAATATACATCTAGATTGGTCAATGCAGTCTTTGAAAAGAGAGTTGCCCTAAAGGAGCTGTTTAACCACTTACTGGAACATCATGATGACCATGACGGGGATACTGTGCTTATGGCTGATGGATTTAATGCACGTTTGGATGATTTTGAGTTTTGTTTTTTGCTTGAAACATTCAATGGGATTTTTAATTATTCGGATGTGCTTTTTGGAATTCTACAGAAACAAACTTTGGATGTACAATTCTGCCTGACAAGGGTGAACGAGTTTTGTGACACAATTGAGCGAGAGAGGTGCAGGTTCAGTCAAATCTACGATGACACAGCGCGCATCTCAAGTTTACCCAGCGCACGCAGAGGCCCACAAGGAGACCCTCGCACATACTATCAACAACTCCACAGCAATATTCTGGACAACATTCTTTGCCAGATACGAAACAGGTTTCAAGACCACGAAAAATTAATGTTTCTCTCCCTCCTGGACCCCCGGCACTTTCAGACCTACCGGAAAAAAATCCCGCAAACAGCCTTCTCCAGCTTAACAGAGAGTCACGGAACACTGTTCGACCTATCCAAGCTAAAAACAGAACTGACTGTAATGTATGCTATGACTGATTTTGAAGGGAAAAGTCCCTCTGATCTCCTTGATTTCCTTAAGCAGAAAAATCTGAATGAGGACATGGGGCAACTTTACACATTGGCATGTGTGACAGTGACTATCCCTGTGTCCACGGCTTCTGTCGAGCGGTCATTCTCGGCCTTAAAGCGAATCAAAACGTATTCCAGAAATGCTACTGGACAGACTCGGCTTTCAGCATTAGCCTCCATGTCGATAGAAAAGGACTTATTGGTGGAACTAAAACGCACAGATAGACTGTACAACAGAGTCATTGAAGTCTTCTTGAGGAAAGAAAGGAGGAAGGATTTTGTGTTCAAATAATCAGTCTTTGGTGAGTAGGCATACAATGCATGTTATTTTTTATTAAATGTGTATGTATGTTTCGCATTTTATTTCGTTAATATTAAATACCCTATATATTAACAAAATAAAATGGCAAATAGCCTATGTTGCAAATTATTTGTTTTCTTTCTTTTATTTTCAGTGAATAGTTATGTGTCTTTATCATCACGGTGAAACTGCTTTGGGTGCGACAATGCGCTGTTTAGTGAACACACTGTATTTATTTTTTGGGGGACTTAAAGCTCAAAGTTTGTGGACCAGAAATGGATAGAAGAAGAATATTAATATAACTCTGTTGCAGTCGACTATGTTCTTGCCTATTAGTTGAACTGTACTGTATTGTACTCTTCCCCTGCAATTCTCTGAATAAAAATGTCAATTTCAAGGTGACGCAACGCCTGGTTATACTGCGTTTCTGTAATAAGAGGTGGATTAATTCGGGTGGGACTGTGTAGGACACATATGTCAGAGTCAAGGCCCGCGGGCCACATCCGGCCCGCGAGAAGGTTTTTTACGGCCCCTGGGATGATCTTGATTTATTATTAGAACCGGCCCGCAGACCGCAGCAAGCCGGCAGCCCGCAGATCTTTTACACGCACCAATACTACATTTCCCACAATGCAACGGTGACGCACCGAGCAGTAGGCTGCTTCATTTCAATATTTATTGGCACAGCAGTCGTCAGCATCACAGTAAAATTAACTTTCAGATACCCATCAAAAATGGCAAAACGGAAGGTGGACACTGAGAACCGGGGGTTTCAAACAAGGTGGGAGTCGGAGTATATGTTCACGGAGGTAGCTGGAAAACCTGTGTGTCTTCTGTGTGGAGAAAGTGTGGCGGTACTGAAAGAGTATAATCTGAGACGACATTATGAAACGAAACACGCGGACAAAAACAAGAATATGGACATGGAACAAAGGCTACAAAAGGCAGAGGAATTAAAACGAGGCCTCAAATCTCGACAGGCTCTGTTCAAAAAAGCCAAATCACAAGGCCAGGCTGCTGTCAAGGCCAGTTTTATTTTGGCAGAAGAGATCGCTAAATCAGCCCGGCCATTTACGGAGGGGGATTTCATCAAAAACTGCATGATTAAAGTTTGTGACGAAGTTTGCCCAGAAAAAAGGCAACTCTTTTTAAATGTGAGTCTGAGCAGAAACACCATTGCCGAGAGAGTAGACCAGTTGTCCATCAATCTAAAAGAGCAGCTTGTGAAAAAGGGAAAAGATTTCATTGCATATTCCTTGGCTGTGGATGAGAGCACCGACATTTCTGACATTGCCCAGTTGTCAATTTTCATCCGCGGAGTGGACTCCAGCCTAAGCGTGACAGAGGAGTTTTTGGCTTTACGTCCTATGCATGGCACAACTACGGGGCATGATTTGTATGAAGAGGTGTCAAGATGTGTAAATGAGATGGAGCTGCCTTGGGAAAAACTCGTGGGTTTGACAACCGACGGAGCACCTGCGATGTGTGGACACAGGAGCGGACTGGTGGCGAAGATACGGGAAAAGATGCAAGAGGAAAACGCGACAGGTGAGCTGACAGCTTATCATTGTATCATACACCAGGAAGCGTTGTGCGGTAAAGCCTTGAAAATGGAGCATGTAATGAGCATCATCACGCGCACAGTTAACTTTATCAGAGCCAAAGGTTTGAATCACCGCCAGTTCAAGGCATTTCTGACGGAGTTAGAAACGGAGCATGGTGATTTGCCTTATCACACAGAGGTGCGATGGCTAAGCCAGGGAAAGGTGCTTCAAAGATGTTTCGAGCTTCGTGAGGAGATTTGTCTGTTCTTGGACAGCAAAGGGAAAGACACAACACAACTCCGAGACGAAATGTTTCTGTGTGAAATGGCTTTTCTGTGTGACATTACGAGTCATCTGAATGCAATGAACTTGCAGCTGCAGGGTCGGGATCATGTCATCTCTGATATGTACAGTACAGTGAAGGCATTTAAAACCAAACTGACTCTGTGGGAGACGCAGATGCGGAAAGAAAATTTGAGCCACTTTCCCAGCTGCCAGACCATGAAAGAGAAGCTCTCTACCAGTGCGTTCCCGAGCGCACAGTTGGCTGATAAAATAGGTATGCTTGCCGCTGACTTTCGACGCCGATTTGCTGACTTTGAAGCACAAAAAAGCAGGTTGGAACTGCTCGGTAACCCATTTGCTGTTGACGTGGAAAGCTCACCACCAAACCTCCAAATGGAGTTGATTGACCTCCAATGCAATGATGCACTGAGGGCAAAATATGCGGCAGTGGGTGCTGCGGAGTTCGCCCGTTTCCTCCCCGACACAATGCCCCAGCTGCGCATCCAGGCTGCTCAAACGTTGTCTATGTTTGGCAGCACATACCTGTGTGAACAACTGTTTTCTTTGATGAACCTGAACAAAACATCACACAGAAGTCGACTTACTGCTGAACACCTCCACTCAATTCTGAGGATTTCCTCAGCTCAGAGCCTTACCCCGAACATTGATGAACTTGTGGAAAAGATGGGACACCACCAAGTATCACCCTCAACCTCAAACAAGTGAACATTACTGTGCAATCACATATTTAGAGTTTTTACTCAGTTCAAGTTTAAAAGTTAAAGTTTAATATTTGTTTTCACTGCATGTTACTTCTCCTTAAACAAAGTGTTGTTTTTGATTAATAGATTTTTGCACTTTATTTTATTGTATTTCAATCCAATTATATTTTAAAAATATTTCAGTTGAGTGGATGATAGAAAATTGCTATTATTGTTTTTTTCTTTGAAGTAAATTTAGCCCACTTTTGCTAAAATAGAAAATATAGGCTACTGATGGTGCCTTGAATACCGGTTTCTTTCATTTAATGTTCATGTTATGGGGATTTTTATATAAAGGAAATTTGTCTTTTGTGTCTGTTGAAAATTAAAGATTACTGACAGAGCCATAAGAAAATATTGCTTTATTTATCTGATCATATTGGAATATATTTGTTAGGTTTTCAGTAGGTTCAATTAGGTTCACTAGACTATATGCGTCATTTAAAAATTTTTCAATGAACATTCGAACAGTCCGGCCCTCGGCTTGTAGCTAAATTTTTTATTTGGCCCTCCGTCCATTTGACTTTGACACCCCTGGTGTAGGACCTCACTGAAGGCCCAGGCCCCAGGCCCACGGCACGCTACTGCAACACACACATAGATCAAACCAGTCGGCAAGTTGTGTAAGGTAAATTACGGTTTGTGGCAGCAAAAGCCACCAATATATTAATGCACACGGAGTCGTAGTGTACCGCTAACGAAACACAAGCACGACAAACCATGGGCGGAAGCTACAGATCAATCACGCGCAGCGAGTGGAGCACTCACGAGGAGGGGCTGGCCATGCGGCCAGCTGCTCCAGGCTGCAAACTGCCAGTGAGTATACTTCCAAGCAAGATATTACACTTACCAGTGATTTACCAAGTGAACTAAAGAAAGTTTGTACCTCAAACCGTACGGACGTCCGCCGAGAAAATGAAAGAACGTGTCGCGGCAGTGGGGTCTTTATATAGGGGCGGACCCCAGCCGTGACATAGGTGTACACAGGAATAAATCTGTAAATCCTCACCTCGGATGTATCCCTCAGCCGCAGAGTGATACCAATATATTGGAGTGATCCAATATAGTGAAACAACATATATTACACTCTTAGAAACACAAAATGGCATGACAAATACGATGATTAAAGGAGCAATCTGCAATTGATACATGAATTGTTTTACATTTTAAATGAATGACATGCACCCACTGATTCTTGAAGAATAACTTGCCTCATGAGCTTAGATCAGCTGTTGTACCTATCAGAACCCAAAATATAAACTTGTTTAACTCCAATTTTTGTGAACAAAGTAAATGTAAACAAACACTATATAGCCTCAAAACATGGTTAACACTAACATTTTGATATATTGGATGGTCAGTCCTTACATCCATAGCTCTGTTAATTCATTTGAGAGTGGTTACATTTCTCCAGCCCCATCCTTAGTGACACTTTGTCATTTAAACAATACACTTAGGCTAATGTGCAGCTGTGACAGCTGGACTATAGATTGTAGATATGGCAATGTTCAACATAGACAAAAAGTCCATTATCGTAATTCCATTTGCCATAAATGGGTCAAATAACATTATACTGTCATATTAATACTTATGCCAATTTGCTCACCTTAAAGGGGCAATCAGTTGAAACAATAACTATCCTATTAAAAACACAGGATAATGAATTTTGATTGGCCAGGCTGACATCATTGCAGCCAATATGTGATCAGCCCAGCGCCCAACTCCCTAGCTTCATCTTATTAAATAATAATACCAATGGGAATAGCTGTCTAAATGCTGAGCTGGCACATGGGCATAGGCACCGCCTGTTGCTGCACGGTGTTCCAAAACCAATCACTCTCTAATAGAACAGCTGATTCCTATGGTCTCTGACTCCTGAGACCATAGTATAGTTGTAAATGGGTTTAGATGTTGTAAGTAACCTCTTCATTTCCTATTCCGTCCACCAATGGTAACACAGCAATGTCATCCTGATATAGGAAAAGTCCATGATATGACTTTTGAATCAACTGCTTAGATTGGAAAGTGATTGGGAGGAAGCATATGGCAGCTACAGTATGTTATGTTTATGGTGAAGTAGCTTGCGAGAGCCTTGTAGGTCAACTGACTTGGTGGAGAAGTTAGAGCATCACCTCACCAGATTGGGCAGCCAAATGATCCAATGCGTCTTGGTCCTGTATAGTCACGAATCAACTGCCAAGGAAAAACACTGCAAATATGGTCTGGACGACACAACAGAGTTACATGTCATGAATATTCGAGTAAATCAGCACACAATGGAGTCCAAACACTTGACAGATGCAAGCAAAAATGCTGGACACATGCTGGAAATACAGGATTCATGCTTTTAGATTTTTGAAGAATGTTTATTAGCTCCCCAAGCTAATATCTAAGCTTTGCTTCGAACCCAAATATTGAATGACTACAAAAAAAGCTTTTGCAATATTTTCTGATGAATATGGAGGATTATTAATGGTTATTTGAAAGTCTTATTCTACGGGACTGACAAGAAAAACAGCATCTGTAACCTTACAAATAACTGCCTAACCAGTCTGCTACCCTGTCATTCATCAAGTGTAACAAGAATTTAACTCTTTCTCTAAACGTTTACGTCATTCCCTGCATTACTGACCCCATGAACAACAGCAGGATTAGCTGTGTCACTCCCTGATCTGTTTCACCTGTCCCTGTGATTGTCTCCACCCCCCTCCAGGTGTCACCCATCTTCCCTATTACCCTCAGTGTATTTATACCTGTGTTCTCTGTTTGTCTGTTGCCAGTTCATCTTGCCAAGTCAACCAGTGTTTTTCAAAGCTCTTGTTTTTCCTAGTCTCTCTTTTCTAGTCCTCCCGGTTCTAACCTTTTGCCTGCCCCTGACCTCGAGCCTGCCTGCCGCCCTGTACGGTTTGGACTCTGGTTATGAACTCATGCCTGTCCTCAACCTGCCTCTTGCCTGCCCCTCGTTGTTCAATAAATATCAGACTCGAACCATCTGCATCTGGGTCTCGCCTTGTGTCGTTATAAGCTGTTAACACAGTGAATGGATCAGCTGCACTGTTTACGAGACTAGAGCTGTCACCATAACAATCTCTCAAGCACACATACTTCATCTACTGTACAATAAACTGTACATGATTAACTGTACAATAAACTGTACATCAACAGCTTTTCAGCTCTCCTCCAACTCAAACAAGCACCTCAAATCAAACCATAGATGATGTTGATACATTTTGTGATTGTTTTGTTTTTTGCTCCTTTTCACTCACACGTCTCAAAATTTGCAGAAGCGTTCACATGACTGCCATTGTTGATGTGTCTAATGCGTCTGTGAACGGATCGGTTAACTTTCCCACCGAAAACTGTCTCTCTGTGCCTCATTGCCTCACTGGCCAACAATGTGATATGCAGGAGCTGTGATGGAGCTGCATCTGTTTAGGCCACTCAGGATTAGTAGGAGGGAGAGAGGGAGAGATCAAATTGTATTTATCACATGCGCCAGATACAACAGGTGTAGACTTTACCGTGAAATGCTTGCTTAAGAGCCCTTCCCAACAATGCAGAGTAAAAAAAAGGATTGTAAAAAAAAAAAACGAATCGCTTACACACAAAGTGGTACTTGAGGCACAGTAAGTGAAACCATTAACTCATGTACCTAATCTTCAGACCAAGTCTGCAAGCACATTATCTGCTTTACACTCAGTTTGCATTTGTAAAACACACTTTTTGCAAAACACTAAACAGTTCTCTACATTAGACACATCATTCAAAACTAACAGGTCTTGTGTTTCGTTTGGAAAACTGCCATTCAAAATGCCACACTCATTTACAGATGACCTACACCCAGTGCTCGCGTGTGAAAACACTTCCAGCTAATTTCTTGACTTAGAAATCAGAGCTTAAGCACTATAAATAGGCTTCAGGTTGGCTTTTTTGGTTTGGACAACAATGGAGGCCAGTTTTGGAGAGAGAGTTAGAGGAAGAGGAGTGAGAGTAAGAGGGGGGACGAGGAGGAGGCCTGTGGTGACAGACGAGGGGGCTTGACAGGGCTGGATACGCCACTCCAGACGCTACTTCCCCCGCTGTTTAGCCAGAGAGAACATCGCTTGTGATGTTGATGAGCTGCTGTGGCCAGACCCAAATAGGAGACAGGATGCACTCTAATTGTTTTTTTCTTTATAGTAACAAGCCTATTTGTTTATCTTCTACTGTATTTGTTTTGTCTGTTACTGTTCATCCCGAAATCTGAATGAAAATACAATGTTTTGAGAAAGACATACATTTTATTTTTCCCCCCTTGCATTTCTGTTTATAGTGTAAATATATACTGAACATGCATACATACTGTATATATTTGTGCACATACATGCACGTGTGAGTGTTATGACAAACTGCCATGAACTCCACTGCACACTGAACATGCAAAATACACTAGATAGTAGTGTTTTACATTTGTCACATCCGTGTGTAGTCGGCGTGTATAAGAGCTAATCATTTGCCGGTTTGTGTGTAGCATTTGATGCAAAAACACAATTTTGAGGAAGAGTGAAAGTCGTTTTGAAGTGTTTGGTTTTGCAAGAGATGTGTGACGTTTTGCATGTTGTGTGTGTGTTTTGGGGTTTTGTGTGTAGAGTCAAGAGAAAAGGAGCCATAGTTTCAGAAATCTTGTGTAAGCAATTGTCAAAAACTGTAATAATAAAATTGTAGCACAAGAGGAATAAAATGCACAAGAATGGAGCTACAGGGAGTACTAGTACCAGATCTATGTGGAGCTATATACAGGGAGTACTAGTACCAGATCTATGTGGATCTATATACAGGGAGTACTAGTACCAGATCTATGTGGAGCTATATACAGGGAGTACCAGTACCAGATCGATGTGGAGCTATATACAGGGAGTACCAGTACCAGATCTATGTGGAGCTATATACAGGGAGTACTAGTACCAGATCTATGTGGAGCTATATACAGGGAGTACCAGTACCAGATCTATGTGGAGCTATATACAGGGAGTACCAGTACCAGATCTATGTGGAGCTATATACAGGGAGTACCAGTACCAGATCTATGTGGAGCTATATACAGGGAGTACCAGTACCAGATCTATGTGGAGCTATATACAGGGAGTACCAGTACCAGATCTATGTGGAGCTATATACAGGGAGTACTAGTACCAGATCTATGTGGAGCTATATACAGGGAGTACCAGTACCAGATCTATGTGGAGCTATATACAGGGAGTACCAGTACCAGATCTATGTGGAGCTATATACAGGGAGTACCAGTACCAGATCTATGTGGAGCTATATACAGGGAGTACCAGTACCAGATCTATGTGGAGCTATATACAGGGAGTACCAGTACCAGATCTATGTGGAGCTATATACAGGGAGTACCAGTACCAGATCTATGTGGAGCTATATACAGGGAGTACCAGTACCAGATCTATGTGGAGCTATATACAGGGAGTACCAGTACCAGATCTATGTGGAGCTATATACAGGGAGTACCAGTACCAGATCTATGTGGAGCTATATACAGGGAGTACCAGTACCAGATCTATGTGGAGCTATATACAGGGAGTACTAGTACCAGATCTATGTGGAGCTATATACAGAGAGTACTAGTACCAGATCTATGTGGAGCTATATACAGGGAGTACCAGTACCAGATCTATGTGGAGCTATATACAGGGAGTACCAGTACCAGATCTATGTGGAGCTATATACAGGGAGTACCAGTACCAGATCTATGTGGAGCTATATACAGGGAGTACCAGTACCAGATCTATGTGGAGCTATATACAGGGAGTACCAGTACCAGATCTATGTGGAGCTATATACAGGGAGTACCAGTACCAGATCTATGTGGAGCTATATACAGGGAGTACCAGTACCAGATCTATGTGGAGCTACAGTGGGGAGAACAAGTATTTGATACACTGCCGATTTTGCAGGTTTTCCTACTTACAAAGCATGTAGAGGTCTGTCATTTTTATCACAGGTACACTTCAACTGTGAGAGACGGAATCTAAAACAAAAATCCAGAAAATCACATTGTATGATTTTTAAGTAATTAATTTGCATTTTATTGCATGACATAAGTATTTGATACATCAGAAAAGCAGAACTTAATATTTGGTACAGAAACCTTTGTTTGCAATTACAGAGATCATACGTTTCCTGTAGTTCTTGACCAGGTTTGCACACACTGCAGCAGGGATTTTGGCCCACTCCTCCATACAGACCTTCTCCAGATCCTTCAGGTTTCGGGGCTGTCGCTGGGCAATACGGACTTTCAGCTCCCTCCAAAGATTTTCTATTGGGTTCAGGTCTGGAGACTGGCTAGGCCACTCCAGGACCTTGAGATGCTTCTTACGGAGCCACTCCTTAGTTGCCCTGGCTGTGTGTTTCGGGTCGTTGTCATGCTGGAAGACCCAGCCACGACCCATCTTCAATGCTCTTACTGAGGGAAGGAGGTTGTTGGCCAAGATCTCGCGATACATGGCCCCATCCATCCTGAATGTACTTTACAGGATAAAGTGACTAGGCATCAGGATAGATAATAATAAGGTATTTGAGCTAGATATGTATATGAAGGCAGGATAAAGTGACTAGGCATCAGGATAGATAATAATAAGGTATTTGAGCTAGATATGTATATGAAGGCAGGATAAAGTGACTAGGCATCAGGATAGATAATAATAAGGTATGAGGTAGATATGTACATGAAGGCAGGGTAAAGTGACTAGGTATCAGGATAGATAATAATAAAAGTAAAATAAAGAACAAGAGTAGCAGCAGATGGTGTGTGTGTGTGCGCGCGTGCGTATGTATGTGTGTGTTGTGTCAGTATGCGCACGCGTGTGTGTGTGCATATGTAGTGTATGTGAAAGTGTGAGTGTGTGTATATAGTGTGTATACTGTATATAGTCGTGTGAGTGTGCATAGAGTCAGTGCAAGATAGGGTCAATGCAAATAATCTGGGTAACCATTTAATGACCTATTTAGCCATCTTATGGCTATTTTGCAGTCTTATGGTTTGGGGTTAGAAGCTGTCATGGAGCCATTTGGTCCGAGAGCCGATGCTCCGGTATCATTTGCCGGACTGTAGCAGAGTGAACAGTCTATGGCTTGGGTGGCTGGAGTCTTTAACAATTTTCGGGGCCTTCCATTCACACTGCCTGATATAGAGGTCCTGGATGGCAGGGAGCTCTGCCCCAGTGATGTACTGGGTTGTCCACACCACCTTCTGTAAGGCTTTGCGGTCAAGGGCAATGCATTTGCCATACCAAGCGGGTGATGCAGCCAGTCAAGATGTTATCGATGGTGCAGCTGTAGAACCTTTTGAGGATCAGAGGGCCCATGACAAATATTTTCAGCCTCCTGAGGGGGAAAAGTCAGTGTCATGCCCTCTCCACGACTGTGCAGGTGGACACCAAGGAACTTCATGCTCTTGACCCGCTCCTCTACAACCCCGTCGGTGTGGGTGTGCTTTCCCCTCTTTCTCCTATAGTCCACGATCATCTCCTTTGTCTTGCTGACGTTGAGGGGGAGATTGTTGTCCTGGCACCACACAGTCTCTGACCTCCTCCCTGTAGGCTGTCTCATCTTTGTCGGTGATCAGGCCTACCACCGTCGTCTCATCAGCAAACGTGATGATGGTGTTGGAGTCATGCGTGGTCATGCAGTCATGGGTGAACAGGGATTACAGGAGGGAACTAAGCATGCACCCATGAGGGGCCCCCGTCTTGAGGGTCAGCGTGACGGAGGTGTTGTTGCCTACCCTCACCACCTGGGATCCAGTTCCAGAGGGAGGTGTTCAGTCCCAGGGTCCGGAGCTTGGTGATGAGCTTGTCAGCGACAATGGTGTTGAATACTGAGCTGTAGTCTATGAACAGCATTCTCACATAGTTATTTCCCCTCTTGTCCAGGTGGGAGTGGGCAGTGTGAAGTGCAATTGAGATTGCGTCATCTATGTATCTGTATGCAAATTGGAGTGGGTCCAGGGTGTCTGGGATGATGGTGTTGATGTGTGTCATGACCAGCCTCTCAAAGCCCTTCATAATTACAGATGTGAGTGCTACAGGGCGATACTCATTTAGGAAGTTTCCCTTGGAGTTCTCGGGAACAGGGACAATGGTGGTCACCTTGAAACATCTTGGGATTATAGACCGCAACAAGGAGAGATTGAAAATGTCAATGAAGACACTTGCCAGCTGGTCTACGCATGCTCTGAGAACGTGCCCTGGAATTCTCTCTCCTGGTATTCCGAGAGAGAGAAGGAGGGAGAAGCGAGGAAGAGGACACACATCAACACTCACAGTAGATGGAAAGACTCCCATCTGGACAGACAGCAGGACAAGAAACACAGACATGAGACATCCATCAGAGGAGGGAGACAACTATGCTCTATGACATCAGAGGGCTACTATGGCTTGTTGACCAAACTTCCCCATGTAGGTGTGCCAGAGAAGATGAGAAATTCTTCAGTAATCACTGAAACATCTGCCCCTCCTCTTATATTCCCCCATAGAGAATATAACTGTCTTTTGACTGCTGAGACATGCTGGTCACGTCAAGCTAGTATTATTGATGTATGGTCCAACTTCCAAGCTGTCAACATTGTGTTTATTCCTGACGTCTTGCACTTCTGAGATTTTAACGATGATCTATGATCATGATGACAGTACAACTCCAAGTCTCATCTGATTACAAGTACATTGAGTGTAATAACACTGGCAAGGTACACAGAGTTCGTAACGGCTTTGCTCATATTGTCTGCGGTACTACTTTGGGTAACTGCCACCAAAGTATTTCTCCAGCGAATAAAAGAGGGAAAGAAGCAAAATAGGTTTCTGTTCAGGCATTGATTTCAGTTAATGAATGGGAAACAATCCAGGGGGAAGAGAAAAACGAAATAGTTCCTTTTGCATAATCACATACTTGGAAACCATTATGTGTATAATCAGTTTGATTTAAACTGAAATATGAATCCCTCCCCAATATGGATCCAGAGATGTATAACAGATATTATGTTAGACAACTGCCTTCATTCAACCTGAGTTCCAAACTGTGGGGGGAAGAGAATGGAGTACTGCCTAGAATGGGTGGTCTGTTCATAAAAATAGAATACCATAAATCCTCCTGTAAAATTACCACAGTCTGAGGGGCTTTGTCCCTTCTAGTAATTATTTTCTAAGGGTCTGTTACTCAACTGTCTCGACTCATGATGTATATAAACCCTGGATTGCTGATCCTATGTGTGGCCATTGAGAGGCTTTGAAGCCACCGGTCGGCCATATTGGCACTCCCCAGTAGGAGCAGTCCTCCATAGGAATGAATGGAATTCTACAGTATTTCAATTAAATGTTTCAAGTACAAAATTACATGTATAAGTATTATTTTGTTGTAGTGGGGATAGTAACATTATACTTTTGAATTATATTTAAATTGTACTTTTTTTATTTAGCTTACATAATATAATTTAAAAGTATGCAATATGGTGTCTGTAGTAGAATAAATGTGGCAAAAACGAAAACAAATGTAGACATTAATAAATACATTTCTATAGCTTCCAAAATATTTTTACAATGGTGGGAGTACCAAGATGGAGGCACGGTGGCCTCAACACAGCACCCCCTATCAGTCATCTAGTGTATATATAAATCATTGGTCTCACTCAATCTAACTTTAACATCTTAAATAAGGACCCAATACTTCCAATTATTTTCTGTGATTGAAACTCCAAGGCCAGCTGAGCCTATCCTGACCTGTCTGTTAGAGAAGGATGATTGAAAAAGACAGCCGCTGCAAGACAAGAGTGCCATTAATCGGGAATTCAATAAACACATAGCAGACTCCTGAGAAGCAGCAACTCCACCCTTGCAAATCAAATCAAATGTATTTATATAGCCCTTCTTACATCAGCTGATATCTCAAAGTGCTGTACAGAAACCCAGCCTAAAACCCCAAACAGCAAGCAATGCAGGTGTAGAAGCACGGTGGCTAGGAAAAACTCCCTAGAAAGGCCAAAACCTAGGAAGAAACCTAGAGAGGAACCAGGCTATGAGGGGTGGCCAGTCCTCTTCTGGCTGTGCCGGGTGGAGATTATAACAGAACATGGCCAAGATGTTCAAATGTTCATAAATGACCAGCATGGTCAAATAATAATAATCACAGGAGTTGTCGAGGGTGCAGCAAGTCAGCACCTCAGGAGTAAATGTCAGTTGGCTTTTCATAGCCGATCATTAAGAGTATCTCTACCGCTCCTGCAGTCTCTAGAGAGTTGAAAACAGCAGGTCTGGGACAGGTAGCACGTCCGGTGAACAGGTCAGGGTTCCATAGCCGCAGGCAGAACAGTTGAAACTGGAGCAGCAGCACGGCCAGGTGGACAGCAAGGAGTCATCATGCCAGGTAGTCCTGAGGCATGGTCCTAGGGCTCAGGTCCTCCGAGAGAGAGAAAGAAAGAGAGAAAGAGAGAATTAGAGAGAGCATACGTAAATTCACACAGGACACCGGATAAGACAGGAGAAGTACTCCAGATATAACAAACTGACCCTAGCCCCCCGACACATAAACTACTGCAGCATAAATACTGGAAGCTGAGACAGGAGGGGTCAGGAGACACTGTGGCCCCATTCGATGATACCCCCAGACAGGGCCAAACAGGAAGGATATAACCCCACCCACTTTGCCAAAGCACAGCCCCCACACCACTAGAGGGATATCTTCAACCACCAACTTATCATCCTGAGACAAGGCCGAGTATAGCCCACAAAGATCTCCGTCACGGCACAACCCAAGGGGGGGCGCCAACCCAGACAGGAAGATCACGTCAGTGACTCAATCGACTCAAGTGACGCACCCCTCCTAGGGACGGCATGAAAACCATTGCAGATGGTCTTGTCAGTGGTGAGACTATAGCCATACAATGATGTACTCTTTGGAAGTGGGTATCATTTTGCCTGGTCCCAGATTTGTTTCTGCTGTCTTTCCAACTCCTGGTGTGATCAATGGCCATAGGAGTTGGCAAGACAACACAAACAGATCTGGGACCAGGTTAGGTATCATTGCATTTGGGGTAAATGATGAATGATGGTTTGGGTGAATGGTTAAGGGTTACTTTGTAGGATGATATGGGAAGTAGAGTGGATTTCAATGCAGCAGGTCAGGTTTGATTAGACCATCCGTCACCAGACGAAAGGCAGATGCAATAAAGTGTCTCGCTACAGCTTTTGAACTGCCAGAACCAAATCTTTCCTATTTTATTAAATCAATTCATAACTGCTGCCAAAAAGTGGCAGCATGCAATTTAATTCAATCCATCTGAGGGGGAAGATTTCTACCTTCTACTAAGTTAAATTGATTAACTTCTAAATGAAAGTTTTTTTTCCCCTTGTCATGCAACTCACAACAAAGTATAAATTGTACAAAATGTCACTGACTTATAAAGAAAGCAAATCTCTGCTATTGTTCTATAACAACTCTGGACCAAGCACAGAAACATAGGATTTAACGGCTGCTTGAGGACATGCCAATAGGAGTTCACTTGGCAATAAACTCATGACAGCACTGTGCAGTATTTGCTCTTTGTCGTCCGTTGGCAGATAACAAGTAATGCTCTGCTCAATCTTCTTTTAAATGGCCGTATGTAAATCTTTGCTGAGATCAAGCTGCAGCCTGACAGGGTCAAACAAGGTTCAGGCAATGATCATCGACCAATCAGAAGCACCGTACAATCAGCTGCCATCTAAGAAGTCTATCTGATAGCCATCAGGTCTTCCTATAAAAGAGCCATTTGAATAGGAACAAATTATATCCAAATAAGTCCCATTTTCTTTCCTTCGGTTGGCTCTGGGGTCACAGTCATTTGGGGTCACAGTAATGGCACCACTCATACATGAGTTAACCCCTTCTTTGCCTTCTCCTATTACCCCTGCTCTGATACCTTGATTTGGGGAGGAGCTGCACGATGGAGCAGAGGTAACTCAATTTTGTGAAATGGATGTCAATTCTGAATCATTGTGTGATCATTCATGTCTGAGTTTTTTTTATCCTTAAGGTCCCTTACGAGCAATAAAGAGATGGAACAGAGATGAAATTAACGAGTCTTCTCTAAGACAAATTAACTTGAATTCAGATGACCATTTGAAGAGTATGATGAAAAGAGATCTTATCCTTTTCCGCCCAAGATTCCAATCATGTCTGATGCATTTCTCTTTAACTGACAAAAGAGCAACAGCTGAGACATCTTGAGGAGCTACAGTATATTAACATGGTATCATAAATCAACAACTCACGGGCACAATAGTATAGACAGGTACAACTGGATAATACCCTCAATGGAAGTTGTCACACAAATTTGCAAACATCAGGCTATATTATGTCACTTCCAGCTGTATTCAATCTGACCTATGAAATTGTAACACATGGAAAGTGCTGTTGTATTGTATCTCTAGCTAGCAATAGTGAACACTAAACTTGTAAGTCAGAGGACACATTCTTCCAACACAGGCAACTACCTCCGATGACAGCCAAAAACAGACCCACAGATACCTGCACGAGCACAGTCACCGAATCCTGACACTGTATTCTTCCACTGTGTTGTACTGTGCTGCGCATAAAGTTAGCATTGATTGTGGGTTTCTGGAATGTCTTGACTATTGTATATAATAGTCTATCATTTTTATTGGCAGCCATGTTAGATTTCAAATTTCCTTGAGCAAACAACCCAGAGGGCACACACTGGCTGAATCAACGTTGTTTCCACGTCATTTCAATTAAATGACGTTGAACCAATGTGGAATAGACATTGAATTGACGTCTGTGCCCAGTGGGAAGCAACTTTACCAGAGGAAACTGTTGATTTAATGTGAAAGAAAACAAACCTGAGTACAGCTGCACACTGGGCTAAAAAGAATCCCACGTGTAAAAGTGCAACCACAAATACAAGATGGATGAAATGAGTCAGATACTCAGGTTATTCAGGAGAGCAGTAGGTTTTTGTTTCAGCATGGTATGACTAATGAGCTGTATGATCATTAGCACCAAGATCTGTGATTTGTTTGGGGCTTTTGTCCAACATTCGTTGCATTCTATGCACCTGTTAGATTTGGCAGCAATAGTGATAGATTCCATACCAGACCGGCACTGTTGATTATAACATAACAATGTTCAGACAAACCTAAGGACAGAAACTAAATTACCATCTAATGATCTGTTATGAAGGAATATTGAAATTGCTGAGGGCATTTTCAATACCACAGTCATCAGAGCTCTCATTTTGTTGGCGCAATCAAAACAAACATAGTCCATTCGAAAAGACAGGTGCCGTCAATTATAGGGAAAAAAGAGACATGATTTTGGTCACAGCTGTGAGTGAGAGCATTTTCTCAGTCTATGATTTCCGGCCGCATTGCGACACTGTCAAACTGATATTTACATCTGAATCCTCTGAATGAAACGACTGTATTCCTCCCATCATGTGATCAGCCCTTTCTCGTCATCAAACAAAATACAACATACAGAGTACAGTGATGCTTATCTGACTGCACATGCAGAAACTAGAAACTACTAAATGAGTTGTACTACTACAGGTAACCTAGTGGTTAGAGCGTTGGGCCAGTAACCGAAAGGTTGCCGGATCAAATCGCTGAGCTGACGAGGTAAAAAATCTGTTGTTCTAGGCAAGGAAGTTAACCCCCGGGTGCGGTGGATGTCAATTATGGCAGCCGCCCGCACATTTCAGTTGTACAAAAGTATTTGTAGGCCCAAGGAGGGGAATCGATTTAAGAGTATAAAAACTTTCTAAAAGGAGTTGACTGATAGAAGAGATAAGAAGTTACGGTAACAGGTGGATCCCAATGTTTTATGATAATGCCTCCCTGTGGTTGATACATAAATCCTGTGGATTTGCACAAACTCAACTATTTGACTAAAGCTCCACCTAGGGGCAAATGTGCTCACTTACAACCAAGAAAAATGATATGAACATAAAGATGAGCATAAGTAATTTATTTTTATGTAAAAAGTTTAAGTTGTTGCTTAAACTCTTGTGAGCCCAGGGGAGAACTAGTGTTGCATTAATTACCAAGATAACTATCAAACCAGCACAGTACAGAGAATGACACCCTTCTGTATTTTCTAGCTGCAATGGAAATTATTTGCACAGCTTAACCTGAATATCTACACTGACATTGGAAAAGATACACTGGATAATATTTGTGTAGCTACTACGGATACAGAGCAGGGAGTTTGTCCTTGAGACGCGAGGACCATATGACAGGAACATGATAACCACCTGAGGGCAATGTTGTACAGCAAAGTGACCCTCCTCACCCTCTAGTGCTGTCACATACTGTACTGAACACACACCCAGCCAGGAATCATACCAGTCAGAGTGTGTGGCTCAATAAAGACACAGTCATGGTCTCATGGATGACTGAAGTTTATAGTTTGAACTAATGGTATAGTGTGTTTCATCAACATTTCAATTACATTTAGTATGAGAGGTGTGGTATGGTATGCAGCAGATGTGACTCTGGTATGCAGTGGAGTCATGCGTTAACCATGTTATGTAAAAAGGAAATCATTTTCTGAGAATAACGTGTAGGATTAAAGGTAATGTATATGGTAAACTATGTATACATGTTTATATTTAAGCAATAAAGCCCGGGGGTGTGGTATATGGCCAATATACCACGGCTAAGGGCTGTGTCCAGGCACTCCGCGTTGTGTTGTGCATAAGAAAAAACCTTTGCTGTGGTATATTGGCCATATATCACAAACCCCAGATGTGCCTTATTGCTATTATAAACTGTTTATCAATGTAATTAGAGCAGTAAAAATGTGTTTTTTGTCATACCCTTGGTATGCGGTCTGATATACCACGGCTGTCAGCCAATCAGCATTCAAGGCTCGAACCACCCAGTTTATAATAAAGCATATATCATGCTCATGGATTCTATGTATAAAGTCACTATAACAACGAACAGGAGAGAGGTTAAAATAATAGCCGCAATGTGAGACACATTATACAGAAAACATATAGGTTACAAATAAGTCCACATTTGTGGTATTACTAGTAACCTAAGCAAGCTTAAAAGACTCAACTTGAACTTCCTTCTTTTTCTGTCCCAGCGGGAATTTCTGCCAGGCACGTGTTTCTACATAAAAGAAAACAAAAGAAAACAGGCACAATGTGCCTTTCAACACTGCCAAAAACCCAAAGCGTGTCAAATACTGTTGGAGATTCAAAGTCTAGAGATTGCGTAACTTTCAGTGGAAACATATGTTTTCGATGTAAATGAGGACATGAAGACTGGTGGGGTTCCTGCTGATCTTAAACAAGTCTTTTATTTACTCTATTAAAACTCGATGCTGTGTGCCAACAACAAATACCTGTGGGCACCATCCATCTGGAGAGCCCCATCCATGCATGCATGCCTTGCATCAATGCTATGGCCTAGTCACACCCAGAACCTGTGCAACTAACTGTATGGATGATCAAATTGTGTTGCGCCACTGAAAAAGTTGTGTAGTCCGAATTATTCTTTCTTTTTCAACTTACTGTTTGCTCTCTTAGGGAAATAGCTAACGGGTGAAATAACATAAAAGTCACCTTTGGAACTGAGTGAATTAACCTTAAAAATATACACTGTATATTTAAAAGTCAAAATGGAGACATACTATTCTATATCCTCTCCTCTCTAAATTGTTTATTTTTTCTCTCTCCTCTCTCCTTTGTTTGTTCCCTCTCTCAAGGAAGTTATTCCATGCTTGCTGGGAAACATACATATATTTTCTCTCCCAAATGTTCCAGCTTTCTGCATAGCGCAAATCTGACAATTTTCAATATCCTTACTTTCCTTCTCAATGTCCCTCCACAGTGATGGAGCTTCATCGATTCACTTGTTCCACTCTCCTGTGAAGAAGAAGCTTCTGTATTGTGGTGCGCGGGGGGGGGGGGGTTTCACCCCAGCAACCACAGGCTTTGCTTTGGATATGTGTGTGAAGATAGGTTGGTCTGAAAGCCTGCTTCCTGGGGCCTACATTTCACTGACATATAAGTCTGACAGCTAAAAGCTTTTACCCTCTCAGTTGCCACAGCGACCCAGTCCTGACAGTCTGTAAATGTGAGGTTATGGTGTATCCATAAGTATCTCCTTTCACCCCAACACTGAGGTTGTGTCCTAACGGGCCCTGGTAAAAAAAAGTAGCGCACTAAATAGGGAATATGGTGTCATTTGAGATGCACTTATGATTCTCTGCAACCAGTGCACACAAGACAACGCAAAATCAAAATTCTGATTAAACGAGGCACAATTTTACAAATTCCTTCTAAAGAGTGGGAGACGTGGAAAAGTGCAGTCGTGAAGTGTAGCCTGCAGAGGCATGTACTATACGTACTGTAGATAGTCAAACTGTTCCCTGGCTCACAGCCATATCACAGAAACCCCCCCATTGAATAAAGAAGATACTCAGCACCGGTCAAAAGTAGTGAACTATGTAGGGAATAGAGTGCCATTTGGGACACAGCCAGCCTATCTCTCCAGGAATAGCTGGCCCATTCAATAGAACAGGGCCTCTGAAGGAACAATCCAATTCAAATGACTGCCACCTTGCATAAGACAGACAGCTTCCCGAGATCTCAAGCTCACTCATTCATCATACTGTAGCAAACATTTACAGAGCTGAATGTTAATATGACATCTTTATAACTACATGTAAACCTTAACATAGTTCACATTGTTTGTTAGATGGACTGACACACACACATACACCGATTGTTGTTTGTATGAGGGACAGCCATTGTCAAGGGTAGCTAGGCTACACTAACCAGCTTTGTCTGTCCATGACTATTGTGTAGGGGCTTGTCCACCCATTTGCGTCAGATCTTTGCATGGGAGCTTAGAGTTTTGTGATGTACGTTCCCCTATAGAAATATAATTATGCATCAGAATACCATGTCTGTCATACTGAGTGTACCCATGAGTGTTCCAGTCAAATTGTTGTGGTCTAAGGGTCGTTGTCCCTTCTTGTAATCCTATTTCTATGCATACCACTTCCCCTGGTGTGTATAGTATGTATAGAGTGTGATATACCACTAGATAGCCTCTGTGTATGTTTAAGGAGGCAAGCCAAGCCTTAATGGTTCAGAAAACCGCCCTCTTAACCACAGTTCCAGACCAGAACTACTGTGTATAGCCTAGTCAGACAAAATGATTCCCCTTTTATAATCTCCACTTCACCCAGCTGTTACGTAAGCATTCATCCTAATCAAAGCTGTCACTGAAACGTTCACGAGAGTAGAGGGAGAGGGGAAAACAGTGGAAACACGATATAGATCAGTTGATGTGGATCCCAGGCACTTCATGGAAACATCGACAGAGAAAATCTATCTAAACATTTGCCCTTGGTTGGATGGGAGATTTTCATGATAAACAATAATTTAGATCATCTCCATGTTGGATAACAGACGCAGTGATGATGATGATGGTCTTGGGTGAAGCTGGAGGTGTGGGGAGTTGGGGGTAGTCATCACCGTGGTTATTATGGGCTCTCTCTCACATAGAATGATGGTCAGAGAGCTGCAGGGTCTCTAAGGGGCCTCTTTGACTGGCAGCATTACAGCATGTCCCTAGACGCGGCTGCTTGGTCTACCCCTGCCATGTAAAACAATTCACCGGTTCACAGGTTATCAATAAAAAAAGGGGGGCTTGGATTTGACGATCGTGTTTAGTATGTGTACTTTGAGAAAAGATCATTAATGAATGAAATAATTGTCTGACTTGTCATATTGGGCACTCCAAAGTAGGTACCTAAAAGACCATGTGACAATGACCCTGTTCGTTATCAGGTTTGACTATAGATTTTAAGAGTTAATCGTTTAACGCCATTGGATTATACTTCATGGTCATATAATGCCATTCGGTATAAAACGGTTTGTTATTATACAAGCAAGCAAAGAACAATCTCTTCCAAGGGTCTGTTCTGATTTTAATTATGTTTCATCCATTTTACTTGTTGCCATTGGAAGAGAACCATTGGTCTTCAGGGCACAGTGGGGAACTTGGCAAGGCGCTCTGGCTGATTATTATCATTTCTTTCACACTGATCTATAAGACAAAACGTTGAATTGTTGTGACTTATGGTTTCACATATATATGCACAGTTAAACTCTGCTTCTCACAGCGGGCCACAAAGCAGTGTGCTTGCGTGCATTTGTGTGACTGTGTGCATGTTTGTTACAGCTATCGTTTCATAAGAGATCACTGGAGAACATGAGAACATGCTGAGGCTGCGAGACCCACACCCTAGAGGGATTGTTTCATTAGATGAATCAATAAATATATTGCTTTGGCCACTATCATCCCAACAGTGCGTGCAACGTTCACCCAATGTTGTGTCTAGTATAATATTACATTGGGCTTTTAGACTCCAGAGTAGGCCATGAACATTAGAATGTCCCACCCCTTTGGAGACAGCAAATCTCTACCAAAATATTTGTCTCTCATTGGTTGGTGGTTGCATGCAATTGGTTTTGTAACTTCAACAAGGGACCAATGCTAAGAAGACCAGGGTCATGTTCATCCGGCACCAAACAGAAGAGTAGGCTGAAACTGGGAGGGACTACCTGGACTGAAGAGCGTCTGCTAAATAAATTAACTGTAAGCCACTCATTTTTATTTCCGTTGCGAAACTTTAAAAAACTGTTTCAGATGCGTGCCCTAATGAACACAGACCAGATTTGTGTGTTCTGATTCAATGTTCCTTGATAACGCGTAAATATAAAATAGTAGTGCTATGGGCAAAGCAGACGCTGCACAGAATAACAGTGTTCTCCAGTCAACAGGTGCTCCTCCTTGACTCACCATACGGCTTTGGTTAAAAGACGGCGTCATCGGGATCAGGGCATGGACGCCTTGCACAGTGTTTTCTCTCTTCACACCTGTGTTAATTTATGATATAGCCTCTCGTTTGATCAACACAGAGAGACAAAGGCCAATAGAGCTCTCAGGTAGAGAGGCGATGACTGTGTTTGATGTTGCAGCTCTGGGCCATTGCCTAAAGAAGATGGATTACCTATGTTCTAGTCATGAACACATTCTGGCTCTTCTTAAATGGGGCCATGCTGGCTATATGGCTATGAGTTGTAAATGATTTAGCCAATGAAATGCTCAAATCAAAAGAAACTACTGGGCCTCAGCCTCAGTGACCTCACTGTTATGGTCTGGAGAAAATACGTTTGCATTCATGTTAAATGTTGATAGCACTTTAGCCGACACTAAGAAATAGAATGCATTGGGATGTGGTTTAAATGCATTGTAGAGTTGTTGTCATAAACATGCGTGACCACCTTATAAAAGTCTTCTCATAATACATTTTTTTAAGCCTAGTTTGATAATAATTGAACGACAAATGATGTACACTAATCGACTTTTGGTCATTTTATTGGTTTTGGAAATGATCAACAGCAGCAAATGTAAAACCTTGTGAGTCCAGTTATACCACACTGACAGAGTTACATTCAAAGCATTAATATGTAAAATGGCACCCAAAGTCTGACTGGTGAAAACTGAATTGGGATTGTAATGTCAAATCAGACACGTAATTAAGTGGTAAATTGTATTTTCTCGGTTCCTAGCTCCCTCCCCTCTGACCTTCTCCTCCAATGTGTTTTGAGGAGGCAAGGAGAGAGGACAAGAGGAATCGAGAAAATACAATTGAGAATGAGCTTTGGTGTTGACAAAAAGGAAGTTAGTGAGAAACGGCGAGACTAGTAGCTATTGCAAGCAGAACCCTTCTGACGAGAAACCAAACAAATGACAAACAATACCTCTTCTGTAAGTTAGTTAATCACTGATAACTTATTTTTATCGTGAGGGTAAACATATTATTGTGTCTATAATGGCACCATACAGAGGACATAATATCATTTGACACAACAACAACAAAAATTCAGTACTCGAACAACTTGTAACAAAAGCCACGTAACAAACTTTCAGATTTGCAGTGTGTTCCATGTGAGAAAAGCACTCACAATTTTTTTAAATGAGTTACGTGTTGAACATTTCATGTGACGTGATACATTTGAGGACAGGACAATGGTCTTGCAGAATGCAAGCTAACCCTAATGTTCATCACAAAGGATTCAACAGGAACAGAGGTAACAGCTAAGAATGTGTTCAGGAGAGAATAAACATCACAGTATACAACATTCAGCACAACATCAGAACCCACCTTGTCACTGAGGTTTGCTACTACTTTATGACACGATCTACAAAAGGCATGTCCACAGAATACATAGTAAAGACAGACGAGACCTCTTCCAGCCATGTTTAAGGCAATTTAAAAGCATTCCCTACTGGTATCCCTCTCATTATTTTTGATCAATATACATTTTCACAGAAAGCATTATTACAATCGAACAAATAAGTTATAGACAGAATCAAATAAGTCAATCACGTTAACAAGAATACAGAAATAAAGAATGACATATCTTATTTTAAGACAAAGATGAGTGCAACAGACTGTGTTGGACATATTGGACCTCTGACATGAGATGCTACCTGCATGAGCTTTATCTGGCATCAGACCTACCGTACACATTTAAAGGCATTAATAAGCATCAGTAAGAGTGGGGATTGTTAAACACGGTGAACATCTTGTTTCATGCAATGTTGAGAAGTCTTTGTGCCAGTTTCAAAGACATAGGTTAGGCATAGTTAGGCGATTACACATCAGCATGGCCCAAAAATATTTTGGGCATCTCAGATTGTCCTGGCAATTCTCACATAAAAACTTAATTGGGAGGAAGGATGTGTAACATGCTTTTTTGAGAAAATCATGATGAAAGTGGCCATTTTAGGCCCTTTTTAGACCTACCTATACATGCCTCCTGTAAGACCCCATGAGCCGTAAACGGTACATGGTACAGACATCACGGTGTCATTATACTCCTCTGAAATATTCATTATGGCTATAATCTGAAATACATTTTTCCACATTATTTGTTTTAACATTAACAATAATATTATTAATATCTCAAAAGTGCCCTTTTTGATTTAGCTTATTTTTAAACATACTGTTTGAAACAATATACTCTTCAAAAACATCACATTTCCAGAGTGGGCTCTCTGCTACTTGTAAAGAAATTATAAACGCTATACATAAACATTTACATTATAGGCCATTAACCAATCACAGCCCTCCAGTATGATTGCACATTCAGCAAATCACCAGCAGAGGGAGTTCCCTTTGAATCCATTTTCCCATTCACTGTGTTGGTGGTACTCATAAAATGTATCATAATTTTAAAAAGTAGCAGAGAGACCACTGAAAATTGCATGTACTTGTAGCATATATTATTTAAAACAACCATGTCAGGCCCATGGGAAAAGTGGCTATCAAGCGCTTTAAAGTGCAGTGGCCTTCATCATAAGTTCAAAACGTATGAGTGACCACTTTAACAGAAACATGTCAGTGGGCCATATCAGTACGAGCCAGGCCTCAGGAGTGAGGGAGTAGAGTATTAATGCAACACAGCACATGTGCAGCTTGGTGTAGAGCCAAGGGATCAAAAGGAATAGCGGCATATAACGGGGAACACATAGGCAAGTCATCCTGAAAGGGCAAAGCACGACACAGTAAGCCTGATGTGGGGAAACAATCTAATTGGACTTCTCCAATAGAATATAGAAAGACCACAAGGGATCATGTTGGTGTGGAGTCAATCTGAAATGAGTTTGGTCCAAAGCTGGAGGCTTTAGGAAGCAGGAAAAAGGATGGATTTGGGAAGTTTGGGACTGCGGCTTTTCCCACACATACGTGTGTTTGGGCTTTTGGAGATCAGACACATATTCTGATCAAACAGAAAACAGGTGTTGGGTAATCAAAGCTGCTCCGGATGTGTGGCCGATGTTTGAGACCCACAAATGTTATGGACTAAATCAGAGACAGACCCGGATGACCTTGGGTCCAAAATGTCAGAGTTAAAGGTGGGGAAACATGAATAATGGAATTTATCCAGATACATTAGGCTGGACTTTCATCGAGGTCTATTCACTGACAGTTGATTAAACGTGTGTGCGTGTGCGTGTGCGTGTGTACCCCAGTATCTCTCCCACGACTTTCATGGTGGTAGTTTCTCTGCGTTTTTGGAGAGACTTTGCAGCAGGGTTTTCTGAAAGTTTTCCTCAGATGTTTCAGGGACGAGGAACTTGAGGAAAAGGTCCCAGATACAGTAGACCAGGTGTCTGTACAGGGTAAGAGTCACAGGTTAAAAGTCAGCGGTCTCCCAGAAATCAACTCTCCAACATTTCCTCTGTCCAAAAGTATCCACCATTTAACTATCGCCAGTTACAGGTGGACATTTTAAGTTTGTTTAAAATGTTGAAAACTTCGTAATTTTGGGGCTTGCGAGTTTTACAATGGGCCAAATCACAAGCTGATATTTCTGCAATTTTATTGCAATTTCCCCCATTCACATCAAGGCATGATTTAGGCGAAAGCATACAGCCCAAGAGGACCAAAACCTAAGCTCCTACGAGGTTCAACGAGCCAAATTACTTCAGCAATGGAATCCTTACAATTGGCCGTGTTCTTCGTTCCAGTGATGAAAATTCATGAGACAACTCTCTTGATTTTAACAGCATGTTTCAAACACTACATGGACTTAGTTGAGTCGTAAATATATTATACTGTACCTTACGCACACACACCTTATTTGAACATTTCAATAAGAAGATTAGGGTGATGCATGCCGCTATAATCAAAACTGATGCATCTTAAGAACAAAGGGCTGGCAATGTATAAATCATCAGCTTGACCCAATGGAAACGTGTCTGGAAAGAGGTATATCATATGGAACACGCTATAAAGCTTGGCTGATGCCCACTGATTCACAACCAGCTCATCACTTAGCTTTAGAACCCTTTATCAACTCCTCATGTCATGTTCCTTCATAATCTATTGTAAGACCATGATGTCAGGCTCTTTAAATCATAGCCAGACAGACAGGCAAGTGTATATGACTTTGTTTTTTTGTGTGTGGTCACCTGTTTATGTAAGGGTTCTGCAGAGATTCCAGTGCAGTCTGCCAGCTTAGTCTGTATTTGTCCGAGCCCAGCATTTCTGAGAGCAGATCTGTAAACACAGAAGAGTACAAATATAGAACTGAGAGGCCACATAGGACTCCACAGAGAACTCAGAACAGCCAAGGTCACCAAAAATATATGAACTAAAAACATAGCTAGTTGGATAAAGTAAGACCAGCAGTCCCTGAAATGGCTTCTTAGAAAAATCAATAGTTAGTTTACAAACTACCGTAATACAAATGAATTGTGTTTGCAGAGGTAGATAGGAATGAGTGAGTATGGGCCATGAGTTTTTCCTGATAATTTGCTGTAATGGACCAAAGTTATAACCTAGTTTCTTTTTCATGGTCAGGTCACAAGGTCAGGATAAACTCCTGGGTCCTGTTTATTTGTAATGTTCATAAAATAGTACATTTGAACGTAAAAACTAAAATTAAGATTTCTTATTGAACATGTCCATAATCCCTCCCGGTTTCAGTCCATTTTCTTCCATTTGGTGCCTAATGAACATGAGCCTGCCTCTTCGTTATTAGTAATCACTTGCCTGGTAGTAGTTTCATGAGGCAGTGCAGGGATTGCTGCTTGGTGTCCTCCTCCTGTTGGTGGCTATGCGCCGGGCGGAGCTGGGCTGGTAGGCTGCCCCCCAGCCACACCGCCTCCTGCAGCACCCGCAGGTAGATCACCCAATACTGGGTACAGGTCAGGTTAGCCACACTCACGTTAAGCCAACTGCAAGTGACAGACAACACACACATCAGGGATGTGATCAGGAAAACATACTGTAGATATATTGAACAAAAATATAAACACAACATGTAAAGTGTTGGTCCCATTTTTCAAATGTTCCATATGCATAAAAAGCTTATTTCTCTCAAATGTTGTGTACAAATTTGTTTACATCCCTGTTAGTGAGCATTTCTCCTTTGCCAAGATCATCCATCCACCTGATAGGTGTTCCATATCAGGAAGATGATTAAACAGCATGATCATTACACAGGTGCACCTTGTGCTGGGGACAATAAAAAGGCCACTCTAAAATGTGCAGTTTTGTCGCACAACACAATGCCACAGATGTCTCAAGTTGAGGGACCATATAATTGGCATGCTGACTGCAGGAATGTCCAACAGAGCTGTTGCCAGAGAATTTAATGTTAATTTCTCTACCATAAGCCACCTCCAATGTTGTTTTAAAGAATTTGGCAGGACATTAAAACCGGCCTCACAACCGCAGAACACGCGTAACCACGCCAGCCCAGGACCTCCACATCCGTCATAAATGTCATCACAGTTCCTTTAGTTGAAATATCAACTTACTAGTGATGCACCGATATTACATTTTGGCCAATACCCAATATTTTACTTGCACGCATCCCCCCCCCCAAAAACGATACCGATAACCGATATTTACATTCTTTGCGGCCTTTTATGCATTCTAGTACAGTTAAATAGTTAACACACACGGACACAGTGGTCTAAGGCACTGGATCTCAGTGCAAGAGGCATCACTACAGTCCCTGGTTCGAATCCAGGCTGTATCACATCCGGCCGTGATTGGGAGTCCCATAGGGCAGCGCACAATTGGCCCAGTGTCGTCCGGGCCGTCATTGTAAATAATATTTTTTTCTTAACTGACTTGCCTAGTTAAATAAAGGTTATATATATATATATATATATATATATATATATATATATATATATATATATATATATATATATATATATATATATATATATTTATATACACACACACACCAAAAAGTTATTTTGTTGGCATTTACATAAGTCTCCATAACCAGTAAAACCTATTTCTTTCACTTAATTGCTGTGCTGTTTCGTTGTTCATTTGTTCAGTCATTTCATTCTCCACCAGGATTTCTATGGAACGCCATCTGGGTCTTTGCGTGTCAAAAAAGATACACGTCAAAAAACACAAAATAATATGGTTCAGTAGCTCGCTAACTATATAGTTAGGCGTCATCATCTAAAATAACCTTATTTGATTAATGGTGGTCGGACCCATCTATGTGAAGATAGCCATAATAAGGATTAGCCACAATAGTGGATTTTGCAGTTAGCCTTCAAAATAAAAGTATGGCATAATTCTACTATTTGTATTCATTTGCATCACTGTCAATGACACTTTTAATTTGAAGGCAAACTGCAAATTCGACTAATCCTTATTGTGGCTAGCTTCACAACACATAACCCGGGCGGTCGACCCTCACTAGCCAGATGAAGCTAGCTGGCTGCTTAAAACGTTAGCTTTGGGCAAGAGGGTTAAGTAGCTGGCTAGCTATTTATTTTCATGAACTGAAGTTCAATTTCAATTAGCTGAACAACAAGTGACAACCTAGCTAATACTTACAAGGATTCCTAAATCATTGCTAAGAATAATGAAAATGACTGCAGTTTCTACTGGTCATTGTTTTCAGGCTGGTTGTATTGGTGCTAGCTAGTGTCATGACGTTGGCCTGTGGGTAAGGTTTATGACCCCCCCCATAAATACCTTTCTCCCTTCCCTCTCTCTTGACTCTACAGAGGGACTCTTGAATAGCCTTTGTTAAACAGAGAGTCTGGGAACATCAAACAAGTGGAGGGAAAGGAACCATATTTCCGTAATAGAACCAGTTGAAAATATGCGTTGGTACTTAAAACTTCTTCTCAATAGGGGGTGCTGTTTGCACTTTGTAATAATTTCGTTCCCAAATTAAACTGCCTCGTACTCAATTCTTGCTCGTACAATATGCATATTATTATTACTATTGGATAGAAAACACTCTAGTTTCTAAAACCGTTTGAATTATATCTGTGAATAAAACAGAACTCGAGTTGGAGCCTTTTTCCTATGTGGATGTGAGAATGCTGAATTCTGCAAGCTGTTCCCAGGTCAGTTTATTAATTTGCCTGTCTTCTATTGGTTGAGATGCACTGCATACGCCTTCCCCTGGATGTCAGCGAATAGTGAGATTTGAAATGGAGTCTCTAGGCAGATCTGAGAGGTTATAAATGGCTTGGGAACGAAGGGTCCGGTCTTTGTTCACTTCGCTCTGACGCAGGAAGGACCTTGGCATGTCGTACTAGAAAGCTCCGGTTATAGCTCTTAGATATATCCGGCTCTGTTTTTATTCGATATAGCTGTTAAAGACATCATAATGTTGTTATTTTAAACCGAGTTATATCAGTTTATGTCAGTATATTGCGATTTTCGGATATTTATTAGTGTTGCGTTCTAGGGAGTTGGGGATGTCTGGCCCACATGGCTAATGTTTACTGCTAATTGCAACGTTGAAGACTACATTCTACAACCAAGCAACGATTCTTTTGGACAAAGGACAACATTCCCAAGATTCTGATGGAAGCACATCAAAAAGTAAGAACTATTTATGCTGTTAATTCGTTGTTCTGTTGAAAAATGTCAAATGCATAATCCGCCATTAATTTCCGTGCGGTCTCGCTTTAACGCACGCTGTATGTCGTAGTAACGTTAATTTTAAAAATGTAACACAGCGATTGCATTAAGAACTAATGTATCTTTCATTTGCTGTCCAACCTGTATTTTTTAGTCAAGTTTATGATTAGTTATCGATTAGAATAGGTGCCTCTCCCAAGATTTCTCCCGACATTTTGTTGGCAGCTTGGCTACTTTTCTCATTGTATAACCACGATTTGTGCCGCTAAATATGCACATTTTCGAACAAACTCTATATGTATTGTGTAATATGATGTTATAGGACTGTCATCTGAAGAATTCTGAGCAGGTCAGTGAAAAAATTAATATCTTTTGCTGGGTTATACGTTATCGCTATTTTTGGCTTGAATCAATGCTGTTGTGTGGTTTGCTATTGTAGTAAGCTAATATAATGCTATATTGTGTTTTCGCTGTAAAACACTTAAAAAATCTGAAATATTGGCTGGATTCACAAGATCTTTGTCTTTCATTTGCTGTACGCTGTGTATTTTTCAGAAATGTTTTATGATGAGTATTTAGGTAATTCACGTTGCTCTCTGTAGTTATTCTAGTCGCTTTGGTGAGAGTTGTGATGGTGGCTGCAATGGTAAACTATGATTTATACCTGAAATATGCACATTTTTCTAACAAAACATATGCTATACAATAAATATGTTATCAGACTGTCATCTGATGAAGTTGTTTCTTGGTTAGTGGCTATTTATATCTTTATTTGGTCGAATTTGTGATAGCTACCTAAGCAGGAAAAAAATGGTGGAGTAAAAAAAGTTGTGTCTTTTGCTAACGTGGTTAGCTAATAGATTTACATATTGTGTCTTCCCTGTAAAACATTTTAAAAATCAGAAATGATGGCTGGATTCACAAGATGTGTATCTTTCATCTGGTGTTTTGGACTTATGATTTAATGATATTTAGATGCTAGTATTTACTTGTGACGCTATGCTAGGCTATGCTAGTCAGCTTTTTTACTGATGGGGGTGCTCCCGGATCCGGGATTGGGAGGAATTAGAGGTTAATGAATATGATGTCAGTTCGGTTGTCATCTGATACATTATGACTGATGAAAGGACGACCTAAACTGTATCTGGGAAAGTCTACACATTATAGTTATCAGATTCACATGGAATTGTTGTGCAATTCAAATGTTTAAATATAAAATGATTGATGAAAAGATCAAATGTAATTTTAGCTTCCAAATGAGAGATTTAGGTTTTCAAAAGGTTAGGGGTCTGCTCAATCAGTGGCCCGCCCCTGTGAAGAGACATGGGTTATAAAACTATGAAACACACCCTTCTCCCTCCACTATATAAGCCCTTGACGAAAATGTAACCTTCTGTTCCGGGTACATTAGGATGACGATCCGATGTCAGAAGGGTTCAGATAATAACTACAGAACGAAGCCAACCTCAGCATGAGCTTTGGTTGCGAATGGTATGAACTTTGAACTCTTATTCGCTACAGAAGTGATACCTCCTAGCCGTTGAGTTAGCAACAGCAGCTGCAAACGTGGGCTAGGAAAGAACAGACAGAGTATTCGGTCTACCACACAACGACGTTACTACAACGTATCCAATTTACCACCAGAGACATTCTTCCGAGGACAGGAAGATCTCTGTTGGCCAACACGACCAGCATCTACGACCAACCTACCGAAGCGCAGCTCAGAGTAAATATTTATTGCATTTTCCTTTTCCAAATGGGCGGTAATTTAGAATGCATAAGATTCTGTATTTACGATAGAGTAGCTGCCTACGGCCCGATAGAGACATCGCTTCTCCCTTTGTTCTTCAGTCTTCCCGCTCTTTCACTCAAACCCAGACCCCTTTTCTTTGTGCAACCAGCTGTCATATCTGTTCTGTCCGCTAGGGGCGTTTTCCTTTATGACATAATTTGTAATCAAGGTATGATTCATTCTGTGTATATGTAATTCTGTGTGATTAGTTAGGTATTTAGTAAAGAAATAATTAAACCCGATTTTGTCAACTTGTTAGCATGGGTTCGTGAAGATAATCAAGAATTTACAACTTTCAGATGAGACTGAAATAAGGTGACGATTAATATTGACTGCTATTGATGTAAAATATTACTAGGTCTTTAAGAGTTTATTCGGAAGATAACTGCTCTATAAATATTATTTCGTGGTGCCCCGACTTTCTAGTTAATTACATTTACATGATTAGCTCAATCAGGTAATATTAATTACAGAGAAAGGATTTTATAGAATAGCATGTCATATCACTTAATCCGGCATAGCCAAAGACACGACACTAGGTACCATGCTAAAGCTAGCTAGCTACCCCAGAAGTTGCGGTCGAACAAATATTACCAACGCGGTATTGTAAACACATCGTTCGTGGCCGGTGTTGGCTTGTTTGCAGACTTTTTTTGTACAACTTTGACAGTGCTACTGTATCTTCTTTTACACGCAAAGACCCAAACGATGTTCCATAGTATGAATGTCGTGAAGCTAATAGCAGTGGCACTATTACTGTGTAACTCCGATAGGGAAACATCTAAAAAATAGCGCACTTGGTAGTGTGTACCGGTGCTTGACCAGTTGGCGAAAGCCAACATCACCCACGACAGAGAACAGTTGATTGTCAAGGGCAATGAATTCCATTATCTTGGCTTTAATGGATTTCGCCTTTGAGTTGTCTCGATGATATTTTGTAACTCTTTCAAATGACTGCTCGACTTGTTGACTGCTTGATCCACACAGCAGAAATTGTGTGGGCTAGGTTAGGAATGCTGTGTTGCACGTGTAGCGCAACATTTTACGTGGCGTCATTACGTTATGTACCTACTTTATATACACAGTAGCTTTGACATCGGTTTTTAACATCGCCGTTAAACTAGACATTGGGCCGATACCGATGTTGGCATTTTTAGCTAATATCGGCCGATTCCGATATATTCACCGATATATCGTGC
This sequence comes from Salvelinus namaycush, assembly GCF_016432855.1. Lineage (NCBI taxonomy): Eukaryota > Metazoa > Chordata > Actinopteri > Salmoniformes > Salmonidae > Salvelinus > Salvelinus namaycush. The sequence continues at coordinate 29,685,258 of NC_052329.1, forward strand.
ATCCCTACAATTGACTTCTGACAAGGTAAACCGTCCACTTCTAAATGAAGACTTGTGTATGACGATGCTGTCACATGGAGAGGACATTTTACTCCCAACAAGATTAAAACCTGTTCGCAAAAAATACATTGAAGAGACAGTATGACACACACAAACAATAGGATCCACTCCACACTGACTTACAGCATAAAGGCACAGAACGCAACAACCCCCATCCACATGTGCAGAGGTATTTTGAGCACAAGGTAATGGCCGTACTACATTCCAATAGCCTTACAGAAATGCAGTAGATGGTATTAATCAACTAAACAAAAGTCGTCCAAAGAACGTGCCATGCTTGTAAAATGATCGGTGTGTTTACAGTCATACACACACAGGGAGAGAAGATTTGCTGTTGGTCTCTTGAGTAGGGCTTACGCAAACAGTGTACACAAAAATAGTTTGTATCCAGACTGTATTCAATTGGATGAGAGACGTGATCAAAATCAATGAATAACACTCTGCAGATGTTACATAATACTGTAAAATCCACAAAAATATGGTTCATGGCACATTTCAAGGCCCTTAATTTAGTTATTTCATTACAGGTTTTTTCATTACACTGCTGAGGGACATGGACGGTTCTGAGAAAACGTGGATCTCGTTTTTGTTTTGACTATCTTAAACCCTGTCATTGTTAGTATGTTTCATAACAGCGAGGCTGGCTTACCAAACCAATACATGATGACATCTGTGTGGAACCACGATGCGGGACTGTGAGAAAATTTTACTATAAAAGCCTATGAAGGATTGCCTGCTAAGAACCTCTCTCAAGATTGAGCAATTATTATCGTTGCACATACAGTATGTTGTATGCCTCGGAGGGAGAGAGAAGATAAGTTCATTTTAAAAATACGTTCCAATGAGTCTACTTCGGAGTTCAAATAACAATGACTAGGAGTTCTAATGAGAAAATAGAACTTATGTAACACAAGTCATATGGATTCCATCCTAAAATTTGATGCATATTGAGCTCAATACTTGTGCTTGACTGAAGAAACTGCCATGTCTCACAGAGCAGCTATGAATTCTGGGAAGTGGACCTTGCATTTTTTTTTGCCATGGATCTCCTACTCTTCATGCCTCTGAAGTTACCTCTGCTCATTAAAAACTCAGAATGTGGACAATGATGAGTGTCCGTTCAACGCCACATACCAACCGGAGACAAGCGCATTAGCCTAAATAATGGTCGCTTACGACGACAGAACAGCAGAGACGAGTCAAACACAAGCACGTGAGCACAAGCTGCCGAGACCAAACATACTCTCTTCCAGACAAACATTAAAAAAGTGCATTATTCTTTCCCTAATTTGGGAAAATCTTTGGACTTTTCGGCAGATCCTTCTTGAAGCATTGGGAACCTCCCAAGTCTCCCCCATCTATAATGTCCTGGGGGGGCTGGTCTGACATGCACGCGGCCGTGGTTTATGTCTTGGGGAAGCTTTATAGCAGGTTTATAGCAGCCCGACTGCACTATTTCATCAGGAAACACGGAGGCCCTGGAAACACTCCCAGCAGGGCCTTGCACTCTTTGATACGCTGTGATGTCTTTCACAGTCAGCATCAGAGTACGTCATGTTCACATTGAAATAAGCTCACCCTAACTTGGTGCACCCGGTGAAGGTCTCCTGCTGTGAGTAACGATGTAGGGAAACCAACCTAAGAAGTAAGCCTACTAAAGAATGGTATGTTTCACAGTGGGCGATGTTGACTCTGGAAAAGATCAGGCATCTTGATATATCGATGAATGGCACCCGTGAATTCCCACCACCACATACAATCTAAATATATTATACAGTACATATTATAGTATCATTGATGAAAACGATGCAACGCAAAGTGCAATAGCTAACCAGCCTCTCAACATTAGCATCGGTGGATGGAATGCAGGCCTCTCTGGGATAACAAGACAAAAGCTGCACTGGTCCAGACAAACCATTTAAGGGCTGACATTGGACCACAGCTAATGTAAGGTGATGGAACTAAAAAGCGAGTTGTTTGGAATCAACAGTAGTACATTTTATTTCGTACTACTGACCCGGGTGTTCAGTTTATGAAGTGCAGCCCATTTTGACTGGCAGCGGCTTTGACAGGGACACGCAGCATTAGCAGGGAATACATTTCTCCACCTCAGAAAGAATGGAAAAAAAGGGTTACTACACTCTCCCCGCAGCCAGCCATGTTTAAACAGCCCCGTTTCAAATTCTAATAGGTGCTTTAATTTCTTCTGACACTGCAAAAACATCAACGTGATAACTATATTCCATTTGGAAAAGTGCCTAATTGACATGTGAAATTCGCTCGGAAAAAGTGACAGCCCGAGACGTGGTGTTGTTCGGGTAGGCAATGGAAAAGGGAGTGAGAAAGACAGTTAATTCATCGTCTGTGACAGACAGAGACAGACCGTGATGCACATGCTGGGAAGAACCCCTTAATATCAGCAGATGTGGAGCATATTGGCTCTGCTAGTTGATTGTCATTTCTTCTCACTGGAACCCTTGGTGGAACACCCTAGCTGCTTCGAAGTGACATGATAGTTGAAGACGCAGTGGACTACTCTCTCACCTACATTTAATACCTTGATACACACAGGGTTGATGAAAAATGTATGGAAAAGCATCTTCTTGTTTTTGATGTAGACCAGAGGTGTCAAACTCGTTCCATGGAGGGCCTAGTGTCTGCTTGTTTTTGTTTTTTCCATTCAATTAAGACATGGACAACCATGTGAGGTGAGTTCCTTACTAATTAGTGACCTTCATTCATCAATCAAGTACAAGGGAGGAGCGAAAACCCGCAGACCATGGAATGAGTTTGACACATGTGACATGGACGATTATCAAAATGGATTTAAGGATTCAGAAGTCCATCATGAAGAATGCACTATAGCACTTGAGAATGAAGAACCTGTGCTTTATTGTTAGGGATAATCTGCCATGACTGTGGGCTGCGAGCCTGTCACACCAGTTTAAAATGTGAGGCCTGTCTGGGTTCAGGCTTTAACACTCATTCCATGTGATCCATGTAAAACCCTCTGGTGCCAATCACATAAACTGTAGTTATTATTCTGAAACCTTGGGTGAAAATAACACAAGGGCTCGGCAGCCAATAGTATAAACGCTTTTTCAAACAATAATGTGGAGGAGGACATGAAAGTGTTTTCACAGAGCTCAAAGAAATGGGGAAAATGAAACGACTACTTTCTCTAAGGTCAGACTCCAGCACAGCTGAATTAGCGTACTAATTTAAAAATAGCCGTTGGATTAAACATCCCGTCCAAATCCTGCATCACACTTCAGTTTAAATTACGACAACGCTTAAATTGGCTCGATGACCTAAGCAATATCTGATACATTTCCACTTCACTCAAGATTCAAAATTGTGTTGAGTTAATTACCCGAATCAAAACATCCAACAAAAGTCAGAATGATGGATTTTAAAGCATGGCAGGTGTTAGTGTATGCAGATGTACAGTGTAAGTGCACAGGGAAATTTAGAAAAAAAGGCCAACTGCTAGTAGAATTCCCACAATGCTGGTGCCAAACAGAGCAAGATGCCTAGGCAGCCAAAAAGCTGAATTATATCAATCTATTTAGCTAGCAGAATAATCAAACTGGGAATGGAGGTCTGCAGCCAGCCTTTAAACAACTCATTACATGTTAACAGACTGTTCCACAAACCCAGAGGCACACTGGACTGAGACAAAGTGTTCCTCCTCAGTGCAACGTGCCCGCTTTAGCTCACAGTAACCATTTGCATCAACAATACTAAAGTCTGTCATACACAACAAGAGCATTTTTCTCCTCAACCACCTAAACCAAGGTTCAGGGAAAGATTCCAAGGGACTTAAAGGGATATTTCGGGATTTTGACAATAAGCCTTTATCTATTTCCCCAGAGTCAGATGAACTTGTAGATACCATTTTTATGTCTCTGCATGCAGTTTGAAGGAAGTTGCTAACTAGCATTAGCACAATGACGTAAAGTATATGTGTATCTGCTAGCATGTTAGTAGATACCCATAGACTTCCAGTCATTGCGCTAACACTAGTTAGCATTGGCTCACAAAACTACCTCTACCTTCCTTTATACTGAACACAGACATAAAAATAGTATCCACGAGTTCAATCCCGAAGTTTCCCTTTACTGGAGGACTTGTTTTTTTGTAAAAACTAAACACAACCACACGGATGTAATAAAGATTGAAAGACAAACAAATAAACACGTATTTACAATACGGTCGGTTACACGAGAGCACCGTCTTTATCCGCCGGCTGCATCCCCAAAGTGGCTCCAGATGGGCTGTGCTGCAAACTCTGTCAGATGAGAGCTAGCCTTATGAATGAACATGGCCTTCAGGTACAGACCAACAACACTGGCTGGAGAGGAGGACAGCTGGGGATTATTTCTGACCAAAGAGACTACCACATCGTGCAACAACAAAATGAATGCTACTCCTCAGTCCAAAGACAATTGAAAATCGTATGGCTAGGCCACCGCTAACTGCCAATCACCTGAAACACAATGCCATTCTCCATGTATCAGAGCGCTAATGACACATCCACAAAACGTCTATTTGGAACTTTAACCATAAACAAAAAGAAACAACTTAGGACCTTGAGATAGGATAAAAAGGAACAAAAATGTCTTCCGACAGACGGATGTCATCTCATCTGCGTGACGCCTTCCTTCCTCAACACCGGTAAAACCACCTCTACCTGAGTCAGAGGCACTGTGGCTTCATTCGAACTCTGATAACATCTCTGGACATCGATGTGAAGCCAAGACATTGTTTACTCTGGGTCTCAAAACCACCTCTACTTCAGTAAGAGGCGCTGCGGCTGCATTTGAACCCCGATAACATCTCTGCACATCGATGTGAAGCCAAGACATTTTTACTCTGGGTCTCAATTAGTCTCGGCCCTCAAGGCCAAGGGCTACATCAGAGGTTTGTGTAAAGTACGAGAGGAGAAATCTCAGGCTTAATCAAAGTCAAGCCAGAGTTTACATCTCCGAAGAGGAGAACATTGGGCAGATGGCCTGTGAGCAATAAGGCGAATCATCGAGGGGCTCTTGAGAGGTCTGTCTGTCGAGTCCTGGTGGATGTCTGCTGTGAGGAAAGTCCTTAACTGTCTGTGTGTCCAGAGCCTGGGGGGGTGAGAGCAAGTGAAAGAGACAGATGGACAGAGAAAGAGGCACAGCTAAGGCTGATAGTTCTGTGTGAAGATGGGTGTGTGGGACAGGGGCACCAGAAGGCATCATTTCCAACTTATAAACAGTCAGGATGTTGCCCCCCACCCCCACCATAAAAAAGCTGTGTCCTCTTCACTTTAGAGCTCTCAGGAAAGAGCACATATTTTTGTCTTATGACCCAATGTCTTGAATGTCTATAAATTGGAAAGGACTTACAGGAAGTCTGCCACTGAATAACGCTGAATGACTCATGTTAATTACAGGCCCAGCAGAACCTCATAAGGGATAGAGGTTGGGGGGCTGACAAATAATGACACAGCAGAGTGGGGGCTATTCAGTGGCAGTGCTGGGGCCTGTGGCGCCATTATGAAGAGTGTCTTTAGCACTGCAGGCATACTATAGACACACACTACTGGGTTCACTGCAGCTCCCACAAAAGGGGCTTAGGAGGCAATACTATGAATCTCCTCTGGATCTGACAATGCCTTGGAGGGAGACTCATGAGGCTGTTAAAAACCGGGGACGAATATTGTGTGTGAAGTTCTGTGAACACGTGTGGTTAGACATTGGCCTGCCGGCAAAGTGTGCTCATCAGAGGGAGACTGATAGCTTGGTGAACACCTCAAATAACCCCTATTGACCTCAACAGAACACACTATGCTGTGCTTCTATGTAGGTCTATTAGGCAAGCTTTTCAAATTGCGTTCAATCTGAATTGTGTAGTAGAGACAGTGAGAGCATTTAATTAAAACTCACACAATGCTATCCAAAATATCGTAACAATCTCCCTCTGTTCTTTGCACACAAGTGGTCAAGAGAGGTTAGAAGACCAAATGAACAAGAAAAAGATGGTAGAACAACATGCTAATAAAGATTCAGAAGCATTTGTGAATTACTTTCATTACAGAACCATGGACTATAAATTGATGGTTCTAGCTATTAAAATAGTATAGTCATCTTGTTGCCAGAGTTCTTTACGTTTCTTAAATTGATTATAATGGCAGTCTCCACTGTGATTGTTCATGGAATGCACTTCTCGAGTTGATATTAAAATAACCACGAGCCAGACTTGAGCTGTGCTTACAGGGAACCACCAAGAGTGGGAAGCCATTTGGATGGGACAAAATTAGTAGTTGGCCAAATAAGCCAATGTTTTTGTTATGAAGTGTTAATAACACATGATAATCAAGCCCCACTCAATACAGCCAACTTCCTGGTAAGAATGGAGGAGTGTGATCGTCTGGGGTGCATTTCTCTTCAAATAGATCCATCTCCACTGTGGTCTTTATTCTGAAAACCTTGTATGGTGTCTGGTGTCCTAATCATTCTGGCATGCCTGGGTATGTGAGGAGAGCGCCGCATCAGAGAGCTAGTGCTTCTCATACCTGGGTTCAAATAGTATTTGAAATATTTCAAATACGTTGACTGTTTGCTTAAGTCTGCCTGGAATGTGCCAGATGGGTGGGGTTTGCACTCTCACGCCTATTTCATTGGTCCCATTCCGCCAGGCGAGCTCAATCAAACACGGTTTACGTATTGGAAAGATTTCAAATACTATTTGAATGCAGGTCTTGTGCTAACACGTTCCACTGAAACCTCTGCTGAGCCGGTTAGCATCCAAAAGGTGTCTGGCAGACTGAGACCTCCAGGCAGCCTCCAGACTCCAGGCAGATTTTGGATTTTGATGGGAATTAATTGTTGGTCCCCAAAAAGTCCTCACAAATATAGTAAGACATAGCTGTGTGTGTGTGCGTGTGCGTGTGTGCGTGTCGGGGGCTGTTTTTATTGGGAGTATCGTGTCGCCTCATTCCACCGGCTGGTCAAAACACTGACATCTGACGTTACCAAACCAGATCACGTGTGTGGCTGGGGCAGGTTTGCAGAAAGACTGATTTCACAGTCTAGTGCATCGCATCCAGGACAGTTAGAGGCCATGTATTTACCCAGTGTCCATCTCAAATCGCCCTTTTCCTGCTAATTGTCCTCTTTGATTCACTTGCGCATACGGCAGACTCCCTTGAACCAATGTCTGGTGACAAATGGCATGTAATTCTATACCAACGATTGTGGTCTGGAGACCTATGGCATTATAGCTACCATTAGAAGCACCAAAATCATTTTCTCATTACAGTCCATCTAAAATATATTACTAAGAAATTGCATAAAGTTGATAAAGATTGGATACTGCTACAGTATGGGGTGGAAATCAAAGAAAGTATAAGGAAAAAGTTATACACCTAACATTCCAATAGGTGCCAAGCCAGTACCCAAATCCTAACACTCAATTACCATACATGGATCGGATGAGTTACTTTGCCAATAGCTTGTTTCATCGTTTTCATTCGCAAACTCTTCACTGCCATAGATATTAGTAAACGAGAGTGATTGAATATATGCAGCCTATGAGACGGTTATAGAAGACATAGTAGCAGACCAGTCAGTCTGGGTGAAATACACGTCTCACACGAGAAATGAGAGGAGGAACCTGCCAGACAGTATTCCTCTCTGTTAGTAATTACTCTTGTGGGTTGGGGCTTGCCAGGAAAGAGCAATTTACGGCAGCAGGTGACATGTCATCCTGAAAAGAAAATCACCCGGCAGAATTTCCTTGCGGTCGAGCGGCACACTACGAGAAGAATATCAGGAGCCATGAGCGACCGCCAGCCCATGATAAGCATGGACTGAGAGGGAGAAAGGGTGATGGAGAGGAGCTGTACTCGCCAAAATCCCACCCTTACGGGAAAAAAATTGCTGTCAGAGTGCATTGCAGTCAGAGTGCAGTATAACTGCAGTTACAGTGCAGTATAAATGCAGTTAAATTCTGCAATTACTGCGTCTATAATACCACAGTCGACTGCAGTTACTGCACTTTTACTGAGGTTTCAAAACTGCAATCTTTATTGGTAATAAACAGTACCTCAAAGCTCAGCAGACAACTATAATCAAATCCAAGATGTTAACATCTCTGGGGTAGGGGGCAGTATTTTGAAAAGTAAACTGCCTGCCTGAAAAGTAAACTGCCCAAAGTAAACTGCCTGTTACTCAGGCCCAGAAGCTAGGATATTTATACAATTGGTAGATTTGGACAGAAAACACTCTAAAGTTTCTAAAACTGTTAAAATAATGTCTGTGAGTATAACAGAACTGATATGGCAAGCAAAACCCCGAGGACAAACCATCCCCCCCCAAAAAAATTCAGCCTACCACTTTTTTCAATGGCTATTACTTTAATTATAAGGCCAAGTCCTCCCAGATTGCAGTTCCGAGGGCTTCCACTAGATGTCAACAGTCTTTAGAAAGAGTTTCAGGCTGGTTTTTGGAAAAATGACCCAGAAATTGTAGTTTTTCTAGGTGGCTCCCATTTTGGCTGTAGTGTTTCCAAGCGCGTGGAAGAAAGCGCGTTCTTTGGTATTTTTCTCCGGTAAAGACAATAACGATTCTCCGTCTTAAATTTGATCGTTTATTTGCATATTAGGATACCTAAGGTTTGATTATAAACATTGTTTACTTGTTTGGAAAAGTTTATTAGTAACATTTGGGATATATTTTGTATGCATTTTGATGGAGGGAAAATGGGTGGATTATTGACTGAAGCTAAACTGAGTTTTTATGGATATAAAGAAGGACATTATCAAACAAAAGGACCATTTGTGATGTAACTGGGACCTTTTGGAGTGCCAACAGAAGAACATCATCAAAGGTAAGGCATTTTTTATATTGCTATTTCTGACTTTTGTGTCGCACCTGCCTGGTTGAAATATGATTTTCATGTGTTTGTATGCGGGGCGCTGTCCTCAGATAATCGCATGGTTTGCTTTCGCCGTAAAGCCTTTTTTAAATCTGACACGGCGGCTGGATTAACAAGAAGTTAAGCTTTATTTTGATGTATAACACATATATTTTCAAGAAGGTTAAATACACTGCTCAAAAAAATAAAGGGAACACTTAAACAACACAATGTAACTCCAAGTCAATCACACTTCTGTGAAATCAAACTGTCCACTTAGGAAGCAACACTGATTGACAATACATTTCACCTGCTGTTGTGCAAATGGAATAGACAACAGGTGGAAATTATAGGCAATTAGCAAGACACCCCCAATAAAGGAGTGGTTCTGCAGGTGGTGACCACAGACCACTTCTCAGTTCCTATGCTTCCTGGCTGATGTTTTGGTCACTTTTGAATGCTGGCGGTGCTCTCACTCTAGTGGTAGCATGAGACGGCGTCTACAACCCACACAAGTGGCTCAGGTAGTGCAGCTCATCCAGGATGGCACATCAATGCGAGCTGTGGCAAGAAGGTTTGCTGTGTCTGTCAGCGTAGTGTCCAGAGCATGGAGGCGCTACCAGGAGACTGGCCAGTACATCAGGAGACATGGAGGAGGCCGTAGGAGGGCAACAACCCAGCAGCAGGACCGCTACCTCCGCCTTTGTGCAAGGAGGAGCACTGCCAGAGCCCTGCAAAATGACCTCCAGCAGGCCACAAATGTGGATTTAGTATTTTTGAATTTCACGCTCTGCAGTTACACTGGATGTTGACCAGGTGGGACGCTACCGTCCCACCTACCCTAGAAAAATGAATCAACCCGAGTGACATTTTCAGAAACATAGCCTAATCAAACTGTCAGGCCATAAACACTTCATGGCAGGGCATTTAAAAAACATTATCATCCATCTACACACAATACCCCATAATGACAAAGCAAACACAGGTTTAGAAATTTTTGAAAATGTGTATAAAAATAAAAATATCACATTTACAGAAGTATTCAGACCCATTACTCAGTACTTCGTTGAAGTACCTTTGGCAGCGATTACAGCCTCGAGTCTTCTTGGGTATGACGCTACAAACTTGGCACACCTGTTTTTGGGAAGTTTTTCCCATTCTTCTCTGCAGATCCTCTCAAGCTCTGTCAGGTTGGATGGGGAGGGTTGCTGCACAGCTTTTTTCAGGTCTCTCCAGAGATGTTAGATCAGGTTCAAGTCCGGGCTCTGGCTTGGCCACGCAAGGACATTCAGAGAATGATGGTCCCGAAGCCACTCCTGCATTATATTGGCTGTGTGCTTAGGGTCATTGTCCTGTTGGAAGGTGATGCTGCCACCACCATGCTTCACTGTAGGGATGGTGCCAGGTTTCCTCCAGATGTGACACTTGGCACTCAGGACAAATAGTTCAATCTTGGTTCCATCAGACCAGAGAATCTTGTTTCTCATGGTCTGGTAGTCTTTTAGGTGCCTTTTGGCAAACTCCAGCTCTAGGAAGAGTCTTGGTAGTTTCAAACTTCTTCAATTTAAGAATAATGGAGGCCACTGTGTTCTTGGGGACCTTCAATGCTGCAGAAATGTTTTGGTACCCTTTCCCAGATCTGTGCCTCGATAGAATCCTGTCTCATAGCTCTATGGACAATTCCTTCAACCTCATACCTTGGCTCTTGCACTGACATGCACTGTCAACTGTGGGACATTACATAGACAGGTGTGTGCCTTTCCAAATCATGTCCAATCAATTATATTTCCCACAGGTGCACTCCAATCAAGTTGTAGAAACATCTCAAGGATGATGAACGGAAACAAGATGCACCTGAGCTCAATTTTGAGTATCATAGCAACGGGTCTGAATACTTATATAAATAAGGTATTTCTGTTTTTTAGCTTTAATAAATTAGCAAAATTTTCTAATAAGCTGTTTTTTTGCCCTAGCACTACACAGCTGATTCAAATTACCAACTCACCATCATTAAGCTTTGATTATTTGAATCAGCTGTGTAATGCTAGGGCAAAAACCAAAACGTGCACCCAGGGGGGCCCAGGGGAGATTTTGGGAAACCCTGGCTTAACCTACTGGGGTAATCCACCATTTCAATACACATGGCTCTCTTTTACTGAGCTTTAACCAACACATTGTTGTACATCGTAACTAAGATGAAATACCAGTGAAGGCAATTACAATCAGTGCACAGAGGCGCCCCAATCAAAATACCTTAAACTAAGGAATTTAACTAATTTATTCAACAGTTAAAGGGAATATAGATTGAATACTTGGCCGAGAATCAGTAATGATGAATGAATACTGGTGACTAGTCAGGCTAGTATGCATAAAAGACTGTCAAGTAGGGCCTGAAACTATTCACGTGTTGTTGACATTGGGCTGCATTGCTTTTAGCTGAACACTACTATTTTTGGTCAAAGGAGCATTGATAGGACCTCCATTTGAACTAAAATTACCAAACAACTTTTTTGAACCCGAAGGTCACAGAACTATGCCTCTGGTTTGTTGTAACAGAGCACGTCGTCCCCATGCAGCTCAGCATTAGCCTACCGCTGACTTCATGTCACTGACTGTTTATGACAAGTGCGTTTATCGCTTATCAGGGCTAATTTTACCCAGCCTCAGATCGTGTTGCTGGTTGGAATCAAACAATATCTCCCCTGGACCCTTTTGGGCTGACCGTGTTGACCAGAGTTGACTCCATTATGTCCTTGATGTCCACTGTCAGGAGCACAGGGGTGAATGCCACTAAATGGTCAGGCTTAAAGGGATACATCACTCAAATTAGAAAATGACATCGGCATATTTGTTTCCTGACGCTGAAAGAAGGACGAGATGAGACCGCAATCCACACTTTGGATTTGCTTACCTAGCCAATGTCCCCAACAGCTAACTTTCGCACTTTTGAACCAAAAACCAACAGAAGTCAATATGTCCGATATAAGCATGTATTAAATTGCAAGTATCCTCCAGACACAGCTAGCTGACTGCACTAGGGGGAATACAGCGTTGATAGAACAATGCATTTCATAACGTTTGCTTTGGCAGAAAAAAAAACTCACCAAGACCTGATCCTTGCCTGGCAGAACACTAGAACCCATAGAGGGTGTCCGGACACTTTCCTCCAGCCAAGATGTTAAGCAGTTGTGGGTGACTTGATTGCAACATAGTCACGAGGAACCTTCCCTCCATCAATGGCCTTCCCATTGGGTACTACTTCAACACTGATATTGCTCATTATTTTGGTCTCATTTTGATCACACCGTTGAAGAGGGTGCCGTGTTACAACAGGCTGTTCAGGATGTCACACCTCCTCAACAGAACAACGAGTGATAGGGTTACATAACAGGGCTCTTTTCCATCCCTGCTATGCCAAATCTGCTGGAAAAGAATGGCCTGACCACCAGTGCAGTGGACTCAAACAAAAGCTGGGCGCCTGCAATGGGGTCTTCCTCCACCGCTCCTTCACAGCTGGGTGAACAACTCATAACTCACAGAGTACGAAGAACAGAAAGACCCTCTGTGCAATGAAAATAACCAGCACCACTGTTAGAAACCACCATCTCGGAGGGAAGTCTATTTTGGGGCCAATCATTTAGGCTGAACAGCTGAACTCGTCCTGGCTGTCAATGAAAAGCATTCACCATTAAAGAACAACAAGGCACAAGGCCTCATACTTTGTTAACTCCTGATAAAAAAAATTCAGCTTTGACACCTCCCCAAAAAGACGACGGCTAATGAAACATTTTAGTTGAGAGGAAGAAACAGTGTGTCTTCTGGGACAAGGCGGAATCCAAGCCAGGACATCAACAGAAAAACATTGCCATGAAACAGCTGGTGTTTTTTTAAGTTCTCAATAAAAATAATTCAAACAAACTATTGGGTAACAGTAATACACATCTGTAACGTTTCGGGCCTGTCCACCAGCATACTGGCAGGACCCATCATTCCATCGTTCCTCTCCGAAAATGGATGTTGGCTGTGGACTCAACATGCCGGGGAGCCCTGCTGTACACTACAGCGCAAATGACCCATTTGACATGGTTAAACATCTCACCGCATGGATCTGCTCCACACATGGCAGCAGAGCTGGAGAGCCGGGCTGTACAAGCTGTGCTCAGACTCGTCCTCAGCAGAGTGCAGACACTGTCTTTAAAGGCAGGAGGAGGGAGTGGAATAAGAAGGCCAGGCTGAGTCGAAGACGCATAAACAAGTAGAGCCGGATCCAGAAATATATAGATGCAATTAGCCTACCGAGATGATCATATTTGTCTCTAGCTCTGCATTGTGTCATTGTGAAAATAAGGGCACTTAAATGTGTCTTTTCCAATTTAACAAATAAGAGAATGCAGTGTGATCATTATAATGTGTGAGTGTGTGTTTAGCGTGTTGAAAATACACCAACGCTGCTATTTTAAAGTTATCATTACATATTAGGCCAACGACATCGTTAAATCTGGAAGTCTGACCAGAGAGTTCAAAGGCTCATTGCATCCCTGAACATGTGTGGTCATTGCTAAATTAAGCAGAGACTGAAACTCCTTTAATTAAAGCCAAACCACATGCTATCACCGTGGCTGAAAGCAAAGCTCCACGGCTGCAGCGCCACGGCTGGTCCCAGGGCAGATATTAACACAGGCTAAAGGGAACAAGGGAGAGGGGGGACGCTCCCGTTGACAAGTTTAAAACGCACAGTCTACACTTCCTTCATCAAGCTGTCATCGGGCCCCGAGGCCCCCGGCTCACACTGTTTATGAAAAGTATTCATATTCCAATCAAGGAATAAAAATAAAGAATTGTGTCATTGCACGACAGGTGCAGCGAGGCAGAGGGGGAGGGAGGGAAGCGAAGCCCAACAGGGTTAAAGATGTGAAACGTACAGCAGAGCGATTAGCCGCCACACCTCCACCACGAACAAGTGCTCCATTCAAAGCCCTGAGAAAGAACGTAGTGTGCTGACGGACTTATAGGGTATTTCAGGTGCTACTCCAGCAGGGAACACCTGTACTTTGTCTATTCTGTCAAGGGTCATATTTGGCTTGCTGGTGACGCTGTCGATGCATTACCCAAATACTGAATGATGTATTTTCTGGACTTGGAGAGCAAATGTTCCACACTGGAATATGTTATCAACTATGCTCAGCTCAGGCAAAAGGTTGCACTGAAGTTAAGCTACTTCATCCAACTTGACTACTAGGAGGTTTAATCATCAATTCTTTAATCACTGTTATGTCATGCCAATAAGACTGTGACATTCAATGCTGGGACAACAGTCCCGTGTCTCACAAACTAAACTGAAACTACAGGTGTCAGAAGTGGGATCCAGAATTACCAAAAAGAGGAAACTATAATTCTATTGAACTGATAAGACCGGGGCTAAAGGGTGGAAATGAAATAGAATGGGAAAACAGTACAGGCGATATGATACAAAGAAGGAAGCGGAGAGGACACAGACACCTATTTGTCAACACCTCTTCTCACCTTGGGAATGCAACTGGACAAATTTGAGAGCAATGTCATGCAAAACAGATCTCAGATTCCCTTGGCTTAAGATGGTCCCTTGAGTACTCTGATGACTGAAGGATACTGCACATAACAAAACAAGCATATCATCACCCTGTGAGACCACCTTATGGGGAAATGTGTTATATTTAAAGCTTACGTCATTACTCACTTTTCTGAGAGGAGTGTTTGTGTGAAGGTCATATCTGCGCATATGAAATAGCTGTCATTCACAAAGCCTAAAGAAAACGTTGCTGCTGTTCCCTGTGTGAGGTTATACAGTATATATATAACATCTCACTAAGAGGATGATTTTATCCAAAAATACTTACAAAATGTATGCGCTTAATGTTTTGTATGTGTTTTTGTGATCCCTGCAGGAATTTAACCTATGACCTTGGCGTTGCTGGCACCACACTCTTACCAACTGTACCTGACAGTGTATGAGGAATATTGTTCAATGAGATAAGGTTTTCAGTCATTCCTTCGATGCCGTTCCTCTGAAGATTGTGCTTGCTTCATGTATAGACAAAAGACACAAATCTGGCCTCGAGTGGATTTTCCAGACTTCTGTCTAAGGGTGAATATTTTCATCTATGATTGTCCCAGTTTCCAGTCTATAAAATTATGCATCTCCCTAACCAATGCCTTGGACCCCATTTACGAGAGCAAGTCTCCAGCCAAATTCTTCACACAGACCCAGACGTTGTGTGTTGGAGGCCGGCTCCATCACTCGTGGTTCTTGATTAAAGCAGAGCAGACATGCAAGCGGTGCCGTTTACTGGCATGGATCAGGTTTCCATAGCCTGCATCTCCTTTGCATTTTACTAAACGCCTATGTCATATTAAATAGGTTTAGCGCTGGTTTCTTGCCGTTTTCATATTGTAGATGTAAGTAAACAACTTAAATACTCCTACTGAAATGAAGTCATCGATGCACTGCACTGAGAAGTACTGTGAACCTTTAATCAAATACGGTAGGGTCTTGAAAACCTGAACAGATACAGACAGTAGTCAACAGTAGCCAAAGCTATAGGCCTAGTAACTGTTTAGAATAGCTAACCTTGAGGCCAATCCTTTCCCTTGTGTTAGAGAATTTAAAGTGTGAGAGAATTTAAACCAAATGTGTTTGCCTCTACTGCCATCTCCAGAGGCATGGGGGTCCTTAGGGCCTGTCTGTTAGGGTAGAGTTAGCATAGCTGAGCAACGTGTGACAAAATGAAGAGAGGACTGGTTGCCACAGTGAGAACGGTCTCTGCTGACAGACTGATGCTTTAAATAGTGGGGACCAACAACACTGGGGCCACTAATACAGGGCCCTCTGTCTTTAGGGAGGGTTAGGTGACTTAGATCACACAAACCCGAGAACATTGTACGCATGTTGGGTTTACTGCTACAGGGTCAGCTATACTTGTCTATGACCAAACTTCTGTGAAGTTGTTGCTGAAGGCATTCTCTGAGAAGGGAAGCCAACCAAACATATCAAATTCAAGAGTCAGGGGTACCTTTATGACACCAGAAGAACCTTTCTTTCCATTCAAGAAAATATGCTTAATGAGCCTAAATTAAAAATTTCAATAACCGAAAAAATTTACCTTTATCAACTATCATTATATTAATCAAAATCCTTATTTTAATCTTAAAGAGAATCACAGTTTTTACTTATAGAACTGGAATGAAAAATAGGAAGCTTTTACTTCATAAACAGGATTGGTCTTTGAATGCTGTATTTAGCACGTGGCCAATCACATCCCAGTCTGGCTGATGCTCAGCTCACACATCAAAGCCCAGGGGCCACTGTGATACGATATTTTCCGATGCTCCCGTCGAACAGAAACCCTTGTAAAAGTCGTCTGAGCGGCAACAGTCATTGAGGAGAAAATCTCATTAGGAAAACAAATTAGCCTAAGCATTATCACAGCATTGCCAATATTTATTTGAATGGAACTAGGTCAAGCTTTTATACACCATCCTTTAGGCTTAATTCCAGAGTAGGAGTGTTAATGCTGATATAGGATCAGTTTTGCATTTTAGATCAGATGAATACGATTACAGTGCATTCGGAAAGTATTCAGACCCCTTGACTTTTTCCACATTTTGTTACGTTATAGCCTTATTTTCTAAAATGTATTAAATAAAAAATGTTCCTCATCAATCTACACACAATAGCCCATAATGACAAAGCGAAAACAGGTCGAAGGAATCCTCCATAGAGCTCCGAGACAGGATTATGTTGAGGCACAGATCTCGGGAAGGGTACCAAAAAATGTCTGCAGCATTGAAGATCCCCAAGAACACAGTGGCCTCCATCATTCTTAAATGGAAGAAGTTTGGAACTACCAAGGCTTTTCCTAGAGCTGGTCGCCCGGCCAAACTGAGCAATCGGGTGAGAAGGGCCTTGGTCAAG
Source organism: Salvelinus namaycush (assembly GCF_016432855.1). Lineage (NCBI taxonomy): Eukaryota > Metazoa > Chordata > Actinopteri > Salmoniformes > Salmonidae > Salvelinus > Salvelinus namaycush. The sequence goes on from NC_052329.1 coordinate 29,702,164, forward strand.
GAGGTGAACAAGAACCCGATGGTCACTCTCACAGAGCTCCAGAGTTCCTCTGTAGAGATGGGAGAACCTTCCAGAAGGACAACCATCGCTGCAGCCCTCCATCAATCAGGCCTTTACGGTAGAGTGGCCAGACGGAAGCCACTCCTCAGTAAAAAGCACGACAGCCCGATTGGAGTTTGCCAAAAGGCACCTAAAGGACTCTCAGACCATGAGAAACAAGATTCTCTGGTCTGATGAAACCAAGATTGAACTCTTTGGCCTGAATGCCAAAGAGGAAGGAGGAAACCTGGCACCATCCCTACGGTGAAGCATGGTGGTGGCAGCATCATGCTGTGGGGATGTTTTTCAGTGGCAGGGACTGGGAGACTAGTCGGGATCAAGAGAAAGATGAACGGAGCCAAGCACAGAGAGATCCTTGATGAAATCCTGCTCCAGATTGCTCATGACCTGACTGGGGCAAAGGTTCACCTTTCAACAGGACAACGACCCTAAGCACACAGCCAAGACAACGCAGGAGTGGCTCTGAATGTCCTGGCCTAGCCAGAGCCCGGACTTGAACTCCATCGAACATCTCTAGAGAGACCTGAAAATAGCTGTGCAGCGACGCGCCACATCCAAGCTGACAGAGCTTGAGAGGATCTGCAGAGAAGAATGAGAGAAATTCCCCAAATACAGGTGTGCCAAGCTTATAGCGTCATACCCAAGAAGACTCGAGGCTGTAATCGCTGCGAAAGGTGCTTCAACAAAGTACTGAGTAAAGGGTCTGAATACTTACGTAAATATAATATTTCAGTTTTTTATTTTTAATAACTTTATAAACATTTCTAAAAACCTGTTTTTGCTTTGTCATAATGGGGTATTGTGTGTGGATTGATGAGGGGGAAAAAACGATGTAATACATTTTAGAATAAGGCTTTAACATAACAAAATGTGGAAAAAGTCAAGGGGTCTGAATGCTTTCCGAATGCACTTTATATAGGCAGGTCGGATCTGATCCTAGATCAGCTCTCCTACTCTGAGACGCTTTGTGAATGCTGGAAAAGTTATCAAAACTGCTTCTAATATCCACGGACTCCAGAAATAAATGTCAATACAAATTAAATGCATTATCAAGTTACTATCATTAGGTCTATCAAGTTTTAGGATACCTTGGTAGGCCTATTGATCACAGCAGAGAAGAACATACTGTTTCAAAATCAGTTTCACCCCCCAAAAAATGAAAACAGAAGCAACTAATCGCATATCATAGGCCTACTGTAGGTACAGAGGCACAGTAATAAAGCAGCAGGGTGAGGAAACTTGGAAAGAATTGATTTCCAAAGGGATTAAATATAAAATATTTACTTTTCTTCCAAAGCACTGTAAACTTGCAATGTGAAATAAATAATAGGATTCTGCGAAATGTGAAGAAAACATCTGTCTCAGAGCAAAAGGAATAACATTCTTTTACAACACGAGCTCCTGACAGATGGTATTGTGAAGCCATTTGAAGGGACCATGACAGACGCGTTTGTGTGTGTGTGTGTGTGTGTGTGTGAGTGAGTGTGTGAGTGAGTGAGTGAGTGAGTGAGTGAGTGAGTGAGTGAGTGAGTGAGTGAGTGAGTGAGTGAGTGAGTGAGTGAGTGAGTGAGTGAGTGAGTGAGTGAGTGAGTGAGTGAGTGAGTGAGTGAGTGCCCTGAGTGAGAGCATGTCGGACTTGGACAGTGGGGAGAGGCAAAAGGTCATTGGAGTATTGGAGAAAAATCTCCCCCTGCTTGAGACTACCCTGTCAAATAAATGACTGTGACACACATCGAGGCATGCACAGTAACAGGCTACTTGACCGCCAAAATAACGATTACCCTCCGAAGAGCCAACATACCTGTCCCATATGTGCACCAACCAGAGAATGTAAGCAGAGCTGGAGTGGAGCGAGGCGTGGAGCGTACCCAGTAGAGCTCACTTCACCAGCTCAGGGCATTCCCGGCCCAGCATGCATCTGTAGTACACTTGTGTGCTGCTATAGCCCCTTGCTTTAGCTACTGTCATTGAGTTCACTAAATATTTTCATAAAGAAACTGATAAAACACACAGGTGCTAAATCAATGTGACTTACAAAGATCAGGAGGAGCAAGAGCAAGAGCAAGAGAGGGCGTGCGGTGATGTAGTGTCCACAACTGAAAAGACACGTATCCCGAGAGCATTATGATGTACTTACTATGTGCACATGCTAACAGAAAGGAATGAGGAGGGTAGCTAGCTAAGTGTGTCATTGTAGCAAAGTACACACTACCGTCCAAAAGTTTGGGGTCACATAGAAATGTCCTTGTTTTCCATGAAAACATACATGAAATTAGTTGCAAAACGAATAGGAAATATAGTCAAGACGTTGACAAGGTTATAAATAATGATTTTTAATTGAAATAATTATTGTGTCCTTCAAACTTTGCTTTCGTCAAAGAATCCTCCATTTGCAGAAATTACAGCCTTGCAGATCTTTGGCATTCTAGTTGTCAATTTGTTGAGGTAATCTGAAGAGATTTCACCCCATGCTTCCTGAAGCACCTCCCAATAGTTGGATTGGCTTGATGGGCACTTCTTATGTACCATACGGTCAAGCTGCTCCCACAACAGCTCAATAGGGTTGAGATCCGGTGACTGTGCTGGCCACTCCATTATAGACAGAATACCAGCTGACTGCTTCTTACCTAAATAGTTCTTGCATAGTTTGGAGCTGTGCTTTGGGTCAATGTCCTGTTGTAAGAGGAAATTGGTTCCAATTAAGCGCCGTCCACAGGGTATGGCAAGACGTTGCAAAATGGAGTGATAGCCTTCCTTCATCAAGATCTCTTTTACCCTGTACAAATCTCCCACTTTACCACCACCAAAGCACCCCAAGACCATCACATTGCCTCCACCATACTTGACAGATGGCATCAAGCACTCCTCCAGCATCTTTTCATTTTTTCTGCGTCTCACTAATGTTCTTCGTTGTTTCCAATCAAATCAAATTTATTTATATATCCCTTCTTACATCAGCTGATATTTCAAAGTGCTGTACAGAAACCCAGCCTAAAACCCCAAACAGCAAGCAAATGCAGGTGTAGAAGCACGGTGGCTAGGAAAAACTACCTAGAAAGGCCAAAACCTAGGAAGAAACCTAGAGAGGAACCAGGCTATTCCAAACTTCCTGTGTCCAGTGTCTGTGTTCTTTTGCCCATCTTTAAATTTTATTTTTATTGGCCAGTCTGTGATATGGCTTTTTCTTTGCAACTCTGCCTAGAAGGCCAGCATCCCGGAGTCGCCTCTTCACTGTTGACGTTGAGACTGGTGTTTTGCGGGTACTAGTGAATGAAGCTGCCAGTTGAGGACTTGTGAGGCGTCTGTTTCTCAAACTAGACATTCTAATGTACTTGTCCTCTTGCTCAGTTTTGCACCGGGGCCTCCCACTCATCTTTTTATTCTGGTTAGAGCCAGTTTGCGCAGTTCTGTGAAGGGAGTAGTACACAGCGTGGTACGAGATCTTCAGTTCCTTGGCAATGTCTCGCATGGAATAGCCTTAATTTCTCAGAACAAGAATAGACTGATGAGTTTCAGAAGAAAGATCTTTGTTTCTGGCCATTTTGAGCCTGTAATCGAACTCACAAATGCTGATGCTCCAGATACTCAACTAGTCTAAAGGCCAGTTTTATTGCTTCTTTAAACAGAACAACAGTTTTCAGCTGTGCTAACATAATTGCAAAAGGGTTTTCTAATGATCAATTATCCTTTTAAAATGATAAACTTGGATTATCTAACACAACGTGCCATTGGAACAAAGGAGTGATGGTTGCTGATAATGGGCCTCTGTACGCCTATGTAGATATTCCATTAAAAAATCTGCCGTTTCCAGCTACAATAGTCATTTACAACATTAACAATGTCTACACTGGCCTCCCGAGTGGGGCAGTGGTCTAAGGCACTGCCTCGCAATGCTAGCTGTGCCACTAGAGATTCTGGGTTCGAGTCCAGGCTCTGTTGCAGCCGTCCTCGACCGGGAGGCCCATGGCGTGGCGCACAATTGGCTCAGCTTCGTCTGGGTTAGGGAGGGTTTGGCCGGCAGGGATATCCTTGTCTCATCGCTCACTAGCGACTCCTGTGGCAGGCCGGGCGCAGTGCACGCTGACACGGTCGCCAGGTGTACGGTGTTTCCTCCGACACATTGGTGCGGCTAGCTTCCGGGTTGGATGGGCATTGTGTCAAGAAGCAGTAGGGCTTGGTTGGGTTGTGTTTCGGAGGACGCATGGCTCTCGACCTTCGCCTCTCCCGAGTCCATACGGGAGTTGCAGCGATGAGACAAGAATTAGATACCACGAAATAGGGGAGAAAAAAGGGTGAAAAATAAATACAAAAAATACAACAAAAAAAAAAAGTCAAATACACTGTATTTCGGATCAATTTGATGTCATTTTAATGGACAAAAAAATTGCATTTCTTTAATAAACAAGGACATTTCTAAGTGAGCCCAAACTTTTGAACGGTAGTGTATTTAAACAAAAAAATCATATTAAAAGTTTGTTCCTTTTCGTTCAATTATCTATTCCATAGGCTATCATATTACCTCTTCCAAGGAGCTTTCGGTTTTGATGGGGATATTTTATAAAAAATATAAAAAAATGTCAACTCTGCATCTCTGCCCAGCCTGTCAAGAGTGTCCCGAAGGGTGTTGAGCATCCCCAGTGGCTCTGCAAGGGCGGAGAGGGTATTCTCCGCTGCTGGCCTGCTCACCAGGCACCATAGCATCAGCCAAAGACTCTGGCCAAACTAGTGTTTCTAAAAGTGAATTCAAAGGCCTAATAAGGCATTTTTCGTTTCACAGCCTATATGCGCAATTTATAGATAAATACACTAAAATGTTGTTTAAATGCTGAGCGCTTAATGTTCATGCCAGCCTAGTGTGTTGCACTCGCCAATGCTTCACCATGTATTTCTTTGTAGGCTTTAGCCTTGAAATAATAGGCTAATAATAATAATACAGTCGTAATAATTCATTTTGAGTGCTTTTTACTGTCACCTTTTATTGTTGTTCATTGAAATCTGATGGTTGGTTTCAATACTTCACAACCAAATGATAGGTCCAGTTAGTCACAGAAATAGATGGGTGTTGTATCAATTGTGATTTTAATGAATGGAGCGAATTTGGAGCGGCAGTTTTTCTTCCTGTGAAGCGAGGAGCGGTTTTCACAGTGAGCGATGAGTGGGATTTCCGACCGCTCAACTCTGCTCACATGCTCTGGCATCAACTACTGACCAGACGTTCCTTACAGCCAAGTACACAACATCGCTCAGGTGCAAATTCTTTAGGACAGAGATTTTGCTCTTGCACAATAGACGAACAGTTTCCAGTTATTCAGAAGAAACCACCACAACCACGTTGGCCCCTTTTATAAACTCCTTGAGATATGTAAGATACCTTAGTTGTTGGACAAAATAATACTGGAACAATACTGTATCCACATAAGCCTTTTCCTAATTGCTTAACTACAATAAGAGTTTGGGTGCACAGTAAATCTGAATTAAATCCACCTACACAGTCAATGTTCTGAAAAGGTCACATTTCAAAATGATTAGGTTCCTAATTTCCATGTTCTGATATACAGTACAAGATATGGGAGGTCAGTGGCTGACTGGTGAGTGGTGACAGATGTGTTCTATGGCTGTCCATGCCATAGAAATAGAATGGAGTAGAGTAATAATTATATTTCTATAGTCCATGCATTAGTACAGTACCTGTCAATGAGGGTTCCAAACAGCAGCCGGATAGTCTTCTGGATGTTGTCGGTGCACAGCCAGCTCCACTGGTTCTTCATCAGCAGACACATGATGTCTAGGGCCAAGTCAGCTAGGGCCGTCTCCACCACTGTGGACAGTGCCACAAAACACACACACACACACACAAGCAAATGACACACACACACACAAGTAAATGACACGGATGCACACACACTTTACTAAGTAGCACACATGCTTAAAACAAGCACATTAAAAACCATAGGTTTGAAGCCTTGTTTATGTATCACTATTTACCATGCATTAGCAGTGGTCCAAAGTAACATCATTTAGAGAGCAATTGCATCTCATTTTCAACTAAAAATACTAAATAGCATTCTGGCTATGAAATATGAAAATCTCAAAGCAATAAAGCCTCATGTAAGTGTTAGATATCTACTGTATGTCTTCAACATTATTGACAAAAAAATTGTCAGAGGGAATCTGTCAAAAAAGAAAAACCTATGATCCGCACAATGTCAAACATTGACACAACCTGTAACCTCTTGCTCCTGGACAGATTTCTCAGCATAGACAATAAAGGAATTTCTCTTTTAAATACCCCCAACAAATGTTTGCCAAGACTTCCCTCTCGTGGTGACATTATAGTACTTCAGGAGTATGCTGGTCACAGCATTCCGGTTGTTTACCTTTCACCCTTAAAATGTTCAGGAGAGATCTGGAACAGGATGTTTCAGACCTGTCTGGTCAGCGAGAGGGAGCCAGACGGCTCACCATCAAAGTCTGGCCCACATCTGAAACACGTCTCCTTCAGACAAGACAATGAGCAGACTTTAAACATGGAAGCCCCAGCAATTTGGATTCAATTAAAAGGGACATACTCATTCCAATGTCAAGTCTTGGGAGATTGCTTCCATATGAAGTCAATGGGATCACCCATTTTTCTAAGGCCATTCACTGGATTGGAGACAATATCTTACAAGATCTTAACAGTTAGAGGACCTTAACCTTCTGTGCTGTTCACATTCCAAAACACTGCACATTCAGGGCCAGTTACTGAACTTAAACTAAGTAACAAAAGTAGCAAATCCTGTTTTTATGAAAAGTACAGTAAAAAACAGCATTTCACAATAAATGACGCACAGACAGATACTGCCGGGAAGAACAGAAAGCGGTCATGACGCAAACATCCACTATCACGAGCCAAGATTGATGTAAGAACTTGGTTCCTGTTTTGAACTGATGGGCCAATGAACAATATTGTGAGAGGTGTCATCATGTAAGTTTACCCATCCACCACTACTAAAAAAATCCACATTCCTTGAACAGTCCTTACCAGAATCTTGAATGGATGCACCTGGTAGAATATTCTGTGGGCACCCACAGCCTCCACTTCTCCTCTGAGGCCTGGACTCATCAGACCAAAAGGACATATGTCCACCGGTTTAATGTCCATTGCTTGTGTTTCTTGGCCCAAGCAAGTCTCTTCTTATTATTGCTGTCCTTCAGTAGTGGTATCTTTGCAGCAATTCGACCATGAAGGCCTGATTCACGCGGTCTCTTCTGAACAGTTGATGTTGAGATGTGTCTGTTACTTGAACTCTGTGAAGCATTTATTTGGGCTGCAATGTAAGGTGCAGTTAACTCTAATGAACGTATCCTCTGCAGCAGAGGTAACTCTGGGTCTTCCTTTCCTGTGGCGGTCCTCGTGAGAACCAGTTTCATCATAGCGCTTGATGGTTTTTGTGACTGCACTTGAAGAAACTTTCAAAGTTCTTGACATTTTCTGCATTGACTGACCTTCATGTCTTAAAGTAATGATGGACTATCGTTTCTCTTTGCTTATTTGAGCTGTTCTTGCCATAATATGGAATTGGTCTTTTACCAAATAGGGCTATCTTCTGTATAATACTGATACCTTGTCAAAACACAACTGATTGGCTCAAACGCATTAAGGAAAGAAATTACACAAATTAACTTTTAACAAGGCACACCTGTTAATTGAAATGCATTCCAGGTATCTACCTCATGAAGCTGGTTGAGAGAATGCCAAGAGTGTGCAAAGCTGTCATCAAGGAAAAAGGTGGCTACTTTGAAGAATCTCAAATATAAAATATATTTTGATTTGTTTAACACTTTTTTGCTTACTACATGATTCCATATGTGTTATTTCATAGTTTTGATGTCTTCACTATTATTCTACAATGTAGAAAATAGTCAAATAAAGAAAAACCCTGGAATGAGTAGGCTGTGTCCAAACTTTTGCGTGTGAATACAGTTGAAGTCGGAAGTTTACATACACTTAGGTTGGAGTCATTAAAACTCGTTTTTCAACCACTCCACAAATTTCTTGTTAACAAAATATAGTTTTAGCAAGTCGGTTAGGACATCTACTTTGTGCATGACACAAGTACATTTTCCAACAATTATTTGACAGATTATTTCACTTATAATTCACTGTATCACAATTCCAATGGGTCAGAAGTACATACACTAAGTTGTCTGTGCCTTTAAACAGCTTGGAAAATTCCAGAAAACTATGTCATGGCTTTAGAAGCTTCTGATAGGCTAATTGACATAATTTGTGTCAATAGGAGGTGTACCTGTGCATGTATTTCAAGGCCTACCTTCAAACTCAGTGTCTCTTTGCTTGACATCATGGGAAAATCTAAAGAAATCAGCCAAGACCTCAGGAAAAAAATTGTAGACCTTCACAAGTCTGGTTCATCCTTGGGAGCAATTTCCAAACGCCTGAAGGTACCACGTTCATTTGTACAAACAATAATACGCAAGTATAAACACCATGCGACCACGCAGCCGTCATATCGCTCAGGAAGGAGTTGCGTTCTGTCTCATGGAGATTGAACGTACTTTGGTGCGAAAAGTGCAAATCAATCCCAGAACAACAGCAAAGGACCTTGTGAAGATGCTGGAGGAAACAGGTACAAAAGTATCTATATCCACAGTAAAACGAGTCCTATATCGACATAATCTGAAAGGCCGCTCAGCAAGGAAGAAGCCACTGCTCCAAAACCGCCATAAAAAAGCCAGACTACGGTTTGCAACTGCACATGGGGACAAAGATCGTACTTCTTGGAGAAATGTCCTCTGGTCTGATGAAACAAAAATAGTACTGTTTGGCCATAATGACCATCGTTATGTTTGGAGAAAAAGGGGGAAGCTTGCAAGCCAAAGAACACCATCCCAACCGTGAAGCACGGGGGTGGCAGCATCATGTTGTGGGGGTGCTTTGCTGCAGGAGGGACTGGTGCACTTCACAAAATAGATGACATCATGACGATGGAAAATTATGTGGATATATTGAAGCAACATCTCAAGACATCAGTCAGGAAGGTAAAGCTTTGTCGCAAATGGGTCTTCCAAATGGACATTGACCCCAGGCATACTTCCAAAGTTGTGGCAAAATGGCTTAAGGACAACAAAGTCAAGGTAATGGAGTGGCTATCACAAAACCCTGCCCTCAGTCCTATAGAAAATGTGGGCACAACTGAAAAAAAGCGCGTGTGAGCAAGGAGGCCTACAAACCTGACTCAGTTACACCAGCTCTGTCAGGAGGAATGGGCCAAAATTCACCCAACTTATTGTGGGAAGCTTGTGGAAGGCTACCCGAAACGTTTGACCCAAGTTAAACAATTTAAAGGCAATGCTACCAAAAACTAATTGAGTGTATGTAAACTTCTGACCCACTGGGAATGTGATGAAAGAAATAAAAGCTGAAATAAATAATTCTCTCTACTATTATTCTGACATTTCACATTCTTAAAATAAAGTGGTGATCCTTACTGACCTAAGACAGGGAATTTTTACTAGGATTAAATGTCAGGAATTGTGAAAAACTTAAGTTTAAATGTATTTGGCTAAGGTAAACTTCTGACTTCAACTGTATATATACACACTTGTGTTCAAAAGTTTGGGGTCACTTAGAAATGTCCTTGTTTTTGAAAGAAACAGTGAAGAGGTGACTCCGGGATGCTGGCCTTCTAGGCCGGCTCCCCTCTCTCCACTGGGATTCTCTGCCTCTGACCATATTACGGGGGCTGAGTCACTGGTTTACTAGTGCACTTCCATGCCGTCCCTAGGAGAAGTGTGTCACTTGAGTGGGTTGAGTCACAGACGTGATCTTCCTGTGCGTTGGAAGAGATCTTTGTGGCTTATACTCAGCCGTGTCTCTGGGTAGTAACTTTGTGTTACAGGATGGAAATTTGCAAATTTGCATCCTGGTGTTCTTCGGCTTGCAAGCTTCCCCCTTTTTCTCCGAACATAACGATGGTCATTATGGCCAAACAGTTCTATTTTTGTTTCATCAGACCAGAGGACATTTCTCCAAAAAGTATGATCTTTGTCTCTGTGTGCAGTTGCAAACCGTAGTCTGGATTTTTTTAGAACGAGTCTCCTTCCTGTGCGGTGTGACGGCTGCGTGGTCCCATGGTGTTTATACTTGCGTCCTATTGTTTGTACAGATGAACGTGTAGGACGCAAGTATAAACACCATGGGACCACGCAGCCGTCATACCGCACAGGAAGGAGACCCGTTCTAAAAAAATCCAGACTATGGTTTGCAACTGCACACAGAGACAAAGATCATACTTTTTGGAGAAATGTCCTCTGGTCTGATGAAACAAAAATAGAACTGTTTGGCCATAATGACCATCGTTATGTTTGGAGAAAAAGGGGGAAGCTTGCAAGCCGAAGAACACCAGGATGCAAATTTGCAAATTTCCATCCTGTAACACAAAGTTACTACCCAGAGACACGGCTGAGTATAAGCCACAAAGATCTCTTCCAACGCACAGGAAGATCACGTCTGTGACTCAACCCACTCAAGTGACACACTTCTCCTAGGGACGGCATGGAAGTGCACTAGTAAACCAGTGACTCAGCCCCCGTAATATGGTCAGAGGCAGAGAATCCCAGTGGAGAGAGGGGAGCCGGCCTAGAAGGCCAGCATCCCGGAGTCACCTCTTCACTGTTTCTTTCAAAAACAAGGACATTCAGGCATTTGGAAATTGCTCCCAAGGATGAACCAGACTTGTGGAGGTCTACAATTTTTTCTGAGGTCTTGGCTGATTTCTTTTGATTTTCCCATGATGTCAAGCAAAGAGGCACTGAGTTTGAAGGTAGGCCTTGAAATACATCCACACGTACACCTCCAATTGACTCAAATTATGTAAATTAGCCTATCAGAAGCTTCTAAAGCCATGACATCATTTTCTGGAATTTTCCAAGCTGTTTAAAGGCACAGTCAACATAGTGTATGTAAACTTCTGACCCACTGGAATTGTGATACAGTGAAATAATATGTCTGGAAACCATTGTTGGAAAAATTACTTGTGTCATGCACAAAGTAGATGTCCTAACCGACTTGTCAAAACTATAGTTTGTTAACAAGAAATGTGTGGAGTGGTTGAAAAACGAGTTTTAATGACTCCAACCTAAGTGTATGTAAACTTCCGACTTCAACTGTAGGTCAACGGTGCTGTTCTGATATATTGTCACGGCCGTTGCTGGAAGAAGACCAAAGTGCAGCGTGGTGAGCGTACATTTTCCTTTTTATTTCAAAATGTCGCCAACAAAACTACCGTGAAGCTTACAGGGCATTAGTGCCACAAACAAAGTTAACTACCCACAACGAAAGGAGGGAAAAAGGGCTACCTAAGTATGGTTCCCAATCAGAGACAACGATAGACAGCTGTCCCTGATTGAGAACCATACCCGGCCAAAACATAGAAACACAAAATCATAGAAAACAAAACATAGAATGCCCACCCCAAATCACACCCTGACCAAACCAAATAGAGACATAAAAAGGTTCTCTAAGGTCAGGGCGTGACATATATACTATTGATTCCACTACCCAATTTCTATTTATAAATACAGTGTAAATACAGCATACTACCTCTTCTATTACTTCCACTACATGTTATTTTTGACTTTACTATTTTCATCATTATTATTGATTAATGTACTGCATTGTTGAGGGAGCTAGCACATAAGCATTTCGCTGCACCTTTTATACCTGCTGTAAACGGTGTATGTGACGAATACATTGGATTTGATTTGACTCATGTGGCTCTACTTTGGCTGTTGAAAGAATCTATTCTAGTGTTCAGCGGCTGCTCAGATAACCTGAAAAATATGCCACAAAGAACTTCAATATGGCACAATGTAGCGTGGGAAATGCTTAAATCTAGAATCCTTAAAGGCTACATCCATTTGTGAACTTAGACATGAATGATATAAACAGTGGTGGAAAAGGTACTCAATTGTCATACTTGAGTAAAAGTAAAGATACATTAATAGAAAAGGACTAAAGTAAAAGTGGAAGTCACCTAGTAATATACTACTTGAGTAAAAATCTAAGTATTTGGTTTTAAATATACTTAAGTCTCAATAGTAAATGCAATTGCTAAAATATACTTAAGTATCAAAAGTAAAAGTATAAATCATTTGTAATTCCTTATTTTAAGCAAACCTGATGGCACAATAATAATTAAAAAAAAATATATATATATATATTGGTGGATAGTCAGGGGTACACTCCAACACTAAGATATAATTTACAAACAAAGCATTAATTTGTGTTTAGTGAGTCCACCAGATCAGAGGCAGTAGGGATGACCAGGGGTTTTCTCTTGATAAGTGTATGAAGTGGACTTGGATCCTTTCAAAATGTAACAAGTACTTTTGGGTGTCATGGAAAATGTATGGAGTAAAAATTGCATTAATTTTTATAGGAATGTAGTGAAGTAAAAGTAGTCGAAAATATAAATAGTAAGGTACAGATACCCCCAAAAACGACTTAAGTAGTACTTTAAAGTATTTTTACTTAACTTTACACCACTGGATATAAACGCATTGATTCTTGAAGAATATAACTTATAAAGGCCTAATGCGCTTAGTTCAATTATTGTACCCTATCAAAACCCCAAATATAAGCTTGTTTTACTGAAATGTTTATAAACAATGTAAATGTAAACAAACCCTGTATAGCCTCAAAACATATTAAAACTATAATTTTGATATAATGGATGGTCAGTCCTTGCATCCATACCGACGGGAAACATATTGTGGGAAGTGAGTTGGCAACTGGAGGGTTGCTGGTATCAAATCCTAGATGCCATTGCCTGCCGTTGTACCCTTGACCAAGGCAACAACAGCTTCCCGGTGCCCACCGTAGCAGCCCCCCGCACCTCTCCAAAACCTGTATGTGTGTCTTTCGGAGGGGTTGGGTTAAAAGCGGATGTCAAATTTCGGTTGGAACTTGTGTGCAATTTACCAATAAAGTGATCTTAATACATTTGAGAGTGGTTATATTTCGCCGTCGCTTAGCTTTTTACTAAAACAGATGCGGGGTTCGCTTTGTTATTGTTTCAATTAAGTATTCTAGCTTTAATAAGGCTCAAATGCCAATCTGTCTACAACACCCAATACAATAAAAGCCAGGTGAACGTCAACGTTTTAGCGTTGCTTCCCAAATGATACCCTTTTCCCTTTGTAGTACACTACTTTTACCCATCCCAAATAACACCTTTTTTTGTAGTACACTACTTTTGACCAGGACTCACAGCGCAATGTATAGAATAGGGTGCCATTGGGATGCATTAATGCTGTTAATAAGGAAGTACGAAACATTTTGGGAGATTTACTTTCGTCTTGTTCTTTTTCTGTTTATCATTTTTGTTATAAAGAGTAATATACCAATCAAGTTATTATGCATGTTGAAAGGTGCATTGTGGAGCACATTCATTGCATTATCACAGTTAATGTGTTGCTGACTGTTTACATCACATTCATTAAAAGGCTTATCAAACGGCTTTTGATATGTATCCAATTCTCTATTAACGGAAATAAAGGAATTCCAATGATGTAACCCTTTTGAAACCTTCACGTTTACTTTCGATTGCACTCCTCCTGCACTATAAACGAAGACAGGCTTATCATTTGACATCACACTAAGGTGAGTAGACGTTCTGATTGATTTAACCTAATCGTCAATGTATGTATCCAATTAAATATATCTCACTATAGAATCTTATCTTCGAATCTTAAAATACAATTTCTCTATATCAGGTTAGGTAAGGCAAGGTGAACTTCAGGTGACACTAACATGCACTATAAAACATATGGTGGGAAGGGGGAAAATAGGTGTGCTGGTGAATAGTAAACCTCACTGATCTAATTTGTTCAGTGTGGTTGAATCTCGAGCTGGTGTGGGAAAATATTAATTTCCGAACTCAGGAGCCCACATAGGTCACTCATTAACATACGTTGGGTGCAATTTCACACATACCATGTGTGATTTCCAGTCTTTCATGGTGAGACGCCAAATTGTAAGAATCCTAGAAAAGATTTAGGCTAAGTAATAGAGCTAAACTATATAGCTCAGAGATATTTGTTTCATTCATGCATATCGCTTTTGAGAAGTTTCCATTGATGAAGGTGAGTGGTCTCCAATGAAGGTAGCCTACCTGTATCAGTTTAAGTGTGTAGGCCTAATGATGTATTCATATATAGGTGTTTTAAGGTAAGTCGTTATGATATGCATGATTCGCAAATTAATGTTAATATCTTAATTTAATAAGCAACGAAAACAAATGTGTAACTTAATATTGGTGGGGTGGGGTTCAATATTATATAACATATATAATATTAGTAAAACAAAGTCAATCACATTATCTAGGCTACAGTACTTGCCTCCACATTTCGCTTTAGGTTTCTATTTCTCAGCATCACTAGAAAAGGGAAAGCAAGGACTCTGGGCTTAGGAGTCAAGATGATACCCTTTGTGGCGTTGGGCAAATATTGTAAGTATTTTCCTTTTTTATTAAACACATCTTACTTTAGCTTAGTTATAATGACAAATTGACTTGTGTTCAAAGTTCATAGCCTATATTTTTGTTTATTTGAAGAATTTGTAAAAATGTATTGCGTCACCTTATGGGGCAATGCAAATACAAATAAAAATGTAATCATCAATGTATAATTGCAAAACAATAACTTCTGCTTTTGTAAAAACGTGTTGTTGAATTCCTACAAATCATTGGAAAGTAGTGAAGGGGATGTTCAGGAACATTCTAAAAGTCATTCTAGATCTAGTTTTGTGATTTGGGGTGGAAATAAGAATAGCCCAGCAGACTGTATGCCATTCATGTATGTTGCATCTACTTTAATAACATATCCCTCCATATCCCTTTTAAAAATACATTTGTACATGTTTTTTTATATTGTAAGCCTACAGGCCTATTAAACATTTACTTTTGCTCTTTTCCAGTTCCTGTCGCTATAGTTGTGATCATAGTTTTCAGTGTCAATGGATACATTGAGGATCCTCTTTTCGACTGCCTGCAAGATTCAGACTATGCCGAACTCCTTGAAATTGTGAACAGAGGTCTTCCCTTCACAAAGACACCTCATCATATTGCCATCATCGGTGGTGGTATTGCTGGACTGACTGCAGCAAAGTTTCTGGAGGACGCAGGGCACAAGGTACAGTATCTTTTGTATAATTTACTGTATCAATGTCAACACAATTAATATCATTGACATATGCTAATTTACTTACTGAGAAAGGAATTTAGTGTCAGTATTGTAATTGTCTGGTTATGACTAATAATATGCCTACAGTGCAAAAGGGGGAAACTGATAGTGTTTGTTTTTTTGGACAAGGTGACTTTAATAGAGGCAAGTGATCGAATTGGAGGACGGGTGGAGACCTACAGAAATAGAAGAGAGGGATGGT
Source organism: Salvelinus namaycush (assembly GCF_016432855.1). Taxonomy (NCBI): domain Eukaryota; kingdom Metazoa; phylum Chordata; class Actinopteri; order Salmoniformes; family Salmonidae; genus Salvelinus; species Salvelinus namaycush. Next base: position 29,717,672 of record NC_052329.1, read on the forward strand.
ATGCAGAGCTGGGTGCTATGAGGATCCCTAGCTTTCACAAGTGAGTAAAGCCTATTGTCCTACCACATGAAATAAGTAGCTACCTCTTATCCCGTCTTCATATGTTATTGTTCAAAAGATGTCAAGCATCCTATCTCAAATGAATCATTATCAGATACTGGTACATGTCCTATAGAGTTGCATAAGAATGATAGCAAGTGTACTTTAACCATCAATACAATGTTAACTATGGCATTTTTAATTCAACAGAATTCTTTTATCATTTTCATCAAAAATGGGCCTTGGACTGAATCCATTTATCCAGGATGACATCAACACATATTACCATGTGAACGGGTTGCTGCAGAAAACATACAGGGTTAAAGAGAACCCAGACGTGCTGAACTATCCCTTGACCTACAAGGAAAGGGGAAAATCGGCTGGTCAGCTCTTTGACTTGGCCCTGTGGAAGGTGTGTGCAAAGGGAGGGGGGGGGCACCCACCATTCGCGTTGCAAAATAAATGTAGACACGTTATTCAATCATTGCACCCACACAGCTTGCGCGCGACAAAGAACATCTGCGTAGCCAGGCACTAAAATAGAACTTGGTTCTATTTGTGACGCTTGACGCACTGCAAGTCCCACCTCTCCCATCTCCTCATTGGTTTTTAGGAGCATATACCCACATGGGTGATTGAAAGATGAACTGAGGTCCACACTCCAGTCGGTGGTGGTAATGCACCATATAGTTGGTTGCCAACCGCAATATAACGTCCAAAGAAGAAGCCTGGAAGGAGGAGAGATTACTAGAAACGAACTCTGTTTACACTTTTATCTGTGGATTAATTGTCGGAGTAGAGGACCTTGTGCATTTCAGGTAAAATAACAACCCAATGATTAAATTAGATGGCGCACGCGGACGCACGCACGCGGTCTGGTCAGCATGTTTAGACTCCTGTGGTGGAACACTGTGTAATATGTTAAATGTTGTTATATACAGGTATGTGTCACATAACACAGTTATAACAAATTATTTATACAAATTATTTGTTGTAGATAAGGGATGATATGAAGACAGCTGGCTGCGAGACCATGTTGAGAAAATATGACTCGTACTCAGTCAAGGTAAGAAAACACTTGGTTGCTTATAGGTAACCATCAGACAAGATGCAGGATTATTGTCAGACTCTAAATTGGTATGCACTTTGCCACTTTCCTTACTAGAAACGGGAACAAATGTATTTAAATATCTTTATTCAGCCATTTTAATGAGTGTTGTTTTCTGACAGGAGTATCTAGTGAAGGAGGGGAACCTGAGTCGTGGTGCCCTGCGCATGATTGGAGATATCCTGAATGAGAACAGCCTCTTCTACGCATCACTTACTGAGATGCTGTATATTCAGTCGGATATCAATGACAACACTGTGTAAGAACACCACTATGCACATACAATCAAATTAGACACCCTGCCCTACATCTAGTGTTTGTTAAGTTTGTTAAGTAGTGTATTAAAGTAGTGGAATGTTCTGTTTTTCAGCTATTACGAGATCACTGATGGGTTTGACCATTTACCAAGGGCATTTTACCAGGCCCTCAACTGCACTATCCTTCTCAACTCCAAGGTCTGACTCATCAGTCAAACCAGCAGCAATGTGACCATATCCTACCAGGACTGGCGTGATCCATCCTCTCTGACCAACCTCACAGTAGACTATGCCCTGGTGACAGCTACAGCAAAGGCCACTCTCTTCATGGACTTCCAACCCCCGCTGTCACCCCAGAAGATGGAGGCCCTGCGGTCCGTGCACTACGCCAGCTCCACCAAGGTGGTCCTCAGCTTCAGCGAGAGATTCTGGGAAAAGGATGGTATCAAAGGGGGGAAAAGCATCACGGATCTCCCCTCTCGTTTCATCTACTACCCTAGCCACAGCTTCCCAGGCACGGCTGGGGGGGCTCTCCTGGCATCCTACACCTGTTCCGATGATTCCACTCTGTTGCAGGGGGTGAGCGAGGATGAGCTGAAGGCCTTGGTGCTGGATGACCTGGTAAAGATCCATGGGGAGGCTATACGTCCTCTCTGCACTGGAGGGTTGGTGAAGAAGTGGGGTCTGGATCCCTTCAGCCTGGGGGCTTTTGCCATTTACACACCTTACCAGCAGACGGACTACGCCTCGGACCTGTTCAGGAATGAGAGCAGGGTCCACTTTGCTGGGGAGCACACGGCACTACCTCACGCTTGGATTGAGACTGCCATGAAATCTGCACTAAGGGCAGCCAGGAACATCAGTAACCTGGAAGGATAGACATCTGGGGCCTGGGCACATCGGTTTTATTTTGAATAGCTTGAGAGGTTGAATGTTGACAAACTAAATGACGAAATCCAATGGCCAAACCAAAAACTATTTATTTTGATAAAACATTTTTAGTACTGTCTGATGATGCATTCGGTAGTATTCATGTGTTCTGTTTACTGGCCTATTTACAAGTCCTCTTCAGGGCAAAATGTACATACTTTTTCCCCTTTCTAACCTGTTATTTATTTTTGTGTGTACTGTTTTAAAATGGCCATTTTGTTAAATAGCCTACAGTATTTTACAACATAACTATGTCAAATGATGTTGTCACACAGATGTTATAGAGATGTTATGAGAAGCACTGTGTAGGTGTAGTTCTTGGGCCTATTTTTTTATTTTAATTTTAATAAAGCTGTATTGCAACCAAATACTTTGATTCCCTAGCATGTCCAATTTAGGCCTACCTGTTGAATAATTGTACTGTGGCATATCATCATTTTAGGCAAAAGGCTGTTATGGGTTCGATGCATAAGGTAAAACATCATGCACAGTTCTCTTACAAAATAAAAACATTATAGCCTATTTCTCATTGTCTAGATCCCATCAATGGGCACCCTTCTGCACCATCTGCGTGAACCGGTTGGTTATAGACAAGGTAGTGTCAATGAAGCGGTCAACACAGCTCACGAGGCAAGTCTCTGTCCGTGAATCCATTTTTGAACTCGGGCTCCCCTCCATGCACTTGTCGAGACAGACATATGTGAAGTTATGCATCTTCAAAAGAAGCAATGAATCAGCTAAGTCAACTTCCATGTGGAGGTCTCAAAACAGAAATATAAGATTCCGTAATCAACTCGCAATTCGGTTTGTCCATTCTGAGAAAAAACAAATGCAAGATATAGTTCAGAATAGTTCATGTACCTAGCTTTAGTTAGCTAGCTAACTAACAGTAGCTAACTTCGTAGCATAAATTCTGATGTATGTAGCTAAGCTACCTACCTGGGCCTGAAACTGCGCTTTCTGTTGTTCAATTGCGATCATCCTTTGGAGCTCTGAAGCATCAGCCTTTTCTGACGAATTTAAATCAAAGCCGTCCATTACAGTACCTAGGATTGGTTACAGTCGGGTTAATTCAACCGGTAACGTTAGAGCTGATAATGACCTTCTCTGTAGGCTTGTGCGTTTGTTGCTCAGTGGTTTGTTGTAGGTTTGCTCCATCACGAAGATAATTGACTAACAGGAGTCAAGACTTTCCAATATTTTCAATGTTCAGCCTCTATTTTAAGTAAGGCCAACCCATTTTTTTTCTAAAGCCACAATATGTAACTTTTTGGGCTACTTGACCAAATTCACATATAATTGTGAGTTATAGATATATAATTCTCATTGAAAGCAAGTCTAAGAAGCGGTATATCTGTTCTGTGTGCGATATTCCTATGCTTCCCCTTCTAAAGTTTAGTTTTTGCTATTTTACTTTTGGTTTTATACACCAGCTTCAACCAGCTGAAAATATAATATTTTTGGATATGGAAAATATATTTCACAGCTGTTTAGATGGTACAATGATTCTCTACACTATACTTGCTTGTTTTGTCACGTGAAATTAGGGGAACTATTCACATTTTTGCAAACAGGAAATGGCGGAGCATTTTCTGTATATTGCACCATTAATAAAACAATGTGAACGTTTTAATAATAGGATACCCACATGCAATCTAATGGATAGATTCTGTTCAGGGGATAGTTCACCCAAATTATATATTGGTTTCCTTACACTGTAAGCAGTATATGAACAAGGTATGGCATTTGAGGCACAAATTCAATGCAAGTCAATGGATCCTACAATATATTAGCATTTTCACAGTGGTGGAAAAAGTACCCAATTGTCATTCTTGAGTAAAAGTAAAGATACCTTCATAGAAAATTACTCAAGTAAAAGTGAAAGTCACCCATTAAAATACTACTTGAGTAAAAGTCTAAAAGTATTTAGTTCTAAATATACTTAAGTATCAAATTCCTTATATTAAGCAAACCAAATAGCACCATTTTCTTGTTTTTTATTTATTTACGTAAGCCAAGGACATACTACAACACTCAGATCTTATTTTACAAACGAAGCATGTGTGTTTAGTGAGTCCGCCAGATCAGAGGCGGTAGGGATGACCAGGGATGTTCTCTTGATAAGTGCATGAATTGGACCATTTTCCTGTCCTGCTAAGCATTCAAAATGTAACGAGTACTTTTGGGTGTCAGGGAAAATGTATGGGCGTAATAAAAAGGACATTATTTCCTTTGGGAATGTAGTGAAGTAAAAGTAGTCAAAAATATAAATAATAAAGTAAAATACAGATACCCCAAAAAACTTCTTAAGTAGTACTTTAAAGTATTTTTAGTTAAGTATTTACACCACTGAATTTTCACGCACCAACCTAAAGTATCTCAAAATGGATTGTGTAACTCAATGAAGTCACTTATAGATGATTTGGATATGAAGGACAGAAATGCAAAAATAGGTACCATTGACTTCCATTGGATTTGTGCCACAAATGCTTTACTTGTATTTTTATTGAAACAGTAGCCAGGTAAACAAAACCAAAGCATTGATTGCTGTCGTACCTTGTCCATAGACTGTTTAAATTGTAAGGAAACCAATATGCCATTGTTTAATTTGGGTGAACTATCCCTTTAATATAATCACTGCTATCTATTCAGATTAAAAGGGTAATCTGCAGTTGCTGTATCCATTTTTTTATTTATAATTTAATGATGTACTGCGGTGTACCCATAGATTTTTTAAGAATGTAATTTATAAATGCCTCATGAGCTTAGTTCAACTGTTGTACCCCATCAGAACCCAAAATATGAGCTTGTTTTACTCCAATGTTTGTAAACGAAGTAAATGTAATCAAACACTGTATAGCCTCAAAACATAGTTAAAACTATACCTTTGAAATCATGGATGGTCAATCCTTGCTACCATATCTCTGTCTATGAATTTGAGAGTGATTAAATGTCTCTAGCCCCATCCCTTTCACCGAAATTGTTATAATACATTTGGTAACATATTGCAATGTGCAGTCTTCTATTTTTGCAGATCAACATTGTCCCTAACGTTTGCTCAAAATTGATGTATGTTTCTTATACTTTATTATTGGAAATAGCCTATTAAACCAAGATCAATCAAACATTGCATCATTGTTTGCATTAAAATGCAGTTTGTGTGGCACATGAGAATAACATGAAAAAGCATCCACAGTCGACTATCACCCAGTGCTTATATACCCCTGATCAGCAGTGGACAAAACAGCAACTACATCCGGGTAAGTTGTGTGACCTTGGTTGGTTAATTGTCATGGCGGCCATCGTCAGGTTAAGTTCTGTCTGTCACAGAGGTGTCAAACGTAAGTGTCTTTGTGTGTAACTGTATGTTAATTCCACATTTGTGTGTATTTCATATTGTTGTTCTTGAGAATTACAGATTGTTGCCAAAAGTAACGTTACATATTGCAATGTGCTAGTAGCTAGCAAGCTAACGTATTGTTAGCTGATGGATGAGCAACGTACGACTTTTCAAATTCATAGTGACTTCACCTAGTCGGCTCGGGGTCTTTTGGTTACTGGCCCAAAGATCTTAACCGCTAGGCTTCCTGCGCGAGCTGTCACTGACGTCAATTATTGGCGTCACTGCATTGAATCAAATCTGTTTACGCATCTCGTAAAATAGCCTGAGCAACTAAAATGATCAACCTCGATTCTAAACTCTTCGTATCAGTTTTAGGCCTCATGCTTGTTAGGAATTAAGGCCATCTCAACATAATCAACGTAATCTATCACTTTTCAAAATATTCTATATACATGTTAGGCTATTCTTCCCCTATCAATCCCACATACTGTGGCATGAATCCAATTCATCCATACTCCTACAGTATATGGTCTTTGGCTGCCAAAACTTCAGTTCCTCGAATATCTGCCATTACCATATGTGACCTCTAGTTGTACTTATACTACTTTTAACAACTACCAAGACACACAATTCACACAAACAAGTTACCACAAAAAATGTATAAACCAGATAGGCTACCTGTGATTGCTGACAACCACAATAATGGAATGGTTTATTCATGATACTCCTTGCAGTTTGAGGAAAGAAAGACGCCTCCTCTGATTTATAAAGGCCTATGTGTAATAATATTCACATTTTGGAACCGAGCCATGTGTGAACAACTGTCTACATTACAGTGTAGCCTAAGCTTTATTGGTTTTTGTTGCTTTGTCTTATTTTATAGCCTACTTATAATTGAACAGTAAATATTGTGATTTAGTTGAAAAATTGCTCATGACACTGATTTCTTGTCTTCTCCCCACAGCTCTGTTTTATCGTAGCTCTCTCCTCTCTCGACCCCTGGTTGCACAGCAAAAGGACCAGGACTGTCCCTACCCGTTGACTGCTAGGATTCATGGATCCTCATCTCTCTATGGTTTGTTTCCACGATATAAGAGCTTTGCCGATAGCCTAAAGTTTGCCTGTAGCACTCAAAGATTAATAATAGTATGTTTGTGATTTTTGTGACTTCTTAAAGTAATCAATGTTCAGGCTAGGATACTTATGTAAGGTGATAGTGGTAGGCCTATATTATAAGTATTAGAGCCTACAGCCCTACAAGGGGATTCAAGTATTTTTTTTGCTCTCTCTTGTATACTGAGCTGTCTCATGCAAGAAGGATTTGAGAGAGGGGGTTAAGTCATTTATTGTCAGGGAGCCGGTTAGTGATGTCCCCACTGACATGTTGTTTGTGTGTTTGGTACATACAGTCCATTCGTTAAGTATTCAGACCCCTTTACCTTTTCCACATTTTGTTACGTTATAGCCTTATTCTAAAATGTATTAAATCGTTTCCCCCCCCCTCCCGCATCAATCGACACACAATATCCCATAATGGCAAAGCAAAAACAGGCTAATATATTTTTGCAAATGGATAAAACATTTACATAAGTTTTCAGACCCTTTACTCAGCACTTTGTTGAAGCACCTTTGGCCGTGATTACAGCCTCAAGTCTTCTTGGGAATGACGCTAAAAGCTTGGCACACCTGTATTTGGGGAGTTTCTCCCATCATTCTCTGCAGATCCTCCCAAGCTCTGTCAGGTTGGATAGGGACCGTCGCTGAATAGCTATTTTCAGGTCTCCAGAGATTTCCGGGCTCTGGCTGGGCCACTCAAGGACATTCAGAGACTTGTCCCAAAGCCACTCCTGTGTTGTCTTGGCTGTGTGCTTAGGATCGTTGTCCTGTTGGAAGGTGAACCTTCCCCCAGTCTGAGGTCCTGAGCTCTCTGGAGCAGGTTTTCATCAAGGATCTCTGTGTACTATTCTGTTCATTTTTCCCTCGCTCTTGACTAGGTTTCCAGTCCCTGCAGCTGAAAAACATCCCCACACCATGATGCTGCCACCACCATGCTTCACCGTAGGGATAGTATTGGCCAGGTGATGAGTGGAGCCTGGTTTCCTCCAGACGTGACGCTTGGCATTCAGGCCAAAGAGAATCTCATCCAGAGAATCTTGTTTCTCATGGTCAGAGTCCTTTAGGTGCCTTTTGTCAAACTCCAAGCTGGCTGTCATGGCCACTCTACCATAAAGGCCTGATTGGTGGAGTTCTGCAGAGATGGGTGTCTTTCTGGAAGGTTCTCCCATCTCGACTGAGGAACTCTGTCAAAGTGACCATTTGGTTCTTGGTCACCTCCCTGACCAAGGCCCTTTTTTATTTTTATTTAACTAGGCAAGTCAGTCAAGAACTAATTCTTATTTGTTCTTCTTCTCTCCGGATTGTTCAGTTTGGCCGAAAGGCTAGCTCTAGGAAGAGTCTTGGTGGTTCCAAACTTCTTCCATTTAAGAATGATGGAGGCCTCCGTGTTCTTGGAGACCTGCAATGCAGCAGAATTGTTTTGGTAACCTTCCCCAGATCTTTGCCTCGACACAATCCTGTCTCAGAGCTCTACGGACAATTTCTTTGACCTCATGGCTTGGTTTCTCTGACATGCACTGTCAACTATGGGACCTTATCTAGACAGGTGTGTGCCTTTCCAAATCATGTCCAATCAATTGAATTTACCACAGGTGGACTCCAATGAAGTTGTAGAAACGTCAAGGATAATCAATGGAAACAGGATATACCCGAGCTCAATTTTGATTATTTTCTCACAACACATGGCATGATGTTTGAACTGTGATATCTAGTGAAGCATGAATCTTGAGAACCTAAGCAACAACTTATGATAGCGGGCCACAGGAGGTTGGTGGCATCTTAATTGGGGAGGACGGGCTCGCGGTAATGGCTGGAGCGGAATCAGTGGAATGGTATCAAATACGTGTTTGATGCCACTCCATTTGCGCCGTTGTGGCCGTTATTATGAGCCGTCCTCCCCTCAGCAGCCTCCACTGGAGCATGTTTGTATATTAAAACCTCAAAGATATAAACCTCAGTTACGAACTGACTGGGATAATTGTTAAACGCAACAACAAAAATCCGTAGGCTAATAGACAAACGTAATTGCTTCTATGTGCTAAAAACATGTCAGGCCAACTATAAATCTCTATCTGGCTAAAGGGTTAAAAAATACATGTAAATACACTGTTTTCAATGATGAGTCTTTAAATGATTACCCCCTCTCTACACAAGAGGTTAGTTCTGCATGTGGATGTATGATTGAATGTTTTGTTATTTGCCCTTTTGCAGCCGGCTCTGGGTCCAAAGCTGCCTCCCTGCATTGGACAGGAGAGCGTGTGGTGAGCGTACTGCTGCTGGCCATGGGGCCTGCTGCCTACTACTTCCCTGGACCTGCTGTTGACTACTCACTGGCTGCTGCTCTCACCCTGCATGGCCACTGGTAAGATGAGTTTCCCCTCAAATTGTTCATTGGTTTAAAGGGCACTGGCCAGTGGTCTCACTTCCTTATTCTGGTTAAATATTTTTACTTTCATATTTCCACAAACGATCCTTTCCGGACTAAAATTGTTGTACGTGTTCCGAATAAGCTCAGACCATAGTTTTTCAGCTACAGAAAATGACTTGTGTTGCGACTACAGTCGGAAGCTTTAATGAAGGACAATGGTGAATAGAATAGAGTAGGCAAGTGGTTGGGATAACCAACCAAGTCTATGTCCACTACATTTCTGCTCATGCAAAAACAGTTTTGTTCTTAGCATTTATTTTAATTTCATTTACGAGAGCTTTTAGATTTTTGAAGAGGTGGGCTAAATGTCTCCCTGGAGCACTATGCCATTGCTAGACCACTGACTAAATAAGTGGCAGGTTTAAAGTACAAATCCTAGTCATGGGTGGTGTTAATACCCCTTAGTTTTTCGTTTTGGGTACTTGGATATCCTCAAGGCATGTCCCTCTAATGAAAACCAGCTAATTTCCAGTTGTCAAATGTGTTGCCAACTTGTCACTGAGGAGTTGAAATGCACACTCATATGATCATTTTTTTAAACATCAAGATTACACTTAAGAATGCTGGTCATGTGTAATACACAGTGGCTTTTCCATTTGTGCTACTTTTGTTAAGTGCCTTGGACTATAATGAAGCCATTTTTAAAACTGCGCTCAGTACTATTTAACTTTGCCTTACTTGCTAATGTTTGAGTGCCACTATTTGAACTGGAGTCATCAAATAGCACCATTGTCCAGTTAACTGAGGAACACTATGAGTACGCCTACGAAGCTCTGTCCTCCAAGGCCACTGCTTTGTACATTGGCTTATCTCTTTAGGCATCTTTCAAGGATTTCACCATTTCTCATGCCTTAATGCTTCCAGTTCAGTTTGTTCTCAATGTAATGGTGTTGCTTCCGTCCCTCTCCTTGCCCCGCCCTGAGCTCAAACCTGGGACCCTCTGAATACATCTACAACAGTCACCCACAAAGCATCGTTACCTGTCGCTCCACAAAAGCCGCAGCCCTTACAGAGCAGGGGAAACGACTACTTCTAGGTCTCAGAGCGGCGTCATTGATTGAACGCTACTAGCGCGCACCGCTAACTCGCTAGCCATTTCACATGGGCTACATAAACAGGACAAGACACCCCACTCTGTAGTCTAAACAAAGAATAGCCTAACTAAGGTCGCATGCTGGTTCCTTGAGCTATTGGTGTGTTCCTCAAGGACTTGGTGGCTCCTTGGTGGGTCTTCAGTCATTCAGATTATGCATTTGTCCACTTCCCTCTGCAAAACATTACCCTGGGGAAGCCAAAGATTATGAAGTCAGGACTATGTCCCATAATGACTATGAAGTTAGGACTCAGCTGGAAGACATACCTTTGGTCAGTGGAGGAAAGGGAGAGCGAAGGGATGTTGAGAGGCAGACCTTCAGTCTGCTGCTCTTTTCCTCCACTGAGACTGACCATCAGATGCAGGTACCATCAGCCCAGGATAATAAAAATAAGCAAAACATTTCAAATGTATTCTCACGCAGCTGTTCCTCAAGTAATACAACAATTGATCAATTACCTGTGTGATTATATAGCCTACCTCAAATGTTTTTATATAAAAATACATTAAATGACCGAAGAACAATGCATTGGCAGAGCAATTCAAGAAAAGCCCATGTGGTGATCGCTTACTGCACAAACCTCATTGCTACAGTACTGTTTTTAATTGGTTAATGTTGCATAGGCTTATGTTTTTTAAGTCAGGTTTTAAACAAATCTCTGCGGCCGATCTCATCTTGCAGTTTGACTCAGTGATCTTGACTGAGAAAAGGTTGGTGACCACTGTTCTAGAGTTTTCCCTGTTAACACTATCAATGTTTCCTTTTACTGTGGCAATTGTGATAGAATCAATGCGATATTAGCCACTTTCAATGCAACATACCGAAACAAAACCAACTATGCAAGAGATTGTTGTATACAGAACACATCGGTGTAAGATTCTATTGCATTGACACCACTACTCAGCCCATACTCTACACAGACCGGTGCGGCATAAACAATTAGAGCTGCAGTAGGCCTATATGCAAATAGCCCATTGCCATATATGGATCTGTGCCATTTACTTTGAAATGGACTGTGTTTACAGCATGAGCGGTCGTGAGTAGATGTGCTTGTTTTGAGATCAGAGCGAGAGATGCATGTAGCCACATGTGCACATTTTGTTCATATCCTTTGCTAGTTAGTGAGTTATCCCAGTTATAGATAATCAGCAATAGGGGAGTGATTGCTTCCTACAAGAGCACAAAACTCTAGACATATTTGAAAAACGAGTCAGATAAGCTTTTTGTCTTAAAGGGGCATTGTTGTATTTGAAAACAGGCTTGAATAAGCTAAGTAGGCAGAGGGTAGCATAATTTGTCTGATTCTCTAAAATAATGCTATGGGAATAATAATAATGCATTTTATCTATAAAGTGGTTTCTTGCATCAAACAAAACATTTTCAGTCACTTATCTGACGGACAAGTGGATAAAAAAGGTTCATGTCAAGCCCTGCATGTTTTTTTTCAACAGTCTCATGGAATGTAGGCCTACATTGAACATCACACATTGGCTGTTACTGTAGGCTGAGTGATAGAACCGCTATTTCAATGTTAAAATGTTATGGGATGCATTTTCATACATTGTTTTGATGGTAGGCCACGCTGGTAGGCCTACATTATGATCAAATAGTCACAGTAGCCTACTTGGCCACCGCTAAATGTAAATTAAAGCAGCTACAGCATCTGTGTTCACAGTAAACACGTTCAAGTTTGCAATCAGACCTGAAATAAGCTCAGTGCCCCAAAAAATTAGAGGGAACATTGGTTAATGCTGTTTAGCCACTTCTATTTTGCCTTAGCGTTTACCCACCTTTTGCGCAAAAATACATTGAAGGTATATGGAGTGTTACTTTGCTCACCACGATTATAGTTTACCCACCTATTATTCCTTTTTTTGTTGCCAGTGATTACGTAATATTGTGGTTTTAAGCCGTCTCATACATTTCTTGTATTGTCTTCTCTCTTCAGGGGGCTTGGACAAGTCTTAACGGACTACGTTCACGGAGAACCGAAGATCAAGATGGCCAACGCAGGCCTCTTCCTGTTGTCGACTGTCACCTTTGCCGGTCTCTGCTACTTCAACTACAACGATGTAGGCATTTGCAAAGCGGTGGCCCTCTTATGGAGCAAATGATTGGATTGAGGCTTGGGATGGGTGGCGTGGGCACTGGGATATCAGCCGTCTTGTTCTGGTATGATTGTGAACATTCAAGGGATTATATGTACATTTCTATAAATATATAATTTCACAATATTACCAGTGATTCACAAGTGTCGTAAATCATGTTGAGTCAGGATTTCTTTTGGGGGGGGTGAACTTTTTTTGTTGCATGTTTGTAAGTTCTGGAGGTTTTGTGTTGGGCATCAACAGGTCTGTTTTTGGCATGTTAATAATCTTCTATTGATTTATGTGGACTAAACTAAATAAGTAGTCCCTGACCCCTACCAAACACGCATACACATGCTGCAGTTGGTTAAATGTTATACGGTTAACTTTTACCTGGGGCCTGTTAAGGAGGGTGCAATTTTACACAACGCTTAGATAGAAATGCATTTTGTAGAACAGATGTGATGATCTTATGTAGATAGAATAGGGAATTGTCAGGTTTATTCAATGCATTTCTAGCTTCCTCTCACTGAGTGCACGCCTGTTATCAAACTGCTAATATTCCAAACACTTGTGTATTGCTTATTATCTGGGGAAGTATCCACAGTGATTTACATATTTGAACTGAATTTCAGATCCAGTATGGCAAATTACTTCTCATCTCTTCTGTACTAACTTAATTTATTATGTAGGCGTTGCATTCTTATTCGTGGGATGATTGTGGTATGTTTTTTGTCTGTCACCAGTCTGTAAATACCAGCTAGTGCCCTTCAAGACCATTGTAGTCAGCTTAGTGCCACACATTTAGTCTGTTTGACCTTGCTGGTCTGGTTTGATTGACATGAGCAAATGGATGTGAGCACTGGCAGTATTTAAACCCCATAGCCATACTGTTCTGGACTTCAGGGGTCTGTTCAGAAAGGGTGCAACGTTATAGAACATTGAGATATGCATGTCGTATAACTGATATGATTTGTCATGTGGAATTGGGCATCACCACAGCTCTATTCATTAAATGTCTAACTGCAATGTTCTGAACGTTTCACCTCACTGAGCACATCCCAGGAGCATGTAGAAGAGTAGCCATACTGATCTGTACACCATTGCACTTCCTCCTGTACCAGGCCGTGTTTTAAATAATTATCCAATGACAATATCCTGGTTTTGTAATAATGTGCATAATTTACTTTCTCAGCTGTGCCTGGCATCATACTCTTGCTTGAGTATTTAGCATAGTACAATCTTGTTGGCAGGAATTTCACTTTTCATTTATCTGATCAAGTGTGTGTATGTATGAACAGCTGCTAAGCGTCAAGTTGAGTACAGCTAGCATCAAATATTAAATTAAGTCAACAGCGGGCGCATGCACTTGGTCAAAATGGCAGAGCTTTGTTTTTGTTCTGGTTCTGTTGGGAGTGTTGGCAGAAACAAGTAAGAGTTGTCCTTGTTAAATATCTAAGAATGATGAAGGTATGTCTTTGTTCTCAAATGTCTAAAAGCTTAAATGGCTTTGGAAATTCAGCTGTGTTGTCTGTTTATTAGTGCCCGTCAATTTATACATCACCAATCCGTTTAGATTGTTACTCACAAATTAGCTTGGGAAGAAAAATGCACCTTTAGCCTTTTCAGAATAAATGTGGATATGGATTTGATTATGTATTAAATCAGTTTAATACAGAGCATATACAGAGGACGGTAGACTACACACAGGTAGAAACCGTGTCTGATAACTGGTCAGAATGACTAAGCAATCAAACTTAAGTGTATACTACTACTCTATAATGGGTATTTAAGCATTAAAAAAAAAACATTTTATAAACCATCCCACTGAAAAATAACTTTCTATTCAATAAACACTGAGTATTTACAGTGGCTTAACAAAAGTACCATAAACTCAACATGCCAGTAAGCGCATACTACAGTTCTCATCCACACAATCCTCAGGCACCTCCCTGAGAACTAACTTCATGAGCTCTGCATCTGGTCCAGCCTCAAAGCTCAAGTATGACCTAGACAACAGCGATGACTCAAATCTGTACTGAGATGTACCAGGAATTAGTTCCATGAAGAACACAGCCTCATGTTGTGAGCTGCCAATTTGGTCAGGCAAAGGTTGCTCCTGGGGGAAAATAGAGGGAGAGGGTTACCTTTGTCTTGTCAATGTGAAGTTTGTTTGTGCGAACAGCTGGTATGAAGGTACAGTAATAATCACACCTGGGTTGTGTTCAGTAGGGAGAAACTATGAAGTGGGAATGTACTTCCTGATCTTATCTCATAAGGAGAACACCGATTTCTGTTTTTCTTAAACGACTGCTGAACCCAACCCAGTTGTCAACCCAAACTAAGGCTACAGAGACTGTACAGAGGGTGTCCATTGCTTTGTGGGAAGTTCAGCTGTAAAATGTGAAATTAAGCCATACGTTAAATGTAACGTAGATGTAAGCACTTCATTTCAAAATGTATGCTTACCAGTGGTTTAGCAGAAACTCCTTCTTGGTCCCCATTCTTGCAGCACACCATATAAGTTTGCTTACAAGGTGATGTCACAGAGAGAATAACAGCACTTCCTCTGGGCTTGTCAATGTCATTGTTTCTATATACTTGGATATTGAACCGGCAATCATCTAGAAACCAGATAACAAGAAAAAAATATGCATCCAACAGAGGGAAATATGTCTTGCAGCAATATGCGTAAAGTACTTTTGCACGTTTTTGTCATAAGGATGTCACATGATCTTCCCTGATGCATGGTGTTGTGATATGCAGCAAGCGCATCAGTAGCCTAATCTCTGTATTATACGTTGAGGGCCGGTTTACTGGACACAGATTCAGGGGTTAAAGCCCCAAAACAATCCCATGACTTAAACTTAGAGGTAGACTCAGCGAAATGAAGTTGCCACGAGCAACACTGCAGATTTGAAATGAGCGAGATTCAAGACTTCACTCTCACCATTTTGTACATGTATTAAACCGTGAGATGCCAATTCCATATGACAGAAATCCTTCACAGTGATGGATAACTTTAACCCCAGCAAATTGGGTTCTCTAGGTACATTTACCTGCTTTGCATTGCTCCTTATTCCGCTCTTTAAACGTGAGAACGTCTTCATCTACAACCAGGAATCGGTTGTTCTTGATTTGGATCATTTTTTGGAAGCATTTATTATTCTCCTTTTTAAAATCATCCGACTCTAAATCTGCAGAAGAGGAGGGAATGTGTGAAGACAACAAACAAAAAACATTTGACAGTGTGATATACACAGTGTAGTGGCTTCCTTTCCTCTTTACCATAGCCACTGCCCAAGCCTGAAGCGGGTTTGTTTCGTACGCATACAGTCCACACTCAAGGTTTCCAAACGGCCAAACATTCAATGACATCCAGGGATATGGTGCAACAAAAATGTTTATTCTTCTTATATCTAACAAAAAAATTATTCTCCAATCAACTTAAAGCATAGATTACTTGATATGGAAAATACATAATATGACCTGTCTGTATGTATGTCTGTATGGTCAAACAACTATACCGTTCCCGCGTCTAGCAAGGACTCCTTCCCCCGAAGGCCCAACTTCCTGACTTTATCCTAACACACTTACCACAGTATAATGAATGGGCAAGAGGGGGGGCCAAAAACTGAGTTACGCTAACAACAAATGAATATATCTCAATCAGGTAAATATAAATCATAAAGGTACGTACCTAATATTTCATCATATAGATGAATATATTTACACAAATGTACATGGAGCTCAGTATGTTCAGTCTTTTATACAAATATGTCCAAATCGGCTCTAACACACAGAGTATACAAAACATACTGACCAGGTGAATCCATGTGAAAGCTATGACCCCTTATTGATGTCACTTGTTAAATCAACTTCAAATCAGTGTAGATGAAGGGGAGGAGACAGGTTAAAGTAGGATTTTTAAGCCTTAAGACAATTGAGACATGGATTGTGTATGTGTGCCATTCAGTGGGTGAATGGGCAAGACAAACGATTTAAGTGGCTTTGAACGGGGTATGGTAATAGGTGCCAGGCGCACCGGTTTGTGTCAAGAACTGCAAAAGACATCCAGCCGACTCGACACAACTGTGGGAAGCATTTGAGTCAGCATCCCTGTGGAACGCTTTCGACACCTTGTAGGCTGTTCTGAGGGCAAAATGGGGGTGCAACTCAATATTAAGGTGTTCAGTGTACATGTTTTAAAGTAACTGTCCAGTGTTTTCAGATTTATATGAAATATGACCTATAATTAATTACAATACGAGTTAATTAATAATAAATTAATATATAATGTTAATATTATTTGAAAGAAAAACGATTTAAAGTATATTAAAAAGCAATTTATCTGTGTTGGAATGGTGTGAGCGTACACCAACAACAGAATGGTATGGGCATATACCGGTCCTCAGGAGGATGACATCAGAGAGGAAGAGGCTAAGCGAAAGGATCCACTCCCGTCAAAATCTGTCCACGTGGGAATACAGCGATAAGCAGACCAGTAAGCAGACCGCCTGCCTTCCCGCCTTTAGGACAATGACTCCCATTGTTAGGGTGGAGACAAGACCATCTCGTCATTATATACAGCATCTCTGATGGCATCATCCTCTATGAGGAAATAGAAGGCATTTTTTAAATGTTTTGTTTGAGATACAAGTTTGAGGTGTGGTTTTTGAAGTGTTTTTTCTCCAATTTATGCTTTGGCCACAAACACGAGTATAGCATGAGTCAACAACATTATTTGGGTATGAGCTAACAGAATGTGAGATTTTCACTGGACAGTTACTTTAACATTCTATGTTTTCAGCTGGAACTAAATAGCACATGGTCTAGGTAAGATGAGCCACATCTACATAACTTGTAATAGTAATTGTTAGAAATGTATATTACCTTCATGTTCGACTTTACATGGAATCAGTCCACACAGATAACATGAAGAAAACACAAAGACACAAGGAGCAGAGGGTGACATCTCTGACAAAGCTTTGAACATTATTCACATTCTTTTTTTAAATGGTAGTTTACACGTGTGGATATAAAAAACAAAGTTCAGTCAACCTTTTAAAGCACCACTTTACCTTGAAAAAAGATGTCCTCCTTGTCTACTACCGCAAACTCAACACACTTAAATTCGGAGCTGCTTGCCATCTTCTCAGAATCAAACATGAACGTCACTAGAGGCAAAAATATGTTATGAGGCTTATATTTATGACAAATATTGTCAAACATGTATTTATCCACTCACTGGCCATGTGCCCTTCATATATATAGATCTATACGTAGGCTAGTTAAAAAACCTACTCAAGTAGCCTTTTAAAATACTATAATATAGCTTATATAATTTACATTTAATAAAACACTACTAATTAGAATAGCCTCTGTCATACCAATGCAGATGTGGGATTTTCTTTCAAACACCAGAGGGAGACATTTCACTTGATTATGCCATGAATCGAGCTGCACTGAGGAACACCTTCCCTTTTCTTTACATAGACTGCCCAGATGAGAGGTGAAACTCAATATCAGGAAGGTGTTCCTAATGTTTTGTACACTGTAATCGCCATTCCAGGACTACAGTTTGCGCTATCCGGGATCATTGGGACGTCCCTACCCTAAACCCTACATTTACCGTAACAATTTTAAAGGAAAACTTCAAATGAGGTAAGGATGTCCCAATGATCCCATATTGCAAGGACACTAGAGCTATCATCTTTGATCCATCCTCAAGATCCATTGGCACAGTCATCCGATCATACACATAGCCCTACTTTTAGTGATAGGAAACGCTGCCAACTCAGTAAACAGAACCCAACATGTTTATCATACACTCATATTATTGTCATTATCGTTGAATCAATGTACATTGTCTTAATAAAACTACCCAATTGGCCTACTCTCGGGCTACATGTGTGTTTTGTTCCACACGTGTTTAATGCCGTGTTCAAAACAACTGGGAGCTCAAAACTCTGAAATCGATTTGAAACAGTCATCCAACTCGAAATTCCTACTCGGGAACTCTGGCCTCTTTTTAGCGCTCAGATATGAAGCTCACTAAAGTCATGATTTGACCTCGTATTTTTCCTCGTTATCAGTTGTTTTGAATGCGGCATAAATGCCCGGTAGGTAGAGCACAACCAGGAAGTGGTTTCAATCATAAACCATTTAGATTCTACAGAATTCTTAAAGATATCTTACCTCGGAAATATCGCCTTCTGTAGGCTATTCAGTCATGCCTTGAACTTAGAAAAGTTTCTTAAATCTGTTTCTAATCTTCCCAGAGATAGTTTGTACCGACAGATGTAGCCTATTCATGTGTGGCACCTCCGACACTCGGTCGCATTGTTGCTAAACCCAATTTATGCTTTAAACAACTGAGGCTGTGATGTAATCGCGGCGCCTCCGAAGGCTTGCAGAGGCCAAATCGAGCACCACAACACTATGCGCCTCCCAAATTTTGTAACGCAAAAAGTAGAAAGGGGGCTAATGACTGTTTCTCTAACTTCAACTATAAACGTTTGGGAATATGATGACATCGTTAAAGTAGTGTCCATATCAATTTTGGACAGGTAACTAGTAACTAATCAGTAACGGGACTTTGGGATGACCCAAACTCAGTAACGTAATCTGATTACATTCAGTAACTTTTAGAAATGTACGTTACCAATTTAACAACATATTGCTAGATAAATCAATGTTCAAGTTTATATAGCTGGCCATATATGGATGTTAAATTTTACTTTATGAGTTGGTTATGTAGGCTCCTTCTAACCCATCGCTTTCTACTACATATAATAATAATATGATTAAATTATATCTTTACATTAAAAACCAAAGTCTATCAGAATTCCAGTCATTCCAATAAATATTACACCCCATGATCTTCAAGAATAGGACTTGGAAATATGGAAGTATAGATTAGCCAAATTGTTTTATCTGAGCATAACCCCAAAACTAAGGATTTATTAGCCAGCCCTACTCAGTTGTTTAGGATTTTGTTGTCATGGAGGACTGATTGGGCTCATTGATTCGATGCTGGGCTCATCGATTCGATGCTGCGCTCAAAGAATGGCATGCTTTGAGCACTACTGAAAAGTGCTATTTACATGTGAAAAATTAATGCCATATGCTGCATTTGCTATAGGCCTATTGTTTACCTTTTTGTTGGTGACACTTTGATATCTTGATAATATGCAACTGTTTGAAGGGCAAATCATCAGATGAAATAATAAGAAAACAGTCACCCCGCCTCTGTTTTGGTAAAAAACTGAGGGATGGGCCTGGAGAAATGTAATCCCTCTCAGATTAATAGACATAGCTATGAATGCAAGGACTGATTATCCATGATATCAAAATTATTGTTTTAACAATGTTATGAGGCTATACAGGGTTTGTTTACATTTACAATGTTTACAAACATTGGGGGGAAACAAGCTTATATTTTTGGTTCTCATGGAGTGTGACAATTGAACTAAACTCATGAGGCATTTATAAAAGTTATATTCTTCAAGAATCAATGGATAAATATACAGTACCAGTCAAAAGTTTGAACACACCTATTCACTCAAAGGTTTTTCTTTATTTTTTACTAGTGAAGACATCAAAACTACTATGAGATAACACATATGGAATCATGTAGTAACCAAAAAAGTGTTCAATAAAATATTTTATATTAGAGATTCTTCAAAGTAGCCACCCTTTGTCTTGATGACAGCTTTGCACACTCTTGGCATTCTCTCAACCAGCTTCACGAGGAATGCTTTTCCAACAGTCTTGAAGGAGTTCCCACATATGCCGAGCACTTGTTGGCTGTTTTTCCTTCACTCTGCGGTCCAACTCATCCCGAACCATCTCAATTGGGTTGAGGTCAGGTGATTGTGGAGGCCAGGTCATCTGATGCAGCACTCCATCACTCTCCTTCTTGGTCAAATAGCCCTTATACAGCCTGGAAGTGTGTTGGGTCATTGTCCTGTTGAAAAACAAATGATAGTGGGACTAAGTGCAAACCAGATAGGATGGGGTATCACTGCAGAATGCTGTGGTAGCCATGCTGGTTAAGTGTAAATCACAGTGTCACCAGCAAAGTACCATCACACCTCCTCCTCCATGCTTCACTTGGGAACGACACATGCCGAGATCATCCATTCACCTACTCTGTGTCTCACAAAGACATGGCGGTTGGAACCAAATATGTAAAATTTGGACTCATCAGACCAAAGGACAGATTTCCACCGGTCTAATGTCCATTGCTTGTGTTTCTTGGCCCAAGCAATTCTCTTCTTATTATTGGTGTCCTTTAGTAGTGGTTTCTTTGCAGCAATTCGACCATGAAGGCCTGATTCACGCAGTCTCCTCTGAACAGTTGATGTGGAGATGTCTGTTACTTGAACTCTGTGAAGCATTTATTTGCACTGTAATCTGAGGTGCAGTGAACTCTAATGAATTCATCCTCTGCAGCAGAGGTAACTCTGGGTCTTCCTTTCCTGTGGCGGTCCTCATGAGAGTCAGTTTCATCATAGCGCTTGATGGTTTTTGCGACTGCACTTGAAGAAACTTTCAAAGTTCTTGACATTTTCCGCATTGACTGACCTTCATGTCTTAAAGTAATGATGGACTCTCGTTTCTTTTTGCTTATTTGAGCTGCTCTTGCCATAATATCACACTCGGGGCTCCCAAGTGTTGGGAGTACCATAGGGCGGCGCACAATTGGCCCAGCGTCGTCTGGGTTTGGCCGGTGTAGGCCGTCATTGTAAATAAGATTTTTTTCTTAACTGACTTGCATGGTTAAATTTAAAAAAATAAAAAATGGACTTGGTCTTTTACCAAATAGGACTATTTTCTGTATACCACCACTACCTTGTTATAACACAACTGATTGGCTCAAACGCATTAAGAAGGAAAGAAATTCCACAAATGTACTTTTAACAAGGCACACCTGTTAATTAAAATGCATTCCAGGTGACTACCTCATGAAGCTGGTTGAGAGAATGCCAAGAGTGTGCAGACCTGTCATCAAGGCAAAGGGTGGCTACTTTGAAGAATCTCAAATATATTTTGATTTGTTTAACACTTTTGTGTTAAACACTTATGTGATTCCACATGTGTTATTTCATAGTTTTGATGTCTTCATTATTATTCTACAATGTAGAAAATAGTTGAAAATAAAGAAAAACCCATGAATGAGTAGGTGTGTCCAAACTTTTGACTGGTACTGTATATAAAAGAAAATATGTTTTCTAAACAAGGCACATTTGTTTTGAAAGCATGGTG
Source organism: Salvelinus namaycush (assembly GCF_016432855.1). Lineage (NCBI taxonomy): Eukaryota > Metazoa > Chordata > Actinopteri > Salmoniformes > Salmonidae > Salvelinus > Salvelinus namaycush. Next base: position 29,739,344 of record NC_052329.1, read on the forward strand.
TAATTTGTACCCAATTTTAAATGAAACAGATTGAGGTTATGATCAAGTTGCTTCCTGTTAGGATAATGGCCATGGATACAAAAGGAAACTTTATTCTATATTTAGTTTTTTTGTGAGAACATAATTAGCATAACTGATCAACTCAAATCTGTAGTCCCAAGGCTGTCAATTTAGTATGGCATAAACACCACACTAATACATTTACATAATTGATCTCTTACAGACATGTCTGTGGTATTGACCAAAATGCCAATTATAGTTAGTTTGTAACTATTAAATATTTCTTACATGCTAAATACTGTAGAGGGTTTGCTGTCTTGTGAACATGTATTATCAAAACTCAATGCACAGTACACTCATCATATGATTTATCATCAAACATGTGTACCGACTTCAAGGTGAAATTGAGAAGATATGAAAATATGTTTGTTTGAGAACTAATACTTCATAAAAAGTCATTATAATAGTAGGAAACCATGATAGTCAGTTGATTGAAATAGCACAGCTCATCCTAAATCCAGGGAAAAGAGGGTTAACTCAAATTGCAATATTCCAATAACTTGCATTCAACCTATGGTCAGGAATTCAACATTACGTAAAGTTTGTCGAAAACCCCTGGTTTATCTTTGCATTTATGATGATATAACATTGAGCGGTTTCACATTCATGTCCCATATATGGTTTCCCTTTTCATCTGTGCCTAGACTGTATAAATCAGCGCTCATAAAGTCAGAGATGGGGTGACATGAGGGGAAATGGTTTATCTACCTACACCAGTTATTGCATTAACCACTTTAACATGCTCGCCTACGAATTATTTCCCTGTCAAGTTTGTCAAAGCATTTCTCCTCGTTTTGACAAACAGACAGTTTGATTCAATTTAAGTGGGACATTGCAGTAACTGATGACACAGGCAGGCTATGGTATAGTTTGGCCTCACTGTGAGAGGATGTGAGTAGAGTCAGAAAGAAAACATGCTGAAATGACTGAGCTCTGCATCTGCAGCATTGCATATTTAATATTTTTGATGAATGTCCATGGGGACAAGAGTGACGCCACTGGACATAAGAAAATGTACAGTAACTGAAATGATTAGGAAATAGCTCTCAGCTTTAGACCACACACTGCTGAAAGGACACTGTACTTATTGTACAAAAATAACACTTTTGGATGTTAGATGATCGGAAATGCAGAGAGCATTTAAATTCAGACCTGGGTCAAATACACATGTCAAATGTGTGCTTGATTTAACCGTTTGCACTTTGGGTACTATGCTATTGGTTCCGTTGTACTGGCTAAAATTAATCAAGCACAGCTCAAGTATCTGAAAGTATTTGTAATACTGTAGGTCAGGGTTCCCCAATAGGCCAAATTAAGAAAAAAATCTCTCTCAACTAAAATCACCAGGATATCAGCTCAAAGTGATTTTACTTTAGGAAATCTGCTCCCAAGTATTCCCACGCATACATGGAGGCATATGTGATCGTATCCCAATGTAATAAAGGTCTGAAGTGTTCTGTTTTTGTCAAATATATCTGTTTGGGATTCTTGCAGTCAATTTGCAGTGTACTGTCACACCCTGGCCTTAGTTATCTTTGTTTTCATTATTATTTTAGTTAGGTCAGGGTGTGACATGGTGTATGTATGTGTTTTTGTAGTGTCTAGGGTGGTTGTAAGGTTAGGGGGTTTATTAGAGTAGTTGGGTTTATGTTTAGTATAGAAGTCTAGCTGTGTCTATGGTTGCCTGAAGGGTTCTCAATCAGAGACAGATGTCATTAATTGTCTCTGATTGGGAGCCATATTTAAGGCAGCCATAGGCACTAGGTTTTTGTGGGTAATTGTCTGTGTCTATGTTATACGTCTGTAGCCTGTGTGTGCACTACGTTCATAGCTTCACGGTCGTTTGTTTGTTTTGTTAGTTTTTTTGTAAGAGTGTTTCTTTTCGTGTTACGTCTTCGTCATCAATATTAAAAGGAAGATGTATTTCTCACACGCTGTGCCTTGGTCCAATCTCTCTTATCAAGACGATCGTGACATGTACAAATTATTTATAACTATGTTCCGCCCCATCGGCCCACGGCTGAATGTAATTGGTGACCCATCCATATCATGCGATAATGATAACTAGAACGATAAGTTTATAAATAATATGACCACAGTTTAAAATTATAATTTAAACGAATACTACTAATTTGATGGTTGTAGTCATCAGATGTCCCATTAACAACCACCCATATCGGCTAACTTTTTAATTTCACATTTCTCAAGTATAGGCAAATTATCATAATGAATGATAACAGCAAAATGCCTGTGATAAGTGATTGTAATGTTCGGTTTATCGTTCCAGCTACAGGCTACTGGCTAAAAAAGTTCTGTGAACCCTTTGGAAATGCCTGGATTTCTGCATAAATTGGTCATAAAATTTGATCTGATCTTCATCTAGGTCACAACAATAGACAAACAGTCTGCTTAAACTAATAAAACACAAACAATTATATGGTTTCATGTCTTTATTGAACACCCCGTGTAAATATATATATATTTTTTAAGTATGTGAACCCTTGGATTTAATAACTGGTTGACCCTCCTTTGGCAGCAATAACCTCAACCAAACATTTTCTGTAGTTGCGGATCAGACATGCACAACGGTCAGGAGGGCCACTCCAGAAGGCGTATTTTCTTCTGTTGATGTAACGGGCTTCCTCCTTCTCTTCATCCGAAGAGGAGTAGCAAGGATTGGACCAACGTGCAGCGGGGTGTGAATTCATAATGATTTATTAAACAAAAACGACGAAACACAAAATAACACTTAGAAATACAAAATAACAAAAACGAATGTAGACTGACCTAAACCATGAGAACTTACATATAACACGAAGCACGTAGGAACAGGTACAGACTATAACAAACGAACGAACAAACGCTACAGTCCCGTGTGGTGCGCAGACACAGACACGGACGACAATCACCCACAAACAAACAGTGAGAACAACCTACCTTAATATGACTCTCAATCAGAGGAAACGTCAAACACCTGCCTCTAATTGAGAGCCATACCAGGCAACCCAAAACCAACATAGAAACAGAAAACATAGACTGCCCACCCAAAACTCACGCCCTGACCAATAAACACATACCAAACAACAGAAAACAGGTCAGGAACGTGACAGTTGAAGCCATTCTGTTGTTAATTTACTTCTGTGTTTTGGGTCGTTGTCCTGTTGCATCACTTAACTTCTGTTGAGCTTCAATACGCGGACAGTTAGCCTAACATTCTCCTGAAAAATGTCTTGACAAACTTGGGAATTCATTTTTCCGTCGATGATAGCAAGCTGTCCAGGCCCTTAGGCAGCAAAGCAGCCCCAAACCACGACGCTCCCTCCACCATACTTTACAGTTGGGATGAGGTTTTGATGTTGGTGTGCTGTGCCTTTTTTACTCCACAAGGTGTTTTGTGTTCCTTCCAAACAACTCAACTGTAGTTTCATCTGTCCACAGAATATTTTTCCAGTAGCACTGTGGAACATCCAGATGCTCATTTGCGAACTTCAAACATGCAGCAATGTTTTTTTTGGACAGCAGTGGCTTCTTCCGTGGTGTCCTCCCATGAACACCATTCTTGTTTAGTGTTTTATGTATTGTAGACTCGTCAGAGATGTTAGCACATTCCAGAGATTTCTGTAAATCTTTAGCTGACACTAGGATTCTTCTTACCCTCATTGAGCATTCTGCACTGTGCTCTTGCAGTCATCTTTGCAGGACGGCCACTCCTAGGGAGAGTAGCAACAGTGCTGAACTTTCTCCATTTATAGACAATTTGTCTTTCCATGGACTGATGAACATAAAGGCTTTTAGAGATACTTTTGTAACCCTTTCCAGCTTTATGCAAGTCAACAATTCTTAATCTTAAGTATTCTGAGATCTCTTTTGTTCGAGGAATGGTTCACATCAGGCAATGCTTCTTGTGAATAGCAAACTTAAATTTTGTGAATGTTTTTTATAGGGCAAGGCAGCTCTAACCAACATCTCCAATCTCGTCTCATTGATTGGACTCCAGGTTAGCTGACTCCTGAGTCCAATTAGCTTTTGGAGAAGTCATTAGCCTAGGGGTTCACATACTTTCCCCAACCTATACTGTGAATGTTTAAATTATGTATTCAATATAGACAAGAAAAATACAATAATTTGTGTGTTATCAGCTTAAGCACACTATGTTTGTCTATCATTGTGACTCAGATTCAGATCAAATTTGATGACCAATTTATGCAGAAATCCAGGTAATTCCAAAGGGTTCACATACTTTTTCTTGCCACTGTACGTCAGAGGGACTGTTTCAATTCAGACAGTTTCACCCGCATATAACAAGAGATATGATAGGTGCTATCGTCCCGTTGGTTTAGGCTTATCCGTCATGAACAGGTCATTAGAAATCTGTGGTGTGTTATCTCCAGACATTTTACTTCTCTACACGGCATTAAATGACATTACAATTAACAAGGATTAACAGGGAGGAGCTTGTTCAGCGACCATCCAATCTTGGAAGACCAAAAGAATATGTTTCCATGCTGTATATAAGAAACGTCTTATTGGCTAAATGAGGAAAGTCTCGAGAGTTAGACTAAACATTCCAAACTGATAGGTTCATAGAAGGTGACCACCACTGACCTGGCTCGAAAGGGAAGATGAAGACCATGATCTCTCAAGATAAAACATCATAAACACACATAATTATGGATACATGGAGAAATACAAACAAATATCTCAGGAAATTCCCTATAATACTGTCAAAAACAGCTTTTAAACAGCCTCATTCCACAATTTCAGTGTATAGAGCTGGAGGGTATGTTCAATATTATGAGTGCATGGAGGATTTTTTGTCATGGGAATGTCCTGTACTGAAATGAGCTAATTTAACCAATTACTTACTTTCAAATGTAGGGACAGCTAGAGAATCAAAAAAATCATAAACCCACTCTAAAAACACATGCTTTATCGACTGGGTTGGCTAACAACTTCCAGATTGTAATAACATTCAAATTGGGGGTAATATAACACAGTAAATTCACAGTTCAGCGTACTGCAGGGAAAATAACACTAAACCTACATTTAAGTGATAATACCAGAGAAGCCACTCAATGGGCACAGACGTCAGTTCAACATCAATTTTTGTCAACTAAGGTGAATTCAAAGTGAAATAATCAAACATTTTTACCATGTCAATGGATTTACTTTACTTTAAAAGATCAGTAAAAAAAAGGGGGGGGGAAAAAGACAGAAATTCAGTAAATTCCTTTATGTTGATAACTTTTGCCCGGTTAGTCTGATAAGGTTCCAGGCATCCCATAATGTGACTTTTTTGAAATGACTGAATTACTTTTAGTTAGTATTACCAAATAAAGTGAAACCACAAGTCTTTTGTTAATCTCCATCTTTTCATACATCTGTCCAGTGAGGATGTGTTTGAGCTGTAACATGACATGTAATAATGATGCAAGTTTAACAGCAGCTGTGCGACATGCTTCATGGGGTTAACGGAGGGACACGTTCAGGGGTCAGTTATCATACAATCGTAGTTCTTGTTTTTGTAAGTTAACATTTACGGTTCATGACCGTAAACGTACCCTCATCTCGAACTTCACTGTGCAATTGAGGTCAACTCTTAAAACACTCAGGCATGTATTACACCAATCTCTTTGGTATTACTCTTGCCATGGCAATGTTTTAAAGGGTTACATACAGTAATTGTTCTGCCAAATATGGCCATGACAATATTTAATAACACTATACTGAAAAATATTATAAAAGATACAAAATATTTAATAGAATAAGGATATCCCTGAGGCATCTTAGAAAATTGGATGAAACTTTTAAAAAGGTGAGGAACATGATCTCCAAGATGGATATCAGTTCACATAAAGCATAATAATAATTTTAAAAAGCTCCATATTCATTGTCTGGAAATTATAAGCAATGTCTCTGAAAATCCCCTGACACAAATAGCTGTTGTTGTTTTATTAATAAAACAGCCTAAGGATACAGAGCTGGAGCATGTCAAATATTATGACTGGACGGTTTGTTCTGTTGGACTTTCCTGGTCTAGAAACAACACTGTAATAATGAGGTCTGCTGCTTTATCGTAGCCCTTTCCTGCAGTCAAATGGCCTAGAGGCCTCATGGTGGAAGGTTAAGAGTTTTCACAATTTCATAATTAATTTAAAAAAAATCAAAAACCCACCGAAATCCAGTGTTTCTTTTACCTTTTTCATACATAGGCAGCCGCTAAGGTCGATAGCGACAATTGATAACCTTTCAGACAGTTAACAAAGTGCCACATCAGAAGCATCTGTACCTTTTCAGACAGTAGAACTCTGCTCCTGCATAGAATGTTCAGTAGTTCAGTAAACGTTGGTGATTGATGTGCTGTGTTGTTTTTCTGCAGTTTTTTTATGGTAAGATAGATTGATGTGTTTTCTTTCTACTAAATGTATTGGTACGTCATTGTATTTACAAACTTCAAAGTACTTTGCTTAGGAGAGAGTGGTCTGCAAGCAGGCAGGCAGCTCGAGATCATTTGATTGGCTATCTCCAGAGAAAGTTGTGTGTCGGCATTTAAAAAGCTGTAGTGTATGTACCCTTTCAGTCAAAACAAACATACCATAGCCGAGGCGCTTTCAAGGCGCCACATTCAATGTCTGAAAGGTGTATAGCTCAAACGGTTTTGTAATATTTCAGTCTTCTGTGTGTATATAAAGTTTAATATTGGGATGCAAACTCAAAATACATTCAACTCTATATCTGACATGGTACAGGTGTATTTTATTTTTAAGCCCATAACCATGTGTGTGAGGTGTATACTTTTGTTTCAAAGTAGATTTATTTAAGACTACCAAGAAACACTGTGTGACCTTGACTTAGCCCACTGCAGTAAAAGGTTAAATAACCAATAATGTACACAGATCTCTTAAATATACAGACAGCTAATGAACATGCTCCAAAATATCATGTTTTATACAGTGTAGGTCCTGCTGTGTTAGTTTACAACTTCTGGAGCCGATCCAGAGATCATCCCCCTGATTGGGTTATCAGGGTTATTTTTTGACCGCAGAGGAAGATGTTTGGGGTTGGGAGTGCTGCAGTTTTGTCACTGACAGGGAAATATAGGACTAGTAAACGCCCAGTGCACTGCTTTGTGAGATTTTTTTATTACATTTCTTATTCATAAATATTTTTTTGTTTAGATTTTTCAGGGCGTGCGGCAGCACCCCTACTTCTCGCGCCTATGCTTACAGACCTTCTGTTCTGCAAAGACTTACGTAAGAACCACCACGTGGTCTAGAGGGTTGTGCTACAGCTACAGTATAAAGCTCAGCATGGTTACACTAAGCAGCACACAGGAGCTTCACATGAGAAGAGTCCTATCACTTGCACTCCCATCAAGCAAGACAGCCACAAACATTCTCAATCCTGACAACCATGTCACCTCCAAGCAATACAGGTAAGTTGATGTTCTCCAATGAGGTTAAAGCGTTTTGCAGTCAGACTGTATATTGCCTAATTTATTTTAATCTCATCTTTAAAACATTTGACTATTCAGTTTGTTAAAAAAATCTAAATGAGTCATTTATTGTAGACCTATTAATCCCCACAAGCTTCTTTAATACAATTTCTAGTTCTGTTTGATATCCATCTGCTGTTTTGCTTTGTAGGTCTTCAGATGTTTTGGGGTAATAATATTCTGGACTTTGTCCTTGCAGACCTGAAAAAGAAGAATAAGGATCATCATTACACAGACGTGCACGGCCTGCCATGCATTGAGAAGATCGTGGCCTCTGTGGATGAGACCCCAGAGGCCATCAGTACTAATATCAGTGGAACTATCCCAGAGTGGATTAGTGGCAATTTCCTCAGAAACGGACCAGGAAAGTTTGAGATTGGTAATAATAAGTGAGTATATTTTAACAAGCTATATATGTTTGACCAGAATCAGATGAGGTGTAAATGACTATTTCTGCATATAAGAGATGATTTACTGTAAGTCTCACCAAGTCAAAGTACTACATTAACTATTTCTTCTGCTTCTCAGATTCAACCACTGGTTTGACGGAATGGCCCTCCTGCATCAGTTCAAAATCGCAGGGGGTCAGGTGACCTACAAGAGCCGCTTCCTGGGCAGTGACTGCTACACAGCTAACAGTGAGAACAGCCGCATCGTTGTGTCTGAATTCGGGACTGTGGCCATGCCAGACCCCTGCAAGAACTTCTTCCAGCGCTTTCTGTCCCGGTTCGAACTGCCAAGTGAGTTTACAGTTCAAGTCTGCAGTTCAGGAATTTGAGGTAAAAGAGTGTTAAATATATGACAGAGAATTGATTTGCATTGTACTAATCAAATGAAAACTGTCTTTGGTCCACAGAAGCATCAGATAATGACAATGTGAGCTTTGTGACGTACAAAGGTGATTACTATGTGAGCACGGAGACAAACTTCATGCACAAGGTGGACCCTGAGACACTTGAAACAAAGGAAAAGGTAGGCCTTAATAAAATATTGCATCAGAGTTACTAGAGTGCAGCTTTTTATTTTATTTTTAAAGGCCTACACACACACTACCAACAGTAGCCTTTATACACAAAGGGTTTCATTCAGTCTAAACAAATAGCCAAATGTTTTGGTTGAAATATTTAAAAAGATACCTATTGCATTATAGGATAGCATGACTGAAGGGCTATTAAGACATTTCATTGTTGTTGTTGCTCTCAACAGGTGGACTGGAGCAAATTCATAGCTGTCAATGGAGCCACTGCCCACCCCCACACAGACCCTGATGGTACAACATACAACATGGGGAATTCTTACTCTGCTAAAGGTAAGTAAGGAACTAGCCCCTGCCCATTCACTAACCACCTTCACTAAAGTCTAACATGTATTACAGATTAAGAATGACAAAACACAAACCACAAACCTAAAATCTGCTTGAAAAGAAATGGCCAAAGGTTAGATTTCCACGTTCCAAATAAACCCTGTCTTTTTATCAGGTGCAATTTACAATATAATCCGCGTGCCTCCGACAAAGACAACGCCAGAAAACCCAGAGGAAACCCTGGAGGGAGCTACTGTGGTCTGTTCTATTCCCTCAGTGGACAAGGCAAGACCTTCATACTACCATAGCTTTGGTGAGCAGACCACACAAAGCCTCCACAGGCTTCATAGCTAATGATACATTTAAATGTAAACAGCCTTTCATGTAAACCCTCTCACGAGTAGATGGCTCACTCACACAACCATGTTCAAACCAAAATGGTCATGTTTCATCCTTTTGTTAATCAGAATGCACAGCAATGATCTATCAATACTGATATGATCTGACTCAACTCTAAAAGAGTGGCAATTGATATACTGCTCATTCGATTTCAGCAATGTCGGAGAATTACGTGGTGTTTATTGAGCAGCCTATAAAAATGGACCTCTTGAAGATTGTTACAGGCAAGCTGAGAGGAAAGGGTATCAGCGATGGGGTCTACTGGGACCCTAAACTTGAGACCATCTTTCATTTGATTAACAAGCAAACAGGCAAGGTAAGACCTTGGTATAGAAAGCCCTGGAACTCTTGGAGTCTCTCAATTAGTTTAGAAAGTTTTGGTAAGAGACAAGCCAGGAACGAGACAACAAAGGATACTAAGCCTACAGTAATTACTTGTAAGTTACACGCTTCATTTCTGATGACTGACTTCCTTTATTCTCTTCCAGCTCTACTCAGTCAAGTATCACGCCAAAGCGCTGTCCACGTTCCACCAGATCAATGCCTGGGAGGAGAATGGCTTCCTGGTTATGGACCTCTGTGCCGCAGACGATGGCAAAGCCATCAACAACTACATGGTTCAGAACATGCGCAAGTCAGGAGAGGCTCTCGACGAGGTTAGTATCTGTCTAAACTGAAGGGTATAACACTTCATAATTTTAATGAATAAGCACTAAAAAAAGACTAATACTAACTACAAATACGTATTTCATTATTTGTAAACATTTATAATTCAAAAAAATATTATATAAAGCATATATAATGGCTTATTCATTAAAGCTATACAATATACTATAGTTTTGGCAAGTCAGTTGGGACATCTACGTTGTGCATGACACAAGTCATTTTTCCAACAATTGCTTACAGATTATTCCACTTATAATTCACTGTATCACAATTCCAGTGGATCAGAAGTTTACATACACTATGTTGACTGTGCCTTTAAACAGCTTGGAAAATTCCAGAAAATTATGTCATGGCTTTAGAAGCTTCTGATTGACATCATTTGAGTCAATTGGAGGTGTACATGTGGATGTATTTCAAGGCCTACCTTCAAACTCAGTGCCTCTTTGCTTGACATCATGGGGAAATCAAAAGAAATCAGCCAAGACCTCAGAAGAAAATTGTAGACCTCCACAAGTCTGATTCAACCTTGGGAGCAATTTCCAAATGCCCGAAGGTACCACGTTCATCTGTACAAACAATAGTACGCAAGTATGAACACCATGGAACCACACAGCCGTCATACCGCTCAGGAAGGAGATGCGTTCTGTCTCCTAGAGATTGAACGTACTTTGGTGCAAAAAGTGCAAATCAATCCCGGAACAACAGCAAAAGACCTTGTGAAGATGCTGGAGGAAACAGGTACAAAGGTATCTATATCCACAGTAAAACGAGTCCTATATCGACATAACCTGAAAGGCCGCTCAGCAAGAAAGAAGCCACTGCTCCAAAACCGCCCTAAAAAAGCCAGACTATGGTTTGCAACTGCACATGGGGACAATGATCGTACTTTTTGGAGAAATGCCCTCTGGTCTGATGAAACAAAAATAGAACTGTTTGGCCATAATGACCATCATTATGTTTGGAGGAAAAGGGGGGAGGCTTGCAAGCCGAAGAACACCATCCCAACCGTGAAGCACGGGGGTGGCAGCATCATGTTGTGGGGGTGCTTTGCTGCAGGAGGGACTGGTGCACTTCACAAAACAGATGGCATCACGAGGAAGGAAAATTATGTGGATATATTGAAGCAACATCTCAAGACATCAGGCAGGATGGTAAAGCTTGGTTGCAAATGGGTCTTCCAAATGGACATTGACCCTAAGCATACTTCCAAAGTTGTGGCAAAATGGCTTAAGGACAACAAAGTCAAGGTATTGGAGTGGTCATCACAAAGCCCTGACTTCAATCCTATAGAAAATTTGTGGGCACAACTGAAAAAGCGTGTGCGAGCAAGGAGGCCTACAAACCTGACTCAGTTACACCAGCTCTGTCAGGAGGAATGGGCCAAAATTCACCCAACTTATTGTGGGAAGCTTGTGGAAGGCTACCCGAAACATTTGACCCAAGTTAAACAATTTAAAGGCAATGCTACCAAAAACTAATTGAGTGTATGTAAACTTCTGACCCACTTGGACTGTTATGAAAAAAATAAAAGCTGAAATAAATCATTCTCTCTACTATTATTCTGACATTTCACATTCTTAAAATAAAGTGGTGACCCTAACTGACCTAAGACAGGGAATTCTTTACTAGGATTAAATGTCAGGAATTGTGAAAGACTGAGTTTAAATGTATTTGGCTAAGGTGTATGTCAACTTCTGACTTCAACTGTAAGTGTAACCAGCTGAAGTCACTAGGATCAGGAATCCTACATGTGAACTGGTTGAGGTTGAAAATATTTTTGTTTAAATTAGGTGTACAACACTATGTGCAGAGTGTTCCCCCGGCGATTTGTCTTGCCTCTCAACGTCGACATGGAGACACCCTGTGGGCAAAATCTGAACACTCGCCCCGACAGTACCGCCACTGCCACCAAGACTGCTAAGGACAAGGTGTCTGTACAATAATCATGCACAAGTCTGTTATACAGCACTGCTGAAATACAACACTCATTTTCCAATCAAGTTCATTAAACAAAAAGTTATGTGATTAGCCTCCACATTATGTGAATATTCAGCATCAGAGCCTCACTAAACACTCTCTCTGCAGGTGTTCTGTACACATGAGGATCTGCACGATGAGGAACTCCATAAGTACGGAGGTCTCGAGTTCCCACAAATCAACTATGCCAAGTACAACACCAAACCATATCGCTACTTCTACGGTTGCGGTTTCAGACATCTAGTAGGAGACACTCTCATCAAGATGGACCTCCAAGGCAAAAGAATGAAGGTTGGTTTAGTTATATTGATTCTTCCTTCCCTTTTAAACACACTGTAGAATATCTGCATCAGTAACAGTACTCTGTTGCGATGAGTGATGTAGGCCTAGGTAATATTTGGCAGTTTGATGTTAGGAAGTTCAATGCTGACCTTCACACTACTGCGCTTTAAGGTGTGGGAGCATCCTGGACTGTACCCTTCAGAACCTGTCTTTGTACCCTTGCCTGGCGCTACAGAAGAGGATGAAGGTGTCATTATGTCTGTGGTCATCACTCCAAATAAGGTCAGTTCCCCTTTAAACACCTATGCCCGTTGGTAAACAATTGTTGCACTCCTAACTCCCAATGTTAGCCTCCTAACTTAATGTAAACATGTTCCTCTTCTCCAGGACAAAAGCACGTTCCTGTTGGTTTTGGATGCCAAGACATTCAAAGAGTTGGGCAGAGCTGAGGTGCCTGTGAACATTCCCTATGGTTTCCATGGGACATTCAACTCCACTATGACTCATAGAAGGCTTCTATCAGAAAAAAATTAGGAGAGGCCCATCAGAATAACAACACAAAGGTGTGAATTGTACTGTGTTCTCCCTTTTTTTTTTCTTGTGAAGTATATCCTTTCTGATGATTGACTAGAGCCATCAGAGCACCTTATTGTGAAGTTTACTTTAAAGCACTGTGAAAAACTTGTTAGTTCCATGCAAACAAGGAAAATGTGTGTCCACTCCTGTTTTGTGAACATATCAATCCTGTATATAAACAACTTATAATAAAAATATGTTTTAAGAAAAGTCATGGGCAAATGTTTTATAATTTTGTTCACTCACCACCAAAAAGGTCATAATAAATCTTTCAAAAATACTATTAGAAAAAGTGAAATATAGGCTATGATAACACCACGCAATATTCCATGTGATACACAGATGAATTAGTCCTAGTCTGAATGAAATCCACTGACACGTGTGGTCACTCACACAACAGTTACTTCCTAAAAGTTAGTTTCCTGATTGTTAATGGTTAGGCTATATTTCACTGTCTCAAGTAAAAAGGATAACTGATTATATACATTTTCAAAGACGAGTGCTTAACTTTGGATATTGCACACACTGAAACGTCAATCTTTTAAACCTATTTATTGTTTACAGTAGGCTACATAGGCCTAGAGCAACAGTATTCCTAATGTTTAAATACAAATAAATAGCTCATATATAAAGATATTAACCACAATGACACTCACATTTTGTTTGCCAGTGTGGGATTAAGAGTGAAGACAGCCAACATAAAAAGCATACATACAGGTAAAAATAAAAAGTACCGACATGTTACTGATTGAGATCCGTGAGGAAATATTTACAAATGTCTGTAGCACACAGGCCTGTGTTGCTAGTCTATCCCTGCAGTTTGTCAGAAATAAGAGCCAAGGTACGCCTCAAGTGTTCTTTCTTCTCTTTCAGGTGTGACTCCAAGTTTCTGGCCTCCATCAATATGTCTTCCAACTCCCTAACTTGTGAGGCATCTATTGCAGCCCTCTCACTGTAGGAAACAAAGGCACTACGTAGGATGGACATGACAGTGTGTACAGATTATTTAAAGAGAAGCATATTCACCTAATGCTTGTTTATCATAATAAAAAACTGTGTGTGTATGCAGTATGCTTGCCTCGGTACTTAACATAATATGTGATGTGGGTTAAGTACTGACATTTAAACTCCTAAATGTGTTCTGACATTACAAAGAATGGAATGAAAACCTGTTCTCACCACATTTGTCACATTACCTTTGTTGTACCTACCTCAACACTTCAGAGTATTTGGAAAATAGCATGTTGACCTCTCTATTTGCACCTATCATTTGAAGGAAAGTAAAAAGAGCAGTAATGTATATATCAATACAAGCCATTTACCAGACACTTTTATCAAAAGCAACTTAGTCATAAGCGCATTAAATTTACATACTGGTGGGTCTCGGGAATTGAACCCACTATCCTAGCGTTGCAAGCTCCATGCTCTACCACATGAGCTACATTCTATTGTTAGATAAATATTTTTTCTTGTAAATGGTATCAATTGAGCTAAACATTTATAATTCTAATCTATGAAACATAGAGATACAAATGATTCCAAACCAAATATGTGCATACCTGCAAGTTCAGCCTCAAACAAATCTGAAGAGTATGAAGCTGGTGTTTTACTACTGGGTGCTTTTTTCTTTTTTGCTGGAGAATTGTCACAATATGCAGATGTTTGTTCAACCTATTGCAATGAAAGAGAAAATACAACTCAAATACTACAACACAATCAATATGGATTTGCATGGACTAACGTTAACTAATAACAAATGGACATTGATATGGTTGAGTTGAGAATAGATGTAAATACGTAAGTTAGCTAGGCTATCCCAAAGGTGAATGGAATACTTGTTTTTCTAATGGCCCTGTGGAGTTTATGTACTTTTCCAGCAGATGGCATCAAAACTGCAGCATTTCCTGACCTCTTGTGCCAATTTTTGTTTTGGGCCTTTGTTGTCCATTCCCCTCCCTGTCGGTGGCATCACTCTGCCTGGCATTGGTCACTTAAACGTTTTTCACACTCACTGCTTGCTAAAAAGTTACGTGTAGAGATATCTGCGGTTAGCTACAATGGCTGATGAGAGACTGCATTTTAACACCGTGTAACATGCTAACGTTAGCTAATGTTTCTTCGCCTGTCTAACTGAAAAATTCCAGCTAGCGAACAACAAGCTATCAGCTGCAGAATCAGCGCAGCTGACCACAACTAAGTTAACAAACCCTGCTATCTAAACTAGCTAACGTTTGGTTAGCCAACGGTTGCTGGCAGGGTCTTATCGTTAGCTAGAATGTTTTGCTTAAACACATCCTTAATTGATTTCAAAGTAATTTACAAAAATGCGATATGTAAAATTGAGTAGCTAGCTACCTAAAACATTAGAAAAGTAGACTTACTTTAACGTATCCGTTTGGTTTCCCAAATTCGAATTCCGATTGTTTTGCGCGAGCCAATCCGAAAGTTTCATAAATTTTACGAACCTACTGTTCCTTATTATTTTATAAATCCCTCAAACTTGTGAAACTTAAAAAGTTGGAAAAAATATTAAAAGTCATGTCTCTGAATGTCTGTTAAAAAATAACGTCCTGAATAAAAAAAAATTTGGGGGGGGTTCGCCTGGTGTTTTATTATTTTATTGTTTTCATTGTATTCACAGGAATGTCCCTGTATTGATGTGTAATATTGTTATTATTGTTGAATTTTAACATTTTTTAAAGAATAAATGAATAAAATAAAAAAATTACTATTATGATCTACCGCCACCTACTGTCTAGACAGTGAAGAATATTACAGACAAATCCTAAATCCTATACCCCAAATATTCAAATATCTTAATGATAGTGTCTGATTATGCAATGAACCTCTGGTACTTTATATACAGTAAGTACTGAATTGGTTGATGTTTATCCTTGTGCGTTTTTAGTCCATGTGCTGCCTGGCTGTCTTGTCTATAATAAAGGCAGTCTGAATTCCCCTATGTTACCTGTTAATGTATTTAACTACATCTGTATTTGAAGATAAGTGTGTTTATATGAGAAGATTAATTGCCTTTAAAATGTGTGTCTGCTGTATGAACACAACAACGACCCTCCTGATGGCTGTTTCTGAAAAACCTGTGCCTGGTCAGCACAATTGGTATAGGGTAGCTGCAACTCCCTTCATCCTCAATGGCACAGAACCACAGATAGAACAATGAGCTGTTGCAGACCAACCCAGCCAGAGCTAGTTATAATGATATAGCTCTTGCTGCGGGTGATTCCTTGATCCACCTCTTCTGTATACATCTGGCCCTTCTTTGGACACTGTGTTAACAAACTTCCAAACGAGCTTCAATGCCATACAACACTCCTTCCGTAGCCTCCAACTGCTCTTAAATGCTAGGAAAACTAAATGCATGCTCTCCAACCGATCGCTGTCCGCACCCGCCCGCCCGACTAGCATCACTACTCTGGACAGTTCTGACTTAGAATATGTGTAAACTGTAAACTCTCCTTCCAGATTCATATTAAGCATCTCCAATCCAAAATTAAATTGAGAATCGGCTACCTTTTTCGCAACAAAGCCTCCTTCACTCACGTTGCCAAACATACCCTCGTAAAACTGACTATCCTACCGATCCTCGACTTCGGCGATGTCATTTACAAAATAGCCTCCAACACTCTACTCAGCAAACTGGATGCAGTCTATCACAGTGCCATCCGTTTTGTCACCAAAGCCCCATATACCACCCACCACTGCGACCTGTATGCTCTCGTCGCCAGTCCCACTGGCTCCAGGTCATCAAGTCTTTGCTAGGTAAAGCACTGCCTTATCTCAGCTTACTGGTCACCATAACAACACCCACCCATAGCACGCGCTCCAGCAGGTATACCTCACTGGTCATCCCCAAAGCCAACACCTCCTTTGGCCGCCTTTCCTTCCAGTTCTCTACTGCCATTGACTGGAACGAATTTGCAAACATTTCTGAAGTTGGAGACTTATATCTCCCTCACTAACTTTAAGCATCAGCTATCTGAGCAGCTTACCGATCGCTGCAGCTGTACACAGCCCATCTGTAAATAGCCCATCCAACTACCTACCTCATCCCCATATTGTTTTTATTTACTTTTTTGCTCTTTTTGCACACCAGTATCTCAACTTGCACATCAACATCTGCACATCTATCACTCCAGTGTTCATTTGCTAAATTGTTATTACTTCACTACTATGGCCCATTTATTGCCTTATCTCCTTACTCCAGTTGCACACACTGTATATAGATTTTTCTATTGTGTTATTGACTGTACTTTTGTTTATCCCTTGTGTAACTCTGTGTTGTTGTTTTTTGTCGCACTGCTTTGCTTTATCTTGGCCAGGTTGCAGTTGTAAATGAGAACTTGTTCTCAACTGGCCTACCTGGTTAAATAAACGTTAAATATTTTTTTCCCCCATGGCAACATCTATGTTCCTTTCCACACCTCTCTGCCTGTGAGGAAACAATGAGTAATGTGCCGCAGAGCAATCTGTATGTGTAGCAGTAGAACAATCTGTATGTGTAGCAGTAGAACAATCTGTATGTGTAGCAGTAGAACAATCTGTATGTGTAGCAGTAGAACAATCTGTATGTGTAGCAGTAGAACAATCTGTATGTGTAGCAGTAGAACAATCTGTATGTGTAGCAGTAGAACAATCTGTATGTGTAGCAGTAGAACAATCTGTATGTGTAGCAGCAGAACAATCTGTATGTGTAGCAGTATAACAATCTGTATGTGTAGCAGTAGAACAATCTGTATGTGTAGCAGCAGAACAATCTGTATGTGTAGCAGTAGAACAATCTGTATGTGTAGCAGTAGAACAATCTGTATGTGTAGCAGTAGAACAATCTGTATGTGTAGCAGTAGAACAATCTGTATGTGTAGCAGCAGAACAATCTGTATGTGTAGCAGTAGAACAATCTGTATGTGTAGCAGTAGAACAATCTGTATGTGTAGCAGTATAACAATCTGTATGTGTAGCAGTAGAACAATCTGTATGTGTAGCAGTAGAACAATCTGTATGTGTAGCAGTAGAACAATCTGTATGTGTAGCAGTAGAACAATCTGTATGTGTAGCAGTAGAACAATCTGTATGTGTAGCAGTAGAACAATCTGTATGTGTAAGGATCTAATTGTGAGTAAATTATTGCAAGCGGCTAGCCTTTTTTCAAGTCAAAAATCTCACACAGGAATTACTGGTGACCTCAAGATCAATTCAGATTATTCCAAAGGTGTACCTATAACCAACTCACCCCCGTTTTATAATAATAACCCACATGTAGCCTGTTGTCTCTAAGACACATTTATTTCACAATCTATTGTGAAAGTCTATCACCGAATCAATGAAGAAACACAATGAAAAAGCCCCCATATCCACGATGTAAACATCATAGAAAATCGTGTTGTTAATGTACTCAAATCAAATCAAATTTTATTTGTCACATGCGCCGAATACTACAGGTGTAGACCTTACAGTGAAATGCTTACTTACAAGCCCTTAACCAACAATGCAGTTTTAAGAAAATACCCCAAAAAAGTAAGAAAATCGTGTTGTTAATGTACTCGGTTGGAGACAACGGTCATGTTAACTCTGCATGTGATATAAGCGCAGGTTGTGTTTTCGTGCATTTGCAGTACAGTAGGTTATGTTGTGTGATTTGTCATGTCTGCCTATTGTCCAGTGGTAGGAGTGAGACCTAAGATACTTGTTTGTGTGAACATAGCTGCTCTATTCCATTCTGGTCTATTCTATTCCCCTTGTAGATAATGATGATAATGGTGAATCATATACAAGGAAAAGCTTTGCTTTCTGGGGACATGATAATCTAAGCCACTGTTTTAAGCCTATGCGGTTTTAAAGCATTTTGCCCATAAACTAAATAAATAAGACAGTTGTGAATTGAATGCAATTTCCCATGTTCTTTGCTTAGCTTATATTTGTTGACAATTTTAAACACAAAACACCACACATGTGGATACAGTACAATGTCATTAAAAGCATAGAGGATAACACAAAAAAGTGTAAAACGTATTTCCATTCTGGTTGTCTTGAAAATACATAAAAACAAAATATACACAAGATTATAACATGAAAATAAAATTAATCTCAAATACATCTCATCAATAGGGAGGAAACCGTATAAGGAATAAAATAGATGACCAAGTAACGTTAGTTGAAACAATTATAATTTCTTTAACCTCTACAGGATCGGTGTCCCCCACCCGCGAGACGGTTGAGCTAACATGCGCTAATGTAATTAGCATTAGGTTGTAAGTAACAAAAACATTTCCCAGGACATAGACGTACCTGATATGGGCAGAAAGCTTAAATTCTTGTTAATCTAACTGCGCTGTCCAATTTACAGTAACTATTACAGTGAAATAATACCATGCTATTGTTTGAGGAGAGTGCACAGTTATGAACTTGAAATCGGCTGCCTTCGATACTGTGAACCATCAGATCCTCCTCTCCACCCTCTCCGAGTTGGGCATCTCCGGCGCGGCCCACGCTTGGATTGCGTCCTACCTGACAGGTCGCTCCTACCAGGTGGCGTGGCGAGAATCTGTCTCCTCACCACGTGCTCTCACCACTGGTGTCCCCCAGGGCTCTGTTCTAGGCCCTCTCCTATTCTCGCTATACACCAAGTCACTTGGCTCTGTCATAACCTCACATGGTCTCTCCTATCATTGCTATGCAGACGACACACAATTAATCTTCTCCTTTCCCCCTTCTGATGACCAGGTGGCGAATCGCATCTCTGCATGTCTGGCAGACATATCAGTGTGGATGATGGATCACCACCTCAAGCTGAACCTCGGCAAGACGGAGCTGCTCTTCCTCCCGGGGAAGGACTGCCCGTTCCATGATCTCGCCATCACGGTTGACAACTCCATTGTGTCCTCCTCCCAGAGCGCTAAGAACCTTGGCGTGATCCTGGACAACACCCTGTCGTTCTCAACTAACATCAAGGCGGTGGCCCGTTCCTGTAGGTTCATGCTCTACAACATCCGCAGAGTACGACCCTGCCTCACACAGGAAGCGGCGCAGGTCCTAATCCAGGCACTTGTCATCTCCCGTCTGGATTACTGCAACTCGCTGTTGGCTGGGCTCCCTGCCTGTGCCATTAAACCCCTACAACTCATCCAGAACGCCGCAGCCCGTCTGGTGTTCAACCTTCCCAAGTTCTCTCACGTCACCCCGCTCCTCCGCTCTCTCCACTGGCTTCCAGTTGAAGCTCGCATCCGCTACAAGACCATGGTGCTTGCCTACGGAGCTGTGAGGGGAACGGCACCTCAGTACCTTCAGGCTCTGATCAGGCCCTACACCCAAACAAGGGCACTGCGTTCATCCACCTCTGGCCTGCTCGCCTCCCTACCACTGAGGAAGTACAGTTCCCGCTCAGCCCAGTCAAAACTGTTCGCTGCTCTGGCACCCCAATGGTGGAACAAACTCCCTCACGACGCCAGGACAGCGGAGTCAATCACCACCTTCCGGAGACACCTGAAACCCCACCTCTTTAAGGAATACCTAGGATAGGATAAAGCAATCCTTCTGACCCCCCCCCCCCCCCCCCCCCCCTTAAAAGATTTAGATGCACTATTGTAAAGTGGCTGTTCCACTGGATGTCATAAGGTGAATGCACCAATTTGTAAGTCGCTCTGGATAAGAGCGTCTGCTAAATGACTTAAATGTAATGTAAATGTAAAAAATGTATCAATAAACCAATTAGGCACATTTGGGCAGACTGATAACAGCATTTTGAAAAGAAATGCAATGGTTCATTGGATCAGTCAAAAGAAATGCACATACACTGATGCCATCTAGTGGCCAGAATCTAAATTGCGCCTAGAGTCCTAAACCATATATTAGCCCTTCTCTTGCATTTCAAAGATTATGTATTATCTTTTACCAGGTCTAATGTATTATATTCTCCTACATTCATTTAAATTTCCCACAAACTACAAAGTGTTTCCTTTCAAATGGTATCAAGAATATGCATATCCTTGCTTCAGGTCCTGAGCTACAGGCATTTAGATTTGGGTATGTCATTTTAGGCAATTTTTTTAAAAAAGGGTCAGATCTTTTAAAGCTGCATACAAACATGGTCTCTTTTCTGTTTTCTTGAGTAAGGCAGCTCCAAAATGCAGGTGTTTCAGCCTAGCTCAGTGCTTTCTGTGATGATAGGGCAAGCCAGCAAAAAATATGGAGTGTTGCACCGTGATTGGCTCAGTGTTCTGCCACTCATGGGGACACTACGTCACCGCCAGTACTAATGGTAGACCTCGAAAATTCTAGCCCCTTGGGTGCTGCCATAGACTTACATTAGAAGTGGCCATCCAAGAAGGCTCAAAGTCATTGGACACAGATAAAAGTACGTCAAATCACGTTATATCTACAGTGGCTTTGATTGGACTGATCATGTCAACATTATACTTTCAAAATCTTAGCTAGCGGTCATCATCATAAATCAAGTCAACAATCTACTGGCAAATCCTTTTCAATCATTGTCATATGAAGAGAACTAATGAAAAGAAATTATAGATAAAACGTATCGGTGCTCATTGGCCATTGGACATAAACATTACACATCAAGTTGGAAATTGTAAATTCAACAATGAGGGGTTTGGAAGGAATCGATGGCTAACTGCAAGCATTGAAAATCAATCATTAGCCTGCTATTCAGTGGAGTGGCTGTGGCTGTTTATTCCCAAGTCTAAGATTAAGGGTCTCTTTTCCTAGTATAAATGATAAACATTCAACATTGGCCATGCTGTCAATAAAGCATGATAGTGCTGCGCTCAAAATTGTTAACTCTGAACTGCAAAATCTAACTTTAGTGAGTTCAAGACAACTGGGAACTCAGGAAAAACGAGCTACGACTGGGAAAATACATTTTGAACTTAAAAAACTTCCATGCTACAGAGGTCTGTCTCCGTGCTGCACGTCAATTCCTGTTGAACATGGAATGAGGAAGAGCTCGATTTTGTTTGCTTGAAAAGTTTGTTGTTTGAAAGTGTATTGGAAAGTTCTTGGTAGCTAGCTAGCTTCTTAGTTTGGATCCCGCGACGCAGGTGGCATCAGTTGCTGGGACTGCTTGTCTCTTTCCAGTGATCCTGCCAACCAAGGATGGGTCTGAGGAGCTGTTTGGCATCACTGCTAGCTAGCTGCATATCAAGCTAGCAGGATTTTCTTGAACGCAGCCAACGACGCGGTTAGCCATTGTGGCTGGGACCGCGAATTGTCCCGGGTTTGTGACTGTCTAGATCCCTGCTGTTTGTTGTTTTCAATTTTCCCCGTGACCTGCCCTGTCTGGAACTGCAAGGAGTAACAGCCTTACCTACATTGTTAACTACCATGACAAAGACCAAAGCCGGCGGGAGTACCGTTGAGGACAATGTTGTCTCTTTATCACACGTGAAGGATCTTTTAAACTAACAGAAAGAAACCTACAAGCAGTTGTTACAACAACAAGAAAGGTGTTTTGTCCAAATACTCGTGGACTCTACTAATAAAAGAATGGACGACCTGACTAGAGAGGTCCAGGACCTGAAGAACAGTTTGCAGTTCTCCCAGAGTCAGCTCGATGAGTTGAAACAGGAGAACGGCAAGATGACAGCAATCTGTAAATTATTAAGAGAGAGGACATCAGTTCTGTGTGTGAATCTATGATAACAATGACAGATAAATCAGACTATCCAGAAGGACAATCAAGGCGGAACAACATGGCTGTGGACGGAATTGCAGAATCTCAACATGAGACGTGGACAGAGTCTGAGGACAAAGTGGGGGAAATGATCTCTGAGAAATTGAAGATGGACCACAGGAAGATTGAGGTGGAGAGCGCCCACAGGACTGGAAAACCCACCGCCGGCCCAGGTAATAGGCTCAGGTCGATAGTGGTCAAGTTCCTGAGGTTCAAGGACAAGGTAGCTGTTCTGGAAAGAGCCAAGAACTTGAGAGGAACGTATATCTTCTTCAACGAGGACTATCCTGAAGCTGTACGCCAGAAGAGGAAAGAACTGATCCCAGCCATGAAAGCTGCCAGAGCCCGTGGGGACATTGCTTACATCCGCTATGACAGGCTCATTGTCCACCCTCCCTCCCAGAAGCCTGGAAGGGATAAGAGAGCCAAGCCTATGTGTTCGTAGCTTTAACCCTGCAGCACACACACACACCAATTGATTAATGGACTGCTGAATGTATATATTTTTTTAAATCTTGTTTTGTTTGCTCTTTTCAGTATTATGTCTATCTCTGATAAGCTACCCAGGAAAGGGCTGAAAGTAGCCCATATTAATATATGTAGCCTGAGAAATAATGTTCATGAAATCAATAACTAATGTTCATGAAATCAATTATGTGACTAAACTCAACAAAAATAAGAAGAAACTTTATCATGAATGATGGAAAAAAACTTTGGAGCACTTTAAATGATATTATGGGCATAAAGACAAATTCAACTCCATCTTTCATCGAATCAGATGGCTTATTCATCACAAAACCATTTGATGTTGCCAATTATTTTAATGATTATTTCATTGGCAAAATGGGCAAACTTAGGCAGGAAATGCCAACAATGAACAGTGAGCAATTGTATTCATGCATAAAAAAACAAATAATGAAAAAAAGCATTTCAAGTTTAAATTTTGTAAAGTTAGTGTGGGAGAGGTGGAAAAACCATTGTTATCGATCACTAATGACAAACCTCCTGCCGTTGAGAATTTAGATGGAAAGCTACTGAGGATGGTAGCTGACTCTATAGCCACTCATATCTGTCATATTTTTAATCTGGAGGAAAGTCTTTGTCCTCAGGCCTGGAGGGAAGCCAAAGTAATTCCGCTACCCAAGAGTGGTAAAGCAACCTTTACTGGTTCTAACAGCAGACCTATAAGTTTGCTGCCAGCTCTTAGCAAACTGTTGGAAAACATTGTGTTTGACCAAATACAATGCTATTTTCTGTAAACAAGTTAACAACAGACTTTCAGCATGCTTATAGAGAAGGGCACTCAACATGTACTGCACTGACACAAATGACTGATGATTGGTTGAAAGAAATCGATAATAAGAAGATTGTGGGAGCTGTACTTTTAGATTTCAGTGCAGCCTTTGATATTATTGACCATAACCTGTTATAGAAAAAACGTATGTGATATGGCTTTTCAACCTCTGCCATAATGTGGATTCAGAGCTATCTATCTAATATAACTCAAAGGGTTTTCTTTAATGGACGCTTCTCTAATGTCAAACATGTAAAGTGTGGTGTACCGCAGGGCAACTCTCTAGGCCCTCTACTCTTTTCTATTATTACCAATGACCTGTAACTGGCATTAAACAAAGCATGTGTGTATGTATGCTGATGATTCAACTATATACGCATCAGCAACCACAGCGGACCTCGGCGTTACTCTGGACCCTGATCTCTCTTTTGACGAACATATCAAGACTGTTTCAAGGACAGCTTTTTTCCATCTACGTAACATTGCAAAAATCAGAAACTTTCTGTCCAAAAATGATGTTGAAAAATTAATCCATGCTTTTGTTACTTCTAGGTTAGACTACTGCAATTCTCTACTTTCCGGCTACCCGGATAAAGCACGAAATAAACTTCCATTAGTGCTAAATACGGCTGCTAGAATCCTGACTAGAACCCCAAAATGTTATCATATTACTCCAGTGCTAGCCTCCCTACACTGGCTTCCTGTTAAGGCAAGGGCTGATTTCAAGGTTTTACTGCTAACCTACAAAGCATTACATGGGCTTGCTCCTAACTATCTTTCCGATTTGGTCCTGCCGTACATACCTACATGTACGCTACGGTCACAAGACGCAGGCCTCCTAATTGTCCCTAGAATTTCTAAGCAAACAGCTGGAGGCAGGGCTTTCTCCTATAGAGCTCCATTTTTATGGAATGGTCTGCCTACCCATGTGAGAGACGCAGACTCGGTCTCAACTTTTAAGTCTTTACTGAAGACTCATCTCTTCAGTGGGTCATATGATTGAGTGTACGGTAGTCTGACCCAGGAGTGTGAAGGTGAACGGAAAGGCTCTGGAGCAACGAACCGCCCTTGCTGTCTCTGCCTGGCCGGTTCCCTTCTCTCCACTGGGATTCTCTGCCTCTAACCCTATTACAGGGGCTGAGTCACTGGCTTACTGGTGCTCTTTCATGCCGTCCCTAGGAAGGGTGCGTCACTTGAGTGGGTTGAGTCACTGACGTGATCTTCCTGTCTGGGTTGGCGCCCCCCCCTTGGGTTGTGCCGTGGCGGAGATCTTTGTGGGCTATACTCGGCCTTGTCTCAGGATGGTAAGTTGGTGGTTGAAGATATCCCTCTAGTGGTGTGGGGGCTGTGCTTTGGCAAATATGGTTGGTTATATTCTTCCTGTTTGGCCCTCTCCGGGGGTATCATCGGATGGGGCCACAGTGTCTCCTGAACCCTCCTGTCTCAGCCTCTCGTATTTATGCTGCAGTAGTTTATGTGTCGGGGGGCTAGGGTCAGTTTGTTATATCTGGAGTACTTCTCTTGTCTTATCCGGTGTCCTGTGTGAATTTAAGTATGCTCTCTCTAATTCTCTCTTTCTTTCTCTCTCTCGGAGGACCTGAGCCCTAGGACCATGCCTCAGGACTACCTGGCATGATGACTCCTTGCTGTCCCCAGTCCACCTGGCCGTGCTGCTGCTCCAGTTTCAACTCTTCTGCCTGTGCCTATGGAACCCTGACCTGTTCACCGGACGTGCTACCTGTCCCAGACCTGCTGTTTTCAACTCTCTAGAGACAGCAGGAGCGGTAGAGATACTCTTAATGATCGGCTATGAAAAGCCAACTGACATTTACTCCTGAGGTGCTGACTTGCTGCACCCTCGACAACTACTGTGATTATTATTATTTGACCATGCTGGTCATTTATGAACATTTGAACATCTTGGCCATGTTCTGTTATAATCTCCACCCGGCACAGCCAGAAGAGGACTGGCCACCCCTCATAGCCTGGTTCCTCTCTAGGTTTCTTCCTAGGTTTTGGCCTTTCTAGGGAGTTTTTCCTAGCCACCGTGCTTCTACACCTGCATTGCTTGCTGTTTGGGGTTTTAGGCTGGGTTTCTGTACATCACTTTGAGATATCAGCTGATGTAAGAAGGGCTATATAAATAAATTTGATTTGATTAATGAAGTCTCTGAAACCCTTAACAAAGAGTTGCAGTCTGTTTTGGAATGGGTGGCCAGTAATAAACTGGTCCTGAACATCTCTAAAACTAAGAGCATTGTATTTGGTTCAAATCATTTCTTAAATTCTACACCTCAGCTGAATCTTGTAATGAATGGTGTGGCTGTTGAACAAGTTGAGGAGACTAAATTACTTGGAGTTACCTTAGATTGTAAACTGTCATGGTCAAAACATATAGATTCAATGGTTGTAAAGATGGGAAGAAGTGTCGCCATAATAAAGAGATGCTCTGCTTTTTTGACACCACACTCAAAAAGCAAGTTCTGCAGGCTCTAGTTTTGTCTAATCTTGATTATTGTCCAGTCGTGTGGTCCAGTGCTGGAAGGAAAGACATAGTTAAGCTGCAGCTGGCCTAGAACAGAGTGGAACGTTTTGCTCTTAATTGTAATCAGAGGGCTGAAATAAATACTATGCATGCCAGTCTATCTTGGCTAAGAGTTGTGGAGAGACTGACTGCATCACTTCTTCTTTTTATAAGAAACATTAATGTGTTGAAAATGAATTGTTTGCATAGTCAACTTACACACAGCTCTGACACACACACTTATCCCACCAGACATGCCACCAGGGGTCTTTTCACAGTCCCCAAATCCAGAACAAATTCAAGAAAGCGTACAGTATTATATAGAGCCCTTATTGCATGGAACTTCCTACCATCTCATATTGCTCAAATAAACAGCAAACCTGGTTTCAAATAACAGATAAAGCAACCCCTCGCGGCACAACGCCTCTCCCCTATTTGACCTAGATTGTTTCTGTGTATGCATTGACATGTAAGCTATGTGTGCCTTTTTAAGAAATGTATGTAGTCCTGTCCTTGAGCTGTTCTTGTCTATTGATGTTCTGTATTATGTAATTCTGTATTATGTCTCATGTTTTGTGTGGACCCCAGGAAGAGTAGCTGCTGCTTTTGCAACAGCTAATGGGGATCCTAATAAAATACCAAAAATACCAAATCCAACTCGAAATTGTAAATCGGAAACTCTGGCCTCTTTCTTGAGCTACGACCTGAAGATCACTGACGTCATCATGATTCAACCTTTTTTTCTGAGTTCCCAGTTGTCTTGAAAGCACCATAAATCCAGAGAATGCCAGACTTTAATGACAAAGTATGATGACAAAATTTGCTCATGAAGGGATATATGTATACTGTAGCTAAGAAAGTAATACTAAGTGTATGTTGTGTAGTAAGCTGTTAGTAGCCTATGTGCCTCACCCTAATAATTTGGTATATTTTCACCTATTAATTTTGCCTTCTGTTCTGACTTGGTGGTGCACATGTAGCCTATAACCTGTTTTTGAGAAATCATAGAATATTGTAAGAGCTTTCATTGTCTGCTTAAATGCCCCTTTATTTATCCTACGGTTCTGACTTTGTGTACAGGGAGAACACTGTAAGAACGAACGGCACATGTTCTGAATTCTGTCGCTGTACATTTCAAAAGTGCTAAACAAATAGTTATATTGACTACGTCCATCCTAGCTCGCTCATTAATGTCTTAATCGAAATTGCCCGTTATCTGCTCGTCGTCCCCTTATGCCATAGTTTGTACATCTCAATTGTCAGTAGAAACCACATTTGTTTAAGCAAGTCAGACCATATCAGCTAAGGCAGTAAATGAGGCTGAATGAACTGTTTCGCTGCCAGACAAGGCTTTGTCTGATAGCCAGTTGTAGCAGTGGTATAGTGCAATTAATGTATTGTTTAGTGTTGTGTAGTGGCTTTGCTGGCATGCATCCCACTTATTTTTCATAATTTAGATATACAGCATTGGTTCTATATCATGTTGGATATTTTTTAAGTACATCCACTCATTCAAGATACAAAAAAGTCGCTAACAATGGGAGAATTAATTTTCCATTGCTTGGTGCCCCGTGTGAGCGGAGTTAATCGTTATTTATACATTCCATTGGTCCTTAACCAAAATCTCCACCAACCCGAGGCTCTGGGCCATGCAAAACGAACTCGACCAATGCCACTAGCAGAATTTGCTTAGGGAGGTGGGTGATGGGGGACGTGCCTCCTACGCGTACTCCAATCGCCACTCGAATGAGCTCTTCTCGTTACCTAAACGAAACATACACAAACATGGCGACAAGACAGACACTCAAGATGCTGTCTCCTCTTAGGTTTACAATATATCTGTTATTTTTCTTTTCTCCTGGGACATTTTCTTCCACCCTTCGTCTGCATCGAGACCTGCGTTTCTTGCTACCGCAGGACAGGGGTTTTTCTACGGTTAACGCAAAGGAAGAATTTATCCATGGAATAGGCGCGGATGCGAAGCGACGAGCTGCACGTAGTGCAAGGGAAGACATAGCTTCGGGCATGTATCAGCATCGCAATCGGCGGAGTGCTGTCGAACCACCCGTGCCAAAGGTGTATGGACAGGTAATGCATTACTTCTCCAGTAGTAACTACAGTTCTACTGAAAGCAGGTCTTACGTTACAATCGGAAGGTTATCCTAAGTTAGCTACAGTAGCTAGTTAGGTTTAGCAGCTAGCTAGTTTAGTAACGGACCTCAGCAGCCTATATGACTTTCTCATTTCATGCGCGACCCTTGACGAGGAGAGGTGAAGAGCAAATAACCAAAGCCAGGCTGTCGAAGTCAGTCTAGCTTATTGCCAAGTGTGTGATTATCAGTACCACTGTAGCTAGGTAGCTAACGTTACTATACTTTTTTATTTTTGAACAGACTGTCCCCTTTCAGCATACGATGCCATGGCGGGCTCTTTCTTCCCAATGTAAGGCTTGAGCTACCATAGAATGCTCTGGCATAACCTATTAAATTACGTCACTCTATCTAGTAAACAAACCCTCCGTTTTACAGTCTATCTACAGACCGACACACATGTATTGCACGAAGTCTTTGAATTATCTTCTTGACCAACCCAATACAGTATTTTATTTTATCTGACCAGTTTTTCTGAAACCTGGTGATCATAGCATGTAACCACAATCACACAGTTTTGTCTGGAAAATTAAATTACAGTATAAATACACTTAGCAGTAACACACACCATCATGGCAGGGTGACAGACATCAACAACAACATAATTCTAATTAGCCAAGACTGACACAATAGATTCTTCCCAATGTGGAGATGCATGCCTTATTGGAGGCTGCAAATGTTGTGAGGAGCCAATAGTGGCAGTCTTTGCATATTTGATTTTTGTTATGGTTGATTTTTGTAAGACGTTGAAGCCTCTTTGCTGAGTATCTCTATAATGTGAATTTCTTAATAATCACGGTAGTCTGCTCTTCAGTATTCTCTGCATTGGAACAGAAATGGTTGCTTATGTGATCAAGTTTGGAATTCCTCTGCTGGTCAGATGTTGTGTTTTGTTCTGGAGGGTGTTCATTGAATCAGATGTGTATTTAGGTTAACTGTAGGCGAGATGATGTCTTCTTGGAATGAGAGTACGGTAAGCTGTTGTTTAGCCCCCCCCCCTTCAGAAATATCCCCAAAAAGCACACAATTTTTTCCACCGAACAGAAAAAAACACTGACAGTGTACAAATCTGTATCGGATGTTGTCAGTGTGTGTGAAATGTGGATACAGTTAATCAATTTCTTAGTTTAAGAACTAGGAATGTGGCTTTAGGGTTCCAGCTAATTGACCAAAAATATAGCCATCATTCCTGATAAGTAGAAGAAAAAAAAACTCTGAGACATGACTTCCAGTAAAAACCCTTAGTCATACGGTGGAGGCAGTCACAGAGGGGGCTGTATTGTGAAATTCAAGCAGGGAGTGTGACTGAAACCTGCCTTGAGCATCTGCCAGTCGAGATTCTCACTTAAAACAAACAAGAGAGCCAGGCCTCTAGTCTAGGCCTCGGTCCTGTTCAGCAGAGACAGAACGTCTTGAAATGGAGTGAAACGCAGAGGTCATACCTGAACTTGTCCAATAGTTGGTTTGTGTTGCTTTGCAAATTGTTTTGATAGTGCTTGCCCTACTCAACACACCCCTGAATTCGCTCAATCTATCCAGTCAACAGTTTCCCACAGTTCACAAACATATCCAGGGAAATAACATGGCACACTCTAAAGGTGTGTAGCAAGCAGGATCTGGTTCCCTGCCACATGACCCATAGTAAACAGATCTAACAGGGTTTGTGCATAAGACCACAATACAAGTGTCATGTGCCATGGTGATGTTTGGCTTGGGGAATTCTTGGCTGTACTCATTTTCCTCATTAGTGTTCATAGTGGTCATTATGTCACACGTAAGGAGCCTTGATGAATATATTTGACTATACTACTATGGTGCATGGACTTGTTCTGATGCATGTCATCTAGCCTAATTCTATGAGCCTGTGTGAGCAAGAAGGATACATATGTTTACAGTTTTGTGTTGAGTTTCAATAGATTAGGCCTAATGTAGTAGGACAACTGATACTGTTTGCTAACTGCAGCAAAGCGAGTGCCGGGTAAAAATAGGTGCTATGGTAATCAATGAGAATCCTGATAATCTTTGATCATCATGAAGAAGTCATGGTTGAATATCTGCAGTTTTATTGGATGGCTTGTTGCTGTCTCATTCATTATTTCGGCATGTGTGTGTGTGAGCCGGCGAGCGATAGAACAAGCATTAGCAAGTTATACCAGCTTGGTCCCCTTCAAACATTTAATTGGTTTATTTTGTGTTTGTATATCATTTACTACAGTCTATGACAGATCCTTTCAGGACTACAATTACAGACTAGTTTTTGACCCTTTAAACACACACTTACTGTTTCGGAGTGAATTTACTGCAAGTTGCAGTAACGAAGGTGTGTTTGTGCAGCACCAACTTAACCTCCCGAAGAACACACACACACACACACACACACACACACACACACACACACACACACACACACACACACACACACACACACACACACACACACACACACACACACACACACACACACACACACACACAGAGGTATGTCTAACTATGCTTGTTAGGCCTTTTTGGGGACCAACAATTGATTTGTGTTCAAAGTTGTATTTTCCCTGACCTTAACCCTAATTCTAACTCTAAACCTAACCCCTAAGCCTAAACTTGTGGACTGGCAAAATGTCCTCACTTCTCTGAATTTTTGTTGATTTGCTTTTCTTGTGAGGACTTCTGGTATTCACAAGTATAGTAACATTTGTACACACCACACACCACACACCACACACCACACACCACACACACACACACACACACACACACACACACACACACACACACACACACACACACACACACAAAAAGCTCACCTGAAGTCTCACTTCAAGCTTGTTTCTCACATTTTACCCCAAAAGAATGTGCCAGGCACTCACTAATGTTTTGCTGTCTGGCTACTCTTCAGCTGGCAACAGCATCGAGACATTCAGCATGATCTGCCATGTTAACCCACTTATCATTCAGCCTTGTGAAGAAGGACTCTAGTCTCTGTCAAGGAGGCTACTTCAGAGATTCCACAGAGCAGAGCAGACCTTTACATAACATAGCTGAGCCCAGACTACACCATGGGGAGATAAACTAGCCTATAACACATTGATATCAGGGCCTGTCGCAGCTAGTTGGTCATCATTCAGTGTATATAACAGAAAAACATAACTATTGTGCGGCATGACTGTCACAGACAGTGGTGCGATTGGGCTGCATCCAGCCAAAAATACACACGGGTAGATTGAAAATGCAAATGTAATGAATGCCAGTTCTGCAGCAGGCGGATGATGTCATCGTCAGTTCAGCTCCGCTCCAACGGTGACACTCTTTCAGCAGTGGTTCATTCTGCTCTCTTGAATAATGAAAGAGATCATGGTGGGGAGATGTAAATACTATCCCTATTTCACAGGGTTTTTCTTTGCTTGTTGTTGTTGTTGAGGAAACAGATTGACGTAGTAGCACCAAGGCTGTGCTTAGTAGGGCACAAAACCATTTTGCCACTGGAAATGAAAATGAATGTTTCTTGGACAAGATCAGGTATTAGCCTACCTTCCTATTTCACTCGTTTCAAAACAATTTCTCTACTGAACACACCCATGCTTCTCAAAGAAGGGAGGGTACATGAGGGGAGAAAAAGAGAGAAAATATTTTTGGGGCACCACAAAAGCGTCTCCTGGATTACCAATGAAAACAATTTTGAGGAGAGTCCAGATTGATGTGACTGATATGCCGAGTTGATATTGTGCTTTTCAGTTTGGACTGATGGAATCAGCATTGACCAGTCTCCTTCAGACACTCGGCAATGGCTTTTGTAATGCATGGTTTGTGTACTTCCTTTTCCATTCCGATGGGGTTTTTCAACTGACATCAATCTAGCTTCGTCCGGATAGTGCAAAAGGAGCATGAGCCGTGAGCTATGGACAGATTAATTTACTGTTCCTCTCTGGTGAGTTTCAAGGTTTGTCAGAGATAATAATGTTGAATAATTTGGGGCTTGTTAGATGCTTCCAGAGCTTATGTCAATGCACTAGTGCAAAGGAATGAGTAGTGTTAGAATCCCTGGCACTTGCTTGGTAAAGACTGATGGTTGCTTTTGTATGACCACCCGTCCTAATGCCCCAGTGACCAACATGCTGCCTAAGAAACAGATGTACTGAGTCACTTCTTTCTTTGCCACTTTTAACTATCACACTAGCAAACTCAACATCTGGAATCTTGACTATCTATGCTAAAAACCGTTTGCCAGAGCTAAACAGGACTCTTTATCGCTATTATCAAAGTTAGGCACATTTTCAGGCCCAACATTTACATTTTCAAGGCCTCAATTGGAGCAGTACTATCACAGAGTTTCTTAACCTAGAGGTGCAACGTCGCAAGACTTCTGGGAACGAAAGGAGTGCCTTTGATTTGACGGCCTGCACATGCGCAGTTCGGCACGAGACGACCGTTAGACCCGATGACGTGTTTCTGCGCACGAGCTTAGCTAGCCAACGTCGCCATGACATCGCCTATAAGTGGGATCAAGGATTTCCATTGGAGAAGCAGTTTTAGCCTATCTTCATGCTGTACTGTTTTTGGTAGTATCGTCAATCCTTTGCAAGACCACAAGCAATAGGAGATGTCATTGTGCTCAAGGCCCAAAATGTCTCCACACAATGATTAGACCTATTATTCATTTGATCACAAATCCAAATAGAATGCAGCTAGTCAGTCCCATCTACTCTAAAAGCTGTATTATGAGATATAGCTAAAGGTAGCCAGACCTTTTGGGACTCAACGGACGACAGTGAGCTTGTGAGGCCCTAACCCCAAGCATAGTACAATGCTTCACGTAACGAGATGGTTGGAGTGAGGCTCATGTCATTACCTGATGTTAATGGCCGATTTTGTTGTCGAGCTCGGCTAGAGGAATAGATTGTGTCTCATGCTGCCATTTGCAGCAGTTTACCAGTGCCATCACTCTCCTGATTCAGCTGTGTCAGGAGGACCATACCGGCACCCTTTTACATGGTCCGCGGGCAATGAGGCTTAAAAGGCGCTAAGATTTACCGCAGAGTCATCTCAGCCTTGAAGACAGCCTTGTCTTTGACTCAGCTGACCTCCTGGGACGTGTTCAGTAGGGCCCACCATAGCGAAATGTTTTAAAACGTTCAGAATGAGCGTTTCGTATTAGACAAGTCCAGTTAGTAGAAGTGTTCGACTATTTTGGAACTCTATTTCTCAGGCAATAAGAATGTGACATGGACATGGAATGAGTTACCTTATTGCAATGTTCATGCTGAAATCATGCTTATACACACAACAAATTCTTGTAGGCCATTTTGTAGCAATTTGCAGCAGAAATCCCATTCCATTACTAAGTCTACAAGCCATAGTACCAATAGTTGGTGTAAAGTTACCACTGAAAGAAGAGGAACGTTTGTTTATCATTTATACAGAAATGACAGTCTTTGTGTCGTCCAAGACTGAAGAAATAGTGTAGTATAGGGAGAAAACTGAGCGTTTTAAAGACTCACAGCCCCCTGCAGAATGATAAATTAAGAATGAGAGAGGGGAGTGCTCGGATGAGAGGTAAAGGCAGTGGGATTTAAAATGACATACTTTTTGGGGATTCACACTTCACAGACTTATTTTCAGAGCTGCACCAATGGAGCATTAGAGTTTGTTTGAGCTGTGCCTTCTGCTTTTACACTACTACATCTACCACAAGCACTTAGTGTTGCAGCATTGTGTTGTTTCAATGGAGACAGTGAAGGCCTCTGACAGTGGGCAATGTGATGTAAAGCTGGTCACTGCTTGTTTTCTCTGTCTGTCTGTCTGTCTGTCTGTCTGTCTGTCTGTCTGTCTGTCTGTCTGTCTGTCTGTCTGTCTGTCTGTCACACACACACACACACACACACACACACACACACACACACACACACACACACACACACACACACAAAGAGAGGGAGAGGAGCCTTTAGCAAGGTGCTCCTCGCAAGGTCATAACAGTAAGACCACGAAGTGCGTTGCCATAGTAACGTGCATCAGTAAGCTTACCCGGATAAAAGAATGAATAAAGAAAAGCACAACAGCTCTGTTCAATATACCAGACACAGCCAGGCAAGGTACCGCACCCTTTCACGGAGGGATTTCTACCAGCTAAGAAGATGCTGGAAACCCAGCAAAATCATTACAATGTCTAGCTGATATCAAATTTGTTATGAAATGCTATTATGGTCCAAGGACGTTTATCGGAGGTAAAAGCGACTGTAATCTATCAGATAGTTGCCTAATTCATTGGCCTCGTGTTGAGCTGCATTTTGATTAAGCAGAACAAAAATATATCAGGTCAGTTGAGAGACTGTTCTTTTCTTTGCAGGCCAACCTGAACGATTCCCATAACCAGATGGTGGTGCACTGGGCCGGGGAGAAGAGCAATGTCATCGTGGCGCTGGCCAGAGACAGTGTCGGAGCCACAGGTCCCAAGACTAGCTCGGTGAGTACACAGTAGTACACTTCCTGCGAATACAGTAGTACACTTCCTGTGAGTACACTAATGTAGTAGCCTACATTTCCTGTAAGTACATTAACACACCTTGTGTGCGGGATGGGGATCCACAATCACGCGAAACAAACATATCCATGAACCTATCCACCACTACATAGCATACCGCCTGCATGCTGCTTTACAGCCGTGCTGTTTTCAGCCACTTTGAATCTTCTCCTTCCCTCTCAGTTCACATTGCCCTCTTTTCAACCTTACTATGGACTGTACATTTCAGATTTTTTCCCCCCATTCAAATGAAGACTCCTTTGTTCAAGGTACCATGGCAGAAATGACAATACTGGTTTAACCACAGTTTGGTTGTGTAATGTAGTGTTTGTGTATCCATGTGTGTTTGTGTGCGTGCACGCGTGCGTGTTATTGTGTGCGCGCATGGGAGCCCATTGGTCAGTGACAGGCCACATGATGTCAGTGCTGCAAGGCCCAGACCTGTTCCACTGTGCTAATGAGATGGCCTTGCCTGCCTGCCAGCCGTGCGCTTCCTCTCCTCGATCAGATTCACTGAGCCATGGATGAATCCCTCCATCTGTTACATCTCTCTTGCTCTACTCTTTCTGCTTTTGATGATATCAGCTCCCTATGCTGTCTGATACTCACGCTCAGCCTACAGTAACCCACACAACCCCCACTGCTTTTGTTCACAGTGTAAGAAAGACCTCCTTTGCTCCTCAAGGGGTTAACTTGAGATGTGATGCCCTTTGAAAAACAAGTTGTTTATATTAAACTGCAGAGATACCACTGGTGAAGGACAGTTTGTTTGAACAAGAATTGTTAGTTTTGTGTCTCTCTCCACTCCCAGTTCAGTATGTTCCTCGACATGACTTCCAGTCGGCGTTGTGGGTTCAGTGGGCTTTGTGTGCTGTTCTCTGTGGTCTGAGCTCCTTGGTCTTTGGCACTCTGATGGGAATCTGAGAGCTCTGACCTCACTCATGTATTGTCTGGGGTAGAATCTGCAGGACAGAACAGAACAGCACGGAACACTAAACACCTCTTAACATTCTGGATTGGAGTTCTCTCTTAAAGGAACTACAGTTCCACTCTAATGGCACTTAACATGGACAAAGCTTTTTCCTAAGTATTGTGTTTCTCTCCGTAGATGGAAAGTCTAGCTACTGCCTAAATGCTTTGATTCCTTTTACAGAGTCAGTTAATGGCCTCCCTCCCAATACACCATTCTAAAATAAGTTTGTCCTCTACTAGAAATGTGTCCTTCATCAAAAAGCATTAAAGAAATCGAACTTGACAAGCCTCATTTTTCCTGTCCATAAAGCATCACATCAAAAAGTACTGTGATAGCGGATTTCACTTGTTTACCGTGTACCATCACTTCCATGTTCTCACCTCTTTCCTCTCTCCTCTGTCACATGGTAGGTGTACGTGTCTTACGACTATGGAACCAGCTTCTCCCCCATCTCAGAGAAGTTTCAGCTGAGTGGGGAGAAGGAGAAAGAGGGGAACAAGCAGGTCATCTCCCAGTTCTATCACAGCCCCGCTGACAATAAGAGGGTAAGTGGCTGAAGACCGTAGAGGTACCTACACTGAGTGTACAAAGTAGAGGTCGACCGATTATGATTTTTCAACGCCGATACCGATTATTGGAGGGCCAAGAAAAGCCGATACCGATTAATCGGCCGTTTTATTTTTTAAATATTTTTTTTGTAGTAATGACAATTACAACAATACTGAATGAACACTTATTTTAACTTAATATAATACATCAATAAAATCAATTTAGCCTCAAATAAATAATGAAACATGTTCAATTTGGTTTAAATAATGCAAAAACAAAGTGTTGGAGAAGAAAGTAAAAGTGCAATATGTGCCATGTAAGAAAGCTAACGTTTAAGTTCCTTGCTCAGAACATGAGAACATATGAAAGCTGGTGGTTCCTTTTAACATGAGTCTTCAATATTCCCAGGTAAGAAGTTTTAGGTTGTAGTTATTATAGGAATTATAGGACTATTTCTCTCTATATACGATTTGTATTTCATATACCTTTGCCTATTGGATGTTCTTATAGGCACTTTAGTATTGCCAGTGTAACAGTATAGCTTCCATTCCTCCCCTCGCCGCTACCTGGGCTCGAACCAGGAACACATCGACAACAGCCACCCTCGAAGCAGCGTTACCCATGCAGAGCAAGGGGAACAACTACTCCAAGTCTCAGAGCGAATGACGTTTGAAACGCTATTAGCGCGCACCCCGCTAACTAGCTAGCCATTTCACATCGGTTACACGAGCCTAATCTCGGGAGTTGATAGGCTTAAATTCATAAACAGCAGAGCTGCTGGCAAAACGCACGAAAGTGCTGTTTGAATGAATGCTTACGAGCCTGCTGGTGCCCACCATCGCTCAATCAGACTGCTCTATCAAATCCTAGACTTAATTATAACATAATAACACACAGAAATACGAGCCTTAGGTCATTAATATGGTAGAATCCGGAAACTATCATCTCGAAAACAAAAAATTTATTCTTTCAGTGAAATACGGAACCGTTCCGTATTTTATCTAATGGGTGGCATCCATGAGTCTAAATATTCCTGTTACATTGCACAACCTTCAATGTTATGTCATAATTACGTAAAATTCTGGCAAATTAGTTCGCAATGAGCCAGGCGGCCCAAACTGTTGCATATACCCTGACTCTGCGTGCAATGAACGCAAGAGAAGTGACACAATTACACCTGGTTAATATTGCCTGCTAACCTGGATTTCTTTTAGCTAAATATGCAGGTTTAAAAATATATACTTCTGTGTATTGATTTTAAGAAAGGCATTGATGTTTATGGTTAGGTACACGTTGGAGCAACGACAGTCCTTTTTCGCGAATGCGCACTGCATCGATTATATGCAACGCAGGACACGCTAGATAAACTAGTAATATCATCAACCATGTGTAGTTATAACTAGTGATTATGATTGATTGATTGTTTTTTATAAGATAAGTTTAATGCTAGCTAGCAACTTACCTTGGCTTCTTACTGCATTCTCCTAACAGGCAGTCTCCTCGTGAGGCAGGTTGAACTAGTTAACCGTAAGGTTGCAAGATTGAATCCCTGAGCTGACAAGGTAAAAATCTGTCGTTCTGCCCCTGAACAAGGCAGTTAACCCACCGTTCCTAGGCCGTCATTGAAAATAAGAATGTGTTCTAAACTGACTTGCCTAGTTAAATAAAGGTGTAAAAAATAAATAAATAAAAAATCGGCGTCCAAAATTACCGATTTCCGATTGTTATGAAAACTTGAAATCGGCCCTAATTAATTGGCCATTCCGATTAATCGGTCGACCTCTAGTATGAAGGTACAGTAATAATCACACCTGGGTTGTGTTCAGTAGGGAGAAACTATGAAGTGGGAATGTACTTCCTGATCTTATCTCATAAGGAGAACACCGATTTTTGTTTTTCTTGAACGACTGCTGAACCCAACCCAGTTGTCAACCCAAACTAAGGCTACAGAGACTGTACAGAGGGTGTCCATTGCTTTGTGGGAAGTTCAGCTGTAAAATGTGAAATTAAGCCATACGTTAAATGTAACGTAGATGTAAGCACTTCATTTCAAAATGTATGCTTACCAGTGGTTTAGCAGAAACTCCTTGGTCCCCATTCTTGCAGCACACCATATAAGTTTGCTTACAAGGTGATGTCACAGAGAGAATAACAGCACTTCCTCTGTGCTTGTCAATGTCATTGTTTCTATATACTTGGATATTGAACCGGCAATCATCTAGAAACCAGATAACAAGAAAAAAATATGCATCCAACAGAGGGAAATATGTCTTGCAGCAATATGCGTAAAGTACTTTTGCACGTTTTTGTCATAAGGATGTCACATGATCTTCCCTTACATGCTGACCAAACCGCTCGCGTCCAAAATAAATGTACAAATACATGTTATTCAATCATTGCACCCACACTGCTTGAGCGTGACAGCGAGCGTCTGCGTGGCCAGGCGCTAAAATAGAAGTTGGTTCTATTTGTGACGCTCAACACGTTGCAAGTCCTGCATCTCAAATCTCATTGGTTTTTAGAAGCATATACCCACGTGGGTGATTGAAAGAAGAACGTAGGTCCACACTCCGGTAGGTTGTAGTAATGCTGTAAAGTTGGTTTCCAACCGCCATATAAAGTCCAAAGAAGGAAATTCATTTCAGGTAAATTAACAACCCAATGTTTATATACGGTAATGTTCCCTGGCTGCTGGAGAGAGAGGTCATGAGCAGATGAGCTTCTGCATTTTTCAGCATGTTTTTACAAAAATAAAATAGATTTAGGCAGGGACATATACAGGATGATACCCTCACTCCAGATCAAAACTCCAAACCTACAACCTAATTTTGGACAAGATTACCTGGTAGGATTAATACACCACCCAACCTGGAACTGAGACAGACCAGATACAACTTCAATTAGCACTGAGGTGTGAAGTGAGAGGTGTCGAAGCCTTTGAGCCCAAGAAATGGCAGGCCACCCCACCCAAATCCAGAGGCATTGAAGCCAACTCCTGCTGTTCAGAGACCATTCACTGGTACTGGTACCCCCGCCACACTCCCCCCTCTCTCCAGAGCTTTCACTCACCTCCAGCACACAGGCACTGTTGGAGCGAGTGACGCTGAACTTAAAATGGCTAGCCCCAAGTCGTTATATATTTTTTTCTTGTGCATTTTGCTATTTCCCTCATGACTCCTGCATGCTTTGTTGACTATGAACTTTCTTGTTTACCCAACCGTGGGGGAGACTATGCTTGTTCCCACACTCGGGATTCTGACTCTCTATTGGTTACACACACTTTTGAACTCCCGTCCTATTCTAACCACCTCTCGCCGGCTTTGTATTCATGTTACCTGATGAAATTGCTGTATTACATGATCATGTTGCTATTTAATGCACATTCAAATATCATAAATCAACACTGCAGAACTCTCCCTGTCCTCTGCTGTGCCTTGATTGTATTACTGTTGATGAAATCTGGAAATGTGCATGTACACCCTGGCCCATCTACTGTTGTTAGCCCCAATTCTGACTTGTGCTCTATCTGTTTCACTGATTTCTGTTCTAGTAAAAGCCTGGGTTTTCTGCACGTTAACACTAGAAGCTTATTACCTAAAATG
Source organism: Salvelinus namaycush (assembly GCF_016432855.1). Classification (NCBI taxonomy): domain Eukaryota; kingdom Metazoa; phylum Chordata; class Actinopteri; order Salmoniformes; family Salmonidae; genus Salvelinus; species Salvelinus namaycush. The sequence continues at coordinate 29,779,411 of NC_052329.1, forward strand.
GATCAATTGAAAGTGTGGATTCACAGCTCCAATCCAGATGTGTTGGTCATTACTGGGACGTGGTTACGAAAGAGTATCGAAGCCGCTTGGGCCTTCTTTTTTGATATTTTCAGTGATATTGTTAACAAATACACACCCATAAAGAAAATGAGAATTAAAAACAGGTTCAGACCCTGGTTCGACTGTGATCTTGCAGAGATACTCCACCTCAAGAATTGCATTTGGTGAATGGCTTGGCACACGCATACTCAGGTTGACTGGCTCTCGTTCAGGCACATAAGTGCATTCAGGCTATCCGGAAGACCAAAGTTAGTTACTTTAAGGAGCAGTTCTCTCTCTGTGGGTCTAAACCCAAGAATTTCTGGAAAACTGTTAAAGAACTGGAGAATAAACCCTCTTCCTCACAGCTGCCCATGTCCCTTAAAGTTGATGATGTGGTTGTTACTGACAAGAAGCACATGGCTGAGCTTTTTAATCACCACTTCATTAAGTCAAGATTCCTATTTGACTCAACCATGCCTCTCCTTGCCCGTCCAACATCATCTCCCACCCCTTCTAATGCGACTAGCCCTGATGCTTCTCCCTCTTTTTCCCCTGCCCCGCTACAAAGTTTCTCCCTGCAGGCGGTCACTGAGTCCAAGGTGCTAAAGGAGCTCCTTCAACTTGACCCCCAAAAAACATCTGGGTCAGACGGCTATCTTTGACCTTTTTAACATCTCTCCTCTCTGGGGAAGTTCCCATTGCTTGGAAGGCAGCCACAGTTCGTCCTTTAATTAAAGGGGGAGATCAAGCTGATCCTAACTGTGATAGGCCTATTTCTATTTTTCCCTGTTTATCAAAAGTTTTGGAAAAATTTGTCAATAATCAACTGGCTGGCTTTCTTGATGTCTATAGTATTCTCTCTGGTATGCAATCTGGTTTCCGCTCAGGTTATGGATGTGTCACTGCCACCTTAAAGGTCCTCAATGTTGTCACCATTGCCCTTGATTCTAAGCAATGTTGTACTGCTATTTTTATTGACTTGGCCAAAGCTTTTGATACGGTAGACCATTCCATTCTTGTTGGCCGGCTAAGGAGTATTGGTGTCTCTGAGGGGTCTTTGGCCTGGTTTGCTAACTACCTCTCTCAAAGAGTGCAGTCTATAAAATCAGAACATCTGCTGTCTCCGCCACTGCTAGTCACCAAGGGTGTACCCCAAGGCTTGATCCTAGGCCCCACACTCTTCTCAATTTACATCGACAACATAGCTCAGGCAGTAGGAAGCGCTCTCATCCATTTACAGTTAAAGTCGGAAGTTTACATACACTTAGGTTGGAGTCATTAAAACTCGTTTTTCAACCACTCCACAAATTTCTTGTTAACAAACTATAGTTTTGGCAAGTCGGTTAGGACATCTACTTTGTGCATGACACAAGTAATTTTTCCAACAATTGTTTACAGATTATTTCACTTATAGTTCACTGTATCACAATCCAGTGGTTAGAAGTTTACATGCACTAAGTTGACTGTGCCTTTAAACAGCTTGGAAAATTCCAGAAAATGATGACATGGCTTTAGAAGCTTCTGATAGGCTAATTGACATAATTTGAGTCAATTGGAGGTGTACATGTGCATGTATTTCAAGGCCTACCTTCAAACTCAGTGCCTCTTTGCTTGACATCATGGGAAAATCAAAAGAAATCAGCCAAGACCTCAGATTTTTTTTTTTTTTAGACCTCCACAAGTCTGGTTCATCCTTGGGAGCAATTTCCAAACGCTTGAAGGTACCACGTTCATCTGTACAAACAATAGTACGCAAGTATGAACACCATGGAACCACACAGCCGTCATACCGCTCAGGAAGGAGATGCGTTCTGTCTCCTAGAGATGAACGTACTTTGGTGCAAAAAGTGCAAATCAATCCCAGAACAACAGCAAAGGACCTTGTGAAGATGCTAGAGGAAACATGTACAAAAGTATCTATATCGACAGTTTCGACAGCTTTGTTGTAGAGCGTTTAACACAAAATCTGGGGAGGGGCCAGCTAAGTATAACACTGTATCATCTGCATATACAGTTGAAGTCGGAAGTTTACATACACCTTAGCCAAATACATTTAAACTCAGTTTTTCACAATTCCTGACATTTAATCCTAGTAAATATTCCCTGTCTTAGGTCAGTTATGATCACCACTTTATTTTAAGAATGTGAAATGTCAGAATAATAGTAGAGAGAATGATTTATTTCAGCTTTTATTTCTTTCATCACATTCCCAGTGGGTCAGAAGTTTACAAACACTCAATTAGTATTTGGTAGCATTGCCTTTAAATAGTTTAACCTCTAATTCCTCCCAAACCCAGATCCGGGAGCACCCCCATCAGTAAAAAAGCTGACTAGCATAGCCTAGCATAGCGTCACAAGTAAATACTAGCATCTAAATATCATTAAATCACAAGTCCAAGACACCAGATGAAAGATACACATCTTGTGAATCCAGCCATCATTTCTGATCTTTAAAATGTTTTTCAGGGAAGACACAATATGTAAATCTATTAGCTAACCACGTTAGCAAAAGACACCACTTTTCTTACTCCACCATTTTTTTACTGCATCAGTAGCTATCACAAATTCGACCAAATAAAGATATAAATAGCCACTAACCAAGAAACAACTTCATCAGATGACAGTCTGATAACATATTTATTGTATAGCATATGTTTTGTTAGAAAAATGTGCATATTTCAGGTATAAATCATAGTTTACCATTGCAGCCACCATCACAACTCTCACCAAAGCAACTAGAATAACTACAGAGACCATCGTGTATTACCTAATTACTCATCATAAAACATTTCTTAAAAATACACAGCGTACAGCAAATGAAAGACACAGATCTTGTGAATCCAGCCAATATTTCAGATTTTCTAAGTGTTTTACAGCGAAAACACAATATAGCGTTATATTAGCTTACCACAATAGCAAACATCACAACAGCATTGATTCAAGCCAAAAATAGCGATAACGTATAAACCACCAAAATATATTAATTTTTTCACTAACCTTCTCAGAATTCTTCAGATGACAGTCCTATAACATCATATTACACAATGCATATAGAGTTTGTTCGAAAATGTGCATATTTAGCGGCACAAATCGTGGTTATACAATGTGATTAGTGGCCAAAACTTCAAGCAATCTGTCCGGCGCCATCTTGGAGAGGCACCTAATCTAATCGAAAACTATTCATAAACTTGACTAAAAAATACAGATTGGACAGCAAATGAAAGATAAATTAGTTCTTAATGCAATCGCTGTGTTATATTTTTAAAATTAACGTTACTGCGCAATACAGCGTGCGCTAAAGCGAGACCGCACCGAAATTCATGGCGGAATTATTATTTGACATTTGTCAACATAAATACGAATTAACAGCATAAAGACTGCTTACTATTTGCTGAGCTTCCATCAGAATCTTGGGCAAGGTGTCCTTTCTCCAGAACAATCGTCTTTTGGTTGAAAGATGTCCTCTTCTCCTGTCGAAATAGCCGCTAACGTTAGCTATGTGCCGGAAAGGTGTCCAACTCCTGATAGCGCGTCACAAAGAAATCCCAGAAAATCGCAATAAACTGCTATAAGTCGGTTTAAATTAACTACCTTGTGATGTCTTTAACAACTATAACGAATAAAAACATGACCGGAGATATAGAACTGCTAAAACGAAAGCTTTGCAGGACGCCATTGTGATGTCCCTCTTGCGCCAGGCGCCCCGTTGAAAAGAACGGTACTTCCGTTCCACGGTCTTATATAGGGCCCCAGATGGTGCAATCCACTCCATTCAAATTCTCACCGCTTACTGACATCTAGAGGAAGGCGTATGCAGTGCATGTAGCCCCGTAGCTTGCATGGGGACTTATAAACTGACCTCAGAACAGGGACCTCGATTTCAGAAATCTCACTTCCTGACAGGAAATGTGCTGCAGAATGAGTTCTGTTTCACTCAGAGAAATAATTCAAACGGTTTTAGAAACTAGAGAGTGTTTTCTATCCAATAGTAATAATAATATGCATATTCTACGAGCAAGAATTGAGTACGAGGCAGTTTAATTTGGGAACAAATTTTTACAAAGTCGAAATGGCGCCCCCCTATTGACAAGAAGTTTTAACTTGGGTCAAACGTTTCGGGTAGCCTTCCACAAGCTTCCCACAATAAGTTGGGTGAATTTTGGCCCATTTCTCCTGACAGAGCTGGTGTAACTGAGTCAGGTTTGTAGGCCTCCTTGCTCGCACACGCTTTTTCAGTTCTGCCAACAAATTTTCTATAGAATTGAGGTCAGGGCTTTGTGATGGCCACAGTACCTTGACTTTGTTGTCCTTAAACCTCAATTCTCCTCAACCTCAACTCAATCATGGACACTCTTACTGACACTTGTGTGTATTGTTGTCTCTACCTTCTTACCCTTTGTGCTGTTGTCTGTGCCCAATAATGTTTGTGCCCTGTTTTGTCCTGCTACCATTTTGTGCTGCTGCCATGTTGTTCTGCTGCCATGTTGTGTTGCTACCATGTTGTTGTCATGTTGTGTTGCTACCATGCTGTGTTGTCAGGTGTTGCTGCCATGCTATGTTGTTGTCTTAGGCCTCTCTTTATGTAGTGTTGTGTGTTTTTGTCCTATATTCTTGAGTTTATTTTTAATCCCAGCCCCCGTCCCCGCAGGAGGACTTTTGGTAGGCGTCATTGTAAATAAGAATTTGTTCTTAACTGACTTGCCTAGTTAAATAAAAAATAAATGTAATAAAAATACCAGGACAAAGCTAGCTAGCTAAATTGCCATAAATGTTTAATTATTTTTGACCTGTCCCCAAATTAATATAGTTGTTTCAGAGTTTGTTTTGATATTTCAACCTGTGTGTCCTGATCGCTTCTGGTGTGGGTGGACAAAATCAACATGCGTGTGATGGCGCACGCGGGCGCGTGTCCGGTTTGGTCAGCATGTTAGGCTGCTGCGGTACTCGGGAGGACCATTCTTGATACACACGGGAAACAGTTGAGCGTGAAAATCCAGCAGCATTGCAGTTCTTGACACACTCAAACCAGTGCACCTGGCACTTTATTAACATACCCTGTTCAAAGGCTTTAAATATTGTGTCTTGCCCATTCACCCTCTGAATGGCACACATAGACAATCCATGTCTCAATTGCTCAAGGCTTCAACATCATTCTTTAACCTGTCTCCTCCCCTTCATCTACACTGATAGAAGTGGATTTAACAGGTCAATAATGGATCTTAGCTTTCACCTGGATTCACCTGGTTAGTCTGTCATGGAAAGGGCAGGTGTTCCAAATGTTTTGTGCACTCACTGTGCAGAATGATGATAAAAGGCCTGTCTTTATATTGCAAACTGCCCTGATACAGAGGGGTTTTATTATGTTTTCAAAGTATGAGTGTATAGCTTTTTCACATGTTCTCCCATCTCCACAAAACCAGCAGAAGGCACATAACGTTATTGAGCTTGTGGTTTCTAAGGGTTGATTTAGGTGTATATAGTGTCTGTGGGTGTGTGCTTGTGTACATGCGTAGTTATCACTCATGAGCTCGAGATTGTTCGATGCAGTGCCGTGAGGTTTGGTGCGGTGCCGTGTTCGATTATGTCTCGCTGTGTGCCGGTGAGTCATAGCCCTGGCCCCGCCCCCAGCCATTCCCCCTGGCACTCAGCCAAGTGGAGGTTATTTCCAGGTGTAAGGGTGCATGGGAAGTTGGCACTGCGTGGGTGCAGTTTGTTCCGTTAGCAGGCGGGCACTTGTGTGTGGCCTGCCTTGTGAGCCCTGCATCAGCGTGCGTCTCTGTTGAGGCCGCAGGCTGTGGCCATCCATCTGCAGACAGGTGGGCTCCAGAGAGAGAGGCAAGGCTGCCTGGTATAACAGCAGGAGGATTTCACCCTCTTAGTCTGCAACATGCTCCCAACATCATGGAGATGATTACCATGGGAAATTAGTGGTTTCTTCTCATGTGCACACTGAGCTGTGAATTCCGGGCCCGTATTTAGCAAGCCTCTTCAGAGTATGAGTACAGATCTAGGATCAATTCATCTCTGTCCATAATAAGCGGATTCATTATGATTTAAAAGGCAAAACTGATCCTAAATCTCCTTCTCTAGACGCTTGATAAATATGGGTCCGTCTAGCCTCCCCTTATAGAAGCATATGATAAAGTGTCTGAGAGATAAATTGCAGTGATCACTTTAGGTAGTGATTTATGAATTAAGCGGGATCCGAGATAATGAATGGTTAGCCTATAGCATAACCCGCTGTCTAACATTACATGTAGGGCCTATCCTTATACAACAAGTCGGACTGGTTATGGATCTGCCTATTTATAACATATTCTTCAAAGAAAGATTCACCCATTTTGATGTTATATAATTGTTGTGCATCTCTGAGCGATGTTTTATCTATTCCCAGGGTCATTTCATGTTTTCATGTGTATAAGTATTCACACACCTTAGTCAATACATGTTAGAATCACCTTTGGCAATGATTACAGCTTTGAGTCTTTCTGGGTGAGTGTCTAAAACTTTGCACACATGGATTGTTCAATATTTGCACATTATTCTTTTTTTTATTCTTCAAGCTCTGTCAAGTTGGTTGTTGATCTTAGCTAGACAGCCATTTTCAAGTCTTGCCATATATTTTCAAGCCAATGTAAGTCAAAGCTGTAACTAGGCCACTCGTGAACATTCAATGTTGTCTTGGTAAGCAACTCCAGTGTATATTTGGCCTTGTGTTTCAGGTTATTGTCCTGCTGAAAGGAGATTTTGTCTCCCAGGTTTTCTCTAGAATTTTGCCTGTGCTTAGCTCTATTCAGTTTATTTTTATCCTAAAAAAATCCCTATTCCTTGCTGATGACAAGCATACACATAACATTATGCAGCCACCACCATGCTTAAAATATGAAGAGTGGTACTCAGTGATGTGTTGTGTTGGATTTTCCCCAAACAAAACACTTTGTATTCAGGCCACATGTTTTTCAGTTTTACTTTAGTGTCTTGTTGCAACAGGATGCATGTTTTGGAATATTTTATTCTGTACAGACTTCCTTCTTTGTCTTTTAGGTTAGTATTGTGGAGTAACTACAATGTTGTTGATCTTTCCTCAGTTTTCTCCTATCGCAGCCATTAAACTCTAATTGTTTAAAGTCACCTTGGCCTCATGGTGAAATCCCTGAGTGGTTTCCTTCCTCTATGGCAACTGAGTTAGTAAGGATGCCTGTATCTTTGTAGTGTATTGATACACCATCCAAAGTCTAATTAATAACTTTACCATCCTCAAAGGGATATTCAATGTCTGCTTTTATTTTACCCATCTACCAATAGGTGCCCTTCTTTGCAAGGCATTGGAAAACCTCCCTGGTCTTTTTGTTTGAATCTGTGTTTGAAATTCACTAATCGACTGAGGGACCTTTACAATTATCTGTATGTGTGGGATACAGAAATGACGTAGTCATTCAAAAATGATGTTAAACACTATTATTGTACACAGAGTGAGCCCCTGCAACTTATTATGTGACTTGTTAAGCACATTTTTACTCCTGAACTTATTTAGGCTTGCCATAACAAAGGGGTTGAATACTTGTTATATTAATTTGTCAAGTTTCCACTTTTTTCCCCCCACTTTGACATTATGCTGTATTGTGTGTAGGCAGTGACACAAACTCTAAATTTAGTGAATATGAAATTCAGGCTGTAACACAACAAAATGTGCAAAATGTCAAGGGGTGTGAATACTTTCTGAAGGCACTGAATATGGTGATATAACAGTGGAGTTATTCTCTGAAGTTTCTCACTGATGTGCTGTACATGTGGGACCTACTATGTCCTAGTCGTGACTCATCTACAGTATGAGATATCATTTCAGCTTTGGATCGTCATCTCATAGCATCCATCTATTTCACTACCTCCCGCTCGGTGCCTTGCGCTACAGAGCTTTTGTTCTCACAGGGGCTCTGTCCCGTTTCCAAATGGAGGCCGTTGAGAATAGAGGAGTTATTGGGAAGGCAGCTAAAAAATAGATCAAAGGAAGGAGTGACAAAATGGGATTATAGCTCTGTATAATTGTGTAATCTGAATTTCTAATTAGGCATTTCAAATTAAATATCTCTGACTAGTTCTGTGAATATTTTTGGTTTTTGGAGGTGGGGATGTCTTTTGAAGTAGCTAGACTAGAGATATCTAGAATTGAGATATTAGGCCGGTTCTTGCTATACTAGTTTGTTGAAATCAGTCAGGCTTGAAGTTTTGCCACGTCAGAGGTTTATTCAGTTCAGAAAGATGCAGGTACAAATAGAAATGTTATGCAATAATGATTCCCTGTTCAACAGGACAGAATGTCATATCTATTCTACACAATATATTTCTAGCTTAACATTCCGTAACACTCATGAACAGACCTCAGTGGGTATTTAGCCTAACCTTGGCCTGTCTTGTCCTTCTCTCGTTCCAGTACCTCTTTGCAGACAGCACCAACAGCTACCTCTGGAACTCCTTTGACTTCTGCAAGACCATCCAGGGGTTCTCCATCCCCTTCAAGCCCACAGATCTGCTGCTGCACAGCAAGAGAGCCAACCTGGTCCTGGGCTATGACGGCTCCCACCCCAACAAACAGGTAGTCAACTGACTGCTATAGAAATGCTGCTTCACTGTCTTGAAAAAAAGTATCAGACAGAAACGTAGACAATTAACAACATGCAGAGGTAAGCATGTTTAAAAATAAATAATAAATAAATAAATAAAATGTTTAACCAGAAAGTCCCTTGAGATCAACAGTCTTTTCATGATGGAGATCTTTGTGTAGGAGGAGTCTATTATAATGATCAGGGCTATAGTACTGTAAGACATCATCAGGCTCCTCCTTTGCCAGTAGCTCTGTGGCCACCAGTAGGTTTGGGGTTAGATGCCTATGTGGACAAATAGCTCTACTCCATATGCTGGATTACCGTACCATAGCCCCACAGCATTTTATTTATAATACGGTGTGGCTGTTCTAGAGAAACAAAGCCGATATTTCTGAATGTAGGACAGTTGCATAATTGCAAATAGAATGGTGCATATTTAAATACTGGTTAAATGTCACAGCTGCATCTACTAAACTGTCTCTCTGAAAAATACAATACGGAGGACATTTTGTGGAATTTTCCCTTAACTAATTATTCACATTTCAGCTCAACTGAAATGATGGAAAACGGTCGACTCTCAAACATTCTGCCAGTTATATATAGCCTGCAGTCAACATGTGACCTTCATTTACTCCCCACCCCCACCTCTGTTATTTTTGCAGCTATGGAAATCTGACGATTTTGGAGAGACATGGGTGTTGATCCAAGAGCACGTGAAGGCATATTTCTGGTAAGATCAATGCCTCTGTATACAAAGGTGATGATTGTGTGAGGAGAGGCAGAATGTACAGTCATCGTTATAATTAATTGTCGCTGTTGAGTGCCAGACTGTCTGCAAAACATTAAAGCAACGATCTGTGAGAGGGATGGGTGGGCTGTGTGTGTGTGTGTGTGTGTCTTCATTTCCTGTTTATTTCCTGTTTTTCTGTGTTCTGTGACTGCTTGCCTCCTCAATATGTCCCTCACTAGACCTCAGACAGTGGAGAGATAAACATGTCTTCTGATCGCTGTATGCTTACCAAGCATGCAGCTTGCGAGCTAACTCCCTGCCTTTCCAAGTTAAATGCATAGATTAGATTGGCCCTTGTAATTGAATGACAAAGCAAAGAAAATGCCACTACGGTCCCTGAGGGAGAGAGACACTGATTACCTGATTGTTATTTGGGGCTCACTATGTGTGAATGATTTTGAACCCTCCTATCAACCAGATCTCGGTTCAAATAGTGTTTGAAATCTTTCAAATACTTTTGAACGTTTCTTGAGCCTGGCTGGAGTGCCAGATGGGCAGAGTTTGCACAGACAAAGTCGATCAAAAAACAAAAACAATCTGATACCGCTAATGATGATTGCGACACATTCAGTGCCTTGTGAATGAGATCAGCCGTGTGTCTCTCACCACGTAAAGTAGGCCTAGGCAGGAGAGTGGCCCACTCAAACAAAAAAAACAAATATGCTTTACTTTCAAATACCATCCATAAAAGGATTTGACCGATCTGTTAATGATTTAAAGGCGTGGATGCGGAGGGTTAGTTCGGGTTAGACATCCCTTTCATTCCCTCGCAGGATCTCTGCCTTTAATAGGTGACAACAAGAGGCTCTCATTCTCCACTGCAGATATGTAATGCTGCTTGTCAGCTACAGCAGGGGTCTGTTCAGGAGGGTGCAACATTTCAGAACGTTCCGATTTGAAATGTATTGTGTAGAACGTATAAGCTTGTCTGTCAAGTAGAAGTAGGAATCACGTCCGTTCTTTTCAGTGTATTTCTATCTGCATCGTTCGGAACATTTTCACCTTACTGACAACATTTTAATCTCCCCAGACTATTTGTACACACATGTGCACACATCTTCTGGTGGCAGAGAGAGACACATAGCCCTTCTCCCTTTTGATTTTTCTCTCCCTCCTGCGTTCTCCGACGGTGTAGGTGGTCGTATATGTGGCGACTGAGGGGGGCATCGGACAGACTGGCTTCTTTCTGATTGATTAATAAATGATTGTCTGCGTCTGCCAGTGCCCGGGCCCCACTTAACTCTGCCTGTCCAAGTGGCATCATGTAGTCAGTAATACCAGGCAGCACTGCAGATAACATCGCAGCTACCGCTGCAGTCAACCCCCCCCCCCCCCCCCCCGGGCTCTTTCCTGTGTTTGGGAGATGACACCCCTCCCCCCCACCAAGTGTGAACGTAGGAGATCCTCTTAGATCACGCTTCTGAGCCTCAGAGTCTCAGGAGACCGTTGTAGAGGGAGGATTTAGACTACAAATACCCATACAACCCAACAACGAACATGAACAAACCATTTCATCCCAAAGCAGTAACTATACACACAAAGCTTGAAAGTCTTTGCAGACTTCTGAGGAGGAAAGCAGCTCCAGAAGTGTGTACTGCTGCACTCCTCCCCACATATTTCAAAGCATTGGATTGGTGTAAGCATTGGCTAGAAAGAGTATATATTTTTTCCGCCGTGTTTTTTCCACCAGTCATTTTCCGTTTAAATCTGGATGCAGCTACTGACTCCGCTCTGTCTAACTGCTTCCGCATCACCAGCTGCATTGAGATCTTTGTCTGGTGCTTCTTCCTCCTCGGCCTCTATGGCCAGTTTTCCTTTTTAACCATGTGTGTCCAGTTCTTAGCCGATTATGGGCTTTCCATGTCTAATCCGTTTGCGGAGGCCACAGAGAAAAAGGCCTGCGCTGCAGATCAGGCTAAGAAGGCTGTAAGCCCTGGGGTTTTGTCTGGTTCACATCCCACTGTTGGACGTGTTTAACCAGCATTTGTCGAAACATTTCGAACCAGCAAATTGTATGTATTTGTTCCTTTTTGTCCTAAACATTTTATCCTGTTTGGTAGAAGTATTGAGAGAATAAATAGAAAGAATAAAGAGGTCCTTGTTTCGCAGTGTACTGTGGATTAGATAGGCTAGCTTTAACCCACTGCTCTGCCAGCGTTACATTGAAAGGATAGCCCATATAGGCAAAGTTCCAAACTCTGATATAGGCACAGCCCCAAATTCTGCTAGATAGACAGACAAGACCCCAAACTCTGCTAGATGGACAAGGCCCCCAAACTTTGATATAGACAAGTCCCAAAAGCAATGCAACAAACTCTAATTTCGGCCAGGCCTGAAACTCTGCCCCAAACTCTAATATTGGCAGTTTCCCGGTTGTAGTTAAAGTCTCCAAACTAACGTTAGACAGGCAAGGTCCCAAGTTTGTCTGACCTGGGTCTTTTTTATCCTCTCTACATGGACAGCCTGCTCCCATAAAAATGCGACCCCCTCTAAAATGTCACGCTATAGGCCAGTCAAGACACCAGGCTCTCTCTGTGTGGCTCCATTGTTAGTGAGAACACTCCGTGAGAATCTGGAATGCCTTATGGGAGATGATCATAAACTACTGTAAACCTCTTTCAGTTCTGCTGTAGCTTACCGTAAGTTCACAGCTTAAAATGGCCACACACAGAACTTCTACTGGAAATGTGCAGTTGGGAAACTATAAATACATCAATGTGTGTGGTAAATGGATTCTGAGTTTCGAATGTGTTCACAGGAACACGTAGGCCGTTCCACTATACTAGGATTGTCAGTAATCCGTAAAACATTTCTCAGTTTTTCAGAGTCTGTCAGTGAGTGTGTGTGTGTGTGTGTGTGTGTGTGTGTGTAACCATAACTTTATGTCCCTCTGTATGGTATGACTAAGTTGGGCCCTGAGTTTTCCCAGACCATGTTATCTGAACGGGAAGACCTCCAAGGCGCTTAAGTCCTTCCTGTTCAGTTCACATGGTCAGTAAATATAAACTCACGGTCAAAGGCCTGGAGTTTTTCTTGGTCAGGCCACGTGGTCAGAGAGAAACTCTTGGCCCTACCTATGTGCCACAGACTGGCGCTGATTTCTGCATCTTTCTAGGGGTGTGGAGCCGTACGATTCCCCCACCACGGTGCTGGTCCAGAGGCACGAGCCCCAGGGGGTGTCCAGCATCCTCAGCAGCACCGACTTCTTCCAGAGCGGGCAGAACCGCCGAGTCATCCTGGAGAGAGTGGACAACTTCCAGCTCCGGGACAAGTACATGTTCGCCACCACTTCCACAGTAAGTGACATTGACCTGCAAGGGAATTATACATGTCAGGCATTCTGTTGCTCTTGCAGTGTTGAGAATGCTCATGTTATTATGGAGAGGGATGCCCACATTGATTATTTGAACACGAATTGGGTGATCCGGCCATAACTATCTTCTACTACAGTGCCTTCAGAAAGTATTCACACCCACTTTTTCCACATTTTGTTGTTAAAACCTGAATTGAAAATTGATTAAATGGTGCAATAATAGTGTTTTAACATGATTTTTGAATGACTCTCTGTACCCCACACATAAAATTATCTGTAAGGTCCCTCAGTCGAGCAGTGAATTTCAACCACAGATTCAACCACAAAGACCCGGTAGGTTTTCCAATCTCGCAATGAAGTGCACCTATTGGTAGATGGGTAAAAATAAATAAAAAAGCAGACATTTAATATCCCTTTGAGCATGGTGAAGTTATTAATTATACTTTTGGATGGTGTATCAATACACGGAGGCACTACAAAGATACAGGCGTCCTTCCTAACTCAGTTGCCGGAGAGGGATGAAACCACTCAGGGATTTCACCATGAGGCCAATGGTGACTTTAAAACAGTTACAGAGTTTGATGGCTGTGATAGGAGAAAACTGAGGATGGATCCACGACATTGTAGTTACTCCACTATACTAACACTAATTGACAGAGTGAAAAAAAGGAAGCCTGTACAGAATAAAATATTCCAAAACATGCATCCTGTTTGCAATAAGGCACTACAGTAAAACTGCCAACAATTTACCAAGAAATTAACTTTGTGCGGAAAACAAAGTGTTATATTTGGGGCGAATCCAACACAACACATCACAGAGTACCACTCTTCATATTTTCAAGCATCAGGGTGGCTGCATTATGTTATGGGTAGGCTTGTCATCGGCAAGGACTAGGGATGTTTTTAGGATAGAAAGAAACGGAGTAGAGCTAAGCACAAGCAAAATCCTAGAGAAAAACCGGGTTCAGTGTGCTTTAAAACAGACTCTGGGAGACAAATTCACCTTTCAGCAGGACAATGACCTATAACACAAGGCCACTCTGGTTGCTTACCAAGACCATACTGAATGTTCCTGAGTGGCCTAGTTACAGTTCTGACTTAAATTGTCTTGAAAATATATGGCAAGGCTTGAAAATAGTCTGTCGAGCGATGATCAATAACCAACTTGACAGAGCTTGAATAATAAAAAAATTATGTGAAAATATTGTACAATCCAGGTGTGCAAAGCTCTTGGTGACTTACCCAGAAAGACTCACAGCTGTAATCACTGCCAAAGGTGATTCTAACATTGATTCAGGGGTGTGAATACTCATGTAAATCAGATATTTCAGTATTTAATTTTCAATACATTTGCAAAAGTTTCTAATAACATGTTTTCACTTTGTCATGGGGTATTGTGTGTGTAAAAAAATAAAATGTCATCCATTTTAAATTCAGGCTGTAATAGCAAAATGTGGAATAAGTTAATGGAGCGGCAGGTAGCCTAGTGGTTAGGGCGTTGGGCCAGTAACCGAAGGCTGCTGTTGTTCTGCCCCTAAACAAGGCAGTTAACTCACTGTTCCCCAGTAGTCCATCATTGTAAATAAGAATTTGTTCCTAACTGACTTGTCTAGTTAAATATATATATATTTTAAATCAATTAAAAAGGGGTATGAATTCTTTCTGAAGGCACTATAAGTCATTAGTCAAACCCATCATATTCAAGTGGTAGGCTTAAATACCGGATAAGTCCACCACATGCATAGAGGGTGAATCGTTCAAAAGGGAGTATCTCTTATCCCTATCTGAATGTTTGGCCTCAGATGACCCCAGCAGTGTCTGGTTGTGATAGAGTCGCACATTGTTTGTCATATGGAAGCCACAGGCGTACAACTGCTGCGTTTTGAAACAGATGGGGACGGTTTGATCCCGGACTCCTTCCTTGGCTGTGAATCTGTGTCACAAATATCCAGCATGCTTTGCGTGGCCACATGCGGCCCAATAAAGCATTATACAATGAAAGGGGAACATAACCATTGACCCCTCCTTGAAAAGAGGAATCTCTTTTTCTGTGTAAGGAATGTGGAGACTGGAGAGACTTGCCATGTACTGTGGAACACCGGGTTAATGTGGTCTGATACACACAATCCCATCAAAACATGGCTGAAATATTAGTCTATTCTGAGCCAATTACGGGTAATGATTTTTGTCTCTGCAAACTCGGGCCTTTCCCTGAAGAACCACACAGACTCGCTGCGGTCAGCCCTGTCTTGTTAAACAGGCATGGCCAAACACACATGCTTCCGTATCTGAATCCTAGCGTTACTGCCCAATCTCACACACTCACACACACACACACACACGCCACACACCACACACCACACACCACACACCACACACACACTACACACCACACACCACACACACCACACACCACTGTGAATATTTTTTTACATTGTAACTACCATATCTTTATTCATATCAGTCTCTTACAAATCAATTGACTCAACATTCACAGCTACATGCGTACTTCATAAAGTCATCCCTACTCTCTCTGGGCAAGGCTAACAACACCACTCCATGTAACGCGCTACTATGAGCGCAACTATGATGGTCTCCATTGAGGCAAGCATATCCTAAGGTGGGTCGCTCAGATTGTCAGAACAGCGACATGGTTTATGTTGTTTTATCGTCTGCTGGCTGACCCAACCAACCTGTTGGTCGGGGCCAGAGAGTGCAGCTTGTCAGACATGACCGATCTATGTGCTGTTAATGAAGTTGTGGCTTGGTATCCCTGGGGTGTCAATAACCGCTCATGCACACATTCATCAGGACTCTGTTGCCGAGTGCAGCCGTATGCTGCAGTCTCAAGTACTGTTGCTATTCCCAATGGGCTGATATGTTCCATAGCCAAAGGATAGTACTGTGTGTTTTCTTTCTGGCTAGCATTGTTATCCCAAGCTATATCATTTCACACTTCCACTCGTAGAAAGTGATATTCCCACTTTCATTGTAGATTTGGATTGTTTTTATAAATGGTAATGAGGTTAAACACAAACAAATGGTTGGACTGTAGTTTATGTTAATCAACACCATTCACATTAATCAGAAATAGGCTCATTTAAAAAACGATATGGTAAACTACACTGAGTGTACAAAACATTAGGAGCACCTTCCTAATATTGAGTTGCACACCCTTTTGCCCTCAGAACAGCCTCAATTCATAGGAGCATGGACTCTACAAGGTGTCAAAATCATTCCACAGGGATGCCTCTATATGTTAACTCCAATGATTCCCACAGTTGTGTAAAGTTTGGGTGGTGGACCATTGTTGATATACACCGGAAACTGTTGAGCGTGAAAAACCCAGCAGAGTTGCAGTTCTTGATGCGCTCAGACCGGTGAGCCTGACACCTACTACCATACCCCCTTCAAAGGCACTTACATCTATTGTCTTGCCCACTCACCATTTGAATGGCACACATACACAATCCATGTCTCAATTGTCTCAAGGCTTTAAAATTATTTGACCTATTTCCTCCCATTCATCTAAATTGTTTGAAGTGGATTTAACAAGGGACATCAATAAGGGATCATAGCTTTCACCTGGATTCACCTGGTCAGTCTGTCATGGAAAGAGCAGGTGTTCCTAATATTTTGTACACTCAGTAAATGTGGTTAAATTAGTCACCAGAGCCTTACATTTAATAAATAGTAAATATAAGGCTATATTAGTTCCTATCTAAGAGCCTCTGTTGTCATATCCTTACAGCATTAGCTTGAGGTGCTCAGTTTATTTTGTTAAACGAATACAGTTGCCCAGTCTGTGACCCCACAGCCTGACCCAACCCACAGAGCAGCCCACCCTCCCAGGATACGGTTGAGCACGTGAAGCGCTCAACGACGCAGCCCAGTTACACAGACCATTAGCAGCCCAGTCAGCGCTTACTCGTCATTCACTCACTCTCACCCGTCTCTCTAGTCATACCCACTACCCAGCCCCTACTAATATCTTCGGCTGGGGCTAATAGGATTACCGTAATGAATATCACGAGCTTTTGACAGCAGCGAGCTGCTTAGGCTAATTAAAGCCCCAGAAACACCAAGTTTTATCCCAGGCCTGACAATATAGATCCCTGGGTAATGATTGATAATCAGACCTTAAGACCTCTACTCCTTCTCTTAACTCCAAAGTCCCCCGGAAGATAACTGGCTTAATATAAATGGACGTCAATAAGAGGTTTCTTAACAAAGAGCTTTTTGACACATTTCCTTCTTATTTGCAAGGTGTCTCAGTGGAGACGAGATGAGGGGGAGTGGAGACAAGATCAAGGACTTCCTTATCAAATGGCTGCCTGTGCTTTCCCTGATGCGTCAATACCCCCAACGTGTTTAATGTACCGTAACGGCGTAGAGCAAACCAACAACAGTGAAATTGCAATGCGTAGTTAAGCTGCTGTTTGGACCTCTGTTTTCCCCATAAAAAGAGACGTAAGTGGTGCAACACCTCGGCAGCCATATTGGTCGCGACGCCCTTAACGCTGTAGTGGTCCTGTACTTTCTTCCTTAACGTGTGACGCCAAACCCCACATTTCCCAAGCTCCCACTGCAATATGTGATGCATTTCACACACACACACACACACACACACACACACACACACACACACACACACACACACACACACACACACACACACACACATACACACACAAAAGGGCACTTCGCCGTAAAAAAACATGTGACGTGTCCAGTGGGAGAGAGGGAAGGAGGAGATAAATGTGCCGCTTAAAAGCAATGGGAGGTCTGGGAAATGGCTCTGTCTCTCAGATTAACAGCTACCTCCTGGCTGGATAAACAAACATTAGAACCACAAAGACAGCTCCCACAGGCTCGGCTCTGCAGGAGGACTTGACAGGATTTCATGTGCTCCCCACAACTGTTCTTCTAGTTTATTGGTTTAGATATAGAACGTGGAAAGGGCGGGGTATTCAAATATCATAATTTGCATTGGAAGCACAGTGCTTCTGTTCTGAGCAGCTAGACTGCTGAAGGTACAGTGGGGCAAAAAAGTATTTAGTCAGCCACCAATTGTGCAAGTTCTCCCACTTAAAAAGATGAGAGAGGCCTGTAATGTTCATCATAGGTACACTTCAACTATGACAGACAAAATGAGAGAAAAAAAATCCAGAAAATCACATTGTAGGATTTTTAATGAACTTATTTGCAAATTATGGTGGAAAATAAGTATTTGGTCACCTACAAACAAGCAAGATTTCTGGCTCTCACAGACCTGTAACTTCTTCTTTAAGAGGCTCCTCTGTCCTCCACTCGTTACCTGTATTAATGGCACCTGTTTGAACTTGTTATCAGAATAAAAGACACCTGTCCACAACCTCAAACAGTCACACTCCAAACTCCACTATGGCCAAGACCAAAGAGCTGTCAAAGGACACCAAAAACAAAATTGTAGACCTGCACCAGGCTGGGAAGACTGAATCTGCAATAGGTAAGCAGCTTGGTTTGAAGAAATCAACTGTGGGAGAAATTATTAGGAAATGGAAGACATACAAGACCACTGATAATCTCCCTCGATCTGGGGCTCCACGCAAGATCTCACCCCGTGGGGTCAAAATGATCACAAGAACGGTGAGCAAAAATCCCAGAACCACACGGGGGGACCTAGTGAATGACTTGCAGAGAGCTGGGACCAAAGTAACAAAGCCTACCATCAGTAACACACTACGCCGCCAGGGACTCAAATCCTGCAGTGCCAGACGTGTCCCCCTGCTTAAGCCAGTACATGTCCAGGCCCGTCTGAAGTTTGCTAGAGAGCATTTGGATGATCCAGAAGAAGATTGGGAGAATGTCATATGGTCAGATGAAACCAAAATATAACTTTTTGGTTAAAAACTCAACTCGTCGTGTTTGGAGGACAAAGAATGCTGAGTTGCATCCAAAGAACACCATACCTACTGTGAAGCATGGGGGTGGAAACATCATGCTTTGGGGCTGTTTTTCTGCAAAGGGACCAGGACGACTGATCCGTTTAAAGGAAAGAATGAATGGGGCCATGTATCGTGAGATTTTGAGTGAAAACCTCCTTCCATCAGCAAGGGCATTGAAGATGAAATGTGGCTGGGTCTTTCAGCATGACAATGATCCCAAACACACCGCCCGGGCAACGAAGGAGTGGCTTCGTTAGAAGCATTTCAAGGTCCTGGAGTGGCCTAGCCAGTCTCCAGATCTCAACCCCATAGAAAATCTTTGGAGGGAGTTGAAAGTCCGTGTTGACCAGCAACAGCCCCAAAACATCACTGCTCTAGAGGAGATCTGCATGGAGGAATGGGCCAAAATACCAGCAACAGTGTGTGAAAACCTTGTGAAGACTTACAGAAAACGTTTGACCTCTGTCATTGCCAACAAAGGGTATATAACAAAGTATTGAGATTGACCAAATACTTATTTTCCACCATAATTTGCAAATTATGTTATTTTCAGGATTTTTTTCTCTCATTTTGTCTGTCATAGTTGAAGTATTTAGTGATGAAAATTACAGGCCTCTCTCATCTTTTTAAGTGGGAGAACTTGCACAATTGGTGGCTGACTAAATACTTTTTTGCCCCACTGTATATACTTGCTATGAATATGTACAGGTGAATCAATTCAATAAGAATGCTACTCATGATGCTCAGTAGCTGTTCCTGGTATTTATATTAATGTAATGACACTTCAAAATGAATTAATACAAAATGAATGAATAATAATTTCATGATAGTTTAATGGATGGTTAAGATACCATACATTTGTTAAAGCAAGGTTTGATTTGAATCCCTGGTGGATAGAATCCATTTTCCACAGATAGTCAGACTACTTTTCAGCCATGGAAGCCAGCCAAGCTACTGTGGTTGAAATGACCCCCCCCCCCCGGCCTGCTGTCATTGAAGCATTGAAGCAGTTGTCTTTTCCGAGACTAAGTTTCTCTCCCCTTGGTATTCTCCATGCCCACATTGTGTTGTTGTGGCTGCTTGGCTTTCAGAACACGGCACACCGGGCCGCGGAGACGGAACGTTAACAGCAGCATTAGATAAATCAATAGGTTGAATAGTGCTGTGAGGACCCAGGCCTTCACAGGGGAGGTGAGGCAGACAGACATACGGACTCACGCACGCAGGCAGGCACATTGTCTCTCAGGGAACAGGGAGTCACTGTTTTGGCAGGCAGGCACATTGTCTCTCAGGGAACAGGGAGTCACTGTTTTGGCAGGCAGGCACATTGTCTCTCAGGGAACAGGGAGTCACTGTTTTGGCAGGCAGGCACATTGTCTCTCAGGGAACAGGGAGTCACTGTTTTGGCAGGCAGGTACATTGTCTCTCAGGGAACAGGGAGTCACTGTTTTGGCAGGCAGGCACATTGTCTCTCAGGGAACAGGGAGTCACTGTTTTGGCAGGCAGGCACATTGTCTCTCAGGGAACAGGGAGTCACTGTTTTGGCAGGCAGGCACATTGTCTCTCAGGGAACAGGGAGTCACTGTTTTGGCAGGCAGGCACATTGTCTCTCAGGGAACAGGGAGTCACTGTTTTGGCAGGCAGGCACATTGTCTCTCAGGGAACAGGGAGTCACTGTTTTGGCAGGCAGGCACATTGTCTCTCAGGGAACAGGGAGTCACTGTTTTGGCAGGCAGGCACATTGTCTCTCAGGGAACAGGGAGTCACTGTTTTGGCAGGCAGGCACATTGTCTCTCAGGGAACAGGGAGTCACTGTTTTGGCAGGCAGGCACATTGTCTCTCAGGGAACAGGGAGTCACTGTTTTGGCAGGCAGGCACATTGTCTCTCAGGGAACAGGGAGTCACTGTTTTGGCAGGCAGGCACATTGTCTCTCAGGGAACAGGGAGTCACTGTTTTGGCAGGCAGGCACATTGTCTCTCAGGGAACAGGGAGTCACTGCTTTGGCAGGCAGGCACATTGTCTCTCAGGGAACAGGGAGTCACTGTTTTGGCAGGCAGACACATTGTCTCTCAGGGAACAGGGAGTCACTGTTTTGGCAGGCAGGCACATTGTCTCTCAGGGAACAGGGAGTCACTGTTTTGCGCCTGCTGGGTCAGCAGGAAAAAGACAGACTACTTGACAGGAATGCTTGCCTAGATTCATCAGTGGGGGAACTGTGCAAGCTGTGTGTGTGCATGTTTTGTTTGTTTTTATTTATTATCTTGGCTGCCGTGAGGACGCTCTCAGTTAATCCAAGATGAAGCCATAAACCTGATTTGCCATCCTATGAAGTGAATGAGTCTGCCTGAAATGCTCTGGCGCTCTTATTGGCTGCCTGCTTTCTAACTGTGCACCACTAGTGTGCCTGTGTGTGGTTGTCTGTGTGGCCCATCAGCATTATTTCAGTGCATTACTGAAGCCATCTGTCCTCTTCATTGTTAGCATCGTTGTGGGATGTGTAACGGCTGTCTAATTCCTCCTCCTCGGATGAGGAGAAGGAGTAAGGGTCGGACCAAAACGCAGAGTTGTTAGTGCTCATATTGATTTAATCAAAACGAAACTGAACACTTACAAATACAAAAAAACAACAAACGTGACAAAACCGAAAACAGTCCCGTGTGGCACGAACACTGACACGAGATACAAACACCCACAAAACACACGTGAAACCCCGGCTGCCTTAGTATGATTCTCAATCAGGGACAACGATTGACAGCTGCCTCTGATTGAGAATCATACCAGGCCGAACACAAAATCCCAACATAGAAAATCACACACAGACAAACTCACCCAACTCACGCCCTGACCAACTAAATAAATACAAGACAAAAGAAAACAGGTCAGGAACGTGACAGGATGTCCATGTCTGTGTGACACATCTCTTTTTTGCCGCAAAACTGTTGGCTGCTCTTTGATGTAAACGCTGTCCTTTACTCATATTTTATGATATTGTTTTGTCCCAGCTCGGTAAAGATGCTTGTATAAATCAAATCAAATCACATTTTATTTGTCACATACACATGGTTAGCAGATGTTAATGCGAGTGTAGCGAAATGCTTGTGCTTCTAGTTCCGACAATGCAGTAATAACCAACGAGTAATCTAACCTAACAATTCCACAACTACTACCTTATACACACATAAGTGTAAAGGGATAAAGAATATGTACATAAAGATATATGAATGAGTGATGGTACAGAACGGCATAGGCAAGATGCAGTAGATGGTATAGAGTACAGTATATACATATGAGATGAGTAATGTAGGTATATAAACATAAAGTAGCATAGTTTAAAGTGGCTAGTGATACATGTATTACATAAAGATGGCAAGATGCAGTAGATGATATAGAGTACAGTATATACATATACATATGAGATGAGTAATGTAGTGTATGTAAACATTATATTAAGTGGCATTGTTTAAAGTGGCTAGTAAAACATTTTTACATACATTTTCATCAATTCCCATTATTAAAGTGGCTGGAGTTGAGTCAGTATGTTGGCAGCAGCCACTAAATGTTAGTGGTGGCTGTTT
Organism: Salvelinus namaycush; assembly: GCF_016432855.1. Lineage (NCBI taxonomy): Eukaryota > Metazoa > Chordata > Actinopteri > Salmoniformes > Salmonidae > Salvelinus > Salvelinus namaycush. Next base: position 29,801,662 of record NC_052329.1, read on the forward strand.
AACAGTCTGATGGCCTTGAGATAGAAGCTGTTTTTCAGTCTCTCGTTCCCTGCTTTGATGCACCTGTACTGACCTCGCCTTCTGGATGATAGCGGGGTGAACAGGCAGTGGCTCGGGTGGTGTAGTTGTCCTGGAGGGCAGGTAGTTTGCCCCCGGTGATGCGTTGTGCAGACCTTACTATCCTCTGGAGAGCCTTACGGTTGTGGGCGGAGCAGTTGCCGTACCAGGCGGTGATACAGCCCGACAGGATGCTCTCGATTGTGCATCTGTAGAAGTTTGTGAGTGCTTTTGTTGACAAGCCGCATTTCTTCAGCCTCCTGAGGTTGAAGAGGCGCTGCTGCGCCTTCTTCACAACGCTGTCTGTGTGGGTGGACCAATTCAGTTTGTCCGTGATGTGTACGCCGAGGAACTTAAAACTTACTACCCTCTCCACTACTGTCCCTTCGATGTGGATAGGGGGGTGCTCCCTCTGCTGTTTCCTGAAGTCCACAATCATCTCCTTTGTTTTGTTGACGTTGAGTGTGAGGTTATTTTCCTGACACCACACTCCGAGGGCCCTCACCTCCTCCCTGTAGGCCGTCTCGTCGTTGTTGGTAATCAAGCCTACCACTGTAGTGTCGTCTGCAAACTTGATGATTGAGTTGGAGGCGTGCATTGCCACGCAGTCGTGGGTGAACAGGGAGTACAGGAGAGGGCTCAGAACGCACCCTTGTGGGGCCCCAGTGTTGAGGATCAGCGGTGTGGAGATGTTGTTACCTACCCTCACCACCTGGGGGCGGCCCGTCAGGAAGTCCAGTACCCAGTTGCACAGGGCGGGGTCGAGACCCAGGGTCTCGAGCTTGATGACGAGTTTGGAGGCTACTATGGTGTTAAATGCTGAGCTGTAGTCGATGAACAGCATTCTCACATAGGTATTCCTCTTGTCCAGATGGGTTAGGGCAGTGTGCAGTGTGGTTGTGATTGCGTCGTCTGTGGACCTATTGGGTCGGTAAGCAAATTGGAGTGGGTCTAGGGTGTCAGGTAGGGTGGAGGTTATATGGTCCTTGACTAGTCTCTCAAAGCACTTCATGATGACGGAATTGAGTGCTACGGGGCGGTAGTCGTTTAGCTCAGTTACCTTAGCTTTCTTGGGAACAGGAACAATGGTGGCCCTCTTGAAGCATGTGGGAACAGCAGACTGGGATAAGGATTGATTGAATATGTCCGTAAACACACCAGCCAGCTGGTCTGCGCATGCTCTGAGGACGCGGCTGGGAATGCCGTCTGGGCCTGCAGCCCTGCGAGGGTTAACACGTTTAAATGTTTTACTCACCTCGGCTGCAGTGAAGGAGAGCCCGCAGGTTTTGGTAGCGGGCTGTGTCAGTGGCACTGTATTGTCCTCAAAGCGAGCAAAAAAGTTATTTAGTCTGTGTGGGAGCAAGACATCCTGGTCCGCGACGGGGCTGGTTTTCTTCTTGTAATCCGTGATTGACTGTAGACCCTGCCACATACCTCTTGTGTCTGAGCTGTTGAATTGCGACTCTACTTTGTCTCTATACTGGCACTTAGCTTGTTTGATTGCCTTGCGGAGGGAATAGCTACACTGTTTGTATTCGGTCATGTTTCCGGTCACCTTGCCCTGGTTAAAAGCAGTTGTTCGCGCTTTCATTTTCGCGCGAATTCTGCCATCAATCCACGGTTTCTGGTTTGGGAATGTTTTAATCGTTGCTGTGGGTATAATTTCGCCGATGCATTTTCTAATGAACTCGCTCACCGAATCAGCGTATTCGTCAATGTTGTTGTTGGACGCAGTGCGGAACATATCCCAATCCACGTGATCGAAGCAGTCTTGACGCGTGGAATCAGATTGGTCGGACCAGCGTTGAACAGACCTAAGCGCGGGAGCTTCTTGTTTTAGTTTCTGTTTGTAGGCTGGAAGCAACAAAATGGAGTCGTGGTGAGCTTTTCCGAAAGGAGTGCGGGGGAGGGCTTTATATGCGTCGCGGAAGTTAGAATAACAATGATCCAGGGTTTTACCAGCCCTGGTAGCACAATCGATATGCTGATAGAATTTAGGGAGTTTTGTTTTCAGATTAGCCTTGTTAAAATCCCCGGCTACAATGAATGCAGCCTCAGGATGTGTGGTTTCCAGTTTACATAGAGTCAGATAAAGTTCGTTCAGGGCCATCGATGTGTCTGCTTGGGGGGGAATATATACGGCTGTGATTATAATCGAAGAGAATTCCCTTGGTAGATAATGCGGTCGACATTTGATTGTGAGGAATTCTAAGTCAGGTGAACAGAATGGCTTGAGTTCCTGTATGTTGTTATGATCACACCACGTCTCGTTAATCATAAGGCATAACCCCCGCCCCTTTTCTTACCAGAAAGATGCTTGTTTCTGTCGGCGCGATGCGTGAAGAAACCAGCTGGCTGCACCGACTCCGTTAGCGTCTCTCGAGTGAGCCATGTTTCCGTGAAGCAAAGAACGTTACAGTCTCTGATGTCTCTCTGGAATGCTACCCTTGCTCAGATTGCATCAACCTTGTTGTCAAGAGACTGGACATTGGCGAGTAGTATGCTAGGGAGTGGAGCGCGATGTCCCCGTCTCCAGAGCCTGACCAGAAGACCGCTTCGTTTGCCCCTTTTACGGCATCGTTGTTTAGGGTCGCCGGCTGGGATCCGATCCATTGTACTGGGTGGAAGGGAAAACACAGGATCCGCTTCGGGAGTCATATTCCTGGTCGTAATGATGGTGAGTTGATGTTGCTCTTATATTCAGTAGTTCCTCCCGACTGTATGTAATAAAACCTAAGATTACCTGGGGTACCAATGTAAGAAATAACACGTAAAAAAACTAAATACTGCATAGTTTCCTAGGAACGCGAAGCGAGGCGGCCATCTCTGTCGGCGCCGGAAGTTGCGCCGACAGAGATCGGTGTGTGAAATCGGTGTGTGTGTGTGCGTTTTTCAATAACTACAAATAGAATCATATTAGGCTGTGTATTCGGCCTATCTAGACATTTATTGCCTGAAGCTTTTAATGAAGAGAATATTCATATTATAGTTGTTATGGGAAGGCCAGACAGTCAGTTAGTCGTCCCAATTCTGCTGATGTGAGCCTAGCCAATCCCTGGGAGGCAGATCACAGGGTGCCTATGTTGCCAGACTGACACGTAAGAGGAGACACATCACAAGATGCGGCTCAAATGGAACCCTATTCCCAATATAGTGCACTACATTTGACCAGGCTCCAATGGTTTCTGGTCAAAGGTAGTGCGCTTCGCAGGGAATAGGGAGCCATTTGGGAGGCAACCAGTGTCTCAGGTCTCTCTGGGGTTCCGGAGGACGACAGGCGGCGAGTCCCAGCACTTTGGTCTTCCTGCTTGTAATTCATTAAAGATTACACCCCCTTCTCCTTCCTTGAACAAAGTGGTCTCGCTGTCATAACAATGAGATTTGGCCTTTGATTGTTCTCATTGGCCCACTGAGTTTACAATCTGCCCGACAGTACATATAGATTAATCACTTGAGTCTTTAAACGCCCACAGACCACATCGGAAGAAATCCACTTTTTTGAGCTGAAATGCGATGGCCAAATATTACCCATAATGTTGCACTATGATTAAAGTTAATAAGTCATAGTTTTAGTCAAAGTATGACATACAGTGCATTCAGAAAGTATTCAGACCCCTTGACATTTTCCACATTTTGTTACGTTACAGCCTTATTCTAAAATTGATTAAATCATTTTTTTTGTTATATTTTTATCATTATATTTTTGAAATATAACATTTACATAAGTATTCAGACCCTTTACTCAGTACATGGTTGAAGCACCTTCGGCAGCGATTACAGCCTCATGTCTTTTTGGGTATGATGCTACAAGCTTGGCACACCTATATTTGGGGAGTTTTTCCCATTCTTCTCTCCAGATCCTCTCAAGCTCTGTCAGGTTGGATGGGGAGTGTCGCTTGCACAGCTATTTTCAGGTCTCTCCAGAGATGTTAGATCCGGTTCAAGTCCGGGCTCTGGCTGGGCCACTCAAGGACATTCAGAGATTTGTCCCGAAGCCACTCCTGCGTTGTCTTGGTTGTGTGCTTAGGGTCATTGTCCTGTTGGAAGGTAAACCTTTGCCCCCGTCTGAGATCCTGAGTGCTCTGGAGCAGGTTTTCATCAAGGAGCTCACTGTACTTTGCTCCATTCATCTTTCCCTCGATCCTGACTTGTCTCCCAGTCCCTGCCGCTGAAAAATATCCCCACAACATGATGCTGCCACCACCATGCTTCACCGTAGGGATGGTGCCAGATTTCCTTCAGACATGACCCCGATCAAACATCTCTGGAGAGACCTGAAAATAGCTGTGCAGCGACGCTCCCCATCCAACCTGACAGAGCTTGAGAGGATCTGCACAGAATAATGGGATAACATCCTCAAATACAGGTGTGCCAAGCTTGTAGCGTCATACCCAAGAAGACTTGAGGCTGTAATCACTGGCAAACGTGCTTCAACAAAGTACTGAGTAAAGGGTCTGAATACTTATGTAATTGTGATATTGCAAAAAAATTAAAAATAAACAGTTTTTGCTTTGTCATTATGGGGTATTGTGTGTAGATTGATGAGGGGGAAAAACTATGTAATATAATTTAGAATAAGGCTGTAACGTAACAAATTGTGGAAAAAGTCAAAGGGTCGGAATACTTTCCGAATGCACTGTATGACAAATCCAGCTCCAAACAAGCCATAGCTGGCTAATCTTTTGAATACGGAATAGGCCTAGTAAAAGAAAAATGGCAACAGAACATTAGCTAGCCAGATAAGTTTAGCATGCTAGCTAGCTACGCTGACATTGGTCAGTGCCCTTTTGCTAATGTTTATCAACTTCACGTGGAAATTCCCACACCCACTTCGTGAATAGGTAAACGTAGCTTTTTTCATTCTTCAAAGGTGTAACCTAAACGTCCACATCCTTAGCAAATTCTATAATAACTAAGTCACATTGTTCGTAATTATGAGGTAGGCATTAAGCCGTCTCCATGGCTCTGTGTTTCGTATTGATTGATTGATTTATTAATTGTACATCTGTTGGTTCCAGACTTTGTTGGGGAGCCATGAACCGTCGTCTGTCCAGCTGTGGGTATCCTACAACCGCCAGCCAATGAAAGCCGCCCAGTTCATGACCCGCCACCCAATCACAGTGAGTCTCCAGGCCTGCTTCGCCACACCAGAATATCCTCTCTGTGGCTCCCAGTAGACTCCTAGTCCAGAGAACAAACCTGTCTCTGTATCGTTGATGAAACTGGGGAAATGTATTTGTAAGGAAATGCTATACTATGTAGCTAATATGTAGTTGACAGCCCAACATGAGTCAGAAATCACAAGACCAATCACAGAAAATACTGTAAGCCTAGATACTCCACTCACAGTAAAAAGCTGCCAATTCCATGACACTATTTATCTTACAAATGTACATGTTTTTGTCTAATAAAAATTGAATTCTAATCATCAGCTTTTAGTTGTGAGAGAATTACCCCTTTTTTTCTTAATAATGCCCTACACAAATAAGGAAAACTGCCCAACGTCTCTCTTCTTCTCCTGCAGGAGTACTACATCGCTGACGCTTCGGAGGACCAGGTGTTTGTTTGCGTCAACCACGTCAACAACGTCACCCACCTGTACATCTCAGACACGCAGGGCCTGTCCTTCTCCCTGTCCCTGGAGAATGTGCTATACTACAGCCCAGAGGGTTCAGGCAGCCACACCCTCATCAGGTTGGCACGGTGTTCCTAGTCAACCAATCTGGGATTGCACATTTTTGTTTCAGGCCGGCCCAGCGCGAACCCACCTGTTTGATCTATTAACTAATCATGGGTTGCACATTTTTGTTCCAGCCCAGCACTAACCCATTAGATTCTGCTAATCGACTTATCACCATGATTAGTGGCGTGTTAGTGCTGGGCTAGAACCAAAATGTGCACCACTTTGGTGTGTCCCCCAGGAATAGATTTGGAAACAGCAGTATTCTGGATGCAAGACCTGGGTTCAGATAGTATTGGTATCTTTCAAATACTTAAGCTGCCCTTGATTGAGCTTAATTGTCACAACACAATCAAAAGAAAAGTCCCAAAAGTGCAAACCCTGCCCATGTGACACTCCAGGCAGGCACAATCAATCGGCCAAAGCATTTGAACCCAAGTCTAAAATATGTTGAAGTGACTCACAGTTAAGGCAGCCTAATTAGTAGGCTACCTTCTGAGATATGTAGTGTCTTGCTCGGAACAAACGTAACAGAACTCACGTTGATCAACCAAACCTTCCTTGATCAAATACACACGCCCTTTGATCAAGTATACCCACTTTGATCAAGCGCACCCACCCAACTTGATTTATTTTGAAGGAGAGATGAGAGGAGGCCGTTCTACTAGAGTTACATCTGATCATTCCAGAGCTGGGGGACTCCTGGTGTGCATTCCTCGTGACCACGATGAGTCAGCTTGAGTGGCTGTCTTCTCCTCCGTGTTGGTAAACAACAGCAGGGCCTTTGCGTGTGTTTACATCCCAGCGACCAGGATCTTGAATGTTTGAGTCCCTGTTGTCATGGCGCTGCGGTGTAGCGTAGTGCGTCCAGGGCCTGTAATTATTCAAATGACTGCGTTCCCAACACGTCTCCAGCTGCCAGGAGATGTGTGGTGAGAGCAGCTTGATTGCTTCTTGATAGTGAGGCGACCTCGCGACACGAGCAGACCAGACCATGTGTTTCCTTTGGCCAACATAGCCACAAGATACACTGAATGTGATACTGTGTTGTTTTTTATACTAATCGTGTGTGTGTGCATCTGTCTGTGTTTGTGTACCTCCGCCTGTCTGTGTGTGTGTGTGTGTGTGTGTGTGTGTGTGTGTGTGTGTGTGTGTGTGTGTGTGTGTGTGTGTGTGTGTGTGTGTGTGTGTGTGTGTGTGTGTGTGTGTGTGTGTTTCATCCCAGGTACTTTGCCAGCGAGCCCTTTGCTGACCTGCACCGCGTGGAGGGTCTGCGCGGCGTCTTCGTGGCCACACTCATCAACGGCTCACTCAGCGAGGACAACATGCGCTCTGTAATCACCTTCGACAAGGGGGGCACCTGGGAACTGCTGCTGGCCCCCTCTGCCGACAGCCTGGGAGGAACACTGGACTGCCAGGTAGCTAGCTAGCTGTTACAATAACATCTGACCCTGTATCAGTGGTTAGAGAAAACGTCCACCTACACCCCGGTGGGTTTCCCCTAACCACTGATACAGGATACTGCTGTCAGCTTCAGCAATAGGACATCATACACATCAGGGCGACATCCTGCTTACGGACATCAACAACAGGATTAAGATTAGGGCTGTGACGATACCAGGATCGCATTATTTGTTCCGTGGCAAAAATGAAAACACGAGGCAGACCAAACTCTTTGGTACTTTAAAAACCTGCTGTATGTAAAATATTAGGTGCGATAGCTTAGAAAATAAATACAGGTGACTCTGGATGACAACATAATGATGTCTGTTTCCAACATTAGGGCTGTTTTCCTAAATAATTGAAATCTGCTTTGTGTTTTGTTTCCTTTCAGCGATACTAGTGAGTGTTATGATATTGGCATCGTCCCGGCCCTAATTAAGATCTGCCCAAGATTCCCACTGTTAGCTCTTGTTAATGTAGGCATGCCTGAAGGGGGGGGAAGAGTTGGGAAGAGCCAATAAAGCAGCAGTCTTAGCAGAATTGAATTCTGTTGTTGATGTCTGTAAGCAGGAAGTTGCCCTTTTGTGTTTTATGCTGTCATTGAGTCTCTGAGTCCTTTGTGGAAGGGATTGGGGGTTGGGTAATATGAACCTACATTAGGGATTAGGAACAACAGCCATGAGGCCACACAGTGTGTGTTTGCATTCTAAAGGGGAAGTGGATTTGGGTGTAAACAGTTGTGTTTGGTTTGGTTTTAGAAAGTGGTCGTGTCCCTTGCACGAAAATGTATGCACTCACGACTGTAATACGCTCTGGATAAGAGGGTCTAAATTACTATATTTTAAATGTAGCTTCACTTCTTAGGAAATAGTATTATATTTTTGAGTTATTTATTGAGGGTTTTGTCAGTGATTGTTGTCTCCATTGACCTAACACTCTCTCTCACTCCATCTCTCCCTCCACAACGCCTCTCCATCTCTCCCTCCACAACGCCTCTCCATCTCTCCCTCCACAACGCCTCTCCATCTCTCCCTCCACAACGCCTCTCCATCTCTCCCTCCACAACGCCTCTCCATCTCTCCCTCCACAACGCCTCTCCATCTCTCCCTCCACAACGCCTCTCCATCCCTCCCTCCACAACGCCTCTCCATCCCTCCCTCCACAACGCCTCTCCATCCCTCCCTCCACAACGCCTCTCCATCCCTCCCTCCACAACGCCTCTCCATCTCTCCCTCCACAACGCCTCTCCATCTCTCCCTCCACAACGCCTCTGCATCTCTCCCTCCACAACGCCTCTCCATCTCTCCCTCCACAACGCCTCTCCATCTCTCCCTCCACAACGCCTCTCCATCTCTCCCTCCACAACGCCTCTCCATCTCTCCCTCCACAACGCCTCTCCATCTCTCCCTCCACAACGCCTCTCCATCTCTCCCTCCACAACGCCTCTCCATCTCTCCCTCCACAACGCCTCTCCATCCCTCCCTCCACAACGCCTCTCCATCCCTCCCTCCACAACGCCTCTCCATCCCTCCCTCCACAACGCCTCTCCATCCCTCCCTCCACAACGCCTCTCCATCCCTCCCTCCACAACGCCTCTCCATCCCTCCCTCCACAACGCCTCTCCATCCCTCCCTCCACAACACCTCTCCATCTCTCCCTCCACAACACCTCTCCATCCCTCCCTCCACAACGCCTCTCCATCTCTCCCTCCACAACGCCTCTCCATCCCTCCCTCCACAACGCCTCTCCATCTCTCCCTCCACAACGCCTCTCCATCCCTCCCTCCACAACGCCTCTCCATCTCTCCCTCCACAACGCCTCTCCATCTCTCCCTCCACAACGCCTCTCCATCCCTCCCTCCAATCTCCCCTCTCCATCCCTCCCTCCATTCTCCCCTCCTCTCTAATCCTCCCTCCATCCATCGCTCTTCTATACACCCTGGGTATTTATCTATCCCCCATCCTCTCCCTCTATCCCCCATCCTCTCCCTCTATCCCCCATCCTCTCCCTCTATCCCCCATCCTCCCTCTATCCCCCACACTCCCCCTCTATCCCTCATCCTGTCCCTCTATCCCCTCATCCTCTCCCTCTATCCCCCATCCTCTCCCTCTATCCCCCATCCTCCCTCTATCCCCCACACTCCCCCTCTATCCCTCATCCTGTCCCTCTATCCCCTCATCCTCTCCCTCTATCCCCTCATCCTCTCACTCTATCCCAATCCTCTCCCTCTATCCCCTCATCCTCTCCCTCTATCCCCTTATCCTCTCCCTCTATCCCCTCATCCTCTCCCTCTATCCCTCATCCTGTCCCTCTATCCCCTCATCCTGTCCCTCTATCCCCTCATCCTCTCCCTCTATCCCCTCATCCTCTCACTCTATCCCCATCCTCTCCCTCTATCCCCTCATCCTCTCCCTCTATCCCCTTATCCTCTCCCTCTATCCCCCCATCCTCTCCCTCTATCCCCCCACCCTCTCCCTTTATCCCTCTCCCTCTATCCCTCATCCTGTCCCTCTATCCCACTATCCCCACCCTCTCCCTCTATCCCTCTCCCTCTATCCCTCATCCTGTCCCTCTATCCCACTATCCCCACCCTCTCCCTCTATCCCCCACCCTCTCCCTCTATCCCCCACCCTCTCCCTCTATCCCACTATCCCCACCCTCTCCCTCTATCCCCCACCCTCTCCCTCTATCCCCCATCCTCTCCCTCTATCCCCATCCTCTCCTTCTATCCCTCTATCCACTATCCTCCCTCTGTCCCTCTATCCACTATCCCCCCATCCTCTCCCTCTATCCTCTCCCTCTCCCTCTATCCCCTCATCCTCTCCCTCTATCCCCTCATCCTCTCCCTCTATCCCCTCATCCTCTCCCTCTATCCCCCATCCTCTCCCTCTATCCCCCATCCTCTCCCTCTATCCACTATCCCCCCCATCCTCTCCCTCTATCCACTATCCCCCCATCCTCTCCCTCTATCCCTCTATCCCCTATCCCCCATCATCTCCCTCTATCCACTATCCCCCTCATCCTCTCACTCTATCCACTATCCCCCCATCCTCTCCCTCTATCCCCCATCCTCTCCCCCTCATCCTCTCCCTCTATCCCTCATCCTCTCCCTCTATCCTCTCCCTCTATCCCTCATCCTCATCCTCTCCCTCTATCCCTCATCCTCATCCTCATCCTCTCCCCCTCATCCTCTCCCTCTATCCTCTCCCTCTATCTCCCATCCTCACCTTCTATCCCTCATCCTCTCCCTCTATCCCCATCCTCTCCCTCTATCCTCTCCCTCTATCCCTCATCCTCTCCCTCTATCCCCATCCTCTCCCTCTATCCCCATCCTCTCCCTCTATCCCTCATCCTCTCCCTCTATCCTCTCCCTCTATCCCTCATCCTCTCCCTCTATCCCCATCCTCTCCCTCTATCCCTCATCCTCTCCCTCTATCCCCATCCTCTCCCTCTATCCCCATCCTGTCCCCCCCTCTTTGTAGCTCTCCAAGGGCTGCTCCCTCCACCTGGCCCAGCGCTGGAGCCAGCTTCTCAACATTCAGCTGCGCAGGATGCCCATTCTGTCCAAGGAGTCAGCGCCAGGGCTCATCATGGCCACAGGTGGGGAGGCTAGCATCATACAACTACAATCACTATTTATAAAAATAAAAATAAAAAATATATATATACACTGCTCAAAAAAATAAAGGGAACACTTAAACAACACAATGTAACTCCAAGTCAATCACACTTCTGTGAAATCAAACTGTCCACTTAGGAAGCAACACTGATTGACAATACATTTCACCTGCTGTTGTGCAAATGGAATAGACAACAGGTGGAAATTATAGGCAATTAGCAAGACACCCCCAATAAAGGAGTGGTTCTGCAGGTGGTGACCACAGACCACTTCTCAGTTCCTATGCTTTCTGGCTGATGTTTTGGTCACTTTTGAATGCTGGCGGTGCTTTCACTCTAGTGGTAGCATGAGACGGAGTCTACAACCCACACAAGTGGCTCAGGTAGTGCAGCTCATCCAGGATGGCACATCAATGCGAGCTGTGGCAAGAAGGTTTGCTGTGTCTGTCAGCGTAGTGTCCATAGCATGGAGGCGCTACCAGGAGACAGGCCAGTACATCAGGAGACGTGGAGGAGGCCGTAGGAGGGCAACAACCCAGCAGCAGGACCGCTACCTCCGCCTTTGTGCAAGGAGGAGCAGGAGGAGCACTGCCAGAGCCCTGCAAAATGACCTCAAAATGACCACAAATGTGCATGTGTCTGCTCAAACGGTCAGAAACAGACTCCATGAGGGTGGTATGAGGGCCCGACGTCCACAGGTGGGGGTTGTGCTTACAGCCCAACACCGTGCAGGACGTTTGGCATTTGCCAGAGAACACCAAGATTGGCAAATTCGCCACTGGCGCCCTGTGCTCTTCACAGATGAAAGGAGGTTCACACTGAGCACATGTGACAGACGTGACAGAGTCTGGAGACGCCGTGGAGAACGTTCTGCTGCCTGCAACATCCTCCAGCATGACCGGTTTGGCGGTGGGTCAGTCATGGTGTGGGGTGGCATTTCTTTGGGGGGCCGCATGTGCTCGCCAGAGGTAGCCTGACTGCCATTAGGTACCGAGATGAGATCCTCAGACCCCTTGTGAGACCATATGCTGGTGCGGTTGGCCCTGGGTTCCTCCTAATGCAAGACAATGCTAGACCTCATGTGGCTGGAGTGTGTCAGCAGTTCCTGCAAGAGGAAGGCATTGATGCTATGGACTGGCCCGCCCGTTCCCCAGACCTGAATCCAATTGAGCACATCTGGGACATCATGTCTCGCTCCATCCACCAACACCACGTTGCACCACAGACTGTCCAGGAGTTGGCGGATGCTTTAGTCCAGGTCTGGGAGGAGATCCCTCAGGAGACCATCCGCCACCTCATCAGGAGCATGCCCAGTCATTGTAGGGAGGTCATACAGGCACGTGGAGGCCACACACACTACTGAGCCTTATTTTGACTTGTTTTAAGGACATTACATCAAAGTTGGATCAGCCTGTAGTGTGGTTTTCCACTTTAATTTTGAGTGTGACTCCAAATCCAGACCTCCATGGGTTGATAAATTTGATTTCCATTGATCATTTTTGTGTGATTTTGTTGTCAGCACATTCAACTATGTAAAGAAAAAAGTATTTAATAAGAATATTTCATTCAATCAGATCTAGGATGTGTTATTTTAGTGTTCCCTTTATTTTTTTGAGCAGTGTATATATATATATATTTTTTTTTTCTCAGATATTTTCTGATTTCATTGAACAGATAGAGAGAGAGAGGATGACAGTGGGGAAAGAAAGAGAAAGGTTGTGTCATAGGGAACCCATACAGGTACTGACGACGTGTGCCAGAGGGCTTCGGCATTACCACTCGACCAGCCAGGCCACAGAATTACTATTTCTCTGGCGAACACATGACTTTCCTTATGGTGGTGCAACTTCTGCTATTGCGTATTCTGATAGAGAGGACCACTTCCTCCATCAGTCAATCACACAGGAAATTAGAGTGCCTAGAGAAGCTGCGGAGTCTCTCCTTCCTGCTCGTTTGTCTGCGTCTGTTTATTCATTTATTTAACCATTATTCATTCAGGGAATTCAGTTGAGAGCAAATTCTTATTTACAGCGTGTCTGTGCGCGTGCGTGTTTGAATTTCCCTGAGTGCGTGTGTTCATGGTATGGAAATGTGTGCATGCGTGTTAGTAACTGCGTGTACTCAGGTCAGAGCAATAGGTTTTGACCGGGGCTAAACTAGGAGCAGTTGGACACATCCATTGTGTTTAATCCACTGAAAGTGTCTCTACCGGCTCTGCCTGCTTGGCGGAGTACATAGATTTTCTTTGTAGCTGTGCTGTGTCTGGAAGGAGGAAGAAGCCTCTACACCCTGCGAGCTACTAAACCTAACGAAATGATTAGGTGATAACTCCCACGGGGGGAAGTGCAGAGAGGAGAGCTGAGGAGACACTATGCCCTTCTCGTCCGTGTTATCGCTTACACACAGATGCGCTAATTACTTCTGCCTCACCCAGCGGAGACACACAGACACAGACCGTCTCTCTCTTTGTGTGGACCCAGCCAGCCACACACAACCAGCATTCCCACACGGCCTATCAGGGGGAACATTTCCACCGAAGCGTTTGTTTTGTGACTTGTTCCTGTGACATTTCTTAATTTGTAAAGCACCGTTGATATGGCCTCCAAGAACAACAGTCATTAGTGGTGGTGCAGGGGAGGAGAACGGTGGCTTCATTAACCAGCTCTCAGGATGAGTGTCAGACACACAGAGAGAGCCGTACACAACTACATAAAAGACCTAACGCCACACCGTTAGGTGCAACATGGTAGTCTACATCCACATAGGATAAATAGATATATGACGTTACACTCGTTGGGGCCTTCCCCCCTAGAATGACTACAGACTGATTTGAACCATTCTTATAGGTTCAGCACATGGTAAGGAGTATTGATGTTGACAATAAAGCATACTGGAGCGTAGGCTGCAGCATGGAGTTTGGTCGAACTTTTCTGAACATAGGCCTGTTCCTTGATCTCAAGCATCTGCTGAACAACCCTGGATGGAATCTATCCCTATATAGTGCCGCCCAGCTATATGCTACAGTAGCTCCTTTCGCTATGGTTGCGTCTCAAATGGCACCCTGTTCCCTGCATAGTGAGCTACTTTTCCTCTGTTGTCGGCTTTGTGTGCTCCGGGCTGGCCACTGTGCTTGGCTGCGTTCCAAATTGCACGGCACCCTATTCCCTATGCATCTAGTGCACTACTTTTGACCAGGGCCCATAGGGCTTTTGGTCAAAAGCAGTGCACTATGTAGGGAATAGGGTGCTATTTGGAAGACAGCCTGGGATACTGCTGGGACTGGAGACCACCTGAATCCCCCTCTGTGTGAATTGTTTAATTCGTCACCTCCTCTCACACAGCCGTTCCACTGATGCATCCTGTGTCTGTGTCTGTCTCCTCTGCAGGCTCTGTGGGCAAGAACCTGGCCAACAAGCCCAACGTGTATGTGTCCAGCAGTGCTGGGGCCAGATGGAGAGAGGTCAGTGTGTGTGTGTGTGTGTGTGTGTGTATGCTTTGTTTTTGTGTGTGTGTGTGTGCACCATAAATGTAACTATGCACATGATGAGCTATAAATCATGACATTGGTTATTGTTGGATGTTTCCTGCCTCTGCTACCCACTCATACCAGAGGGTTTCTGTGGGGCGCTTAGCCACAATGCTGAATGCCCAGCGTAGGACACTTTCCTCCACAGTATATTATTAATCAACCACAAACATGGTGCTCAGTTATTTAAAGCCACACTCTGTAAGACGTGAGTGCAATTCCAAGACTGGGGAGCCCTCTAAGACATAAACAATGGAGCAGAAGCACCCAGAACATTTTCACATGCTCTTGATGCATATGGTGTGACATTCCACGAGAGCAGTATTAGACTTTTAATTATTTATTTTTTTAACCTACTTTTAATCTGAACATAGTATTACCTCATTTAAGTGTCTTGACGACCAAAATATTTTTGGTAATAATACGGCCTGACAGTTGTACTAGTCTTATTATGGTAGCTATATCAATTGACCAGCAATCTTAGACTGGCTTTAATGAGTGTTCTTCACATTTCCCCTTCTCAAGGCGCTGACCGGTCCTCACTTCTACACGTGGGGTGACCACGGGGGCATCCTCATGGCCATCGCCCAGGGGGGCTCCACCACACACCTCAAGTGAGTCTCACAACTGTCCTAAATAACACCCATATCTCCATTGTTAGAACAACACAGTGTGCTGTGTATCACCCCCTCATTACACCCCTCTACTCCCCACCGCAGCTCTGCCCTGAGTCGTTGACTTTCAGTCTGCTTACCTCCTCAAATAAAGGTTCAATGAATTGTACCCTTTTCAACCCACTGTGTCACTGCCAACCCAATCAGTACTATGCTGGCTCGGAAATATTATTTTCACATTTGTCCTTTCCAGCTCGGTTCCAGCTACGGTAGGTAGGCCGTCATTAGGCCGTCATACAATGACGGTAGGCCGTCATTGTAAATAAAAATTTGTTCTTAACTGACTTGCCTAGTTAAATAAAGGTTAAATAAAGAAAAATACAAATTAAAGGCTACTTACCTACTGTCTCTCTGTGTCTCAGGTTCAGTACCAATGAGGGGGAGACGTGGACAGACTTCCGTTTCTCTGACAGGGAGGTGTATGTCTACCAGCTGCTGACTGAGCCGGGGGAGAAGAGCACCATCTTTACCGTCTTCGGCTCCTACGCCGACCAGAGACACAGCTGGCTCATCCTGCAGGTCAACGCCAGCGACGTGCTTGGTGAGGGGACTCTCACGATATTACTACACTGGGCAGAAGTCATGACTAAATTATGCTCAGCCCGGGTGCTTTTCCGTCTGTCTGTCGTCCATTTTCACAATGCCAATAAGAAGCATCCATCTATTAGGCCAGAGTCTCACTGAGGGGTGTGTGTTTGTGTGTGTCCGCTTATGTCCCCATGCTACTGTAATAGAATATGATCCAATTCCAAATCAAGTATTTAAAGTGTGTGTATTTGTCTCTTCAGGCGTGCCGTGCGCCGAGGGAGACTACAAGCGCTGGTCCCCGTCAGACGAGCGGGGCAACGACTGCCTTCTGGGTAGTGAGATGGTGTACAAGCGACGCACGCCCCACGCCACCTGCTTCAACGGTGAAGACTTCGACCGCCCCGTCACCGTATCCAACTGCTCCTGCACACGCCAGGACTACGAGTGGTGAGACTCTCATTTCCCAGCCCGTGTCCAATCCCATATCCGCCCTTTGCCTCTACCCCTAAAACGATCTACCCCTAGGCACCTCATATCGATCTGAAAGGGTTGGATAGCTGCGATCTAGAAAGGTAACAGCTCCACCTTTCCTTCTGTTAAGCTAGGACTAGGTGGAATGTTTCTCCCTTACTTACACCTCTGCTATCCTTTCAGAGAAGGGGCTAGGGGTTGATTGGAATTAGGCAACAGTCTTTTTCCACTCATCTCTATCTGTTCATAGTTTGATAGTCAAGTAGGCAAACATTGGGTCTCTCTGTCTCTCCCCATCTAATCTCTCTCTCGCTCTCTCTCCGTCTCCGTCTCCGTCTCCCTCTCTCTCTCACCCTCCTCTATCTCCTTTTATCTCTCTCAGCGACTATGGCTACAAGCTGAGCGAGGACCTGTCCCTCCAGGTGTGCCTGCCCGACCCCGAGTTCTCGGGGAACCTCTACGCCCCTCCCGTGCCATGCCCCGTTGGAACTACCTACCGTCGCAGTACGGGGTAAGTCAATATCCCTTTGGTATTAACATAATGTCACTTCATCAGAAACCATGCTTTTCCCTTCCCATAATGATGGGCTATTTCCTGTTGTTAAGGTGAATCCACACATTGAGGGTCAAGGCCTTGCAATGTGGATGGGTCAGGATTATATGACCTAGCTGAGCTGAAGGGTTTTGGGGTTTCGGGCTGACTTCAAAGTGTCCCAAATGGGCCCTGGTCAAAAGTAGTGCACTTTAAAGGGAATAGGGTGCCATTTGGGACGCACCCATAAAGGCTGAGATACACTTGTCCTTGACTGACAGTCACATATGGCTTAGAAAAACAAATGGCATTACCTAGTGTATCAGTCTTCACCTCAATCTTATATGATTTTTTTTACTGCTGCAAGGAGATGACTGTTAAATATCAGCATGATTAATAGGATATGACCACTATGCAAATAGAATCCTTTGTGGTCATGAGGGGGAACTGTCTTTGTTCTTATTTTGTGCTATGGGGAAGAGAAAGGAGTGACGTCATTCTATTATACAGCCCTCGCTTATCATGTAGAACAGCCCCACCTAGTGTCATAAGGAGAGAAATGTCCCAGCAAAATCTTGACATACACTGAGTGTACAAATCATTTAGAACACCTTCCTGATATTGAGTTGCAACCCTCCTTTTGCCCTCAGAACATCCTCAATTCGTCGGGGCATGGACTCTACAAGGTGTCAAAAGCTTCCCACAGGGATGCTGGCCTATGTTGACTCCAATGATTCCCTTTTGTGTCAAGTTGGCTGGATGTCCTTTGGGTAGTGGACCATTGTTGATACACACAGGAAACTGTTGAGTGTGAAAAACCCAGGAGCGTTGCAGTTCTTGACACAAACCGCTGCGCTTCGCACCTACTACCATACCCCCTTCAAAGGCACTTACATCTATTGTCTTTCCCACTCACCCTCTGAATGGCACACATACACAATCCATGTCTCAGTTGTTTCAAGGCTTAAAAATCTGTCTTTAACCTGTCTCCTCCCCTTCATCTACTCTGATTGAAGTGGATTTAACAAGTGACATCAATAAGGAATCATAGCTTTCCACTGGTCAGTCTATGTCATGGTCAGAGCAGGTGTTCTTAATGTTTTGTACACTCAGTGTATATGTAATGGGCAACATACTCTTGTTGTGATATTGGGTGGTGGGTGTTTGTCTGTCCATGTTGTTAACCAGTTTGTGTGTGTCTCTCTCTCAGGTACAGGAAGGTGTCTGGGGACAGCTGTAGTGGAGGGGATGTAGAAGCCAGACTGGATGGAGAGATGCTCCCATGTCCTGTAGGAGGTAAGCCTCCCCTCTCCTTCAATTAAGACACCATTATTAGATACGTTTAGCCTTTTAGATCACAATGAATAAGAGACCCCTGAATGAATGAGACCCATGAATGAATGAATGAATGAATGAATGAATAAGAGACCCCTGAATGAATGAGACCCCTGAATGAATGAATAAATGAATGAATAAGAGACCCCTGAATGAATGAGACCCCTGAATGAATGATTGAATGAATAAGAGACCCCTGAATGAATAAGAGACCCCTGAATTAATGAATGAATGAATGAATAAGAGACCCCTGAATGAATGAATAAGAGACACCTGAATGAATGAATAAGAGACACCTGAATGAATGAATGAATGAATGAGAGATACTCTGAGATTCTTGATATACTGGGTTCACAAATACTTTACCTTGTAAATGCCATTATGGAAAGGGGAGACTCTCACGGGGATGTTCTCCGTTTTGCTCTACGACCCCCACGAGTATCATGGGACTCGTTTGAAGGTAACCCATGGAAATATGGAGGTCGTTTTGTGGCAACAAAAATAAGGGGTTAAATGTATTAAATGTGTCCAAAAAATATGTATATTTCCTGAGCTTTCTTATATCTCTTATAGGACAGACACTTCAAAACATTATTATTCCTTAGGATTTATTTTTTGCCTTTATATAAATGTGTTATTCAATGCATTTCTATGGACTATAGTAGTAAAGGCCAAATTCAGTATTTTATCAAATAATTTAGAAATATTTTCAGGGGGGATACCTAAAGGGCCTAAAAATCATAGTCAAATAGCTAAATGATCCATTGAATAACTATTTTAAAACAATTCCATATGTTACCTTTGGGTCGTGGGTCATGACGGGTTTATTTGGTATGGGCCACACAGTTTTATCTTTTTTGCTAGACATTAAAGAAACTCTGTTGTACAATTTGAGGCAAAAGATACTTTTAGTCACATATTATGGGGTGAATTTAGTTAAAGATAGAATGGTTAGTCCCAGCAGTAGATCATCGGCTACAGCAACAACACACGTAAGTTAGACCTCAGGGACAATAGCTGCTGTGGTTGGAACTGGTTGTAAGGGATCCAAAAAGCAAATAAACAAATAAGTATTTGTGAATTCATGAAAAGTGAAATTACTCAAATTTTATACATAAAAGCATATGGTTGGATGAACTTTAATTTCCCTGAGGGGAAATTATTTTAGACATGCATTACTGCTGTATGCAAAATAAATACTGTCGTATACACAGCTGGATTCAAAATAAAATGCAATTTGTTGCGTTTTTCTTACCAGTTACTCTTCACATGGCTATAGATTAGAATGAATTGTATTAAGTGTTTTTTCCCCCTGGTCTTCTCTAGAGAGTAATGAGTTCATCCTGTACGCTGTGAGGAACTCCATCCATCGCTATGACCTGGCCACAGGGACCGACCAGGCCCTGCCCCTCTCTGGTCTCCGCGAGGCCGTGGCCCTGGACTTTGACTACGAACGGAACTGCCTCTATTGGGCTGACATCTCGCTGGACACCATACAGGTCAGGGCCTTCACAGAAGGCACTCAGATGTAACCATGACTTACCCTATTCTCTATATAAGTACATTGCTTGTGTACTATATAGGGAATAAAGTCCATTTCAGACACAAAATCTATCCTGTACACACTTCTGAGACCAAAAGTACATTGTGTATCGTGATTAGTGAAAAGTATGTACACACTCCCTCCCTGTTCTCCCCCTCCAGAGGCTTTGTCTGAACGGCAGTACGGGACAGGAAGTGATCGTGAGGAAAGACCTACAGAATGTGGAGGCCCTCACCTTTGACCCCATCAGCAGGCTGCTTTACTGGGTGGATGCCGGAGCGCAGAGGATTGAGGTAAACATGAGGAACAGGGATTTGTCCAATATTTGATATATACTGAACAAATATATAAATGCAACAATTTCAACAATTTTACTGAGTTACAGTTCATATAAGGAAATCAGCTTACATTCATTAGGCCCAAATCTATGGATTTCACATGACTGGGTAGGGGTGCAGCCATGGGTGGGCCTATGCCCTCCCAGGCCCACCCATGGCTGCACCCACTGGGAAGGCAGGCACAGCCAATCAGAATGAGTTGTTCCCCACAAAAGGGCTTTATTACAGACAGAAATACACCTCAGTTTCATCAACTGTCCAGGTGGCTGGTCTAAGATGATCCCGCAGGTAAAGCTTCCTGCCATCCAGGACCTATTTAATAGGCGGTGTCAGAGGAAAGCCCAAAATATTGTCAAATACTCCAGTCACCCAAGTCATAGACTGTTCTCTCGCTACTGCACGGCAAACTGTACCGGAGCGTCAAGTCTAGGTCCAAAAAGCTCCTTAACAGCTTCTACCCCCAAGCCATAAGACTGCTGAACAATTAATCAAACTATTTGCATTGACCTCCCCTCTTTGTTTTTAAACTGCTGCTACTCGCTGTTTATTATCTATGCATAGTCACTTTAGTAACTTTACCCTTAGCCTAGTGGTTAGAGCGTTGGGCCGGTTACTGGATCAAATCCCCGAGCTGACAAGGTAAAAATCTGTCGTTCTGCCCCTGAGCAAGACAGTTAACCCACTTTTCCCCGGGCGCTGAAGACATGGATGTCGATTAAGGCAGCCCCCCGCACCTTTCTGAATCAGAGTGGTTGAGTTAAATGCGGAAGACACATTTCAGTTGAATACATTCAGTTGGACAACTGACTAGGTTTCCCTACATGTACAAAGTACCTCAATTACCCATTGTCCCCAGAAATTACTTGGTACTGGTACTCCCTGTATATAGCCTTGTTATTGTTACGTAATTTTGTGTTACTTTTTATTGTGTTTTTTACTTTAGTGTATTTAGTAAATATTTTCTTAACTCTATTTCTTGAACTGCATTGTTGTAAGGGCTTATAAGTAAGCATTTCACAGTAAAGTCTACACATTGTATTTGGTGCATGTGACATACAATTTGATTTGATTTAACAGGGATGTAAACACATTTGTGCACTAAATGTTAGAGTAATAATCTTTTTGTGTGTATGGAACATTTCTGGGATCTTTTATTTCAGCTCATGAAAAATGGGACCAACACTTCACATGTTGCGTTAATATTTTTGTTCAGTGTATATACAGTGCATTCGGAAAGTATTTAGACCCCTTCCCATTTCCACACTTGCTTACGTTACAGACTTATTCTAAAATGGATTTTAAAAAAACACAATACCCCAGCTATCCTACACACAATACCCCATAATGACAAGCTAAAATAGGTTTTCTGAAATCTTTGCAAATGTATTAAAAATTAAAAACAGATACCTTATTTTCATAAGTATTTAAACCCTTTGCTATGAGACTCGAAATTGAGCTCAGGTGCTTCCTGTTTCCATTGATCATCCTTGAGATGTTTCTACAACTTGATTGGAGTCCACCTGTTGTAAATTCAATTGATTGGACATGATTTGGAAAGACAAACACCTGTCTATGTAAGGTCCCACAGTTGACAGTGCATGTCAGAGCAAAAACCAAGCCATGCGGTCGAAGGAATTGTCCATAGAGTTCCGTGACAGGATTGTGTCAGGGCACAGATCTGGGGAAGTCTGCAGCATTGAAGGTCCCCAAGAACACAGTGGCCTCCATCATTCTTAAATGGAAGAAGTTTGGAACCACCAAGAGTCTTCCTAGAGCTGGCCACCCGGCCAAACTGAGCAATCGGGGAAGGGCCTTGGTCAGGGAGGTGACCAAGAACCCGATGGTCACTCTGACAGAGCTCCAGAGTTCCTCTGTGGAGATGGGAGAACCTCTGCAGCGCTCCACCGATCAGGCCTACGGTGAAGCATGGTGGTGGCAGCATCATGCTGTGGGTATGTTTTTCAGTGGCAGAGCAAAGTACAGAGAGATCCTTGATGAAAACCTGCTCCAGAGCGCTCAGGACCTCAGGCTGGGGCGAAGGTTCACATGCCAACAGGACAACGACCCTAAGCACACAGCCAAGACAACGCAGGAGTGGCTTCGGGACCAGTCTCTGAATGTCCTTGAGTGGCCCAGTCAGAGCCCGGACTTGAACCGGATCTAACATCTCTGGAGAGACATGAAAATAGTGGTGCAGCGAAGCTCCACATCCAACCCGACAGAGCTTGAGAGGATCTGCAGAGAAGAATGGGATAAACTTCCCAAATACAGTTGTACCAAGCTTGTAGCGTCATACCCAAGAAGACTTGAGGCTGTAATCGCTGCCAAAGGTGCTTCAGCAAAGTACTGTGTAAAGGGTCTGAATACTTATGTAAATGTGATATTTCAGTTTTTAATTTTTAATACATTGGCAACAAAATTGAAAAACCTGTTATTTCTTTGTCATTATGGGGTATTGTCTGTAGATTTGTTTTCTTTGATGAGGAACAAACACCATTTAATCCATTTTTTAGAATAAGGCTGTAACCTAACAACATGTGGGAAACGTCAAGGGGTCTGAATACTTTTCGAATGCACTGTATTTATCTTTTTTTCTCCATCTTATTGAAGCCTTGTTTGATTTATATTTATATCCTCACCTGATAGATGACATGCTACTGTATAGTATCAGGCAATACAGTGTGTGATGATGGTGACCCACTCCTTGTGTTGTGTAGGTGTCTAACCCTGATGGGGACCTACGTCACACTCTGCTCAACTCCTCAGTGCTGGAGCATCCCAGAGCTCTGGTCCTCATGCCAGGAGAGAGGTAGCACAGTCTAATTACTTTGAATATCTGCCAAATGCATTTATGAAGCTTTTGTTTCACAAAAAAGGTCTCCCAGATGACCGACTGTTAAAGGGGCGATCTGTGATTGCTACATCCATTTTAGACTTTACCGCTTTGTTTTTTGTTTGAACTGCAGATTGCTCCTTTAACATAAATAACGTCAGTGTTAATATCTGTCAGATATACTTCCCTAATCTGTGACGTGTCTCCTACCAGCCTGATGTTCTGGACGGATTGGGGCGACCGTGCGGCTGGCGTGTACCGCGGCTACATGGACGGCTCCAACGTGTCATGCATCGTGTCCGAGGGCGTCCGCTGGCCCAACGGCATCACGGCAGACGACCAATGGCTGTACTGGACCGAGGCCTACGGTGATCGCATCGAGCGGGCCGACTTCGCCGGCGGTCAGCGCAGCGTGGTCATGGAGGGCCTGCCTCACCCCTATGCCATTGCTGTTTTCAAGGTTACTTTAGAGTGGTTGATGCACTTATGGAGTATTAAGTGATATTTACAGCTGTTTTTGATCATTTAAATGAATGATGTATACCCATTGATTCTTGAAGAATATCACTTACAAGCTTAGACAAACGAACTAACGTCTTTAAAGGTAGACTGCAATATGACCTCTTCGTGCACAGCCGGTCAACTTCCTGCTTGCAGATGTCGTCAACAGCAGAATTCAAAATGGCCTAGGACTGTCACTATTGGCTCTTTCCAAATTTGCCTCCTCCCTTGCGGCATGTCTACATTGTTTCAAGTATTTAATGTTGCATGCAAAAGTACAGTGAAATGCCTTTCTTTCAAACTCAAAACCCAACAATGCAGTAATTAATAACAATGTAATACTAGAACAAACACATGGGAAATGAGAATAAATATGAATAGCACATTAAGTAAGTAAGCATATTATATACCTGGTCAGTTTCAATATCATATTTGCAATGTGCAGGGGTACTGGAGTGATGGAGGTAGATATGTATAGGGGTAAGGTGACTAGGCAACAGGATAGAAGATTAACAGAGTGTGAGTGGGCATGCGTGTGTGTAGAGTCAGCATAAATGTGTCTTTGGAGTTATCCAATAGAGGCAGTCTTGTCCAATAAGAATGTTACTGATGTCTGGAAGCAAAAAGTCAGCACTCTGTGTATGATGATGTCATATCACAGAGATTCTACTTTTTTTAAGGTTATTGAGTGTGCAACACTGGGGAGCACAGTCCCATTGTAGAAATATATCTATGTTTGCTTTCATATAATCTCCCAGTTACTGGGCAAATCCTCATTGGCGTGTGTGTGTTTTCAGAATGACCTGTACTGGGATGACTGGTCAAGGAGGGGCATCTTCAAGGCTCCCAAAGCAGGTTCCCAGGACAACGAACTCATAGTGGGTAGACTGACCGGGGTCATGGACCTCAAAATCTTCTACAAGGGCAAGACCAGAGGTGAGAGACAAGCAGCGAAACCATATTTAACAATCAATGCTCATTCTAAGTAAGCCTTCCAAGAACTTTGATGGTCAGCGTTAAAGAGATATTATGTGTAGTCAGAATGTTACTCTGGAAGCGACAATAGTGGAAGCTTTGTTTGGACACCCCCACTACGTCAGCAGAGCTCATGACAAACCTTTGTGTGTGTGTGTCCGCTCTCCTCCAGGCCATAATGCCTGTGCAGACCAACCCTGCAGCCTACTGTGTCTGCCCCTGCCCGGGCACCGCCACACCTGTGTATGCCCCGACGGAGCGCCCACCACCACCCTACCCGACGGACAGCTCCAGTGCCAGTGTCCCACCGGCTACCAGCTCCACAACAGCACCTGCGTCAAGACAGGTGAGACCTGGCACACTCACATAAGTGTGCACACTCTCTCTGACAGACACACGTGCACACAAACACACACACACCCAATGGTCTCGCCGGGTACAAAATACTACTGATCAAATCAAATGTTATTTGTCACATGCACCGAAAACAACAGGCGTAGACCTTACAGTGAAATGCTTACTTACGAGCACTTAACCAACAGTTCAGAGTTTGAAAAAGTATGACGAATGTGTTAAATAAACTAAAGGAAAAATAGTAACATAATAAAATAACAATAACTAGGCTATATACAGGGGGTACCGGTAGCGAGTCAATGTGCAGGGGTACGGGGTAGTCGAGGTAATTGAGGTAATATGTACATGTAGGTAGAGGTAAAGTGACTGCATGGATAATAAACAGATGCATGATAATGTATTGAGGTTCTCAACGTAGTCCTTCAGACGACCCTATCACACTACTACAGATCCACAATGGTGCAGGCTTTTGTTCCAACCTAGCACTAACACCCGTGTCACCTAGTTCAACTAATCACCAAGCGAAGAGTTGAATCAGGCGTGTTAGTACTGGGCTGAAACAAAACCCTGCACAGCCTGCGTTGGGTCCGTCGCCAGGAATCGGTATTGAAGATCCCTGCCTCAGTGAATGTAGAGAACCACTGCCCTCCTCGCCCTCTCTCCCTGACTGTCCGTCTGACTCTGGTTGTTGTTGTCCAAGGACCACTAGGGGAGATCCTTTAGGATTCAGATACACTTCTTGATGATGTGTGTTTTATTTGTAACCCAAAATCGAATGAAATTCACCTCCCCCAGAACACACGTGCCTGCCCAACCAGTACCGCTGCTCCAACGGCAAGTGCATCAGCAGCATCTGGAAGTGCGACAGCGACAACGACTGTGGCGACATGAGCGACGAGCAGGAGTGCCGTGAGTGGAGACAAAATTGCACCCTATTCCCTATATAGTGCGCTACTTTTGGGCAGGCCATTTCAGACGCACAGCTAGACAATGGACAACTCACTCACTCACAGATTATTCTGTTTTATTATTATAATACAAATGGTTGGGTGTGGAATCCTTGTTGGTAAGGTAAATAGTGAATAAAATGGATCCAACAGATAATGTTCAATAGAGCCAGACTAGAGTTTGTTACTGTCACAATACACTCTGCTTTGAGTCTCTGCTGCTGTTCTTTCTCTCTGTCTTTCTGGGCTCAGTGTCAACACCCTGTCATTCTGTCTGTCCCTCTGCCCCCTGTCCGTCCCCCTCCAGCCACCACCTCCTGTGACCCGTCCATCCAGTTCCGTTGTGTGGCGTCCGGCTCCTGCATCCCGCTGGCCTTCAAGTGTGACCACGAGGACGACTGTGGGGACAACAGTGACGAGGAACACTGTGGTACGAGGAAGAGTGTGTGTGCGCGTGCATGCATGCGTGTGTCTGTGTGCGTGTGCATATTTTGTATCCGTCCATTCAGTCGTGTGTGTGTGTGCGCGCGCGTGCGTGCGTGCGCACACACTTCCAAGCACGTTTTTTCCCTGACTGTGTGCTCTATCCTGTATGACTTTTGAGATTGTATATAGCCTATGTGATGCTCCCTCTGATTACTGACTGCGTGTGTGTGTGTATCCCAGAGAGTCACCAGTGTGGACCAGGGGAGTTCACGTGTGCGCGGGGTGTGTGTATCCGCGAGGCCTGGCGATGTGACGGAGACAACGACTGCAGGGACTGGTCGGACGAAGCCAACTGTACAGGTGAGATCAGGGCCGTGTTCAAAAGGAGAACGTTGCACAACCTCCGTCTCGCTCTTAGTCTCTCCATCACTCTCTCCCTCTCCCTCCCTCCCTCCCGGTCTCAGTGGGTCACCACACCTGTGAGGCCAGTAGGTTCCAGTGTCTCACGGGCCACTGTATCCCTAAGCGCTGGGTGTGTGACGGTGATGACGACTGTCAGGACAGCTCTGACGAGGAGCAAGCACATTGCGGTGAGGACACACACACACACGCGCGCGCGCGCACACACACACACACACACACGCATAGACACAGACCTCTCTCTGCTTGACACCAACACCCACGATGTTATGTCATTGTTACGACAGTGCTATGACAGTGTTAGGTAGCATTTATGGACGGTTCAAGCAAAGTGTTACCCATATTTCTGTGCACGGTCTTTGATAGGATGGCTTGGCACTAACAGATGCTGTGTTCTTGTTGACAGTGGGGGATCGCTGTAATGGCTTCCTGTGTTCCAACGGCACCTGTCTGCCTGCCAGCGCCCACTGCAACGGAGTACAGGACTGCCCAGGGGGCGCCGACGAGCAACACTGTGGTGAGTGACCAACTGAAAGTCTAACCCCGAAACTAGACTGCAAACTATAGAAATAGGATCTCCGGGAAATAGGATCTATTTCTATGCTGTAGACATTTTGTATGTTGTTTTTCGCCCCCAGATGCACTTTGGTCTCTCGAAAAACGGAACGTTTTGAGGGATATTGTCATAGACTGGTTTTTGTCATCAATACATTCTCCTGAGGTTGGTTGAGAATATTTCAGACGTATGCCATTGTAATATAGTGGTACTGTCTGTGTCCCCTCCTTGCAGATCCCCTGTGTACGCGCTACATGGATTTTGTTTGTCAGAACCGAGCCCAGTGCCTTTTCCAGTCTCTGGTGTGTGACGGCACCAAACACTGCGAGGACGGATCCGATGAGGACGTGGCCTACGCCGGCTGCTGTGAGTCCTTCTCCACTAACCCCACCACTACTATCGCAGAAAACACTACAACTGCAACCGTCACTAAATACATTTGCTGTTACATAGCCCAGGCTTTTTCTTCCTGTGCACGTGACCTGACCTGGGTCGTGTTCATATGAAATCCGTTTCAAAACATTGTGCAACGGAAAAGGAACACGCGTTCCTCATCTGCTTTCACTCCCTGTTTTCTCCATGACCCAGGAACATGTTTGGTCAGGTCAGGAAAAACTAAATGAATGCATCGATACTAGAAAGGCATTGAAGTAAGTTGTCGTCGTTTGTTGTACTGATTGCCACTCGTCTCTCTAGCCACTCACCCTGAGTTTGAGAAGACCTGTGACGCCTACAACTTCCAGTGTGCCAACGGAGTGTGTGTGAGCCTGGGGTGGAAGTGTGACGGTATGAACGACTGCGGGGACTACTCTGATGAAGCCAACTGTGGTGAGTACACACAATGGGTGTGTGTGTGCAGCTATGTACACTGCAGCACTTTATAAATGAATCTATCTAGAAATGAGATTATTCCTGAGTGTGTGTATGTTCAAGGCTCCCCCACTGAGGGGCCAGGCTGCACACGGGACTTCCAATACGAGTGTCGTAATGGGCGCTGTGTGCCCTCCTGGTGGAAGTGTGACGGAGAGAATGACTGCGGAGACTGGTCTGACGAGGCTCAGTGCACTGGTACACACACACACACACACACACACTTTCTCTCTCTCTCTCTCTCTCTCTCTCTCTCTCTCTCTCTCTCTCTCTCTCTCTCTCTCTCTCTCTCTCTCTCTCTCTCTCTCTCTCTCTCTCTCTCTCTCTCTGTCTTTCTCTCTCTCTGTCTCTCTCTCTGTCTTTCTCTTTCTCTCTCTGTCTCTCTCTGTCTCTCCCTGTCTCTCTCTCTCTCTCTGTCTCTCTCTGTCTCTGTCTCTCTCTCTGTCTCTCACTCACTTACTCTTACTCTGTTATTCCTGCCAGATCTCTATGACCAAACCATTTGAAGTGTTATGTGTATCTGAACCTCTTCCTCTCTTGTTTTCTTAGGAGTCACTCCACACACCCCTGCCCCAGGCCCATCGTCCTGCGCCCCTAACCGCTTCCACTGTGGCTCGGGAGCCTGTATAGTCAACTCCTGGGTGTGTGACGGCTACGCTGACTGTCCCGATGGCAGTGATGAACTGGGCTGTCCCACAGGTGAACCACCATCTCCATCTACACCAAAGGGCTTGCCACCTTGGCTACACAGCTCAGGACTAGTTATATAGCTGTATGTAGCTAGGTAGGGCCAGGTGGTTATTACTGACCATGTGACTTGACCAGAAAACACTTTGGAGCTATTTGTCTCCTTTCATTCATCTGCAGTGATTGGAAAATACTTGACAGGTGAAAACAATATGGTGGAAATTCATCATTAGACTAGTAAGACAGAGGGGCGCTGATTCGCTCGCTCGCTCGGATGCTTTCTCCGGTGAGAGAGTTTCAGACACGAATTGAAGGAAAGTTAGCGGGTGCACAGTGCACTGTTCGGATGCTGGAATTATTTTGGACGAACGTGCGAAGGTAACTTACTTTTTGAAGTGATTCGTTTGATAATCAGATGAAAATATTGTGACTGGTTGTGTTCGTGCGACATAAAAATGTAATACATTTTTTTGCAGTTAAATTACATGTCTTTACTTTAAAATCTATAAAAAATATATACGTAGGAAGTCCCATAAAAAAAAAACGTGCCCCCTTATCAAAAAAATCTAATGCCCGTCCAACTGATATGTTCTGGCAATGGCCCTGTGGTTATGTTTTGTTTCCTAGGCACAGCCAAAGGCACGGCGACACAGGCCCCGTGGCCCACCCACGCCCCTCCCCTGCCCCCTGGCCGCTGCAGCAAGGGCCAGTTCCTCTGCCGGAAGCCCCCCACCTGCATCCCTGATTGGCAGCGCTGCGACGGCCACCAGCACTGCCTGGACGGTTCGGACGAAGCCCACTGTCGTAAGTGTTACACACAGAGTGTGGATGACCTATGCTCCTCATGGGGCCTATGTCAGTCAGTCAATACACAGACGTGAGTGGGGACTTTCAAACTGGCCAAAAGGGTGAAACACGTAGCCAACCCAGTAACGGTGTTAATTCATAAAATGCACAAAATGCTGTAAGAAACACCGATCCACAACATGACTAAGACACTTGAACGTTGACGTCTCACTCGGCGTGCCACATCTCAAAAAGGAGATGTGGTTCTCACACTTGTTTCTCTTCCCCTTTTCTCTCTTTCCCTTCCTCCCGTCTTCTTCCCACCCCCCCTCTCACACTCTCTGTCTGATAGCCACGCGAGGGCCTCTGACATGTGTTAACGGCACGCACTGCGCTGACGGGGAAACCTGTCTGCTGGACGGTGAGAAGTGTGACGGCTTCATGGACTGCTCCGATCACAGTGACGAGGACAACTGCACCTGTGAGTCTTCAGTAGCCAGGCTTCTTCCGCACATAAAGGGAGACTCGGGAATATGACATCATCCTGCTTTACAGACGTCAACAAAAACAGACTTCAAATCTGCCCAAGGAAGACTGCCTCTATTGGCTCTTGAAACAGAGCTAATAGTGGCAGTCCTGGCCAATTATAATGTTATTGTTGTTTATTTCTGTAAGCAGGAAGTGGCTCTGCTGTGTATTACGATGTCATATACTTTTAATGAAAATCATGTCACGCCCCAATCAATTTACATAAGCGAAGTCTTCACTCATCTTTTCACTTGTATCTCTCCTCGCCAACGTTTGTACTGGGGGTGGGTTTCTGACCTGTCTCTCTGTAGCCGACTCTCTGGTCTACAAGATCCAGAACCTGCGCTGGACGGCAGACTTCTCTGGCGCCATCACCCTCACCTGGTCCAGACCTAAGAACCTGCCCCTGGCTTCCTGCTACTTCCTCATCTACTACAGGTCAGTCAGTCAGTCTGTGTGTTTTGTGTGTGTGTCCAGAGCCAGCTCTAGCCTTTTGGGGGCCCTAAGTAAGATTTGGTTGCCCCCCCCCCCAACATTGCGGCAAAACATTTTAGTGGCCCCCCCATCTTGACGGCAGAGAAGAATTTAAGTT
This sequence comes from Salvelinus namaycush, assembly GCF_016432855.1. Taxonomy (NCBI): domain Eukaryota; kingdom Metazoa; phylum Chordata; class Actinopteri; order Salmoniformes; family Salmonidae; genus Salvelinus; species Salvelinus namaycush. Next base: position 29,831,882 of record NC_052329.1, read on the forward strand.
TTAAAGTTAATTTCCTGCAATGTCATGGGGCATAGAGAAAATGTTACCGTTTTGAATCAAGTTTTCTGTAATTGTATTACAATTTTATAACACATTGCAATTCTACTCATTTTGCCATGAGGCGGAGATGCAGTTTTAAAGCAAATTTCCTGCTATATTACACATTTCACCATGACTTTGACATTAATATGATATCTGCGTCAGAATGACTAACAAAATCAATTGGGGCCCCAGGAGGTCAGGGCCCTGGGCACGTGCCCTGTCAATATTCGGCCATGATTACTACAAGTTTGGCCGGTGGCCCCTAAGCGACCGCTTATGTCGCTTATGTGTGTCTGACTGTGTGTGTTTGTATATCTGTCTCTGTATGCTAGGCTGGTGGGCACCCAGCAGTGGACCTCCATGGACACACACAGCAACAAGAGCAGCTACACCCTGTCGGTGCTGAAGCCAGACACCACGTACCAGGTGAAGGTTCTGACGCAGTGTCTCAGCAAGCAGCACAAGACCAACGATGTGTTGACCCTGAGAACGCCCGAGGGATGTGAGTAATGTCCCGTGTACACCACACGACTTTCAAAATCCTAACACCGCTGAGCCTCTCACGTCAAACAACCGTTTTTCCTGTAGTTTCTTGTCTTGCTGACACAGACGGAGGATCACACACTACGAGATTCTTCTCTTGGTCGCGATGATTCTCAGTACCACGCTGTCTCGCGAAAACAATGATGTGGTTAGATTGTTAATGTAGCTAGAACAAGCCGTGGCTAAAAGCAGCCTCAAATCAAGTTTTCAGTCAGACATTCGTGCTTGCCACACAGAGTTGAAATACCTACTCAATACATTTTGAATTGAACAACATTGCTTGTGGCAAGCTCTCATTGGCTATTGCTGATCACCGTTCTTTCAATGGAGGAGGAGGGGAGAGATGAGAGGGGGGTGGGTGTTGGGGAGGGGAGAAAGAGAAGGGAGAGAGCGAGGGAAAGGTAGACACAATCGTTTCACTGTGTCTGTTCACAGCAGAGGATTTGTCGAAGGCTTGACTTCACACATTGTCCATGTGTTTAGTGTGGTTGTTTTTCACACCCTAGTTGAATGCACTGCTTGTTAGTTGCTCGGCTAACTGACAGGCAAAAGGAGTAACAAAAGGAATAATGTAGATTTAGGATTATTATCCAGTACCCAGATTAAGCCTACCCCTGGACTGAAAGGCATGCTCAATGGAGAATCTCTATCGAAAGGGTCTTGGAAATACCCATTCATGTTTCTATCACTTTTGAAGTTTGTGGCCTGCCTGCAATAGTGTTTTAAGCTATGAATTGAATATTATGGTGGATTGACAGTACGGTAATGTAATGGTTGTTGCAGTGCCCGACCCCCCCAGAAACCTGCAGCTGTCATGTGACAACGGAGAGGACGGCACGGTGGAGGCCTCGTGGAGCACTCCGGACAAAGCCCACGGCCTGATCCGGGAGTACATTGTGAGTTAGCCTGCCCAGACAATGTTGTTTCCTCTGGTAAACTTAATAACCGCCTCTCCATTCTTAGTGTCATGTCCTGAGCAGTAGGGCTGTAAGAAGAGATGGAAACATATGGACATCCAATGGCTTTGAGCGGGTGCTGGAGATCAAAGTTAATGTTCATCAGCAAAATATGAAAGACTCCACACACTGCAATGTGGGTTTATTATTAACACTAACAATGTTTCAACCCTGTTTTTCCTGTTTTGTTTCTCTCTATATGTGCGTGTCTGTGCGTGTGTGTGTGTGCGTGTGTGTGTGACCGTGTGTGTGTGTGTGTGACAGGTGGAGTACAGTGAAAAAGGTGTGGAATGGTTCTCTCAGCGAAGCACCGGCAACGGTGTGGAGGTCAAAAACCTACAGCCCAGCACTCTGTACAAGTTTAGAGTAAGAGACCTGTCTTTCAGAGCAGCTTCATAGTGACATTTGCCTTCATAACATGAAGGTAACGTGAGCTCTTAGAATTGTTGAGTTGTGAACCTGTCTGATGAGTTCTGAACGTGTGTTTTCAGGTGGCAGCAGTGACGGGTCGAGGTATGGGGAACTGGACTGAGGTTAAATCCATCATCCCCAAGAAAGGCATGACAATCTCTCATGATCATTGCCTGACAATTTATAATATGGCATGATGATAGTTTGATACATTTGACAAATTCTCTAATCCAGGGTTTCTTAAACTATGGGTCAAGACCAAAAGTGGGCCCTGGGCATGTGAGAGGTGGGTCGCAAGTTATAAGAATACTTCTATAATCACACGCTATTTCTTTTTAGTTTGGGTTGTGGAGATTTGGGTCACCGGAGGATGGTACATTTCTTAATTTGGTCTCGAGCTGCGGCAGGAAGCTTAGTGGTTAGAGCGTTGGGCCAGTAACCGAAAGGTTGATGGATCGAATCCCCGAGCTGACAAGATAAAAATCTGTCGTTCTGCCCCTGAGCAAGGCAGTTAACCCACTCTTCCCCGGGCGCCGAAGACATGGATGTCATTTAAGGCAGCCCCCCGCACCTTTCTGAATCAGAGGGGTTGGGTTAAATGCGGAAGACACATTTCATTTGAAGGCATTCAGTTGTACAACTGACTAGGTATCCCCCTTTCCCTTTCCCTAATCCTTCAGTGCGCTTCCTTTACTGTTTGCATTGTGGAGATTTACAGTGTTCTATCGCCCTCTGCTGGCCGCCAGTATGTAGTTGTCTTATGTATTGGAGCTGATGCTTATTGTGTCTCTCTCTCTCTCAGCTCTGCCACCCCCCTCAGTTATCACCGATAGCATCACAGAAGACTCGATGAGCCTATCTTTCAGCTTTAACTCCCAATATGAGGTCAGTTGGTGGCGTGTGCGTGCGTGAGTTGGTGCTTATGTGTTCTAACTTGCCCTATAATTCTGCCGTTGTTCCGTGGGTGTGTGCAGGTGAGGCAGTATGTGGTGGTGCTGTCCTGGGTGTTTGATGCTCACGTGAAGGAGAGCAGGAACTACACTGTGCGAGGCAGCATACTGAAAGGTAGGTTCCTGTCTGCCTCTAGTGTCCACACATTTTCGGACAATTAAACAGCAAGTGTTTTTCAAACACATAACTTCGTCATACGCATCACATACACACACTTCTGTGTTTTCAATATCCTAACCCAACTCTGTCGGTCGGTCTGTCTGTCTCTGTATCTACCTGTACACTTGCAGCTGCCAACCTGACCACGGGGACCATCTACGAGGTGGCTGTGTGGGCCCAGACCGGTGTAGGAGACAGCCCCACAGCCCTGTCTCGCCAGCAGACCAAAGGCACCCAGCCGGAGCCTCCCCTCCTCAAGGCCCGGGCCCTCAACCAGAGCTCTGTGGACTGCAGCTGGACTGTAACCGGATCCCCTGCACAGGTAACACGGTCACAGCATGACAGCTACTGTATTACAGACATGGGTCATGTTCATTAGGGCACACAACGGAAAACATCATTCAACTTTTTGGGACTGAAAATTTCAGGTAGTCCCTATCCGTTTTCTATTTGGTGCATAATGAACATGACCCTGGGTTTAAGTAGTATCTGTAGTATACTTTCAAATGCTTCAGGCATTTGATTGAGCCTGTCTCGAGTGCCTGATGGGCGGGGTTTGCCCTATTCCATTGGTTCCAGGCAAGATCAATTAAGCGAGTCCCCACAAGCAAAATATAATAAGGAATTTCATAGATGAGTCATAATTGATTGGATATATAAAGCTCTTTTCCAGATGCTCAAAGCTCTTTCCATAGTAAGGGGGGAACTCGACTCATCCACCGCTACTGTGAAGCACGCGGCTGGAGTAGGACAGCTCCCTGTGCAGCCAGTGATGTACTGTGTGGTTGTGGTCTGTCTGTACAGGTGTATGGCATCTTCTTTGCCACCTCCTTCTTGGACCTGTACCGCAGCCCTCACAGTGTGAACACCAGCGTTAGCAGCCGGACCGTCACTGTGGACAGTGATGAGCAGTACCTGTTCCTCGTGAGTTCACACCCTTACTCCTCTTCACCCTGATTCCTCTCTCAATGCCTCAGATACAGAATCAGAAAACTTTATTGACATGCAACACGGTTGGCTAGGGATTTTTCGTTCTTACCCAAGATTCCATTTTGGTTTTAAACTGTACTGAACTGTAAAATGATCGACTGCAGATAATCCGCTCACAGTTAACCTATGTGTGCATTTTTGGTTTCTAAAGAACAATATCTGTGTGTGTGTGTGTGTGTGTGTGTGTGTGTGTGTGTGTGTGTGTGTGTGTGTGTGTGTGTGTGTGTGTGTGTGTGTGTGTGTTCACTTGTGTGTGACAGGTGCGGGCCATCTCTCCCTACCTGGGCCCTCCCTCTGACTATGCGGTGGTTAAGATGATTCCCAACGAGCGGCTGCCTCCTCGTAACCTGCACAAGGTGCGCGTTGAGAAGACCCAGGCTATGTTGAAGTGGCAGCCTCCCTACGACTCCCCCAGCGCTCCTCTGGTAAGGTCATCCTCACACACCCTCGAGCGTCAGCTCTTTCCGATACATTTTGTCTGGTTCCTGGGTTAAAGTGATAGTTACCTTTTTTTGAAGTGAGTTGAAGCTTAAACTTCAAAACAGACCCAGAGTGTGGATTGCACTCTCTCCTTGTCCATAGACTTCTTTCAGTGTAAGGAAACTTTATTGTTTGAAAATTGAGTGAACTATCCCTTAAATAAAGCCTCTAAAAACCTGACTGACCAGGTAATATACAGTACACCTGATATAGTAACATGAACAGTTGTCCCACACAAACCATAAACCTGTCTGTCCATGTCTGGATCTCAAATGACACCCTATTCCCTTTTAAGTGCACTACTTTTGACCAGGGCTCTGGTCATTAGGGTGCCATTTTGGATGCCAATACGTATGTCATTTATTGTTCTTTTGTTGTATTATTTTACTGTAAACTGTGTTGAGATTGTTAAATGCACTTTCAATAAAGTTTGATTTGGATGTGTCCGTCCCGTGCAGACGTACGCGGTGCACCTGAAGGACGTGGTGCGTAAGACCGAGAGCAGCTACAAGCTGACCACCCAGAACAACACGGTGGAGTACTGCCTCAAAGGCCTGGAGCCCGGCGGACACTACAGCGTCTCCGTCCGCCTGCGCAACATGAGCAAGGAGGCCAGCTACACGCTCAACACAAGTACGGCCTGGCTTATGCCCCGGGGATGGGCGCGTTCCAGGTCATCTTTATTGCAGTCGACAATCAGTTTTCTTTCCCACAATGCCCGGAGAGGAGTTAAAACATCTCAGGGGTCATGTTAGTGAGATGTAGCGATCTTCTGGGATGTGCAGCCCGACTGAAATAGAGATAGACAACCTGGAACGCCCCCACCATCTGTTATATAGTGGCTGGGAACTAGTCAGGGCTTCTTGTATATTAAAGGAGTTAAAGGTAGAGCGCCAACAGATCTGGGGAGACCACATTCAAAACCCAATGGGGATTGTTTTAACATGAACATAATTGTATGAATGTGTGTTGATAAAGTTGTTTCCTTCTACTCTGTGTGGACATAGTGCCCCTGCCTGCTCCAGAGGCTCTGAAGATCCTGACGGAGAAAGACCATGTGTTCCTCTTCTGGAAGAGTTTGGCCGTAAAGGAGAGGAGCTTCAATGAGAGCAGGGTGAGGGACACACACAGCTGCCTCTCCCTGTGATGACAGATCAACCCCACTGTCTTTTAGTTCCTCTGATATTCACCATCAATGTCTGTCTGTCTGTCTGCACGTCCGTGCTCGGTGTTTCTCCGCAGGGCTACGAGGTGCACGTGTACGACAGCCTGTCCAACTCCACCGTGCTCCTGGGTAACACCACGGAGACCTTCTTCCGGATCAGCAGCCTGCTGGCGGGCCACAACTACACCTTCTCTGTCCAGGCCCGCTGCCTGCTCAACGGACAGCTGTGTGGCAAGTCCGCCCTGCTGCTCTACGACCAGCTGGGACAAGGTGAGAGAAGGAGGAGGCACTGGGGAGGATGGGAAGTTACGGGACAGATTTACTAAGATCATGCATAAATCCTAAACGTCAGTTTCAGTAACAATGTGTGGTGACCTTCATACAACAGAAGGATAAAAGTTATCACTCTCAATTGATGGATATGGTGATAGTTTTCCGTGTTAATCTTACTTCATTAATCAACTTTGTGAGATAAAAGTACATAAAGAATCTCTCATAATGGCTCCCTCATGTACTGTATGCTCAATGTCAGTCAGTGAATGTCACTCACCAGGTATACCCCCCCCCCCTCCTCTCCCTGCAGGTCCCAGCGAGGCAGTGCGGAGCTCGGGTCAGTCAGGGGACATGGCAGTAGTGGTGGTGCCGGTGTTGTTCCTGCTGCTGCTGGGGCTGTGTGGGGGCCTGGTGGTCCTGTACCTGAGGCACCGCCGCCTTCAGAACAACTTCACCGCCTTCGCCAACAGCCACTACAACTCCCGCCTGGGCTCGGCCATCTTCTCCTCAGGGGATGAGCTGGGTAAGACTCCTTGGTTAAGTTCTATATCGAAGTAGCCCCACACATCCGTAGTTGCGTTGCTCCCTTGTTTTGTGCTCCTGTGCAGGACGCTTGATGTTACTGTTGACTGTGACGGTTGTAATGGAGGTTGATGTTATCAGTCTACACTGTGTTGAACTTGAACCACACTGTCTTTACTTGTGAACTGACACCCATAGATAATGCCTCTCTACGTCCATCTGATTGGCACGGCTTTTGATCAAACATTTCTAGGGCCCGGAGTTTCTCCTGACCGTGTGACCTGACCATAAAAACTCTGGGCCTCAGTTAAAGGCTGTGCTACTAGGGACCGTAGTTTGTCCTTGTCAGGTCCCATCGTCCGGAGAAACTCCTAGCCCCACTAGAAAACCACATTTTTGCATGATCCGTTCTGATGCAACTATCATGTCCTTCTTCCCTCCTCTGTTCATCTCTCCTTTCCCCATCCTCCTTAAAGGTGACGATGACGAAGACGCCCCCATGATCAGCGGCTTCTCAGACGACGTTCCCATGGTGATTGCGTAGTGGGACCACTCCTTCACGTCGTCGTCTTCTTTTCCTCCCTATCACTCTACTACACACTCTGCCCTGCCTGTCCCAACCCGTCACCTACGCGCTGGTGCCCACGTGGTATGACCAAAAGGTCAGAGGTCACGAAAGAAGGTGCGCCAACACTTTCGTCAACCAACCCACTCCGAGAAAAAAGTCTTATTGGATTCAGGATCAAAGGAAGAAAAGTGAAGCGCAACGAGAGATATTTTTTTGAAAAATACGATGCACTTTTTTTGGATGCGCAATAACTTATTTTTTTATACATAATATATATATATATATATATATATATATCGGTCAAAGGACTTTGTTGATCGGGAACTGATGCTAACTGTGAAGGATTGTGAGTTTGTCAGGCGAGTCGTGTGTTAGAGAAAATCCCCTTTTGAGTTACAAACTCACTCCATAAAGAACTGTTCATTGCTTGAAGCCAAAATAAGCACCTAGCAAAAAACATCCAATGCAGAAAATATACACCTAATACTGTAAAAGTAAAAAAATACGTTTTACAAAGAAATGCTTCATAAAAAGAGTTAGGAACTCAAGCTCTTGATACAGCATAAATTAACTTAGTTTTCATGGTATTTATTCATGGTACGTTGTTCAGTGTCCGTACTGAAATCGATCTGAATATGTTGCTGTCTGTTGGAATGAGATCACTTTAATCTGTTGATATTTGGTTTAAAACTGTCCATTAGTCTAAACACAACAATTGGCGTCTGAGTAACCATCCAATGAGTAGCGATTAGATGAAATCGATGGCACCATGCTGTGTCTTATAGATCCATGTTCCTCCTACCACCAGCACAGGAGTGGCTGTAGTCAACTCAGCAGTAACAATAGTACCGAAAAGTTATTCCCGTTTACCGTGCTATTAACTCCAAAACGTCAGCGCGATCATTCTGTTGTGTTTCTCTACTCGCAATGCTGCATCGATAATGCTGTAGGTGGATCTATAGGAAAATAGTTTGATTTTAATTGGTTTTATCAGGACCACCACGGTGTAAATATTATTGTTATTCAAATATTATTACGCCCAATTAGCTGCCGTTAGTTTGTAGTGTTTGGAACGTTTGTCTCTGATGTTCTCAGGGAACTGAGTCTTTGTCTGGTCTGACACTGGCGTGGTCTGATCATCTGAGTCTTTCGCCAACACTCGGGAACCCTCACTGAGGTACTATAGTAACCCTAGGGGCAATGATGAGCATGATGTTGGAATGACGTCATTTTATGGTTGTAAACTGGTTTTCTGGTTGAGAAGAAGTTATAAAACCAGATTACAAGGAACTTGTCTCTGTTACAACAAGAAAACGATGTATTTTTCATGACGAGAGCAAGATGACATGGGAAAGACGTCACATTTTGGTTGTTGTGGTTGCTGTTATTCTTTTTTTTTAACAAAAAATGTATACTTCCAATCTACAACCTGATGATAATGTCATTAAAGACATTATAATGACGTAATGGAAACCACTTTTGCTTGCTGGGATAGCAGTATGATGTTTTAGGTCACAGTGAGGGGGACTGTGTCCAGCTCTGTCTCACTGTGTAGCCAAATGCTTCACGTCAATAGGATGTGACAAGCTTAAGAAGAATATTAAATTTTTCCCTTTCCCATCCTATTGTGTAGTCATGAAACGTGTATTTTCGTCTATGCTAAAGAGCCATTTCAAGTTGATGTAAGGTATGATGCTTGTATTCATTGACCTGTTTTTTGGTTTATTTGTAAATTTGTTCATGAATGTATTTTATATCTGTGATTTTATGTCTTTGAGGCGATGTGGAAACCGGTCATGTTACTAGTCCCCCCCCTTCTACCTCCCACCCCTCGTGTGAAATGGATACATTTGCAGTCCTCTCACTTTGTAAAGCCAAAAAACTCTACTCTGAATGGTTCACCCCTATACTCTTGGAAGAGAGACCTGAAAATGGATTTTGATAGTCTCTGACTGTAGACTGGTTCAGGGCAGGCATCGTGCCCCCAGGCACCAGGACCACGTTCCCACCTCCATTCCCCTATCCCACTGTGGGGGTGACGTCACAGCAGCCCCCCCCCCCCCTCGCACTCTTCCTTCCCGGTCACTGCAGGGCTGCTTTCACTACATTGTTTTGACGTTCTTCTCCGTAAGGTACTTGTGATTCTATCTCCCCCTTTTCTGCTTTCCTGGCCTTAAATAGTGTTGATACTGTTTATTTTCTGTGGACTTCGATTTGCCACATATGCCTTATTAGAAAACACATTGAGTTTGTATGTATGTACTGTATTTATGACGACACAAGTGCACACCCACACTCACAATACCCTTACACAATGCTAAAGAGAATGATCTGTACTGAAGAGAGAGCAGTAGAAGTTGTTATTGTTATATACAGGTCACTACTCCTGTCTGCATTGGCTGTTTAAAAGGCACATATCTAAAGCCACCTGATGATTTTATCTCATGTAGTCCAAGTTTTGACAATTGTACAAAATATAATTCTTGATTATTGTGTGACCGTTTCAACCCCTACCCCCTCCCAATGTAGACTTTTTTCTTTCTTTCTGTAAAATAGTATGCTTAAAGTTTTTGCACAGAATATAATGTTGGACACCGCCATATTTTAATATGTTGATCTTGCTTGCTTATGGGGGTCTCAAGGACGTGAGATGTTTGAGGTACAGTGTGAAGTGTTTTTAAAACCACTTATACTGAAATAAACTTACTGGAAATGTGGGAAAGCCCCATTTTCCTCGTCTTTCTCAGAGAGGATGGATGGATGGATAGATAGAAACAACAACACTGAAGATCTCTGCTTTCTAAAATGTTTATTGAATTATTTTTAGTTTACTTTACTGTCTTTAGTCAATGTCCTTCCAACTTACAAATGTTTTTGATAGAAATAAACAAATCTCCCATCGATCACACACAGTGGCACAGAGTCTCCTCAAAGGCCCTTAACAAAGTGAAGGCAAACGCATAGCCTTGGTTAACCACAGAATGCTATGAGTAAGTCCTTCAGTATTTGGCAGCGCGAGACAGGAAGGAGTGCATGTAAACAGTGAGGTGAAGGGTGTGTCTGTAGAGGCTTTAGAGTACGGATGTCCTGGAGATGAACTGGGATCAGTCTTTAATCAGGCCACTCTCACTGTGGTTTTTGACTCGCGTCTCCTCTTTGCACCCAAAACATTCTGGGGCCGGCCAAAATCTCCTCGCCTTTTCATCCTCCCTCCTTCCTCCAGTCATGCAGAACGGCCACAGCTCCACTGACGCTCATAGGCTTTTATGACTGTTGAGTGAAGGGCATTGTCCACACTCTCAGGGGAACTTCTGGGAAAGAGACAGAGGGGGAGAAACAATCAGTGAGCTCATTACAACTTTTATGCAGGCTGCAGAATTCCCCAGACAGCTCTATGATTAAGTAGAGGCAGGTGTGCTTCTCAGAAGAGTAGCCTGTCAAGCTGGACGTTTTGAAGGTACAAAGTACAGTAATCAATGGAATAGACGTCCATTAAATAAAAAACAACAACACGATAAGCAGAGCGAAAGAGAGTAATGTCTTTGTGTTTTTAATCAAAGTTTTGAAGTGCCACTTTAATCAAGTGTACAGATTTATTTTTTTGGGGAAAGTAATTGTATACTTAAATAGTGCTGTTCATGATTTTACTAAGTTTATTTCAACAGGGTCATTAGCAAGAGGCTCTTTACACTTCTTCTATATGTCATGCTTTCAGTATATCAACAGCAGGTCAAACTTCATAAAATATCATATGACTTAAAGACACTATGGAAGTTGAATTCCTCTCTGATTCAGAGGGGTTGGGTTAAATGCGGAAGACACATTTGGGTTGAATGCATTCAGTTGTGCAACTGACTAGGTATCCCTTTTCCCTAATTGTTTGTTAAATGTTGACTTGACTGTATGGTTCATATACAGCACATTATCACATACATAATATTTATATCATAAGAAGGTGTGCTCCTTTCTGTCCAATTAGGTATTTCTAGAAAAAATTATTTTGGCCACTTGGGTGACCCCTTTTGGCTCAAGAGCATCCCCAGAGGCAAAAGTTCTGTATGGCCTCATCTTTAATCTCTTTCATTCCTTTGCACCAGATCTTTTGTGTTTCACCTGAAAAGAACCCTCTGACCGTGCCAAAATAAATGCCCCAAAACAGTTCATAATCTTGGGACTTCAAACAACACTGATATAGTACAGGGCATTAAATCCTGACAGGGACGTTATCATATATTGCCCAAAGAGTAACCAACAGGGCTGTCTCCCTCAACAAAAATACCCTGTCGGGAAGCGCTGTTGGAAATGTTTGCTTGTCTCCTGTCTCTTATTTCTCTGACTAAACTCGTCTGGTTGTGTTTATTTTCAGATCTGACTTGTCCTGGTCAACCACAGACAGCGGACCCAGACATGCTGTGCTCGGATGAATCCAAGTATATTTGTTGTGTAGGCTACAGATGCTTTTAAAAGCTCTTTAAAACAGCGCCCAATGACGATGCACTGTAACAGACTGCTCTCTTTCTTTCTCTCACGCTCTTTCACTCGCTCTGCTCTAAAAAGAAAGTCCATTCCACTCTTAAGTAGCTAAGACGTTCTAAATTGAGCTGCCGTACACCTCTCCATTCTCATCTGTCCATCAAATTCTGAGGGCAGCTCAGACAGAGAGCAGTGACACCACGGAGTGTCATGTTTTCTGCAGTCAGAAAGGCTCCCATGCCAGTGTCCTTGGCTTTTTTTTGTTTGCCTTTTTAGAGTATAGGGCACCATTTGGGATCCAGACAAGCTCTTCTTCCTTCGTCATGCTCAAGGCTACCACTAGAGGTCTCCCGTGTTTGGTTTCTGTGCTGTCAGAGAAAGACCTGCTTGTTGAAGAAGTTAATTCCTCCCTATTTCTCTGACTTAATGTTATTTTCTAGTGAATAAGTAATTAATCTCTTTCAAAATTACTATCACTGTTTATTTGAATACCGGATGTCAATGCACTGAGATAAAACTACGTTGTTCAAGATTTGTGACCATTAGTTATAGATTGGAATATTCCACATCATGGTATCACTATCGACCTTTACAGACAACAATAATCACTAAACAGGGCTTAAAAAATCCCAAACGTAAGCTGCCAGGCCCTGACCCTCTTCAACTGGTGTAATTTCATGTCAGTCACAGATTTGTCTCCCTCCCACTCCCCCCTATGGAGTGGACAAGGGGCAGTTGTTCTGTCAGTGACATGTCAGTGCATCGGAGGGAGCAGCGTTGAGGCTGTGGCCTCATATCAGCCCCAGCAGAGGCAACAGTGGGCTCCAGTGTATACTGCAGCCAGGAAACGGCCCGGGACCTGGGAGGATGATGAGCAGATGCTGGGGAGGAGGGGGGTTTGGAGTTGGGAGGGTGAGCGGGGTAGTCTGGATAAACAGTCCGTACTGTCATGGCCAGGCAGCGTTCACCGTACACAGCACAGACTGGACACTGCAGAACACACACACATCCCAAGGTTGTTTTAAACCAATAGGTTACCTAGTTCACAAATGTGCCTGACACAGTTTCGGATGACAATTTTCAGATTAACAATAGTCAGCCCCATATATAGTCATTTTCCTGGCACCATGGTTCTGAGACTCCCACATTGCTTCTGGTAAGTACTCAAACAACCCTGTTACAAAGTCCTGTAGCCTACAGTACCCCTCTATCGGGCCTCAGGTCGCTAAGGATTCCCACTGGCCAGAGATTTGGGAGGAGGAAACTTGAACAAGTGTTCTTTCCTTAGCTTAGAATCTCCTCCAGCAGAGGGCATGCTTGATATAACACCATCTGTGTTGCCTCTTCAACAAGCCATTTATTACTACCACATTACAGTGTTCCAAGACCCAATCAAACTGATAAACATCATTAGTCAACTCCCTTGTCGAATCCTCTTGTATAGAGAGGTGAATGACTGCAAAAGCAAAGAGAAAAGTGTTGTGTCCTGTATGCTGGGAAAGAAAGACTTCAGATATGTGTAGTCCCATAGAGCAGCATAGATGTCTAGTCGAGAGAGAAGGGAGATTTCTTGTTTAGTCACAATTATGTTCTTTATTGTATGATACAGGCTATATTACCCTTTTAATTAATAGAATTTCAAGTTAACATTTTTCACTTTATTATAATTATACAAAATGTACAAAGTAGTGTGGATATATTTGATACATTTTAAACATAACACACAACTGCGAGACGGTACTATTCATGGCATAATTGCACGAGACAAAATTACCAAGTTAAAAGTAACAATCCGCAGGCTTTATTTTAAGATGACAATATCATACACATATAAATACAATTTCTGACCAATATAATAAAACAATATGCCACTGCAGTTATTGAATTTAAAACTACAAATCTAGGCTACCAAGAACACATGAGTTAAATTCAGAAGATGGAAACATGACAACATCAGAGTTACTGCTTCCATTTTCTCCGTTTGACTATTAGTTTTGCTTTGAAAGATCAGTTGAGAAAAAATGAGGGAAACATCAAGAGAATGGAGGACGCTATGCTAAGCGCTTTATGATAGCATTACGCCGACAGAATCCAATTGGCGGGAAGAGTGAGCCTCTCATGTATGTCCATGATAACATGTTTACACGCTGCGTGGCTATACGTCCCCATGAACACACACACACTGAGTCATCATCTATTTGACACCGCAATATATATGACACCGTGCCCTTCCTTCATGAAGGACGGAAGGGCATTCTCCTTGAGAGTTCCTCCCCTACCATTTTGAAACCTTTAGACACTTCACACAGTGGGCTCTCGTGGCCAATCCAATCAGAGGACCATGGAGGCTCCTGAGTACAACTCAGTTGGAGGTCAGTGATGGGCAGTGAACAGTGTGTGTGTCGGTGTGTGGTCTCTACAGCCACTTGACCAGAGGAAGAGAGTCCACCTTACTCACTTCCCAGGGGTCAAGAGGTCCCTGACCCACTGATTGGTTGGGAGCTAAAAGGTCAATAGGCTGGTCACTGGTGGCTGCTCAAGGTCAAAGACAGGCTTTTGATAGAGAAGGCAGGCGTTGTGGACAGCAAGCCACGGCCATTGTGATCTATTGTGAGCGAACACTGTTAGGGGGAACTCAAAAGGCACTTATCCCCGAGAAACATTTAGATGTCCAGGTTGAAAGAAAGTTATCCTTGTGGATATGCCAAGATAATGACATTTTAACTTGCATCAAAGAGTGCCTTGGTATTGTTTTTAGTATGGAAACTTCTGTTTCAGGAGCTACTGCAGGTTTCCATCCATTTGTCTAAAGATTTTCAAGTGAAGATTCTAATATTCACATAAAAAGAGATGTACATTTTACAGGCAGCGGTGTGTTTCCATCAAATTGGCTTGTTGCGAATAAAAAGCTGTGCATGATTACGAAGTGCACATAAAAAGCACTTTGTCGTAGGACCACACAACATAGCATCATGTGACTACAAAATTACTGCGACATGATGGCTAATCTATCAACAATTGCGCAAAAACAAATTAGCTGCCATTTGTCACATGATCTATTTCACAGACAAAAAAAGGATCCACCCTTTCAAACTTATTTTGTTTTCGTCAACATTTACGAAAGTTTACTGACAATTGCTGTTTCCATCAGGCCTGGCCTGAGTTTTTTATTCGACAGGCAGCCTACTTTTTACTGGCATATGCAGGACGGTGAATGATGCTCAACTTGTTTTAAGTTCTTGGCTAAGAGATCGATTAATGTCTGAGTATCTGTGTACCCTACCAAGTGGGCAACATTTGGCACAGGACATCATAATGATGTTGCTTTGTAAGTCGCTCTCGATACGAGTGTCCGCTAAATGACTACAATTGGAAGATGTCATTTCTGGTTGTAAACTTGTTTTCAATAGATGCCTCACCAGATAAGATGTGTAAAAAACATCCGCCTTATGTCATTACAACCAGTTCTGCCCACTGGGTAAAGTGTTGGGTGAACATTAACATTAGTATTCAAAGCAGATGACTGCTGGGACTGTCCAGCAGGATAGGACGCTGAAAGCCAAGTTCAAACTTTCAATCACTTCACTGCTTTGGGAGACGAGTAGATTGACCTCGTCAGAGAAACACATGGGGCTGTGGTTGTGGTGGTTTAGGTAGAATATTCTGGGTATATTCTGGGTATTGGTCCATTCCAACTTTCATGCCCTTGAGGTGCCTGTTTCTCCCCCTTATGACGTTTTGGAAATGTTAAACATAACCCCCCCCTCTAGACACTTACCAGATGTTTGACTGTAACCTTTGTATGTTTGTCTTTCACCTTTCTTTATGGCCAGGGTTTCATTCAAAGATGAGTTGGCTCTTATTGTCATGTAATACTGGTTCTATTATGAGTTAACCACTTCTTAGTGTGGAACATGTGTGATACCTATGGTTTTCAGGGAATACAAATGAGGCAAATAGCACCCTTGCATTCTCAACATTTCTAATAACTCCCATCTCTCTCTCTCACACACACACACACACACACACACACACACACACACACACACACACACACACACACACACACACACACACACACACACACACACACACACACACACACACACACACACACACACACACACACACACAATCTTGACCTTTCCAATAAATATACCTTTCAATCCACTTCAGCCCCGAACTCGGCTACCATATTATTTGTGTCTGGATGGCTAGCACTGTCCTGGTGCTGTGTGGGGTTTAATTGGAGGATCATGTAGGTCTTTCTAGCCAATCGGAGAGATTGGTGCTGTTCCTCTCCTAGCAACAAGACTCCCTAGCTGTGCTGTGCTGCTAGCTAACTGACACCTAGAATAACTCGTTTTTTTCCTTTATTTTTCCTTTTGTTCCATCTGTCTTTCATTCTTGTTATCCTTGTCAGTTATCTTTCATCAAACATACTGTAGCCATCAACAAAATGTCAATAAGCTGCATCTGGCCACAGTATAAATAACAGTAGACCTGAGGACACAGGTCCTGACTTGGTGTGTGTCATAAGAGGCATCATTTACTAGTCTTTTCTTTGACTTGAGTGAAACTAAAATCTCATGTACAATTCATCTTTGTCATCGTTTTCTGTCATTTCTTTAAAAGCATTTATCATTGATACAAAGGAGATGAAGTGAATGAGAATAGAGAAATTAAGTCATCTTCCAAGTGAAAGAAAGAGATGGGTAGATGAAACAATAGCCTGCGGTGCAGTCATATTGTGAGATAAAACAATATCATGAGACAGAGAATCTTATTTATATCGCCGCAAAAATGACAGATGTATTTATTTTTGTCCATTTCTGTCTTAGATTCTCCCTCCAACTCCCAAATGGCACCCTATACCATATATGCCTATAATGCATGCCTTTTGACCAGAGCCCTATGGGTCCTGGTCTAAACCGGTGCACTTTATAGGGCATAGGGTACCATTTAAGACTCATTCGAGGTGTGCTACTATGCCGGATGGCGAACACTATCATATTCTCTCCATGGCGACTGCTGACCCCTTTCAGTGCATACTTCCTAATAATAGCGGGCCTGGTCAGGTTGCTATGTTTAGCAAGGTGTCAATGAGTCTCCATCAGGACTGGGGCTAGCTGCCTATCTCCACACAGAGTGGACAAGGTTGTGATGGCTTACCACCTCCTAGCCCTTCTGCTGTTTCAGCATCAAGCTCTGGGATCAACCCTCAGCTCAACATACACGCACAAACACACGCACGAGTGACACAAGCCTACCAGACGAGCTAAATAACTTCTATGCTCGCTTCGAGGCAAGTAACACTGAAACATGCATGAGAGCATCAGCTGTTCCGGACGACTGTGTGATCACGCTCTCTGCAGCCGATGTGAGTAAGACCTTTAAACAGCTCAACATTCACAAGGCCGCAGGGCCAGATGGACTACCAGGACGTATACTCCGAGTATGCACTGACCAACTGGCAAGTGTCTTCACTGACAATTTCAACCTCTCCCTGTCTGAGTCTGTAATACCAACATGTTTCAAGCAGACCACCATAGTCCCTGTGCCCAAGAACACTAAGATAACCTGCCTAAATGACCACCAACCCGTAGCACTCACGTATGTAGCCATGAAATGCTTTGAAAGGCTGGTCATGGCTCACAACACCATTATCCCATAAACCTTAGACCTCGATTCAGACTTAGACCCCACTCCAATTTACATACTGCACCAACAGATCCAAAGATGATGCAATCTCTATTGCACTCCACACTGCCCTTTCACACCTGGACAAAGGAACACCTATGTGATAATGCTATTCATTGACTACAGCTCAGCGTTCAACACCATAGTGCCCTCAACGTTCATCACTAAGCTAAGGACCCTGGGACGAAACACCTCCCTCTGCAACTGGATCCTGGACTTCCTGACGGGCCGCCCCCAGGTGCTAATGGTAGGTAACAACACATCCGCCACGCTGATCCTCAACACGGGGGCCCCTCAGTGGTGCGTGCTCAGTCCCCTCCTGTACTCCCTGTTCACTCATGACTGCACGGCCAGGCACGACTGCACGGCCAGGCACGACTCCAAAACTATCATTAAGTTTGCTGATGACACAACAGTGGTAGGCCTGATAGCCAACAACGATGAGACAGCCTATAGGGAGGAGGTCAGAGACCTGACCGTGTGGTGCCAGGACAACAACCTCTCCCTCAATGTGATCAAGACAAAGGAGATTATCGTGGACTACAGGAAAAAGAGGACAGAGCACGCCCCCATTCTCATCGACGGGGCTGTGGTGGAGCAGATTGAGAGCTTCAAGTTCCTTGGTGTCCACATCACCAACAAACTAACATGGTCCAAGCACACCAAGACAGTTGTGAAGAGGGCACGACAAAACCTATTCCCTCTCAGGAGACTGAAAAGATTTGGCATGGGTCCTCAGATCCTCAAAAGATTTTACAGCTGCACCATCGAGAGCATCCTGACGGGTTGCATCACTGCCTGGTATGGCAACTGCTCAGTCTCCGACCGCAAGGCACTACAGAGGGTAGTGCGTACGGCCCAGTACATCACTGGGGCCAAGCTTCCTGCCATCCAGGACCTCTATACCAGTGTCAGAGGAAGGCCCTAAAAGTTGTCAAAGACTCCAGCCACCCTAGTCATAGACTGTTCTCTCTGCTACCACACGGCAAGTGGTACCGGAGCGCCATGTCTAGGTCCAAGAGGCTTCTAAACAGATTCTACCCCCAAGCCATAAGACTCCTGAACAGCTAATCAAATGGCTACCAAGACTACCCCCCCTCTTTTACACTGCTGCTACCCTCTGTTATTATCTATGTATAGTCACTTTAATAACTCTCCCTACATGTACATATTACCTCAATTACCTCGACACCTGTGCCCTACACACACACATGCAGACATGTTTTCAATGTTACATATCTGCTTCACATATCTGTGTGGTACAACAGACAAACCATCTATCTATACAAACAACCCACATCCTGAGCACCGTTAATAATACCAGCTTGCTTGGCAACTTAATGAAACAACTGTGAAGCGTGAGAAAGACAAACTTGACTTTTAAACCCCCTGGCTCAAACATGACCTCTTGTGAGAAAACTGGAGAAATCCCAGTAACCCCCCCCATTCAGCTTCCTCCCACTTCCACACTATTGGCCACTTGCCCTGCCCTGGTCATGATTTAAGACATTAATACAGATACGTTATTATTTGTAAATATTAGTAGATGGCTGTTGGCACTCTACTGAATCGTTTTCACCTCTTTAACACTGCGTCTAAGTACATACTTGTTTGCCAAATACCACAGACTCCCTTATGTACGGTGGCCTACTAAGCACAAACCATATATGCATGTACACATTGTTTTACACATATTGTAGATGTAAATGTCTCTTCTGCAATGTCATTGGTGCCTTTTTAGCATAGCCTAAAATGTGAGGCTTCTGAGTTATTATTTTTATTCTCTAATGTTACAGACATCTCCCCAGCATTGGACAAGGCTAGAGGTGTTCTGTAGCTACAGAGACTCCATGTGGCTTAAACCAATACAATCTCTTCCATGTGGCGAGAGGGTTATAGTAAGCCCCATAGGCATCTCTGAGGAGGGTACAAGTTTGAAATTGAGATGTTAACAGCACAGGCACAACCTACTGAATCGATGTTTTGCTTGCATGAGCGTTTAATGTTCTTTTCCTGTGAACTCTTGTTCCTTTAGTCATTGCGAGGGTTCTCTGGTCTTCAAGAGTGACTGTCTGTCCGTCCGTCTATTTGTCATCACGCGACATTGGCGACACCTGGAACGGGGTGACTATGGACAGGCACAGTGTAGATCTTGTCATTTCCTCCTGTGATTGAATCGCTCCTCCCCCCAGCACACGGTACACTGGCAACATAAAAGCCACGTTCGTTGTTTGAACCGTGGCACCGCTGATCACCTATTGTTCTGGCTCATTAATATCCGTTGCAAATCTGCTTATTCTCCAGATTCCATCAATACGGCTCGGACAAAGGGATGGTTATTGCAGGGCCCTTCTAAGAACAAAAAACAAATAGCGGTTGCCAACGTGTTTCTTGATTCTCAGGAGCCCCAACAATGGGATTCTTTGTGGGACAGTAGGGGGATTGATGGGCATCGTGCTCTGCAGTGTGGGATGGCTGCAGTGAGTCCACGTCTCTTTCTCCCTTGCTCTCTGGGTTGAACACAGCAGAGTAGCTGCCATTCAAGCCCTTTTTTAGTCCGTCTCACACACAATACCTAAAGCTAATGCTACCATGTTGAGTAAGGCTCTCTCCATCTAGGCTGCAAGGATGGGAAGTTGGGACTGGCAAGATAGCAAAGAGGCTCTAAAATGGCCAAAGATGAAAGATGGCTTGAGTGTGAACCAAAAATACTTGGATAATTTTATTGTGTCATGTCATTTCCCCCCTCATTATAGAATGTGTCCAGAATTGCCACCCGCCAACCCCTCTTTTACGCTACTGCTACTCTCTGTTCATCATATTTGCATAGTCACTTTAGCCATATCTACATGTACATACTACCTCAATCAGCCTGACTAACCGGTGTCTGTATGTAGCCTCGCAATTTTTTTATAGCCTCGCTACTGTATATAGCCTGTCTTTTTACTGTTGTTTTATTTCTTTACCTACCTATTGTTCACCTAATACCTTTTTTGTACTATTGGTTAGAGCCTGTAAGTAAGCATTTCACTGTAAGGTCTACCTACACCTGTTGTATTCGGCACACGTGACAAATAAACTTTGATTTGATTTGATCTGCCCCTCACTGCCAACTTCCGAAGTTAATAAAAACACAACATTCGCTCTCTCTCTCAGCCCCCCCTCTCTCTGCCCCCCCCCCTTGCTCTCTCTCCAGCCCTCCGTTACCATTCACTCACTGAGGCCATTACCAAACAGTGTCTGGGGACATGGTTGGGGCGACGGGCATCCTGGGAGAAAAAGGCTCTCTGGTCTGGACACGGTGTCACATTAATCCGTGCCAGCTTCCTTCACATGTCATGACTGGAGGGAAGGAGCCAAACTGGGGCCCCCAGTCCCATGCATAACCATATAGATGGAAACTGTCTGTTGGTGATTGCAGTGACATTTGAATGGATATTCTGTGGCTGCCTGTTGAGCGGAGCGAACCTCCCACATTGGCATGGCATTGGCTGGAAATATGTGCATTCAGATGGCTACTTGACAGGGAAGAGAGACACAGTGCAACATTTTACACAAGATCAATTGAAGACCATTGAAAGATCATAAAATCTTAACACAGAGAAACCCACATTCATATTAGGAAATATTTCCATATATCTTTTTATGAATACTGAATTATTACTGTTTCAGATATAAGTGTTACTGGCTGGGTTGTGTCTCCAAGTGTTTTTGGCTTGCTGGTTTCGAGAAAGAGCTTTGTTTTCAAATAAGGACTATTCTGTCTTTAATGTCTACTTGTTAAATGTTTGTAATGTCTTAATGTAAATGTGATTGTTTGTAATGTCTTTTAAGTTCTGTTGGAACCCGGGAAGATTAGCTGACATTATGGCGTCAGCTAATGGGGATCCTAATAAAAATTCAAATTCAAATTGTAGAGTTTCAAGTAAAGACATTCAGGACTGAAAGATTCTCTGATTGAATGGAATCCCTTCTGTTATGTGTATAAAAAAGAAAATCACGTTATAGACTACTGCAACTGAATGAGATATGTGGCTAGTGGCTAGTAGCAGTAGTATGCGAGAAGAAATGTCAATTTTCTGCTCAGCTTAATTTGTTTGAGAATTTCAATCAATCCAATCATATGCAGTGAGTAGAACCTGAACTGTATAGGCCTGACCAATGCTGACATCAACACATTATTAATAGCCAACCCAAAGAGGAATGACAGTCGGACACTTCTTTACATTCTAGAACAGGAAAAGAAACAACCCATTTATTTTTACCCTTTCCAAGTACTCCTATAATAGAAAATGCAAGTGTCTAAAATTGAGCAACTGGACCTTATTGTGGCAGCTCTATTCTGAGCCTGGGCTAAATTATACAAACCCTAGAGACTAGTGGGTCAGGTGGTCTGAAAGATGTGCATTCCTCAGCAGCACACACACACCCTCCCTGAACCCCCCTGCAGACAGGCGTAAGCCCCCATTTCTCTCCTAGACTTTCCCAGCTGCAAGAGGCTTTATACCCCAACAAGGACTACGCCCCAAATGGCATCCTATTCTGGTTAAAAGCAGTGCACTATGTTAGGAATAGGGAGCCATTTGGGACACAAGCATGATCAGATAGAGGCTCTGCTGCCCCTGATCCTCTTCTGCAGTAGCCATTCTGATAAGGAGATCATCGTAATGACACAACCTCCGGAGTCCATTTGTCGCTCACTCTGATGTTTCGGAACAGTAGGAAATGGGGTGTCTGTTTTTTATACTGTTTTGACAGGAGGTCAAAACAGTGGCTACAGACAGTGAGAAGGCTACAGACAGTGAGAAATCTGAAAACAACACCATAGGTCAGTGCAACCATGCCAGCCATATGTCAACGGTGTGTGTGTGTTATTGCTGTCCTCTGATGGGGCAGCAGTTGGGAGGGGGGGGGGGGGGGGGGGGAGACTGGAGACAAGCTGCCGTCTCCCTAATGTACTGAACTTGTGATTGGCTGGGATTTCTGACCGCATACCTGATACTGACTCACCTCTAATGGCCTTCTTCCTGTAGTCAGGCTCAGACAGGGCTCCTTTCTCCCTTTATCTCTCCCAAACTCCTTGTTACAGAGATCAGGTTGCAAAAAGGAAAAGCCGACTAACTGCCTCTGCAACCTCTCTCTCTCTCTCTCTCTCTCTCTCTCTCTCTCTCTCTCTCTCTCTCTCTCTCTCTCTCTCTCTCTTGATGGCTGCTAGGAAAGTTACAGGAGAAGACAAGAGTATCCTGATTATGAATATAGAAGTGTAGCCTACCCAATGGATATAGGTGACATTTTGTTGAGAGGAGAAAAGCGAAGAGTAGAGAATAAAAGAGGAGAAGTGGCGAGGCCAGACGAGTTGCACAGAGCCACAGTGTCCTCCTCCTCCTCCTCCTCCTCCCCCTTCCTCTCCTCCTCTCTATACCCTAACTCATGAGCTGCATGTGGCTGCTGGGAGAGACAGTGCTACTGCTGGTGCCTCTGCTGCGAGGGGCCAGGTGTTGCTGGGTGCCGATTCTCAATGTCATTGGTGATGTGAGAGGACAAAGGCTGTATTGAGGGCCCAGGCAGAGGGCTAGGAGCAGTGGGATAGTCTTACAGAAAAGCCTGTGTTTGTGCCAGGGCTCCCCCTAGTACACAACAGCCACTGTGTTCTGTTCCTTCGCTCCCAGCTTTGTCCTCACGCTCATCCCCCCCACCCCCTTTTTTTGTTTAGAACAGGTAGCAACAGAAGCCTCACATCTAGGGTGTAGATGAGCGGGACAGATAGGCAAGTGTTAAGAACACAGTTCGGGTTCATTCTAGACCGGGCTAAGCGCGTTCTGACAAAGGGCTGGAACAGCTGGGAAACACACCGACTCCATCTACACCGTTAGCCATTCAGAAGACACCTGGTCTACAGAGAAAGCTCCACAGATATTCCTATGATGTCTAAACAGAGACTCAAAGAGCCAAACTGTTGCTCAAACGAATTGGTCTCTGAACAGAAATGTTTGTAGCACTTTTTCCTGTGAAGGAATTTCCTAGCAAAAAGATTGGCTGCCAAACCTTGTGTACCAGTTTGGGCACGAGGATGACCTAAGACAAGTCATATGATATGATATGTAATACACTGGTATTGTCTTATTGAACTGTGAGGACAAAAGAGGTCAAAAGTTGCATTTGCCACAATGTTAGTTAGTCCATTCAAGTCCATTCGCTCCCCTGAAAGTAAACATAAATAAATTAACGCTTTGCTTTCTGCAAAACAATTTACAATGCTCCCTTATTTAAATAAAAGTCCACAACTTTGGTCTCTATTCAATCCGTATAGCGGAAGTTTAAAGGCGTTAGCGGAGACTGCATCACACTAAGAGCTGCATATGACGGCTCGATTGAGAATTAACTTAACATTTCTGTCACGCAATCTGTAACGCTTCAGCCCTACCTCCTCGTAAACTCATGACAAAAACTATCATGGATGAAATGGATGAAAAATATTTGAATATGCACACGCGCCGACATGTCCAGCCCCATCTGTATGAGGCGGTAGATACGAGGGCCAGTATGGTCATCCTCTAGAAGGGATGTGAGCTGCCTTGTGGATGAAAACAGAGATGTGATAATGAGGGCCTTGCCCAGCAGCAGAGAAAAACATCCCGTCCTTCGCAAACTGACAAGTCATCAGAAAGCAGGCGCAGCAGCTGGCAACAGTGGCCCCCTCCCAGTCTCCCAGAGACAGAGACACAGTTCCTCTCCTTCGTAGATGTCTTTTTATCTTTCTCTCTCCCTCTCTCCATCTGCTCTGCCCTCTCTTTATACACTAGCTAATTAACCTGTGTGTGTGTGTGTGTGTGTGTGTGTGTGTGTGTGTGTGTGTGTGTGTGTGTGTGTGTGTGTGTGTGTGTGTGTGTGTGTGTGTGTGTGTGTGTGTGTGGGTGGGTGGGTGGGTGGGTGGGTGGGTGGGTGGGTGTGTGTGTGTGTGTGTGTGTGTGTGTGTGTGTGTGTGTGTGTGTGGGTGGGTGGGTGGGTGGGTGGGTGGGTGGGTGTGTGTGTGTGTGTGTGTGAGTGTGTGTGTGACATCATCCATGATATGACTGACTCTCCTGGTCTCTCTTCCTCTCCTAGTTCTGGAAGCAGTGTCAGCCCTCTCTAAACCAAACTATCAAAACACAACCAGAAACCGTCTGTATCCCAAAGCTGCTTTGCGCAGTAAATAAAGCCCAAATCTCTATTTAAGCTCAATGTGCCAGAGATGATCTCAGACTGGCTGTGTATCAGGAGAGAGAACATCCTGGGTGGCAGATAGACAGAGGGAAATGGGAAATTAGACAAAGAAGAAAGGATGAACGTGAAACATTGCATCAGGAGTACACACGACTGCACACCCACATACCAAACATGCACGCACACATGCAGGAGGACACACAAACACACACACGCATAAATATCCATACCCATGATTAATCAAAGAATGGATTGCGTGAAGCTGAAGTCAATGCCTTCCTCAGACAGATATGGCACAAAACACAATATTGCAGACAATGTATTTTGCTGAATAAAAGCAGATTTGGGTGGAGGGGGCGGGAGGGAGGTGGTGCAGTAGTGAGAAGGGGTGTGGGACGAGGGGTGTGGGGGACAGGAGCAGGGGGGGGGGGGGGGGGGGGTCTGGATAATTAACCATCCACAGAACTGTGTCATTCATCTATTGTCTGCCTCTGTAGTCTGTAGAGGACCTTCAGATAAATGGAAATGCTCCTTTTCCCTTTTCCTTTTTTTGACTTGGAGGAGATTCTCCTTGGATCTTATCGATTTTCCTCACTGATACTGCATCCGCAAACTTCGTTACACACACACACACACACACATGCTGTACGTTTGTTTTACTATCCTTGTGGGGACCAGACAATAGATTCCCTTCAAAATCCTATTTTCCCTAACCTCTAAACTGAACCCTTAACCTAACACTAACCTTAACACTTATCTTAACCCCAAAACTCTAAAACTAACCCCTAACCCCTAACACTAACCGTAATTGTAACCCTAACCCAAAGTGTAACCCCAATCCTAAACCTTTAGCCTAAAATAGTCAGAATTGTCCCTGTTGTACTATCCAAGGATAGTCAAGCCAAACACACACACACACACACACACACACACACACACACACACACACACACACACACACACACACACACACACACACACACACACGTATAACCTGCAAGATAGCCAGTGGCTGGCCTTTCCTACAGTATAGTGGCCACCAGCAGACTAGTTGCCTTTCCAGAGAATTCTGAGGGTGGTGTTTTAATATCCCATGCTGCTTTGCACCCTCACATTTCACACTGCAACATTAACAGGAGCTGACACAGAGGATTCAACGTAGACAGCTGGAATGCCTGGGCCTTTTGTGCAGCGTGGAGCTCAGCCAAAAGCCTTCGTTCGGAGGCCAAGAGAGACCTGGGAAAAAGACTTCTCCTTGGAAATAAACACAAAACTGTCCAAGAGGAAGGAATGTGCCACTGGCGAACAAATGGAGCCGGGAGGGACTGTGCAGTGACCGGACAGCACCATGCAGGACAGGAGGCTGCTCTGCTGGGCTCGGCAAGCTGGGCTGGAACACTGTGTCTGAGAGCTCCGCCCTCTAACCTGTGGACCAACAACCACTCACACTATGAGAATACATAGTCATTATGATAATTTCACGCACATATTGATCGCCTCAATTCCTACAGTATTCAGTGAGAACAAGAAGGGACAAGCATATTCTATGTCTTGAAATATGATACAACAAAAAACATAGGTCAGATACTACTGGCATGAAACAGTTCACTGTGAGATAACACATCAATTATGTAAACACTGCATCTCCAAAATAAAAATATTTAATCAAATGTGAATAAAACAGATACATGACATATCAGCATGATATTAGGAAAACATCTAGAAGTACCGCTAGCCTATAGAAACAACTGAATGGGATAACAGAAGAACTGCGCATAGTGGGAGTCGATGAATGAGTGTGAATGAGGTGAGCTTTGTGTGTGTCTCCGTGCGTGTCCCTGTGTGTGTTAATGTGTCTGTCCCTGTCCCTGTGTGTGTGTCTGTGTGTCCCTGTGTCTGTCCCTGTGTCTGTGTGTGTCACTTGTGTGTGTGTGCATTCCCAGCATAGAGCAGGGAGCCCCGCCCCTCCTCCCAAGGGATCAGAACAGTGACTCAAACACCTGGCCTGTTGTTCCTGGTCAGGGTTGGCAGGGCAACACAGTTCTAAAGCTTAGGATGGGAGACACACTTGAGGAATCTCAAACTTAGTGAATGTGTGCGCATGTGCATGTGTTTCTGTGTGAAAGTAGTGCAGTGATAAATGTGTCTTTGAATTGTAGCATATACTTTTGATGTAATCATAGATCCACTTTCTACTTGACTGATATTGTTAAGGGCAACACACCTGACAAAGCATACATGTACATGCACTACTACTGCTAAACGCATCCAATAAAAGACAGGTCAATAAAAATAGGGAAAATGATGTTCTCCAAAATGGGATGGCACAGAGACAGCTTGTTGAAGGATCTCCATGGTAACCCCTCCCCAGTCTAGTCAAGGCTCACGAGCAGTTTGTTTGTATAGGCTGGCTAGTTCCGGAACGTATTCCCCCCATGCTAATTGCCTTCAAATGCCAATGGCTCATTGCACTCAGCTAGTATCACCCAGCCAGCCATCGCATATATCACCACAGCAGCAATCTTTCACTTTTCATGGATTCACATATCTCCCCTTCACACACCCACACACGGCGAGGTAATCTGTCTGGGCAGATAACATCATTATCCTTACAGTACTGCCGGCTCTGAATGGCTAAACATGGGTGTAAATATATTATTTTTTATCATGATGCAAAGAAAAGGATTTGGTTGGAGTTCTTATTGTGCTGATGGTCTGAGATGTGTAGTTTTCTGATTCTGGGATGTGTAGTTTTCTGATTCTGGGATGTGTAGTTTTCTGATTCTGGAACGCATTGGAAAGTCATTGTCATTTGACCATGGTCTTTTGTTGGAAATTGTTGCGGGCAATTTCAAGTGTGTTTCAAAATTGTATTCATATTGTTTTACTACCTTAGAAGCCTAAGTAATATTAGTAGCCTATACAGAATCTAACAATGATTCATACTGTTAACTATAATTACATTGTTCGATTTAATACTGTTAACTATAATATCATGTTTTGATTTTGCATGATGTGTTTCTAAAATTTTAAGTACAATTCTGAATTAGGAAAAATAATTAAACCTATTCTCTGTGTGTGTAAATCTATAGCTATAACCAAGCTATAACCCTAACCCCAAACCAATTTTCTATATTTTCTTAATCCATGAGAGCAGTCATAAATTGACCAATTTACCTGTAGGCTCTCAGCAGCTTTAGCTATATTTTTGGTTTGGTGCAGCACTGTAGCCTTAATACAGTGGTGTCCGCTCTCTACAACAGAGCCGCTCTCTACTATGTTCCTCCCTCAGGGTTTTTGGCATGGAGGGACTTCGAGGGGATTTACATTTCCCTGGCAACTTCAATTTCAACTACAAAAGCAAAAAGACACCTCTGTAAGGGGATGGGGGGTGAAGAGGGATAATGATCATGTAAGACAGTTATCTAATTAATTGTTTACACTTATCTCCCACACAATTTTTTCTTATTTTCACATATTTCCTATAGGGAGAAATGGGTTTTCACACATTTGTAGGCTATGCCAAAAATGAAATGAGACACAGGTAGTAGCTATAGATGTAGAATCTTAATTTGATCACCCTGTTGCAGGATAAACTTACTGTTACAGGATTTTTTTTTACTTGTTGTGTGTTTAAGGTTTAAGGTTTCTTAAATTTAATTTCCACTTTGAAATTTCAGACTTGGTTTTTCCTTACGAAAAATTTTGCAACTTCTACAAAAGTGTCCATTACTTATAATCCACATAATAATTCACATTTCCTGTTGCTGCAGGATTATGTTCCTGCTGTAGTGAACTGGCTCAAATTAAGATCCTGCATCTGTAACTCATTGTTTGGCAATTTAAATGATGTGTGGCTTTTGTGATTGTCTCTATCTTTAGATTTAAAAAATGCAACTTGGGCCTCCTGAGTGACGCAGTGGTCTAAGGCACTGCATTATAGTGCTAGAGGCGATACTACAGACCTGGGTTCATTTCCGAGCTGTGCCACAACCAGAGTCCCATAGGACAGCGCACAATTGTCCGGGTTAGAGGAGGGTTTGGCTGGAGGGCTTTACTTGGCTCATCACGCCCTAGCAACTCCTTGTGGCAGGAAACACAAAGTGTTTCCTTTCAAATGGTACCAAGAATATGCATATCCTTGCCTCATGGCCTGAGTTACAGGCAATTTGTTTTGGGTATTTGGGGAAAAAAGGGGCGGATCCTTTTAAGAATCGATGGGAAAATGTAAATAAGATGGGATCATGTAAGATAATGTAAATAAGATGGGATCATGTAAGAAAATGAGAATAAGATGGGATCATGTAAGAAAATGAAAATAAAATGGGATTATGTAAAATAATGTAAATAAAATGGGATTATGTAAAATCATGTAAATAAGATGGGATCATGTAAGAAAATGTAAATAAAATGGGATCATGTAAGAAAATGTCAATAAAATGGGATTATGTAAAATAATGTAAATAAAATGGGATCATGTGAAAAATGTAAATAAGATGGGATCATGTAGGAAAATGTAAATAAAATGGGATTATATAAAATAATGTAAGTAAAATGGGATTATGTAAGAACATGTAAATATGATGTAAGAACATGTAAGATTGCATCATGTAAGATAATGTAAGATAACATGGGATAATGGAAGATAATGGAAAATAAGATGGAAACATTTAAGACAATGTAAGTATGATAGGATCATCAAGATAATGTAAGTACTGTGTGAAGAACCATTAGCTAGAACTGAACATGTCACTTTGCGCCCAGTAGGATATTATAGAGTGTGGCATAGCCTAAACGCAAAGTGGTGTACAGTACATTCTGAAGGTTGTTTACAGTACATGAGGCACTTGTGGTTACGTTGTTTTCATGCCTGTGGTGTGCGGGCACAAGCCTAACCGATAAAAACGTCTTAAATTGTACTTATCTCTGCGGGGAAAAGTTGAAAGGAAAGAGGTTGCTTGGTAACTAAATTGCTAATGACTCAAACCTTCTAGGCAAAGAGTGTTCATGTACAGTAGTTCTATCCAATGTTATCTATATAACCTGTAACATGAGTGCTTGTATGGATGTCAGAAATGACTCGCCTGTGGCACCCATTGTGATACTATCAAGCTGTGCAGCTCATGAGAAAAGAGAAAATCACTGCCCTCCCACAAACAAACACAAACACAAACTAACGCTAAATGATGAAAACAGTAGATTAACAGTAGAAGCGGTTTTGATGTCATTATCTCAACAGATTCATTGGTGGCGTTGAGTGTGGATTGTAAGTGATTTGTTTGGCTCATGTCAGTAGTGCATGGTGGTAGCAACACCAAAGGCAGTGAGTTCAATTCCCACTGGGGCCACCCAAATGCATGACTGTAAGTTGCTTGGGATAACATTTTATATATTAGTAAATGTTTTCACTAGGCTTTGATATTTACTTTTCATGTGGTATTTTGGCACTAAACATACAGTACAGAAGGCACATACAATTTAGCCTGAGGTTTAATAAATAACAACAGTAATACATAGGACACATATAGCACTTTCCTATAGACTGAAAAATTTACCTTTAGATATGCACTTACTGTAACATTCACTATGAACACGATTAAACAGCCACTGTATATAGGCTACTGTAACTAACCACATTATATCAAATCTACTTTTTACTGTGAAAAGGCAGAGTTGAGGTTTCTCATAGGCTAATTATCTTGTGTCACATATAACAATGTACTCATTCCCAGTCGGTATTAGATAGAAAGTCGCCTGTGGGGAAAACAACCTGTGGTTACCATGTTGGCTCACAGCAAAAACTTGACCTTTTTTCAAATGTAATTTTCTTGCTGTCTGCTTGTTTTAGTCAATTACAAAACTACATTTAAGAAAAGTACAACATGTCTAAAGATTACTTTTCAAAATGTCCTGCTCCCGAGCGTTCTCACTACTTAGAAAAAGGTCAATTGTATGTTGTAGGGGTTCCCTCATGCCCCTTTTCATCACGATGCTACCAGCCACCTGAGCGAGTGAGTGCTAGCTAGCTACCGACCGGAACAAATTGCAAACCACAGGTCGGGATTTTTGACCTGGTTACATGTACATTGAACAACAAAAGCAGCTTTTCGGCATGTTTTATTTTTGTATATGACAAAAAATCGTCAACGAAGTTGGCTCTTTTACAATGGAGTTCAATAGGAAAGAATGTTTGCTTTCCCCAATTTGTGGGTGTGGTCTAGGGGAACTCATTATTACGTGAATAATTTACTCAGAGTGATTAGTCACAAATAAGGAACATTCTAGCAGCATGTGCGCAGCATTCTAAACTGCATGTCAAACTACTGCAGAGATCATTAACCAAACATGTTTTAGCAACATTAGTCCCCATACCACATATGAAAGGCCCTGCAAAGAATTTGTTAAAGTGTAGATTTACCCATTTTCCAAATGAGCCTTGATGTTTGAATCAGAGTGCAGCATGGTGCAGCATGTAGTTACTGTAGCGTAAACTACAACACTCTCATTAGAGCCACCTTAATACCACTGGAGAATGGAGCTGTTCATTCATTCAGTGTTTGGCTCAGATTTGGCTTTGTTTCATATTGTTTCATGTTATCCCTGCATGACAGCTTAAATGCAGGCCTCCCAGAAGGAGATAATAAGCTTTACAGTATGTGCTACTTGAGCACCTGTGTTCAAGCCCAATTTCAGCTGAATAGGAGCGTGGCTCTCCTCTCTATCTAATAACCCTCCATGTGCAGCACAGCT
Source organism: Salvelinus namaycush (assembly GCF_016432855.1). NCBI lineage: Eukaryota > Metazoa > Chordata > Actinopteri > Salmoniformes > Salmonidae > Salvelinus > Salvelinus namaycush. The sequence goes on from NC_052329.1 coordinate 29,863,068, forward strand.
CTCCTCTATGGACAGACCCCCAGCCTATTCACCTGCTGGAGCTCTTGGGGCTCCCCTGTCCTCCCCTGTCTCTGGGCTTTGTCTTAAGATAAATAGGTGACATTCTCACAGATAACTCCTAGTCGCCCGGGTATTTGTTGGTGCAGTGACTCGGCCATATAGCTGACATATGGCATGGTATTCTCCATTTCGGAACAGGACTTTTTTGTGCCTGTCCAGCTACGATGGCTCAGTGATCTGCCACCCGCCTGCCCTAATGAAGGATGTCCCTCTAAGTCAGCGGGGTGACGGGGTGACAGGGTCAGTGGCGTGTCGGCAGGATGCAGGGGCAACGCCACCACGCCCCACTTTGAAGTCTTGGCCGTGGCCCAGTCACGCCTGTCCACTCCGCTCTCGGCTCAGGGAGGTGACTCGGTGGGACTTCGGCAACCTCCTTTAAGAGGGGCCCGGTTTGAAGTGAGGGACCCCCTGCTGCACACAATGAATAGAGAGTTATATACCTTTGCTGACGGCCGTTTGTGCAGTGGCCCGGGGAGAGAGCAGAGAAAAAAAGAATCGCAGGAAGGGGAGAAGAAAGTGTGCTCTAGAACTTGGCTATTGCTATTTCCTCTGATTCGGTTCCACTGTATATATTAACTAGCCTGCTGCTTCATTACAGCCAGAGCCGTGCTTGGGCTATGTTGAATTGTGGCGGTAACAAGTAAAGAGAGAAAAATTGTTCCATTCAACTAAAAGAAATTTGCTTTCAAGGCAATAGAGGTGAAATTAATTGAGGGTACAGTGTACAGATCACACATACAAGTACATCCAGAAAGATTCAAAAGATCCCAACTCTATGTGCTGCGACTTGTACAGTATGTACTTTCAGTGGTTGGTATGTTAACATCACGGACCATGTTACTTCTCACTGCTCCCTGTCCCCTCCAGACATCGCCTTCTGCCGCGGTATAATGTTTCAGACTCTACCGAACATCTCGGACAATGCTGCCTCGCTTGGCTAACGCATTGTTTGCTGTGTGGGAACCTGCTTCCTTTATTAATAAACAGAAGAGACAGCCTTGCCTCTTACACACCCGCCTATTTCACCACTACTCCGCAGACATAATAAGACTCTTATAGCATGGGGGAGGAATGAAAGAGAGAGAGAGGAAGAAAGTTGCACACTCTTAAGACTTCAATGGTTCGACCCCCTCCACCTTCTCCTCCTTCACTGCACACACATTTATCTTCTCGGGCTCCTTTTGAACGGGACCGGCCAGAGATTACCACACACAGTATTCACAACTCTGCTTTGTCCGCACTCACACACACACGCACGCACGCACGCACACGCACACGCACACGCACACGCACACGCACACACACACTCACACACACACACACACTCAGTTACTTACCTCCCCAGGTAAGTGACCATAAATCTTTTATCCAAAGCTGTTTACATTTATAGTTAATACTTATTTACAATCACATAATTTCGCATCCAAACAAGCAATCAATATATGGTTTAAAAAGTTATGTTTTATGTATACAGTAGCAGTAGAGAACTTTAGGATTTAGTTATTGGTTCACTTCAGTTAGTGAGTCAATGTCTTATCACGATATTCACTGTTATGTCAGACATCTTGGGAAACTACAGTATATCAGTCTTCACACTGCTTGAAGCACATAGCTTGTGCCAGGTCTTTAAATCAGAAGCATCACTTCTGTTTGTTAGAATCCTCTATGACACACACAGTTTTCAAAAGTTACTTTTTCAAAGTGCCTTGCTATAGCAAGGTAAGGGTGATGCCAAGGACCAAGTTCATTAGCAATCCTCTTACCATAACCCATATAATAAAATAGATTTTAGAAATATGCCCCTGAAGGTGCAGTTTCATCCACTTAGGGCTTGATTTAATCTGTATTTCTGATTGAGATTATATATGCAGCGTTTACCATGAATGCAGTCTCCGCGAACGCTGGAGCATTGACTTTAAATTTCAATTGCGCTATAGCTAGAATCTGTGAAGTCTATGGTCTTATTCAGTGCTGTCATTGTGACCTAGGACACCAGGTAAAGATGGCTGATGCTCCACAGACTTAATATGATGTCCGAAAGGGTTGTTGTCAATTCCATGATAACTGAATTGGACATTACATTTATCGATAAGTGTCATACATCGGTGTCATAAAATGTAGCAACACAACTAAAGCTTTGAGAATCCATCCCCATTCAATCCATCCACAGACCATGTCTACTGTGAAAGGCAAAGAGTATTTACAGTGCCTTCAGAAAGTATTCATACCTCTTGACTTATTCCACATTGTGTTGTTACAGCCTGAATTCAAAATGGATTAAATAGATTTTTTTTTCTCTCACCCATCTAAAAACAATATGCCATAATGACAAAGTGAAAACATGATTTTAGGAATCTTTGCACATTTATTGAAAATTAAATGCAGAAATATCTAATTTAAATAAGTATTCACACCCCTGTGTCAATACATGTTAGAATAACCTTTGGCAGTGATTACAGCTGTGTCTTTCTGGGTAAGTCTCTAAGAGCTTTGCACACCTAGATTTATTATTTTCAAAATTATTCAAGCTCTGTCAAACTGGTTGTTGATCATTGCTAGACAACCATTTTCAAGTGTTGCCATAGATTTTCAAGCGGATTTAAGTCAAAACTGAACATTCACTGTCTTCTTGGTAAGCAACTCCAGTGTTGATTTGACCTTGTGTTTTAGGTTATTGTCCTGCTGAAAGGTGAATTAATCTCCTAGTGTCTGGTGGACATCTCCCCTCTAGGATTTTGCCTGTGCTTACTGTAGCTCCATTCTATTTGTTATTTATCCTGAAAAAAACTCACCAGTCCTTAACAATTACAAGCATACCCATTACATGATGCGTGGGGGCAGGTAGCCTAGTGGTTAGAGCGTTGGGCCTGTAACCAAAAGGTTGCTGGATTGAATCCCTTAGCTGACAAGGCACAAACCTGTTGTTCTGCATCTGAGCAAGGCAGTTAACCCACTGTTCCCTGGGTGCTGAAAACATGGATGTTGATTAAGGCATCCCCCTGGACCTCTCTGATTCAGAGGGGTTGGGTTAGATGTGGAAGACACATTTCAGTTGTCCCACTGACTAGGTCACCCCATGTTTGAACACATTAATTGTGGAACTCAGCAATGTGTTGGATTTGCCCCAAACATAACACTTTGTATTCAGGACAAAAAAAGTAATTGCTTTGCCAAATGTCTTGCAGTATTACTTTAGTGCCTTGTCGCAAACAGGATGGATGCATGTTTTGGAATACTTTTATTCTGTACAGGCTTCCTTTTTTCTCTGTCAATTAGGTTAGTATTGTGGAGTAACTACAATGTTTTTGATCCATCCTCAGTTTTCTCCTATCACAGCCATTAAACTCTGCCCAGAGAGCTTCAGCAGGTGAATAGGCTGGGGGTCTGTCCATAGAGGAGAGCTGTGCTGCACATGGAGGGTTATTAGATAGAGAGGAGAGTCAAGCTCCTATTCAGCTGAAATTGGGCTTGAACACAGGTGCTCAAGTAGCACATAAAGCCGATTATCTCCTTCTGGGAGGCCTGCATCAAGGCTGTAATCTTTGCAGTGACTGGGTGTATTGATACACCATCCAAGGTGTAATTAATAACTTCACCATGTTCAAAGGGATATTCAGTGTTTGCTTTTTTCATTTTTACCCATCTACCAATAGGTGCCCTTCTTTGCAAGGCATTGGAAAACCACCCTGATCTTTGTGGTTGAATCTGTGTTTGAAATTCACTACTCGACTGAGTGACCTCACAGATAATTGTACGTGTGAGGTACAGAGATGAGGTAGTCATTAAAAAATTGTGTTAAACACTATTATTGCACACAGAGTGAGTCCATACAACGTATTGTGACTTGTTAAGCAAATGTTTACTCCTGAACTTATTTAGGCTTGCCATAACAAAGGGGTTGAATACTTATTGACTCAAGACATTTTAGATTTCAATTTTAACTAATCAGTACATTTAAAAAATGAACAAAATTCCACTTTGACATTATGGGGTATTGTATGTATGTCAGTGACAAACTAAATTGGAATTTAATCTATTTTAAATTCAGGCTGTAACCCAACAAAATGTGGAAAAAGTCAAGGGGTGTGAATATTTTCTGGAGGCATGGTAACTAGACATAATATAGTATAATATAGTATAAGTAACAAGACATCCCATGACAAGGGAAATGAATATTCCCTCAGAGTTTCAGAAATGACAGTCATTTTCTGTCTGCAGCTATGATATAGGTGGCAGTATTATGGAATATTGGGTTTGAGGCCATGGTAAATCATTAACATGGCAATGCACCATTTGCATTTTTTTCCCTGTTCAATGGAAAGTGCTCAGAGGCTGTGAGTCCAATTCCGGAGACTCTATTTCTAGCACTGGAAAGAGCTGTTATCAGCTATTCATAGCCATGCACAAAAAAACTCACTCCCACATACCACCGATACCTTGTCACAACACAACTGATTGGCTCAAATGCTTTAAAAAGGAAACAAATTCCACAAACTAACTTTTAACAAGGCCCACCAGTTAATCGAAATGCATTCCAGGTGACTACCTCATGAAGCTGGTTGAGAGAATGCCAAGAGTGCGCAAAGCTGTCATCAAGGCAAAGCGTGGCTACTTTGAAGAATCTAAAATCTAAAATATATTTTGATTTGTTTAACACTTTTTTTGGTTACTACATGATTCCATGTGTTATTTCAACGTAGAAAATAGTAAAAAATAAAGAAAACCCTTGAATGAGTAGGTGTGTCCAAACTTTTGGCTGGTTCTATATATCATCCTGATTTAAAAAATATGATTTAAGTCAGCCAGTCTTTCTGCTAATAACCTTTAATAAGGCCTACACATAACCGATGAGTCAGATGATTGAAATAAAATAAGTAGTTGTCTCTTCCAGAAAGGCTTCACCACGAAGGGTTTGATACCAGTATAAATGAAAAATAGAGAAGCTGTGTTGGTGACCACCACGTAAATCTGTCTTCTCCACAGCAACAAACATTAGGCATATCATTAGTGGACTCCTGGTAAGAAGAGATGGAAGAGATACATCACTGTTCTTCATTAATGGGAAATGGACTTATTGTCCCCATAAACTTATTGTCCCCCTAAACCATTAATGATGCTAATGACTCAACACAATCTTCCTTCTCCTTTCATTATGACTAACGGGGAATTTCCTGAAGATGAAAAGACTTCAATGACACATCTGATTGCCTCGAACAAAGCATTTATTCAGTTACTGTACAGCGTAGATGCAGTAATATTTAGTACACAGTTGATATGAAACTGATAGCACATCTTATACACTACATATTGGAATTGTATTTCTCCAAAGCAGTGGGGCGAAAGATACAATATTACATTGCAATGATTTATATATCGATATGTACAATATATGTTTGACGATTGCGATATGTGCTTGTTTTATATACTTCAGTTGAAGGCACAGAGTGTAGGTTGCTAATGATATGAGCATCTGCTCAAGGAGTTAAATAGAACATGTCAAATGCAAATGTCGTTTCCATTTCCTCACTGGGAAAGAACAGGTACGTATGTCTCAGTTCATTGCGAGGCAGTTGTCTCGCCACCTAGCTCCAGCCCTAGTTCCAGTTCCTGCCCCAGCCCAGCCAGACAAACCCTGGGTTGGGAAGAGCCATGGCGAAGAGAAGCACTGCTTCCTATTATAAATAGCCTGTGCCGAGCATGTATACTGACAGATTAAAACATCTTTGAAGTTTGCCATACATCAGTTGAAAACTCCCATCCTGGTTTTAAAGCTAATAAGCTTAAATCTTCCAGCAGTCAGAGCTGTTCATCCAGAAACATTTTAATCCCAGCTTTGATGATACATTATGTGCTGAAGGAGGGAGAAAAAAAAAACAGTTCTTCTGAAAACTTTAGCGACAAGAACGTTCATAGGCTGTGTGCATAGAAAGCCTGCAACAATGGAATTGGAAGAGAGTGGGTTCTCCCTTAGCTTAGCACAAAGTATTCTCTGATTCTCCATTGTCCCAGTCCCCCTCTCAAATTACAGCTCAACCAGACTCCTTAATAGATCACACCAATAACAATATACAAACATGAACATAAACGTTTGCCCCAGCTTTCTGCTCTATAACAGGCTGTAGCTCACTGGAAGATTAGGCTTGTATCAGACAGACAGAGAGAGAGAGAGGGGTTGGGGTGGTCGGGAGAGAGAGGGAGAGGGGGAGGGAGAGTGCTTTTCACCTCGGATTCCACTCATTTTCTACCTGAAAAAAAAATGCAGCACCCAGAACTGCAGTCTGGTTTCCATGGCAACAACAGGCTATTATCCTACACTGTCATTCATTATGAAGGGACTTTACTTGACAGTGAGAGGAGGAGAGGAGAGCTGGACAGCGGTTGAGGGGTTACTCTCACACTGTGCCATGGGAGGGAAAAGAAGGAGGGAGGGAACACTTCTACTTGAGAAAAGGAAGATTTACCACACATTTTCATACCTCTTAACAGTAGAACCTCATACAAACCAGTTACGGATTGACCGGTCAACTGAGCGGAGACATTGATGATTAAACGCAAACAACAAAACAGAATAACTATAGGGTACCGACAAACCTGAACGTTATCAGAGTATCTTCCTATATGGTTAGAAAATACATGTACATATGCAATGCATATTTTCTTTGAAGGGTTGATGTGGTTTTACTGTAAATTTCAAAGTAAAATTTTTTCAGGACAACAAAGTAAAACATGTCCAATCCCAACATGTTTGTATCTCTGATGTTCTACTGTATTTTTGTTAGCCTATTGTTAACAATCACATGTCCATAGTTGTGCCCAATGCTCCACTATAAAACTGGTATATGCCTATCTTTAAATGTGTATTTCAAAAGTCAGATATTTAAATCATAATTAAATGATCCAAATATGTGCTCTCCACCACGTTTCTTTCATCATATCACAGAGAGGATCTCATTCATATCAAGGTCATGATGTATTTATTGTTTGATATACAGCATTTGGTTTAGCATTTTCAGTCCCTTAAAAATAACACTATGAGAATTCCAGCAGACTAGTTTTGGCAAGGGACAAGTGTATGACGATCCAGGCCCAACATGATTGGCAGAGATTCAAAAGTATTTTTTGGGGGGCAGGGGGGAAGTTGAATAATATCAAGATACAACACATGGATGGGTGAAAATGTTGCCAAATATTTACAATTCACTAAAAACTGCCAAGTCACTGAGTAGTTTCTGGTTCAGCAGAACGTCACATCCCTCTCCCGTTTGTTAGACCCATAATGCACTGTGTCTGGAACCAAGGTGGAAATGATTATGAAACAGGAAGCAACCATTTCAATTTGAAATGGATAGCTTTGCTTTTTCAGAGTACCCCTCCTTCCCCCGCTACCAACACACACTTGCACGCACACACCTCCAAAAAACATTCCTTACCCCAGGACACTTCAACTGGTGACTATTCGGGAGAATATGATAGATTTATTGATGGGACAAACAAACAATAGGCATGAATAGCCTTCATCAGATCCTTGATGCCAGCTCCGTCAAGCTAACTTAGATTGTTAGTTGCAGAATGTTTTACAGTAGTCACATTGCACTTAAAGAACATAATTAAATACATAAAGACATGGACAGCCCATTAAAGGTCAACATAGTAGAACACAATAATAACATACTGTATATTTCTTCACCATAGTGGAAGCCCACAGCATATGCAGTAGCTGCAGTATCATCTTGGCGAAGAGGCGAAGGAGGGGGCTTGGGTGGTGGTGGGCTAGGCAGAAGCAGCTGGAAACATTCTCCTCTCTCCACTCCAAGAGGACAGTGGGTCTGTGAGGAGAAGAGGAGAGGAGGAGGCTTGGGTGGTGGTGGGCTAGGCAGAAGCAGCTGGAAACATTCTCCTCTCTCCACTCCAAGAGGACAGTGGGTCTGTGAGGAGAAGAGGAGAGGAGGAGGCTTGGGTGGTGGTGGGCTAGGCAGAAGCAGCTGGAAACATTCTCCTCTCTCCACTCCAAGAGGACAGTGGGTCTGTGAGGAGAAGAGGAGAGGAGGAGGCTTGGGTGGTGGTGGGCTAGGCAGAAGCAGCTGGAAACATTCTCCTCTCTCCACTCCAAGAGGACAGTGGGTCTGTGAGGAGAAGAGGAGAGGAGGAGGCTTCCCCTCAAGCACCCGCTCAAGAGGCTGCCATGCTGCTTCCTCAAGGTCAATGAGTTTACTCTGGCAGGCTCCTCCAACTCAATGGCATTGCTACAATTTCATTGCAGCAACGGTTTTGTGAGAGAAAGAAAAAATGTTGTATGTAGAATCCAGAAGTGGCTCAGACCAGACGGCTAGGCGGGATGACAATACACTGGATTTCAATGGGAAGATATAGTTTCAAGATATTCATCGAGCGGTGGATGCTGGATGCTGTCTGTAGTGCTGCTTTGGAGGAGTTCAAAAAAGCCATTTTGTGAAATACGGTCCAACGGAATCTATTTCAAACACATTGCTGAGATATAGCTTTCAGGATCATTCAATTCATATAACTATTCAAGTTCATATAAGATCTTCCTGCAAATACCCTGATGAAGGCATTCACCAAAATGTGTTGCTTTTAACAACAACAACAACAAAAGTTAAGAGTCACTGAATATCAAAATGTATGTGCCGAGACCAAAATTATATACATACATTATATTCAATAACCAGACCACAGTCCTCATAACGCATATGGAATATGCACTGTCCGGTGGGATATTCTCTCAAATGAAAGTAGCATGAACATGAAAAGGTATATAGAGCCAATTTTCTTTTTTTTATCTATCTCCATCTCCCTATCCCCCTTTCTCTCTCTCTCTCTCAATATCCAGGACCCATACACACTGAAACTCTGCTGCAGAAAGTAGGCCAAAAGCCATTCGAGGGAGAGAGAGACAGAGAGGGAGGGAGAGAAAGAGAGGTAAACAGAGAGAAGGAGAAAGAGAGAGAGGAGAGAGTATAAAACAAACAATACATCCAACATGTCTGCTGAGGAGAGGAGAAAAAAAGTGCTGATTCTTTTTCTAAGACAACCTTTATTTAGAGTAATTACACTGTTTAATATGCACGCCAATACAAAACATATTGTCATCAGAAGGTGTACATCAAGTAAAGCCCTGGGTGCCTTGCATGTGCAGATTTTCTTAATCTCTCCAACAAATGAAACCATCAATTAATCGTGCCCTGTGTTATAGATAGTATTCAAATGTATTTGCGTTTCCATCTTCAAAATGTATTTCCTCTTTAAGTGTATCAACCCTCATTTGTCCAGTAAAAGAAAAAGCAGTACATTCTATATTTGTTTGTAGTGTCCTTGTACAAAAATAACACCATTTTGATTAATAATGTATGAAGGATGTTTTTTTTATTCACTGATAATACTGGAGTAGGTGGAACATTAATAAACTTAGCATTTATAGCTTCTCCTCTTCCATAATCAACTGTTCCAGAAGGGAAAACTGCTGGTAACGCTTCACTCAAAGACAACAGGTATAATGCATTAGGAGGATGCTGTTATCATACCGTATAATGCATTAGGATGCAGTTATAATGCTGTATAATATCAAGATTTCTCTGGCTGTGACCCCACTCTCCAAGGGTGTCTCAGGGGGAGTTGGAATATGCAAAAATCACATTTCCAATTCCCACGTGTATTAATACACACTTGTACATGTGTGAAATAGGACAAATATAAGCACCCAACAAATAATTATAATTATTGTTATTGGTAACACTAGCGTCATAACACAATATGACATGGCCACAACCATATAATAATATGGTCATAACACTGACATGACACATACAGTATATTTAGACCTGTTATGACATACATTGCATTATTTTATGGATGGTTATGACACCTACATAAGAGTGTCAATATCCACAAAACCTACCACACAAGGCAAAACATTCCATTACACCATAGCCTACTTGTCAACAGTATTTTTATGTCACATAACATTTTCTAAAATTGACCATGATTGGGAGTACCATAGGGCGGCGCCCAATTGGCCCAGTGTCGTCCGGGTTTGGCCGGGGTAGGCCGTCATTGTAAATAAGAATTTGCTCTTAACTGACTTGCCTGGTTAAATAAAGGTTAAATAAAGGTTCAATAAATGTTAAATAAAGGTTCAATAAAGGTTAAATGTAAAAAAAGAAAAAAAGAAATGCAGGAGCAGATTTCAGGAGCAGGACAAGACACCCTCTTTTTGACTGATGACTGACATAAGGGCATGTACGTGATAGGCCTATCTGGCTTATATGATTATGATGTCATAATGCTTCTTGACAGTGTCATAAAGTGTATTTTCTTTGTTCAAGTAAAGTGATGCAGGATGGTCATAATGCTTCTTGACAGTGTCATAAAGTGTATTTTCTACAAGTTATTTAAAATATGATGACAAAAAACATGACAGTAAAAAATTCATTACAACAACAACAAAGGATTTAAACTTCCTGGCAGGGAAAAAATACATTTGAATAAATGTGGGTTTTGACACTTTTATGTAGGTGTCATAACCAGCCATAAAATAACGCAATATATATCACAACAGGTAAATAAATGGGTCATGACAGTTTTATGATGCTAAGTGTCAAGTAAAGTGTTACCTTATAATTAATATCAACACTTGTCATAAGCACCTATCGTCTGCTAATGATCCTGACTAAATAACAGTGATTATGAGAATGCTGACTATATAACAGATATATGCGCCTTATGACACGACACAAGACACTAACTACAAATAATAAACAAATAATAAAGCATTATAGCTGTGAGCTTCAGTAAAATGGCATCAACCAAACCCTCATCGAAGCAGTGAGGCATCAGTACAGAAACCCAACACGAGAAGGAAACAAAGATGTCTATTTTCCCATGATGTTTCAGACTAATCCTTTGGTAGACGGCAGAGGACTGAGGACGACACAGCTATGGCCATTGTGTGTCCAAAAGAGCAGCTTCCTGTTTTGTCCCGTCCCTGCGGGTGGGGGTAAGACACACTCCTCTTATACATAGCTGGCATCTCTTGAAATACAGTATGAGCTGATGTGAATAGCGTGTCCTACACACTGTCATAGGGTACAAAATGTCTGATCTGTGAGACTAATGCTTCCTTCTCCAACAGCCTATTTATGAGCTGTTCAGGGATGAAACGTTTGTTCATATACAATTGTATACTACAGTGCATATGGTCAGGTTTGTATTCACAATCATAACACTTGGATATACTTGACCAGCATCACCATTGTGTGTTAACTTAAAGGGATAGTTCACATGTTATTCCCCAGCCCTATTACCACTGGTATTATACTGTATTTCTCGTGAAATAATTGATGTAGTCTCATAGATCCATTCCTAAGTGTTTCCATTCCCAAGTCAGACAATGTCAGAATAACTTTAAACAAAAACAACAACAACAGAAAGACACATGTTTCGTAATCTTTATTGTTGGAAAATAGGAACGTTGCAAATGCATTTGTAAATTGTTTTGTTTACATGCAGTACATGATCAATGTGAGATATTCTGAAAAGTATACACGTAAAAGAGAAAGACAATTATATCATTATAAATAGGTGGTTTCCTTTAAGATATATATGTAAAAAACTCCCCCACATAGAACCTGAGAAACCAGGCCTGGTATGGTATACACTGAGTGTACAAAACATTAGGAACACCTTCCTACTCTTGAGTTGCACCTAATTTTGCCCTCAGAACAGCCTCAATTCGTCAGTGCATTGACTCTACAAGATGTCGAAAGCGTTCCACAGGGATGCTGGCCCATGTTGACTCCAATGCTTCCCACAGTTGTGTCAAGTTGGCTGGATGTTCTTTGAGTGGTGCATCATTCTTGATACACATAGGAAACTGTTGAATGTGAAAAACCCAGCAGCATTGCAGTTTTTGACATACTCAAACCGGTGTGCCTGGCACATACTACCATACCCTGTTCAAAGGCACATATTTTGTCTTGCCCATTCACCCTTCGAATGGAACACATACACAATCCATGTCTCAATTGTCTCAAAGCTTACAAATCTTTCTTTAACCTGTCTTCTCCCCTTCATCTACACTGATTGAAGTGGATTTAACATGTGACATCAATAAGGGATCATAGCTTCCACCTGGATTTACCTGGTCAGTCTATGTCCTGGAAAGAGCAGGTGTGTCACGTTCCTGACCTGTTTTCTGGTAGTTTTTGTATGTGTTAGTTGGTCAGGACGTGAGTTTGGGTGGGCAGTCTATGTTTTCTGTTTCTATGTTGGTTTAAAGGGTGACCTGATATGGCTCTCAATTAGAGGCAGGTGGTTTTCATTTCCTCTGATTGAGAGTCATATTAAGGTAGGTGTTTTCACACTGTTTGTTTGTGGGTGGTTGTCTCCTGTGTCAGTGTTTGTCGTGCCACACGGGACTGTCTCGGTTTGTTTGTACGTTCGTTCTTTTATGTAGTCAGTTTTCCTGTTCATGCGTTCTTCGTGTTTCATGTAAGTTCGTCGTCCAGGTCTGTCTACGTAGTTTATTGTTTTGTAGTTTGTTAAAGTGTTGTCGTGTTTTTCCGTTTTGTAAATAATTATTATGTCGAATTCAAACGCTGCATTTTGGTTCAATCCCTGCTCCTCCTCTTCGGATGAAGAGGAGGAGGAAAGCCGTTACAAGGTGTTGCTAATATTTTGTACACTCAGTGGTAGCAACATCTCATCTAAATCGGTAGGCCTAGCCGATCTCAAAATTATATTAAAACAACATTTTCAACAATATCAACAAGGTTGACTTGATATTTTGGCGTTGTTTTTTCTAGTCTATCTTCATATCTTAAAGTTTAAGTTTAAAATGTATAATGCCCTGTCAATGGGTCATCAATCACTGCAGTTTAAATGCAGTCAACCCTTCCCCTAACCCACCAGGGTACAACATAAACTAGGGCTGTCAAACAATTAAAATAATGAATCGACTTAATGGCATCCCTTAATCACGATTAATCACAATTTTAGAATTAGCTCAAATTTGGCCATAAATAAACAATTTTCCAATGCATTGAGTTACAGGCATACTATGTTTTGATTGTATGGGCAAGAAACACAAAATAATCTGCATCAGAATTTTTTTAATGTCACTATAAACACAAAAGTCACTGTAACATACAGCTATTAATGCTCCCAATGTTTAAGTAGGCCTACTGCCTCTTCTCAATGTTCTTGAAGTTTAACACTTGCACACAGCACATACACATACACACACTTCAGGCTTCAGGGTATTCAGAGTGGGAGAGTGGGAAATGTGGGGACCCGGTGTCCATGTAGGCTATATGTAACTATGTGTGTGGAAAACATTTCATCACAGGTAAGACATTCAACTTGTTTAGTATAGTCCTTTTGTTTGTGTTGTTGATCTTGGCTAGCTTAATGTTCCGGTCGGTAGCTAGCTAGCTAGCACTCACTCACTCGCTCAGGTGGCTGGTAGCATCGTGATGAAAAGGGCATGAGGGAACCCCTACAACATACAATTGACCTTTTTCTAAGTAGTGAGAACGCTCGGGAGCAGGACATTTTGAAAAGTAATCTTTAGACATGTACTTTTCTTAAATGTAGTTTTGTAATTGACTAAAACAAGCAGACAGCAAGAAAATTACATTTGAAAAAAGGTCAAGTTTTTGCTGTGACCCAACATGGTAACCACAGGTTGTTTTCCCCACAGGCGGGCAGGGTCACCAAGTGGGGTCACCACATCTAATACCGACTGGGTCTATGGATACAAAGAACAAAGAGCTTTTAAACCTGTCCAACAACTGTATGAATTCCACAGAAGACAATAACAACGGGTCAGCCAGGTCTGAGTTCATATATAATACAGCTATTAGATCTAGCCTAGGCTACTTATCCATTAACTAGTCACAAGCTGCTACTAGAAATGGGATCATTTAGTTAAATCTACAACAAAAACAGTAGCTAAATGGAATGGATGTCCTGTTCTGATTAATATCATTGTGGGAAATTAGTTGAATCAAGAGGCTAGTGGATGTTTAAGCACCACAATAGAGACAGACAGCTCTACCGAGACTGACTGCACACAGCGTGTTGTGTGTTGCACTTAAAGGGGTCCGTGCAGAAACACGTGTGCTTAAAAGGATCTGTGAGGTGAAGAAATGGAGATGTGATTAACGGCGTCAGAGAATTAATGGCATTAAAAATATCACACGTTAACTGGTTATTAATGTGTTAGAGCGGCAGGTAGCCTGATGGTTAAGATCATTGGGCCAGTTACTGAAAGGTTAATGGTTCGAATCCCTGAACTGACTAGGTGAAAAATCTGTCGATGTGCGCCCTTGAGCAAGGCACTTAACCCTAGTTGCTCTTGATAAGAGCGTCTGCTAAATGACCAAAATAACATAAATGTTAACTTTGACAGTCCTAGTAAAAACACCCACACACACCTGTGTAACCTTTACTTAACTAGGCAAGTCAGTTAAGAACAAATTCTTATTTACAATGATGGCCTACCCCGGCCAAACCCGGACAACGCTGGGACAATTGTGCACCTAATATGTGTGAGACAGAGATGTCAAAACCTTGTTCTCACCATTGGCGTGGCATGTGGGATTTCTCTTTAAAGACCTGAGAAAAAGGGCCACTTGCCAACTCTTATTAATTCTGTATGGAAAAACTATGTAACAAAAGCACAGCAGCAGATTAAAAAACAGCCGTACCGATTAACAGCATCATAAGGTACACATTCGTAGCTTATGCATTTTGCATTTTTAACCATTCATAGTAGTAAATAAATAAATACATTTGATTTGATCTCATAGCTAGTTATAATGTATCATAAAACATGAATCTTTAAAATGTCTTATTTTCTGTAGGTTCACTACAATAACACAGGAGACATTCATCACACATTTTCAGTAATAAACAGCTTTCTTTTTCATCAAAAAGGGGAATTTGGGTATTGTATTTGCTAGGCAAATGATGGTAACACTTTATAATAACGTTCATTTAAAGCCATTTATAGATCATTTATAATTCACCTGTTAATGATTTGCTGAACATATGTAGGTCGTTGTTACTTTATTAAACAATAGTAAGCTATTCTGACCAAATAACAGCTATTTCTTTGTCTGTAATTTTTTTTTTTACAGCATATTAAATACATAGCATATTATAAATATTATAATAAGACATTATCCAGACCATCTGACATAAAAAGAATGTGGGACAGTTTGATGAAAAAGCTTTAAATAAAGGTTCAAATCCAGGCATGTCACATGATTGCGCTAAACAGGGCCCTGGGGCTCATTATTCTTATAACAAGTAATGAAGCATTATACACACTGGCTGTAAGTAAAGTTATCGTTCATGGTTTACACCCACATGATATGTTTACTAATGGTTAACAAAGTACCTGAGAATGGTTTTAGAAGTGTTTCTAAACAGATCTTCACATGTATAGTTTACCAGATAAATTGAAGACATTTTGGGAATGATTCAAAAATCAAATCTGAACGATTTCAATAAGGGCAATTCAGACTGGGTGATAATCTAAACCATACTTGTTTCTATGATAAAGAATATGATTTGAGATCGACTTAGTGAAATCTGCAACAGATAAAACAGTAGCTCAGATCATGAATAGAAAGAGTGCTTACACACAAGATAGTGGCTATATTTTGTACAGAAGGGTTATTCTTTGGGATAGCCATAGGGGAATGCACCTGTGTAGATGAATCCAAAGATAAAGCCTATCATAGATTATCCATTAATCACAATAATTACACATGCCCCTCTCAGGGTTAAACCTGAGAGACTGGAGAATGTTGGTTGTGTGTATTTGTCTGTCTGTGTGTTTGTGTCTGTATCTGTGCCTGTGAGAAATAGGAGAGAAAGAAAGAGAACGAGAGAGAGGGAGAAAAAGACAAAGAGAGAGAGGAGGGACGCAATCAGTAGACAGAAAGAAAAAGGAAAAGAAAGAAAGAGAAAAAGAGAACAAAGAGAAGGAGAGAAGAGGATCAACCAATCGTTCTCTTGACTCTAAGCAGGGGGATTTCCATGGCTCCTCTCGCTTTTGATAGACCTGACTTGACCAGAATATGTTAAATGAGACACTGTGTGGCTTCAGATGCTGTAAGAGGATGGAAAGCCTTCCCTCTTCCTCCACATCACATTGGAAACAGGCCATATCTGATATACCACCTTAGTCCCTATATAGTGCACCACTTTTGTCCAGAGCCTTTGGAGTGCACTAGATAGGAAACAGGCTGGACTCTGGACAAAAGTAGGGGACTGTATGGGGAATAGGGTGCGCTCTAGGTAAAAGTAGTGTGTTATAAAGTGAATAGGGTGCCATGAGGTTAGAGGAGACTGTGGCGACTGTTGGCATACACTGGTGACATATCCCTCTTGGATTAATTCGATTAGTCCTGAGTAGTGATTAATCCACATAGCGTGGTGGGAGTGTTTAATCCTAAAGCTCATTTAACCTGAACAGGGAGGTGCCCTCACAGATGGCCAAGTAGACGACACTGTCTCTCCTACCTGCTCATTATCTAATAAACTATTTACACAGCTGGGCCGTGTGTGTCTGTGTGTGTCTGTGTGTGTGTGTGTGTGTGTGTGTGTGTGTGTGTGTGTGTGTGTGTGTGTGTGTGTGTGTGTGTGTGTGTGTGTGTGTGTGTGTGTGTGTGTGTGTGTGTGTGTGTGTGTGTGTGTGTGTGTGAATATGAAGAGAGAGAGAGAGAGAGAGAGAGAGAGAGAGAGAGAGAGAGAGAGAGAGATAGATAGAGAGAGATAGAGAGAGAGAGAGATAGAGAGCGAGAGAGAGAGAGAGAGAGGGAAAGACAGTGCTGATCTCTCTGTTTGCAGATCATCATGTTTTCTGCTTGTGTACAAAGGCCCCTAATGTAATTACCCTCCACTTAAAAGGGACGTTAAGAAAGGTTCCCTGCTGTAATTCTTTGAGTTTGGGCTCCAACAGAGTGATTCTAAGTCTGAGCTGTCCTGATTGCAGAGAGCGAGAGAGCACTGTGAGGATACTCTAAGCTGCTGCTGCCAGACAACCCTATTTATTGGTCCATGAAAAAAAAAATATGTCCAAAATGTTCATCCTCAAATCCAGTTACAAGTACGTCAGGATCCACTCCCCTTCATACCACAAAACTGTACTAGTCATTTGCCACCTTTTGATTGAACTAGTTTCATTGTTCATAGCTTTGGTATTACTTTTAGGCTAAAATCTTAATACTATTCTACTGAGCCATTTACCTTATGTTCATATTCTTATCTTTTATTATTTCTTATTGTTGTTGTATTGTCGAGAAGGAACCTGAAAGTAAGCATTTCGTTGTATACCATGTGTATCCTGTACATACGACTAATAAAACTTGAAACTTGGTGAAGCTTATAGTTGGTCACACTTATTCTAGTGCAGTGCAAGGATCCATTTGTGGCTGCCTGCGCCATCTTATCTCGTTAACCTGTTGTTTCAGCTCTCAGACTACAGCACAGCTCATCAACTCTCCTCACACTATCCGATTATTGATATTTCCAAGCCTATTTCTCCACACTGGCCTGTGCAGAGTCGTGCAGCATGTGTACCAATAGCCTACAAGTAGAACTGCAGAAACCGAAGGGTGTTTCCAGGGAGTGGCGGAAACTGCGGAATGGGGACTGTAAACTCCTGCTGCTGCGTGTTCTGGAGCAAAGATGCTAGCACAAAGGACACTCCTGGCCCAGTACACGCTACTCGCTAGTCGGTACCAGTATGTTCTGCCCGGTATTATAGCTGTCACCAGGCGAGATACAAAGGAGCCATCGACATTGTCTGCTCCACCTGAACAGCCCTAGTGCAGAACCCTTTGTTCACACACACACACACACACACACACACACACACACACACACACACACACACACACACAGACACAGACACAGACACAGACACACACACACACACACACACACACACACACACACACACACACACACACACAGACACAGACACAGACACAGACACACAGACACAGACACACACACACACACACACACACACACACACACACACACACACACAGACACAGACACACACACACACACACACACACACACACACACACACACACACACACACACACACACACACACACACACACACACACACACACACACACACACACACATACATACAGTACACACACTGAATGTCCTACTGCCCAGTCCACCTTAAGAAGGCTCAGGCCTGTGTGTGTGTGTGTGCCTGTGTGTGTGCATGGGCGCACGCGCATGTCCGCCTACCCCAGTGCAGTGGTAGGGAAGCAACGTGAACAGACTGGGGCTGTGAGGCTGAGCGAGACACAATCCGACAATGGAGCTGTAGCCAGACAACTCTGTCTCTCTGCACTGCAACGCTTCAGATCGGGGCGAGACGCCTCAGCGCTGCTGTTTGCTTACCATGCTGAACAAATAAAACTGTTTGTCACAGGGCTGAGGCGGAGGCTCGAAATAGGTTTCCCTTTTTTATGCAAGAAGAGAGCTCTAGCAGCAACAGACGAGCAAAGATTTCCATTAGAAACCCAGTTCAGTCCGTTGAGCGACCCGGAAAAATTCTCAAAGACGAGACAGTTACCTGGACTAGACCTTTACAGTGCAAATCTGCACCTTATAGCGCTATACCCTAACACAATGTCTGCTGCAAAAATAAATGCTACATTTTACACATTTCACTCTCCCCTCGAACCACACCGAACCATTGTGTGTGAATCGACAATGCGGATTTAAAACATGTTAGACTTTCAATGTTAATAAGTTAGTGGTGAGAATGTCTGACCCAGGGGTGAGCTATGTTAATAAGCTAGTGGTGAGAATGTCTGACCCAGGGGTGAGCTATGTTAATAAGTTAGTGGTGAGAATGTCTGACCCAGGGGTGAGCTATGTTAATAAGTTAGTGGTGAGAATGTCTGACCCAGGGTGAGCTATGTTAATAAGTTAGTGGTGAGAATGTCTGACCCAGGGGTGAGCTATGTTAATAAGCTAGTGGTGAGAATGTCTGACCCAGGGGTGAGCTATGTTAATAAGCTAGTGGTGAGAATGTCTGACCCAGGGGTGAGCTATGTTAATAAGTTAGTGGTGAGAATGTCTGACCCAGGGGTGAGCTATGTTAATAAGTTAGTGGTGAGAATGTCTGACCCAGGGGTGAGCTATGTTAATAAGCTAGTGGTGAGAATGTCTGACCCAGGGGTGAGCTATCTGTGCCACATGGTACATGGATGAGACTGCTTGTTACACAGGGTTGCCCACACTGCAGTGCGCTAGCAGTTAACGACACACACACACACACACACACACACACACACACACACACACACACACACACACACACACACACACACCTCACAGGGGCAGCTGTTGTTATTGCATCTCTGCTATACTTAGTTATAGTAGTACAGAATAAATAAGTTTAAGTTTGCAAACACAGCAGTTAACGACACACACACACACACACACACACACACACACACACACACACACACACACACACACACACACACACACACACACACACACACACACACACACACACACACACACACACACACACACACACACACACACACACACACACACACACACATGTCGGCCGGTGTAGGGATATGTGGGCTACTGTTCTGCAGCACTAAGTCCTTATGCACACTGTCACACTGGTGAGGAGTCCTGAAAGGGTGCCATTTTACACAGCCAGCACAAAGAGGTTAGCAGTGAGAGGAAGAACATACTCCTGCAGCGCAGCAATGAGGGGATGGGCCAGTGCAGCAATGAGGGGATGGGCCAGTGCAGCAATGAGGGGATGGGCCAGTGCAGCAATGAGGGGATGGGCCGAGGCTATCATGGAGTCGCTGTTCTGAAACCCAGTTTCTCTACCCTTCCAGCATGGCTCACAGAGGGAGAATCCACAGTGCTTTTATTAGCATGAGCCTAATCACACCAAGCATTGTTGACAATAGACAATGTTATGAGGACTGTAAAAATTAATGTCTAGTAAAGGGCAGAATGCAAACAAAAGATGTATGTTAGCTGTACGCATGTTAGCCCCGTTGCTATCAGAAGCTGGGTGTGTTCAGTTTGCTGTCCCTAAAGCCAGTACAAACCCAACAAACTTGCAGTTATTTCAAATCATTTTGCAGATACATTAGAATTTGCTAGCTGCTCCGTTAAAAAAGGACGTTACACTACATCCGATACAGCACAGCAACAGCATACAGACTCAATCAATGTGACATGGTAATAACTGCTAACATACAGGCTCTCTGATATACAAACACCTGCGAACGTACTCTCTCTGCACACAAAGAGCTCTACCTTGTGTGTGTGTATGCACGGCGATCGTGTGTGTGCATGAAGACGAGGGTTCCATGAGGTCAAACACAGGTGTACCGAGCTGTTATAGGTTCACGCTCTCCACAGTACTTTGTGCTGCTCTCAAGACAGAATAAGGCATGGACAGAAACAGAAAGAAATACTTTCCCAGTCGCCAGAAGAAAGACAAAGGAATAACAGAGCAGACAGGATCAGTGGCTAGTTTAGTTTTTCTGTGGGCCTCAGACACAAGTGCAGGATTGGTAACGTTAGCTTAAACGCTGAACGTAAGCTCCCCCCTCCATCTTCCACCCCACCACAAAGATTCCTCAGCTGATTTCAACCCACCATTGTGTCACATGACCCTCGAGCCGGCATTCCTTCGACCCCCCCCCCCCCCCCACATACACTGCCGCCTGATTCCAGCTAACCTTTTTTCACTTTTCATTCCAGACGATTTCCTTTCTCTGACAATCTAGTGTGTCTATGTACGTTTGACAGTCTGAAACGCCTTTGTCTTGCAGAGAGAGCGACAGACGGGACGACAGCGCACCACTCCCAGCTCCCGAGAGCCTAACCCGTGGACATGAGAGCACAACGTCACAAGTTAGGGTCTCAGGGATTGCGAGAGGCACATTTTATAGTTGTACTATTTCTACTCCCAGACAGACTGTGAGTCGAATGAATCATGCTGGCTTGAGAGTACCAAATAGACTAGAAACAAACACACGATATCCATGAAAATAAAGGCTTCCTTCCGTGAGGTATATCTGCAATGCATTCCCCCCTTCTCTGGCTCCCTGTCTGTATAACATACAACAAGTGCAACCATAAGCCAGACACAACATTGACCAATCTCCCCCTCCCCCCTCTGCCTCTCTCTCTCCCTCTGGAGAGACCCCCGCCTCCCACCGACTCTCTCTCTCTCTCTGCCTATGTCCCTGTCTGTGTCTCTCCCCACCCCCCCAGGTGAAACAATACAGCACTTTGAAAAATGCTCCAGGTAAACCCAACGCTAGCCCTCGGTTCCTGAAGCTCCCATGCTCTCTGTTCCTAAGCTGCAGCTGCCAGTTATTAAGCGATGGTCAGACAGAAATCCTGGATTCAAGCAGCCAGCAGGACACCAACCACTGATTGAAAACTACGATCCAGAATACCCAAGCAAAAGAACACAAAGTCAGTTTATCTTGAAACATTCATGTTGCTCGTTTCATTTCAATATTAGGAGGGCAGAGCGATGATCTGGATATGTGCACGAGGATGGTTGAATATGAATCCACACTGAACCTACCACGACCAGTTTGAGACAGAGAGGTGTAAGGGAGGCAGGCGGTCTAAATCTACAGCCATAAGTTACATAGATCGAGAAAAAAACGAGAGAGCGGCAGGAAAACAGCTTCAATCAACTTACCCAGGTCTGGTTCGTAATGAGGAGGCACCAGCCCTTGTCCCTTGTTGCAGCCTGCTCGACACACAGAGAAAGAGAGAAAGAGAGAGAAACTAACTCAGGTTTAAACTCATGTCGACAAGGTTTCGGACAAGATCTTGCAGGCTTTACAGACGGTTACAGGATGAAAGTGGCATGAGTGGGGAGCAATGTGTCGGTCAATGACAGGGAGACGAAGCGAACCGACGGACAGATATAAGAAAAGGAGGAGAGAGGATGGGTGGTGAGGCTGATGAAGAAACCACCGTGTACAGACAGAAAGAGAGAGGGAAATGACTCGGAGAAAACGAGAGGCTACTCCCAGGGGTTTAAGTGAACGGAAAAGTTCAGAATAACAATAAAAAGATGGCGATGGTGATAAAAAGCAGGTATGAAAAAAGGAGAGAGAACAGAGAGTTAGAAGAGAGGATGAGAGTGAGCCCTACCACCGCTTGCAGCCAGGGCCACAGCACCAGTGAAGCATACCAGTCTGTTGGCTCACTGAGAGAGAGGGGGAGAGGAGGAACACACAGGAACACACACACACACACACACACACACACACACACACACACACACACACACACACACACACACACACACACACACACACACACACACACACACACACACACACACACACACATGTTCACTCACTTTGTTTCGCTGCTGTTAACCTATGCCGCCTTTACTCAGTTGTATATCCCTATTTCATATCCAGTTCAGGTTAGAAGAAAATTAACAGTTTGTTGTCGTATATGCCACAAGAGCCCAAAAATATCCAAACTAATTAAAAGACAAAATGCATCAATGGATGTTGCTGCTGTTCTGCTTCCCTCGCTAACATTGATCAATTTTATTTCATCCCCCTCCCTCTCTTTCTCTCAGTGCAGAACAGAAACACAGAAAACTGTGAATCCCAGGTCTCCCACTCTCGTCTTCATGCTGAATGGCAGGAGACGAAAAAATATTTTTCCCCAAAAATGTGGAAATATTATCCAGTAATTTGCCTGCTCAGATGTAATAATTTAAAACACTTCTCTTCCCACTTCTCTGTTGTATCAGCCGGAGAGACAGATAGAGATAGAGACAGAAAGAGAGGAGAAGGAGGAGGAGGAGGCTAAGGAGGAGGAGGAGGAGGGAGATGAGGAGGGGGAATGAGAAAGTCGGCCGCCTCTCGCTTTTCCACCTTTTCAGTGTTTTATTCAAGTCTGTTTCCCGTCAACAAATCCTCTGTTTTCCTTGATTTTCTTCTTGCACGTATTCCTCTCTGTCTCATACGGTCTCTCTCACTTTCCCTCCCTCTCTGTGTCTCTCTCTCTCTCTCACTGCCTCACTACCTCACACATGCCCGACATCATTAACACTATCCTTCAAAAAGAGAATGAGAGGAGAGAGAGAGCAGAAAGAGAGAGCAGGTCATAGAAACATAGCTACATGATGTGCTTGGCTTATAGAGGCTACATTTAATCTCCACTGGCTCCCCCAGGCTTTGATACGGAGAGCGGAAAGAGAGGGGGAGAGAGCGAGGGAGAGATGATGGGGGAGGGACAAATATAGCTGAGGGGGAGGCTGGCGACGTACAACACAATGTAGGTTCAATTCAACGACGGGGAGAGAAAAAATTCCCTAGACCACACTGCCCTCTTCATTTCTCTCTGCTCACTCTCTCTCTTCATCTTTCCCTCTCTGGGCGCGTCTGCTCCGGCTAACTAATCTCCAATCCTCTTTGACTGCTGTCTCACAGACTGTGCACCCCCCACCCCACCGCAGCTATCCTCATTTATCACCATCTTTTCGTCCAGAAACAGCCAGCGATCAATGAGCCGCTAATATTAGACTGGCTTTGACAGGCGCCGAGAACACACAGCAAACTGACAAACGCACAGCAAACAGACAAAGACATGTGCACGCAAAAAAACACACACACACACACACACACACACACACACACACACACACACACACACACACACACACACACACACACACACACACACACACACACACACACACACACACACACACACACACACACACACACACACACACACACACACAAACAGTCAGACAGACAGTGTCTGTACACAGCATGGCTTGATTAATTCATGCAAAAAGGAATAAAACAAGCAACAAGACAAACAAAAATGCCATTGCACTTGGGAGGCTGACGATTCATTGGAGTTGATGCAGTGCTCTAATTTAGATTCTTATTAAGATCTTCAGAAATAAATAATGAAGGACTTACAGTATGTCAGCACAGACCCAGATCTGTCAAAGAAACCAGCCTGTGTCATACCATACACCAAAGTGTACAACACAAACACAATCAAATGTAGCACAACACGGTAACACAATATTGTGTAGGTAGGTGTCTGAAACAGAGTAGGCTCCATGTGGTGAGTGTGATTGACATGTGTCACACATGTGGACAGTATCCTGTCAAAGCCGTAAAGAGGGCACTTCTATTTGTTGTGGAAGTCTTTATTCATAAATGCTTAACAAAGGTGCATTCTGTACAGAGGCAGTCACAGTTAAACACTAACAGATGTGTAACATACAGCAACATACTGTCAGTCAGGTTTATAGATGCTGGAAACAGCACTTCTGGAAATGGTACTTTATATTTCTATGGGGACTAGGAGCAGGTAGGGTAAAGGGAAGGACGAACGAAAAATATGATTTTATTTAACTAGGCAAGTCAGTTAAGAACAAATTCTTATTTTCAATGGCGGCCTAGGAACAGTGGGTTAACTGCCTTGTTCAGGTGCAGAACGGCAGATTTTTACCTTGTCAGCTCGGGGATTCGATCTTCCAACCTTTTAGGATATTAGTCCAACACTCTAACCACTAGGCTACCTGCCACCCCATTCATACAGTAGGGTGAACATTCACTATTGAAAAATCTGCAGGGAAGTTTGAAATTGATAAAAGCAATGCTATAAAGACAAGTTGGAATATTAAATAGACAGCTAAGCACATCCCTATCAAATCCTACAAATAAATAATATGGTTGGCATGAGCACATCCCGGAGGTATTTTCAGTGATTGCCTAAGTCTGTTACTGAACTGTGTGACAACATTCATTCAAATACTAATTCATAACCATGATTCAGGTATAAGTAAGAGATCTTTGTAGATCTTTTGGTATACCGTAGCTTCTACAATTACAATGTAGTAGCTTGCCTTGACAACACTTTACACTTTAACAAGTCTTCAACATAGCTACGATAGAATTGAACCATTGTACATGCCTTAAAACATAATCCGTTTGAGAACAGAGTATGGTGATAACCAATGTGTTGAAAAGACATTTGATTATCAAAAGAGAAAATTGATTGAGTGCACAGACGTGCCTTGGAGTGGAGGTCCTGGGCTGAAACACTTGTTTTTATGTCACATCTCTTTTCCTTTGGCTATGATGAGCAGCGGCGAGAGCAGCGGCGAGAGAGCAACCCTCTGTGCTCTGGACCCTCTCACACACACAGATCTGGTTTGGATTAGTGCATCAAGGCTGAGATTACACAGCACACAGGCCATGACAGCCACCCCCAAAACACACAAACACACACATTCACATAGGCACACACACACAAAGGCACGCACAGACACACAGTCACACACACGCTGGTGCACATGCTGGCATGCATGTACGGACATGCTCACGTGTGTGCGCGCACACACACTCACAGATAAGTAAGACACACTCATACACTATACTGAGCATTTAGGATAAATCTGAACCTTGAGATGGAGTCTCATTGTTCTCTTCATTTGCCCAGCAGTCACTGTCTAAACCTGTATCCAACTGTATGATAGCACAGTGGTTTGACCAACAGGGGGCAGCCTTTTGTTCTATTACAACAACCATAACTGCATCCTCCAAATCCTGAATTGGGAGACAGGGAGGGAGATGGCTTGCAGGCTTCAACAGATTATATATACAGTACAGGGATTTTGTTATAACTTTCAAAGGAATAGCAAATATTAGTATTATATTAGTGCAGCTTCTCTCACACACTTCTTAGAAGGTGATAGCCTACACGGCAGGTTTCTTACAGACCTACATATTCTCACATACAGTAATCTCCTCCAAAAGGATAGTAAGGAGTGGAAATAAGAAATAATTCCATGATTATATGGAATAATGACACTACTTTTATCTAAAATCTAAAAGGTCAATGTCACATTTGTCTCTATCAGTTCTCTTTGGAACCGCATATTTTGTTTTGCATTAATGTGTTAGGTAAATATGGCATAGTACTTTAATTGATGGTTAGTGATGACGTAAAAGGTGCATCATAACTCTCAGACCGGAGTGCATTAGCAGTAGAGCCTGGTCTCAACAAAGCTGTGTATGCTTGGCTTTCCATCACAGCTGAATTGTAAATGTTTATTATACAGTTTATGCATAGATTTTTGATGAGCGGCTCACATACACACGTCTATATTACCAGTAGTACCATCATCATTCTTAACAGTTTTTGGTTATTGTTTTGTAAGGTGTACTGGAGCATTTCTGTTGACTGTGTTTCTCATCTATGGTACCTCTCAGAGAGTTGACATGTATGAAAATATGTGGAAGAGGAGACGATAGCACATCTAAACGCACTCACTTTCAAATTTCTTACAGTAATAACAAAAACACGATGAAATAATGTTAAAAAACAGATTCGAACCTCAACTGGAACTCTTCTAGAGTTTACTAGTTAGTCATTTATTAGACAGATCGGATCTCTGAGCCCTGTGACTAGACATATGATAGAGATATTCAAGACACTCAATGGAATAAGATGAATTATCAAGAATCTTCCATTTGTTGACCGTCCACTCCTGGCGGCTATATCAAGTAGTCTTAGACAGACCTAATGAAGTCATCATGGTTCAACTAAAACCGTTGGTAAGGCTTTACATGAAGGTATCCTATTTAAAGGGTTTCTAATTAGTTTATAGACTGTTCCCTTTGCCAGAGTGCTTCGGCTAGCACATCACTGCTTGTCTGAGCTATACCATGAATCACGATTCTACAATTTCAACCAAGTTATAACTGTTTATTACTGATTTATAAACTCTCAATAAAGGATTCCTTTACCATTAATAAACTATGAATAAACTCTAAAAAACCTTTATAAACTCTTCATAAATAAAGTGGGACCGATACTAGGGCACTTTTTTAAAGAAAACCTGGGTTAACAAGAGGAAACTTCCAAACTTGTTGAGTTGAGCACTACTTCTCTCTTCTCTCACTTCTCTCAGTTTTAGGTTTGGAGATGCCGAGTCATCAGGTTGTTGGCTCCTTGCATTTTGCTGCCCCGTGGGCAGGAGTTGTGCCTGCCACAGGGAAAGCTAGGAGGTTGTACAGTTATCTCCCGGGGTGTAATTCTCAACTATACAACCTACTACCTCAGCCTGGGAGCAAGCAGTACCGCAGTCCTGGAGTCACTGGGTAGCAAGGGTCTTGGCGACAGCGATAACAGTGAGTTGCTGATTGTGGTTCCAATGGATCAGTGGGTTAGAGCATGGTGCTGCTGGCAATGCCAGGGTTGTGGGTTCCATTCACACACGGATCACAATAACATGTACTAAATGTAGCCTACTGGGTCACTGTCAACTTTAAGCGGCTTTGGATAAAAGCGTCTGCAAACGAATCTGCTAAATTGCCAATATTTAAATTGAGTAGAGGAGAGACATTCCACCATACCTAATAGCCTTTTAGTGCCTGGAACGGTATAGTATTGAAGAACGATCTTAAGATACTATATGACATACCTGTCTCATTACAAAGAGATAAAAAAGTATGCCGTCCTATTGGTTAACACTAATATCCATGGATTCAAGAGTGCAACAGTTTGGGTGAAGGTCAGCTGCATGGGCCACACAGACAGAGACCTATAGAATCAAGCTTGTGAGGTCAGTTAGCACAAGTTCGGATCTACGGGTTTGTGGCTGTGGGCAGGTTTCTTCCATCCATACGTTGGGTCCATCTACTGTAAGGAGTCAAGAGTATACAATACCTAATAACATGATGAAACCACTTATTATATATTCTCACAGATAAGCTTGATATGGTGACTAATTGTATCCACAAGGAGTAAATCTAATCATATACCTTGAGGCAATAAGAATAATAACACAAGTTAACAGATTCATTTATTAATGGCAAAAGGTGATATGCAAATTGTTTTTTCATCCAGTTTTTTATGTATTTAATGTTGAGCAGTGCTCAGTGTATTCTACAAAAATATGACCGATTTTTTTATTAACTACTTTTTAACATAATCTTGCAGCGGTGTCATGGAAATTACAATAAATTATATTTGCAGTTGTTAGGAATGAGGTTACTATAGTGACTTAAGTGAATATAGTCTCCACTGTTAGTTTATGACAATGTTCGGACAATATTATGACATAGTGTTTCCAATGACAAGTTGATTATGTAGCGTAGAATATATGTGTTAGGAAACAGTAAGGCTGCCACATCATTTGGAAAAAGAATTACTTAGAAAAGTCTAATCACACTAAATCCTATATGATCCGAAGTTATAGTCAATTCTAAGTAAACAATTATAATACTCAATATCTCTTCGTCAATGACTACTTTTTAACACATTTGCTTCAGCTGAGGTTTTCATATTAGCTACATTGATAGTGAAAAAAATGACATTGCAATTCTAAAGAAATGACCCGCTTATTGCTCAAGTGTCACTCTGGGCTTACATATTGAGTGCTGAACTGAAAGAATATATGCACAGGAATTGACAGTACCCTTTTCTGCTATGAATAGATTATCAAAGCACTCCAAACCACTAATTCAGAAATAGATACTTTACGCAAAATGAAAAACATGACCGGTGTTCTAACCCAATCCGATAAAACATCATTCAGTTTTCTTCTTCAACTGCAAGCACACAGATCAGTATTATCACTAAAACTGATCCCAGATAGCACTAAGGCTTACAATCACTGATTGTAACTCTGTTTTATCACCTGTTTGGAAAAGTCCAACTCCTCAAAAATCCACTCCCCCTTTGCTGTAAACTGTTTTACTAGTTTATATTTCTAGCCATATATTCTAATTGTCTGTTTTCATACAACACTAAAACCTAAAGAGAACATGTACATAAGATAACTACAACTCAGACTAATTGTTCAAACAAGTATTTGGGCATAGATGTACTCTCAAAAACCTCGTGTTCAGTACAGTCTTTTCCCAGAAAATCATGTCTAACCTAGCAATCAAAGTAACTCAATTAAATTGTATTGACTGCAATAAAACATGTAAAACAACCGTTACACATCTCTCGTGAGCACTGAAGATTTACTACAAATACATTGCTTTTACTCCAAACAATAACATATCTAATCAAATTGGACACTCCCAACCTAATATAAGCTATAAAAACTGCAGATTTGAGTTGTCCCCATCCTACATGGGCAGAGAATGAACATAGTAAATTAACTCATTTGTAAAAAAATATATATATTTTTGAAGTTTTACTTGACAAGTTGTTGCGATTGTGAACAAGGTTGTGTTTCATAATCATTTCCATGATTTGGAGATAATTAACGTTGCCTTCCTCAGTGTATAGTTGTTAACGGAACTAAGTGGAGGAAGACAAAATAGTATTTCTGCAATCGAAAAACTCCTCCAAAGAGGTACTGCTGTTTGTGTTTTATTTACATTATATTTCAAAAAGACGGCTAAACTGCAAGCTTCTCCAATATCCATATTTATGATATTCCCTTGCTTGTTTTTTAGATCTTGAGTCCCACAAACCAGTCTGCTCTTTATTTTACTGGCCTGCTCACAACAGTGAGAGCACATCCCCAGGAAAGAGTTATTCATTAAATCACACGAACACTACAAAGCTTAAGACTAAAATTCCTCACTCCAGGTGTATCACTGTGTTGACCAATGTATCTACCTCCTACACAAATCACATTGAAGAAATATACTGTAAGCGTTGCTAGTATATAGTAAACAAACCAAAAGAGAAATTCTTCAAGTTGCAATGTGGATTGAATAGACTTCAATGGATTGAATGGAATTGCATGCTTCATGTCATTCATTGATTTCATGTAATTCATCCACTTCTTCATAGATACAAATATAATATGCAAAAAAAATGTGATTGATGAAAATGAAGATGTATGATAGATATTTTAGCAGATAATCCTGTATGGGTTACTATGGAGTGACAAGTGGCCTAAAAAAGAAGAAAACGTAAGTCAAATTGAACTTTCAGAGCCCAAAGTTGGTTTCCTCCTTGTTTCCCTCAACTTGAGTTGAAATCAACAGATTTGACTTTGAAGCTGCTGCCTAGGTACTCAAATGATGTTAGTGGGGCTGTGCCAAGAAGTTAAAAGACACCTTGAGAATAGTGGGCCAAAAGGGGCAGCGGGGGCCAACCACACCCTAGAAGCCCTAGCATCAGACCCAGTGGAGCAGAGCCCCTCGACCCTGCATGGGGGTGGAGAGGTTAAATGCACCAGGGTGCTACCGTGAACACACTCTCAGAGAGACAGAACAGAGCACAGAGCCAGGGATCACTACAGCCACCACCACCGCCACCACCGTCGCTCGACAGCAAGCAAACACAACAACACGGAGACAAACGCAGGGAGATTAAAAGAGAGGTAGGTACGCGACACGTCATTAGCACCTCGTAATGTCTAGAAATGCAAACAAAACGCACAGCCAGGAACTGTAGGTACAGGTAGGCCCTATCGCTGCACTGAAAAGTGTAAACAGCACAAAAAGAGAAAGTTATATCGACGGTTGAAACTGTGAGGTTGGAGAAACTATTAGAGAGAGAGCTGGAAGACGAGGAAGAAGCACCAGCGAGCTTGAAAGCAGGTTAATAATGACTTACCGATTGTCTTTTTATTGTTTCCAAATGTTTTCTCTCTCTACTCAGGGTGCCTACAGCACTTGGCAGAAGGTCCACTGTGGCCCACAAGGAAACAAAACACAAACATGCAACTAACGAACCCATCAAACAGGCAATAGAAAAGAGAGAAAGAGTGAGACAAAGAAAAACAGACAGAGAGAGGAAGGAAGAGGAAGGAAAGGAAAGCTGACAGAGAGAACTAAAAGACAAAAAAAGAAAGAAATATAAAGACAGATTTCCGTGTTTATAAGAGTTCGATTTTCATCATGATAATGAAACGACAAATAAGAAAGAACTAATATTTTCAGGCAGTAAAACCTCTGTACTCTACTAACCGGGTGCCTGCTTAACGGCCAAATGACAGGCAACATCTGTTTGTAAGAAAGCCAAGATCGACTCTTAAAAAAATTGTCTTGATTCTCTCTATTTCACTCTCTCTCTCTTTCTATCTCTCTCTCTCTCTCTCTCTCTCTCTCTCTCTCTCTCTATTGCTCTCTTTCACTGACTCACTCTGTTGAATAAAAGCGAAAGAAAGAAGAGACTGTGGAAATTCGGCGAAAGGGAAAATGGAGTTGTGCACCAGCCCCTTCACCCCTTTAACCTCGCCCCTTCCGTTAACGCTTCTCTTCCCCAGCTGGAGAGAGAGAGTCCAGGTACACCACAGTCCTCCTACAGCTAGCTCTCTCCCCCCACACATACACCCCACACCTCCCAACAAACACACACACACACACAAGCATGGACACTCACACAACCACACAAGCATAAGCATACACACACGCACACACACATGCACACACACACGCACACCCACATGCACACACACATGCGCAAACACACACATGCGCACACACACACACACACACACACATGCGCAAACACACACATGCGCACACACACACACATGCGCACATACACACACATACATGCACACACACTTCTTGGAAGACTTCCCTGCACCAAAAATAAATACCCAATCTGCAGTTTGCCTAGGCCCTGGACTTATAGAAAATAAGAAGTCATTTTGGGAGCTTGGCACACACTGCCGATATCTATTGACCATGTGTGTGTGTATTTGAATTTGAGCTCCCATACTGTACATTGATACAGTATGGTTCAGGTTATAGTGCCTGTGTCACCCTGTCACTGTGCTGTACAGTATATCACTGGATTACATCCATGTTGTAGCACATCTAACGATCCGAGGTGAATAAATATAGCACTGAGCAATGCACACGCATATAAATCACGAGCGACAAACCCAAAATAAGCCGTCAGGAAAAACAATGATGGCATAAAGTATTAGTTGCTCTGTACTGTTATAGAGGGCGAGCTATCACTATCAGTGTTCAGACAGCACAAACACAAGCATGGAGATAAAACACACACACACACACACACACACACACACACACACACACACACACACACACACACACACACACACACACACACACACACACACACACACACACAGTTAAGTGACTGGGGTAACATTTAACTGCCGGTATAATGCTTGTTAACTTGTTATTAGCATGTATGAGTCTTTAACATGTGCTATAACAAGGCGTATAATGTCTATCTATGTATCCACATTTCTACAATGGCTGGTATTTAGTCAGGATCATTATGAGATGATAATAAGACACTAAGGGGGTCATGTATGCTTATAACAAGTCTTATAATGCATTACAACCATTACAACCATATCATAATTCGTTATACCTGTAGGCGTAAAATAAAGTGTTACCGACTGTGGGAACTGACTTCTCTGAATCCTAGTCTCCACTTCCCCTTCAATAACCTGAGGCTGACACCCTGACATGTGCATAACCCCGGCCCGGCTGTCAGGGATTCACACACAGCCAGCTAATAGAGCACAATAACCACATATATCCTATTAAATGACTCATTACTAATTCTATGACAACAACAGAACACACTGAAGAATACCCATTAAAAACAAACGTGAACCAGCAACCAGCATTCACAGTGTTCTGCATGCTCAATTCTAATGAAGGGTGGGGGGAAACGTTGTTACATGTGCATTGAAATAAATAAGCGCTGAGTGCATGCAGCCTATGAGTGTTCATTTACTGTAAGAAGACACTGTGTCTCACCCTTTGCAAATTTTCTCACTCTCCCTCTTCTGCCCCTCTCTCTCTGATATTCCACTCACGCACTACTGCGGCAGCCCTCCACCAATGCCTTGCATTAATCCACACCTCAGCCAGCCCAGTCGCTCATTCTCTACTCTTCCACAACGCACAGCAGCACCAAAAGTTTTCCAAGCCACAATCGCTCACCCCAGAGACGTCAATTAGCATGAGTTGGTATTGATTAGTATAGTCTAAAATTCTCCTCATGAGTTTATGATTGTTATCTGGGATTGTCATAAACGTCTGAGGAATGTGTCCGTCTGGCATTGGGACAGGACACCACTAAGAGGATCATCGGACCCCAGCCAAGCTGGAGAGGGCCATATGAGCCAATGTATGGAAGGATGCATAGGGATGAAGAGTGCTTTTGTTCTCCAGTGACACTGTGAGATATGTTCCATCTCCACTGCCTGGCTGTCTGTCTGTCCAGCCCTGTGGCACACAGACCCAAAGAGCCAGAGGCAGACCCAGGATCACAACCTCCCTTCCTTCTCCTGCCTTTTCTACAGGGAGGCAGTCAGTCAGTCAGTCAGTCAGTCAGCCCTCCCTCCCTCCCTCCCTCCCTCCCTCCCTCCCTCCCTCCCTCCCTCCCTCCCTCCCTCCCTCCCTCCCTCCCTCCCTCCCTCCCTCACCTCTGTCTCCTTACCTCTCCCACTTTTCTCCCTCCCTTCCTCGTTCTTCCCCACCCCTCCCTCTCTCTCTCCCTCTCTCTCCGTGTCCTTAGATGACCTGGCCCAAATGAGCGTCAGTGCCCAGTGGGAGAGGGCACAGCTGGTGTTGCGAGCGATTGCCACCGGCGACAGTCTGTCCTTTCACAGCCCTCCCTCTCTACTTAGCAAGCCCGGCATTAGCTGTAGTTGCTAGTCAGGGGAGAGAGAAAAAAACACTCACTGGCAACAGATGTTGTCAGCCATATTAGCTAGCTGCTAGGACCTATATCTAGGAGGAGGATGAGGAGGATGAAGAAGGCGAGGGGGTGGAGGAAACAGACAGTAATGTAAAGTGTAAGTTCTGTCCAATCACAGATGAGGTGCTTGATAACATCAGGAAGTGGATTGACTGCAATAGTAACCCCAATATGGATTGACGGGTACAGTAGCAGTGGGCAACTGTAATGAGCTTCAGGTGTGTGTGTGTGTGTGTGTGTGTGTGTGTGTGTGTGTGTGTGTGTGTGTGTGTGTGTGTGTGTGTGTGTGTGTGTGTGTGTGTGTGTGTGTGTGTGTGTGTGTGTGTGTGTACAGCAACACAACATAAATGCATCATGCCAATAAAGTGAACCTGCACATGGGTCAAGGGCCAAAATAAGTATTTGAAGATGGTGAACATAAGCGGATAGCAAATTCCATATATACATGGCAATCGTCATCAGTTGTCACAAATAGTGTCGGCAATATAATGTATTAGCAGCAGTTATTTGGAAAATTGGAAAATAGGTTTAAATTGTCACACCGAAACTGTCAATACCAAAACAAAGTTGTATTTTGTTGTGGTAGTGACATCATTTTGGTAATGACACAAACTGCTGTCCCACATATTGCATGACAGCCCCTGATTGACACATCAACATGATGAAGCGATGCGTGAATTTACATTGAAATCAAACAGACTAATTCCATTCCGTTTTTTCAGAGAAAGCATCCATGCTTTTGGCAAGAGAGAAGGAAAATTGGAAAGGAAATCAATACTGGCAGACAAGGGAGGCTCATTTCTTTCCTTACTGAACATAAGATTTTGTAGAAAAATAAAAAATCAGTATGCCCTAAAGAAATGAAAAGACAAACAGTTCAAGCTGTTGGGATAAGAGGACCAGAACACACACAGAGTCTTACTCTAGTCTTTTTATTTCTCTCTAATTCATTCTTCATCGCTCCTGCATAACAACCCTCTCTACCCCGAACAGGCTTGATTTTAACTATGCACAGCCCTTTTCCCACCTCCTCCCCTTTTCTCTCTGCCCTTCTTCGTTCCTTTACCTCCCACTCTCCCTCTCTCTCTCTCTCTCTCTCTCTCTATCCCCCTCTGTTTCTCTCTCTCCTGATCTTTCTCTCTCTCTTTAATTTACAAATCCTCCGGTGAAGGACAGCCCAAGTGAGCTCCATGGCAACCTGGCGCGCTGCCATCTCATTACACTGCCAATTGATTTTGGTCCACCGCCACACT
This sequence comes from Salvelinus namaycush, assembly GCF_016432855.1. Lineage (NCBI taxonomy): Eukaryota > Metazoa > Chordata > Actinopteri > Salmoniformes > Salmonidae > Salvelinus > Salvelinus namaycush. The sequence goes on from NC_052329.1 coordinate 29,898,125, forward strand.
GCTGTCCCCTGCCAGCACACTTCCCATCATGCACCTGATAGCCACTGTCTGGGTGCTAAGCAGGTTTGAAGACAAGAGAACACCAGAAACCAGAGTTCAATCAAATGCGCAATCAGAAACGATATGCAGTTGGTTCCTGAGCCATGGCAAAGTAAATGGTAAAATATATGTTAGATGGTGTGCGATGGTACATTGTAATATCTTACAATGATAAATGATCCTGACTAAATAACAGCTGTTAGTGGATGTTACAAAGTAGAACCACATTGACAAAAAAATGCTGTATTTTAATGCCATGGAAAGATATGATATGCTACATTCCCATTATTTTATTCTCATCTGTCCATGAGAATAACTTGCTGCTTGGCACATTTTTCATGTAAAAACCCTCATTATCAGTCCATACCCTATCAAGTATTTATCTTTCATCCCTCCAAAAACCTTTCTAATCAAGCACTGAAATTCATACTTGTCTATAGCCGTGCCAGAAATTCCTCTTCGAGGTCTGAATAGCAAAAAGAGTTTGCAAGATGTGGCTACAGTATAGCACAAGTCCATCATTACAAGACGGGAGGCCTTTGACAAACCAAACAATGAGGAAAAAAAAGTAACACATGGACAACTTGTTTCATAATGGACTTCACATGCTCCGGGGTTGTTTCGGAACACAAAGACAGCACACATCTGGCGCACACGGGACAGGGGGGAAGCCAGCAGGGAAGATAGGGAGAATGGAACCGAAGAGGTTCCAGCTGAGCCAGATTATCATTCTCAGGGCAGCCAGGTGGCTCTGCAGCCACCACACTGGAACTCAATACCACACAGGAGGGCCCCGGGCCCCAACCCCAGCCCCCAACTCCGGCCCCTGATCAGCGGAGCATCTTCCAAAAAGTAGCCAATTAGGTAAAAATGTGAAATGCAGGAACCCATCAGTGTGTGTATGTGTGTGTGCGCACGTGTGTGCCTCTGTGTGTGTGCTTGGCCAAATACAAATAACTGCCCTAGACATTTCTAGAAATGCTGTGGTCCAAGCCTTTGAGGACAGCTTGCGGGTGGGGATTTCTTGATCAAACTATACTTACCATGACTTCCAGTTGTCACATGTGCTCCCTCTCTGGCCTCTAGGTCACCAGGCTGCTCGTTATGGCGCACACCTGTCACAATCGTTACGCACACCTACGAGTCATCAGACTCATCTGGACTCCATCACCTCCCTGAATACCTTCCCTATATACGTCACTCCCTTTGGTTCCTTCCCCAGGCGTTATTGTTTCTGTTCCAGTGTCATGTCTGTGCGTTGTTGGTGTTTCTTACTTCGTATTATGTTGTGTTTATTTATTAAAACACTCACTTCCTGAACTTGCTTCCCGACTCTCAGCGCACATTCGTTACACCAGTAGACTACGTAAGAGAAAATGATGAGTAAAAGTGTCAAAAATTCAGATTATTGGAAGTAGAGCCCGACCGATATCGGACGATACTGGCCTTTTACCGCTATATCGATAACTCCACTGATATTCAATGAATAGAATGAAAAAGGGGAATCTCATGCTGATCTGAATTATTTGAGGCCATTCTCATGATGTGTCATTAATGTCACAATGTATGAAATCAACATTTGAAGCATAGTTATTGGACAGTTGCTCTTTTGGATGGCAACTAATGACAAATCAGTGTGTAAAAGGCCACTTTTTAATTTCCGTGCTGTAAAACACTATATTGGCAAATATATCGGTACGTTTTGTGCCCTCCAAAAATGGTAATTGGTATCAAACCAAAATAAACATATCAGTCGTGGTCTAATTGGAAGGCCTTATAGTTTGTCAGCAAGTACTAAACCCAAAAGAAACTGGCTCTAGCCATTTTGATTCCCGGAAAATCACTACAGAGCTTTCAACTATTTCTTAGAGCACATACTGTAGATGGTGTTGAAGACAATTTAGATTGTCTATAGAAAACACTCATCCACTGCTATTCCCTCTTCTGGGATGCCTACAAGCCCCCCCCCCCCCCCCCCCCCCGGCAAAACAGATCACGTCTCCATTTTCCTCCTCCTTCCTATCCATGAGTTTCCCGTGTCCCATGATGTCTTGCGCGAATTATGGGCGTTATTTTCGGTTCTAAAGTAAACAAACGGTTTCTTCATTCATTCATTCATTCATTCATGAAGAGCTTGCCAAACGAATAATGATGTGGGAACACAACCTGACGGAGATCAAAAAGGGTAATATTAGCCGACCTTTACCCTCCGTAATTGATGGTTGGGAAGATGACGTGAAGAAGTGGCCTCGTATCACGTACGGTAGCATATTTACTTACTTTGTTGAATCCGTAGCTTGCGATGGTAAGGCGATGAGGTGTACCAATACCTACACAGTAACAAAGTCGGTCGGGTGTTATTGAAGGATGTTGGAGACGACCTTGTCTACATAAAAGCAGACAGAGCCGAGTCAGAGCCTGCACGCATCTCATCACAAGGCGTGGGTATTAGCATCAACGACAGGTGTCATACAGACAGAGGGTTGCTCATGTATTGCAGGGCCAGGACGCTCTTGTAGTCATGCTGCAGCAATTCTGTGGAAGGTCAGTAAAGACCAAAAATGACATGAAAGTGCAGGACAATGGGTACTCCAGGAGAGGAAAACACTGGGTTAGATAATAACTAAAAATATTTTCTTCAATGTAGGTTGAGAGTGCAGACAGGCAAGGCGAAACAGGAATTGCATGCACTGATGTGCAAAGGAAGTGGAACTCAGGTATGAGGAAGAATGTAGGGCTGAGGAAGGCGAAACACATTCATTTGAAACACCACAGACCCCACCACACATATCCAGGCCCATCAACGTCGTCACAGGACGATTCCACAACCTCCCCCTTACTTTTTAGGAACCATGCAGAGTTCACAAGCCACATCAACTCCTCGGTAATGGCCCCACTATTTCGGCTCCAGACAAATGGTCTTCTTCAGCTAAGTTACAAAGCAGATGTAGACAGCAGCAGCAAGGCAGGCCCAAGCCAATATGATTCAGCCCACACGAACACACTGAACAGAGCACAACACTAACCTGTAGAAAGTGCACAATGTTTTATGAGGCCTACATCAAATGATCCCCTGTGCAAGAAGCTACATTGATGGAAGAAACCAAGATCCAAAGTGCTTCACAGCTACAGCATGATGCTAGGAAGCTGCGTCTAACAGCCAGCACAGCGAAACGAGTCCCCAAACGAAACACCACAGATCCCCAAAAATGTGTAAGTGAGCATTTGTACCCAACCTTCATTGGCAAAACAGCAACAAAGCACGGCAAAGAAAATGAGATCAATGTCATCACATTCCTGGAGAGCAGAGAGCATGTTGTGGAGAACAGAGGCCTGGTGGTGCACCCTGACCATCCTTGGTTGGGAGCCAGCCCAGATGGAATCCTTGATGCAACACAGCTCCTTGAGATCAAGTGCCCCTTTAAGAGTTCCACGTCTCTGACAGAATTTCTGAGTCGGCCAAAGGTTGACATCAAAAACTTGGATGATGGACAGTATCTAATTCGTCCCAATGGAAAAGATGGGTACTACCTTCAGGTGGGTAAAAATATTTTCAAGAAAATTGATTATTAGCTGTATTATTACAAGTATTGAACATTGTATTGTAAACTCAAACTAATCAGAATTTTGTGGCAATGTGCTTTCTTATTCCTTCTTTCAGAAACAAGTGACCATGATGTGCCTGAGCCTACAGAGCTGCAAACTGGCCGGCTGGACACCAAGCGAGCACATAGAAGTGGACATTCCATTTGATAAAGATACACAGATGCACATGTGCAACAGCTGAAGAAGTTGTGTCTATTTGCTAGAAATAAGCTCTCCTCTCAGATTTACAAGAGCTGTACAAATGTTAAGTATGTTGTCAATTTTAGGGACCAAACTAATAGGCACAATTTGTGAGAGAATTTCGTACACCTTAAGACGCCTTATTGCTCATTCCACATGAATACAGACATTAGCAATGTGCAAGTGACCTGCTCATTTGTCAACTGGCATTGCTTGCGTGTAAATGCTGGTAAGACCAAGCGTACATTCCGTTCCTCTAGCAAGTCTCTAATTGTGAAGCCACGGTCCCGTAGTCAGATTCTTGTAACAAAAACTGAAGACAAACATGCGATATCAAAACTAGTCAACATACCTGTTCTTGTGACATGTCTGTCAACCCTCCTGCTGAGGCGACGTCTCTTCTCTGGTGGCCTCTCATAACCCAGAAAGAGCGTTGGGTATGGGTTATCCTGCGTTGGCGTCTTATCAACAAAGCGAAACGAGCAAACATTAAACTTTTTTTTTTGCCAATTTCTTTTCGATTCATCATCATTTGGGAGGCGATGGCAACTGTACAATCTCTGACAGGAACATTCTGATTTAGTTTTAGGTTTATGATCGAAGCACTCCAATTTAAGCCTATCATTAAGTTTTGTCTGGTTCTATGTACAACCACGAACAGCACGTTGTCCCCGAGCTCCATAACATTTCAACATCTAGCGAGTGAATATCTTATTATTGCTTATCCCAGTTGGCTAGCTTCTAAAACCAAAAATACCGCCGGTCAACTCAGTACTTTGCTAATTCCGCCGGAAGTGCCACCCATAATCGTATCCCCAGTAACCTCCCCAGGAAACTTGTGGACAGGCAGAAACTCAAACAGGAAGTACCCGTGCTAAGATCTATTCAACGCTGGTCTGACCAATCGCAATCCATGCTTCAAGATTGTTTTGATCATGCGGACTGGGATATGTTCCGGGTAGCCTCGGATAATAACATTGATGTATACACGGACATGGTGACTGAGTTCATCAGGAAGTGTATGGGGGATATTGTTCCCACTGTGACTATTAAAAGCTACCCAAACCAGAAACCGTGGATATATGTCAGCATTCGCGCTAAACTGAAAGTGCGAACCACCACATGTAACCATGTTAAGGTGACTGGGAATATGGTCGAATACAAACAGTGTAGTTATTCCCTCCTTAAGGCAACTTCTTAGGGATAGCCCCCTTTTTTACAATTTTCGCCTAAAATGACAGGATATGCATATTCTTGGCACCATTTGAAAGGAAACACTTTGAAGTTTGTGGAAATGTGAATTGAATGTAGGAGAATATAACACAATAGTTCTGGTAGAAAAAAATACAAAGAAAAAAACAAACGTTTTTTTCTATCACCATCTTTGAAATGCAACAGAAAGGTCCCAGTTCTAGCCATCACTCTGGTTGTAATTCCGATGGTGTCCACAAGACGGCAGCAGTGCATGTGCAAAGTCTCAGACGGATACCTTGAAGTATGAGCGAACTACATGACATTTAGTGTGAAGTCACCCAGGTACATTTGGGCAAATCGTGAAGGAGACATTTGCATTTATATAAAAAAAATTCTGCAAGAATATCGTCAAATCTGTATACTTGGACTTTGATTTAGCTTTCCAGTATTAGTAGCCATATTATAAGTTTGCAAAACAACCAGTTTTCATAACTTCATAACTCTGAATATTCTTATAATTTTTGTCCAAAAGGAAAAGGCATGATGCACAAGGTTAGCACAGCAACATTTTACGACAGGTACAGGGTTACTCCCGTAAAGCCCAGCTCATTGGCTATCTATTTAGCTTTGTTTGACCCCAATTGGTACTTATTTGACAAAGTTAGAGTCGATCAAGTTAAGACCGCCCGCGTCATCGGCATGCCATGAAGGCGTCGCTCTCTGACCAAATGTGGTGTCCTATAGGATATACTACACTCCTAATGATATAGTGAAGTCTGGTTACGTTCTAGGATCTCTGAGGAATACATATAAATGCGATTTGACTGATTGAAACAACATTTAGGGTTAGATTTTCACAGATTCCTTTCTTTGCAAATTGAACGAGTGGAAATACAAAATCGATCGTGCATGCTATATGGACGTTTTTAGGATATGAAAAATGATTTTATCTAACAAAACGTCACCTCATGTTATCTCTGGGACCATTTGGATGATAAATCAGAGCAAGATTTCATAATGTAAGTACACATTTCACCTTCAGAGGTGAATTTATCAAACCTATGAAAAAACCGGTGAAAAAACTGAAAAAAGACTGAAAAACAGCTTCCATCTCAAGGCCATCAGACTGTTAAATAGACATCACTAGCTGGCTACCACCCGGTTACTCAACCCTGCACCTTAGAGGCTGCTGCCCTGTATACATAGACATGGAATCACTGGTCACTTTAATAATGTTTACATAGTGCTTTACTCATCTCATATGTATATACTGTATTCTATTCTACTGTATTTAGTCTATGCCACTCCGACATTGCTCATCCTAATATTTATATTTTTCTTAATTCCATTATTTTACTTTAAGATGTGTGTGTATTGTTGTGAATTGTTAAATATTACTACACTGTTGGAGCTAGGAACACAAACATTTCACTACACCCTCAATAACATCTGCTAAATATGTGTACGTGACCAATAACGTTTAATTTGATTAAGTATAGCAAGGATTTTACAGCTTATTAATAGTGCATCTCACCACACTGTACAGGATAAAGTGAGGCTAGCACAGTAACAGTTCATTCAAATCTGTTGATAACTGATATTGATCTCAATGATCCATTCTAGGAATGGTGTAAACAGAAGAATTCTGTTAATCTGGAAGGGGTATTTGACGGGGGGAAGGGGAGAAAGCTGGCATATATAAACCATTGATGAATCGATGAATGCTGCTTCGGAGCTGGAAAATGGCTGCTGGCACTGGGAGTCGTAGCTGGTTGCCAATGTGGGGCCCCCTTTAGCACATGTCTGAATGTACATGGGTTGTTTGAGGACACAGTAATTTATGCTACTCGATCCTGACAAAAGACAGCCAGCAAGCGAGAGAGAGGGTGCCTGGCCCTGGGAAGAAGCATGCCAGGAATTTTAAGAGCTGAGACTGCTGGCTCAGTGCTGCCTCCAGATGTGGGAAGAAAGGCTTTATGCTGGCTAGCTACCTGGAGAGAAGAGGCTGCAGTGCATGCTACTTAGCCTGTGCACTGAGGCAGGAGGCAGGGAGGAAGGAGAGATGGACTGTGTCTCAAATCACACCCTATTCCCCATGTAGTGTACTACTTCCTATTGCTTATAGTGCACTACTTTTGACCGGAGTCATTCGTCTTCAGAGCCAAAAGTAGTTGATTGTATGGGTGTGGCTGTGAAAGTGGATAGTACTGTATGAGCAATAGGAGGTGATTTGAGACACAGCCATGGTCTCTCCCCCCCACCTCTCCACTCCTTCACTTATGACAATGGCCACGTCCTCTGTTGAGTCCATAGTTCGGAGTTACGTTTTATTGACAACCATAAGCCTATAAACTAAGACTTTCCCAGACCGGTTTCAAACATGGACAACTTGCTAGCTAACATCCTTATTTGCATTTTGTGTGGGTATCATCTCTACAAAATGAACAAAACCATTTTGGAACAATAGATACATAAATAAATTTCCAAAGTATGAGGCCTGGTTTGATAAAATTCTCTAAGACTATAGAGTTTTGTGAGCATTTCATTCGGTGTACAGTATATTTTGATGGTATGAGTAATGTGTAATTTGAGACCCTCAGCCTGCTATGGCTGGGGCTAGGAGAGACATTACTGAGTAATAAATGTGTGACCTGAAGGTCTGCACCTGCTGTGGGGAGTCCACAACTTCTTATCTCTCCTCAAGATCTGGAGTAGACCCATCATTCCTGTGAATCACTTCCAGCACCACTAAGACAGCAGCAGCCAACAGTCGAGCTAGTTGGGATCCTAAGGTAGGCAGGGCTGGAGGCACCACTGGGATTTTCAAATAAACTTTACCATTAGGAATGATGCACACAGGCATGCACGCACACGTACACACACATGCACACACTGTGTAGAGCACAGGTGGCTGGTGGTACTTTAATTGGGGAGGTCGGGCTGGAATGGCTGGAATGGCTGGAATGGAATGGAATTAATGGAACGGTATCAAACACATCAAACACATGATATCTACGTGTTTTAATACCGTTCCATTTATCCCATTCCAGCCATTATTATGAGCAGTCCTCCCCTCACCAACCTCCTGTGGGGTAGAGGAGAGGGTATCTGCCCAGAAGATCAGGGGTTGTCAGCTAGGTTCATCTCAATCACTATCTCCAACTGCAGAGATACTGTGTGTCTGTATACTCTTAGAAAAAGGATTCCAAAAAAATAAGGGTTGACCATGGAACCCAAAAGGGATCTTCAAAGGGTTCTCCTATGGGGACAGCCGAAGAACCATTTTAGGTTCTAGATACCACCTTTTGTTCTATGCAGCGAGTGTCAGGAATCGTAAATATTCCCCCTAACTCTCTCCATCATACTGTAAGCTTATACGACGGTCCGGATTTCTGTTGATATTGAGAGTAGAATTTGGGAGAGTTGGCTGGCTTCGCTTTCCTTAAAACATATGTTTCCCATTAATTGTTGAATGGAACGTTTTCCAATTAGAAGAGCCTGGGGGATGCGTAAAATAGTGGAGGATTCCGCTAAAAAGACAAGGTCTCTAAATTGTATTCTATCACACATAAAATCAGAGCTCTGTTATCTTGATGCAAACTACAGTATGGTTTTAAAGACCTCCAACTCTCAACCTATAGACCCCCTTTCTCTGAAAAAGAAAAGCTATTCTTTAAAACAATAGGGGTGGTAGGTATATGATAGCTTTTGAAAAATTCCAAAACTGAATTGATGCTGAACATTGCATTCGTTGTGGTACTCGACCAGATGCTGCCCACACAGTCAGTTGTGAGGTTATGGGTTGATAATAATCACATGAAAATGTTCTGTGAGCCATCCTGACAGATCTACAGTACACAGTATGATGAGAGAGTGGTTCAAAAGACTAGCGACACTCAGACCTGAACCACAATACCCCTCACACTCTGTCTGTCTGTCTGTCTGTCTGTCTGTCTGTCTGTCTGTCTGTCTGTCTGTCTGTCTGTCTGTCTGTCTGTCTGTCTGTCTGTCTGTCTGTCTGTCTGTCTGTCTGTCTGTCTGTCTGTCTGTCTGTCTGTCTGTCTGTCTGTCTGTCTGTCTGTCTGTCTGTCAATCTGTCTCTCTCTTTCTGTCTCTCTCTCTGTCTCTGTCTATCTGTCTGTCTCTCTCCCTCTCTCTGTCTATCTGTCTCAATTCAATTCAAGGGGCTTTATTGGCATGGGAAACATGTGTCAACATTGCCAAAGCAAGTGAAGTAGATAATATACAAAAGTGAAATAAACAGTTAAAATGAACAGTAAACATTACACTCACAGAAGTTACAAAAGAATAAGACATTACAAATGTCATATTATGTGTATATACAGTGTTGTAACAATGTACAAATGGTTAAAGTACAAAAGGGAAAATAAATAGGCATAAATATGGGTTGTATTTACGATGATGTTTGTTCTTCATTGGTTGTCCTTTTCTTGTGGCAACAGGTCACAAATCTTACTGCTGTGATGGCACACTGTGGTATTTCACCAAGTAGATATGGGAGTTTATCATAATCGGGTTTGTTTTCAAATTCTTTGTGGATCTGTGTAATCTGAGGGAAATATGTGTCTCTAATATGGTCATACATTTGGCAGGAGGTTAGGAAGTGCAGCTCAGTTTCCACCTCATTTTGTGGGCAGTGTGCACATAACCTGTCATCTCTTGAGAGCCAGGTCTGCGTACGGCGGCCTTTCTCAATAGCAAGGCTATGCTCACTGAGTCTGTACATAATCAAAGCTTTCCTTAAGTCTGGGTCAGTCACAGTGGTCAGGTATTCTGCCACTGTGTACTCTCTGTTTAGGGCCAAATAGCATTCTAGTTAGCTCTGTTTTTTGTTAATTCTTTCCAATGTGTCAAGTAATTATCTTTTTGTTTTCTCATGATTTGGTTGGGTCTAATTGTGTTGATGTCCTAGGGCTCTGTGGGGTCTGTTTGTGTTTGTGTACAGAGCCCCAGGACCAGCTTGCTTAGGGGACTCTTCTCCAGGTTTATCTCTCTGTATGTGATGGCTTTGTTATGGAAGGTTTGGGAATCGCTTCCTTTTAGGTGGTTGTAGAATTTAACGTCTCTTTTCTGGATAATTAGCGGGTATCGGCCTAATTCTGCTCTGCATGTATTATTTGCTGTTTTACGTTGTACACTGAGGATATTTTTGCAGAATTCTGCATGCAGAGTCTCAATTTGGTGTTTGTCCCATTTTGTGAATTCTTGGTTGGTGAGCGGACCCCAGATCTCACAACCATGAAGGGCAATGGGTCTCTCTTTCTCTCTCTCTCTCTCTCTCTCTCTCTCTCTCTCTCTCTCTCTCTCTCTCTCTCTCTCTCTCTCTGTCTATCTGTATCACTGTCTCTCTATCTCTGTCTGTCTGTCTGTCTGTCTGTCTGTCTGTCTGTCTGTCTGTCTGTCTGTCTGTCTGTCTGTCTGTCTGTCTGTCTGTCTGTCTGTCTGTCTGTCTGTCTGTCTCTATCTGTCTCTCTCTCTCTGTCTATCTGTCTCTGTCTATCTCTCTCTCACTCTGTCTATCTGTCTCTCTCTTTGTCTATCTGTTGCTCTCTCTCTCTGTCTCTCTGTCTCTCTGTCTGTCTGTCTGTCTCGCTCTCTGTTTATCTCTCTCTCTCTCTGTATGTCTCTCTCTCTGGCTCTGTCTATCTGTCTCTCTGTCTGTCTATCTCTCTCTCTCACTCTGTCTATCTGTCTGTCTCTCTCGCTCTCTCTCTGTCTATCTGTTGCTCTCTCTCTCTGTCTATCTCTCTCACTCTGTCTATCTGTCTCTCTCTCTGTCTATCTGTCTCTCTCGCTCTCTCTCTGTCTATCTGTCTCTCTTTCTCTCTGAATTTTTTCAACTCAATTTGCTTTATTGGCATGACGTAACAATGTACATATTGCCAAAGCTTACTTTGGATATTTACAATATTAAAATAATAAGAATCAAAATTGTCAGTGGGACAACAGTAAAAACAATAACCAAGGGTCAAAATAACCATACATTGAACAATAACAATAAGCATTGAGGACATGTGCAGGTTGGTTGGTCTGTCAGACACTGTCCCTCATCTTATGGCAGGCAGCAATGTAGTGCGCTGCCAACCCACAGCTCTCTGCGTCCTCCCCCAACAGGACAGGTAGCCTATTCTCATCAAAGAGGTCTTTGAAACCTTGAATAAGGGTTTCAAATTTTGGGAAATGACAGTCTCTAATTGTTTTATATTTTTGACATTTTGTCAGGAAATGCAGCTCTGTCTCAGGTTCTTCTGTTATGCAGTGGTTGCACAGTCTTTCCTCCACAGGGAGCCAGGTTTTCCTGTGTCTACCCTTCTCAATGGCAAGGCTGTGCTCACTGAGCCTGTACTTTGTCAAGGTTTTTCTAAGGTTTTGATCAGTAACCATGGTCAAATAGTTAGCCACAGTGTACTGTCGATTTAGGGCCAGATAGCACTGCATTTGCTTTGTGTTTGTGCTTGTGTTTCCCAATAAGCAATGTAGTTTTGTGTTTGACTGTGTTGTAATTTGTTTTATTCTGATTGATTGGATGTTCTGGTCCTGAGGCTTCAGTGTGTTAGTAGAACAGGTTTGTGTGCTCAGCCCCAGGACCAGCTGGATGAGGGGACTCTTTTCTTTGCTCAGCTCTTGGCATTGCAGGGCTTGGTAATGATATGAGAGGGGGTCACTGTATTTTAGATGTTTCCAAAACGTAATTGCTTGTAAAGGCACGGGGACGAAGACCAAACAAACACATAACAAAAACACAGGGTTGAAACCCAAAACAAACGAGCGAGGAGTACCTCGAATAAATGACACCAGCGCACAATGATTAACACACGGGACGAGACACGTACTCATCTGCACAATCCACAAGGGCACAAACGCCAAAACACACAGCACAGGTACTCACACGCACCAAAGGACACTGTAACAATAATCGACAGGACAATGGTATACCAAGGGCACACTTATACAATTACAAATCACTAGGAATAGGGGCCAGGTGTGTTCGGCCAGCTGCCGAAGTTGTGGCGGCATCGGACGGACCAGTGCAGTGGCTTCGGATGGACCGGTTGTGGGGGCGTCGGACGGGCCAGTTGTGGCGACGTCGGACGACCCAGTTGCAGCTGCCGAAGTTGCGTCGGCGCCGGACGGACCAGTCACAGCATCGTCGGACGGGCCATTCCCGCTGTCTCCCTTAATGGTCAATATTCTGTCACGGTGGTATGAATGATTCGGGAGACATGCGCAGGAATGTGTAATAGGGTTTTTAATTTCACCCCAAATTACGGCGTGCCGTGTAAAGTACCAAACAAACACTATACAAAACACAGGGTTGAAACCCAAACAAAAGAGCGAGGAGTATCTCGAATAAATAACACAAGCGCACAATGATTAACACACGGGACGAGACCCGTAATCATCTGCGCAATCCACAAGGGCACGAAAGCCCAAAACACACAGCACAGGTACTCACACGCACCAACGGCCATAGTAACAATAATGGACAGCACCATGGTGAACAAAGGGCACATATATACAAATACAATCAGTGGGAATAGGGGCCAGGTGTGCGCAATGAAAGTTCCAGAGGAATCCGTGACAACCCTACACCTCGCTGCCATAAAGTGCAATTGGTTCAATGACACATTCAATTCGTTTTAGCCAAATTTAAATAGGTATTTCAATTTGATTTAGTTTTTTAATGGTGTAGAATGCCCTGCGTGCTTTCTATCTCAGTTCATTCACTGCATCATTAAGGTGTCCAGTTGAGCTTTTTTTTTTAAAAACCTAAGTAATTGAAGTGTGTGCAGTACTCCATATATGTTGTACCAATTGAGAACTTTGGTCTAATTCCCTGAGATCTGGATCCTCTCTCTGTCTGTCTGTCTGTCTGTCTGTCTGTCTGTCTGTCTGTCTGTCTGTCTGTCTGTCTGTCTGTCTGTCTGTCTGTCTGTCTGTCTGTCTGTCTGTCTGTCTGTCTGTCTGTCTGTCTGTCTGTCTGTCTGTCTGTCTGTCTGTCTGTCTGTCTGTCTGTCTGTCTGTCTGTCTGTCTGTCTGTCTGTCTGTCTCTCTCTCTCTCTCTCTCTGTCTATATCTCTCTCTCTCGCGCGCGCTCTCTCTTTCTCTCTCTCTCTCTGTCTATCTCTCTCTCTCTCTCTGTCTATCTCTCTCTCTCTGTCTATCTCTCTCTCTCTCTCTCTCTGTCTCTCTCTCTCTCTCTGTCTATCTCTCTCTCTCTCTCTCTCTCTCTCTCTCTCTCTTTCTCTCTCTCTCTCTCGCACGCTCTCTCTTTCTCTCTCTCTCTCTCTCTCAATTCAATTCAATTCAATTTTCAATTCAATTGACTTTATTGACATGGCAAGTTCATTATTACTTACATTGTCAAAGTATACATTTCGAAAAATAAAAATCAAATATATATGTATATATATACAAAATATATATATATTTATATATAAATAAATGGTGGGACCAACAGCAATAATAACAGTAGTAGTGGACATGGGATTACCATTAACAACAACTACAACAACAATATTAATCAGAACAACAATAAATTAAAGCAACAGTAGTAGACCAGTGTCTCTGTCTATCTCTGTCTATATCTCTGTCTATCTCTCTCTCTCTCTCTCTCTCTCTCTCTCTCTCTCTCTCTCTCTCTCTCTCTATCTCTATCTATCTCTCTCTCTCTCTCTCTCTCTCTCTCTCTCTCTCTCTCTCTCTCTCTCTCTCTCTCTCTCTCTCTCTCTCTCTCTCTCTCTCTCTCTCTCTCTCTCTCTCTCTCTCAATTCAAGGGGCTCTATTGGCATGGGAAACATATGTTAACATTGCCAAAGCAAGTGAAGTAGATAATATACAGAAGTGAAATAAACAGTTAAAATGAACAGTAAACATTACACTCACAGAAGTTCCAAAAGAATAAGACATTACAAATGTCATATTATGTATATATACAGTGTTGTAATAATGTGCAAATGGTGAAAGTACAAAAGGGAAAATAAATAAACATAAATATGGGTTGTATTTACAATGGTGTTTGTTCTTCACTGGTTGTCCTTTTCTTGTGGCAACAGGTCACAAATCTTGCTGCTGTGATGGCACACTGGTATTTCACCAAGTAGATACAGGAGTTTATCAAAATTGGGTTTGTTTTCGAATTCATTATGGATCTGTGTAATCTGAGGGAATGTGTCTCTAATATGGTCATACATTTGGCAGGAGGTTAGGAAGTTTTTGTGGGCAGTGTGCACATAGCCTGTCTTATGCCTACAGCGGCCTTTCTCAATAGCAGTCAAAGCTTTCCTTAAGTCTGGGCCAGTCACAGTGGTCAGGTATTCTGCCACTGTGTACTCTCTGTTTAGGGCCAAATAGCATTCTAGTTTGCTCTGTTCTTTGTTAATTCTTACCAAAGTGTCAAGTAATTATCTTTTTGTTTTCTCATGACTTGGTTGGGTATAATTGTCTTGCTGCCCTGGTGCTCGGTAGGGTCTGTTTGTGTTTGTGAACAGAGCCCCAGAACCAGCTTGCTTAGGGGTCTCTTCTCCAGGTTCCTCTCTCTGTAGGTGATGGCTTTGTTATGGAAGGTTTGGGAATCGCTTCCTTTTAGGTGGTTGTAGAATTGAATAGCTCTTTCTGGATTTTGATCGGCCTAATTCTGCTCTGCATGCAATATTTGGTGTTTTACGTTATACACAGAGGATATTTTTTGCAGAATTCTGCATGCAGAGTCTCAATTTGGTGTTTGTCCCATTTTGTGAATTCTTGGTTGGTGAGCAGACCCCAGACCTCACAACCATAAAGGGCAATGGGTTCTATAACTGATTAAAGTATTTTTTGCCAGATCCTAATTGGTATGTCAAATGTTATGTTCCTTTTGATGGCATTGAAGGCCCTTCTTGCCTTGTCTCTCAGATCGTTCACAGCTTTGCGGAAGTTACCTGTGATGCTGATGATTAGGCCAAGGTATGTATAGTTTTTTGTGTGCTCTAGGGCAATGGTGTCTAGATGGAATTTGTATTTGTGGTCCTGGCGACTGGACCTTTTCTGGAACACCATTATTTTGGTCTTACTGAGATTTACTGTCAGGGCCCAGGTCTGACAGAATCTGTGCAGAAGATCTAGGTGCTGCAGTAGGCCCTCCTTGGTTGGTGACAGAAGCACTAAATCATCAGCAAACAGTAGACATTTGACTTCAGATTCTAGTAGGGTGAGGCCGGGTGCTGCAGACTGTTCTAGTGCCCTCGCCGATTTGTTGATACATATGTTGAAGAGGGTGGGGCTTAAGCTTTATCCCTGTCTCACACCACGGCCCTGTGGGAAGAAATTTGTGTTTTTTGCCAATTTTAACCGCACACTTGTTGTTTGTGTACATGGATTTTATAATGTTGTATGTTTTTCCCCTAACACCACTTTCCATCAATTTGTATACCAGACCCTCATGCCAAATTGAGTCGAAGGCTTTTTTTTTTTAAATCAACAAAGCACGAGAAGATTTTGCCTTTGTTTTGGTTTGTTTGTTTGTCAATTAGAGTGTGCAGGGTGAATACGAGGTCTGTTGTATGATCATTTGGTAAAAATCCAATTTGACATTTGCTCAGTACATTGTTTTCACTGAGGAAATGTACGAGTCTGCTGTTAATGATAATGCAGAGGATTTTCCCAAGGTTGCTGTTGACGCATATCCCACGGTAGTTATTGGGGTCAAATTTGTCTCTACTTTTTTGGATTGGGGTGATCAGTCCTTGGTTCCAAATATTGGGGAAGATGCTAGAGCTAAGGATGATTTCAAAGAGTTTTAGTATAGCCAATTGGAATTTGTTGTCTGTATATTTTATCATTTCATTGAGGATACCATCAACACCACAGGCCTTTTTGGGTTGGAGGGTTTTTATTTTGTCCTGTATTTCATTCTAATTGGAGAACCCAGTGGGATCTGGTAGTCTTTAATACTTGATTCTAAGATTTATATTTGATCATGTATATGTTTTTGCTGTTTGTTCTTTGTTATACAGCCAAAAAGATTGGAGAAGTGGTTCACCCATACATCTCCATTTTGTATAGATAATTCTTTGTGTTGTTGTTTGTTTAGTGTTTTCAAATTTTCCCAGAAGTGGTTAGAGTCCTATGGATCTTCATTTACATTGAGCTGATTTCTGATGTGCTGTTCCTTCTTTTTCCGTAGTGTATTTCTGTATAGTTTTAGTGATTCACCATCGTGAAGCCATAGACTCAGGTTTCCTGGGTCTCTATGTTTTTGGTTGGACAGGTTTCTCAATTTCTTTCTTACGTTTTTGCATTCTTCATCAAACCATTTGTCATTGTTGTTCATTTACCTCTTTCTCTCTCTCTCTCTCTCTCTCTCTCTCTCTCTCTCTCTCTCTCTCTCTCTCTCTCTCTCTCTCTCTCTCGCTCTCTCTCTTTCTCTCTCTCTGTCTGTCTCTCTCTGTCTCTGTCTCTCTCTCTCTATCTGTCTCTGTCTCTCTGTCTCTATCTCTCTCTCTCTCTCTCTCCAAAAGACTGGTGACACTTTGACCAGAACCCAAATACCCCTCTCTCTTTTTCTCTCCCTCTCATTCTCTGTGTCACTCCATCGTGCCAGGCCCCTGCTGGACTGGCTTTGTTTCTTAATAGGGGCTAATACTCAACCCTGGCTCCTTCCGTGGGGACGGGCCCTATGAATACCCCCAGTGTGTGCCTGCTCCCTCTCTCTGTTCCTGCTCATTCTCTCAGGGAATGCCAATGCCATGAGGTAAGGAGCCTTTGTACCTCCCAGACCAGAGCAACACACACACACACACTCACACACACATGCACACGCAAACACACACACACACTCACACACACATGCATACGCAAACACACACACACTGTTCACGTGGTGCCAACGGCCCTCAGAAGGAACTATTGTAAACTCACTCACACTTTCAAGCAGTACTGAATGTCCTGCAGAAAGTGTTTAAGCAGGGGTAGAACTTAGGAAGCGCATTAATAAAAAAAAATCCCAACGTGCTCATTGTCTGAATCAATGAAGATATCGAAGGTCGCATTCCCTCCCAGGCTGATGGGGAAAAAGGAAGGATGATTCCGTAAGAACAGTAATACTTTGTAAGACATCATACTATATCAGATCTGACATCATTGCGCTTAAACGTTGATAACCTTTTGGCTTTCGCATACTGTGTTAAGACCTCTCATGGTTTCGAGGTGTCCTCAATCCCACAATACCTCTTCATGGGCTCTGAACAGCCACGGACCACACAGTGAGTGAGTTTATTAAAATGGCCCCAGAGAGGGGTGAAGGGGGCAGTGTGTACCCCTGAGAGGGCATCCAAGGCAGTCATTGTGTTCACTGGCATAGGTACTATGTTGGAAGAGCATCATCTCAGGCTAAACCAGGCCAGGCCAGGCCAGGCCAATCTAAACAGGCTGCTAACAGAATGCTGAGCCAGCCATGTCTTTGTGTTGTGACTTCCTCTCTCACAGGGGGGCTTCACATAACCCCCCCCCTCTCTCCTGCTCTCTCTCTCTCTCTCTCTCTCTCTCTCTCTCTCTCTCTCTCTCTCTCTCTCTCTCTCTCTCTCTCTCTCTCTCTCTCTCTCTCTCGCTCTCTCTCTCTCGCTCTCTCTCTCTCGCTCTCTCTCTCTCTCTCGCTCTCTCTCTCTCTCTCTCTCTCTCTCTCTCTTCCCCCTTTGGAGGTGGAATCTTTCCCAAGGTCAGTACCAGTGCTTCAAAGGATGAGAGAGAGACAGAGAGAGAGAGAGAGAGAGAGAGAGAGAGAGAGAGAGAGAGAGAGAGAGAGAGAGAGAGAGAGAGAGAGAGACAGGCAGAGAGAGAGAGAGAGAGAGAGAGAGAGAGAGAGAGAGAGAGAGAGAGAGAGAGAGAGAGAGAGAGAGAGAGAGAGAGAGAGAGAGAGTAAGGGAGAGAGAAAGAGGGTTGTGTCCTCAATCCACATACAATAGGACTAGAGACCTCCTTGTGGACCAGGATTTGGAAGGGTTTTGGACTGGAAACTTAGGTTTTGTGTTTCAATGGAACTGAACAGAGGGATGAATGACTTTCAGCTCTTCTGTAATGTTTGGTCATGGTAAACAGGTGACCCACATCTGATTGGAATACAGTAATTCCCTTCACCTAGTCATTTCAATTGCTGACATATAGTATTTATGAGAAAACCTCACATAACTTTACAATATATTGTATGTACAGTCGGAAAGCGCATAAGGCAGAATATTACTGAGTATGAATCAAAGTAGGGAAAACAAAGTCACAGAGCGTTTCAGAGTAGGCCTGGATATCATGATCCTAGCCATATTATCATATACTGGAACAAAATGATGACATCCTCTCAAAGGGCATTCAAACAGTGGGATTAGAGAGAACATGCACTGACCTGCCTCCACTCGTCTCTCTCTCAGTCTCTCCTCAGTCCACAGCCTCTAGAGTACAGCATCTGCAAATGGCAACAAAGGTCTGGTCAGATCAGATGAAACAGGCCAAAGTACAGAATTAAATAGAACATTGTCTCTATAGTATATTGGCCAAAGCATATGGGAAAAATAAAAATGTAAAAACACGGAAAATCTTCCAGGAAATAATGTACAGTACCATATCATCATATCAACCCATGTGACCCTACAGCACTGTGTATACCATTAGTGATGGACCATGTGACCTTGCTGCGGCGGTATAGCTGAGCAGGTTGTTGACTCGTTGGGCTAATGGAGGGGAATACAGTATATCGAGAATAACATTTCCCACTGCTCATTTGCATGAATGCAAATTAATAGCATATCGAAAACCACAAGCAAAGAATTCAAGTAACACTTCGCCCATGTAATACCACACGACACAGGATATTTCAGGACTTTTCCCGAAATGACAGCGAAATGACAAACTCTCACTTAGTCTTTGAAATGCACTTGATGCCATGACACCAGGAGAGCCTTCGACAGTCAATTGTGCAGCACTAGTATCTCAATCAAAAGCTCTTAACAGACTCCCTTAACAGACTTGCGCTGACTCTTTCTTTTGACGTAGGCTACTTCACATACTCAGCCTGTGACCTCTGCACATAATAAAACCCCACAAATCATCCTCAATGCATGAAGTACCAAGAGAGCATCGTCTGTTCCAGGTTGGTTAGGCTCTGGGCTATACAAATAATTCTGTGAGGTCTGCTAAACTCTGGGTTCTACACATATTCCTGAGGTTGGCTAGGCTCTAGGTTCTACACATAATCCTGTGACATCATGGTGGGAAGACATCAAAAGAGGAACCAAAGTAGACAAGGAAAAATATTTTACCCCAGGGAAATGTCAGCATGGATGGTATGGTAAATGGTACCTCTCTGATGACCCAAATGAATGGTATAGGATTATGTTCACTATTGTTGGTGTTCATCTATAGCGTTGTCTCCAACCTTGGCTGGTAGCTCTCCTAGCTCCCTAGCAGTTTGGTTGTTGGCATATTCTTATTTACTGCTTATTGCTGTGTTATTATGTCCTTATGTAGGTATGGTCAAATAAAGTGTTACCTAATGTAGGCTTTTAATGGCCGCCTAAAATATAGCTGCCTAAGGAGTGACACACAGAGAAGGTTAGGACATGGTCTATCGAAATACACAGCAACATGTTCAGTCCCAACCCAGATGGAAAGCGGTGGTCCGTGGTGTTTATGAGAAAGGGACTCTGGCCGCTTGATGTACAAAGAGTTCTGAAGAGAAAACGACACAAAATGACACTGGTGTTTCTTAAAGATATTGTTCCTGTTCTAACCTCCAATAATGTGTTTGATCTATTTTGGGAAAAGCGTTAAAAGCAACATTTGCTGACTCTGACAAAAGTTGAGTGGAGGAGGCCATCACAGCCCCCTGTATCATTAAAGACAATGACCTTGATCAGCGTGATGGGACAGCTTGGCTCCAGATGAGAGGACAGCTATTTCCATCCAGTCCATTTATTTGTGTGTTTGTATTAAGATACCTACACCAGGCAGAAGGCAGCAGGCAGCGCCATGCTGATAAAGCAAAAAAAGCCACTGTTTTCCCCTGGAGAGACAGCAATGGGACAAGTGGATATGTGCCAGTGACTGACTGTTCAACTGACGCCCTGGCTCGCTGGGCGCCCGACTACTCCACTGACTGACTGACTGACTGACTGACTGACTGACTGACTGACTGACTGACTGACTGACTGACTGACTGACTGACTGACTGACTGACTGACTGACTGGCTGGTTGGAGCTTGGCTGGATGACTGACTTACTGGTTGGATGACTGGCTGTCTGGTTGGATGACTGACTGACTGACTATTCCACTGATTGACTGACTGACTGACTGACTGACTGACTGACTGACTGACTGACTGGCTGGCTGAATGACTGACTTACTGGCTGACCAAAGAGCTCCACTCAGCGCCACCTCCCTGCCTGCGGGGACAGACTGCTTGCCCAGGTCTAAGAGAATGCACATCTAATAGCCCCCCTGACAAACTCACTGAGATTTGACTATGGATGGACAATGTCAGAGATACGGTATGGTATAACAGGGTCATTGTCACGGTCTGTTCCTTAGAAGAGGGAAGAGAAGCTAGCATGTAACGCTGCATTCAAATGTTACTCTGAATCTTATTTTCTAGTTGGTGAAGTCATAAATTGCTTGGTCGGTCTAATGAGATAGCTAGCTATTAGAGTATTATCAGAAACTGAGCAAGCTAATGTTGCCAATAATAAATTAGCTTGCTAACATTGACAATATAGTTAAACTAGCGACATAGCTACATTATTATGTTGTAAACAGCTTTGTTCCATCATCTTTTATAATCTTTCATAGAAAATGTGAATAATCAGAGCGTTTACGTTATTCCGACTTGGAGGGTCGTTCAAATGATTCTGACACCACTTAAATGCATCATAAACACTTGCAATAAACTCACCAACAATATTTTCAGTGATACTTGCTAAAATGGTTGGAATTCATGATGATGTAAAAAACTAGGATATGGAAAACTATGGAACAGCAGCACACATGAAACAAAGCATCTTTGTGCCCACCATTTGATGGCCAATGAAAAACATAGTGGGCAATAACAAAACACACCACCATGAAAAGAATCCAGTAGCACATTCCAAACAGTAACCGACAGATCTCATAAAACTCTGCACAGGCCAATGCCCTGGAGCTACACTTCAACAAGAATGAAAATATATGGAAAATGGGTTGCACATTTCTTGGTAGGGATTTTATGTCTAAAAATCACATATTTGGTTAAGCATAATAATCCTGTCACTCTAGTGCAGACACCCACTGTAAATTCCAAACGGAGACAAATACTTTCTGCTCTGCTGCTTCTCTTAATTACTGGTTATACTTCTCAATCCGAATGTGGAGTGGTCAGCGTCAAATTGAGCATGATAGCAAAGCAATAATTGGTTATTCATTTTGAATCCCGATGGCCAAGGCTGAGTGGGTGCAAGCACGATCGGAATGAAAATTCATTTACACAGAAAATATGTGGCTTCACAAAGAAACGCTGCATCAATTCAGCAATGTCACATGGTAAAAGCTGGCATTGTGATGCGCAGTCTCCATCTTTTTGGCCAAATGACACAAATCCTCAAGGACAGCTAGAGCCCACTAATAATAACAATCATGAAAATGGCCAGTTTCTGAATATCAGAAAATAGCAGTGCTTAGTCAGTGAGTTTACATAATGTTTCCATAATCTGCATTTAATCACATTTAGAAGGTTTTCAGAGGAGTTACATATTAATGGCAGATTTATTTGTGCAAGAGATTAACCAAGGGGAGCAGTGGTACTGGAGAAATGTTTGTTCCTTTAGGTTTTGGGGAGTTTCAAGTCTTTTTTTTAAGTTTCAAGTCAGCTAGAGAAGGCAAGAGCAAGCACTTCAATAACTCAATTTCTTCTTTATTTGGATATGACTTTTTTAAATCCTGAAAATTTTAGTGGATATAATTCAATACTTGTCACAGATACTGAGTAACATCTGCTATGACCTCAAATCAAATCAAATCAAGTGTATTGGTCACATACACATATTTAGCAGATGTTATTGCGGGTATAGCAAAATGCTTGTGTTCCTAGCTCCAACAGTGCAGAAATATCTAACAATTCACAACAATACACACATCTAAAAGTAAAAGAAATATATAAATATTAAGACGAGCAATGTCGGAGTGGCATTGACTAAATACAGTAGAATAGAATACAGTATATACATATGATATGAGTAAAGCGGTACATTATTAAAGTGTTTAAAATATCTGATTATGATCAACTAAACTGTGACAACTTCATTTGAAATAAGCACTAAAGATATGTCTAGCGAGAAGGCCTGTAATGGCAAAATCCTTCAGCGCTGACATACTGTAGTGTTTGCGTGCAGCGATGTTTAACATCGACAGACATCTTAACTGCTGTTGGCTGTACAATAAATATACAGCTGTAATACATGGTATTATGTTTCTATGATAAACATGTCTGTTATATCTAGCTTAGCTGCAGAAGAACGCACATCTGCACGGTTTCACATTGTTTGTTTTCACACTTTCTCGTTTAATGAGATGTGCCACTCATTCTCACAACCCATTCATCCGTAAAGCAGCACACTGTCGTAAACCATAACAATGTACAGTACAACGTACAGCACATCGTACCATACATTACATTTTCCCCCCTTCCAAAACCAGGAACTGGTACTGTACCATATATAAAAATGTCCATAGGGCAAGAACCTAGAGTGATACCTGTAACAACTAGCCCGAACTAGCCAGTTCATTCCATTAACCTGGAGGTTGACTAAGACACCTAGCGGAGCCTTAGAATGAGAGAAGGTTAAGTAGCTCCCCAGATGATCATGGCGAGTTCGTGCCCGCATACGCCGTTCTTCAGCCGCCACCGCTTGTGGCTCTGGCCCTTGGAGAGCCCACAGAGGCTGGGGCTCGGGTGGTAGCAGTGGAGAATGTCCATCAGGTGGCGTCCAGAATGAGGCCATTTTGTTGCACTGCTGATGCCGTCGGGCTTGGACCCTGTCTGGCTTTTTCACCCTGTGTGCCTTGTTGAAACGCTGTTTCATTTGGTGCCTGTCACTGCCTGCTTTTCTTGGGTGCTACTCTCTGAGTCTGTCCAGTGGCAGTTCCATCTCAGCCTAGCATGAGAGATGCCGGGGAGACCTGTGTTTTTGTGTGTTTGCTTGCTCTGTAGTGCATTAGCATTTGGTTCAAGGCAGTTTGGAACGTGCACCCCTGGACCTCTGATGCCGTTCTTCAGCATTCCAACAGGTTGTAGTAGGCCTCATGGATGTTTTTGATTCCCTTGTTTCTGAGATAGGAGGAGAACTCGACAGAGGTTAGCTGGGGCCCATTGTCCGTGGTGAAGATGAGTGGTAGGCCCCACCTCGTGAACAGGCTGTCAAGGATGTCCACGATGGCCTGTGCTGTGACAGTTCCGACAGGAAACACTTCTGGCCACTTAGAGTGGAGGTCATACGCCACCACCAGGAAGCTCTGATGGTGAGGGACTGCGCGCCCATGGATCTCGCCACAGATGTCCAGCTTGATGTGATCCCAGGGGCGGGACGGGCTTCAATGTCGTGGTCGATGTCTGGCCACCACATAAGGTCATTGCTGCTTGACCTTCACTATGCCCAAGTGAGCTTCATGCGCCATGGATAGAACACATCCACACAGGCCACTCAGGACCACAGTGCAAAACCCTCGAGAGACACAGTCTTCTTCCCAGCAAGTAAGTTTGTGATTCACCCTGGCGAAAGGCGCCAGCTCTTCCGTTACACGTGCTGGCCATTCAGTGCGTATTTAGGTGCGCAGGGTAGACAGTGTGGGATCCTGTTCAGATGCTTGCTTCAGCTCCTCCAGTGAGACGGCTGACTGAAAGGGAGCGTAGAGCCTTTGTACGAGCTCTGTTTCATAGTCGTCTGGCAAGACGGTCAGAGTAGGAGCGTCAAAGGAGAGTGAGAGGAGGTCTGCCATTATGTTATCCCTCCCCGGAGTGAACTTCAGCTGATAGTCATACTGTCTGAGGCGGTCGGCCCATCTGTGCAGCCGAATTGGCTTGTGGCCAGTTCCTAATGCTGACAGTAGCATTGTGAGGGACTGGTGGTCGGTTCGGAGGGCGAACAGCCGGCCATATAGGTAAAGGTGCCACCTTTCACACGCCCAGACACAGGCCAGTGCTTCTCGTTCGCCCACAGAGTACCATTGTTCAGTGGGGATCAGGGCCCTTGAAGCGAAGGCGATGGGCCTCTCAATGCCATTCTGCAGCTGTGAGAGGACAGCTCCTAGTGTTTCAGCTGAGGCGTCACAGGTGACAATGGTGGGGCAGACAGGGTCAAAGTGAGCCAAGACTGGGGCTGTGGTCAGCTGGCTCTTCAGTGAGCGGACCGCGTCTGAGCAGGCTGCTGTCCAGGCCCATGGCTCGTCCTTCTTGAGGAGCTGGCGCAGGGGCACTGTGGTCTGAGAGTAGTGGTGCAGAAACCGGAGGTAGTAGGCTGTCATGCCCAAGAATGAGGCCACCTGAGAGGCTGAGGTCGGTTCCAGGATGCGGTGGATGGTTTAAATGTTCGACATGAGTGGGGCAATGCCTTTGGACGATAGGCGGAACCCTACAAATTTGACGGCTGGAGCTGCAAAGGTGCACTTTCCACCCTTCGGGGTCAGGTTGTTCCTTAGAGCACTGGATACTCTGTGGAGTCGATGGTCATGGATGTGGAGGTCAGGGCTGTGGACCATGATGTTGTCCAGATAGACTGTCACCTCGGGTATTCTAGCGAGGATGGTGCTCATTACCTTCTGGAAGCAGCTGGGGGCGGAGCTAAGTCCAAAAGGAATGTGTGTGTATCTGAACACAACACCATGTGTAACAAAGGCCGTGCGATCTCTGCTGGCTGGGTGGAGAGGCACCTGAAGATAACCCTGATGGAGGTCGAGCTTTGTAAAGACCCTGGAGCCATGAAATTGTGCGGTCAGTTCCTCAGCTGTAGGCAAGGGGTACTTATTCGGGACAACAGCCTTGTTCACAGCACAAAGATCCACACAGGTCAGGATTCCACCAGACTTTTTGGTTGCAATGACCAAGTTTGAAATTCAGGGGGCAGTGTTGACTGGCTCAATGACGCCTGCCTCCAACTGTGACTGTAGATCTTTTGTGACATCATCACGCATTGCAAAGGGAATGCGCCGCAGGGGCTGCAAGACTGGGGTCACGTCCAGGTTCACTAGGGGCCTGTGAGTAAAAGCTGTGAGGCAGCCCAGTCCATCAAACAGAGCTGGCCAGTTATGTTGCCATGTGCCGGTAACTTGGTGGATAGCTGACCCACTGTCATCTCTCAGTGTGAACCCCAAGCCTGTGATGAGGTCGAGGCCCAGGAGGTTGGCACCCCGCTTCGAAGGCAGCTGCTTGGCGCCGTAGTGCACTGGGACCTGGAGGGTGCCTGCAATGTCTATCTTGGATCTACATCACCCACACAGGGCAGTGGAGGGCTGTTGGAGTGGTAGGTGACCGAAAAACGTGTAGTAAGTGGCAAGGTTGAGGAACAACATCGCAGCGCCAGTATCCAGTAGCAAAGGCAAACCCACCTTGCCCAGCTGCACAGTGCATGTCTTGAATGACACATGGTTGGTGGAGACGGTTCGAATTTCAGTGTGTTCATGTTGAGAGTGAGACGAATATAAGGGCCTGTTCTGAGTGGAGCTAGTAGCTGGGGCAGAACGACACACTTTTGCAAAGTGATTGTATTTTGAACAGTTCTTGCATATTTTCCCATGGGCTGGGCAGTTTGAAGCCCTTGAATTGTGAGAGCTAGCACCACAGTTGCCACAGCTACTTCTGTTTGTTTGTCTGTGTCCATGCAGCTATCGACGTGGGAGGGCGTGCGCAGCTTGTGATCGCTGTAGTGCGCCTGCTCGGGCTAAAGCTGCTGTGTGAGAATGGCTGGGGGCCTGAATGTATGCTGCAGAACTGTCTGTTAGCATAGTAGAGCATTCCAAAGCCGCTTCAACCTGGAGTGCTATTTTAATAGCTCCATCAAGTTGTAAATTATCCGATTCCAAAAGCGGTTTCTCCCTTGTCTTTTCACATAACGTCCCCTCTATCAGCTGATCCCTGATGATCTCATCCTGAAGTGTCCCATAGTTACAAGAGCTAGCCAAATCCCTCAGACTAGCCAACAAGCTTTGAATGGTCTCTATCGGCCGTTGTTGTCTTCTCCGTAGCCGGTAGCGTCGGAGGAGGCTCTTTCCCGGCAAAGTGGTTCCATAGGAGGCTGACTGCAGCGTTGACAAGTGCCACTCATTCTCACAACACATTCATCCATAAAGCAGCATACTTTCATAAACCATAACAATGTACAGTACGACCATACATAACAATGCCAACCCAAGCCTAGTCATTCGCTGTTTCTCTTTACTTGAGTAATCTTCATGTGTCAGACTAACCTAATTTAAAATATTTAAATTTGAAGTATTATATGATACCCTTGCAAGTCTGAAAAACACTGATGAAAACATTGTCCAAGTGGATGGCTATTGTCCATGTGAGGCAGTTGGACAGACTCTAAAAGTGCCGTTAATCAGCCAGACTAAAACGCTAGCTGTGTTGCTAGCTGATCTTCAGTTTTTCTTGACACTGAGCCATGAGAGGGAGTTGGTGTTGGGGACAGTTGAGAAGCCATCACATTACTTGCTGCAGAGAGAGAGAGAGGAGTGGTGGCGGCAGGACCAGATGGCTAGCTCTCTGGACTCAATGTACCATCCCTCTGATAAACCCAGACAGAGCCGTTACACTTTCCAAAAGAGAGATGAAAGGAAATACAGGGAGGGAGGAAGGGGAAAAAAACAAAGGCTCGCCTTTCGCAAATCTTTAATTACCCAACTGTCGGCTGCTTTTCAGATTGCTGCTTTTTAAAACAACCCCTTCCCCAAAGAACACACACATATACACACACATATACACACACATATACACACACATATACACACACACACACACACACACACACACACACACACACACACACACACACACACACACACACACACACACACACACACACACACACACACACACACACACACACAGTGACCCCCCGCCAGAGGATCCCTATACGACAGTCTTGCTCTGCTGAAGAGGGGGAATCAAAACTGTTAAAAAAGGAGGAAATAACACATAAAAGATATGCAAATACAACTGTCTGGGGGCGACGATGAGCATTAACCAGCATTGAGGTTCTGCTATTTTTAGCTGGCGTCTCTTTGCAGACTCTGAAAGATGTGTGATGACTTCCTTAAGCGCAGGATTTTATGTGCTACAGAGACAGCTTGGCTGTGCAGATATGTCGGGAGAAATATTCCCCTTAATTGAGACACTTCACAAATGAAGCTGTCAAACCAAGTACAAGCAGAATACAGTGAGAGTTGAAACTGGATTTCGAGGAAAGAGCTACGTTGGAGTCTTCACTCTTCACACATAAAAAAGTAGAGTGTATAAAGTGACTAGCAAGGTTTGGAGCGGATCTTACGGAGACGGTTAGGCAGTAGCGCAAAGATTCTCTCCCTTTTACTAATATAACCACTGGCAAGTGTACAGTGCATTCAGGAAGTATTCAGACCCCTTATCCTTTTCCATCTTTTGTTACTTTACAGCCTTATTCTAAAATTGATTAAATAAAAAAAAATCCTCATCAAGCTAAACACAATACCCCATAATGACGAAGCAAAAACAGGTTTTTAGACCTTATTTGCATAAGTATTTAGACCCTTTACTATGAGACTTTGAGTGCAGCTGCATCCTGTTTCTATTGATCATTCCTCAGATGTTTCTACAAGTTGATTGGAGTCCACCTGTGGTAAATTCAATTGATTGGACATGATTTGGAAAGACACACACTTGTCAATATTTATAAAAGGTCCCACATTTGACAGTGCACAGATATGGGGAAGGGTACCAAAACATTTCTGCAGCTTTGAAGGTTCCCAAGAAAACAGTGGACTCCATTATTTGCAAATGGAAGAAGTTTGGAACCACCAAGACTCTTCCTAGAGCTGGCCACCCGGCCAAACTGAGCAATCGGGGGAGAAGGGCCTTGGTCAGGGATGTGACCAACAACCCGATGGTCACTCTGACAGAGCTCCAGAGTTCCTCTGTGGAGATTGGAGAACCTTCCAGAAGGACAACCATCTCTGCCGCACTCCACCAATCAGGCCTTTATGGCGATCTTGCATGGAGCCCCAGACCGAGGGTGATTGACCGTCATCTTGAACTTCTTCCATTTTCTAATAATTGCACCAACAGTTGTTGCCTTCTCACCAAGCTGCTTGCCTATTGTCCTGTAGCCCATCCCAGCCTTGTGCAGGTCTACAATTTCATCCCTGATGTCCTTACACAGCTCTCTGGTCTTGGCCATTGTGGAGAGGTTGGAGTCTGTTTGATTGAGTGTGTGGACAGGTGTCTTTTATACAGGTAACGAGTTCAAACAGGTGGAGTTAATACAGGTAATGAGTGGAGAACAGGAGGGCTTCTTAAAGAAAAACTAACAGGTCTGTCAGAGCCGGAATTCTTACTGGTTGGTAGGTGATCAAATACTTATGTCATGCAATAAAATGCAAATTAATTACTTAAAAATCATACAATGTGATTTTCAGGATTTTGTTTTTTGATTCCGTCTCTCACAGTTGAAGTGTACCTATGATAAAAATTACAGACCTCTACATGCTTTGTAAGTAGGAAAACCTGCAAAATCGGCCGTGTATCAAATACTTGTTCTCCCCACTGTATGTGTTTTCATGCATGCATGTGTGTGTACAGTATGTGCATGCATTTGTATGTGTATGTGTGTGGTATTTACAGTAGAACATAATTGGTGCGGGGCAGCGGCAGATGAGGGGAAGGCCAGTGGGTCTGACAAAAAGCAGGGCAGCCAGGCAGAGGCAGTGCTAAGGCCTGGTGGGTATGAGTGGTGTGCAGGGGGACAGACAGAGAAAACTGAGCAACTCTCACTGGGAAACAATATGCAGTTTCATCTGAGGAAGACATTTTGCAGCTCTTTCTCTCTCTCTCTCAGAGCCAAAGAGCCGACAGCACAAAGAGCTCCATTGTTCCTTCTGCAGCAACCTCACCGCTCTCAACTAGAGCAGCAGGGTCAAGGCCGCATAGGACCTGCCAGGGGCTGTTAGAACCTGCTCCCACTGTGTGTGTGTGTGTGTGTGTGTGTGAATATCGCTTTTCTTCAATATAATGTTTCATGCTAGTTCTTGGTCAGGATTATCGTACAGTTATATCTGTTTTTTTTCCTGTACTGTATAAATGGAAGCGAGTTCTAACACTGTACCTACCACACACTGTATGTGGTTCTAATGTTTCATACAGGGATGTGTTTCAGCGGGTTGTGTCAGTATCAGATCATGAATAGTTAGGACAGATATGCCTCCCTCTGTCCGTCTATCGCTCTCTCACCCTGTTTCACCCTCCATCACCGTCTCTCTGTAACACACACTTACAGTACTCGAGCACGCACACACACTCACACACACGCACGGCTACAGGACATAATGGAAAATCCTTTTATATAGAAGTGCGGGTCACATCCTTAGAGGATCCAGCAGATTTCTAGTTCATAATACTCTGGCAGGCAGGCAAGGTCTGTGGAGAGAGGAGGGGAAGAGAGGTAGCGGGAGGGAAAGGGAGGAGAAGGGAGGGGAGGTGAGGTCAGGGAAGGGAGGGAGGGTAGGCTAACGACTAATTGAATAGATAAGATCAAAGGCTGGATGAGAGAATTCTTCAAACTCAAAGGGCTATGAGAAAATTAAGAGACATGGAGGGCTGCGACTAATCAGCAGTTGGAAAATCCTAATGCTCCACTACCGGGTACCACAGTAATCCCCGTAAATTGTAGCGAGACAAATGCTTGCATCATTCAGTGAAGTCGAAATCCATTTTCAGAGAGGTGAAAACTAGTATGAGTGTAATAATGAAGGTGATTCGGTGAGCCACGGTAGTGTGATAAGTAACCTTGTCTGAGACTTGTGTTCACTCCCCGAACTAATGCCTAGGCTTGAGCTCAGCGAGCTAACAGAGTCTAATAATGAAAAAAAAACTCTTCTTCAGTACATACAGAGGAAATCAAGATTACTGCTATCAATCATGGGTAGATGATTCTGTTTCATCAACGTGCTAGTTTAGCAGAAGTGAAGTAGTTAGCTGTGTGCCCTAGGAACGGCGCGGTAGTGTTTAGCATGTTAGTTAACACCCGATAGTGTGTCCTCACCAACCAAGACCATGGTTTTGTGAGGCGTCTGTTTCTCAAACTAGACACTCTAATGTACTTGTCCTCTTGCTCAGTTGTGCACCGGGGCCTCCCACTCCTCTTTCTATTCTGGTCAGAGCCAGTTTGCCCTGTTCTGCGAAGGGAGTAGTACACAGCGTTGTACGAGATCTTCAGTTTTTTGCATGGAATAGCCTTCATTTCCCAGAACAATAATAGACTGATGAGTTTCAGAAGAAAGGTCTTTGTTTCTAGCAATTTTGAGCCTGCAATCGAACCCTCAAATGTTGATGCTCCAGATACTCAACTAGTCTAAAGAAGGCCGGTTTTATTGCTTCTTTAATCAGAACAACAGTTTTCAGCTGTGCTAACGTAATTGCAAAAGGGTTTTCTAATGATCAATTAGCCTTTTAAAATGATCAACTTGGATTAGCTAACACAACGTGCCATTGGAACACAGGAGTGATGGTTGCTGATAATGGGCCTATGTACGCCTATGTAGATATTCCATAAGCTACAATAGTCATTTACAACATCAGACTGCGTGAATCAGGCCTTCATGGTTGAATTGCTGCAAATACACCACTACTAAAGGACACCAATAATAAGAAGAGACTTGCTTGGGCCAAGAAAAACACGCAATGGACATTAGACCAGTGGAAATCTGTCCTTTTGGAGTCCAAATTTGAGATTTTTGGTTCCAACCGCCGTGTCTTTGTGAGACGCAAAGTAGGTCAACGGATGATCTCCGCGTGTGTGGGTCCTACCGTGAAGCATGGAGAAGGATGTATGATGGCGTGGAGGTGCTTTGCTTAGAATTCAAGGCACACCTAACCAGCATGGCTACCACAGCATTCTGCAGCAATACAACATCCCATCGATACGCCATCATTTGTTTTTCAACAGGACAATGACCCAACAAACCTTCAGGCTGTGTAAGGGCTATTTGACTAAGAAGGAGAGTGATGCTGCATCAGATGACCTGGCCTCCACAATCACCCGATCTCAACTGAATTGAGATGGTTTGGGATGAGTTGGACCGCAGAGTGATGGAAAAGCAGCCAACAAGTGCCCAGAATATGTGGGAGCTCCTTCAAGACTGTTAGAAAAGCATTCCAGGTGAAGCTGGTTGAGAGAATTATATATTTTTATTTTACATTTATTTAACTAGGCAAGTCAGTTAAGAACAAATTTTTATTTTCAATGACGGCCTAGGAACAGTTCTGCCCCTGAACACTGCCTTGTTCAGGGGCAGAACGACAGATTTTTACCTTGTCAGCTCGGGGATTCGAGTCCAACACTCTAACCACTAGGATACCTGCCGCCCCAGAATGCCAAGAGTGTGCAAAGCTGTCATCAAGGCAAAGGGTGGCTACTTTGAAGAATCTAAAATCTAAAATATATGTTGATTTGTTTAACAGTTTTTTGGATACTACATGATTCCATGTGTTATTTAATAGTTTTGATGTCTTGACAATTATTCTGCAATGTAGAAAATAGTACAAATAAAGAAAAACCCTTGCATGAGTAGGTGTGTCCAAACCTTTGACTGATACTGTATATACTGTATATACAGTTGAGGTCAGAAGTTTACATACACCTTAGCCAAATACATTTAAACTCAGTTTTTCACAATTCCTGACATTTAATCCTAGTAAAAATTCCCTGTCTTAGGTCAGTTAGGATCACCACTTCATTTTAAGAATGTGAAATGTCAAAATAATAGTTGAGAGATTTTTTAAGCCTTTATTTATTTCATCACATTCCCAGTGGGTCAGAAGTATACATACACACAATTAGTATTTGGTAGCATTGCCTTTAAATTGTTTAACTTTCGGGTCAAACGTTTCGGGTAGCCTTCCACAAGCTTCACACAATAAGTTGGGTGAATTTTGGCCCATTCCTCCTGACAGAGCTGGTGTAACTGAGTCAGGTTTGTAGGCCTCCTTGCTCGCATACGCTTTTTCAGTTCTGCCCACAAATTTTCTATAGGGTTGAGGTCGGGGCTTTGTGATGGCCACTCCAATACCTTGACTTTGTTGTCCTTAAGCCATTATGCCAAAACTTTGGAAGTATGCTTGGGGTCATTGTCCATTTGGAAGACCCATTTGCGACCAAGTTTTAACTTTCTGACTGATGTCTTGAGATGTTGCTTCAATATATCCACATAATTTTCCTGCCTCATGATGCCATCTATTTTGTGAAGTGCACCAGTCCCTCCTGCAGCAAAGCACCCCCACAACATGATGCTGCCACCCCCGTGCTTCACGGTTGGGATGGTGTTCTTCGGCATTGCAGCCTCCCCCTTTTTCCTCCAAACATAACGATGGTCATTATGGCCAAACAGTTCTATTTTTGTTTCATCAGACGAGAGGACATTTCTCCAAAAAGTACGATCTTTGTCCCCACGTGCAGTTGCAAACCATAGTCTGGCTTTTTTATGGCGGTTTTGGAGCAGTGGCTTCTTCCTTGCTGAGCGGCCTTTCAGGTTATGTCGATATAGGACTCGTTTTACTGTGGATATAGATACTTTTGTACCTGTTTCCTCCAGCATCTTCACAAGGTCCTTTGCTGTTGTTCTGGGATTGATTTGCACTTTTCGCACCAAAGTGCACTTATCTCTAGGAGACAGAACGCGTCTCCTTCCTGAGCGTTATGACGGCTGCATGGTCCCATGGTGTTTATACTTGCGTACTATTGTTTGTACAGATGAACGTGGTACTTTCAGCTATTTGGAAATTGCTCCCAAGGATGAACCAGACTTGTGGATTTCAAGCAAAGAAGCACTGAGTTTGAAGGTAGGCCTTGAAATACATCCACAGGTACACCTCCTATTGACTCAAAGTATGTCAATTAGCCTATCAGAAGCTTCTAAAGCCATAACATCATTTTCTGGAATTTTCCAAGCTGTTTAAAGGCACAGTCAATTTAGTGTATGTAAACTTCTGACCCACTGGAATTGTGATGCAGTGAATAATAAGTGAGATAATCTGTCTGTAAACAATTGTTGGAAAAATGACTTGAGTCATGCACAAAGTAGATGTCCTAACCGACTTGCCAAAACTATAGTTTATTAACATGAAATTTGTGGAGTGGTTGAAAAACGAGTTTTAATGACGCCAACCTAAGTATATGTAAATGTCCGACTTCAACTGTATATACAAAATTATAATTACATTTATTTTGTATGAATATTACTAACAACAACAGATAAAACACATTTTGGCCAAGGGATATGAGGAATAAGTTTAGAGATTGTAATACAATACAATGTCATAATATTAAAGGAGCTATATGTCATTTTTTTGTATTGTAATTTCATAAAATGTCCTTAATATACAGTATACAGTAATAGTGGAATGATAGTGTTTCACAATATTTCCTCCCCCAAAAATGTATGAAACACTATCATTCCTCTACTACTGTAGATACATTAAGGACCTTTGCTGAAATTACAAATATGACATAATAGCTCCTTTAATCTACAATTGATGTGTTTAACCCTGGGAAACATTGGCCTGGAAGACTCACAGGGATATTGGCATCCCCAGTACTCCACCAATAATCAATTGTTCAACTCAATACTTCTTATATTCCCCTTAAAACGTTTTTAATTAATTAATTTTTTACATAAATACAATGTTATTGAAGCTTTAAAACTGCATTTATTTTGCTCTGCCTCATGGCAAAATGTGTAGAATTGCAGGATATTAGCTTAAAAGCTGTAACAACAAAAAGTCTCTCTGCCCCATGACAAAATTAGTAGAATTGCAGAAAATTAGCTTGAAAACTACAACATTTCTCTCTGATGCCAAAGGGAGGGCCTTTAACATGTTCCTTCCCAGGGCCAAAGACTTGGCTTGTCCAGCCATGCACTGCCAAAGTCATATTATAACTCCTTGTATGCTATTTTAATCCCACTCGAGCTGTGTTCTGATTATGAGGGGGTCCCTGATGAATTTGCTATCACAAAAGGGGTCCCTGGCCCCAAAAAGTTTCAGAACCCTGGTCTACCTAACATTACACTACCAGTGTTGTTTCAGGTCATGGTCTCTACTATTCCTTCCCTACCTTTGGTAAGTAATGTACACGCTAGACATGCCGCACATTAAAGCAATTTACTCAAATCAAATCAAATTTGATTTGTCACATGCGCCGAATACAACAGGTGTAGTAGACCTTACAGTGAAATGCTTACTTACAAGCCCTTAACCAACAATGCAGTTTTAATAAAAAATAAGTGTTAAGAAAGTATTTACTAAATAAACTGAAGTAAACAATCAATAAAAATAAAGAAGAAAATAGAAAAATAACAAATAATTAAAGAGCAACAATAAAATAACTGTAACTAGGCTATATACAGGGGGTACCGGTAGCGAGTCAATGTGCAGGGGTACGGGGTAGTCGAGGTAATTGAGGTAATATGTACATGTAGGTAGAGGTAAAGTGACTATGCATAGATAATAAATAGCAGCAGCTATGCCATTATTATCTGAATTAATAGTGTTTCCCTGACCACAGCATACCAAGTTGTTTGCCACATAAACCAATAAAACAATGACTGTATTGAGAATTAGAATTTAGAGTAGAAATGACAACCGCATCCTCTGTCAAAAACAAAAATGCAGACAATCTTGTTTTAAGAGGCAATGGAAGTCCACCAGCTCTTACTGGTTGATGACAGATTATCAGATCCTCTGACAGCCCTCACACAGGCAGGCGCTTGAACACACACACACACACACACACACACACACACACACACACACACACACACACACACACACACACACACACACACACACACACACACACACACACACACACACACACACACACACACACACACACAGGGAAATGCGCTGGTGGAAAGTCAACAGCTGTTCCCATAGTAAAATCCTTCATCTGAAACATGCTCAGAACTGCTCTGTTTCAGTAGTGTTGTATGTTAACCCCAATAAGACGACGAGCTCTAATCATAGTTGTTTTTTCTTTGTTTAATTATCTATTGTTGCAGCCTAGATATCGCTGCTTTGTAGAGGTTCGCCGTCATATCAGCCGTAACTATTCACAACAGTTATGCATGAAGCGTTTGGTGCTTAACTTCTCTCATTATTAGGTTTCAATAACCATTTTTTCACTTTGACAGGTTCATTAAAGCCTCTCGAAAATATTCAAATATTAAAACGTGCCATCGTACATTTGATCTCCAAACAACCGCAGAGCCATGTCTCCCTGTTACCAGCTCATCTCTGTCACCATTTCAAAGGCTCTCTCTCAATCCCTTTCTCTCGTCCTCTCTCTTTTCATTCTCTCCCCTTCTCTCTCTCTCTCATTCCCTCACTCTCTTTCTCCCCCCACTCCTCCTCTCTCTCTTTCTCTCTCCCACCCTCTTTCTCACTCTGCCACAAAACACAGACATCAGCTCCTATTGGCTGATAGTCTGTCTCGAACCACGCCAATATTCCCTGACTCATGTGTGGGTATTGGCAGGCACTAGCTCAGCTAATGGCAGGTGAGGCAGTAGCGCTGTGCTGTGCTGTTTTGTGTCACTTAATCAATGCCCTGCAGAGGGGAGAAGTGCCAGACAGCTCAGCACTGGCAGCTCCCTCGGCGTTGGGCACGGCAAACTTTCTGGAGCCAGCAGAGCTGGGGAGGGCATGGCATTGCTGCATACAAACACACACACGCGCATACCCAACCCCTTCCTCTTCAAAACACCCTGCCCCCACCCCCAAACCCCACATCGGCTCTAGTGGTGTGTTGTCGGGTACATACAGCGTATGCCAGGCTGGTCTGACGTATCCTACACCCCACGTCGCCCATCCTGGCTTGGATCAGGGACAACATCCAAGATTCCGTCTCTCTCTCTCCCTCTCTCTATCACGCTCTCTCTCTGTCTCTCTATTTCTAGCAGCTGCGGTAGCCATGAGCTGCAGTAGACAGTGGCTCCAGGCCCCAGACTGAAAAACCCTCAGCTTAAAGCTTTCAGCATTATCTCTGTAACCCCAAAGCAATTGGCGAGAGGAACTTGGCCTTTTCGGCTGTCCTCAAAATGTGTTCCTGGCATCGGGTCCTTATCCCACTTCTCTCTCTTTCGACGACGTGCTGCTGGGCTTTAACCTTGCAATGACTCCTTCTCCTCTGCACCAGGTTAATGCCTGGGATTGTTTGCCACGCTCACTCAGTCAAATCCTTGCAAGCTTTCATCTGCTCATTTCATTGTTCATTTACAAAGAATTGTAATGGATGTCTGTGGTTGCAAATGTTGTAGACAACATGTACTTGAGGCTGTTTTTTTGTTGCCAAAAACAATAAACAGACTGCATTTGAAATGATAAAAATGAAAGGTATAAGAGTGGTCCATTTGTTGCTGTCATGGGCAGCAG
Organism: Salvelinus namaycush; assembly: GCF_016432855.1. Lineage (NCBI taxonomy): Eukaryota > Metazoa > Chordata > Actinopteri > Salmoniformes > Salmonidae > Salvelinus > Salvelinus namaycush. Next base: position 29,934,829 of record NC_052329.1, read on the forward strand.
GCAGACTCTGCTGGGGTTAGTATTATGTGTGTTGGTACAGGGATTTTGCTATCGCTCACAAATAACATCCATGTGATGAGAACTACCATTATACCGTACTTGTGGTTTGGTATTTTAATGAACATACACTACATGACCAAAAGTATGTGGACACCTGGTTGTCCAACATCTCATTCCAAAATCATGGGCATTAATATGGAGTTGGTCCCCCCTTTACAGCCTCCACTCTTCTGGGAAGGCTTTCCACTATATGTTGGAACATTGCTGCAGGGACTTGCTTCCATTCAGCCACAAGAGCATTAGTGAGGTCGGGCACTGATGTTTGGCGATTAGGCCTGGCTCGCAGTCAGTTGGTATTCCAATTCATCCCAAAGGTGTTCGATGGGGTTGAGGTCAGGGCTCTGTGCAGGCCAGTCAAGTTCTTCCACACCGATCTCAACAAACCATTTCTTTATGGACCTCACTTTGTGCACTGGGGCATTGTCATGCTGAAACAGGAAAGGGTCTTCCCCAAATTGTTGCCACAAAGTAGGAAGCACAGAATCATCTAGCATCTCATTGTATGCTGTAGCGTTAGGATTTTTCTTCAGGGGGCATATTATTGTGACCCTGGTGGCACAAAATAATCAAAGGTCTGACTGCACAGAGACGCTTGGGAAAATGGTCACAATGGGGGACCAGTGTGTGTGTGTGTGTGTTTCAGGGGAAGGGAGTGTATCTGATCTCCATCAACTAGGACTTGACATTGGTTCATCAAATCTCCCCATTTTTGCAAATTTTGCTCAATCTTGCATGCTTTCTCAAACAGCTGAAGCTGTATATGCTTTCGTAAATCAAGTCCTTTCTTGAGTTGGGCTCTGGGATGTAACAACCGTTGGGCATCTGAGCTTATGGATGATTGTAGGGGAAAGGGGTTGAGTGTGTAAGAGTATGTGTGTGTGTGTGTGTGTGTGTGTGTGTGTGTGTGTGTGTGTGTGTGTGTGTGTGTGTGTGTGTGTGTGTGTGTGTGTGTGTGTGTGTGTGTGTGTGTGTGTGTGTGTGTGTGTGTATCCCACATCTGTTGCTTGGGAGTAATGATGTTATGGACAATATAGGATGACTCACAATAATTGTTTGCTAAAATAATAATTGCTTGACAAAAATGTAACGCAATGGCAATCCTGGTTATCTGTAACAATCCTTTGCATGATCTGTCGACATTATTACACATATTAATTGTTAATGATGGGAATTAAGTTAAGCAATATTTTTGAATATATATCGTTTTTTATATCTATATATAAAGCAAATCGAGGTGAGGGCGATGGAAATGCTTTTGGCGGTTGATCTGCTTCTGTTCTGTGGGTGGCACCGTGTTCTCTTTTCAAAGAATAGGTCCTGGCCTCTCGGGGGGTCTAGGGATCCGGGGGGATGGGGGTGGCCTGCCGGTCACTGGGATGACAACCCAACTTGGGATGGGGAGGGGCTTTAGCGGGTGGAATAGTGGAGAACAATTGGAGGGTTACATAGTAGCAATGAAAATATCATGGTACAGCTATATGGACACTCAATCATTATGGTACTTTTCAATGGTAAATTTACAAACATATATTATGATAAATAGATCTGAAAATTGTATCTCATTATGGTAATTGGTGAAATAAGTATAGCCAGTTATAATTGTAATGGCTTAGCTGTCACGATCGTCAATGGGAGAGAGAGAGGACCAAGGCGCAGCGTGTGGAAAATACATCTTCTCTTTAATTGGAAGAAGGACAACGAAACAAAACAACAAACAGACGAACGTGACAGAATTACCCACCTAAATCGGACCAAGCGGCGTGTCAAGCGGCAACAGGACCCACCTACACAGGATTTCTGGACATGGGAGGACGAATTGGATGGTAAGGGACCTTGGGCTCAACCAGGAGAATATCGCCGCCCCAAAGCTGAGCTGGAGGCAGCGAAAGCAGAGAGGCGGCGATATGAGGAGGCAGCACGGAAGCAAGGCTGGAAGCCCGTGAGTACAACCCAAAATTTTCTTGGGGGGGGGCTAAGAGGTAGTGGGCCGAGGGCAGGTAGGAGACCTGCGCCCACTTCCCAGGCTAACCGTGGAGAGCGAGAGTACGGGCAGACACCGTGTTACGCAGTAGAGCGCATGGTGTCTCCTGTACGCGTGCATAGCCCGGTTCGGTACATTCCAGCTCCACGTATCGGCCGGGCTAGATTGAGCGTTGAGCCGGATGTCATGAAGCCGGCCCAACGCATCTGGCCACCAGTGCGTCTCCTCGGGCCGGCTTACATGGCACCAGCCTTACGCATGGTGTCCCCGGTTCGCCTACATAGGCCGGTGCGGGTTATTCCACCTCCCCGCACTGGTCGGGCGACGGGGAGCATACAACCAGGTAAGGTTGGGCAGGCTCAGTGCTCAAGGGAGCCAGTACGCCTGCACGGTCCGGTATTTCCGGCGCCACCTCCCCGCCCCAGCCCAGTACCACCAGTGCCTACACCACGCACCAGGCTTCCAGTGCGTTTCCAGAGCCCTGTTCCTCCTCCACGCACTAGCCCTATGGTGCATGTCTCCAGCCCATTACCACCAGTGCCTACACCACGCACCAAGCCTCCTGTGTGTCCCCAGAGTCCTGTGCGTCCTGTTGCTGCTCCCCGCACTAGCCTAAAGGTGCGTGTCCTTAGCCCGGTACCTCCAGTTCCGGCGCCACGCACCAGGCCTATAGTGCGTCTCAGCCGGCCAGAGTCTGCCGTCTGCCCAGCGGCGCCTGAACTGCCCGTCTGCCCAACGCCGTCTGAACTGTCCGTCTGCCAAGCGCCGCATGAACTGCCCGTCTGGACTGAGCCTTCAAAGCCGCCCGTCTGCCATGAGCCTTTAGAGCCGTCCGCAAGACAGGAGCCGCTAGAGCCTTCCGCCAGACAGGATCAGCCAGAGCCTTCCGCCAGACAGGATCAGCCAGAGCCATCTGTCTGCCAAGCGCCATCTGAGCCATCCGTCTGCCAAGCGCCATCTGAGCCATCCGTCTACCAAGCGCCATCTGAGCCATCCGTCTACCAAGCGCCATCTGAGCCATCCGTCTACCCAGCGCCATCTGAGCCATCCGTCTACCCAGCGCCATCTGAGCCATCCGTCTACCCAGCGCCATCTGAGCCATCCGTCTACCCAGCGCCATCTGAGCCATCCGTCTGCACAGAGCCATTAGAGCCGCCCGTCTGTCCCGAGCCGTCAGAGCCGTTAGTCAGTCAGGAGCCGCTAGAGCCATTCGTCAGTCAGGATCTGCCAGAGCCGCCAACCAGACAGGATCTGCCAGAGCCGCCAACCAGACAGGATCTGCCAGAGCCGCCAACCAGACAGGATCTGCCAGAGCCGCCAACCAGACAGGATCTGCCAGAGCCGCCAACCAGACAGGATCTGCCAGAGCCGCCAACCAGACAGGACCAGCCAGAGCCGCCAGCCAGACATGACCAGCCAGAGCCGTCAGCCAGACATGACCAGCCAGAGCCGTCAGCCAGCCAAGACCAGCCAGAGCCGTCAGCCAGCCAAGACCAGCCAGAGCCGTCAGCCAGCCAGGATCCGCCAGAGCCGTCAGCCAGCCAGGATCCGCCAGAGCCGTCAGCCAGCCAGGATCCGCCAGAGCCGTCAGCCAGCCAGGATCCGCCAGAGCCGTCAGCCAGCCAGGATCCGCCAGAGCCGTCAGCCAGCCAGGATCCGCCAGAGCCGTCAGCCAGCCAGGATCCGCCAGAGCCAGCCAGCCAGGATCCGCCCCTCAGTCCGGAGCTGCCGTCCTTCAGTCCGGAGCTGCCCCTTATCCCGGGGCTGCCCCTTGTCCCGGTGCTGCCCCTTGTCCCGGTTCTGCCCCTTGTCCTGCTGAGGCCTATTATTTTAGGTGGGGGTATTTGGAGGGTGGCCATTTGGAGGAGGCTACCAAAGCGGGTATGGACAATGGTGGAGTGGGGGCCACGTCCCGCACCCGAGCCGCCGCCATGATGGGGCCCACCCCGGACCCTCCCCATTCTATGTCAGTTTGTGCGGTCGGAGTCCGCACCTTTGGGGGGGGGTACTGTCACACCCTGGCCTTAGTATTCTTTGTTTTCTTTATTATTTTAGTTAGGTCAGGGTGTGACATGGGGAATGTATGTGTTTTTTGTAGTGTCTAGGGTGGTTGTAAGGTTTAGGGGGTTTATTAGAGTAGTTGGGTTTATGTTTAGTATAGAAGTCTAGCTGTGTCTATGGTTGCCTGAATGGTTCTCAATCAGAGACAGATGTCATTAATTGTCTCTGATTGGGAGCCATATTTAAGGCAGCCATAGGCACTAGGTTTTGGTGGGTAATTGTCTGTGTCTATGTTGCATGTTTGCACTTAGTCTTTTGATAGCTTCACGTTCGTCTGTTTGTTGTTTTGTTTCGTTGTCCTTCTTCCAATTAAAGAGAAGATGTATTTTCCACACGCTGCGCCTTGGTCCTCTCTCTCTCCCATTGACGATCGTGACATTAGCAGATAATAAGAAAAGACAAACAATATTTACCTGGCTTAAAGAGAAAGAATATAACATCTATTGTTTACAGGAAACTCATTCAACTCATTAAGTTGTGTGGAAAAAGGACTGGGGGTGAAATATACTTCTCCCATGGGCAAAGAAACTCAAAAGGGGTGATGATATTAATTAACAGTAATTTTGATCCGAATGTGCAAATTGTCCAAGCAGATCCGCAAGGTAGATGGATGATTTTAAATATGTCATTGGACCTTAAACAGATATGTCTCATTAACCTTAATGGACCAAATAATGATGATCCACGTTTCTTTGAAAATCCAGTAGCAGTCAACAGTTTGGACACACCTACTCATTCAAGGGTTTTTCTTTATTTTACTATTTTCTACATATGAAATAACACATATGGAATCATGTAGTAACCAAAAAAGTGTTAAAATATATTTTATATTTGAGATTCTTCAAAGTAGCCATCCTTTTTGGCACCATCCCTACGGTGAAGCATGGTGGTGGCAGCATCATGCTGTGGGGATGTTTTTCAGTGGCAGGGACTGGGAGACTAGTCAGGATAAAGATGAACGTAGCAAAGTACAGAGAGATCCTTGATGAAAACCTGCTTCAGAGCGCTCAGGATTGGGTCGGGGCGAAGGTTTGGGGTGAAGATTTACCTTCCAACAGGACAACAACCCTATGCACACAGCTAAGACAACGCAGGAGGGGCTTTGGGACAAGTCTCTGAATGTCCTTGAGTGGCGCAGCCAGAGCACGGACTTGAACCTGATCGAACATCTCTGGAGACCTGAAAAAGCTGTGCAGTGTCGCTCCCCATCCAACCTGACAAGAGCTTGAGAGGATCTGCAGAGAAGAATGGGAGAAACTCCCCAAATACAGCTGTGCCAAGCTTGTAGCGTCATACCCAAGAAGATTCAAGGCTGCAATCACTACCAAAGGTGCTTTAACAGAGTACTGAGTACATTTAGATTTTTTAAAATTATTTTTGTAAAAAAAATAATCACCTTTATTTAACTAGGCAAGTCAGTTAATTAAGAACAAATTATTTTTTACAATGACGGCCTACAACGGCCAAACCCGGACGATGCTGGGCCGCCCTATGGGACTCCCAATCACGGCCGCTTGTGATCTGAATACTTATGTAAATGCAGCTGTTGGCAGGTCAGCTGATGTATGTATAGGCTGATGACCATAAAGAGGGAACAGCTGCAGTAGTTGAACAGAGCTGAGAGAGGAGGCCCAGACCCTTCACTGTGTTTATTTACCATCTCCTCCATCTCAGTAGACCGTTCAAGGTACATTCCAGCAGGGTGGCTAGCTCCAAGGACTGCTCCAATACAGATACTACAGGTACACTTGAAATGCGGTTTGGTAAAAGTAGTCGTGGTAAAAGTAGCTGGATCGTTCCACCATTTCAGTGCCTTTTGAGTAGTTTAACTTGGTCAAAAGAAACTTTTGATTTCACACAAATGTTAACATTCTGTCATAAAGAGCACCTGCAACATAATAAAAACATGTTTTCCCATCTCGAGAGGTTAAATAAAGTAACAGGGTTGATGATTTCATCTTAAATCAGCCAAAAATCCCCTTGTGACAGGGGGAATAGAAGCTTGTTGTGTGCAACAGGGAGTAGCAATTGAATGCAAATTTCACCCAAAAATCGCAATTGTTAAAACATTTCTAGCCTGGGTAACAGGGTTGAAGTGTTATGCTTATCCCGCTCAGTTTTCCATCACAAAACACCAGATAATGGTCAAGAAGAGTAGAACCAGCTCACCTGCTTTCACACTATGATTTGACTATTAGAATGTTTTGAAAAAAAATATTTAAAAGGACTAGTTTCAACATATTAAAAAGAGAGTTCAGTTCACTAACAGTGTTGACCTTAAAATGAGGGACAGACGTAAACGAATCACTAATCACATAAAATTAATAATACTCTTCTGAAATGACTTTGTCAAAGCAACAAAAAAACAGGGCTTTACAATGATGGTGAAAACTTTAAGAAATGTTGGGGTTAAGTGGCTTATGTAAAGTGCAGAATTCTTTAATTATATAAAAAAAATCTGATTCATTGAATTCTCCAGGGCACTTAATATAGCAGGCTTTTAAATTCAATATTGGTGCACAATTTCTACTTAAAATATCAAAGGGATGCAAAAGGCACTCTTTTCGTGGAACGACCCAGCTGAGAATACTCTACTCACAGTCCAGAAGTGGTGCTAATGATCATGTGAGGCTGCTCTCTTCCACTCATTGGCTTCTATGGTTACTGTCTCTGGTTCCTGAAAAACATGAAAAACTCCAATATCTTATCACCATGCCACTATGTTGACATACACTGAGTATACAAAACATTAGGAACACCTTGTAGAGTCCATGCCCCGACATATTGAGGCTGTTCTGAGGGCAAACGGGGGTGTAACTCAATATTAGGAAGGTGTTCCTAATTTTTGGTATACTCAGTGTATATGGCATGAAGGATCTAAGATAGATGAGCAGTATCTGATGCTTCACTAGTATCAGTCTATGTACAGAACTGCTGAATCACATGCAGAGATGGTGGTTTACACAGCACACTAATTTCAATAGAGGGAGAAACAGATTCTGGTGTAAAATATGATCTTCACATTGACTGAGAGTGAACAATAATCATTGTTGTAAATGATTGTTGCATGACACACTAGATTCTCAACTACATTAGGCAGCCATGATGTAGAATAGAGTGGAAACAAGTAGTGTTTTACAGCCATTATCTTTATTGTAACAATTACAACCCAAATAAAAATGCAATTCCGCTCATTCCTGGCATGTCGCATAATGCCTGGAAAATCTGGGAATCTTTCAAAGGGGAAATTCTCATTTTGAAAGTTTTTTTTCCTTTGCATTTCTCAAGACGAGTGGTCTATTCTGGGCACCGATTCAAAAAACACAGGGAAAAAAACCTCTCTCTCCAAATTAGCCGGCGGTTCCTTTTATTGGAGTGGATTCTGTTCTAATTTTAAAGCCTTTTGTAATAAAAGGTCTTAATTATGACCTTGCATTCCAAGTAGCAGTGGTGTAACCAGAGAGCTATTACAGTGAGGCTCCTACTGGGCGTCCATTAGCCAATAGCCATGCACTACACCACCAGTCTTCCACTAGACAGCCTCTCTGCTTTACTGACGAATTCCCTCCCAGCCTACCTGGTAACACAGCTAATCAAAGGAGCAGTTAATGCCATGTACTTTGAGTTAATGTCTATAGCGGTGTTGTGTAATTATATGCGCCCTGGTCATGACTCAGACACGGATTGACGGACAACGGTAGAGCACTCCTCTGTCTGGTGTAGAAGACACAGCCGTTGGTGTAAGATGTAAGGTAATAGGAAATGGTTAGGAACACCAGAACAGGTAATGACGCTATTCTGACTGTAAGGTAAACAGGGAAAGGGGGAAAGGAATGAGTATTTCAGGAACATTTTAACTGTGAATGTGTGTTTTGTAGGTTCCCACTGGTATCACAGTTTGTCAACCTAAGTGTATCCTAAACGACACCCTATTCCCTATATTGCAGTGCTTTTGACCAGAGCCCTAAAATAAGTATGCTTCAGTATATAGGCTAGGGAATAGGGTTCCATTTCAGACCCCTGTCCCATGTTGTGGGTGGTGTGGACTGAGGGTTAGGATGGCTCCAGTCTGATGCCGGGGTGTACTGCAGTCATCAGGGGAGCTTTGAGAGATGTCAGTATGAGAGAAGCTTTCTTTGTGTGTCCTCAAATAACCCAATGTCCCACCCTCCTCTCTGCCTCTCTTTCGCCACTCCACTCCACACCACCCTCCCTCCCTCCCTCTTGTCCTATCTTCCTTGCCTATCCTCGTTCCCGACTCCTCGTATCGTTCCATTTCGTTCTCCCTCCTTTCTCTTTGTCGCTCTGTCTGTCGTCCGCCCGTCTCTCTCAACCTCTTGCCAACCTTCCACCCCTGTTTCTCCTCAGCATCTCTTCTATTAAAGACTATTATCTCTTCTATTATCTCTTCTAATATCATTTTTTGGGGGGAAAACAAACTCAAATGAAAACTGAGTAGAAAAGATAATGGACCTAAATTCATAGTTTCTTGACTGTGTCCAACTCACTAATAATCACTGAAATGAAAGCTAGTCAGTCAGGGAGCATCAAAAATTCTCAAAAAACGATGTATAGAGGACAATTTTTTGCAAACGTTGACGGCAAGGAAATATAACACATTTTCAGTGGGGCCCTCCAGACCTCGTTGAAGACTGAAGGCGGCCCGCGGTGAAAAATGTGTTCCACACCCTGCTCTATTCCATCTATTCAGTCTATCTATCATCATATCTTTTACAGGATACCCACCCAGAGCACAAAGACAGAAAGCTATGGCTAGCCTGTAGCTATCTTCAGGTTGGTACCTTCCTTTCCGCTCCCTCTGCCCCAGTTTTCAGATTCATCAGATCCTTTAAAATATCCTACTAGATGTATTTACATTCTAAAATATATTTGATCCAGGGCCTCCGGAGTGACGCAGCGGTCTAAGGCATTGCATTGCAGTGCTAGAGGTGTCACTACAGACCCTGGTTCGATCCCAGGCTGTGTCGCGCACAATTGGCCCAGCGTTAGGGGAGGGTTTGGCTGGCTGGGATGTCCTTGTCCCATTGCGCTCTTGCGACTCCTGTGGCGGGCCGGGTGCATGCACGCTAACTACAGTCGCCAGCTGTACGGTGTTTCCTCCGACACATTGGTGCGGCTGGCTTCCGGGTTAAGCGAGCAGTGTGTCACGAAGCAGTGCGGCTTGGCGGGTTCGTGTTTCGGGGGACGCATGGCTCTTGACCTTCGCCTCTCCCAAGTCCATACGGGAGTTGCAGCGATGGGATAAGACTGTAACTTCCAAGGGGAGAAAAGGGGGTACAAAAAAATATATATTTGATCTATTAAAAGATATAGGCTAATACAGACATACCTGTACCCCGACCCCACCATCTATCTCTCTCTCACGCTCTCTCTCTTCCTGATGGAGGGAGGGTGGGGTAATCCACACTGGTTGCCATGACACCAGACAGCCCTTGCTCGGTGAAGGGTCGAAGCTTCCTCTCTGGTCTATTTCTTCCACAGAGGAGTGAGTAAGTGAGTGAGAGAGTGAATGAGTGTGTGTGTGTGTGTGTGTGTCTGTTTGTCTATGTTAGTGTGTGTGAGTGTGTGTATATAGCTCCATTCTTGTGTATTTTATTCCTCTTGTGTTACTGTTTTTCTTTTCTTATGATTTGTTGTACTCTGCATCGTTGGAAAGGGCTCATAAGCATTTCACAGTAAAGTCTACACTATTCGGCGCATGTACAATATTGAACCGTTATTATTTTAAAACTTCTCAATCAAATTCTGATTTTGCCTTTGCTTATATCTGTATTCCATTTATTTTTTATCATAAAGTCTGTGCCAATAACAAGCATACCCATAACATGATGCCATCATGCTTGAAAATATGAAGGGTGGTACTCAGTGATGTGTTGTGTTGGATTTGCCCCAAACATAACACTTTGTATTCAATTTATTTTCCACATGCAGAATTACTTAAGTGCCTTGTTGCAAACAGGATGCATGTTTTTGAATATTTTATTCTGTACAGGCATCCTTCGTTTCACTTTGTCATTTAGGTTAGTATTGTGGAGTAACTACAATGATTTCTCATACCATTAAACTCTGTAACTGTTTTAAATTCATCATTGGCCTCATGGTGAAATCCCTGAGCAGTTTCCTTCCTCTCCAGCAACTGAGTTAGGAAGGACGTCTGTATCTTTGTAAGGACTGGGTGTATTAACCACTATTATTGAACATGGAAAGAATCCTTGCAACTTATTATGTGTGGGGGCGGCAGGTAACCTAGTGGTTAGAGCGTTGGACCACCAGTAACCGAAAGGTTGCTGCATTGAATCCCCGAGCTGACAAGAAAAAAATCGTTCTGCCCCTGAACAAGGCAGTTAACCCAGTGTTCCCCAGTAGGCAGTCAAAATAATTTGTTCTTAACTGACTTTCCTAGTTAAATAAAGGTCAAATTGAAAAAATACGATTTGTTAAGCACATTTTTACTCCTGAACTTATTTTGGCTTGCCATAACAAAGGAGTTGAATACTTATTGACTCAAGACATTTCAGCTTTACATTTTTTATTAATTTCAAAAAATGTCTACAAACAAAATTCCACTTTCACATTATGGGGTATTGTGTGTAGATCAGTGAGGCTGTAACACAACAAAATGTGGAAAAAGTTAAGGGGTGTGAATACTTTTTGAAGTCACTGTAAGTCATTCACAAGGGGGGGAGTTAAGTGCACGAAATGGAATGTAATTCCCTTTTTATGTACTTTTCTCTCTAAGCATATTCTGACCTTGAATTTAAGCATGAGAAAAGCATGCTATTCACCCACTATTCATTTGGGGTGAAATATATCTTCAATAAGAACAAATATCATTTTTACAGCTATTTGAAGCTGGTGGACCAAAAATGAAAGTTACTTTTGGTTTTGGTCTACCAGCTTCAAACAGCTGTAAAATCTATATTTTCTGTTATTGAAAATATATTTCACAGAGATTTAGATGATACAATGATTCCCTACACTAAACTGAAATTGAGCGAACAGTGTAGAATTTTTGCAATCAGGAAATGAATGATTTCCACTAGACAGATGCTGCTAAGGCGGAATAAATCCATACACGAATGAATATCACAGCCAACCACAACACTGGCACGTAAGTAATACTGTAAAATCTATCATTCCACTATTAGCGCCAGATATAAAATGAACATTTTCTGAAATGTTCAATTGATCCCTAATATTCTGGACTGTTCTCTCCATATATTCTATTGACTCTAATTAAAGGTACACCAAATTGAAATGGATGGATTTAGATAAATGTAATAAAAACCCCATTGAATAAAAACTCCACAAGAAAATCTGTTGGCCAGCAAGTGTGAGGGTTTTCAGCAGTTGAATTAAATGTATTCAGTGTTAGCAAGCGAACCATGCATGGAAAGCCTGTTATGCACCTGCATAAGGTAAGTCTGAATACCAACAATTTAGAAGTGTGTAGGAAATCCATGCATAGGAAAGGCATCTGAATTGGGCCCAAGGTAAATAATAATACACTTAATGTGTCATGCATCAGATGCAGCATGCAACAAAAATGTATCATGAATAAAGTGCACCGCTATCTTACTTAAACACCATGTAACCGTGTAATCATGCTCATCCCATTTACAGTAATGTAGACAACATGCTAAACAGTAAGGGGCCGATTCCAACTCAGGAAATGTATGCCTTTCCTAGGCACGCCTTTCCTAGGCATTTCTCAGACTAATACCTTACGCAGGTGCGTAATGAGCTTTGCAGGTGTGGTTCCCTTACGCGCTGAATACATTTAATTAAACTGCTGAAAACCCTCCCACTTACTGACCAACAGATTTTCTCATGGAGTTTTTTAGTACATTTATCTTAGGCCATCCCTTTAAATGTCAACAGACTAGAATACATAGAGAACCGGTTCAGAATATAGGGATCAATGAAAGAATGCCATCTATGCATCTTTGTCTTCGTTTCAGCACTAACTGGTAGATTTAAAATCACTCTAATCTTATAGATTATTTTGGCAAACTTTAAAAGTTAAAAGTTGTGTCTATGTCCTCTTTTGTTGGCCTAGTCTTGTTAAATGTTTCCAGAATGTATAGTTTTTCATGAAATATTGGAAGGTGGAAAAAAGTGTACAATAGGTGTTGAACAATAGTCCTATTAATCTACCCTAATTCTCACTATTCATGGAACTGTGTGACAAAGGTCCAGTCGTCATGAACCATCGCCAGGCTCCAGAGGCTCCAGGTTTAACCTGCTACTTGTGGTCTGAGTTCCATAATGATTCATAGAGGCTACATGTCCCAACATTAGCCTAATATGATCCAGTAATGTTAGTGACCCTCAGGAACAACTACACAGACGTGACAGAGGAAAGAAAGGTCAACGGAATGGAATGATGCAAAATGTAGACTACAAATTGAAGAAAACTAACACCTAAGTGACAGTTATAAATGTATGTGGGTATTACTGACGGTGGCTCCCGATAGTGACTAATATTTAACATGGTACAAATTGTAAAATAAAATGGAGAAAAGCCAGGGTATATCATTTAAACTTTCTAAAGCGGATAAATCAACTCAGCAGGTTCAGCCCCACAGAAGCCTATAGCTTGGGTCTCCAAATTTCATCCACGCAAATTATGATGGCACACAGTTACAATTATGAATAATGGCACAGCAATTTATAGCCTACTTCACTGTGGAAAAGGGGCCACAATACATTTCATGTTAATATCATTTTCAGTTTGCTTCGATATGACTGGTTTCACATTCGTCTCCCGGGATCATAAGAAAACATTTTCTAAAACAATTTCTATGTGTATTTACAATTCCCTTCCCCAAACGGATTACTAATTAATCTATCTATTATCAATAGCTCTTATCAATTTATAAATTAAAGTGCGTGGAGAATGCTGATATTTATATAGGAGAAATTAAGTCGATGCTTTTCGACTTTGAACCGGCAGGTTTGCTCAACCTTGCAAGTAAAGGTGGTGGAATTATTCAAGAACGGAGTCAAGGTCAGAATATGGTGTATTTATAGACACACCTCCACCACACCTTCATTACTTACATCTCCAAGCCAAATGAATAGCGGGTGAATAGCATGCTATTCTCATGCTTAAATTCAAGGTCAGAATAAGCACAGAGAGAAAAGTGCATCAAAAGGGAATTATGTTAAATTTATGCACGCTTAACTATGAGTGCAGAACTGCTTGTATCTAGACTGTTTACAGTATCTCTTCCTCCCCTCACTCTCTCACTCTCTCTCTCTCTCTCTCTTCCCCCACCTCAATCTCTCTCTTTCTCTCTGCCCACCCACCCACTCCCCCACCACTTCTCTCTCTCTGAGTCCTCCACCGACTCCTAGCTAATAAAACCGTCCACTCTAGCTAGCTTCCCATTCATCCCAAGGCTCCAAACCTGATGAATAATTTAGCAGTCTATATTTCCAGCCATCTGGTTCTCTTTGCCTGGCCATCAGTCCTCCTCCTAGTCTACGGACACTGGCTGCCTGCATAGGCTTCAAACATTCACATACCTATTCACACCCATAGACATATGCAGTACATAGGCACATTCATATACATTGGCATACATATTCATACTCAGTGTTAATATACATAATTGACCTTAAATGGTTTGCTTTTCATTCGCATAGCCACACTACAAGGAATCCAGGTGTTAAAGGTTTGAGGAGGAAGATAGCCACAGATCATTATAATGATAAAGCCATGACAGCCATGTCATGAATATTTATGAAGGTATATTTGTATGAATTTATTATACTTCTGTGAAGTAGCTGACTTTTACTCAACATGCAACAAAAGTGCAACTTAGGGAAATGTACGACAAATGCAGCAATCATAATTTCCCCTCTGTAACGACAATCAAAAGGAATCGCTGTCATATGAACACCACCTTAAAGCTAAAACGACTTGAAGGAACACTTTCACCAGTCCAAATGCCACTTTCTGGTCATGAACCTGCTGCACTAGCCAACACCCACCAGCAGAGGACAGAGTAACCCCTCTGTCCCCTTTAACAAATGATTCTCCAGAGAGGACCACACCAGGTTCAACGCTATACAATAAAACAGGGTTAGGGTTCTGATCAGTGAGGTTCACGACGACAGCAACAATCCTAATCTAAAAACATAATTACATACAATTTCATATTGACACAGCACATGGTTATGAGCAACTAAAACTGGCGGACATCTTGAAATGACTGTTTAGATGGGGTTGCTGTGCTGTGCTTACTGAAATAGATCATTTGAGAAAAAATCAGATGATGGGAAAAGCTGGGAATCCCTCCCTCCTTCCCTCCCTCTACTGAACACTGTCCTTTTCTCTGTTAAATTACAGCTCACAGAGATCAAGCCCCTGGTGGAGCGCCAACACAACCAGCCTCTTTGTTCAGGTGAAATTCTTCCCTGGTATCTCCGGCTCCCAAACTCCCGAGCTGCGTTTACTCAGCTTAAAGAAATGAGACGAGTCTTGTAGCTAGCTGCTTGGCGCCCACCCTCTTCCCCAGCCATCTCCATAGACAGAGGATGCGTCCCAAGTGGCACCCTATGTCCTATATAGTGCACTAAAAAGAAAATAGGATGCCGTTTGGAAAGCAACCATAGACAGAGATGAGCATTTAAAGATGCAAATGTAACAGCCAAGATAATCCAGTCATTCTTCGGGTGCAGGCCTACCCTGTAAACAGGATTTATATGGTGCCGGCATAACGTAGACATACCTGCGGTAATGATATTAGGATTCATAAAAGACATTCTAGAATTGTAACATATGTCTCTGTAGTGTCATAAAATGAAATACCAGGGTAAATTAGGTTCATAAAATGAAAGCTCCAGTGAAATTGTGATGTGTATGAAATGACAGCACTGGATAAGCCACCGTGCCATGACAGTACCTAAGGAAACCACAGTGAAAACACTTTTGGTTCAGTGAAAAAACCCACATTTGTCTATTGTATGAGAGGTAGCCCAGCGGAATGAATGTGTGGCTCATTGTGCTCTCTGCCCTGACATCTTCCCCACCCATCCCAGACATTAAATATCAGCCCTCCAGCATCGGCAGTTGTGTGTGTGTGTGTGTGTGTGTGGTGTGTATGTGTACATGCATGTATCTGTGTGTACACACGTGTGCGAGCGTGCATGTGCGCACATTGGTCTGTGTATATGTACAGTACGTGTGTAGGGGTGGCTTGCTGTATCTGCTAAACATGACTGAGCCCAGTCTGGCTGGCTCAGAAAGAGAGAGGAGGTCAAACATTCATGTTACACTGCCTTTACACACACTGACAGATAAGGCTTTGATCTAACTTCAGCTGATCCTGTCTGTCAGTTCGCTGGTGGTGACGGCATGGTCAGGAAGCAGCTTAAAGGTTCTGCTTGTCCTGCGCCACAGAAAGATAAGCTACGCAATCTAACACTATGGGGAGAGGTCCAAATCGCAGGCAAATACAAACACCAGTAAGGCAGTAACCCTTTGCTTTTCAATTCTTTACAGCTGCCTTTCAGTGCACAACCAATCGCCCAGGCAGGGACACTACCTTGGTCTCCGTGCCATATAACATATTTCCAGGAACCGCAAGCTACTGTGGTGTGTGTGGCTCTGTGTGGACGTAATGAGGAGTTGTGAGGAGTGACAGTTAAAGGAGAGAGGGAGGAAGAGGGCATTGGGGAGGGGGTTGCAGTGTGCCAGGCACTGCACACAATGGGGTTCGCCCGCCACGGAGAGAGCGAGAGAGAGAGCAGGAAGGAATCTGGCTGCTCTGTTTCTCTCTCCCTCATTCCCTCTCTCCCTGTCTCTCACTGGCTCAAATAGGAGAGGAGCGGCGAGGGGAGAGGAGAGAAAGGAGAGGGGCTAGGCGAGGGGAGAGGGGCTGGCTGCACTCGGAGCACTGCACGGCCAGGCTGAACTGAGTGAACTGCACCAGAGTGTTTGCTGTGAGGTCAGAGAGTCCAACATTCCTCTGGAGCTGTGTGTTTACACTGCTTGGGAGAGAGAGAGAGAGAGAGAGAGAGAGAGAGAGAGAGAGAGAGAGAGAGAGAGAGAGAGAGAGAGAGAGAGAGAGAGAGAGAGAGAGAGAGAGAGAGAGAGAGAGTGAGAGAGAGAGAGAGAGAGAGAGAGAGAGAGAGAGAGAGTGAGAGAGAGTGAGAGAGAGTGAGAGAGAGAGAGAGAGAGAGAGAGAGAGAGAGAGAGAGAGAGAGAGAGAGAGAGAGAGAGAGGCGCCAGGGGGGAATGAGGGGGCTTACAAAACAGGAACAAATCAACGTCCCGTCTCTCTTTGTGCCATACAGTCTCCTCCTGCTCTACTCTACTCTAACGCTGAACCAACGCAGCACTATCTATCACTTCAACTGGGTTTTTGAATCGTTACAAACTTTACATTATCTGTGAAGAAAAGCAACAGGCTGACAGCTTTTTATTTAAAGCCTGGGATCAAGTACAGATTTTTGAACGTTTGCAAGATGTGTGGTTTATTTAACGTTAATAATTTATGTGTTGAAAAGTTGGGGGAAAACTGAAAGGAGCAGAGTTAGTTCTGGTAATAAAACGCATATTTCTCTGTGTCTCTAGAAACACACATGGAAAGGGAACTCCGACAATGGTAAATTCTGCAGAGTGAATTTCTTTTTTTTTATTATGTAAAACTCACAAAGTGAGATTCTACATAAAACTAGCTCGGCTTAACAATTGTGAAAACCCCGGAGCCTATGGTAAAACTAGAAACTACTGATATTGCTATTTATATTTATTTGATTCTGTTTATTTTACATTTACCATTTACTATAGTATACAAAAAATACATATTTTCCATCAAACATTCTTCAGTACAATTTAATTCCAAATCACAAAAAATGTAATGATATTTGTTAGTAAATCATTGTAAAAATCAAACCAATTATCTGGTAAAAAAGTCCATAAGCATTTCCTTCTTAAAGCTTCATTTCTAATGAAGAGACATAGTAAGTAGTTCCTATGGAATAATCTCAACTTTAAAAACTAAAACCAATTTTGTCTTTACAAAATCCTTGCATAATTATTATAGAAATAGAATGTGTTTAGTATAAATTCTAGATCATGATCTTGACTAAACATGACTGGCTCATGCAACAAAATTGCAATTTTCACTATTAGCTACTACATGATCTTGGCTTAATACTAGGCAGACATATGCCATTCACCATTCATGTACATTGCTCATACTTATTTAAGAAAGGTTATTTAAGAAATGCATTAAAAAAACAGCTTGGCCAAAGATACAGTTGTTTTATGATAGTGCCCCTCTACCATTAAATCAACCAGACCTCTCTCAGATCTGGGACCTCTCTCAGATATTTAAAAAGCATTTAATAAATAAAATGACATAGACAGGGAGGAGCTGATCCTAGACCAGCTCTCTTAAACTGAGAAGCTTTGTGAAAATGGGTACTGGTCTGCTGTACTTGTACTCAGAGCTGGGACGATCAGAAGTGCAGTTCATCGGAGAGATTTTCATTCACTGAATAAAGATGTTTCCTTTCCCCCTCTCCTGGACAGTCAGACATACTACACTCTATTCACAGCACACTTCTGCACTGCAGATTCCACAACGCCGAGCACTAACACTTTAGGTAAGAACATTTGGCAACTGAATGAATCTGTAAACTTTTATAAATAACATGTAATATTATCTCTTGGTTGAAAGTATTCTCACAATCTCAGAGGCTATAATGAAGAAAGTATACAATTTACTGACTATACACTATAGAATTCTAAAGGGGTGATTTCTACAGTAATCCTACAAAATTCAGCGAGTTAAAAGAATACGTCAATGTAAAGATTTTTGCTTTATGCTAAATTTACTACTTTAAAATATATGTCTATTTAATTGTACTTTTCAATTTGTAAAGTACAAAAGTTTCTCTCTCTCTCTCTGTCTCTATCTAGTCTCCTTTAGTTTCCCTTTAGTTTTCCGTCAAACACTTTTTTGTGGCTAAATAATCACACAATTTCTCAACAAAAGAAATGGAAAATGTATTTGCCAGTGTTTTAGTAGTATATATAACAGGGGTCCCCTCAGAACCAAAGAGTTCAGATTGCTCTCTTTAGGAAGCCTCAGCAATCGTGATAACAAATCACATCCAATCTACATAAAACAATAAAACATTTTAAAATTCCTAATGATTGATTCCAGAAATAGTCTCTGTTTCATCTGCCATGCCATTATGTGCAACCATGATCAGGTTTCTTGACTTATACTATAATGATTAAGAATTACCATTTGAATTGCACGTGTTGGTTGCCTTTCAGGAAATCGTCACATCTGGCATCTGCTAGAATGTAATTTCAGCAAATCAAACCTGAGTGTTAGACTATTGGTTGTCTGGCATTCAAGACTGTTTAATCAATTTCAGACTGCTGCATATCAACACCAGTTGGTAGGAGCTCAAGTACGCACCCTGACAAAAACAAATCTAATACTGAACTACAGGGGAGGAATACGGCAAAATCCTGATAATTATTTAATCAATTTTAAATCTGCTGACTAGACAATAGGGTGAGTTACAAAGTTGCTTAGATGGTCTATTTTACATTTCTGAAGCTGAAATCTAGGAGATTGAAAAGACATTATACTAGCTTCAGATGACAGCTGTAATGCCACAGTATAGTTTCATTATTGTGGGAGTAGAACTTAAAAACTGTTTTTTAAAGCACAGTCAAAATTGAGAAACAAAAACAACAGCAGCTTATCAAGAACAAACAGGCACCAGACTATCCAAATGAACTGAACCATCAAATTCTCTCACTTTTTACCATCTTTCAATTTCATCAGTAAAACAAACATGTATTATTTGTTGAAACATGTCATTCAATTCAGAACAACTTGAGTCAGTACCAAAACCTTCGGCTCTGTAAATCTATCAGTTAAGTATTTGAGCTCTGTCCTTCAAGTTATGAACGTCTACAGCAATAAAATCAAGTCACAGACAGAGTCAGGAAATGAGAGGAGGAAGTGCGCTTTGCTTCCAAAGGTTGAGCTATCCTTCATAGTTGTGTATTCTTTGGTAAAAGTCCTGACGTACAATAACAATATAAAAGATCCAAACTGTCCCATCGTGCATTTGTGTGTGACTGGTGGTTGTGTGGATACGTTTACCAACGGCCTCAACAGCTCCAACATTACATTTTAACACTTCATTTAAGGGAAACATGCACTTAAAAAGCACTTAGTAACAACTGACAGGTAAGAGATAATTAAAAACTATCTTTACCCAGTGGAGAGCTGGAAAAGGGGGATGAGCGAGAGACAGAATGAAGAGGTATATGACAAGGTGGAGGTTTTGGCAGTTCAGCTACCGGTTAAGGGGATAGGGGACAACGGGAGAGAGAGAGGGAGAACTCACTCTGGCCAGACCTCCATTCCTCAGCTCCCCAGGGGGTACAGCCACAGCAGCCAGCCCTGCCGCAGGGGAGCGTAGCCAGACACCCACCCAGGACACCAGTCCCCCAAACAAACCGCTCCGGGAGGGAACCACCGCAAAGGGAAAGGCGGCAGGAGTTTTCCAATGCAGCTGGGCACCGGGCAGCTGCCAAATCGCCGCCACGCTTCTCTTCTTATTTTCTCTCTCTGTCAATCCCTCGCTCCAGAGCTGAGAGAGGCCCAGGATTGGGAGAGCAGAGGGAGAGAGAGAGAAGGAGAGAGGGAGAGTCAGCCACACAGACACAATAGATAGCCGTGGCTTTGACAATGCCTTCCCCAAACGCCAGAACCTTTGCTCCCTCTCCATGACACCCGCATTCAGCCAGACAGATTACGCTGGACACAGACAAAGGCAAGTGCAAAGAAGGACGGAAAGAATGGAGAGAGCAAGCAGGGGATAGCGGAGGGAAAAAAGGTGGTTAGGATAAATGGTAGGGTAAGATCGGCGAACTGCGCTCACCTTTCGTCCGACTCTGTTGTGTGTGTTTCATTCATTTTCCAAATTTTTTCACAGTAATCCATCACAAAGTTTGGCACAGAGTACCGCGACCGTAATGCGATGAGTACTGTTACGTATTTTCATATTCAGCCCTGCGCACTTTTGGGAATATGGGAAGTGTTTCCCCCTGCATGCGGTCATTGTCCAGTCCTAGTTGGAGATGACACAGAAAAGGAAAGGAGTGTGAGATGGTCAGCTCAGCTGTTGATGTTTTGCTGTTGTTTCCCCTGAATCCTTCCTGCTTCTCAGTTGCGGCATAAGGACTTTCTTGTCCCCCTCCCTCCCTTTCCACTCACAAGTATAACAGTAAGTATAAGTAGTGCCAATGAGTGTGTGTTTGTGTGTGTTTGTGTGTGTGTGTGTGTGTGTGTGTGTGTGTGTGTGTGTGTGTGTGTGTGTGTGTGTGTGTGTGTGTGTGTGTGTGTGTGTGTGTGTGTGTGTGTGTGTCTGTGTGTCTGTGTGTGTGTGGAGGGGGGGTGATTGCGTGTCTGAGTGTGTGTACGTACATGCGCGTGTGCTCGCGCATACATCCAGTGTGTTTTAATAAGGCACTGGGTCAGATGTGAAGACCTGTCTTCAGCAGCTCATTAAACTTCTCACACCAATCATTCAACAGGAGCCTATAGGACATGGGAAACACAGGAGAACAAAGGTATGGTGCACCCAATAGCACCTTCGCTACGCTACCCCGACAGAACAAACCCACTTCCCTTTTTCTTAAACAATCGCAGCTTGGCTGTGCACTATGGGCAGTAACAATTCCCTTAGTAAGAAACAGACAGTTCTGCCCACTCCACAATATATTGTAGCTACAGGGGCTGTGCATACAGGTGTAAGATCTTAACTTGATCACCTTATTGCAGGAGAACTTTCCTGCAATGCAGGAAATGTAAAACCTGTAGTGTATTTTAGGTTTAAAATGGCTTCTGAAGTTTGTAATTTCAGACTTGATTTTCCCTTACGAAAGATTCATCAACCCCTACAAAAATGTCCATTAATTATAATTCCCATTGCCTGTAGCTGCAGGAGTATTTTCCTGATGTAGCAAACTGGCTCAAATTAAGATCCTACATCTGTAGTTTCTTATAGACAGACCCAGCTGAGAAAAAAGCTTGTTTTTAACGGTTCAGCAAAGAGAGGAAGCCAGGAGGAAACATGCAACAAAGCAGGCAGAGGAGGAACTTTTCTAGTGAACTTGGTAAGGCAAATACTGTATGTGGCAATGGAGGAGAGACTATGGAGTCTTGGCATTTACTGTCTCTCAAAGACTGGGATGTAGGATTTGATTAGAAAACTATAATACATACAAATACACAGTAGCCAATTGAAAACGACCTACCTGATCATCATGTTCAACTTGTGGACCCAAACAGACCAATACAATATTTATGGGATTTGTTTATCAGGTTTATGTTAAATCTACAATTTCTGAAGAAATGACTTTCAGTTGTAACTGTCTGTGATACAGTATAATTGAATTACACATAAATAGCTTATAAATAGTATATCTTATATCTTAAATACAGTACCAGTCAAAAGTTTGGATAAACCTAATTTACATTTCTTTTCTTCTATGTTGTAGAATAAAAGTGAAGACATCAAAACTATGAAATAACACATATGGAATCATGTAGTAACCAAGGTGTTAAACAAATCTAAATATATTTTAAAGTTTAGATTCTTAAAAGTAGCCACCCTTTGCCTTGATGACAGCTTTGCACACTCGTAGCATTCTCTCAACCAGCTTCACCTGGAATGCTTTTCCAAGAGTCTTGAAGGAGTTCCCACATATGCTGAGCACTTGATGGCTGCTTTTCCTTCACTCTGCAGTCCAACTCATCCCAAACCAGCTCAATTGGGTTGAGGTCGGGTGATTGTGGAGGCCAGGTCATCTGATGCAGCATTCCATCACTCTCCTTAATGCTCAAATATCCCTTACACAGCCTGGGTGTGTTGGGTCATTGTCCTGTTGAAAAACAAATGGTAGTCCTACTAAGCGCAAACCAGATGGGATGGCATATCACTGCATAATTCTGTGGTAGCCATGCTGGTTAAGTGTGCCTTGAATTCTAAATAAATCACAGACAGTGTCACCAGCAAAGCACCCCCACACCATCACACCTCCTCCTCCCTGCTTCAAGGTGGGAACTACACATGCGGAGATCATCCGTTCACCTACTCGCATTTTAGGAACCAAAAATCTCAAATTTGGACTCATCAGACCAAAGGACAGATCTCCACCTGTCTAATGTCCATTGCTTGTGTTTCTTGGCCCAAGAATGTCTCTTCTCATTATTGGTGTCCTTCGACCATAAAGGCCTGATTCACGCAGTCTCCTCTGAACAGTTGATGTTGAGATGTGTCTGTTACTTGAACTCTGTGAAGCATTTATTTGGGCTGCAATTTCTGAGACTGGTAACTCTAATGAACTTATCCTCTGCAGCAGAGGCAACTCTGGGTCTTCCTTTCCTGTGGCGGTCCTCATGAGAGCCAGTTTCATCATAGTGCTTGATGGTTTTTGCGACTGCGCTTGAAGAAACTTTGAAATTTTCTGGATTGACTGACCTTCATGTCTTAAAGTAATGATGGACTGTCATTTCTCTTTGCTTATTTGAGCTGTTCTTGCCATAATATGGACTTGGTCTTTTACCAAATATGGCTATCTTCTATATACCACCCCTACCTTGTCACAACACAACTGATTGGCTCAAACACATTAAGAAGGAAAGAAATTCCACAAATGAACTTTTAACAAGGCACACCTGTTAATTGAAATGCATTCCAGGTGACTACCTCATGAAGCTGGTTGATAGAATGCCAAGAGTGTGCAAAGCTATCATCAAGACAAAGGGTGGCTACTTTGAAGAAGTAGCTTTTGAAGAAATATATTTTGATTTGTATAACACTTTTCTGGTTACTACATGATTCCATACGTGTTACTTCATAGTTTTGATGTCTTCACTATTATTCTACAATGTAGAAAATAGCAAAAATAAAGAAAAACCCTGGAATGGGTAGATGTGTCCAAACTTTTGACTGGTATTGTATATATCAGTGAAATGCATGTAATCGAAATATTCCATTTGAAGAATGTTACTACAGGGTATAGTCTGACAGCGTGGCCATATCTTATGCATGCAGTTTGTGTACAAATATGATGTGTGTGATGATGGGGTCAGTCTGTCTCCGAAGACAGAGAGAAAGAGGAAGGAAGAGATGACGAGAGGGAGAAAGGGAAGAGACAGGGAGACAGAGATAAAGAGAGAGCAAGAGACAGACAGAGAGAGAGAGAGAGAGAGAGAGAGAGAGAGAGATGAAGAGAGAGATAGAGACAGGCAGACAGAAAAGAAGAGAACGAGATAGAAAGAGAGAAAGAAAGGGAGAGATGAAAAGAGGGAGGGAGGAGGGAGAGTCAAGGCGAGGCCAGGAAGAAATGAGGTGTCTGGTGCACATGCCCAGAAGAATAAGGCTGCTCGATACTTCTAAAGTCTTCACTTGTACTGCATGTATTATTTATTGTCCCCACTGCAGCTGTCTCAGAGGAACATTGAGATGTGTCTCTGTCAGATTCATAGCAGCTATGGGACCCAGCACAGTGCACCGAGGAGCCATTGCCATCCGTTTGACCAAAAACCCAGGGAAAGAGTATGTTGATGGGGACATCGACTCATATAAATGAGTTATAGGAGGTGTTACCAAACTTGGTTACTTAACACTGGTATAATGCATTATGATGCGGTTCAAATGCATTGTAAGACTTGTCATAAGCATGTATGACCTTCTTAAGATATGTTATTATCATCTCACAATGACCCTGAATAAATAGCAGCCATTTTGAGTCAAGTGACATAGAGGGGTATAACTTTTTATAAGATTTATCATAAGACATTATAAAGGCTCATGCATGTTTACAACAAGTAGGCCTAATGAAGCATTATACAGTAAGTAAATGAAATGTTACCACTGATAAACTTTTCCATTGTTCTTTTCTCAGACAATCTCTAATCACCAGGGAAGGTGACGGAAACTTCCCGGCCCCCTTCTAAAATATGTTAATCCTAATTTAATTAATTATTAGATAATGATCATTCATGAGGATGAGGACATTACAGCAACATTCTGCAAAAACAGATTTTTTTTTATTCGCATAGCTTTCAGTTAGACAACTGAACATAACATGCTATTATTACAATATCATACAATGATCATATATGTCATGTATGATGTTCTGTCACATTCTCATCAACAAACTCAAATCACCAAATTACTCACTACAATTATGCCCGTATGAGTTATGCTACTCAAAAAAACTTTTCCAGATGTACATAAATTCACCCGTCTGTATGCTTTATCCCTCGGGTACTCCTGGCACATTTATTCATAGTCTGGAAGTGCCCAGAGGTTCTCACCTTTTGGCAATCTGTGGATTCATCATTATTAGGCATTTTGTCTAAACCCATCCCATGTCTGCCCAATGTACTACTGCTGAATGATGACTCGTCACTGAATTTAACATAAAGGCAGAGAATGATTTGGCTTGCCGCCTTAACAGCAGCCAAAAGATGGTTGCCTTACGATGGCAAGCCCCATACACTTTGCCACACCAAATGTACAGTACCAGTCAAAAGTTTGGACACACCTACTCATTCAAGGGTTTTTCTTTATTTTTTACTATTTTCTACGTTGTAGAATAATAGTGAAGACATCAAAACTATGAAATAACACATATGGAATCATGTAGTAACCAAAAAAGTGTTAAACAAATCTAAATATATTTTAAAGTTTAGATCTTCAAAGTAGCCACCCTTTTCCTTGATGACAGCTTTGCACACTCTTGGCATTCTCTCAACCAGCTTCATGAGGAATGCTTTTCCAACAGTCTTGAAGGAGTTCCCACACATGCTGAGCACTTGTTGGCTGCTTTTCCTTCACTGTGCAGTCCAACTCATCCCAAACCATCTCAATTGGGTTGAGGTTGGGTGATTGTGGAGGCCAGGTCATCTGATGCAGCTATCCATCACTCTCCTTCTTGGTCAAATAGCTCTTACACAGCCTGGAGGTGTGATTTGGGTCATTGTCCTGTTGGAAAACAAAGCGCAAACCAGATGGGATGGCGTATCACTGAAGAATGCTGTGGTAGCCATGCTGGTTAAGTGTGCCTTTCTAAATATATCACCGACAGTGTCACCAGAAAAGCACCCCCACTCCATAACACCTCCTCCTCCATGCTTCACGGTGGGAACCACACATGCAGAGATCATCTGTTCACCTACTCTGCGTCTCACAAAGACATGGCAGTTGGAACCAAAACTCTAAAATTTGGACTCATCAAACCAAAGGACAGATTTCCACCGGTCTAATGTCCATTGCGCATGTTTCTTGGCCCAAGCATGTCTCTTCTTCTTATTGGTGTCCTTTAGTAGTGGTTTCTTAGCAGCAATTTGACTATGAAGGCCTCATTCACGCAGTCTCCTCTGAACAGTTGATGTTGAGAGGTGTCTGTTACTTTAACTCTGTGAAGCATTTATTTGAACTGCAATATCTGAGGATTGTACCTCGAATTAACTTATCCTCTGCAGCAGAGGTAACCCTACTGTACCTTGTCACAACACAACTGAACTGCTCAAACGCATTATTATTAATGAATTATTATTAATTATTAATTATTATTATATATTATTATTATTAATATTATGGGGCGGCAGGGTAGCCTAGTGGTTAGAGCATTGGACTAGTAACCGAAAGTTGGCAAGTTCAAATCCCCGAGCTGACAAGGTACAAATCTGTCGTTCTGCCCCTGAACAGGCAGTTAACCCACTGTTCCTAGGCAATCATTGAAAATAAGAATTTGTTCTTAACTGACTTGCCTAGTTAAATAAAGGTAAATAAAGAAATTCCACAAATATACTTTTAACAAGGCACACCTGTTAATTGAAATGCATTCCAGGTGAAGCTGGTTGAGAGAATGCCAAGCGTGTGCAAAGCTGTCATCAAGGCAAAAGGTGGCTACTTTGAAGAATCTCAAATATAAAATATATTTAGATTTGTTTAACACTTTTTTGATTACTACATGATTCCATATGTGTTATTTCATAGTTTTGATGTCTTCACTATTATTCTAAAATGTAGAAAATAGTCAAATAAAACCCTGGAATGAGTAGGTGTGTCCAAACTTTTGATTGGTACTGTATATATTTATGGACATAGGTCAACATGAACTGTCAATTTTTCGACTGCATGGTGCAAAATCCGAGAATATTAACATATGGACTACAGCACTTGGCAGTATAAAATCATTACTTTAAGATGTGTACTTAAGTAAGCAGGTCCTGTGGGTGGGATGGGGAGGCGGAATAAATGTATTTGTGTAATGTCTGTTGGTTTGTTCTTTTTTGTTAATCAACTAAAAAATTATCAAAACTTGATCACAAAAAAAAGTATGATGTTGAAGCGAATCCACAGGTCCGTGGTTGAAGTCTCATAAAGCAACTGCTCTAAACATGAGTAGTCCAGACAGGACAGAAGCTGTCTGGGGAGAGGGATTTTAATGGATACTTTGGTAGAAAAGGCAGGGAAAAAAGACACCCCAAAAAAGAGAGAGAAAAAATCTCCTTTTTGGATATTCAAATCCCTCAATAGGAGAGTTCATTCAGAGTTCGCTCACAAGTCGACAAAAAACAACAACATTCTTCGTAAACATAACATGGGTGGAAATTGACTTGGTGCATCTTTAATGAATGAGATACTAGCTTTTTGAATGGGATCATTTTAGGGCAGCAAATAAAAGCTTAGCTCCGTTCGAAAACACCAAATCAGGTGGAGGCACTTTATAACTAAGTGTAATTAAAGTGATACATCACAACTAAACAAGCCTCATTTCATTACAACAACCCTATACCTCTCACAGGCAGACAATTGTCTTTGCACCAAGGAGACAAAAGCACTGCAATAATTAGCATGAAAACAAAGATGGGCGTCAGTGTGGTGGTAAACAAGCAGTGAGCTCAGGCAGTGTTGACCACCTTCCAGATGTGCTGATCAATACAGTGTCTTTTGACCGGTATCGATACACAGCACCATGTGTGAAACTGCACAGCCGTGGAGCCGTGCAGGCGTTCTGCATTCAGAGCATGCCATTCTCCCAGCAGTGGCGAGAATGAGTAATACAAATGGTGGGTCCGAGTCGAGGCTGCAGAGGAGAGCAGCACAATCTGCAGCCAGCCAAAGCGGAGTGTGGTCGCCGGTGTGTGTGTGTGTGTGTGAGACGCACTGTGTGTGCAGGGCCATCAATCACACCCACCATAGGCCCTTCGCCGACGCATACGTGCGCATGCACACACACACACACTCACACATGCATGTACGCACACGCATACACACCCTCTCTCCCTCGCACACACACCCTCTCTCCCTCGCATAAGACTAACACACACAAACACAAATGCAATCTCTTATCTCCTAACACACACACACACAATCATGCACTTAGTGTCACTGCAGTCAGATTGATTAAAGTGAGAGAGGGATCAGACTTTCCTTTGCATTTCTGCACTTATTAATTCACTGACTAACTCAGACTGACGTGCTTGGGGAGAGAATCCAGTTAAGTGTGTGGGAGCCATTAAAGCTACACCCAGAGATATACAGTAGACCACTGTTCTACAGAATGCCTCTGTTTTGATGAAAGAATGAGCTACTTTTGATCAAAGAGCAGCAGCAGCTTTTCACATTTGAAAAATGAAAGCCTGTATTCCATACAGAACTCACAAACGTATGTGTCTAGTAGGTTTTGGAGTAGGCATGCAATCTCACAGAGCTTCTTTGCAATCCAGTAGAAAATCAATTCACTTCAGTTTTCATTATATATCTCAACGCTGGTCCTCACAAGTGTACTTAAAGACGTAGTCCTTAGATGCACTTCATCTTACAGCGATGACATACACTACCTTTCCAAAGGTACGATAGACTCTTCTTTGTGATTTCAATGCTACATGTGAAGTGACTGAGGTATGCAACATAAAGATGCCACAGTAAAGTCTAGGTTGGCATCCAGATCTTAAGAATAATGACTGCAATTCACAGATACCTCTTGTCTAGGCCCGACAATTGACATTGACAGTAAAACCTCTAAGCAATACTGGAAATAGACAATATTTTTGATGGACACCATTCTTTTGAAGACAGAGGCATGTCGAGTGAAGTATACAGACGGACACAGACGGACAGACACAGACAGGCAGGCAGACGGACACAGACAGACAGACAGACAGACATATCATAAACACTGTAAAAAATAACTCTGCTATTTTCCCTGTGCGATGCTCCTGTCCTTGCTATCGCTGCTTACTATGCATCCTCTCTTGCAACAAACAACCTGACAAATAGCTGGAGTCAGGATGAGTTACAACGTCACCAGCAGTCTAGCAGCAATGAACCGACTGACCGGCCCTCTGCTTTACTATCTGTGTCCTGTGTCTCTAATGTTCAAAACCCCATCGGCAACAAACAAATCACACCTGTTCCCTGTTAAAGTACCACCAGTAGCTAGTTTTGGGATTGGGGAGGAAACCTGATATGAGCCCCTGAGGCGCTGTACAAGGTGAGGCACTATATTTGACCAGAGCCCTGGGAATAGGGAGCCATTTGGGACTCATCCCTAGACCTGTTGATGTTGCTTTATTTTGTTTACACCAAATACAAACATACACATACGAGCAACAACTTACAGACGCACACAAACAACGATCTCCTCTGCCCAGACCCGCATGCTCACACCCCCATTCCTAGTGCCTGCACTATGGTTTGCCACATGGCCTTAAATGTTGATGTTGCTTTAGAAAGCACATATTCATACAGTATCTACTCAGACGTATAATGAGAGGAGGGTGACTGTCACTGATTATCTCTCCCTTCCCCTAAACATATGATAAAACATGAGGGGGAACCAGCCCAGGCCCATAGGCATCCAGGCCTCCAGGCTCCTCTATCCCGGTGACAGGCAGGGAGAGGAGACCAGGACCCACACACTCCTCAGCCCCGGCTGGTGCTGCAGCAGCACCCACCGCTGCCCCACATTCCTCTCACTTAACTGGGGCAGCTGGGGCTTAGCTGAAACTCATTTGGCAGCCAGGGCCCTGAGAGAGATGGCTGGGGAGGAAGCAGAGGAGGAGGAGGAGGAGGGAGGTGTACGTCTGGAGCTCCAGACATAAATAATGACCTGTCACGAAAGCGATCATGTGAGTAGCAGTCATTTTTGGTGAAATTTAAAAAATTGTCCTGGAGATTAATAGCTCTCTCCGTTCCTCTCCTTCACTTGTACTGATGCTTTCAGAATGGCTGCTGCACATTGAGACAGCTGAACATGTTGAATATGGAGCACACAAGATGGACGCTAAACGATCTGATATGATAGGGATTATGAGTGGCAAGGACCTATTATCTGAACGAATTACACAAGAAAAATAACCCATTTCGCATACCTACACGGACACACACACACACATACAGTGTAAAGGCTATATATAAAATCATATTGATTTACTTTGATAACTTTGATAATTTTTTCAACCTAGCCCTTCCTCATCTGTGTGTGGTGTTATCATCTTATGAAAAGAGGTGAATATTATATGAACAACCTGTAAGTTGGTCCTGAAGGGACTCTTCAGTATTTTGTATTTAGTGAGCTGATAGAAGTAGTGTTTTATGAACATGTGTCTTCATGCCCTGAGGTGTGATGCTCTGTGTGTGTGTGTGTGTGTGTGTGTGTGTGTGTGTGTGTGTGTGTGTGTGTGTGTGTGTGTGTGTGTGTGTGTGTGTGTGTGTGTGTGTGTGTGTGTGTGTGTGTGTGTGTGTGTGTGTGTGGGACTACAGTTGAAAATTAACCTGCTGGAGAGAACTGTTGATTAATGTGCAAATACATGTAACAAAGTAAAGGAAGTGTGTTTGTGGGTGTGTGATGCTGCTCTACAGATGGCAGCTGTGTTGGGGCCCACCTCAGGGGGGTTAGACCAAACCACAGTCCACACAGGAGAGAACACCAGTCATTCCACAACGTCCTCCGAGGCAGATTCGGTGTTCTTTGCCACTCACGCCCTATGACAAAACAAACAGCATTTGTGATGTTTGGCTCACCGCTAGGATTTCAGAAAAAAAATATATATAAATCTTTCCCTGTTTGTCTCGAGTCACGCTGCCCAACTGCTGTCAGAGAGTTGTGGGTGTCGAGATCAGCTCACCCCCCAACTGACTCCCTCAGGACAGGGGAGGTTTGTTATTTAAGTTTAAGAATACCGCTAGTTGACTTTTCTTTCCATTCCCACTGTACTTTGGGTTGGGCGAGATTAAATATTCCAGCATCGTACGTAGGACACTGCTCACACAATACTTTAAAGTAAGGCATAGGTAGTTTTTTAGGGTATCTGTACTTTTACTTTACTATTTACAGTATAATTTTGACAACATTTACTTTTACTTCACTACATTCCTAAAGAAAATAATGCACTTTTTAATCCATGCATTTTCGCTGACACCCAAAAGTACTCGTTACATTTCGAATGCTTAGCAGGACAGAAGATTTTTCAAATTCCCCACTTATCAAGAGAACATCCCTGGTCATCCCTACTGCCTCTGATCTGGCAGACTCAAATGCTCAAAAAACACAAATGCTTCGTTTGTAAATGATGTCTGAGTATTGGAGTGTGCCCCTAGCTATCCATGAAATGAAATAACAAAAAAAATGTGCCATCAATTTTGCTTAATATAATGAATGTGAAATGATTTATACGTTTACTTTTGATACTTAAGTATATTTTAGCAATTACATTTACTTTTGATACTTAAATTAAAACCAAATACTTTTAGTCAAGTATGACAATTCTGTACTTTTTCCACCACTGCTCTCACAAAAGACTAAATTCCACTGTGAAAAAGCTTTTTTACTGTACATTATTTAGGCACTTCTTCAACCTAATATAGTTGACCTATTATGGAATATTTTGCAAAGGCTCTATGGATTTTCCATGGGCATACATATACAGTACTAGTCAAAAGATTGGACAGACCTACTCATTCAAGGTTTTTCTTTATTTTTACTATTTTCTACATTATAGAATAATAGTGAAGACATCAAAACTATGAAATAACACATATGGAATCATGTATTAACCAAAAAAGTGTTAAACAAATCAAAATATATTTTACATTTGAGATTCTTCAAAGTAGCCACCCTTTACCTTGTTGACAAGCTTTGCACACGCTTGGCATTCTCTCAACCAGTTTCATGAGGTAGTCACGTGGAATGCATTTCAATTAACTTCTCTGGGATAGGTGGCAGTATTTTCACGTCCGGATGAAAAGCGTGTCCAAAGTAAACTGCCTGCTACTCAGGCCCAGAAGCTAAGATATGCATATTATTAGTAGATGTGGATAGAAAACACTCTGAAGTTTCTAAAACTGTTTGATTCATGTCTGTGAGTATAACAGAACTTATTTGGCAGGCGAAACCCCGAGGACAAACCATTCAGATTTAATTTGTTTGAGGTCACTCTCTTTTCAATAGGTTTTCATTGGGAATCCAGATTTCTAAGGGACCTTCTTGCAGTTCCTATTGCTTCCACTGGATGTCAACAGTCTTTAGAAATTGGTTGAGGTTTTTCCTTTGAGAAATGAAGAAGTAGGACTGTTCAGAATGAGGCTCGAGGGAAGTGTACTCTTTGTTAGAGGCGCGTGACCTGAAAGCTAGCTACACTTTGTTTTCCTCCGGGTTTTGAACACAGATCATCCCGTCTTAAATTTGATCGATTATTTACGTTAAAAATGTACCTAAAGTTGTATTACAAAAGTAGTTTGAAATGTTTGGACAAAGCTTACAGGTAACTTTTATATTTTGTAATCACGTTGCACAAGTTGGAACCAGTGTTTTTCTGGGTCAAACGCGCCAAATAAATGGACATTTTGGATATATATCGACGGAATTAATCGAACAAAAGGACCATTTGTGGTGTTTATGGGACATATTGGAGTGCCAACAGAAGAAGCTCGTCAAAGGTAAGGCATGAATTATATCTTTATTTCTGCGTTTTGTGTCGCGCCTGGAGGGTTGAAATAGGATTGTCTGTGTTTGTTTACTGGGGTGCTGTCCTCAGATAATATCATCGTTTGCTTTCACCGTAAAGCCTTTTTGAAATCTGACATGTTGGCTGGATTCACAACAAGTGTAGCTTAGATTTCATGAAAGTTTAATTTTTATAGTAATTTATTTGAATTTGGCGCTCTGCATTTTCACTGGATGTTGGCCGGTGGGACGCTAGCATCCCACATATCCCAGAGAGGTTAACAGGTGTGCCTTGTTAAAAGTTAATTTGTGGAAATTCTTTCCTTCTTAATGTGTATGAGCCAATCAGTTGTGTTGTAACAAGGTAGGGGTGGTATACAGAAGATTTGGTAAAAGACCGAGTCCATGTTATGGCAAGAACAGCACAAATAATCAAAGAGAAATGACAGTCCATCATTACTTTAAGACATGAAGGTCAGTCAATCTGGAAAATGTCAAGAACTTTGAAAGTTTCTTCAAGCGCAGTCGCAAAAGCCATCAAGCGCTATGATGAAACTGGCTCTCATGAGGACCACCACAGGAAAGGAAGGCCCAGAGTTACCTTTGCTGCAGAGGATAAGTTCATTAGAGTTACCAGCCTCGGAAATTTCAGCCCAAATAAATGCTACAGAGTTCAAATAACAGATGCATCTCAACATCAACTGTTCAGAAGAGACTGCGTGAATCAGGCCTTCATGGTCGAATTGCTGCAAAGAAACCACTACTTAAGGATACCAATGAGAAGAAGAGACTTGCTTGGGCCAAGAAACACAGCAATGGACACTAGACCGGAAATATGTCCTTTGGTCTAATGAGTCCAAATTTGAGATTTTTGGTTCCAACCACCATGTCTTTGTGAGACGCAGAGTAGGTGAACGGATGTGTGGTTCCCACCGTGAGGCATGGAGGAGGAGGTGTGATAGTGTGGGGGTGCTTTGCTAGTGACACTGTCTGTGATTTATTTAGAATTCAAGGCACACTTAACCAGCATGGCTACCACAGCATTCTGCAGCGATACACCATCACATCTGGTTTGCGCATAGTGGGACTATCATTTGTTTTTCAACAGGACAATGACCCAACACACCTCCAGGCTGTGTAAGGGTTATTTGACCAAGAAGGACAGTGATGGAGTGCTGCATCAGATGACCCGGCCTTCACAATCACCCGACCTCAAACCAACTGAGATGGTTTGGGATGAGTTGGACCGCAGAGGAAAGGAAAAGCAGCCAACAAGAGCTCAGCATGTGGGAACTCTTCAAGACTGTTGGAAAAGCATTCCAGGTGAATCTGGTTGAGAGAATGCCAAGCGTGTGCAAAGCTGTCATCAAGGCAGAGCGTGGCTACTTTGAAGAATGTCAAATATAAAATATATTTTGATTTGTTTAACAAGTCCAATACAGCAAATGAAAGATACACATCTTGTGAATCCAGTCAACATGTCCGATTTTTAAAATATTTTACAGCGAAAACACCACATATATTTATGTTAGCTCACCACCAAATACAAAAAAGGACAGACATTTTTCACAGCACAGGTAGCATGCACAAAGCCAACCTAACTAACCAAGAACCAACCAAACTAACCAAGAAACAACTTCATCAGATGACAGTCTTATAACATGTTATACAATAAATCTATGTTTTGTTCGAAAAATGTGCATATTTGAGGTATAAATCAGTTTACATTGCAGCTACCATCACAGCTACCGTCACAAATAGGACCGAAGCAGCCAAAGTAATTACAGACACCAACGTCAAATACCTAAATACTCATCATAAAACATTTCTGAAAAATCGATGGTGTACAGCAAATTAAAGACAAACATCTTGTGAATCCAGCCAATATTTCAGATTTTTTAAGTGTTTTACAGCGAAAACACAATATAGCATTATATTAGCTTACTACAATAGCCTACCACACTACCGCATTCATTCATCAAGGCACGTTAGCGATAGCAATAGGCACGTTAGCGATAGCGAATAAACCAGCAAAAGATATATAATTTTTGACTAACCTTGATAAGCTTCATCAGATGACAGTCCTATAACATCAGGTTATACATACACTTATGTTTTGTTCGAAAATGTGCATATTTAGAGCTGAAATCAGTGGTTATACATTGTGCTAACGTAGCATCTTTTTCCCACAACGTCCGGATATTTTTCTGACACTTTTTCTGACACACATATTCTGACCAAATAACTATTCATAAACATAACTAAAAAATACATGTTGTATAGGAAATGATAGATACACTAGTTCTTAATGCAATCGCCGTGTTAGAATTCTAAAAATAACTTCATTACGATATGCAGTTTACGTTATGGCGAGAGCGTGCCCAAAACCTGGCCGCAAACTACTAGTTCACATGTACGACAGATATATGAAATAACATCATAAAATGGGTCCTACTTTTGCTGATCTTCCATCAGAATGTTGTACAAGGGGTCCTTTGTCCAGAACAATCGTTGTTTGGTTTTAGAACGGCCTTTTTCCCTCTCGATTTAGCAAGCACACTTGCCAAGTGGCGCGAATCTCTCCATCGTCAACAAACTCAGAGAACGGAACACGGCAAAACTCCCGAAAAATTTTCAATAATCTGATTAAACTATATTGAAAAAACATACTTTACGATGATATTGTCACATGTATCAAATAAAATCAAAGCCGGAGATATTAGTCGTCCATAACGACAGCTTATCAGAAGGCAAATCCAGGTCCCTTCTCGCGCTCTCCAGAAAACAGGAAACTGGTGACACGTCATGCCAAGAGCTATTATTCGACCCCAGATCAAGTTACACACTCAATTTCTTCTCTCACTGCTTGTCGACATCTAGTGGAAGACGTATGAAGTGCATCTAAACTAATAAATATCAAGGACTTTAATAGGCAGGCCCTAGAACAGTGCATCGATTTCAGATTTTCCACTTCCTGTCAGGAAGTTTGCTGCAAAAGGAGTTCTGTTTTACTCACAGATATAATTCAAACGGTTTTAGAAACTAGAGAGTGTTTTCTATCCAATAGTAATAATAATATGCATATTGTACGAGCAAGAATTGAGTACGAGGCCATTTAAATTGGGCACGATTTCCCCCAAAGTGAAAACAGCGCCCTCTGTCCTCAACAGGTTAACACTTTTTTGGTTACTACATGATTCCACATGTGATATTTCATAGTTGTGATGTCTTCACTGTTTTTCTGCAATGTAGAAAATAGTCAAAATAAAGAAAGACGCTTGAATGATGATTAAGTGTGTCCAAACTTGTGACTGCTACTGTATTCAGAAATACAAAGAGGTGTTGTGTAAATGACAACAGACAGTCAGGAATAGGCTATTCTACAGAAGAGACACAGACCCTTTAAGCTTTGTCACTATGATAAGTCTGCGGCACGCATTTGTCAGTGATAAGCCTGCAATTGGTATCTTAAAGGCTTTCATCAATATTAGTTGAACTAAAAAGAGTGCAATCAATTCACAGCAATAGCTTTATAAAACCAACCAGTATGGGTGGAGTGGAAAAAATAGATGACCTCTTATATCTGGATATCCCTTAAAATAGAACATCAACAATAATTTACGTCAAAAACATTGTCAAGAAGTCAGACTAGTTTTACTCTGCCAACTTCAGATTAGCGTTCATGTCACGGCCGTCGTTGAAAGGAGACCAAGGTGCAGCGTCGTGAGCGTACATTTTTCCTTTTTATTTCAAAATGTCAACAACACAACCAACGAAAGAAACAACCGTGAAGCTTACAGGGCTAAGTGCCACAAACAAAGTTAACTACCCACACTGAAAGGAGGGAAAAGGGCTACCTAAGTATGGTTCCCAATCAGAGACAACGATAGACAGCTGTCCCTGATTGAGAACCATACCTGGCCAAAACATAGAAATAAATAAACATAGAAAACAAAACATAGAATGCCCACCCCAAATCACACCCTGACCAAACCAAATAGAGACATAAAAAGGCTCTAAGGTCAGGGCGTGACAGTACCCCCCCCCCCCCCAAAGGTGCGGACTCCGGCCGCAAAACCTGAACCTTTAGGGGAGGGTCTGGGTGGGCATCTATCCGCGGTGGCGGCTCAAGTGCGGGACGCAGATCCCGCTCCACCTCTGGCTCACCCCACTTTGGTGGCACCTCTGGTGCGGGGACCCTCGTTGCGGGCCCCGGACTGGGGACCCTCGCTGCGGGCCCCGGACTGGGCACCCTCGCTGCGGGCCCCGGACTGGGCACCCTCGTTGCGGGCCCCGGACTGGGCACCCTCGCTGCGGGCCCCGGACTGGGCACCCTCGCTGCGGGCCCCGGACTGGGCACCCTCGCTGCGGGCCCCGGACTGGACACCCTCGCTGCGGGCCCCGGACTGGGCACCCTCGTTGCGGGACCCGGACTGGAGACCGTCGCTGGAGGCTCCGGACTGGAGACCGTCGCTGGAGGCTCCGGACTGGGCACCCTTGCTGGAGGACCCGGACTGGCCCGTGGAGGAGGCACGGGATGAACCAGGCTGGGGAGACCTACTGGAGGCCTGGTCCGTGGAGGAGGCACAGGATGAACCAGGCTGGGGAGACCTACTGGAGGCACGCTTGGCATTCTCTCAACCAGTTTCATGAGGTAGTCACGTGGAATGCATTTCAATTAACTTCTCTGGGATAGGTGGCAGTATTTTCACGTCCGGATGAAAAGCGTGTCCAAAGTAAACTGCCTGCTACTCAGGCCCAGAAGCTAAGATATGCATATTATTAGTAGATGTGGATAGAAAACACTCTGAAGTTTCTAAAACTGTTTGATTCATGTCTGTGAGTATAACAGAACTTATTTGGCAGGCGAAACCCCGAGGACAAACCATTCAGATTTAATTTGTTTGAGGTCACTCTCTTTTCAATAGGTTTTCATTGGGAATCCAGATTTCTAAGGGACCTTCTTGCAGTTCCTATTGCTTCCACTGGATGTCAACAGTCTTTAGAAATTGGTTGAGGTTTTTCCTTTGAGAAATGAAGAAGTAGGACTGTTCAGAATGAGGCTCGAGGGAAGTGTACTCTTTGTTAGAGGCGCGTGACCTGAAAGCTAGCTACACTTTGTTTTCCTCCGGGTTTTGAACACAGATCATCCCGTCTTAAATTTGATCGATTATTTACGTTAAAAATGTACCTAAAGTTGTATTACAAAAGTAGTTTGAAATGTTTGGACAAAGCTTACAGGTAACTTTTATATTTTGTAATCACGTTGCACAAGTTGGAACCAGTGTTTTTCTGGGTCAAACGCGCCAAATAAATGGACATTTTGGATATATATCGACGGAATTAATCGAACAAAAGGACCATTTGTGGTGTTTATGGGACATATTGGAGTGCCAACAGAAGAAGCTCGTCAAAGGTAAGGCATGAATTATATCTTTATTTCTGCGTTTTGTGTCGCGCCTGGAGGGTTGAAATAGGATTGTCTGTGTTTGTTTACTGGGGTGCTGTCCTCAGATAATATCATCGTTTGCTTTCACCGTAAAGCCTTTTTGAAATCTGACATGTTGGCTGGATTCACAACAAGTGTAGCTTAGATTTCATGAAAGTTTAATTTTTATAGTAATTTATTTGAATTTGGCGCTCTGCATTTTCACTGGATGTTGGCCGGTGGGACGCTAGCATCCCACATATCCCAGAGAGGTTAACAGGTGTGCCTTGTTAAAAGTTAATTTGTGGAAATTCTTTCCTTCTTAATGTGTATGAGCCAATCAGTTGTGTTGTAACAAGGTAGGGGTGGTATACAGAAGATTTGGTAAAAGACCGAGTCCATGTTATGGCAAGAACAGCACAAATAATCAAAGAGAAATGACAGTCCATCATTACTTTAAGACATGAAGGTCAGTCAATCTGGAAAATGTCAAGAACTTTGAAAGTTTCTTCAAGCGCAGTCGCAAAAGCCATCAAGCGCTATGATGAAACTGGCTCTCATGAGGACCACCACAGGAAAGGAAGGCCCAGAGTTACCTTTGCTGCAGAGGATAAGTTCATTAGAGTTACCAGCCTCGGAAATTTCAGCCCAAATAAATGCTACAGAGTTCAAATAACAGATGCATCTCAACATCAACTGTTCAGAAGAGACTGCGTGAATCAGGCCTTCATGGTCGAATTGCTGCAAAGAAACCACTACTTAATGATACCAATGAGAAGAAGAGACTTGCTTGGGCCAAGAAACACAGCAATGGACACTAGACCGGAAATATGTCCTTTGGTCTAATGAGTCCAAATTTGAGATTTTTGGTTCCAACCACCATGTCTTTGTGAGACGCAGAGTAGGTGAACGGATGTGTGGTTCCCACCGTGAGGCATGGAGGAGGAGGTGTGATAGTGTGGGGGTGCTTTGCTAGTGACACTGTCTGTGATTTATTTAGAATTCAAGGCACACTTAACCAGCATGGCTACCACAGCATTCTGCAGCGATACACCATCACATCTGGTTTGCGCATAGTGGGACTATCATTTGTTTTTCAACAGGACAATGACCCAACACACCTCCAGGCTGTGTAAGGGTTATTTGACCAAGAAGGACAGTGATGGAGTGCTGCATCAGATGACCCGGCCTTCACAATCACCCGACCTCAAACCAACTGAGATGGTTTGGGATGAGTTGGACCGCAGAGGAAAGGAAAAGCAGCCAACAAGAGCTCAGCATGTGGGAACTCTTCAAGACTGTTGGAAAAGCATTCCAGGTGAATCTGGTTGAGAGAATGCCAAGCGTGTGCAAAGCTGTCATCAAGGCAGAGCGTGGCTACTTTGAAGAATGTCAAATATAAAATATATTTTGATTTGTTTAACAAGTCCAATACAGCAAATGAAAGATACACATCTTGTGAATCCAGTCAACATGTCCGATTTTTAAAATATTTTACAGCGAAAACACCACATATATTTATGTTAGCTCACCACCAAATACAAAAAAGGACAGACATTTTTCACAGCACAGGTAGCATGCACAAAGCCAACCTAACTAACCAAGAACCAACCAAACTAACCAAGAAACAACTTCATCAGATGACAGTCTTATAACATGTTATACAATAAATCTATGTTTTGTTCGAAAAATGTGCATATTTGAGGTATAAATCAGTTTACATTGCAGCTACCATCACAGCTACCGTCACAAATAGGACCGAAGCAGCCAAAGTAATTACAGACACCAACGTCAAATACCTAAATACTCATCATAAAACATTTCTGAAAAATCGATGGTGTACAGCAAATTAAAGACAAACATCTTGTGAATCCAGCCAATATTTCAGATTTTTTAAGTGTTTTACAGCGAAAACACAATATAGCATTATATTAGCTTACTACAATAGCCTACCACACTACCGCATTCATTCATCAAGGCACGTTAGCGATAGCAATAGGCACGTTAGCGATAGCGAATAAACCAGCAAAAGATATATAATTTTTGACTAACCTTGATAAGCTTCATCAGATGACAGTCCTATAACATCAGGTTATACATACACTTATGTTTTGTTCGAAAATGTGCATATTTAGAGCTGAAATCAGTGGTTATACATTGTGCTAACGTAGCATCTTTTTCCCACAACGTCCGGATATTTTTCTGACACTTTTTCTGACACACATATTCTGACCAAATAACTATTCATAAACATAACTAAAAAATACATGTTGTATAGGAAATGATAGATACACTAGTTCTTAATGCAATCGCCGTGTTAGAATTCTAAAAATAACTTCATTACGATATGCAGTTTACGTTATGGCGAGAGCGTGCCCAAAACCTGGCCGCAAACTACTAGTTCACATGTACGACAGATATATGAAATAACATCATAAAATGGGTCCTA
Organism: Salvelinus namaycush; assembly: GCF_016432855.1. NCBI lineage: Eukaryota > Metazoa > Chordata > Actinopteri > Salmoniformes > Salmonidae > Salvelinus > Salvelinus namaycush. The sequence goes on from NC_052329.1 coordinate 29,974,853, forward strand.
CTTTTGCTGATCTTCCATCAGAATGTTGTACAAGGGGTCCTTTGTCCAGAACAATCGTTGTTTGGTTTTAGAACGGCCTTTTTCCCTCTCGATTTAGCAAGCACACTTGCCAAGTGGCGCGAATCTCTCCATCGTCAACAAACTCAGAGAACGGAACACGGCAAAACTCCCGAAAAATGTTCAATAATCTGATTAAACTATATTGAAAAAACATACTTTACGATGATATTGTCACATGTATCAAATAAAATCAAAGCCGGAGATATTAGTCGTCCATAACGACAGCTTATCAGAAGGCAAATCCAGGTCCCTTCTCGCGCTCTCCAGAAAACAGGAAACTGGTGACACGTCATGCCAAGAGCTATTATTCGACCCCAGATCAAGTTACACACTCAATTTCTTCTCTCACTGCTTGTCGACATCTAGTGGAAGACGTATGAAGTGCATCTAAACTAATAAATATCAAGGACTTTAATAGGCAGGCCCTAGAACAGTGCATCGATTTCAGATTTTCCACTTCCTGTCAGGAAGTTTGCTGCAAAAGGAGTTCTGTTTTACTCACAGATATAATTCAAACGGTTTTAGAAACTAGAGAGTGTTTTCTATCCAATAGTAATAATAATATGCATATTGTACGAGCAAGAATTGAGTACGAGGCCATTTAAATTGGGCACGATTTCCCCCAAAGTGAAAACAGCGCCCTCTGTCCTCAACAGGTTAACACTTTTTTGGTTACTACATGATTCCACATGTGATATTTCATAGTTGTGATGTCTTCACTGTTTTTCTGCAATGTAGAAAATAGTCAAAATAAAGAAAGACGCTTGAATGATGATTAAGTGTGTCCAAACTTGTGACTGCTACTGTATTCAGAAATACAAAGAGGTGTTGTGTAAATGACAACAGACAGTCAGGAATAGGCTATTCTACAGAAGAGACACAGACCCTTTAAGCTTTGTCACTATGATAAGTCTGCGGCACGCATTTGTCAGTGATAAGCCTGCAATTGGTATCTTAAAGGCTTTCATCAATATTAGTTGAACTAAAAAGAGTGCAATCAATTCACAGCAATAGCTTTATAAAACCAACCAGTATGGGTGGAGTGGAAAAAATAGATGACCTCTTATATCTGGATATCCCTTAAAATAGAACATCAACAATAATTTACGTCAAAAACATTGTCAAGAAGTCAGACTAGTTTTACTCTGCCAACTTCAGATTAGCGTTCATGTCACGGCCGTCGTTGAAAGGAGACCAAGGTGCAGCGTCGTGAGCGTACATTTTTCCTTTTTATTTCAAAATGTCAACAACACAACCAACGAAAGAAACAACCGTGAAGCTTACAGGGCTAAGTGCCACAAACAAAGTTAACTACCCACACTGAAAGGAGGGAAAAGGGCTACCTAAGTATGGTTCCCAATCAGAGACAACGATAGACAGCTGTCCCTGATTGAGAACCATACCTGGCCAAAACATAGAAATAAATAAACATAGAAAACAAAACATAGAATGCCCACCCCAAATCACACCCTGACCAAACCAAATAGAGACATAAAAAGGCTCTAAGGTCAGGGCGTGACAGTACCCCCCCCCCCCCAAAGGTGCGGACTCCGGCCGCAAAACCGGAACCTTTAGGGGAGGGTCTGGGTGGGCATCTATCCGCGGTGGCGGCTCAAGTGCGGGACGCAGATCCCGCTCCACCTCTGGCTCACCCCACTTTGGTGGCACCTCTGGTGCGGGGACCCTCGTTGCGGGCCCCGGACTGGGGACCCTCGCTGCGGGCCCCGGACTGGGCACCCTCGCTTCGGGCCCCGGACTGGGCACCCTCGTTGCGGGCCCCGGACTGGGCACCCTCGTTGCGGGCCCCGGACTGGGCACCCTCGCTGCGGGCCCCGGACTGGGCACCCTCGTTGCGGGCCCCGGACTGGGCACCCTCGCTGCGGGCCCCGGACTGGGCACCCTCGCTGCGGGCCCCGGACTGGGCACCCTCGCTGCGGGCCCCGGACTGGACACCCTCGCTGCGGGCCCCGGACTGGGCACCCTCGTTGCGGGACCCGGACTGGAGACCGTCGCTGGAGGCTCCGGACTGGAGACCGTCGCTGGAGGCTCCGGACTGGGCACCCTTGCTGGAGGACCCGGACTGGCCCGTGGAGGAGGCACGGGATGAACCAGGCTGGGGAGACCTACTGGAGGCCTGGTCCGTGGAGGAGGCACAGGATGAACCAGGCTGGGGAGACCTACTGGAGGCCTGGTCCTTGGAGGAGGCACAGGATGAACCGGGCTGTGGGGGAGCACTGGTGATCTGGTGCATAGCCTTGGCACCACTCTTCCAGGCTGAATGCCCACTCTAGCCCGGCACCTCCAGAGCGCAGGCACAGGTCGAACCGGGCTGTGGGGGAGCACTGGAGCTCTGGTGCTTAGCACCTGCACCGCTCCTCTTGGCTGCATGCCCACTTTAGCCCGGCACGTGCGGGGAGCTGGAACAGGCCGCACTGGGTTCTCCTGGCGAACTGGGGAAACCGTGCATAGAGCCGGCGCAGGACTCACCGGGCTGTGGAGGCGCACTGGAGGTCTGGAGCGCCAAGCTGGCACAAGACGTGCAGGGCTGGGGAGGCGCACAGGAGGCCTGGTGCGTGGGGCTGGCAGTCTTCACCAGACGGCTAGCACGCACCTCAGGACGAGTATGGAGAGCTGACACAGGTGACATCAAATCGAGGACACGCTCCGTAGGGCGAATGTCGTGCCTCATGCACCAACACAGCAGCTCTCTCATAGCTCTCTCCTCCAATCTCCCCATCAACTCCTTCACTGTCTCTGCTTCACTACCTTCGCTCCCCTCCAAGTTCACCCCGACTGGCTCTGGTTCCATCCTCGGCTCCGCCGACCGCTGTCCCTGATTGAGAACCATACCCGGCCAAAACATAGAAATAAAGAAACATAGAAAACAAAACATAGAATGCCCACCCCAAATCACACCCTGACCAAACCAACTAGAGACATAAAACGGCTCTCTAAGGTCAGGGTGTGACAGTTCGACCCTTTTCCGTTAAGATGATGACTATTGTTTTGTGGAGCTGCCTAGATTTTTTTAGCGAAGGAGGTGATGGCGAACAAGAAAATAAACATTTGACCTCCTGTGGCTGGGCAGCCTTGTTTTCCTTCCAATTAAACGTTTATGATACCATTCAGTCATTTAACTTCTCAACTCCTGACTTACACAAACACGAGTGCTACTGTATATCACTATATTATTGATAGATACCACTAGCGTAGCCGCAGGGAAAATGCAGTAATCAGTTCCTGTTTCAGCAGACCCAGGGGCATGGGCAGTAATTAATGGAATTCATGTTTCCCTACTGAGGAAATCTCTGATTACTCAAGGTAACACAGAGAATGGACTCTATTCATAAAACTCTTGCTGTTCTCCTAAAATGTAAGTATAACCTAAACAAGTACTTTTCCAAAACCACCATTAATATGCCCCAACCTTCAGCTGATTGCCTTTCCAACTACATACACTGAAATTCCACATGTAATTTGCCTGTTTCAGCCATGGGCGAAAAATAATTATAAACGTCTCTTGCATATCCGGCTGTGATTGGGAGTCCCGTAGGGTGGCGCATAATAGGCCCAGCGTCATCTGGTTTTGGCTGGTGTAGGCCATCATTGTAAATAAGAATTAGTTCTTAACTGACTTGCCTAGTTAAATAAAGAATCTATTTAAAAAAGCTAACTTAATGACAACCGATCAGAACTGAAATTGATACAAACTCCTAACTTAGTGCAGAAGCTGTTTAGTGGCCTATGTACATTGCTAAATAAAAATTCAGGAGCTCAAAATATCTATTTTGTTACTGTATATGGTGACTTCTTAGAGTCCACTTAAATTATGTGGATCCGCAAGCATCCACAGAACAACTGATCATCCCCAATCTGCTGTTTAGCTACTGTTCTAACTTTTCCTTTAACTGAATAACAATTACAAAGTCAATGGACCTTTGTCTAAAGCTCCAACATATCCCTAATAGGTTCATCCTTGGCAGCTCTAGAGCTTAAAGCCCAGCTCCAGCCCCCTACCCCAACCCCAAGCCCCAGACCCCAGCCTCTGCAAAGTTTCAGCCCAATGTCAAACCCCAACTCAACGTAAACCCCAAACTAAGCCCAAATCAGCAGCCCAAGCCCAAACTCAGGCAAATCTAGAAAAGCCAAAGGCCAGCCCAGACCAGACCTGCTCCTTCCCCAGGTGGTCAGCCCCAGTCTGTAAAGCCAGCCCATGCCCCAGCCCAAAGCCAATCCCATTGGGGAATTTCAACAGACTTTCATTTCACTTCTGGCTTCTGTCCAGGCAGCTTGAGCCACAGCCACACAAAGGACCCAAGTTTCAAGTTGAACGTGAGAACCACCTCATCTCTTGACCTCTATTAGCATATGAATGGTCCAGAAAGGAACTGAAAGCAAAGAGAGATGAGGGAAAGAGAGAGTGACCGAACACAGTCAGAGTGTGCCCTTGGCCGACTCTCCTCCTCAGTTTCAGTTACTGTGAAAACAAACTATGCCCTTTCATACAGATCTCTTTACAGGGTGACACGCTCTGACAAAGAGCTATGCCCAATAACATGTTGCTCCAACGTTGCACACACATTTTGGTAGATATGATTGGATACACAAAAACATTGCAAAGGCTTGTTTCTCACTGTCTACATGTCTGAAATTTGGTTGAATTTATCAAATGAAATGTATATTGGGGGAAAAGATCTGCGCAAAGAGCATACATTTCCTATAAAGAAAGTGCCTATTGACTATAATATTCAATGCATCTATATCAAATTCATGGCAGTTCAGTTGCTCTTATTTTCAGTTGTGTTAATAGGGGTAAAGCTATGCTGAAAAATGCCAAACCATACCTGGTGTAGTCCTTTACTGTGAGAGACTCATTGGATAATCTGCCTAGCCAGCAGTCCCCAGGTTGACACTATTCATTGAGTTTATCTGGGAGCGGGGAGGGGAGTCAACCACACTGACCTTACTCTCAGTCCACTAACAAAAGGGCACGCTCTCTCTGCCCTCAGCTCCAGCTGGTTAGAGGAAGAAATAGAAAGGGAGGTGAAGGAGTAGAGGACCGGAAAAGAGGGGGAGGGAGACAGACAGATCACTAACTCATCAAAGAAATTCTATCAGTACAAGTGGGGACCAATGTGATAAGCAAACAGTTCATTCGGACACCAATGACAACCACAATGCCCATGTGTGGTAACAACACATCCAACAGTGTTACGAAAAAATGCGATGGCCCAACCTTAAGTGGCAGGAGTAGGGAGAGGAAGACATTACAGCAGAGGTGTGGACTCGAGTTACATGACATGGACTAGAGTCTGACTCGTCACAAATTTTATGACTTGAGACTCAACTTGATAGAAAATAAAATAACTTGAGACTTGACTTGGACTTGAAGCCTCAAGACTCAGGACTTTGACTTGATACTGATGACTTGAAATGATTTGTGGATTACTCTCCACGCAGCCAGAGACTGTAGCCGCAGCATCGCATTTGCAAATTGTTTTTTTGCAACAGATTGGCGAGTGAAATGCACACTCGGCCCTCTGATTGGACCAGCAAACTATCAATCAACACAGGTCGGGTGAGCTAGCGAAGATTGCTGATTGGATCGGGTGCAGCGCAAACGCCAAATTGTAGGGAGAGAGGATTGCCATAAATAAATATGCAGCTCTATAAATTGTTTGGGGATCAAGAACTTTGCTTTGCAAGCTCACCAGCAGTGGGTCATCAAGCAACAATTACTGGTCTTTTGGTATGTCAAAATTGCTTGAAATTTATAATTTACCTATGAAGCATTTGGAATTTGTTGTTAAAATTAATTATTGAATAATCCAAATGTGTTGTAAACCAAATAATGAAAAGGGCTGTATGGTAGCCTTAATAAATAGACAAACATTTGTAGTCATTGCACATATAGATTTTTTTTCTTACTTCACTTGAGACTTCACTTGATAAAAGCGTGTGACTCGACTTGACTTGCTCTTAGAATGCACAACTTGGATTTAACTCAAAACTCGACCCATTCTACTTGGGACTCAAACTGAAACTTTGACCTTGTGAATAGTGACTTGGTCCCACCTCTGAATTATAGTGGCCGGCAGGAAGAGGTATATGAACTATATATATGATGCTGCGAGCAACAACGTGAGCTGCCAGGAGAGGCAACATTTCAAAGGCACAATGCGAAAAAAATATCACATAATATCTAGCTGGTATCTTATTCCATTGTTGGAAAACCACCAGTATCTTTACACCCAGACAAGCACCCGATTCTCACAAACACCTTTAGTGGCACAGAAAAGTATTTCCGTCTGTCTGTCCGAGGTAGATTATGTCCTGTGAGATGTGAGAGGACAGGGCTTGGAGGAGCATCTGTCTGTGCTGTGGTAGATTATGTCCTGTGAGATGTGAGAGGACAGGGCTTGGAGGAGCATCTGTCTGTGCTGTGGTAGATTATGTCCTGTGAGATGTGAGAGGACAGGGCTTGGAGGAGCATCTGTCTGTGCTGTGGTAGATTATGTCCTGTGAGATGTGAGAGGACAGGGCTTGGAGGAGCATCTGTCTGTGCTGTGGTAGATTATGTCCTGTGAGATGTGAGAGGACAGGGCTTGGAGGAGCATCTGTCTGTGCTGTGGTAGATTATGTCCTGTGAGATGTGAGAGGACAGGGCTTGGAGGAGCATCTGTCTGTGCTGTGCCATTATTGCTCTCCTCCACTGCTTTTATCATCTCTATAAATCTCCACTGTCTGAGCCCCAGCCTCCCCATAAAGAGCCAACCTGAGTATCAGAGAGAGAGAGAGAGAGAGAGAGAGAGAGATTTGAAAAATTAAGAGAGAGAGAATTGAGAAATTGAGAGAGAGAGAGAATTGAAAAATTGAGAGAGAGAGAGAGAGAGAGAGCGAGAGAGAGGTACCCAGACACATCCATCTCACACACCTCTGTCTGGAACAGTCAGACAGATGGACACGCCTGGTAAGCTACAACTGAGATTTGAACTTTATAATATTGATCAGAAACATCCAATAGTATAACATTTTAGACCCCAAAGACTCATTGTCTAGCAGAAAAGCACATTTTGAACACTTGGACTGGTTATTACAGTGCAGAATTACTGGTATGAGGACGTTACATAGCAAGCTACAGTAGTACAGTGAAAGGGAAATAGCAGATAATAACAGAAGAGAGATGGCGGATGGATACAGGGTTCAGAGGAAGTGCATTGCCACAGGATCTCTCCAGTGTCAGTCAATCAAAAAGGCTGAGCTCTCTGAAAATGAGAATCCACACAGATAAGTGACCCGCCGAAGATTGTTTCGTCTCGCACAAAGCCGAGATAACTCTTACACAACGTGAACCGCAACCAAGAACATTTGACACAATCTACACCAAACGACTGTTGAAAACGACCTATCGCTGTATTGTGTGCGTCAAATACGTCCACCTTCAGTTAGCAAGTAGGCCTACAGGCTACTCTTAGTACAGTATCACCTTTATGGAAAAAACACATTTGAGTCAATAACTAAAATGGACCAATATTGACCTCCAATAAAGCACAATGGTCTGTGTTTATGTTCCCTCTGTGCAGGCATGCCGTTAGCTTATGTCAACAGACGACTGAGTCCTTTTACCCCGTATTCATAACACAGCCCTGATGTCACTGAGATAACCTTAAGTAACCACTGACGTGGATCTGCTAGCTAGACCAAACACAAGGCTTGAGTTGACACACAGAATGTACTTTGCCCAAAGATGGATAACTTGAAACATCATAAAACATTCACAACAATTTCTTCATGCCATTTTCAGTCAGTTTGAACTTTTGAACCCTGAAATATCACCGCAATATCCCTTTTTTCCATGTCATTTTGAGTCACTTTTGACTGTTGGATTCATAGTCTTCAGTCAGTTTCTTATGATTCCCCATTCAGTTCTGCCAAGGCTATTCAACTATTACTCTGGTAGTGACAGATGGCCAGGGAGAATCATTTGATCACTTCAACAGTACATGACATATTTCTTCATTTGGCATCTCTCTACAAGGCACATTTAACTGGACAAGGAACTGACACTGTCCATTCTCTAGCCTCGCTCCCGCTCACCCTCTCATTAAATGGTCCTCCAGACGGTGACAGCCACTGTGTCAGATGGAGATTTGCCGTGCAGCTCATACTGAAATAAATATAATCCACTCCACCTTCTTCCCACCTATGAGCCTCTTTCTACCCTTCGATATCATAATCACACAACAATTTTCTGACAAGCACAAGAAAACATGTTTCAAAACATTGAACAAACCCCCTTGAGGTTGCAATTTGAATATCAGCCACTTGTACAGAGATTCAGGACTCCCTAGACGGGATACTTCAGTATCTGCCCATCTAAGCTCTCATCACCATGGTGATTGTTAGGATCACCATGGTGACGATAGGCTGCCCTGCTCCCATCATGCATCTGTCTACCCATCATGCCCTAGCCTTTGTCCTCTCCCCAGGAGAGATGTGGCAACACCCAGAGGAGTGGCATTAGATTGATGCATCTATTTCCAACCATCATACAAGCCCTAGTCCCAATGAATGGAGGTCAATAGTCATTGGAGCGTTTCAATGTCCCTCACCCTGGGACTAAAAAGTAACAAACAACTAAATGTGACAGGGAGCCCGAAGGGAGTTGACAAGTTCACAGCTCTTTCAGAGAACATGGCTTCATACTGCTTGATGGATTCTGGGCCTACAGAGGGCCAAGTGCAGTAGTAGTGCACTACTTTTGACCAGAGCCCAATGGGCCAAGGTCTGGGCTCATGCCTCCCCAGGCCTCTGGCCTCCATTCTCCTTCCTCTGGCTCTCTCTCTCTGGGGTGATGTTTAATGAGGATTCTTTATTGGAGTTCTCTGGGAAGAGTTGGGCCCCATGAGGTTTCTACTCATCCCAAGTTTAATTGTGAGCTGCTTGCTTGCCTGGCTCATGGCCTATGTGAGGCTACCCAAGTATATTACTATGTCTAAAACGATGCCAATGATGACTTTTACAACTGTAATTAAGCTTATGAAATAGACAATAATGTGTGATTTGATCAATTCCACTGTCACATCTGAAAACATTCCGTCTAAATCTTTTAATTTACTCATAATCACTGCTGTCATTTGATCAAAACCAGCCTAACGTGTCTCTGCCTCAATGTTTTTTTATCTATGAAATGATTGAAAGATTGATCATATTTCCTCTTGGCAATTCATCAGGCCACCAGCCTGCTATCCGTCATATCTACTGACAAATCTACTGACCAGGCAGGTAGCCTAGCGGATAAGAGTGTTGGGACAGTAACCGAAAGGTCGCTGGTTTGAATCCCCGAGCCAGCAAGGTGGTGGAAAAATCTGCCGTTCTGCCCTTGAGCAAGACAATTAAACCCAGACAGAACATCTGCTCTCTGTGGATGTGGATTAAGGCATCCCCTGTACCTCTCTGATTCAGCGGGGTTGGGTTACATTTCAGCTGAATGTATTCAGTTGTGCAACTGACTAGGTATCCCCTAGTGTAGCTGGTGGTTCATAGTCAAATACTCAGTGTAAAGAGGACAACAGGGTGGTTCATAGTCAAAATATGTCTGTTATGCCACAGTTACCAAACAGCATGTTCATTGTACTGAAGCCATTGCTCATCTCTACCAAACCTTAGCCAATGGGAGGTAAGGATAGACACAGCTGTCAGTACCTGAGGGGCTTTTTTCATTAACTTTCTCTGTCACGACCAAAGGAAAGACTGACTTAAGAGAATGGAAGGGTGATGAAATCATGGCAGCCGAGAAGACAGTTGGTAGAGAATGGTGTTTGTAATGCTAAGAGTTATGGGTTCGATTCCCACTGGAGCCGTCCATATGTAAACAATGTAATGCATTGACTGTAAGTTGTTGGACAAAAGCATCAACTAAATGGCATACAGTATATTAGCTGGTGCAGTAGAGTAGTAGCACCACTTGTCCCACACTTCCTAGTGCTCTTGCACCACTCTCTGCCCAGAGACAGGCTGAACATACATTTCTCATCAACAGGTTTCTCCGAAAATGTTAGTGAACAGGCGTCATAGCTTACTATGATATACTGTACCTACCTCATATCTATGTAGTAAGAGAGGGCATATCTGTTAGATAATATTGCATCCTCTGTATGTTGTTGAATTTCTGTCAAAGTGTGTATTGGAAAGCTACAACCATACCCACTATGAGCTTGGATTGAACTAAACAGATACCACATACCTCATTTAGGAAAGGTCCTGAAATACTATCAACGTTACATGTTGTCTGGAAATTCATAAAGAAGTGTGTACTTCTGTGCCTTATTTAATGAGTAAATAACAAGGAGGCTATAGGGTAATGTACACAATGTTCAACTCTACCAGCACTAGCTCTCTCCCTGGTGACATATTCTGCCCCAGTTCTAGAAGCATAAATTATAAATCTGGCAACACAATGTCTGTGGAGAGGTCACCACTGACACCAACCAGTAGCAAGGCATGAAACATGCTGGGATATACGTGGGTAGTGTTCATTAGGGCACACACCGGAAAACTATTTAAAACACGAAATTAGCATTTCTTATGGAGGTAGTCCCGCTCCTGTTTCAGTCCGTTTTCTTCCATTTGATACCGAATGAACACGACGCAGGAATTATATCTTCAGTATTTGCACAGCCAGGTAAGCTGCCTAATACTACGAATAGTAAAACGACAGGTTCATTATTGTATTCTTTCTCTCTGGTGATCATACCAAGATGCTGTTTATTGCTGCAATACAATGACACAATAATACGTGTGATGATTTCAGGGCAAAATATTCCACTACTATGTTGAAGTTAATGTAAAATTGTGAGAATAAAATAAAATAGTATGGAATAGAACTGGGATATAACATTATGTGACATTAAGTGTGTTAAGATAAGTAATCTTTGAAAATGGGCAATCATTCAAGGCTGCAGTATGAGTGTCAGTATGCCAACTATGATCATTTGTTTCTTGACATCTGAATGTGTGGTAGTGAATCAACAAAAACACAATGTACTCTACACTCTTAGAAAAAAGAGTACCAAAAGGGTTCTTCGAATGTCCCCATAAGCAGAACCCTTTTTGGTTCCAAGTAGAACCCTTTTTGGTTCCAAGTAGAACCCTTTTTGATTCCAGGTATAACTATTTGGGGTTCCATGTTGAACCCTCTGTGTAAAGGGTTCTACATGGAACTCAAAAGGGTTTTATCTGAAACCAAAAGGGTTCTGCCTGGAACCAAAAGGGGTTCTTCAAAGGGTTCTCCTATGGGGACAGCTGAAGAACCCTTTTAGGTTCTAGATATAACCTTTTTTCTAAGAGTGTATTGAAGAAAACCAGTTTTCACTCTTTCAATGACCACTGTCAAATAAGATTAACCAGAGCCATGTACTATATCTACATATTGCTCCAACCTGCACGCCCACGCCGTGGTCATTTCTCAGTGATTTTTCCTTTATTAAAACCACTTGGCTTCGGTCAAGACAGCAAGACAAATCCTTCTACGGCTAAGGCTCTGGACTCCTATTCCAAGTCTCTCCAAAAAATGGTCACATAATATGCTGTGGAAGAATGCAGGCAGTTAAACCAGTTACAGACTACAGTAGGTGCCACTCAGCAACACTGAAGGGCATAACGAGAGTCCACGTGTCTGTCTGCTCACCCTGTAACATTGCACAATTCTCAACCAATAAATCCTTTCCAGGACGGTGCACCCTATAACACCACATTTCCACATACAAGCAAACATGAGATGAAAGAACTTTGACTGTGCAATAACCAGGAAAAATACATGAAATGGAAACTCCTGTCCCTTGCTTGAGAACCTCATAGTACTGACCTTAACAGAAGACCACAGGTTTCTCATCTCTCCTTCCTGCTCATACTTCACACCAGCTCCCTCTTGCCTTTCTTTTGAAGTTAGTCCCTCCAGATCCACTGTTTCTGAGGCAAAGTTAGTGGAGGAAAAGAACAACAGTCCAGACAAACTCTGTTCATTTTCTTCTCTTCATTTTCTTGCTTCTTTCAGCTGTTTTGTCTAGTCTTCCTCCCTCGGCTATCTCTCCACACCAAAACAAAAGGGATAAAGAAAACAAAAGGAGAGAGCTGTGCAGCGAGAGAGCATGACAGAGACAGAGAATGTGTGGCACAAAAGTCTGCTCGGACACAGACACCTCACAACTCTCCTGTTCAAATTTAGAGGCTGGACCTGGTAGAGCAGAGCCGAGCCCCACTGAGCATGCTCAGAACTGAGAAGCACACTTTTAAAGGAACATTAGTTCCTTTCCAGTCCCTGGCTTCCCCTCCCCTCTCTCCAATATCTCTCTCTCTTGCTCACTCCCTCCTCCCGCATGCCTCACAGTTGAACAGGAATCAGGAATGCTACTCTTATACCAGAGTCAAGCCATTTTCCCTACCTCTCTGGATCAACACGTATAGCCCCCCTCTGACTGACAAACAGTCAGACAGACAGCGGAAACAGTATTTAGTCATATTGGAGCAAGACATGCTTTACTTACAGGAACACACAGCGTCAAGCTAATTTTCAATCCAGATCACTTGCAACAGTCTTTTCATCTTTCTGTGAAGTCTAGACAGGAATGATAGTTGATTTGAGGGTTTCTAATACTATAACCAAAATGCTAAGTGTAGTGTTCCATAGGTCAAGTCAGAAATAAGGTCAGAATGATGTCACGTGACCTTTCTCATTTCCCCAACATATCTCCACACGCAGCACCTTGTCGGTCATCACAAAAACACAATTGCTTGCAAATGCTTTATGAAAACATGAAATGTTTAAACAATCATATATCTATTTAACACTCTCTTTCTCTCTCTGGTCCCTTATATCTGGGCTTGACTGATAACAACATAATCTCTTCCTATGTGTGAGCCCCCTATTTGGCATCAGACTGGTGATCCAGCAGGACTTCAGCTTACTGTTCACTGTGTCCCACACCACTACCTCCCACAGATGGGTGACTTACTCCCACCACTTTTCACTGTTCCCACACACACACACACACACACAAACACCACACCACACCACACCACACCACACCACACCACACCACACCACACCACACCACACCACACCACACACACACACACACACACACACACACTAGAATCAGTGCAGTGCACTTACCCACACTTGGCTGATAGCAGAGGCTTGGGAAATGGAGAGTCATTCTGTAGAGAGTGATTATATTGCACAGTGAGAGAAGCAGCAAGTCAGATCCTGAACAGGGGGGACTAACACTGACCAGTACATATGGCACATAATCTATTGACAACAACCTAAGCATTTTATAAACATTGAGCCACCTCAGCCAAGCCAACCACCATTACATAAAATACTCAACATGTCGTTCAGAACAAAATTACTTAACTGCCTAATACAGCCTAAAGGTAGAAATATTGGTTATTCCTTTAAATTGTTGATCTTCTGGGACCATGTTATGCAGTTAGGTGCCTGTGTAATCTCAAGACTCCATATTGACCCAATTCCTCTGTTTCGTGGAATCTGTATGTATTGAAACCAGGCTATGCAACCAGGACAGCAGTTGGAAGACAAAAACATTCCTTATACATCTGTCCTCTGGTAGTATACAGTAGCTAGGACCACATCACAAAAACATTCCTTATACATCTGTCCTCTGGTAGTATACAGTAGCTAGGACCACATCACAAAAACATTCCTTACACATCTGTCCTCTGGTAGTATACAGTAGCTAGGACCACATCACAAAAACATTCCTTACACATCTGTCCTCTGGTAGTATACAGTAGCTAGGACCACATCACAAAAACATTCCTTATACATCTGTCCTCTGGTAGTATACAGTAGCTAGGACCACATCACAAAAACATTCCTTACACATCTGTCCTCTGGTAGTATACAGTAGCTAGGACCACATCACAAAAACATTCCTTATACATCTGTCCTCTGGTAGTATACAGTAGCTTGGACCACATCACAAAAACATTCCTTACACATCTGTCCTCTGGTAGTATACAGTAGCTAGGACCACATCACAAAAACATTCCTTATACATCTGTCCTCTGGTAGTATACAGTAGCTAGGACCACATCACAAAAACATTCCTTACACATCTGTCCTCTGGTAGTATACAGTAGCTAGGACCACATCACAAAAACATATACACTCAAATGGCAAAGCAAAGCTATTCAATGTTTGTGACATAGAAGGGTTCACTGCTTAATTATTTGGTTCAAGATGCACTGATAGTTTTCTCTAATAATAATATAGTATAAATGATTTATCTTTAATTTCATAAATAGAGTTTTAAAGGACTGTTATCACAACAACGAAAATAGGAATTTCTGCAAAACTCAAATAAATTACATTTCAATGTAATCTTGTCGACATTATAGCATTAAAGCAATCTCTCTGAATCTTGTCCAATGTATTGGAGCTAACCTGACTGATCATACTCTCAACACTCTCAACAAGCTCTCACAGTCTCACATCAGAATTAAACGTTCATCCATGTTTCTCAAACGTCAAATTTTCAAAGTTGTTCAAAAGTCACATTTCGAAGCGTTTAAGGTTAAGTTTAAGTTTAGGCGTTATCTCCAAAGTCTTAAGGTTAGACATTAACTCTGAATGGTTAAGGTAAGGGTTAAGGTTCGGAATGGGCTCAAAAACAACTTTCCATTACTGGATTTGAACATGCAACTTTTTGCGCGAGAAGCAGATGCTGATGCCCATCCACCATCCCCATTCACAATGCCCTAGCAAAACCAAAGCCTACTTGAAGGTAACAGCGCTCACTGTTGCCCGTAGTGGCCGGTTTCCATATCATCTCTCGAAGTCCTCAGACATGGATGGATGTCTAACACTGACTTGTATCACGGGTGACCTGGCTAAACAAGCTACCTTCCCAAATAACAGGGAGCTCAGATTCAAATTCGAAAAGGTCTGTTAATATGGGGGGGGGGGGGGGGGGGGGACAAGATGGGAGTGAGGATCGGGGGAAGGGAGTGTCAGTCAAGCTCCAGACGGTTATGGACTGGTCCTAGAGGTCAAAGGTCAATCAAAGGTCGTGGGAAAGCACAGGTCTATATGGTGATGTCAGGGTGGTGCTCCAACTGACCAGGGAGCAGACAGACAGGCTAGGGGCAGAAGGGTCCTAGCTACTAATTAATTACCCCCCCCACCTTCATTTTTTAAGGTTTCGAGCTGCGCGTCCCCCCGCGGTGGTCTCAGAGCAGCGTCACTATGTCACAATGGGATGCTGGACTATCGCGTCTCAGCGTCTGTGGGCTATGCTTTATGCTTTAGGGATTCCTTGGGATAGCTGTTTGGGGCATTGTGAGGTAGTTTGTGGTAATTAACCGGACCTGGGGAGAGAAGGAGGCGAATCATCAACAAAGTGACTAAAGCCAAGACCCTTTAGAGTTAGGGCTTGCTATGCCTATCTGAGCTTCAGGAGAGCCCCAGTAGGATAGTGGCCAGTCCCTCTTAGCTCCATGCTGCCTCATTAGCTTTCTTTTACGGGGGACATGGGGGCCGGAGGCCGAACATGACCTCTGACATTGTGTGCTGACAAGCTGTGCACCGAGAACAAAGCACTGTCATTAAGAGTAGCTCAGAAGGGGCTGAGCCTTACAATGTGCAGCAGTGTCAGTCTGTAATGAAATGAAATGGCCGAATGCATTAGCTCACCCAAACGCACTGCTTGTCAACTTAAGTCTGGCACTGAAAAGGGAAGGCAGGCGGCAACAACATGCTGTTAATAGACCACACTTAACGTCCACCTGTTCCTGTGCAAATACATGTGTAAAGTCTATTGTTTGTTTTTGACCATCAAGTGCCTAAAACCCCATAATCATGGTAGTCCACGGTAGTATATTTCCCCTCTCTTTAAATCATTAAATCAAGAAAAAAAAAACATGTCTAAGGTGCGCAGAGAATCTAAAGCCAAGAGCCATTCAAATTTGAGCTCAGAACAATCTGATCTTAAGAGTTTGTGAACCAGCCTAGGGCTTGTTGTCGAGAGTGGTAGAGTAGTTGACTTGAAAACATTGAGGAGAAAAACATGTTTGGCCTGCCAAAGACCACTTCTACCATTAAGAGAGGGGGGGGGGGGGGGGGTCAGGAAAGGTTCACTAAGGTCTGCTGTGTTTTCTTTGTGGAAAGTCCCCAAGGCAATAGCAAAATGAGGGAGATGGAGAGGAAATGCGTTGCACTCTCCTGATAATAGCTACTATATGAGGACCTAACCTCAGAGACCACTTTATGTATTGACATAGCAATTAATGGATATAAAGCTAATGATATCTGTGTTATCAATTAGCTGCATGTATTGGCAAAGCACAAAAAATACCATTACCCACAGATCTCATGTCAACTTTCCCAACTTTAAATAACATTGATGCAATATTTACTTCTGGATCAATTGTGTCTTAAGGAAATAATATTTGCATTACCTTGATTTGTGAAAAACCAAAGCTCAATAACAAATGATTAAGTTGTTAGTTCAGGAATACATTCTCAATGACATTTGTAAAAAAGAAAAATACTCAACTTAAAACTTGTAGTTATTATGCATTATTATGCCGTTATAATGCATTGCAAGACTTGTCAAGAGCATGTATAAGCCCATGATGTAAGGGATAATCAACAAGAGGCTATGCGTTCTATGGAAAATAATGAACGATGAATGAGGAACTAACCTTCCACGGAGTTGCATTATTCCCCTTTTATACCATGGCTATAATTGAACATTTTTGATGCTAGAAATGTGTTCATTTGCCTCTAGAAATGTGTTCAACATCAACTGAAATAGCTAGAAAGTTTACTAGATAGACAGTAGTTGCCTCGGTATCCAAACAAACAGACTTGCTAGTTTAGGTAACCAAACTAGCTTGCTATTATAAAATCTAATTCAACAATGACAATAATGTTTTCAATTCGGCTGTTGCTTTCAAAAGCAGCTCAAACACAGATCATGTAAGAATGAACTATAGCCATTGAATTCCACTGTGCAAATATACCGTGCGTTATATGGAAATAATGCACACTCTAGAATGCCCTTCAAGCCATTCAGCAACGAGCATAGTGTCACAATCGTTGATGTGAGTGAACCAAGATGCAGCGTGGTATGTTTCCATCCTTTTATTTAGAAGATAAACTTAAAGCACAAAAACAATAAAGCGAATAAACGAAATGTGAAGCTACATGCAGTGCAGAAAGCAACTACACACAAACATAGTCAAGATCCCACAAATACAATGGGGAAATGGCTACCTAAATATGATCCCCAATCAGAGACAACGATAAACAGCTGCCGCTGATTGGGAACCATATCAGGCCAACATAGATATACAATTCCCCTCGATAACCCACCCTAAATCACACCCCGACCCAACCAACATAGAGAATAAACAGCTCTCTATGGTCAGGGCATGACAGTACCCCCCCCAAAGGTGCGGACTCCGACCGCAAAACCTGACTCAATAGGGGAAGGTCCGGGTGGGCATCTACCGTCGGGGGCGGCTCCGGTGCGGGGCGAAGTACCCACTCCACTCGTGGATACATCATCGGAGGAACCGGACCGTGGATCGTTGCCGGAGACTCCGGACCGTGGTTCGTCGCCGGGGACTCCGGACCGTAGATCGTCGCCGGGAACTCCGGACCGTAGATCGTCGCCGGAGGCTCCGGGCTGGGAACCCTCGCAGGAGGCTCTGGACTGAGAACCCCCCCCTGGAGGCTCTGGACCGCAGACCGTCGCTGGAGACTCTGGACCGCAGACCGTCGCTGGAGACTCTGGACCGCAGACCGTCGCTGGAGGTTCCGGACCGCGGACCGTCTCAGGAGGTTCCGGACCGCGGACCGTCTCAGGAGGTTCCGGACCGTGGACCGTCTCAGGAGGTTCCGGATCGTGGACCGTCGTAGGAAGTTCCGGACCGTGGACCGTCGTTGGAGGTTCTGGACCGTGGACCGCCGTTGGAGGTTCCGGACTGTGGACCGTCGTTGGAGGTTCCGGACTGTGAAACGTCGATGGAAGCTCTGTACTGGGAACTGTTGCCGGTAGCTCTGGACTGGGAACTGTCGCCGGTAGCTCTGGACTGGGAACTGTCGCCGGTAGCTCTGGACTGGGAACTGTCGCCAGAAGCTCTGGACTGTGAACTGTCGCCGGAAGCTCTGGACTGTGGAGGCGCACTGGAGGCCTGATGCGTGGGACCGGTACAGGTGGCACCGGGCTGATGACACGCACCTCAGGGCAAGTGCGGGGAGGAGGCACAGGACGCACTGGGCTGTGAAGGCGCACTGGAGACACAGTACGTATGGCCGGCGCAGGATATACTGGGCCGTGGAGGTGCACTGGAGATCTGGAGCGTAGAGCTGGCACAACATGTCCTGGCTGGATGCTCACTTTAGCACGGCAAGTGCGGGGCGCTGGCACAGTACGCACTGGGCTGTGAAGGCGCACTGGCGACACAATGCGTAGAGCCGGCGCAGGATATCCTGGACCGAGGAGGCACACTGGAGACCAGGAGCGCTGAGCTGGCACAACCCGTCCTGGCTGGGTGCTCACTTTCGCACGGCAAGTGCGAGGAGCTGGCACAGAACGCACCGGGCTGTGGATGCGCACTGGAGTCACATTGCGTATCTCTGCAAAACACGGTGCCTGACTGGTCCCACGCTCCTCACGGCAACTGTCTTGCTCCAGACACCAAACCATCCACTCTACCTCATCACTCCCCTCAACCATCTCACAATACTCCTCGCTCAGTCTATCCCAATATTCCTCTTCGCTCTCAGACTCGCCCCTCGGCTTCGCTGACCATCCCGTGTGCCCCCCCCTACGCAGCCCTTAGCCGTGGTATATTGGCCATATATCACAAGCACTCCGCATTGCGTTGTACTTAAGAACAGCCCTTAGCCATGGTATATTGGCCTTATACCGATCGGGCATTATTGCTTAAGTATACCACGGGTATGACAAATCATTTATTTTTACTGTTCTAATTACCTTGGTAACCAGTTTATAACAGCAATAAGGCACCTCCTGGGTTTGTGGTATATGGCCAATATACCACGGCTACGGGCTGTATCCAGGTACACCGTATTAATTATCTCGCAGTGATCCAAGCCATTTTGAGTCAGTTGAATTGTCAATCAGACTTATAGTATGCATATTACATACAGTATTATGCCTTGTTATAAGAGTATAACAAGTTATACAACATTAATGCATACCTACATTGAAAATAAAATGTTACAAAAAGAAAACAAGGCAACCACATGTTGTCCCCTGGAATTTGGGCCAATCAGAGCCCTCCACACAACCTCTCCAATCTGTCTTGATCTCCAGCTTGGTAAATGTTCTGTCTCCTTTGACTGCTGGGTGTATCACCAACGATGATCAAAAAAGGCAACAGTAAACATGTAGTCCCCCACGAATGATGCAGCGCCCCCCTTGGGCCAATCATTGTAATTTTGTTAATGATCGCTCTCTATGGCAAGATGCATCATTCACCCAAGTTTTGTCAAAATCGTGCATTCATAGATGCACGTGTGATTTATGTAGAAACGGACAGACTGAGACAAATCCACAGTCCCTTCCCCGATTTCATTGTGGGTGACAATACAAATACATGCGTACATTATTTCAAACAATATAACAACAACATTCACAGTTATGCAAGTGCAATGAGATATATTTCCATGAAATAACAGTTAAAAGATCATCAAAACATATCAAAGCCAATTTAACAAAGTTTTCAACTGTAGGTCCCAAGGTCCAAGACAGATTACAACACAGTTCAAACCAGAGCAACCAACAACAGTAACTGGATTGTTGAGGGCGCTAGCTCGGCTAGAGGGGTTGGAGCATCATGTCTACACCTCATAAAATGGAGCTCTAGTGACCCTCACTGGATTTAAATTGCACATCATCTCACAGGCGTTTCGCTTTCAGATGTTCAATCACTCATTTGCCAAACGTCCATGCCTGATCATGTATCCAAGTAATCGACAGTGAAAGCCACCAAGTTCATTCTTGGAAAAAATAGAAATAGAAATTATAACCTCTCACCCCGTTAAAATACCAGCATCTACAACCAGTCTCTCCACGGATGCAGTCGGCACCCAAACATTTGCAGAAAGTCCATTCAATAAGAGAGGGCCTTATGTGAAATGTATCTGTATCCATGATTTACTGTATGTAAAGTGTACACCTTATTATTGTCAAACTACCCTTTTCATCTTGAAACCCATATATTTTGCAAATATAAACGTTCCTGGAAAAATTCAGAACGTTAAGCCACAATTAACCGGACTAATGCTGAAATGACCTCTTGAATATGTTTGCCATAGACAACTGAATTCAAACAATATAGGCAGACAATAAACATAGACCCAGATTTCGACCTACATGTTTACGTTAATTGCCTGATTACTGAAACTTGAACTGATGAATAATTAGGCTATTATTATCATTATCAGCATTATCATTATTATTAATATACTACCATTATTATTATTATTACAGGATTTGATAATCAAATAGGCCTATAAATCAAGAATGGTATAACATTACATACCTGGCTCTTATAGCCTATCGCGTAGCCTACGTGTCAAGTGCAGCGCATGGTTTGGTCTTCCTTTGGTCCCTAATTTTGTCAAAGAATGGTCAGGAGATATTCTTTGGTCACCTGTTACGGTAGACTAGCCTACAACTGAGTTTGCCAGCATCACTGATGCAGGCTAACCTTCATATGCTGCTTTAAAACGAAGTCCACTTTTATAGCCTGAGAATCGAGGCAATGCAATTGAGCGAATAGGTTTCCAAGACAGACAAAAGCACACCTCCATTGATCTAGCGCTGAAAACAAATACATTGACGACACCCATTATTAATGTTTTTCTTAGAGGGAGAATAGCGATTCATATCCAAATAGCACACATCAATTGCGCAAGCCATTGAGAGCACCTCGTGTCACGTGCCTCCTGGAGAATGGAATCATTTCAGGGGTTCTTGAGCCAACATTTGTGACCCACTCCAATCAATAGTTTGCCAATTTGGAATCGTTTCTTGTACTATTTCACTGTGATATTTGTACATGTTTAGCGATCTTCTATGTCTAGGATATAAACCTAGGAAGCAGCAGTAGCCTAGGCTATGAAACCATATTCAATTGTAATAATATGGAACCATATTCAATTGTAATAACAATGCAATATTGATTTATTTCATTCTAAATAGTTTTTTTTAGCAGTGCTTACCATTATTGCACCATACATAATGTAATATTGGGTGCCCGATGCTTTATTGTTGTGAAGCAACCTTCTTTATCGGGAAAGAGCACAATGATTATTCAAACGTCTGGAAGTCTATTGACTCGCCCAAACAACGAACAGAGTCCACCGTTCGAAAGTTATAGCTCCTTCAATATGTGAAAAGGCGGGGGAGATGTTTGAGGTGGGAAGTATAGCTGTCTCGAGAGCCTCCGTTACCGATAATTAGCGATCAATCACGAATTAGTTTAAAAGCTTGAGAAGAACACCGAGAGCACTATTAGATTGCAAAGATTCACTGCTCTCCGATAATTACATGTTTTTTTAGAGGAATGAAACCGCCTGTGCTTTTATCAGCCTCTTTGGTGGCCTATCACTCCATAAATCAAGTGGAAATTTAAGGCAACAAACACATAGGCCTACAGTGAATGAGACGTAGGTAGACCTATGGAAAACTGTTGCATTTGGAGTAAGGGCTTAATAAAAACGTTCTAATCAACTGCAACTAGTTCATTATTTCATGAGGATCCATTTTTTTTTTTTTACAAGTATTATTTATTTTCTGATAATTAAGACCTGCCTGAAAGACATCTGTACAAAAACCCTAAGTCAATATCATTAATGTGCGATCAGTACTTCAGCTGCTGGAGCTTCATTTCATTGATAGTGTTGGATGAGAAAATGCACTGGAATTAGAAAAGGTCTGTAGCCACCAAAACTTATTCACTACATTGTCCAAATAATATGGCATCTTCAACATATATTGTGAGGAAAAGCAAGAGAAACACAGCGCATGGACAACTACCAGATCACGGTAGATTGGATATACAAACTACCATGACATTTGGCGCTTGTCATTATAAAGTGTGTGACATGATGGATAATCAACACAAAGCTACCTACTACATTTGCATTCATACATATGATAGTACCATTATGTATATTGTCCCGGCGATATGTGAACAAAAATATTAATCCTTTCATAAAAGCATGAAAATTGGTACAGGCCTGAATTCCCAAATGAATACCGTTGCCATGACTCTATCTCAGTCGCACCTTCTCAAAATCATTATTTGGGGTGTAGGCCAATGTGATAATCAACTTACAACATTTTCCTTTTTTAAATATTGTTCAATAAATGGGCATAGTGTATTCTTGTGGAAGTTCCATAAAAATAACACTCATCCTGTATCCTGTCCAATACAAATGAGGTTTCAGGCAATAATAGAAGATAAACTGTGATGCATTTAATTGGGTTCCTCAGACATCCGTGAGGAATTCGTGTGGTTTAGAGCTTGGCATAAAACAAAAGGCTAAACAAATTAAGCAACATCAAACTAATGAGAGACTGGAATATAGCAATCACTGAGGATAGCTTCGGGAATAATACAGACACAGCCCAATCCAGCGGGATAAGAGTTTCTTCAAAGTTGACATCTGCCTCCGTAAACATTGGCATTACTAGAAACATGCAACAATATAGTTCTTCAGAGGCAGCGCAGGCCTACTCTTCCGGCTGAGTTTGTGGAGATTGGAGTGTGCAGTAGCCCCGGTAGATCCCTGTAATTGGTTGTACAATGATGCCAAAGCCAGCAGCTACCTCAGCCACAGAAAACAACTTGTCGGTGAGTTCACTACAGAGGCATTGAGTGGAGTTTTCCTTATTTAACATTGCGCAACTTTGTTTTTTTAACCTTACTTCAATCCTTAACCCTAAAATGAACCAATCACATTTTTTTGCCTGAATTTAACTAATCCCATTTGGTTCTGCCCTCAAGACAGACGTGCCCTCAGAACAAAACGGAATAAGGAAAACTCCAATCTGCAAAAGAGGCTGGACATTGACAATGATGTGAGACAGACGTACCACACTCACACAGGTTTGGGGGTCGACTGCCCTTTATCTGCATGCTAGACAGCGTTGTCAACTCAGGTCTCCCTCTGGCTCCAGGCAGGCGGCAGCTGGGGGAAGGTGGTGGTGGTGTTTGTGTTGGTGGACTGGAAGCTCCATTTGAAGGAGCTCAGGAAAGCTTGTTAGTCAACAGGCACAGTTGTAGCAGACCTTGACCAACTCCCGTCTCC
The DNA here is from genome assembly GCF_016432855.1 of Salvelinus namaycush. Classification (NCBI taxonomy): domain Eukaryota; kingdom Metazoa; phylum Chordata; class Actinopteri; order Salmoniformes; family Salmonidae; genus Salvelinus; species Salvelinus namaycush. The sequence goes on from NC_052329.1 coordinate 29,998,293, forward strand.
AAGGTGACCAGCCAAGGGGCAGGAGTCTACAATAAATCAAGTAGGGGAAACAAAAAGAGAAGCACAGCAAAGCAAGTTAAATCTTGCAAAACTAAAAATACACCATTTCTAATAAAAAGTCACTGCAAACTCAAAATAATTCATAGATGCACACAATAATTGCTGGTCTTCAATTTGGGGGGAAATGTACTACTGTAGATGGGGAATAGATGAAACACTTTTGTTTTCACAGGAAGATTACTCAGACTGAACTGTATATTTACGTTGAATATCTACATAAGTATATCTAACTGATACCTACCTTGAGATTAATTTCTTCAATAAAATGTTTTGTTGTTGACCTAGTTGTATATAGGTTTTCAACAAAGTTGTATATTCAGCAAAATGTTTTAATCGTGCATCAATATGCATTTAAAATACAGTATGTCTGTCTGTCTGTCTGTCTGGAAGATTTAACGTAAACGTGTTTGTTTTTAGACGGTTGCAGAGTTTTTCTGCACTGCAGTAGTAGATGAGGCTTTTCTGAGTGGACATTTTAGCCTTAGGTAATAAAAAGTCTGTTTACATCCAAGTGGGTCAATGCTTCACTTCTCTCATTTCCCAGTCTACTTTAGGTATTTTAGAAGAAGGCAATCATAGCATAGACAAGAAATCTAACTAATACATTTAATTTGGCCTCCAAAGTTCAGGTCTGTTGGGGATGGGAGAGGACTGGCACATTACAGGAGAGTCCAGGCTAAATCAGGACAAGAGTGGCAGAGATCGAATATCCCCAGCTCGGATAAACCCGTTGGCCAGGATTTTTAAGCTGCTGCTGGTGCTGAGACAGTTTCTGAAACCAGAGCCCCAAAGCCCCAGGTGTATTTATATGCTGGAGTAAATAGGGGTGAGCAGGCCACCAAATATAATTACAAGTCTGTGCAACAATAACTCAACGTCAGAGGTCTCTTTGGGTCTCCTTTTGGGGTATAATTATACAGAGATAAGTACTCAACGAGCGAGAAAGATGCTACTGATGGAAGGACGCTGTTTCTTTCCCAAAAAATTCAACAAGATGATTGATACACAATTGACTCTCATTCAAGTTTTATGCACATAATCAGAAGTATGAGTTGGCTGTCAAATTTGTAGTCATCATAGAGTACGCCAGTATGAGGAAATTACGTGTACTGCGAGCATACACTTACCAACTGGCAAGTGTCTTCACTGACATTTTCAACCTCTTCCTGTCCGAGTCTGTAATACCAACATGTTTTAAGCAGACCACCATAGTCCTTGTGCACAAGAACACTAAGGTAACCAGCCTAAATGACTACCGACCCGTAGCGCTCACGTCTGTAGCTATAATGTGCTTTGAAAGGCTGGTCATGGCTCACATCAACACGATTATCCCAGAAACCCTAGACCCACTCCAATTTGCATACCGCCCTAACAGATCCACAGACGCAATCTCTATTGCACTCCACACTGCCCTTTCACACCTGGACAAAAGGAACACCTGTGTGAGAATGCTGATAATTGACTACAGCTCAGCGTTCAACACCATAGTGCCCTCAAAGCTCATCAATAAGCTAAGGACCCTGGGACTAAACACCTCCCTCTGCAACTGGATCATGGACTTCCTGACGGGCCGCCCCCAGGTGGTAAGGGTAGGTAACAACACATCCGCCACGCTGATCCTCAACACAGGGGCCCCTCAGGGGTGCGTGCTCAGTCCTCTCCTGTACTCCCTGTTCACTCATGACTGCACGACTCCAACACCATCATTAAGTTTGCCGATGACACAACAGCGGTAGGCCTGATCACCGACAATGACGAGACAGCCTATAGGGAGGAGGTCAGAGACCTGGCCATGTGGTGCCAGGACAACAACCTCTCCCTCAACGTGATCAAGACAAAGGAGATGATTGTGGACTACAGGAAAAAGAGGACAGAGCATGCCCCCATTCTCATCGACGGGGCTGTGGTGGAGCAGATTGAGAGCTTCAAGTTCCTTGGTGTCCACATCACCAACAAACTAACATGGTCCAAGCACACCAAGACAGTCTTAAAGAGGGCATGACAAAACCTATTCCTCCTCAGGAGATTGAAAAGATTTAGCATGGGTCTTCAGATCCTCAAAAGGTTCTACAGCTTCACCTTCGAGAGCATCCTGACTGGTTGCATCACTGCCTGGTATGGCAACTGCTCGGCCTCCGACCACAAGGCACTAAAAGGTTCTACAGCTTCACCTTCGAGAGCATCCTGACTGGTTGCATCACTGCCTGGTATGGCAACTGCTCGGCCTCCGACCACAAGGCACTACAGAGGGTAGTGCGTACGGCCCAGTACATCACTGGGGCCAAGCTTCCTGCCATCCAGGACCTCTATACCAGGCGGTGTCAGAGGAAGGCCCTAAAAATTGTCAAAGACTCCAGCCACCCTAGTCATAGACTGTTCTCTCTGCTACCGTATGACAAGCGGTACCGGAGCGCCAAGTCCAGGTCTAAGAGGCTTCTAAACAGCTTCTTCCCCCAAGCCATAAGACTCCTGAACATCTAATCAAATGGCCACCCAGACTATTTGCATTCCCCCCCCCCATTTTACACACTGCTGCTACTCTCTGTTGTTATCATCTATGCATAGTCACTTTAATAACTCTACCTACATGTACATATTACCTCAACTAACCGGTGCCCCCGCACATTGACTCTGTACCAGTACCTACCTGTATATAGTCTCGCTATTAAGAGCACTTTCTCAAGCAAGAATTTTGCTAGGACTGTCTAGGAGTGGTCTGAGTGGGGAGGGGAAAACTGGCTGTTATTGGCAAAGACGTTTGGAGCTCTCTTATCGGTCCATTAACTAATTTAATTCGTGGTGATGTCACCAGGCAGGCCAAAACTCCAACAATTTTTTTTTTTACACACAATATGACAGTATCTTATTCCTTTCAGTTCGTTATTTATGTCTACTTACTGCATAATTTTCTAATGATTTCTTTGTTTTTAAATCACTTCAGGCCAGGGGTGTCATGCACCTATTATTTTATAGGGGGCACCAAGTACGTAATGGAGAATTTTGAATTTTTCAAACACCTGAAGCATATGTTTCCTGCAATCTAGAGCCATAAGTTTAGTAATTAATTTAACATCTGAAAAAAAAGTACAAGACAAATCTGAGGGGTCGCGTTTCCGTGTGCCCCATGTGGGGATGTCGCCTCTGCTTCAGGCTAATTTTCTCCCTAAGATATGTAGTCAACTCCAAAGGTCTTATACCTACACCTAGTGGCTAAACCATAATACTATTGAACAAGGTGTTGAAGGAGTTCTCGATCTAATAAAATAAAAATAGATAATAATACAAAAAGAAATGACCAGATTTTTTATTTATTTGATATGTATCTTCTACATATCTGAAACAGTGATAATGTCTGTATCATATAGAGGGGGGAATTCAGACAATTTTTGAATCAAAATAAAGAACACACCTCAGATATGCTCAAATCTGAATATACAAGTGGCAATCTTTTCAATCTTTTGCAAATCTTCGCCCAAACATAAAGTATATGTTTGACTTAACTTTTAGCATTTTGGTGAAAAACTTAAATGACTTAAATTAACGTTTATATACATTTGGAAATACAATATTTGAGACAATAAATTAACACAAATTAACACAGATGGCTTCCTCCTCAGTTTCCAGGGTTTTCTCAACAGTGCATGTGGCTAACCTCTGATGTAGTCCTGCTTTGTTCCTCACTGACACCTTTATCACACATTTGTAATTGTACTTGTAAGTATTGTACTTGTAAGTATTGTATTTGCATGTATCAATGGAAGAACAGCACCAGAGCATTGTTTTAGAGCCTCCTCAATAATAAATGCATTATTTGCAGAAAGATTAGATCAGATAGATTTAGATGAGGCTAAACAAAAGCATTCAAGTTGACATAATGAGCAGAGAACTTCCCTCTGATTTCACCACTGAGACGTCAAGAGAAATCAGGTTCAATCTTAAGAGGCACTCACAACAATTTTCATGACCCAATGAAATGCAAATACTGTATTAGGTCACAATGAAAACTGCACCTGAGAAAAACTTATTCTCCTACCACAGGACAGGTCTTTTTAATATGATATGATAAAAGCTCTTCAATTGTTAAGTATCTGAATAAAATATAAATGGTCACAACTGGAAGACTGAAAGATATTTTCTAGTGCAGTTGTCGACAACTATTCTGTCATAAGACCTTACATTATGTAAAATAAACACATACAGTATAGGTTCCTAACTTCTGGTTATTAGACCAGCCTCACCAAGGCTCACCTGTGATTGTCAATAGTGCATTTTGTCCCATCGAGACCGTTTCAAATAAACCGGGTGAAAAGTCACCCAGTGGAAAACACCTTAATGACGTCATTTTATGGTTGTAAACTGTTTTTCTGGTTGTGAAGAAGTCATAAAACCAGATTTTCAACTAGTCTCAGTACAACCATGTAAAGATGCATTTTCTATGACGAGATCATGATGTCAAAGTAAATCCGTCATATGTTGGTTGTTATCTGGTCACATAACAACCAGGCAGACAGCTTTTTCTGGTTACCTTCGTTAACAAAGCGTTTTTATACAACGTGACCATAAAGTCATAAAAGATGTCATACTGACCACATTGCAAGAGATCATGAACTAAGTTGTGCATGTTTTCTCCCACAATGAGTTAAACTTTATACACACAGAAACACAGATTCCACACTGGGAAACATCCGAGACATGACTTGCGGCTACAATGAAGGGCTTTTGAGGATAACATCTGCAAGCGGGACAAGGGATACAATTGCTTTTCGAAACACAAACTACTCTGTTTGTTTTTTTAGGTCAATGTTCTCAACCTTGTGACTTTCTTCTGGCACGCAGTTGATGATATAATATGTAATGGTTCATGTGCTAGCCTCCACGATCAACCAGGCCGAGACTTAGCCCTGCCCTCTCCACTCTCACTTACAACAATACTGTCAAATTAGAAATGTCAACGATACTATCAAATTACAATATGTACAGTACAGTACATCCAGGTCCAACCACCCATTGACTCTGGTGGGGTCTTTCAGTGCTGTTTGACCAGAAACGAAATCCTCGGGATGGGTCTGAGCAAGTCTGCTCTCCAGGGAAGCGGATGTCATTCCTGGAGGAGGGTCTCCCTCCAGTTGAAGCTGTGGTTGGGTCCATGTGTGAGGGGCAGGATGGGCGGGTCCACCAGCTGCCAGACCCCCGTGTCGCTCTGCTCCTCGCAGGTACAGAAACCCAGGTAGGGGATCTACAAGAGGGAAAGAGGCTCTCGTCAGCCGCAATAAAGGCAGAATGAAAGTTAGGAAGTGGGGTGGAAAGGCAGAGGGGGAGAAAGAGAGAGAGACAAACAGACAGACAGACAGACAGAAACACAGATACAGAGAGATAGGCACAGTGTGAAAGTAAGAGTGAAAAAGAGTGAGGGGGAAGACACAATGAGATTAAAATAAAATATCACATTGAGCAAAAAAATTAACTTCAGTTGACCTTCCTGACTACTTGGATGAAGTCCTTGGAGGTCTGGGGGCTGCGGCCCTGGAGCTGTCGCGTGCAGGCCTCCAGGGAGGAAGCATGGGCCACAATCAGTATGTTGTTTCCTATAGAGTGAGAGATGAGGAGATGAGGGAAGGGAAGAACAACAAGGACCAGATGAATCCCAATGTCCATCCCACACAAGATGTTTCTGTATCACATCTGAGATTCAAATAGTATTGGTTTTCTTTCAAATGCCATGAGCATTTGATTGAGCCTGTCTAGCGTGGAGTGGGAGATGAACAGGGTTTGCACTTTGGGGATTATTCCGTTGATTGAGGTGTATTACCGGTATCTGAGCAGTAGAAAGAGACCTCTTTAATAAGGTCAAACCACACCATTGCGCCAGGCAAGCTCAATCGAGCACAGCTAAAGGATTTGAAAGATAAGTACTAATTGAATGCAGGACTGTTTTTTTTATACACATCCCATCCAAAGCCACAGCAGTGACTGAACCCTGCATCATAATTACCCATGTTTTTGCAGTCAGACAGAATGTCTTTGGTCACTTGGTAGCTCCGGCTCATGTACGTGTCATAGGACTCCGACACGCTAAGTTTGCTTATCGGTATGAGAGGTCTGTGGGAAGAAGGAGTGAGAACATGTGAGACAGAGGCATGGCTGAAAAGGCACCGGCCCCGTCCAGCAACAACCCTTAGCCCCTACCTTTACCACTTTATGTACGTAGGTCAGAAGCAATTAAATAAGCATAGGCAACATGGTAGTAGCTCCATCATTTTCTTTGATAGGCTTAATGGAATGTTAACCATATTATTTGTACATATCTGGTTGTCTTTATACCTGTGCCTAGGCCCAAGGTTAAGGGGACTAGGGGTTGTTTCTGGATGGAGCCTAACTCTGCGTTTACACATGGAAGCGGCATCGCGTGTTGAAACATCGGAAGCCATTCACCTTCAATAGAAGGAAAGCGAGAGAAGCGGAGAGTGGGCGAGGGACCGTTGAGCGATGCGAGCATGGGCGCGGGAGCTGAAAAGGGCAGGACTAAAGCTGGGGAAAGCAGAATTTTCATCAAATCCTCAGTGATATGGGGAAGCGACTGACCAATCGAATCTCACCATAGCTTCCAACCCCTACTGGATTGGCGACAATGGCTGTTAATACGTAGCACAACCTAGCTTGCTTGCTAGCTTGTTAGCACACACGAGGGTGAGGCTAGCGTGGCTAGGCAAGTGCCGCTTGTATAGTGTAAATGGCCAGTAAGAGTACAGTATGGAGGTGAACCAGGAAACAGTCTTGCCTGTATCACCTGTATGTTGTGTCAACACAGAATTGGGATGCAGCCAGGTCTGTGGGAGGGATCCAGGCAGGAAGAGAGCTCCCAGAGATCCACTTGGTCCACTCGAATAGCCCTGGCTCCACTCTGATCTTCAGCTTGCCATCCTGCTGCAGACCTGCAAGGGGAGACAGAGAGGTGCATAAGCAAAAGAGCAAGACTGCAGCCTCTGCTACACACACCAGCCCTGTCCAAAAACAACCCCTAGTCCCCTAGCCACTTAGGCAGATCTGAAATGATTAGATTGAAATGATTAGATTGAGATAAGCAATTTGGAGGCAATTTCACTTAGCCTATCAGAAGGAAAGGGAACTACTACCATATTGGCTAATCTTATCAATCCCCTCTCAGATCTACATAAGTGCCTCGGAGGAAAAGGTTGGACCAGAACACATGATATGCTCTCAACTATGTTCATTGACAACATTTCAACCACTGAAGGGGCAATCCACAGTTGAAACAATAACAAAGAGTCCTCTCTGCCACTGTTTCAGGATGGGGCTGGAGAAATGTAACCATGTTCTAATGGATGCAAGAACTGACCATCCATTATATCAAATTATAGTTTTAACTATGTTTGTAGGCTATATAGTGTATTCTTACATTTACTGTGTTTACAAACAATGGAGTGAAAAAAGTGTATATTTTGGTTCTGATGGAGTACAACAGTTGCTAAACTCATGAAGCATTTATAAATTAGATTGTTCTCGAATCAATGGGTACATACAATTCATTTATAAGTTATATTCTTCTAGAATCAATGGGTACATATCATTCATTTATAAGCCCCAAAATGGTTGTAGCAACTGCAGATCACCCTTTTAAGTCTTCATCAGGGGTTAGAGAGGCGAACATAATCGATAAGGCATTTTATCCTAAGCAGGATTTGTGGTGGCAAGTAACTACATGCTGGTTACCTTTGAGGATGTTCTGAGCAGTCTGGACACAGCGCAGAGAAGGCGAACAGTACACAAAGTCTATCACTGTGTTGCTCTCCAACAACGCCTGACCTGCAACACAGACAGACAGATAGACAGAGGAATAGATTGTTATCACGCTGTAATGAAACATTAAACATGGAATTGGGCAGATAACATAGCCTACTACTATATGTTGACAACCACATACCCACTATTTGTGCTTGTGTGGAACCAAACACAGTGATGGGGGTGTCCATGTTGTAATCTCGGTGTCCTCCATTCCACATGGGCAGGCTGACTGGCATGTTCAGGTTAGTGCGCACATATCTACCTGTAGAACAGAACACCACATCCCAGCACACTGCTGTTATGGTTTCAAAACCTACAAACAATACTGCCGTTTTATCGATCCAATCAAAACATCAGATTCATCCAACTCAAAATGTATGACTCCTTTGAAAGCACACTTGCTTTTAGGATTGATGCGCGATGTCTAATATTAAAGAAGTCTCGAGGTATTGCTCGCCTGAGATAGTGTGGTCTACATCTTATCATAAGGTACTCTATCTACCAAGAGAGTTCTCACCTATATTATTCGTAGCCATCTATTTACCACCACAGACCGATGCTGGCACTAAGACCGCAATCAGCCAAATCTATAAGGCCATAAGCAAACAAGAAAATGCTCATCCAGAAGCGGCACTCCTAGTGGCCGGGGACTTTAATGTAGGCAAACTTAAATCAGTTTTACCAAATTTTCACTAGCATGTCACATGTGCAACCAGAGGAGAAAAAAAACTTTAGACCACCTTTACTCCACACACAGAGATGCATACAAAGCTCTCCCGCGCCCTCCATTTGGCAAATCTATCCTCCTGATTCCTGTGTACAAGCAAAAACTAAAGCAGGAAGTACCAGTGACCCACTCAATACGGAAGTGGTCAGATGACGCGGATGCTACGCTACAGGACTGTTTTGCTAGCACAGACTGGAATATGTTCCGGGATTCATCCAATGGCATTGAGGAGTATACCACCTCAGTCATCGGCTTCATCAATAAGCGTATCGACGACGTCGTCCCCACAGTGACCGTATGTACATATCCTAACCAGAAGCCATGGATTACAGGCAATATCCGCATCGAGCTAAAGGCTAGAGCTGCCGCTTTCAAGGAGCGGGACACTAATCCGGATGCTTATAAGAATCCCACTATGCCCTCAGAAGAACCATCAAACAAGCAAAGCGTCAATACAGGATTAAGACTGAATCTTACCACACCGGCTTTGACGCTCGTCGGATGTGGCAGGGCTTGAAAACTATTATGGACTACAAAGGAAACCCAGCCCACTGAAGCGAGCCTACCAGACGAGCTAAATGCCTTTTATGCTCGCTTCGAGGCAAGCAACACTGAAGCATGCACGAGAGCACCAGCTTTTCTGGATGACTGTGTGATAACGCTCTTGGTAGCCGATGTGAGCAAGACCTTTAAACAGGTCAACATTCACAAAGCCACGGGACCAGACGGATTACCAGGACGTGTACTCAAAGCATGCGCGGACTAACTGGCAAGTGTCTTCACTGGCATTTTCAACCTCTCCCTGACCGAGTCTGTAATGCTTACATGTTTCAAGCAGACCACCATAGTCCCTGTGCCCAAGGAAGCGAAGGTAACCTGCCTAAATGATTACCGCCCCATAGCACTCACGTCGGTAGCCATGAAGTACTTTGAAAGGCTGGTCATGGCTCACATCAACAGCATCCTCCCGGATACCCTAGACCCACTCCAATTCGCATACGACCCCAACAGATCCACAGATGACGCAATCTCAATCGCACTCCACACTGCCCTTTCCCACCTGGACAAAAGGAACACCTATGTGAGAATGCTGTTCATTGACTACAGCTCAGTGTTCAACACCATAGTGCCCACGAAGCTCATCACTAAGCTAAGGACCCTGGGACTAAACACCTCCCTCTGCAACTGGATCCTGAACTTCCTGACGGGCCGCCCCCAGGTGGTAAGGGTAGGCAACAACACATCTGCCACACTGATCCTCAACACCGGGGTCCCTCAGGGGTGTGTACTTAGCCACCTCCTGTACTCCCTGTTCACCCACGACTGTTTAGCCAAACACGACTCCAACACCATCATTAAGTTTGCTGACGACACAACAGTGGTAGGCCTGATCACCGACAACGGAGAGACAGCCTATAGGGGGGAGGTCAGAGAACTGGCAGTGTGGTGCCAGGACAACAATCTCTCCCTCAATGTGATCAAGACAAAGGAGCTGATCATGGACTACAGGAAAAGGCAGGCAGAACAGGCCCCCATTAACATCGATAGGGTTGTAATGGAGCGGTCGAGAGTTTCAAGTTCCTTGTTGTCCACATCACCAACGAACTATCATGGTCCAAACACACCAAGACAGTTATGAAGAGGGCACGACAAAACCTTTTCCCCCCCAGGAGACTATTATATATGCATAGTCACTTCACCCCTACCTACATGTACAAATTACCTCAATTAACCTGTACCCCCGCACACTGACTCAGTACCGGTACCCCCTGTATATAGCCTCGTTACTGTTATGTTATTGTGTTACTTTTTATTATTTTTTATGTTTTACCTTAGGTTATTTGGTAAATATTTTCTTAACTCTTTTTGAACTGCACTGTTGGTTAAGGGCTTGTACTGTAAGTAAGCATTTCACGGTAAGGTCTACACTTGTTTTATTCGGCGCATGTGACAAATAAAGTTTTATTTGATTTGACTCTGCTCACCTTTGGAGTCAGAGCACAGTGAAAGCCACTGTTTCCCAAACACCACATCCATCCGCTCACCATGCCGACAGACAAACAGGGTCCGCTTGGGCAGCCGAGAGTGATTGCTACCGACCCGAAGCACCTAAGAAACAATACAGTGAATTGGGGCATCAAATCCATAACATTTCCCAACATTTTCAAGAATTGATCAGTACACCAGAAAAACAGCTTTTGTATTGGAGCAAGGTTATTATAGTTTTGTGTTTTTATATTCGTTTTTATTTACATTAGATTATATTTTTTTATTTGAAATTCAGTTTAATTTCCTTTTCAGACCTGATTTGCTCATTTTAATTTAGTTATAGTTGTATACAAATATTTATATTTCATTTTATATGATTTAGTTTCAGTTTTAGGGGCGGCAGGTAGTCTAGGGTTAGAGTGTTGGGCCAGGAACCAAAAGGTTGCTAAATCGAATCCCCGAGGTGACAAGGTAAAAATCTGTCGTTCTGTCCCTGAACAAGGCAGTTAACCCACTATTCCTAGGGCGTCATTGTAAATAAGAATTTGTTCTTAACTGACTTGCCTAGTTAAATAAAGGCTAAATAAATAAATCAAAAATTGGTGTTAGGGACAGAAAGCATGCGTGGGAGGCTAGGAGCCATTGGTGTTGTGTAGTGTTTTGGGGATGTCATTTCTTGCAACCGAAGGCAGTAGTACAGTCGTGGCCAAAAGTTTTGAGAATGACACAAATATTAATTTCCACAAAGTTTGCTGCTTCAGTGTCTTTAGATATTTTTGTCAGATGTTACTATGAAATACTGAAGTATAATTACAAGCAGTAATTCAGTAAAGGCTTTTCTATTGACAATTACATGAAGTTGATGCAAAGAGTCAATATTTGCAGTGTTGACCCTTCTTTTTCAAGACCTCTGCAATCCGCCCTTGCATGCTGTCAATTAACTTCTGGGCCACATCCTGACTGATGGCAGCCCATTCTTGCATAATCAATGCTTGGAGTTTGTCAGAATTTGTGGGTGTTTGTTTGTCCACCCACGTCTTGACGATTGACCACAAGTTCTCAATGGGATTAAGGTCTGGGGAGTTTCCTGGCCATGGACCCAAAATATCAATGTTTTGTTCCCCGAGCCACTTAGTTATCAATTTTGCCTTATGGCAAGGTGCTCCATCATGCTGGAAAAGGCATTGTTCATCACCAAACTGTTCCTGGATGGTTGGGAGAAGTTGCTCTCGGAGGATGTGTTGGTACCATTCTTTATTCATGGCTGTGTTCTTAGGCAAAATTGTGAGTGAGCCCACTCCCTTGGCTGAGAAGCAACCCCACACATGAATGGTCTCAGGATGCTTTACTGTTGGCATGACACAGGACTGATGGTAGCGCTCACCTTGTCTTCTCCGGACAAGCTTTTTTCCGGATGCCCCAAACAATCGGAAAGGGGATTCCTCAGAGAAAATGACTTTACCCCAGTCCTCAGCAGTCCAATCCCTGTACCTTTTGCAGAATATCAGTCTGTCCCTGATGTTTTTCCTGGAGAGAAGTGGCTTCTTTGCTGCCCTTCTTGACACCAGTCCATCCTCCAAAAGTCTTTGCCTCACTGTGCGTGCAGATGCACTCACACCTGCTTGCTGCCATTCCTGAGCAAGCTCTGTACTGGTGGTGCACCGATCCCGCAGCTGAATCAACTTTAGGAGACGGTCCTGGCGCTTGCTGGACTTTCTTGGGCGCCCTGAAGCCTTCATCACAACAATTGAACTGCTCTCCTTGAAGTTCTTGATGATCCGATAAATGGTTGATTTAGGTGCAATCTTACTGACAGCAATATCCTTGCCTGTGAAGCCCTTTTTGTGCAAAGCAATGATGACGGCACGTGTTTCCTTGCAGGTAACCATGGTTGACAGAGGAAGAACAATGATTCCAAGCACCACCCTCCTTTTGAAGCTTCCAGTCTGTTATTCGAACTCAATCAGCATGACAGAGTGATCTCCAGCCTTGTCCTCATCAACACTCACACCTGTGTTAATGAGAGAATCACTGACATGATGTCAGCTGGTCCTTTTGTGGCAGAGCTGAAATGCAGTGGAAATGTTTTTGGGGGATTCTGTTCATTTGCATGACAAAGAGGGACTTTGCAATTAATTGTAATTCATCTGATCACTCTTCATAACATTCTGGAGTATATGCAAATTGCCATCATACCAACTGAGGGGGCAGTCTTTGAAAATTAATATTTGTGTCATTCTCAAAACTTTTGGCCACGACTGTACATAAATTCTAAAGTCAATCTCAATGTGACTTGGATTTAATAGGAATAGCGCAAAGACTGGTGCAAAAAAATATGGTGGAAGGATTCGTTTTTGTTTTCGTTTACTATGATAACCTTGATTTGAAGTCATTCTTCAAGAATAATAAGAATCCTGCTGCATATCATAACCAGGAATTTTTCCTGATCAGGATTAAACGCTAGGCACTAGTTATCCTGGCTAGTAAAAGCTGTATGGTTTAGTTGAAGAAACTTCTTTCTGTTCTTTGGAAAAAGTGCCAGTACCTGCATGGGATGACAGATGAGGCTTGAAGTGGGTGTGTCCCCAGGGCTTGCGTTGTCGAGGCGACGGCTGTCCAGCAGCCCATCGAACAGGCCCCTTTCCCTGCTCTCTTTGTCGGAGGGTGCGGAGCAATTGAAGAAGGAGTGTGATCTGCACAGGGTAGAAGACAAGAGTTAACACACATACTCAATACTACTCATTCATCACTACTGACTACTGAGCAGAACTCTCCATGCTCTTTTACAGTGTTCTGGCCCTGGGTACGGGTCAATTCCAATTCAAGATGCAAACAGTTCCTTCTGGATTGACTGAATTGAAATGGAATTGACCCCTGCCCCTATGTTCTGGACCCAGGACTGTAAGTAAGAAGTAAGAAGAACACCAGGGGTGTAAGTAAGAAGCAGGGCTCACCCGTGGAAGACCCAGGTGTCACACTCATCTGCCCGGCTGACGTAGTTCTCAGGCAATAGGCCGGACAGCCCCGTCGCCAGGGAGGACCCGTAGACCCAGCCCTCGCTGGTGTTTTTCTGCTCCAAGGGAGACGTGAAGACAAAGTCACCCAGGACCAGCTCCAGCTCGTCCTCATTCTGAGGGGCGTAGGGATACATCACGCGCAGCGTCTGCAACAGAGGGAGGGAAAGACAGAGCTTGAGCACACCAACGCTGTATCTAACACCAGAATACAGTACAAGGCAAGGCTATAGGTCTAAATGGGCAAGCTCGTAAAGGGCCACTGATATTTACAGCCGTTTCTAAATTAATTATACTGTATATTCCCATATATTCTTGAAGAATATCACTTATTATAAATGCCTCATGAGCTTGTCTTGTAGAAGGTACAAGGTCCATGTCATGGTGTTGATTAGTAGAAAGTACAAGAGTAGTATTGAATGTGAAATGAAGGTGGACAGGGTTTGCGTCAGAAAACAAAGTGGTTATTATTACCTCATGATTGGCAAACCGAATGTCCCGGGAGAAAAGGACAGCCAGCCAATCACAGCCTAGCTTCACCTCGATTCCCTTGGCCAGCTTTTCCAGGGAGGACAGGTGATTGGTGGGGAAGTAGTAGGCTAACGTCACATGGAGCTGCTTCTTATGGGGCTCTAAATGGACATCTGAGACAGAGAGAGGAGCACGAGTGAATAAAGGTAAAGAATATAAAGAAAGTAATTTCTGTGGGGCAAACTACTACGGTGGGAATCTAGCTCAGCAAATGATAGAACTACAAACATCTACAGACTGGAGCAAAATGTCCCAATATTTTCCAAACAATCTTTTTTGACGTGTTATAATCCACCATGCACAATTTGAAATGAAGCTCCAAACTGCCGGTGCTTTATGGTGAGGATAATCTCTTTAGGATTAAGCATTACAGTCAGGGCCGGCGCCAGAACGAATCAGTTGGACAAGCATTTGATTTTTATTCACGGGCACATCCTGTGTGCTTGCGCGCAAACACATTTTGTTAATGGGTGTTATGATAAAGACCATACACTCTTAGAAAAAAAGGTGCTATCTAGAACCCAGAAGGGTTCTTTGGCTGTACCCATAGGAGAACCCTTTGAAGAACCTTTTTGGTTCCAGGTAGAACCCCTTTGGGTTCAATGTAGAACCCTTTCCACAGAGGGTTCTACATGGAACCCAAAAGGGTTCTACCTGGAACCAAAAAGGGTTTTACAAGCAACCAGAAAGGGTTCTCCTATGGTGACAGCCGAAGAACTGTTTTGGAACCATTTTTTCTAAGAGTGTAGGCAGCTCGAGTTTCAAGTTTGGGGAAGCTTACAATTTATCCTACCATTTCAACCTTTCTGCGTGCCATATAACTATAGGCCAATGCAGCAGTAGGCCTATAACTTCTATCATCACCTAAATAAAATACATATACCTAAAGTCGCAAAAAAGTGGAAAATATCCTGATGAAAATTCTGATTCTTTCAATCACATTAATATCTCTGCCTCCCTTTCTATCTGTCTTGACTTGAGCTATCGCTAGTGAAATGCAACATTGTACCAACTCAGCAGGTTGGCGTACTCAGACGCGAACGCTCCCTTAATGTTGTCAGGACAGAGAAACCACACACATGCTCATTGCTCACATGGAGCACTCCAAACAAAAGACAGTGAAAAAATTGACAAAACTCCTAAACGATGGTTATGAAATAAACCAAAACGTGTTTCTCACAAGTGTATCAGGTTGTGAACTCTGCAAACAACGTTTCCACTCCGAGAATGAGAATGGTAAATTACTGTAATACATGCATTAACCGAAATGAATGTAACCAAATGACAGAGATGAATGGTACATTTACTAGGCCTACTGGTTACATATGTAATGTTGAATTGTCAAAAAGAAACAATCAAAGGGCAAACAATTCACACAATGAAACAATGACTGTGCAAGATTTGGCGGGAGACACCGGAGAACATTCTGGAGTGCTGAGTGCATGTATTCTGGAGAGAGACGCCCATATCTTCGCCACACACCCAGCCCCTTCTTCTAGTCTCAACATTTTATACTCAAGACACATTATCTTCACACATTTTAGATGCTTTTCACTGACAGCCGCAGCTCAATAATCAGTTAGGCCTATTGCCACACGCTATGCCCAAATTGCTGCCTACACCAATAGGCATAGGCCTATACACTTGTGATTTGAAACAATCCATAGCAAATAACAATTTTAAGAAGATAATGATCCTCTGTGGCTAAGTCAAGCTTTCTGGTAAAGTATTTTTGAATGATTTTACTTAGACAGGAGTAATTATATAATTTTGGCAAAACATCACTTTACTTTAGGGGAAGCCAGCATCCGAACAGTGCACTGTGCCAACTTTCCTTTCTGATTTTCAAGTGGATGAAACCAAAGAACTGTATATAATGGCGAGATGCTCATGTCTCCGCCCTAACAATGTGAGTCGTTGTCCCAAAGGCCGGAATGCAGGTGACAAGTTTAGGTCTGCATATAAACGCAATGGGCTTATTCAGGACAGATTTGCGGGAGAGCAAGCCCTCTCACTTCGCCTCTTCCTCTCTGCTGAAACTAGCGGACGAAACAGCACCCCTCTGTCTTACTATATGTAGCCCATGTATCTGATGCTGTCTGGCCAGAAAAAGTATGACATGCCATACTACTTTTGTCTAGACAGCATCAGATACATGGTCTACACATACAGAGACAGAGGGGCGCTGTTTCACTCGCTCAGATGCTTAATCTGAGATTGATGCGTCTTTCTTTCTTTGCGTGTCTCAGTCAAATAAATGATCAGTCGGTTGGGCCAGGCCACCTAGGGCCCGCCAATAAATTCAGCCCGGATTACAGTCATCCTTTACCAGCTTAAAATATGTAATTTTCTGACCAAAGCGTGTGGAGAGATAGATTGCCTGTAAAAAGGCAATGTGTGCATGCTTGTGTGTGTGTCTGGCGTGCTTGCGTGCGTGGGTGTGTGTCCATGTGTCACAGGCAGAGATAGTTCCTACCTGCTTTTCTGGCAGCCTCGGAAGCAAAGTCAGCAGCAAACTGCTTGAGGACCTCTGCGATCTGCTCCTCAACGAAGAGGCCTATGAAGTTGAAGGAGGTGTAGAGCTCCAGGGGCAGGGGGCTAGGGAAACGACCCCTCCATTGGCCCACCGTGGCCTGCAGGGCCTCCAACAGGGCATCCACCTTCTTGTCTGCACACTGTGGGACAGGGTAGAGTCTGAGTACTACACAAACACTGAGTCTTACATCAACATTTAGGGCCAGTTTTCCAGACACAGATTAGTCCTAGTCCTGGACTTGTGTTCAATGGAGAATCGCCATTAAAAGCACGTTTTAGTCCAGGACTAGGTTTAATCTGTGTCTGGGAAACTGGCCCTTACTAGACAGATGTTGGAGTCTCTTGACCTCAACGGGACTTCCTGGATAAATACACACTTAGAAAAAAGGGTTCCAAAAGGGTTCTTCGGCTGTCCCCGTAGAATAACTCTTTTTGGTTACAGGTGGAACTTTTTTAGGTTCCATGTAGAATACTCTGTGTAAAGGGTTCTACATGGAACCAAAAAGTGTTTTTCAAAGGCTTCACCTATTGGGACAGTCAAAGAACACCTTCAGCACCTTCTTTTCATAAGTCTTAAGGAATATAATTACAATACTTCATGGTGAGCTGAATTCGAGGGAGAAGCATCCATGTGTTGATGTATGACATGAGGCGTGTCATTTCCCCCTGGGCTCACCATGAAGAACTGGCAGAGCGTGATGTGGGGGAAGATGTTGTGGGCCTTGTTCTTGCCGCAGGAGACGCGGGATTGCTGCCAGAAGTGATGGAGCTGATTCTGCAGGGGTCCGCTGGGGCGCAGGTACAGGACGTACTCTCTGGGCAACGGGTCATCCAGGAAGGGGTCATCCACATGGGAGAACAGCCTGAGGAAGAGCAGGAGAAGAAGAAGAGGAGGAGGAGGCTTATCAATGACTGAGGTAGAAGATGTGTGTGTGGGGGGGGGCTCCAATGCAGCTGTTTTGATCTCAATATGAAATCATTTCTGGGTAACAATTAAGTACCTTACTGTGATTGTTTTCAATTAAAATGGTCAAAAATAAACAAAAAATTGCTTCTTAGAAAATAGCCATTTCTCAAGCAAGAACTTAGCTAGGACTGTCTGGGCGTGGTCTGAGTAGGGAGGGGAAAACTGAAAAACTAGCTGTTATTGAAAAAGAGGTTTGGAACTCTCTTTCTTATTGGTCTATTAACTAATTTACCATCTGGTGATGTCACCAGGCAGGCCATAACTCCATCCCACCAAAACAAGCTGAAACTGACGGTCTTTTTCAAACAGCTCCTACACTAAAAGGCCATTATCATACTTTTCACAATTTCACAGTATTATTCCAACCTCATAGTGTGGAAATATATATAAAACCCAGGAAGTTTTGACTTGCACTGGGCCTTTAAAGAATTGTAGTCATTCACACATGGCTATATAGTAAGAGCACACACATATGCAGTACAGCAGAGGGCAGCATAACACACATGGTTTATCTCTGGGAGTGTGTTTGTATACCTGTGCATGTGTGTGTTAGAACTCACCAGTCACATGCTGCCTGTACACTCCTGCCTCCTGTTGATACTAGTGCCTTCAATCTGCAAAGATAGAAAACAGTGATGCTTCCTTTGAAGGTTTTATTTACAATGCTTGTATGCAGTTTTCTTATTTGCATACCCTTATGGTATATTGTGACTTTGTTACTAAAATATTATTTAAGAAATGTTTTATGGTAAAGGTGTATATAGCCTACTTATAGTGGATTGAATCTCACTTCTTTATAGCCAAACTGAGCAGCACAAAGTCAGAGTTCACCATCTCTGTCCCCAATTTGTCTGAGATAAGTGACCCAGGCTACGTCCCAAATGGCACCCTATTGCCTATTGGGCCCCCGCCAAAAGCAGTGCACAATATAGGGAAAAGGCTCCCATTCGGGAGGCACAGATTCACACAGTTGTAATAAGCACTACTGAGGTAGAGTTCATACACTGTATCTTTAGTCATGTGGAGCATGGTTCAGCAGGAGTAACACAGCCTTTATTATAAACAGTGGAGTCTGATACAGTGGACAGTTATGCTAAGTTAATCACATCGTTTCAATAAGACACTCCAGAGGAAAGTGTGGAGGAGATTCCTCGATACAGTATGAATAAAACATAAAGGTGTGAAGGGAACAACCCACCACACATAATTTCCACTAAGCCATTTCAAATGTCAAAACCAATTCAATCCATGAAAATAGACACATATGCTCAGTCACTCTCCAAAATAGCAGACAACCGCATTGTGAGACAGCTTCCTAAATCCTGCAGCACCTGGAGGCCTGGTTAACAAGCAGTGGAGGAAGCATGCTGATTCTTATTAGGCATCAAAACCTAATTACAAACTACTTAAGGGAAGGAAAAAAACTTGGAAACTGCTAATGCGATTCACCTCTCTGGGGACTATAGTCTCCATGGCATCCGCAGCGGTGGAAACCAAGAGAGCACCTAGTACCGAGACCTGGGGACACCAGTAGTGCAGAGACAGACCCTCTCCTATGTAAATGTAGATGTACATTGCAGACTAACTGGAGGTATGCAGAGCGTCTCAGGGCACTGATCTGTGTTTGGTTGATTTGGACAGGGCCTCTTGACCATACCTTTTGGCTCACTTAAAAGTACAAATACAATGTTGATCCAGTTTAACTTACTTCTGTATCCGCAAACACGGGTTGACGCAATAGAGTCAAAAGGTATTAACCAACCAGTTTAACGTTTGAGCTCCGCCAGACACCCAAGTCAATCTGTGGAAAAGGGTAGTACAGATGCCTAATGGTATATCTACCGTAAGTATGTAGGACATATTTCACCTTTCACCCAGGCCCCTCAACAGTATTAGTTTAAACTTGACAATTCTAGGATTGTGTGAAGATGTAATGTTGCGGAGAGGGAGTGTCCACAGAGGATTGATACCGTTGTTGACTCATCCTATACTCATATTTGTGGCCAAAGCATAAATTGGAGAAAAAATTAAGAAAAACAACACCTCAAACAGACCGTTTCAAATGTCATCCTCCTGAGGAGGATGAGCTGGACAATCAGCGGTCTACTCACATGAATATCTTTAAGGACCATATACACCCACATCATTCTATTGTTGGGGTATACCCACACGATTCCAACACAGAAAAGCTGCTTTTTAACATACTTAATGAAACAAATTTGGAAGGAAAATTATTTCACTCATTTGAAATTAATGATATTTTTTAATTATATATTAATTATCATATTTCATAGAAATCTGGAAACACTGGACAGTTACTTTAAAGGAGGCTACAATTGTCAGATCAACTGGGTGTCCTGCCACAAGATTGGCATTAGCCAGAGCTAAAACTGAATACGACTGAGCTAAAACCTGGGCATTAGTTTAGGTAGCTAATGCTAGTCTTCAGGTCTAAGGTGCGGTTACTCCTTAGACCAAAAGTGAGTGTGTATACAGTTAAAGTCAGAAGTTTACATACACCTTAGCCAAATACATTTAAACTCAGTTTTTCACAATTCCTGACATTAAATCCTAGTAAAAAATCCCTGTCTTAGGTCCGTTAGGATCCCAACTTCATTTTACGAATGTGAAATGTCAGAATAATAGTAGAAAGAATGATTTATTTCAGCTTTTATTTCTTTCATCACATTCCCAGTGGGCCAGAAGTTTACATACACTCAATTAGTATTTGGTAGCATTGTCTTTCAATTGTTTAACTTGGGTCAAATGTTTCGGGTAGCCTTCCACAACCTTCCCACAATAAGTTGGGGAAATTTTGGCTCATTCCTCCTGACAGAACTGGTGTAACTGAGTCAGGTTTGTAGGCCACCTTGCTCGCACACGCATTTTCAGCTCTGCCCATATATTTTCTATAGGATTGAGGTCAGGGCTTTGTGATGGCCACTCCAATACCTTGACTTTGTTGTCCTTAGGCCATTTTGCCACAACTTTGGAAGTGTGCTTGGGGTCATTGTCCATTTGGAAGACCCATTTGCGACCAAGCTTTAACTTCCTGACTGACGTCTTGAGATGTTGCTTCAATATATCCACATAATTTTCCTTCCTCGTGATGCCATCTATTTTGGGAAGTGCACCAGTCCCTCCTGCAGCAAAGCACCCGCACAACATGATGCTGCCACCCCCGTGCTTCACGGTTGGGATGGTGTTCTTCGGCTTGCAAGTCTCCCCCTTTTCCTCCAAACATAATGATGGTCAATATGGCCAAACAGATCTATTTTGACCAGAGGACATTTCTCCAAAAAGTATGATCTTTGTCCCCATGTGAAGTTGCAAACCGTTGTCGGGCTTTTTTATGGTTTTGGAGCAGTGGCTTCTTCCTTGCTGAGCGGCCTTTCAGGTTATGTCGATATAGGACTCGTTTTACTGTGGATATAGATACTTTGTACCTGTTTCCTCCAGCATCTTCACAAGGTCCTTCGCTGTTGTTCTAGGATTGATTTGCACTTTTCGCACCAAAGTACGTTCATCTCTAGGAGACAGAACGCGTCTCCTTCCTGAGCAGTTTGACGGCTGTGTGGTACCATGGTGTTTATACTTGTGTACTATTGTTTGTACAGATGAACGTGGTACCTTTCAGGCATTTGGAAATTGCTCCCAAGGATGAACCAGACTTGTGGAAGTCTACAATTTTTCTTCTGAGGTCTTCGCTGATTTATTTTGATTTTCCCATGATGTCAAGCAAAGAGGCACTGAGTCTGAAAGTAGGCCTTGAAATACATCCACAGGTACACCTCCAATTGACTAAAATGATGTCAATTAGCCTATCAGAAGCTTCTAAAGCCATGACATCATTTTCTGGAATTCTCCAAGCTGTTTAAAGGCACAGTCAACTTAGTGTATGTAAACTTCTGACCCCCTGGAATTGTGATACAGTGAATAATAAGTGAAATAATCTGTCTGCAAACAATTTTTGGAAAATTTACCTGTGTCATGCACAAAGTAGATGTCCTAACCGACTTGCCAAAACTATAGTTTGTTAACAAGAAATTTGTGGAGTGGTTGAAAAACTAGTTTTAATGACTCTAACGTTAGTGTATGTAAACTTCCAACTTCAACTGTATATGACAAGCCATGTTCCAGAGTGGAAGCTAAATGTGGCCTGTGTACCAAGTGTGTTTCAAACTCTGAATCAGAGGAGGTGCAGCGATCAGGTCTCTGTAACTGAATATGTTAGGTGCATAACACAATTATACATACAAAAGCCACAGTTGTGTGAGTTCAGCTACATTCAGCTCAGAATTGTTCCAACCTCAATGGAAAAAACAGGCAGCTGCTTTTGACTTGTGGCCTGTTCTCTGTTCTAGAGATCCTCTGTGAACTGCACAGGCCTCAGTCCAACATCCTGAAACAGGTAGCGAAAGCATTCTCCCTGTCAGGCTGTCTATGGGCTGTGCGAAGTGAAACCCTTAAGAGTATCGCAGTGCTTCCCCATCTACACTTCAGATGCTTCTGACAGGAAACGCTTTAGAAGTAAATCAGCTGAGGACAATGTGGTCTGTCTTTCTCAGATCTGAACCAGGCGTAAAAATAAGCTGTGGTCACTGGTATTTAAAGGTTTGCAATCAACCTAAATTGTTTGAATGAAGAGAGAACCAGTGTGACAGTTAGATCACTCCCACATGTGAACACATCATAGCCCAGGGTTCCCCAACAAATTGGTTTTATTCGCCCCTCCAAGTTAAAAAAAAATATATATATTTAAAAAAAAAGAGTATACATTATTTTTGGGGCTTGATGGGTCGTTTTCTTTTTTGGACATAAAAGACTGTAAAAACATCAGGAAATCAGCTAACTTTTTGCCCCTTTTTCGTGATATCCAATTGGTAGCTACAGTCTTGTCCCATCGCTGCAACTCCCGTACAAACTCGGGAGAGGTGAAAGTCGAGAGCCATGCGTCCTTCGAAACTTAACCCTGCCAAGCCACACTGCTGGCTTAACCAGGAAGCCAGCCGCACCAATGTGTCGGAGGAAACACCGTCCAACTGGTGACCGTAGTCAGCCTGCATGCACCCGGCCCGCCACAGGAGTCGCTAGGAGCGCAATAAGACAAGGACATCCTGGCCGGCAAAACCCTCCCCTAACCCAGACAACACTGGAACTATTGTGCGCCGCCTCGTGTATCCCGATCGAGGCTGGCTGCGACACAGCCCAGGATCGAACCCGGATCTGTAGTGACGTCTCAAGCACTGCAGTGTCTTAGACCACTGCACCACTCAGGAAGCCCTGCGATTTTAATTTTAGAAATCTGTTCCCAAGTATTCCCACACATAGAGAGACATATCCTTTTAGGCTTCTTGCGGTCAGTTTGCAGTCGAAATGTTTTTTTTTTATTATAATGTTCCGGGCTCCCCGACCGTCTGCTCAAGAACAAATTGGCCCGTGGCTGAATCTAGTTGATGATGCCTGTCATAGCCTAAGTTGACAGAGACACAGAGCCAGCAACAGCAGGGCTGTGCTGTGGTCGTCCACCACAGTAGGATGAGAACTACATCAAGTATGAACATGGTGTAGACACTGACTCTTAATTGAGCATAACTGCTGTTTTTTTGGTCCCTGAATTCATTTAAATTCAATTCAACTTTATTTGTCCCTACGGCTATTACAATTAATGAAGTTCCCAAAATAGACCTTTGATTGTGTCACGGCAGTCATTGGAAGAAGAAGAGGAATCGTCAGACCAAAATGCAGCGGGGTACGTGTTCATCTTTATTAGCTTAACTGACTGAACACAAAATAACAAAAAGAATAGCCGAAACAGTTCTGCAAGGTGCAACCAACACTAAACAGAAAATAACCACCCACAACTAACAGTGGGAAAACAGGCTACCTATGTATGGTTCTCAATCAGAGACAACGAAAGACAGCTGTGCCTGATTAAGAACCATACCCGGCCAAAACATAGAAATACAAAACCTAGACATACAAACATAGAATGCCCACCCACATCACACCCTGACCAAACAAAAAATAGAAACATACAAAGCAATCTACGGTCAGGGCATGACAGATTGAGCAGTAAAGTAGTTTTACCAGGGCTGGGGTGAATTTAGAAATGGAATTCAAATGAATTTCATTATGACTGAGCTACTGTAATAGTGTTGTGTGTCTGTAGCATGGAAGAGCTCAGCTTCATCCTGAGGTATTTATTTACACTATCACCCCACACACACATGTCTTGCGCTCAGTTTCTCAACCTATCACATCTGTCCAGCAATAACATGACATCAACGATCCCACAAGTCCATGTGCACTTGTAATTGACTACATTTTGATCTGTGAGTTTGGTTGCAAGGGAACCGAGAGGCTTGGACCCAGTTGGATCCAGTTTCCTAAAGAGCTGATGAAGTACAAATTCTGTACAACATTCTGTTTTGTGAGCTAATCTAATTTTAGTCCAATCTCTCTGGGGAAAATAAAATAAATATGAACATTTCAAAACACACAATGTTGTCTGCAACTGATCAAAGTATGGGGGAAATCAACGTAGAAGACCGTCCTTGAGAGCCTTCTCACCAATCGCCAAGTTACCACTCCCTAGGAGTCTACAGATCATATACCAACTTTAATTTGTGTAATAACAATCTCTCGTGACAGCCTTAACATCTAGTGGCTGATTTGGTCGTGGGTGCCGAGACTAGTGCAATAATAACTGTTCATATAGTGCTGAAATACTTCCTCTACTACAGTGTATGGAGCGACATGGGAAGTCAGCTTGTCTCAGTCCATGGTTCATGATCTATTCTAGTGTATTTCTATACCCATTGATCATTTAACCTTGTGTTACGTGGATTGCTTGTTATTCAGATCACATTCAGTGGTTGTAAAGGACTTTATCACACGAACTAAACATTCTTGAAGGTTAGAAAACCACTTGCTTGTTCTAACGCCCACTACGCTATGAAAGTGAGATTTTCCAACCAGAGAGTTCCTGTGAGCTTCTCAAGACAGGAAGAGGAACAGATGAGCCTCTAAGCAGGACACCCCCACAATCAGCGCACTCATGTACGTATGTATTGTATAGTACACCGAGTGTATGTGTGTGTCTGTGTGCACGTTTTTGAGGTGCACAAAAAAACTAACACGTCCTTATGTAGCACTGTAGACAGCATTATGTTCCTCCTTCTGCGTAATACAATGTAGGACTGCACACATAATTGGGCAGACATACACGTACACATGGAGACAATGACTAATATTGTCCAAAGGTTCTGAAAAAGAACTAACTATGAAGCTGAGAAAACCAGGGGTTAGTTAGTCAACCTTTAAGCGGAACTTTAGTCACTTCATTTCCACATGTGTTGAAAGACTGAATCATAAGGAATAATTGATACCCAAAAGGTGTTGTGAAGACCACGAGATGAACAAGGAGACAATCAAATGTCAAGTTGGTCAGGACAGGCTGAGATAGCAATAAAGGGCTACAACACCCACCAGATCTGTGATTAAGGCCGGGTTTCAACCCAAGGCACGGCATAGGGCAGCACAATAGACAGCCGACAATTCACCTTTTAAAGGTAACTTATGTTTGAGCCAACGTTTCCAGTGT
The DNA here is from genome assembly GCF_016432855.1 of Salvelinus namaycush. Classification (NCBI taxonomy): domain Eukaryota; kingdom Metazoa; phylum Chordata; class Actinopteri; order Salmoniformes; family Salmonidae; genus Salvelinus; species Salvelinus namaycush. The sequence continues at coordinate 30,023,525 of NC_052329.1, forward strand.
TGACCATGAATGCGATCTCCGCGAACATCGGGGAAATGACCTTTAAAAAGGTGTATTGTCAGCTGTTTAGTGTGCTGCTCTATAAAGCGCCTTGTATTGAATCATGGACTAGGTCAACGAAAAGGAGGTGGGGAAGGATGCAATTCTTAAATATTGGAACAGGGCCTTTGTTTCATGCCAAAGTTACCATGTGCACTAGAGCCTTCCAATGTGATATTTACAGCTCAGAACACTACTGTGTGTATGATTATCACCCCTGGCTTACTCTCCTCTCAGTCTACTCTTGGCTAACCAGGGCAGCAGACAGACAGTGTGAAGTCACAAATGCAGACACAAATGCAGACACTACATGGAATGTCCAAGTCTTAAGACCCTGAGATATTTCTGAGCTCTCAATTCAAGGGGCTTTATTGGCATGGGAAACATATGTTTACATTGCCAAAGTAAGTGAAATAGATAATAAACAAAAGTGAAATAATCAACCAAAAATGAACAGTAAACATTACACTCACAAGTTTCAAAAGAATAGACACATTTCAAATGTCATATTATGGCTATGTACAGTCTTGTAATGATGTGCAAATAGTTAAAGTACAAAAGGGAAAATAAATAAACATAAATATGGATTGTATTTACAATGGTGTTTGTTCTTCACTAGTTGCCCTTTTCTTATGGCAACAAGTCACAAATCTTGCTGCTGTGACGGCAAACTGTGGTATTTCACCCAACAGATACGGGAGTTTCTCAGAATTTGATTTGTTTTGGAATTATTTCTGGGTCTGTGTAATCTGAGGGAAATATGTGTCTCTAATATGGTCATACATTTGGCAGGAGGTTAGGAAGTGCAGCTCAGTTTACACCTAATTTTGTCAGTCACAGTTGTCAGGTATTCTGCCACTGTGTACTCTCTGTTTACGGCCAAGTAGCATTCCATTTTGCTTAGTCTTTTGGTAAATTCTTTCCAATTTTTTAAGTAATTACATTTTTGTTGATTTGGTTGGGTCTAATTGTGTTGCTGTCCTGGGGATCTGTGGGGTTTGATTGTGTTTGTGAACAGAACCGCAGGACCAGCTTGCTTAGGGGACTCTTCTCCAGGTTCATCTCTCTGTAGGTGATGGCTTTGTTATGGAAGGTTTGGGAATTGCTTCCTTTTGTAGAAAGGAAGCAAAAGGAAGCTGTTGTAGAATTTAACGGCTCTTTTCTGGATTTTGATCATTAGCAGGTATGGGCTAATTATTCAGCTCTGCGTGCATTATTGGTGATTTACCTTGTACACTGACGATGTTTTTGCAGAATTCTGCATGCAAAGTCTTAATTAGGTGTTTGTCCCATTATGTGAATCTTTGGTTGGTGAGCAGACCCCAGACCTCACAACCATAAAGGAAAATGGGTTCTATAACTGATTCAAGTATTTTTAGCCAGACCCTAAATAGGATGTCAAATGTTATGTTCCTTTTGATGGCGTAGAAGGCCCTTCTTGCCTTGTCTCTCAGATCGTTCACAGCTTTGTGGAAGTTACCCGTGGTGCTGATGTTTAGGCCGAGGTAAGTATCCTTTTTTGTGTGCTCTAGGGCAACGGTGTCTAGACAGAATTAATATTTGTGGTCCTGGCAATATGTGCTGAAGATCTAGGTGCTGCTGTAGGCCCTCCTTGGTTGGGGACAGAATAACCAGATCATCAGCCAACAGTAGACATTTGACTTCAGCTTCTATCCAGGTGCTGCAGACTGATTGAGTGACCTCACCAATTCGTTGAAAAACAGTGCCTTCGGAAAGTATTCAGACCCCTTGACTTTTTCCACATGTTGTTACGTTACAGTCTTATTCTAAAATAGATAAGAACAAAACATCCTCACCCATCTACACACAATACCCCATAGTGACAAAGCAAAACAGTTTTTTTTCAACAGAAATGTCTTATTCAGACCCTTTGCTATAAGACTCGAAATTGAGCTCAGCTGCATGCTGTTTCCATTGATCATCCTTGAGATGTTTCTACAACTTGATTGGAGTCCACCTGTTGTAATTTCAATTGATTGGACATGATTTGGAAAGGCACACACCTGTCTATATAAGGTCCCACAGTTGACAGCGCATGTCATAGCAAAAACCAAGCCATGAGTTCGAAATAAATGTCCGTAGAGCTCCGAGAAAGGATTGTGTCAAGGCACAGATCTGGGGAAGGGTACCAAAACATTTCTGCAGCATTGAAGGTCCCCAATAACACAGTAGCCTCCATCATTCTTAAATGGAAGAAGTTTAGAACTACCAAGACTCTTCCTAGAGCTGGCCGCCCGGCCAAACTGAGCAATCGGGGGAGAAGGGCCTTGGTTAGGGAGGTGAACAAGAACCCGATGGTCACTCTGACAGAGCTCCAGAGTTCCTCTGTGGAGAGGGGACAACCTTCCAGAAGGACAACCATCTCTGCAGCACTCCACCAATCAGGCCTTTATGGTAGAGTGGCCAGAAGGAAGCCACTCCTTAGTAAAAGGGCACATGACAGCCTGCTTGGTGTTTGCCAAAAGGCACTTAAAGACTCTCAGACCATGAGAAACACGATTCTCTGGTCTGATGAAACCAAGATTGAACTCTTTGGCCTGAATGCCAAGCATCACATCAGGAGGAAACTTGGCACCATCCCTACGGTGAAGCACAGTGGTGGCAACATCATGCTGTGGGGATGTTTTTCAGCAGCAGGGACTGGGAGATGTTTTATTTAATTAACCTTGATTTACCTAGGCAAGTCAGTTAAGAACAAATTCTTATTTACAATGATGGCCTACCCCAGCCAAACCCTAACCCAGACGATGCTGGGCCAATTGTGCACCGCCCTATGGGACTCCCAAACACAGCCAGCTGTGATATAGCCTGAAAAACGAACCAGGGTCTGTAGTGCCGCCTCTAGCACTGAGATGCCGTGCCTTAGACTGCTGCGCCAATCGGTAGCCCACTCGGGAACTCGGGAGACTAGTCATGATCGAGGCAAAGATGAACAGCGCAAAGTACAGAGTTCCTTGATAAAAACCTTGATAAAAACCTGCTGGTTCACCTTCCAACAGGACAATGACCCTAAGCACAAAACCAAGACAACGCAGGAGTTGCATCAGGACAAGTCTCTAAATGCCCTTGAGTAGCCCACCCAGAGCATGGACTTCAACCTAATCGAACATCTCTGGAGAGACCTGAAAATAGCTGTGCAGCAACACTCCCCATCCAACCTGACAGAACTTGAGAGGATCAGCAGAGAAGAATGGGAGAAGCTCCCCAAATACAGGTTTACCAAGCTTGTAGAGTCATACCAAAGAAGACTCGAGGCTGTAATCGCTGCCACAGGTGCTTCAACAAAGTACTGATTAAAGGGTCTGAATACTTTTGATATTTCCGTTTGTTTTATTTTTTATAAATTAGCAAACATTTCTAAAAGCCAGTTTTTGCTTTGTCATTATGGGGCGGCAGGGTAGCCTAGTGGATAGAGCGTTGGGCTAGTAACCGAAAGGTTGCAAGTTCGAATCCCCGAGCTGACAAGGTACAAATATGTTGTTCTGCCTCTGACCAAGGCATGAATAAGAATTTGTTCCTAACTGACAGTAAAAGATTGATGAGGACTTAAAAAAATATCTATTTTAGAATAAGGCTGTAATTTAACAAAATGAGGAAAAAGTAATGGGGTCTGAATACTTCACGAATGCACTGTATATGTTGAAGAGGGTGGGGCCGAAGCTGCAACCCTGTCTCAAAAGCATTTTTTTCTCTCTGTCACTTATCTCTTTTCAAAAGGGTGACACGCTGATCATTACTGCACTATAAAACTGAAAACTGCATTGCTTGGAAATGCTAAACTAATGAGAATGGAGGTTGAGTTAATATTTATTATAGCCTGTCAGTATCAGACAGACGAGGGAACTCTCATAAACATTTGTGGAAAAGTGCTTTACATTATAACCAGGCTATCTCTGTGAGGGATGATCGGAGCAATGAGAAGGCTCCCGAATTCATCTCTGACATCCCATTCAAAAGAAAGCTGTCTATGTGCTAGAAAATGTAACTAATTTTGTATATTCAATGGCCCCTCCTCACAGTTGTGCCCCATCACCCCACACCCTGCCAGTCACACACAAACACACACACACCACCCATCACCCATTCACAAGAAATGTCCCATACCATTTCAACACCAGCTGACCTTCACCCACACAGACACACAGACACACTCTCACCCCTCCCACCTCAGCTCTGTGGGGAAATCCCATGGCTCTGGTCCCTGCATACGGACAGTTCCTGTTTATAAACCTGCCAGAGACCTTGAGGCCCTGTCACACTGAAGCTAAGCCACTGACCACTAGAGCATGACCAGAGTGAAACACCATGGGCTGCACCCCCCTTCTCTCTCTGATTATGCTCCTCTTTCAAAATCTCAAACTGTAAAGCATGCAAAGATGACTGACAGCACCATAAAAATATAAAGAAAATAGTAATATCGGTAATGATAATGGCAATATCTGAACTTGTTCATGATCTTATCTGGGACAGGTCAATGTGGGGGTGTAACTGCTTTGTTCTATCCACAGAAGGTTATATTTCTTCTGGGAGACTTTGTTTCCTCCTGCATTGTGTTGTGATGGGGGGAGAATTCCGTCCTCCTCACGTTAATAGAACTGATCCTCTTTTTCCTGTTTTCCTGTACATTGTTACAGCCTCTATGTGTTTGCCTGCCTCTACTCTCACAGTCCAACAGAAACACGAGGAAGTAGTATAATAACTTGAGAGGCATTTGTTGATCTACTCCCAGGAGCAGTGAAGATGTGTTTTGAGTTGAAAGTTAGGGGGTGGTGAATTTAATTGAACTAAATATTGAACTGCACAATTTAAACGGCATTGGAACATCACATCTTATTGCACTGTGGCAGGCAGGCAGGCAGGCAGGCAGGCAGGCAGGCAGGCAGGCAGGCAGGCAGGCAGGCAGGCAGGCAGGCAGACAGACAGACAGACAGACAGACAGACAGACAGACAGACAGACAGACAGACAGACAGACAGACAGACAGACAGACAGACAGACAGACAGACAGACAGACAGACATATTCTTATTAATAACATGTGTCAATGTAGAATATTTGTAAGCCCACTCTCACATGCAGACTCTCGCTGGATTCAGAGCCCCATGAGCAACAACATTAAGGCTTTTACTGACGACTAATTCTCTGCTGTGTTTTCCTCTCATTATGCATTTCATTGATGTCTAGAGGAAGACTTGAGGGGTAAATGAAGGACTTACTGTTCAGACAAAACTCCCCTCACTGTGCTCTACCACACTGACTGCAATTATCTACCACGCTACAATTATGCTCAAATTATTTGTGAGGGAGGTCTTTACTTATCCACAGATCGAAGATCTCTGTAGAGACCTGAAAATAGCTGTGCAGAGACGCTCCCCATCCAACCTGACAGAGATTGAGAGAATTTGAAAAATTCCCCAAATACAGGCATGCCAAGCATGTACCGTCATACCCAAGAAGACTCGAGGCTGAATACTTAAATGTGATAGTTCTGTTGTTTTTTTTAAATACATTTGCAAACATTTCTAAAAACCAGTTTTTGCTTTGTCATTATGGGGTATTGTGTGTAGATTGATGAGGAGAAAAAAAACAATTGAATACATTTTAGAATACTTTCCGAATGCACTGTACAGCATGCGTTATACATTTAAATGCTAGCCTCTTTGATAAAAATCCGATGAAGAGACTTCTGGTTAAGGAAGGAACCATCCAGTTCAGAAATTAACCATCCAGTTCAGAAAGACAGTGTGCACAGCCACAGCCCGCAAAAGATGCTCCACAGCTGTAAGTTCCTTGTGCTTGCCAAACCAAGCCTCAAACACACTTGCCTTGTCATTACGACTCTAGTACAGAGTCAAGAAAGCTCCTCTGGTTCAGTGCCTAGTCTACATTCACAGAACTCAGGGGAATCTCTGTCACTAATCGTAATGACATTATTTAGGCTATAAAACACATTGCTGTTTCTCCAGTGAGTTGTTTCTGACTCTGGGTTGGTACACACCTTTGTTTTTCACATTGCTAGTAGGGCAGTAGGTGAAAACTGGATACAGTATGCTACACATATGTATAAATGTTCACAGTAAACATACAGTAGCTATGTACTGTGTACATAACAATGATAAAGTAGGCTGCATCATATATGGGCATCTGCTTATCATTGCACAGGCACACAGTATGAGGGCAAATGCATTTTGACATAAACATTTTGTCATTCACGCACACCCGTCATCATATCAAATTGTAATTAAAAGCGCATCAATTGTGATTTCATCTCTGATCATTTGGACCCAATATCCAGCAAACTGACAGGGAGTTGCAGCTCCCTATGTCCAAACATAGGGACTCCAGTCAGCGGTTTGGATGCCGCAGTATGCTGGAAGCATGAGGCTGGAAGGACACTAGCTCTTGGATTGGCTGTCATAGTCCTGGCAAAGATAGCACAGACACATATGGCGCAGCCACAACTATACAAACAAACACAGACACATACACAGAATACACACACAAACACAGAGTACACACAAAAAGGATGGCAAGCTAAAAAGCAGTTACCAATGGACCACATTGCATCCACACAAGATGGTGTGTTTCCAAGCAGGATCAGCTCAGCTACTGCTAGTGCATGTGTGAGGTGAAGGTACAGAAAGGCTGGATTGTAAATGTGCTTTGTCTCCAATGTGTCTGTTGCAAAGCTCCTAGTCGTCTGTTGCTGATGGCATCACTGAACAGATGCAACGCCGTCAGTCTCACTCTGAACGAACCCTGTACGACTTAATGCAAACAACAGCTGCCTCGCAGGCCAGGGGGACAGAAAGGGGCAGAGACGGTACTAGTAGCAGAGGGGACCGAAGGAGCACAGCTGTCAGTCCCAAAATATGCCAAGGCGGGCACCTGCGGGTATGTCAGCAACTGTGGCCAGGCCTCGTCAGACTGGCGAGACAATAGGCAGCATTGAGGAGAGCAGACTGGCACACTTCTCTCTTTGTGCTGGTCACCCATGGGATTTTAAAGCAGCCTTTCTTAACTGACCATACTGTGTGATATTGGAGACAACAATGACAACATGATATGGTATCTGAGCGTCTGGACAGACCAAAGATACACTGTGGAGGTTGAGTTGCTAATAATTGACGTTCTATGTTTGCTTGAATCTTGGCTGTGAGGTTCATGATATAATATGAATCAATTTATTATCTCATGAAACCGCACAAATCCTTTGAAACGTTTGCCACTTTCTCTGGCCAATGAGGTCATTTCAGGAAAATATCTCTATCCAAAGGTCCTGTATAGCCTCTTTAACTGGTCCTGTTGCGTGATGTTGGAGAACAATGATCACATGATGTGGTGTCCTGAGTTTCCAGACAGAACTTTAAAGGCATTATGGACATGAGGGTTATATTCAGTGATGTACCTCTCTTAGGAAGGAAACACATGACATTTACACACCCTCGGTTGATCCTCCCACTACAGAGTGATGCAGCGTTAATGTAACGTTAGTGCAAAGTTGGCATATAAATGTAACGTTTGCTCTTAGAATTGTAATATGTATGATAGAATAACTAATGGCTCCTGTGGCAAAAAAAGTGAACCCCACTGATATGTTAAACAATATGTTAAGCAATCCAAGGAATCTCATTTACATAACTATTTCAAAGACAGAGAAAATGACCTGAACAAAAACACCCCAAAAAAGAATCATGCATAATAAAAGCGCTATTCTACATCCAATGTTGCTGCTTAAGAAGTGGGAGGCAGCTAGAGCAATTCCCTTGAAAATATAGGTTCCACTGTGTCAGCAACTATGTCGTCCACTCATGCTCCAACACTTCAGACTTTCCAGCCACAGTTAACAGATATGTCCCACTCATCATCACAGCGGAAGGCAAGACAGAAACAGCACATAGGTACCAGCATATTTCCACAATTTTCCACAAACCTCTCCGGCAAATACACAGAACAATACAGAGGTGTGGAGATAACAAATGATAAACTAAACTGCTCAGAAACCGGGGGGTATGCTCAGACAGCATTCGTAGCATACTGTGTTACTTGAACTGCGACTATGCTGCAATGTTCAGAGATTTCAAAAACAGTGTTTGCCTGCACTAAACCAAATCGTATGAGCCAGAAATATCCCTGGAAGCTGCAGTGCATTGCAATTTTGGATTATGCGGTGAGCATAGTTAATTGGTGAAAGCCGCATTTACTACTACACACGAAATGTGTGGTGAACATCCCTGGAAAAGAGTCATGTGCAGAATAATGAGATATTATATACCTACTCTTTTCCAGCTTTTACTTAGAGTAAATATAATCATAAAAACATATACAGTACACAGTTATACAGAATATAGATATAGAGTAAATATATTGTTATAAAGAAACTGTACAGGCTATGTCTTCCTAAATATATTTTTGGTCATCATCAGCTTAAACCAAGTAGTAGAAGACTTGGAAGAGAATCTGAAAGCCTGCATCAGACCAAGCCATGGACCTCAGTATAAATGAAGTCCCCAGACAGTATTGGGAACTCAGAGCATGATTATCAGATAGCAGCTCAAGAACAGAGGAATTCAGATGGGAAGAACACTGTCCAATGCCAGACTAGCTGTCGCCATTGGCGTCGGCTAATGAGGATGCTAATTAATCAAATCAAAACCGTACTAATGTGTTCCAATTAATGAACACTGTTTTAGTCAGTCGTAGCAGATACTGAGGGAGAAACGACAAACCTCAAGGACAGCATTTCACAAAAGCATCTCTGAGGCTGTATTGTTTTGAACCCTTGGTGTAAATGCAAACCAAAAGAGTCATTTGTTTGTAGACTGTGAGAATGATGTCAGTCAGTGGCAGAAAATAGGGTATCTGGTCATTGTTGGAGTCTAAGCAAGTGCCATAAACATTTTCTTTGCTAAATTCCTTAACCATTTTAATTGATTGTCTTGTCTTGAGACAATTATGCACTAAACATACAACACAAGAATAGAGCGTGTCATACCCTCTATTCAGGGTTTCATACCCTCTATTCAGGGTTTCATACCCTCTATTCTTGTGTTGTATGTTTAGTGCATTATTTACTATCAACCAAATAAAAAGGAACTGATGCCAAACAGACAGTGAAGTGAAATGAGAGAGGGCTTTCCCCCCTAAGGGCAGAGTTGTACATTAGACACCAGTATACTACACCAGTATACTGAGTGCATGGCACAACCAACCGAGAAGCCTCAAGTGCAGGGTCAAATCATTGGCCCTTGGGGTGCCCTAAAAAAATGTACATTCATTAGGGGTTCAAGCAGCGAAGCTGGGTGAAACCCTATTATATTTGTAGGCGTTCATTATTCCGGTTCTCCTTGGATTTATAATGGTGCCGGAAGGGATGGCTGCCGTTTTACGGGCTCCTAACCGACTGTGCTATTTTTTGTGATTTTACCCATTGTTTGTAACTTATTTTGTACATAATGTTGCTGCTACCGTCACTTAGGACCGAAAACAGCTTCTGGATATCAGAACAGAGATTACTCACCTCGAACTGGACGAAGATTTTTTCTTTAATGAGTCCGACGCGAAGGATATACTGCTTCTCCGAGACCAGGCCCAAATCCCTGTCATTCGCGTGAAGAAAATATGGAAATATAGGGGGCAGAGATCGGCATGCCTTGTGAGAATCTGTCAGCGAGTGGGTAACCCGCCTCTAGCATCCGTTCTAATGGCCAACGTGCAATCACTGGAAAATAAATTGGATGATCTCTGTTCGAGACTATCCTACGGGACATTAAAAACTAATGTCTGCGTGGCAGTAATGAGTGGCAGTTTTTTTATTTTTTATTTAATCTTTATTTAACTAGGCAAGTCAGTTAAGAACAAGTCGGTTAACTGCCTTGTTTAGGGGCAGAACCACAGATTTTTACCTTGTCAGCTCGGGGATTCAATCTTGCAACCTTTATGGTTACTAGTCCAATGCTCTAACCACTAGGCTACCTGGCGCACCGTTGTCAAAGGCACTGCATCGCAGTGCTAGCTGTGCCACTAGAGATCCTGGTTCGAGTCCAGGCTCTGTCGCAGCCGGCCACGACCGGGAGACCCATGGGGTGTTGCGCAATTGGCCCAGTGTCGTCCGGGTTAGGGGAGGGTTTGGCTGGCAGGGATGTTCTTGCCCCATCACGCTCTAGCAACTCCTGTGGCGGGACGGGCGCAATGCGCGCTGACACCGTCGCCAGGTGTACGGTGTTTCCTCCGACACATTGGTGCGGCTGTGTTCCGGGTTAAGCGGGCATTGTGTCAAGAAGCAGCGCGGCTTGGCTGGGTTGTGTTTTGGAGGACGCACGGCTCTCGACCTTTGCCTCTTGAGTCCGTACAGGAGTTGCAGCAATGAGAGAAAACTGTAACTACCAATTGGATACCACGGAATTGGGGAGAAAAAGAGGTAATAGTTTTAAGAAATACAAAAATAAATACAAAAAACTGTAATGTCTTATGTTTCACCGAGTCAGGGCTGAAAGATGACACGGATAATATACATTTGGCTGGGTTTTCCGTGCAGCGGCAGGACAGAACAGGGGTGGGGGTGTGTGTCTATTTTTCAATAACAGCTGGTGCGCGATGTGTAATATTAGTCTCGCGTTATTGCTCACATGAGGTTGAGTACCTCATGATAAACTGTAGACCACATCTACCAAGAGAGTTTATCTATATTTTTTGTCGTCGTCTATTGACCACCACAAACCGATGCTGGCACTAAGACCGCACTCAACGAGCTGTATGGGGCCATAAGCAAATAAGAAAATGCTCATCCAGAAGCGGCGCTCCTAGTGGCCGGGGACTTTAATGCAGGCAAACTTAAATCCGTTTTACCTCATTTCTACCAGCATGTCACATGTGCAACCAGAGGGAAAAAAACTCTAGACCACCTTTACCGCACACATAGAGACGCATACAAAGCTCTCCCTCGTCCTCCATTTGGCAAATCTGACCATAATTCTATCCTCCTGATTGCTGCTTACAAGCAAAAACTAACGCAGGAAGTACCAGTGACTCGCTCAAAAGTGATCAGATGACGTGGATGCTACGCTGAAGGATTGTTTTGCTAGCACAGACTGGAATATGTTCAGTGATTCATCCAATGGCATTGAGGAGTATACCACCTCAGTCACGAGCTTCATCAATAAGTGCATCAACGACGTCATCCCCACAGTGACCGCACATACATATCCCAACCAGAAGCCATGGATTACAGGCAGCATTCGTACCGAGCTAAAGGCTAGAGCTGCCGCTTTCAAGGAGCAGGACACTAATCCGGACGCTTATAAGAAATCCCGCTATGCCCTCAGACGGACCATCAAACAGGCAAAGTGTCAATACAGGACTAAAATTGAATCATACTACACCGCTCTGACGCTTGTCGGATGTGACAGGGCTTGCAAACTATTACGGACTACAAAGGGAAACCCAGACACGAGCCTACCAGACGAGCGAAATGCCTTTTATGCTCACTTTCAGGCAAGCAATACTGAAGAATGAATGAGAGCACCAGCTGTTCCGAATAACTGTGTGATCACGCTATCCGTAGCCGATGTGAGCCAGACCTTTAAACAGGTCAACATTCATAAAACGGATTACCAGGACTTGTACTCAGAGCAATTGTCTTACCTTTATTTAACTAGGCAAGTCAGTTAAGAACAAAATCTTATTTACAATGACGGCCTACCCCGGCTAAACCCGGACGACGCTGGGCCAATTGTGTGCCGCCCTATGGGACTCCCAATCACGGCCGGATGTGATACAGCCTGGATTCGAACCAGAGACTGTAATGACGCCTCTTGCAATGAGATGCAGTGCCTTAGACCGCTGTGCCACTCAGGAGCCCATGCACGGACCAACTGGCAAGTGTCTTCACTGACAGTCTGTAATACCTACATGTTTCAAGCAGACCACCATAGTCCCTGTGCCCAGGAAAGCGAAGGTAACCTGCCTAAATGATTACCGCCCCGTAGCACTCACGTCAGTAGCCATGAAGTGATTTGAAAAGCTGGTCATGGCTCACATCAACACCATCATCCTGGAAACCCTAGACCCACTCCAATTTGCATACCGCCCCAACAGATGCACAGATGATGCAATCTCTTTTGCACTACACACTGCCCTTTCACACATGCACAAAAGGAACACCTATGTGAGAATGCTGTTAGAAATTATTTAAACACACTTTGCCGTAGGCTATTATTTACTAATTAACAAAAAATCAAGTATGTCATATAAAATATATTCACCCCACCTGGTATTGTAATCAATACTTACCAGAAAGCATGTAGTCCTTGGCTCATACAGTGTAGTAGTGTGGGCTCAATAGCATCTCATTAGTGTGCAAGATCTTGAGAATCAGCTGTACATGTGATGGAAGAATGCACTGTGCATGCAGAGGGTTGCAATTCCATTGAATTGGGGATAGTTTAACCAAAATATGCCACAAGACCTAGAATTGCCTTATGTGTATCCCACAAAAAAAAAGTTCACTGTTATAAGCTAACTTTTTTGATGGATTTAAGCAAAATTCCCCATATTCCAGGGCTTTACTTCCCATGGAAAATTTCAGCAAATTTAACAGAACGTTTCCGACCCTTTGCAACCCTAGTCGGTACATAGGTCCCTCTCCTCACAAGGAACAAATGAGCCTCAACAACCCATAAGGTCCGCAATGATGGATTTTCTGCCATTTGTAATTCTTTGTTAAAACACTACTCCTCTGGCAGCGAATGACCGATTTGCGTGAAACATGATATATAGTATGTATGGACCAAGGTCTCTCAACCCAATATTTTCCAGGCTAGCATCTCAAACAACATGGCCGCTACTGACTAATAAATATTAATGTGGGCGTGGTCTGGCACATTAATGCATATAAATCACACACAGATATTTGTATTGTAACAAAACTTGATGTTCCAATCACTGTCTATACTCAACGTATGCAATCACATTCAGGTCAACCACACAGTGGTGCTATAACGGGCACATGTTTATATCTCTTGATCTGTTTGATGATTGATTAAATGTTGCACACATGCTCAGGGATATGAGTCCAGCTAACCTGTACTGTATGGTTCAGTTTGGCCACATGGTGGCGCCATTTGGCAGGAAAAACATTAATGCAAGCTCATTGGCTCATAGCAGACATATTGTTTGAGGTAGTCCTGGAAAATAGTGTGTTTAAAGATATCGGTACATAGATGCTATTTACCAAATTTGGTGCCAATTGGTCTAGCAGTTGTGGAGAAGAAGACGTTTAAAGTAGTCAACATCATTAAAATTGGTCCAAAAACCAACAGAAGCATATTGCATGATCTTTTGATGTTGAGTTCTGATATTTGGCAAGCGTGGTAAGGAGTACAGTTCATCCTAGGGAAATGTGTCAATTTTTTCCTGGTGGTGGCGCTATGGGGCCAAAGTGTGAGCCCTGGCATGGCTGTTTACAGCTATATTTATCTTTATTTTGGGAGTGCACAGCACGCACCACCGGGTACGACTGGAATCAAATCCCTGCTGAAGGGTTGTATGTTTGGCACAATGACAATGTGTAGAAAGCAAGTCTGAAAAGCAGCACCTCGTGACTGAGTTTCAACATCCCAGATGTTATTCGGTACATTGTTGCCTTTTGCTCTTTCACTCCTCAGTGATATCTCTCACACACTGTAGCTACTGTGGTTCATCTCCCCCATAGAATATCTAGTAAATGTCAGTTGATGCTGACCCAGCTTTGTTCCCCTTCTGCATTGTCATTCTCCTAAGCATCTAAGTGAATATCCGACTGCTTGACTATTTCAGTCCATTCACAGCGTCCAGTGAATCCAACATGCTCTCAGGCAACCCCTTCTCCCCCTCCCTGGACCAAAACACTAGTCAGTGACAGAGGTGGCAGATATGATGATTCTCCTAGTGCATGTCCCTTTAAGTCAGTCAGGAAATGTAGTGGGTCAATACTTGAGTGAGAGAGATAGAGAGAAAGAGGTTATTAATAACTTGCTCTGTCATGGCTAAGCAGTCACGGGCTGTCTAATGTAAAAGAGCTTGTGGCTTCACTCACAGCTTCTAGGCATTCTCTCTCCCGCTTTCTTTCTCTCTCTGCTGACAAAGGGAGCCTCGAGGCATTCCTACTGCCGTGTGTGTGTGCGCATGCGTAATGTCTGTGACCATTCAGCATGCAAGTCACAACAGACTCCCTATGACATCTGACCTCAATGTCTAGGAGGTAATACAGATTTGAGACTGGGACTTAAAAGTGTGAGATGTAAAACAATACTATTGTGAATAACTATGATAATAACCACTGGGATGCATTTTTTATATTTTACTGAACAATGATGTGGGTTGTGATCCTGATCACATAGAAATTATGCAATTGATATAAATTTGAAAAGTTAACAATGTATTTACTCTCTATAATGGTGACATGAGGACAACTGTAAATGCTTCCTTACATGGTGGGTCTGTCTGAGTCTGTGTCTCTCCAAGTGAGGACCCAGCTGACATAACAGTTGTATACTGTGCTGCAGTAATTTGGTCACATCAAGAACAGTCAATCCATTCAGCTCAAAACATAAGATTGAGCGTGATCCATATGACACACAAACACTCTCTCTCTCTCAAGGTCACGTAATTTCAGTTTCTTCCAGACTTAAAAACGTTTTCTGTTGGCTATCATATCTGTGTAGGTGAAGTGTATATCTCATCTCATCAATACCATCAGCATTTATAAGAATTCCAGCTTACATACAGTCTCCACCAACTACCATTAATGTCTATTGTGCACCAAACTCCAACCCAGACCAAGAGCAACATTCATGATTACAGTAGCCTATGACATGACCTATTGAGACAGCCCGGTGTCATAGAGTAGACGTTACATAGTAAACAAAAATCGGGGGCACTCAAATTAGTATGATATGTTATGTTTTGTATTGTTACATAAGACAACCTGGACTCAGGGATAGACGCGATACAGTAAAAACAAATCCGAGACACTGAAATTAGTATAATATGTTACGTTTTGTATAGTATGTATTAACTTGTGGATCCATTTAGTATGGTATGTTACAAATTCCAATTCGTACAAAATATTACGAATTTGCAATACGTATTGTACGTTACGAATTCCAATTTGTTGTGGCTAAAGTTTAGCTAGGTGGCTAATGTTAGCTAAGCAAGGGGCTAGGCATTAAGGTTAGGGTTAGGAGTTAAGTTAACGGGTTAAGGTTAGGGGAAGGGTTAGTTAACATGCTAAGTAGTTGCAAAGTAGCTAAAAAGTAGTTGCAAAGTAGCTAAAAAGTAGTTGCAAAGTAGCTAAAAAGTAGTAAGTAGTTGCAAAGTTGTTTATTAGCTAAAATTGTCTGCGATGAGATTCGAACACGCAACATTCGGGTTACCTGTTTTAATGGTGTTGGTAGTTTGTCTTGATTTTCTATTGTTGATTTTAGTTTTTTAATCAACCGTTAGTGGTCACATGAAAATACTTATGGGCTGCTTGTAAAACCCATACAGCCAGAGATCTGACGTCATGTATAGCATGTTACTGTACGGCCACTAACCTCCAATTTAGGTGTTTATTAGGGCCCAAATCTTCCAATTTCAACAAGTATACGTGTAAGACTGTAAAGGGCTACCATATCATACTAATTTGAGTGGCCCGAATTGCCCAGATTGTTACATCTATTCTATGAGGCCAGGCTGTTACTTAAGGTAAAAACAAAAAGGTGGATGGTCGTATAACGTGAACACAGCCTGAATCTCATCACGGACAACTTCAGCATTTTGCAACTACTTACTACTTTTTAGCTACTTAGCATGTTAGCTAACCCTTCCCCTAACCCCAATCTTAACCCTTTAACTTAACTCCTAACCTTAACCCTAACCCCTAGCCTAGCTAACAGTAGCCACTTAGCTAACATTAACATTACCCACCTAGCTAACATTAGCCACAACAAATTGGAATTCATAACATATCATATAGTGCCTTCAAAAAGTATTCATACCCCTTGACTTATTCCACATTTTGTTGTGTTGCAGCCTGAATTCAAATTGGATTAAATATATTTTTCCTCACCCATCTACACACAATACCCCATAATGACAAAGTGAAAACATGTTATTAGAAATGTTTGCAAATGTATTGAAAATATACATATAATGTATTAAATATAGAAATATCTAATTTACATAATTATTCCACACCCCTCAGTCAACAAGTTAGAATCACCTTTTGGCAGTGATTATAGCTGTGTCTTTCTGGGTAAGTCTCTAAGAGCTTTACACACCTGGATTGTACAATAATAGCACATTATTCTTTTTCAAATTCTTCAAGCTCTGTCAAGTTGGTTGTTGATCATTGCTAGCCAGCCATTTTCAAGTCTTGCCATAGATTCTCAAGCTGATTTAAGTCAAAACTGTAACTAGGCCACTCAGGAACATTCAATGTCATCTTGGTAAGCAACTCCAGTATATATTTGGCCTTGTATTTTAGGTTATTGTCCTGCTGAAATGTGAATTTTCCTCCCATTGTCTGTTGAAAAGCAGAATGAACCAGGTTTTCCTTTAGGATTTTACCTGTGCTTAGCTCTATTCCATTTATTTTTATCCTAAAAAACTCCCTAGTCATTGCCAATGACAAGCATACCCATAACATGATGCATCCACCACCATGCTTGGAAATATGAAGAGTGGTACTCAGTGATGTGTTGGATTTTCCCCAAACATAACACTTTGTATTCAGAAAAAAAGTTAATTTCTTTGCCTAATTTTTTATCAGTTTTACATGAGTGCGTTATTACAAACAGGATGCATGTTTTTGAATATTTTTATTCTGTAAAAGCTTCCTTCTTTTCACTCATGTAGGTTAGGACTGTGGAGTAACTATAATGTTGTTGATCCATCCTCAGTTCACAGCCATTAAACTATGTAACTGTTTTAAAGTCACCACCATGAAATCCCTGAGTGGTTTCCTTCCTCTCCGGATGCCTGTATCTTTGTAGTAACTGGGTATATTGAAACACAATCAAAAGTGTAATTATTATCTTCACCATGCTCAAAGGGATTTTCAATGTCTAATTTTTTTTTACTACCAATAGGTACCCTTCTTTGCGAGGCATTGGAAAACCACCCTGATCTTTGTGGTTGAATCTGTGTTTGAAGTTCACTGCTCGACTGAGAGACCTTACATATAATTGTATGTGTGGGGTACAGAGATGAGGTAGTCATTCAAAACTCCTCAAGACTATTATTGCACACCGAGTGAGTCCATGCAATTTATTATGTGACTTGGTAAGTGATACATTTTTACTCCTAAACTTATTTAGGCTTGCCATAACAAACGGATTTAATACTTATTGACTCGACATTT
Source organism: Salvelinus namaycush (assembly GCF_016432855.1). Taxonomy (NCBI): domain Eukaryota; kingdom Metazoa; phylum Chordata; class Actinopteri; order Salmoniformes; family Salmonidae; genus Salvelinus; species Salvelinus namaycush. Next base: position 30,040,966 of record NC_052329.1, read on the forward strand.
CAGCTTTTCATTTTTTATTAATTTGTAAAAAATGTCTAAAAGCATATTTCCACTGACATTATGGAGCAATGTGTGTAGGCCAGTGATAGAAAATCTAAATTTAATCAATTTTAAATCAGTAACACATCATTCGAATTGTAATTCGCAACACATCATATGAATTGTAATTCGTAACACATCATACGAAATGGATCCAAAAATAATATATACCCTACCAATGTAACATATCATACTAACTTGAGTGTCCCGGATTTTATTTTTGGATAATACGTCTACCCCTACCCCTGAGTGCAGGTTGCGTGAAAGTTTCTGGTCATGAGGAAAAGTAGGCGCCTGCCAGCCAATTGCGCATGGTGAGAAAGAGAATGGGGATCAATACATTGCCTTCAAAGGTGAAATACGACAGTGCGTCAGAAAACATTATTTTGTAACAATACAAATTGTCATTTTAACACATGCTAAAACTATACCCAAAGAGCTAGTGTTCACTCTACGAGTGACTCGGATAAAGTACACAGTAGCCTACTTACGCCCTGGCTTTGGGGAAACCCATCGATAAGAGGACGTCCAAATTCGATCCATATTTCACAGTGCCCGATACTTTCGGCCGAAGGCTTCGCGGGATGATTTTGCTGAAGAGATCCTCTTTTGCAGCCATGATTCAGGATTCCATTGGTTTCAGACTAGATCCAGTCTACGATACTGTAGCGAGTGGTGGAGAAAGATATCTAATAGTCTACAACCGATAATTTTTGTGAGCAAGTGCGGTCGCGGGTGCTCCCTCCCCGCCCCCAGAATCTGAAATTATGTATGCTGCTGCGTTTTGAATTTAAAAAGGAAAGATACGTGCAGAGCGCACGGGATTTATTATTAATTTTCGCCTCTACTCTGTATGGGACCCATAGCAGTATCCTAAATTATAGTAGCCGAATAATAATAGGCATACTAGCATAATAATAGACTATTCAGTATAGCTTGAGCCAAAAATAAAAGAGAATTGTAGATAGGGAGCAATATGTAATACAGAGTAACGTTAGACTCAGTCTAATATGGTACAATAAATAAATAAGTGAATTTAGGCTACTAATAAACTGCATTTGCCTAATAAATTAATAATCCATATTTATTCAATGTTCATAAAAAGACAATGTGTTACATTTATAAAATGACTCACAAACCATTACATGGCACATTAATTTCTCAACAGTCTCATCATATACCATTCATACAGGATATCATGGGCTACAAATCTGCGCACATGAATAGAAAAATATAATGTTGTGTTATCTTAGCTCCAGATTTTACATTTGATTGATTATAATGACGTCCATTATAGATCATTTAAAATCATTCTTGGCTGTTGGTTGCAATGGTACCAGATGGGTTATATGGTACAATCACACAGAACGCTTTCCTCATCTCCACCTAGTGTCAAAGCAAAGACATGCACAACATTACTACTGTATGGGTAACACTGGATTTGGATAATAGAGCCTACAGATGGACCCGTTTATAGATGCTCAAGTACTATCTACAAACTTTAGCTCTAACCGTAGGAAGCTGTGGTGTTTCAAGTTAAGTCAAGTTATATAACAGAGTTGCAGTTGATAGTTTGAGCATCAATGAACCATTTATGCGGGACTATCAAAATAAAGTGACCAAAGTATGACAAATAATTAAGCTCTTTTACATTGATTTCACTGCGTACACAGTATACAGTTTTGTTTAAGATGTGAAAGTATAAGTCTTATCAGTCTTCCTACAGCACCACCACTGCTGGGCAGTTTCGCAGCTGAGCCAAACTGCAAACACAACGAATGATAAACAAAAAGTACAAAGAAACATAATAGGAAAAGATCATCTTGAAAATTGTAACTCTATACTGTACCTGTCTTGCCAGTTGCACCATCTTGAGATTACCTGGTCCCAAACAGTCTTCTGAGTACACAGACCTATAGGACAGAGATTGTTCCAGTATTAGTGGTTTCCTGTGTGAACAAAAAGTTGCCCTTACATCTTACTATGTAAATTCATACTGTTCGTTGATGACAATCAACTCTTTAGGACCATGAGTTTTTCCTGATCAGGTCATGTGGTCAGGAAAATCTTTCTGGCTCTATGACATTTGGCGATCATGTTTTATCTTTCCAAGGTCACAGATATAAAAGCCTAATTCATGGTAGCAAAGAGATTAACTTCCTCAAATCAATGACAGACTCAAGGGATGTCACGCTTGTCTTTACCATCACAGCTCTAAGTTCTCTTCCATCAACTGGGCCAGCCTGCTCCAGTCCATTCCCTGTAGTGCAACCCTGTGGAGGACAAGAGAACCCAACCGTTACATTACCAGGTAATGCTCACTTACAGATGCACTCTCAAACATTTGTATAACTTCAGCCAGTAGTTTTGAGTGGTGCTTACGAGCCAAAAGTGGTCCCTGTTTTTTTGTGTACTCTGTCATCAAATTGTGTACTACATCATCCATTTCATATGATATGTTACATCCTGCAAATGCATATATACTTTTTAAACATTACGAATTTGTTGTGCTTAAGATCCTAGATTGGATCTTTAAGCCATATCACAGAGACAGGCAATAACTCTGTGGGGGAGGATGTAGACAGAGGTTAGAGGGGTAGACCAGTACCGGATGGCTGCTGGTTCAAATCCAATAACTACCATCCACTGATGTTGTGCCTTTGCTATCGCACCAGGGGCACTATTGCCACTGAACCTGTGCGCCTCCAAACATCTCACACAAACCTGGCTTGATCTGCGAGCTCAGCAAAAGACTTCATGGCCTCAACCACTTCTGCTTCTCCTGAAAAAAAGAGGAGGACAGAGGGCCTAAATACGAATAGAGAACAAAGGTATTCCTTTTCATTATCATCTGATTCGTCTAGCCTACCGTTTAACATCGATGAAGTGATAATTCCATCAGTACAGGAAGAAAAACCGAAATTCCCAATGGAATTGAACTCGACCTTGGTGAACATTCCTGCCTGCCAACTGAGTTTACCGTGTGTGTGTGTGTCTTACAGTTGAGCCAGCGCTGTCAGATAAGCTAACCAGAACGGTGGCAGGTTGCTCATGTCCATAGGAGTGTAATCCCCTGTGTACAGTCAACACACAAACATGAACATTTAAAATGTTCATTGTAAAACTCAGTTACATAATGTATACATAAATGTTCAGCTCTAGATATATGTAAGAGGATGCACAAAGATACCCACAGGTGCCTTTAAAAACACGCATGCACAATCTCCCATAAGCCTAAAGAAATAAATTACCTTTCAAAAATCATTAATCAATCATTAGACCACACAGGGGGGGCTGAGTGTCTGCGGGGTGTTCTCTACACCCTTGTATTTGACTTATGAATTAAGGGCATCTGGTTGTCTAGGTATAAATTGAAAGTAAAAAACAAAACCTGCAGACACGGCCCTCCATGGAATGAATTTGACTCCCCTGCAGGGGTTCACAGTTGTCAAGCGTAGACTGGTAACTTTTTTTTATTTATTTGGCGCATGGAAACTAGAGGCCATGAATAACTTGATCAAAAAGAATGGCATCGATTGGCACTATTATAAGCAGTCTAACTTAAACCCTCATATCCGTCGCCCGGTTTGACATGAAGACTTGAAACTTTGTATGTAGGTGTCTTTCCTCATGTTGAACAAATTTGCCTCAATGTTCATCTCTTCGCTTAGTTTGAGAAAAGATAAAGGATTGGTTAAGAGATGGCTGAGTTATTGATAAATCAGAATAATTTTTTTTACGGGTCCATTTAAATCCTTAGGGTCATCAAAGCCATTAACATGATGTACCATGTTAAGTTTGCATTGATATCTTAAAAAATATGAAACTATTAGCACTTTCTTGACTTTGTAACGCGAATGCATAACATCATAATAAAAAATCTTCTCATAGACAAAGTCAGATTCACTCAAAATTTGCTCTTTGGACTTACAATAGTCCATAAAGAGTTTGAGAAATATATGGCAACATTATATGCATATTAGCACATACGCTAATATGCTACAATACGCAAGAAATACTTCAAAAATCTTCTTCTAGTGAACCATAGGACCAAATGACACCAAATGTGGAATTTAGGCCCATGGTACATCTTAACTAGTTTGAGAAAAGCTTATTGACAAATCAAAAATCTGATTTTATGCGTCAACATGTCCTATCAACGTCAAACTTGTCGTCGCTACCATGGATGTCCTTAAGATGAACCACACTTTATTTTAAGAATGTGAAATGTCAGAATAATAGTAGAGAATTATTTATTTCAGCTTTTATTTCTTTCATCACATTCCCAGTGGGTCAGAAGTTTACATACACTCAATTAGTACTTGGTAGCATTGCCTTTAAATTGTTTAACTTGGGTCAAACGTTTCAGCTAGCCTTCCACAAGCTTCCCACAATAAGTTGGGTGAATTTTGGCCCATTCCTCCTGACAGAGCTGGTGTAACTGAGTCATGTTTGCAGGCCTCCTTGCTCGCACACGCTTTTTCAGTTCTGCCCACAAATTTTCTGTAGGATTGAGGTCAGGGCTTTGTGATGGCCACTTCAATACCTTGACTTTGTTGTCCTTAAGCCATTTTTCCACAACTTTGGAAGTATGCTTGGGGTCATTGTCCATTAGGAAGACCCATTTGCGACCAAGCTTTCACTTCCTGACTGATGTCTTGAGATGTTGCTTCAATATATCAACATCATTTTCTGTCCTCATGATGCCATCTATTTTGTGAAGTGCACCAGTTCCTCCTGCAGCAAAGCAGCCCCACAACATGATGCTGCCACCCCCATGCTTCACGGTTGGGATGGTGTTTTTCGGCTTGCAAGCCTCCCCCTTTTCCTACAAACATAACGATGGTCATTATGGCCTAACAGTTCTATTTTTGTTTCATCAAACCAGAGGACATTTCTCCAAAAAGTATGATCTTTGTTCCCATGTGCAGTTACAAACCGTAGTCTGGCTGGTTATGGCAGTTTTTGGCTTCTTCCTTGCTGAGCGGCCTTTCAGGTTATGTCGATATAGGACTCGTTTTACTGTGGATATAGATACTTTTGTACCTGTTTCCTCCAGCATCTTCACAAGGTCCTTTGCTGTTGTTCTGGGATTGATTTGCACTTTCGCACCACAGTACGTTCATCTCTAGGAGACAGAATGCGTCTCCTTCCTGATCGGTATGACGGCGCGTGGTCCCATGGTGTTTATACTTGTGTACTATTGTTTGTACAGATGAACGTGGTACCTTCAGGCATTTGGAAATTGCTCCCAAGGATGAACCAGACTTGTGGAGGTCTACAATTGTTTTTCTGAAGTCTTGGCTGATTTATTTTGATTTTTCAATGATGTCAAGCAAAGAGGCACTGAGTTTGAAGGTAGGCCTTGAAATACATCCACAAGTACACCTCCAATTGACTTAAATTACGTCAATTAGCCTATTAGAAGCTTCAAAATCCATGCCATCATTTTCTGGAATTTTTATTTAAAGGCACAGTCAACTTAGTGTATGTAAACAATTGTTGGAAAAATGACTTGTGTCATGTACAAAGTAGATGTCCCAACCAACTTGCCAAAACTATAGTTTGTTAACAAGAAATTTGTGGAGTGGTTGAAAAACTAGTTTTAATGACTCCAACCTAAGTGTATGTAAACCTCAACTGTATATGACAAGCCCTGTTCCAGAGTGGAAGCTAAATGTGGCCTGTGTACCAAGTGTGTATCAAACTCTGAATCAGAGGTGTAGTGATCAGATCTCTGTAACTGAATATATTAGGTGCATAACCCAATCCCACATACAAAAGCCACAGTTGTGTGAGTTCAGCTACATTCAGCTCAGAATTGTTCCAACCTCAATAGAAAAAACAGCCAGCTGCTTTTGACTTGTGGCCTGCTCTGTTCGAGATCCTCTGTGAGCGAGTTTTAATGACTCCAACCTAAGTGTATGTAAACTTCTGACTTTAAAAACACGCATGCACAAACTCCCAATAACTATTGATCAAGTGGACTTTGTTTCATGCAAAATAATGTTAATTTTAATTATGCATATGAACAATTTGAAATATCGTGATTAGTAGATCAGTATAATCACATAATGTTGCCCTATTATGTGGTATGAATGTATTGAAAACTGGATCTTTTATTTTGGAAAATAAGAAACTGGAAGTTCTGCTGCTTGCGCACACAATCAGCATATACAATGAGTGTACAAAACATTAACAACACCTTACTAATACTGAGTTGTACCTCCCCCTTTTGCCCTCAGAACAGCCTCAATTCTTCGGGGCATGGACTCTACAAGGTGTCGAAAGCAATCCACTGGGATGCTGGCCCATGTTGACTCCAATGCTTCCCACAGTTGTGTCAAGTTGGCCGGATGTCCTTTGGGTGATGGATCATTCTTGATACACACGGGAAACTGTTGAGTATGAAAAAGCCAGCAGAGTTGCAGTTCTTGACACAAACCGGTGCGCCTGGCACCTACTACCATACCCTGTTCAAAGTCACTTAAATATTTTGTCTTGCCCATTCACCCTCTGAATGGCACACATACACAATCCATGTCTCAATTGTAAATATTTAACCTGTCTCCTCCCCTTCATCTACACGGATTGAAGTGGATTTAACAAGTGACGTCAATAGTTAAAGGTTAAATTAACAACAACAAAAAATGAATCATTGCTTTCACCTGGATTCACCTGGTCAGCCTGTCCTGAAAAGAGCAGGTGTTCTTAATGTTTTGTACACTCAGTGTATATATGTATAAATACTCATATTTATATAGAAACTCAATACATTAAGTATGATTACCTGCTGCATTCCAAGATAATCAACCTACAGCACTACACTTCACTTGCGTAATCCTTGTGGTATTGAGATAAACTTGGTAATGCTTTCACTATTTGCATATAAAGATAGTTCCTACATGATAGAGTGCTTGCTTTGTTATGAGACTGATCTTGTCATTTCTGACATCCTGTGAACCCTGTTGATTGCTGCTCGCAGCTGTATTTATCATTATTGTTAGCGTTAATATACTGGCAGTCTATAGGGGCCCCACAAGGGTGCGTGCTCAGCCCCCACCTGTACTCACCGTTCACCCATGACTGTGTGGCCACGCATGCCTCCAACTCAATCATCAAGTTTGCAGACGACACAACAGTAGAAAGCCTGATTACCAACAATGACGAGACAGCCTACAGGGAGGAGGTGAGGGCCCTGGCAGAGTGGTGCCAGGAAAATAACCTCAACGTTAACAAAACAAAGGAGCTGATCGTGGTCTTCAGGAGACAGCAGAGAGAGCACGCCCCTATCCACATCAACGGGACCACAGTGGAGAAGTTCCTTGCCGTACACATCACTGACAATCTGAAATGGTCCACCCACACAGATAGTGTGGTGAAGAAGGATGGAGATATGTTCCATTCACATTGTCCTTTCCAGGACAATTACAACAACTACAGTAACCATGCCAGCACAGTACAGCTTGGCTTGGTTTGGCTCAGCTCAGTAGTGTGAAAAGGGAGCGTTGTCTTTTTATTGCTGACCTGAACAACTCTGTCCTGAAGACCAGCAGTGACGAGGAGTTAATCCGTCTCTTCGTCACTGCCGGTCTTGGCCCTGATGGGTTTGGAAAGGTCCTACGCTAACAACTGAACAAAACAAAATAATTTGACACATGAGTAGAGTGATCTCCAGAGTAACATGTTATTCTTCTTAAACTTTCTGTGATGTAGAATTTCAGACTCTTCAGAGTGGCAGACACTATTGCACTGTTAAAGAAGAGAACGTTATAAAATTGTATAAACAAATAGGATGTCATTATTAACAGAAAGGGAGTTCGAGATAGAAAAGATAAGACCAAAAAAAAGGCAAAAATCAAGAAGTATATGACTTACTATGTGGTTAATCTATAAAATATAGAAGAAAAATGTAAAACAGTATTCTCTCAGGGACTTTCACAGGATACACTGTCATGAACTAGGCTCATGAGACATTTATAAGTGATATTCTTCAAGAATGAATGGGTATCATTAATTCAAATGAACAAAAATACCTAATAAATATCAGAGTGGGCCTTTAAATAGAGAGACTGTAGTGAAGACACTTACCACCTGGCAAGGAATGTTGGTATCATATTTGAGAATGAAGTTCTGCTTTGTCAAAGCAGTACTGGAAAAGAAAGCGTGCAGGGACTCAAATGAGCATTAACCATGTCAGATCTCTGAATGTTTGGCTATGAAAAGCCAACTGACATTTACTCCGGAGGTGCTGACCTGTTGCATCCTCTTCAACCACCGTGATTATTATTATTTGACCCTGCTGGTCATTTATGAACATCTTGGCCATGTACTGTTTTAATGTCAAACCAGCACAGCCATAAGAGCACTGGCCACCCCTCAGAGCCTGGTTCCTCTCTAGGTTTCTTCCTAGGTTCCTGCCTTTCTAGGGAGTTTTTCCTAGCCACCGTGCTTCCACATCTGCATTGCTTGCTGTTTTAGGTTTTAGGCTGGGTTTCTTTATAGCACTTTGTGACATCGGCTGATGTAAAAAGGGCTTTATAAATACATTTGATTGATTGATATGAGCGGCATGTTGTAGGTTTGGCAGGGTATTCCTGTTGCTAGGCAGAATAGTGGGCAAGCCACTTGGTGTAGTCTGACAGCCCCTGTGATATCCAGAAGAGAAATACATATTGTCAACATACATCATCATCATCAAATCACTCTTTCCAATAGAGCTAACACTCTAGTCATACCACCTTCCTTCCACTATATTGTGATGCTTAAATGATTTTCTATCTATTCCCATGCTCTCCAGTGGACATTTACAAATCTCATTTCATAACAACTTGAACTGAAACTTACACTATAGTAACACCATTTGTCATTCAACATATTCCGTTAACTGAGCTGGAACCCTGTGGGCAGTTTCATGCCAAACACAGGTAACTTCTCCTCATTGATAATCCACTGCTGGGTGAAAAGACAAACAGGGAGTCTTGTGACGCGAGTGTTAGTTGCTAACTGATTTGATAGACAGTACTAACAATACAGTAATAACCTGGGTTGGGGTCAATCCAGTTTTCAATTGAGAAAGTGAATTGAAATTCAAATCATGACTAGAAAATCCTTCTATAAAACAGGCAATTATTAATACATTTCACTTCCAGAAGTCACTGAATTGAAAACTGAACCCAAACATTCCCATGTTCACAGTCCTTACTGACCCAGAACCTGCTGAAGGTCCGGTCTGGGCTTGTGGCTGCAGGATAAGGAAATCTGAGAGGTAAGGCAGTGTGGCGTTGTAAAGGCAGTAGAACACCACACTGGCCAGACGCAATGGTGTCACTCCCTCCTGTGACTTCTCAAGGAAGCGAGTTATCCTAAAATACACAGAGATACCTAGGCTTTTCGGCTTTTCTGTTGGTGGCAAATGACCCATACAGTCATCAAATGTGAGTACTGTTATCAACAATATATTGGTATCAAGATGGGTTGATTTTTCCTGTTGCCTACCAGTGGGTCTCAGAGCATACCCCCACTATACCCCTTGAGCTGCTCTTCTCTCCCTCCTCTTGCTCATAGTATATGGCCAGCTCTCCATGCTAAGTCAAAGAGAGAGATACTAACATGTAAACAAGGCCAAAAAACCTACTCCACTGTGAATTTGGTTACAGTTTCTCAGAGGTGAGGTATATGTTGTTATTCACCAGAAGGAGCACATATGTTATCTTACCTTGGAGCTGAAGAAGCGGAGAACCTGAGCAATATCAAAGTTCTGGTCTGCACAGAACATATCCCCTGCAATCTGTGAGTTATCAGCCACTGCTCCTAGCCGGCCCTCGAGGGTGGTGCTGCCGTCATTCGCTACATTCTCCACAGGGAAGTTATTAGCCGTTGCCCAGCACTCAAAGTGCTTATACCTGGAATGGGAGAAAAGTGTCAATACTGTTACTACATGTTACTGTACTTACTTGTCTGCATTTGTGACCAGATAGACCTCACTGCACAACTGCCACCTGGAGAGAAATGAATATTCCAAAGTTAAAGGGATTCAATAATGTATTTATGTAAACTGGGACTGAGTATAAGACATGTAGTACAGCAAAACTGTACGGGCAGTCGACAGTAATTAACTTGACTGATAACTCACTTGTTCACGTCTCCCACCAGGAATCCAGGATTTTATTTTCTCCTATCCCAGACAACAATGCATTTGGTACCCCAGTCAGCTGTCCATACAAACCTGTGACATCATTCTAGAAAAATTACAAATATAGAGTAAAGGGATGTGGGTTTGGCAGTTGTTGCACACCTTAGAACTTTATTTACTCTTCTTAAAATAATATTCCCCCAAAATATGTTGATACTTGAATCTATTTCAGCAGGCCTATAGCATAGTGACCAGTTGTCGCTCACACCTCAGCTTGCCCTACAGTCATGAAGGTGAATAGGGATAGACTTACGTAACACTCCGAGACTGACTGAACGCTGCGTCATTGAACATGCCCTTTTCTTCCTGAGAAAACTAAACTAAATCTTTGCATTATTTTGGTAGTTTGCCTACCTTGTGCGGCGGTAAGTCTGATTTGGTATTATTTAAGTGCATTTTATGTGTTTGTGTGCATTGACCTGCTTGTGTTGTGAAATGAACCAACCACGTATGCGAACTCTGCACCCAAACCTCGCCTGCTCACATAAACAATTTACCTTCATCCGAGTTTATAGAATGGTGCTGTGGCCAGCTACCAATAAAATGCATATTATTTTCTTGGCCCTAGTCTTATTCGCTTGTAAACGACATCAAATACATTGGTTTATGCGATACAGTACAATAAACAGCAAAATTGTGTACCCATACGATTTCACGTCGAAATGTGACTGCTACACTGTAGCCTAATTCTTAAAGAGCCAGAGTCTCCGAATGCTGACCCCCTGCCGACGAGTTCCCATAAATTGCAGTAACATTAGAAAACATAGTTCATAAGTCCATATTACTTGTATATTTTTGTTTAATTAAAAATGCTAATGACAATCACACATGATGTACTAGGTTAGCTAATGATGAAATGAAAACTCAGAATGATACAACTGATGTTCATAGTGGATTCAATAAGTGAACCGAACAGAAAGCGCTCAAACACTTTACGTTTTTCACTCAATTGTGAAGTTCCATCATTTACCAATACAAAGATCCTTTATTACAATATATATATATAATTGTAATACATATTCCACTGACAACTTTAGAAAAACAAAGTGCTGAGCCATTTCTGGAAGTGGGGACATCTGATACTAGATGTATCTGATGTAAATGTATTTTGAAACTTACACTAAGAGTTACTAAATATACTTGATACAATGAAGCGCAATTGTGTCAAAGGTAAAAAAGCTAAACAATTGTATGTACATGACATCTGAATAGCTGCGGGGAAAATCTTTACTTATAAGAGCTAAGATGGTTTTCCGTATGTAAAATGTGACCGTTTAATGACCTATCTGCAAACTCCTTCAGACTGATTTTGTAGTGAAGTGAGAATTTTCTTCTGGTTTGAGGTCCAAAGTTCTGTCACAAGGTAATTCTACCATTCCTCCACTGAGATATTCAAATTCTATGATCTAACATCCTTCTTCTCCCCTGACTATCCATGCTGCCCATCACTGAGGGTCTGCTGTTGCTGCTCCAACAATGCCATTCTGTCGCATCTGGTTCCTCAGAATCTGGTTCTTGGATTTCCAGTCTTCTACCTGTGCAAAATTGGAGGGGAAAAGCAGCTCAAACAAAGCCTATTATTACAGCTGATGCATGGATTTGTGAAAAGCTATCCTATGGTTTGGTATTTTGTTTGCAAGTGACATTTTCAGCATGTTTGAGGGGTACAGTTTCAGCACAGCGAGGTGCAGAACCCCTAACCTTGATCACTTTATAAGTAGTTAATAAGTTGTTGTTTGGATGCACAGTGATTCGTAGATCAGTGATGCTGCGCAGTCTGACTACAATGCTGTCAAATCTCCAACACACATTTTTTCTGTGGTTATGTGTGATTGCATACAATTAGTGTTGCAGTAAGTAGGTGAACAGGATTGATGATAGAACAAAAATCTCTCTCACTCACTAATCCTACAGCCTGATCAGCAAAATCCAAATCTGAACCTAATTTGAAAGCGTGAATGAATCATAGTAGGCTGCGTTTACACAGGCAGCCCAATTCTGATCTTTTCCCACTTATTGGTCTTTAGACCAATCAGATCTTTCTACAATAATTGGGCAACATATCAGAATTGGGCTGCCTGTGTAAACACAGCCATAGTGTCTTACCTCCTGCCTCAGTAGTTGGTTGTCCATTCTGAGCCTCTCCAGGGTGCTTAGGTCATCCCCTAGTCTGAGGTTGTTCTGCCGAAGCTCCTGGATATAGTCACAGGCTTTGGAGAGGATCCCACCTTTACTCTGGACCAAAACAGAAAGACCGTGTCACCCTCTCCCATGTAGGGCCAGGATGTTTTTCCTGAGAATGTGTTCTGACAAGGAAAAACTCTAGGTCCTCAATTTTATAACTAAGTTCTTTCTAGTCAGTTGACATGTTCATGAAAAACTCTTGGCAATACCCATGAGACTTGAGTGTGACCCATTTTATGGTGATACTGACCTCATTACTGATACTGACCTGCCCTGACTTGGTAGGGTCAATGTTGCAGTCTGGGATGGTCTTTGAGAGCGTGACAATCCAGTTGTTGATCTTGTCCCTGCGTCTACGTTCAACTTGGAGACAAATTACACAATAACACATTTGAGTAGGCAAGCAGGGCAACATATGATTCTGTGCTCAACGTGACATGCAAACCCAACTAGCATTTAATAGACATTTCATATGAAGTATTGTATGAGTAATTTATGATAGGTATCTAGGTCTCACCCTCGTTGTGCTGGGCTCGCCTTTTGTCATCTCTAGAAGTGCGTGGGACCTCTGATTTTCTACAAGACACAATCAGCATAGACATGAATAAACAGATATTATCATGGAAACCATTGTCATACACAGCATACATCCATATGTGCAGCTAAAACAGTAACAAGGCTAAGTAATTAAGACCCAACACAAAAAGAAACATGAATGTGCATGGGACAGTGTGACTAACTAGTATGGTAACTGTGATGCTTCCCCTGGCTTCTCCAGTCCAATACCTACTGTACTGATCAAAATGGCAGCTTACGTGTTGTAAGGTTGTGTGCGAGGTGCAATGGACCTCTGGTTGGCTCCCGTCAGCACTTCCTGGGGGGACATCATCACATACAACTGCCCTGAAACAAAGAAGTCCCTTGCTTCCTTCAATCCAAATTGGCCATATAAATGTATCAATATCAAATGTCAATCAAAATGGAAAGCCAATTGGAAATAAATGCATAACTTGATGGAGCATAGAAATGGGATCTATTCATTCTATGTGATTGAGTCTCCTTAATCTCCTCACCAGTGGGAGTGCTCTGACTTAGATGCGTATCAGATGCCTGCACCACGCTGGTTACCATGGTGCCTGGTGAAGTATCAGCGATGGTGGCAGGGTAGTAGGTGTAATGCGTCTCAGTGCCGTCCCCTTCCAACCCCTCGGACTGAGAGAACACAGCCTACAGTAAGAGGACACCTTTGTCAGTGTTGAATAACAATCAGAACTGTACACAGTGAGGAGTAGAAGTAGAGGAATAGAGTAGAGAATCTGTATTATCCCAGATTAAAAACAATGCTGTTTGATTTACAGAATCTGATTGAATACTACTAGCCTGGCGGACAAAACTGGTTAAAATGTATGTGATTACAACCAGAAACAGGTTGAAATGACTCATTTTGGCATCATTTCAAACCAGTGTTTCCCGCTGGGAGAGCCCCAAGTCTTGCTCGTATAAATTTTCACCTGGGTCATAGGTTGTGTGGCTGCAGGAAATCCAGTGAGCACACTGACTGCTGTGGCTCCATCACTTTGAGCCTCCAACTGTCCATCAGACACCTGGATGACTCTGTATGTCACCTTCAGCAAAAGAAAACACACAGGTTTGCTGAGCGAAACATCAAATCGGTAATTAGTAATGACAGAAGACTGAGCCTCAGAAAACTGTGGATGGGCATTTGCTGGGCTCAGAGCTCTAGCTCAGAAACTTCAGCTAGATCTATTGAGCCCTGTAGAGTATGTTCTCCCTAACTGTACCTGCCCAGCGGGAGGGTAGTACAGCTCCCCTACCTGCCCCCCAGCTCCCTCCGTCTTGAATAGATACTTTATGGGATGCTCTGAGGAGAAGGTGGCGGCAGACTGAATGGTGGCGATGGCAGCTGATGGGTCATCAGCTGTAGCCACTGCACCTGAAAGAGCAAAAGTCTCTATAATATAAGAAAGAAACTACCATGGGTGTCTTCTGATGTTTTGAGGGGCATTAATTCCTTTCCACATGACGTTACCTTCTTCAATGACATGTGAACTTTCATCCGGGTCTGGGCTTTTCTGTTGACTACATAACAAAATGAGAAGAACAATCTGGTAACACACCGCTCTTTCAACTTTTACTAGAATATGATCATCCAGCCCAACACTCAAATTCATTACAACAAATCATGTGGAAGTAGCTTTGGTTAAAAATGGATGATGGTTAAATACATTTATTGTTAACTCACCCCTTCATTTTCACAGTGTCAACTGGAAAGAGAATCTCCTTCATTCACCCGGGAGATAAACAGGCTTGAGGAAAATGGACACGTTGGTTATTTTTTGGGGGAAACAATCTAGGCTACAGAAACCCAATCACAAATCTGAAACATCTGATTTCCAAACATTGGTACAGGCTCTGCGTGTATTCAACTAGAATATAGAAAGCCTTCAAGGAACAAGCTATACTGTGTGTTTAATTGAAGTGATAACAGTACTCTTTAGGCCCCTTCAGTAGTTAGTCAACGTTACACACTACAATGTAGCCGCGAGCGTAGAACCTCATTCAGCAAATAACTAGCGAACATTACCCTGTAACTTTAGCAGATGCATTATATTGCTGAAGACGTCATGCAAACAGCTGCAACGAAATATCAAAATTCTAAATGGCGAATCCAGCTTTCTAAAGTAGTAAGTTAACTAACCATACACTAACACATACCGATGTTTACTTGTTGTATAAATGAAGAATATGGAGCTAGCATTAAGCTGCATTATTCCAGCGGTTCCTTCAAGCTGCGACGGGTCAGTTCAACAAAGCATCTTTGCTATAGCTAATGTTGTGATTTAACGTAAACTAGCTATTTAGCCAGTAATAATGCCAAGCAAATGTCCAATATGTGGTATTTGTACAACACTGCTTGAAACATCGAAGAAAATAGCTACATACAAGATCGGAAAATTGTAGCTACTTACCGTCCAATTGGCCCCTCCCCAGTTGTTTGTCAACATTACTGGCTGTCTGCGCCAATGACTGAATGGTCTGCGCATGTACCAAATTTTCGGTGCGCTTAATTTACACCGTATGGCGTGCTCAATAGCAGATTTGGCCTGTTTACCATTGCACTACTCCTCTAAATTGTGCCGGGTAAGATAAATCAAACGGATCTAGAGTTGTGGCTATCTTTACCGGGCTTCATCAACTGTGCAGATCTAGGATCAGCATTTTAACCACACCACTGGTATAAATCAAGAGATACAATATAAAACCGATTCTGAATCTGGTACCGTGGGCAAGTACATTAACAGTTATTTTGGCCCTAAGGGGTTCACTGTTTCACTACTTTGTAGGTCTATCAGGCAGACAGTTATGTGAAAGTTAATCTAAATTCCAAAATGAATGATGCCTGCATGCACCGTAACTCTGGCTTGTTTTGTTGTAGTCTCTATTTTCCCGCTCAATACCCAACGAATTGCTAGTGATGAAAAAGTGACTGGCTGGACAGCGCCCGAGGTTCGAACCCATTTACAAAGTTATAGAATATGGAATGCCGTTTGGGTCTTTACGTGTCAAACAAGATACACATCAAATAACACTATTCTATAATAGAATGTCGTGTGTGATGAATTTGCACGTGCAAGCCAAGCGCCACCACTACTATCAGTAGCATTGTCAAAGCTGTATAACAAAAGTCTGCAAACAAGCACACACTGGCCAAGAACGATGTGTTTACAATACCGCGTTGGTAATAAGGCATTATTTGACCGCAACTTCTGGGGTAGCTAGCTTTAGCTTGGTACCTAGCTAGCACCAGCCTGAAAACAATGACCAGTAGAAACTGCAGTAATTTTCATTATTCTTAACAAGTATTTAGGAATCCTTGTGAGTAAGTATTTGCTAGGTAGCCACTTGTTCGCCTATTGGAATTGAGCATCAGTTCATGAAAATAAATAGCTAGCCAGCTACTTAACCCTGTTGCCCAAAGCTAACGCTATAAGCAGCCAGCTAGCTTCACCCTTGCTAGTGACGCTCGACAGGACCGGGTTATGTGTTGTGAAGCTAGAAACAATACGGATTAGGCACAACAGTGGAATTTGCGGTTGCCATATTTAGAATAGACGTTAAACAAGGTTGGAATGTGAAGCAATGCAATGGGGTATCAGTCTACTCAGTGACACGCACAGAACATAACTGTTAAGAGTTTACGCAAATATTAGCGTTGTAGCTCTTATCACGGGATTGTGACTGTGTGAAATCACCTCACCAGTCAGCCTATTGTGTGTATTGACATTCATATTGCACTGTACAGCTTTACCTAAGGATTGGGGATCAATGAAACGGGGTATCAGTGTACTCAATACCCAATATATGTTTTTCCCAACGTCTTCCTCAGAGTTATCAGACTCCAAAACATCCACGCAGTATTGTTTTTCCTTGGGAATAGTGTTCAATACATATAGGTTGACAACAAATGTGTCTCAATTCACAGTTGTTTCAGAGTCCCGCAATAATAGACAGGTCAAATAGTGCTGTTTGATTACAAATAGTGAAATCATGCCATAATGGAATAGATCATGCTAAACGAGGTTGGAATGTTCTTATATGAATTCAACAAAAGACAATTTGTTATTTTGACAAAAATATTTTGAAATCACACTGGACGTATTAGACTTTAGAATTGCATTGGGGGCATACTTATTTCACTATAAAGCCTTACCTATGGATTGTGGATCAATGACATGGGGTATCAGTCTACACACAGAGAACATTAGTGTCGTAGCTTTTATTGCGGGACTCTGACACCACTGTTAATTGAGCCACATTCTGCCCCAGTCAACCTACTATATGTATTGAACATTATTCCAGAGGAAAAACAATACTGCGTGAATGTTTTGGAGCCTGATAACGCTGAGGACTTTGGGTAAGGCTGTACAGTACAATATCAATGTCAATACGCACAATGGGCTGACTGGGAGGTGATTTCCCACAGTCAAAGTCCAGCAATAAGAGCTACGACGCTAATATTTGCATAAACTCTTCACAGTTGTGTTCTGTAGGTGTCACCGAGTAGACTAATACACCACTTCATTGCTCCACATTCCAACCTTGTTTAACATTAAGTATGGCATGATTCCACCAATTGTAACCTTATGCATCCCTTTCAAACAGGGACTTTTATTTTGAAGGCGAAACGCAAATTACACTATTGTGGTTAATCCTTATTGTGGCTAACTTCACAACACATAACCTCTTTCCGGTCAAGCGATACTAGCCAGATGAAGCTAGCTGGTTGCTTATAACGTTAGTTTTGGACAACAGGGTTAAGTAGCTGGCTAGCTAGTTATTTCAATAGGAGAACAACAAATGGCTACCTAGCTAATACTTACTCGCATGGATTGCTACGAATATTGAAAATGACTGCAGTTTCCACTGGTCATTGTTTTCAGGCTGGTTGCATTGGTGCTAGCTAGATATCCCAGAAGTTGCTAATAACATATTTGCAAACATTTTAGATCCTGATCTCATTTCAAATGCTCACACAGACGTCACTGAGCTATGCCGCCGCAGTATTTTGTGTGGGAAATTCGTTTCTTACCCAAATAAGCATCTTATATGCTCCAGGCGGTCAGCTGACCTGTTTGTTGGGGTAGGTAGTGCATTTAGGAGAGGATCTTTCATAGTGACATGAATACCACAGGCCATAGCAGGGTGTGAGCTTGATGTAACATCAACCCCATGGTAGAGCAAGCTTTGATGTGTTCTGGGGAGAGGAAGGTTATTGTGTTCATTTACATGTACAAAGTCATCCACTTGAGGAATATTGTCAGGGTGAGTTCTCTGCAGCAGTGGGCCTAATCTTTGTTCCTTTTACAATGACGATTTTAGCATGTAAATCTTGGTGGGGCAAAAAAAAAAAAAAACATAGTCGCATGCCAGCAAAGCCACTACACAACACAACACTAAACAGTACATTATTTGGACTATAACGTTGACAAACGGTGCCCACAAACTGTTAGAGCTTACATAAAGCTGTCCTAACAGTTGAGTCCCAATACTAGTCCCAACATCTTAGTACTGTTACATCTGGCTATCAGCGGAACCTTGTCTGGTAGTCGAAACAGTTCATTTAGCCTCATTTACTGCCTTTAAAAAAACATAGCTGATATGGCTGACTTGCTTTAACAAATCTGATTTCTACTGACAATTACAAACTATGGCATTAAGGGATGATGAGCGGATAAGAGACAATCCGTAATTTCGATTAAGACAATAATGAGCGAGCTAGGACGGACATAGTCAATATAACTACTTGTTCAGCACTTTTGAAGTGTACAGCGACAGAATTCAGAACATGGGCCGTTCTTACAGTATTCTCCCTGTACACCAAGTCAGAACTGTAGGATAAATAAAGGCAGACAATGAAAGCTCTTACAATATTCAATGATGACATTTCTCTAAAACAGACTATAGGCTACATGTGCACCCCCAAGTCAGAACAGTAGGCTAAGTTAAGAGGGGGAAAAGGACAAAATTAGTAGGGTGAGGCACATTGGTTACTAACAGCTTACTACACAACATACACTTAGTATTACTTTCTTGGCTACAGTATACATATCTCCCTGGCATATTGGAAAACTTGGAACTTGGAAAAAACATGGTTGAACCATGACGTTAGTGATCTTCAGGTCGGAGATTTAGTTAGAGGCCCAAGTTCCCGACTTGGAATTCCGAGTTGGATGACAGTTCAAAACATATTTTCCCAGTCAGAGTTCATTTTTTGCAGAGTTCCCACTTGTCTTGAACTTACTGAAGTTGGACATTTCCCAGTTCCGAGTTTCCAGTTGTTTTGAAAGCAGCAGAAGTCATGCTAGATTGACAGCATGGCCAATGTTGAATGTTTATCCTTTTAAACTTGGAAAAGAGACCCTTAAACACAGACTTGGACCACACATTCACTCCACTGAATAGCAGGCTAGGGTTGCTTTGCAATGCTTGCAGTTAGCCACTAATTCCATCCAAACCACTTAGTGTTGAATTTGCAATTTCCGACTTGTTGTGTAATGTTTATGTTAAATGTTCGATGAGCACCGATACGTCTTATCTATAATTTATCTTCATATGACAAGGATTGAAAAGGATTTGCCAGTAGATTGTCAACTTGATTCATGATGATGACTGCTAGCTTGCTAGCAAAAATTTTGAAAGTATGATGTTGACATGATCAGTACAATCAAAGCTACTGTGTCAAAGCTACTGATATAACGTGATTTGATGTCATTTTATCTGTGGCCTTCTTGGATGGGTATTTACAATGTAACACTTTGGCAGCACCCAAGGGGCTTGCATTTTCGAGCTCTCCCCTTAGATTTAGCTGTGATGTGGTTTCCCCATGAGTGACAGAACACTGAGCCAATCATGGCGCAACTAGAGAACATTACCAACCCCTACTCTCCGTATTTTCCGCTGGCTGCCCCACCACCACAGAAAGCACTGAGCTAGGCTGAAACACCTGCATTTTGGAGCTGCCTTACTCAAGAAAGAAAAAAAGAGACCATCTTTGTATGCAGCTTTATTAACTCAGTGATTATTATTCATTTTTTTTTTACATTGTTTGCAAACTGATATGTGACACGTATTAATGCTAAAATAACATGCAAAACAGGACCACTTTTTTTTTTTTAAAGCTAAACTGTCCTGAATGATGTGTCACAGCTGTCCTGTTATGTGGTGAACATTTGTATTTTTTCCACTCAGCTAACTCCATTTGTTTTTATTCACCTAATTTCATCAAACTTTTAGGGCTGCATTGCAGCTTTCCCCAGTCATATGTGCCTTTTGACAATACAACAGGACCCCGTTCTCTGTGGTGAGGATGTCACAATTAAAGGGCACGGACCGGGGACATGCTGGGTACTCGCAATTCAACCTGAGGCTGTTGTCTTCACTGATACAGGCAATACATTTTCCAAAATCCCATTTCTTCTTTGCTGAACAGGTGACTGAAAGTACAAGACAAACGAAAACTTATAATATCGCTTCATTTGGTTTGGTAAGTTAAAGGGACATTTCACTCATAAATGAAAGTTTGTCAGATGTTTTAGACTTCAAAAGTATGCTAATGTGGAGATACAGTACATATGTCAACACCCCAGCCATCTGTTCTGTGGATCAATATATATGCCTCAGTCCCAAAGGAATGGAAAGATGAACACCATCTAATTCCATGGTTTTATTCAGTGCTTATATATTTTCCATTAATTTATGGTGGAGGTATATACCTGGATCTACACTCAACCATTGTCGAGGGACATGGTTTTATCTTGACATTAGACTACTTTGGAGGTCTGAAAACATCTGACAAACTTTGATTTGAAAGTGTAATGTCCCTTTAAGTGAATGTACCATAAATAGTCCTTCATCACGTTACTTGTGATAGTGTGCATTTGAAAGCCTGACATTTCTAATAGCCCCCACCCACACAGGTATAAATGTGATGCAAAGAGATAAAGTATGTATGTATCTTTATATGAAATAATGTATTTTTATGAATTTAAGAAAAACATGAGACAAAGTCCAACATGCATCTAGCGAGGTAATTCAATCAGTGGACAGATTGGATTAGAGGGATTCTCCTGATGTATGAGCTTTTGTGTGTGCAGCCCTGATCTGGAGCTTGCTAGCTTACTCACCCAGAAACAGGAAGAGAAGTGTTGTGGAAAAGAGGAAAATGTTTCCGACACCCCAGTGTCGCTCTGTGGGAGATAAAACACACTGGTTCTGTGTTCAAAAATCCTTAATAAACCTCCCATTTGCATTCTAGTTGTACTGGTGCATGTTTTGTTATTGAAAAGTGGAAACCCCACACCCTTGAGCCTGCTACATTGTGTTAATCTTTTTGCAGGCAGTGGTGTTCTTTAAACCCTTGAGCCTGCTACATTGCGTTAATCTTTTTGTAGGCAGTGGTGTTCTTTAAATGAATGTATTTATATTTTGAGAAGGCAACTACATTTTGAAAATAGATTTACTGTTTTGTCTTGTGGACTTGAAAATCAACCGCATTGTTCCAAAAAATCTCGAGCTTTTGGTTAGAATACAGTTGATTTCCTTCTACCCTTAAAATCAGTAACCACTGAATTGGGTGTGATATTTGTATCCATTGATCTTGAAATCGTCCAAGAATTCCTGCCATTGTTTATCTAATTGGGATTGAATAGACAGGAAGTCACGAGACACTAGAAACTGTAAAATATGTTGTTAAAAAACTACCAGAGCTGGGAAGCTTGTTGGCAGTAAATATCTCCATGGTTTTTCCCCATTTTAGGATTTACAAATGGAAATAGATATCCATGAGTTGTATTTATTACCTGTACAGCATCTCTGAAAAGCATGTTTCCCATAATATTATGATGCCAAAGAGTACGTTTGAACATTTTGTATGGAGTGTTTCCAAGAGTTCCTCCATTCAGCCGGTTTAAATCCATGCTATATTTCAGGTGGGAAATGTATTGTCTTACCGTTGTCACTGACTGTATTTCAGGGTTGTCTTCGATGTTCTAGCTTCAGCAATGCAATACGTACAGTATATTGTAATATAAGAGCCCAGATATCTGAGAGTTGTAGGCTGGGCAGGGCACAAATGAAGAGAGCAAGAGGAAGAATGAGTTGGAAGGGGGTTTAAAGAGCTACTGTCCAATCAAGTGGGCTTCTTATCTTCTCTGAGCAAAAAACAGGATGTATTGACATCTGAAGTAGAGTGTGATTGAATACTCTTTCTTGATATCAGATCAATATGTACACTTGTCAACCCATAACAAGGACGTCTTTCATTTCCCGTTGCTAAGTCATAAGTCTTGCTGCTCTTCAAAAGTAATGTTTTTCACAGCACGAGCCTACACCTTGGAACTCATTTCTTGCCACAGTGTGACAAAACTTTCTGGGAAAAATGCTCAAGAATAGAGTTTTACTAAAAAAACTTTTATTCCAGTTACATAGTTTACTTTAGTGCTTGAAGGATGTCTCAGCGGTTGCAGGTGTGACCTCTGTGAATGTAATTGTCTTCTTGCATCTGCAGAGGGGCATATACAATGATAGATAGATATATGTAAGGAATGAGCGCTTTTAACTGAACAGCATTTAGGTAAACGAAATGAAGGAATATTGACTCAGTTCAATAAAATAATTTAAATTACATGTATAGAGTATACATGTATAGTATATGGGTCAGTTATAAAAAATGACCAATAATTTGAGATTTAAAACAGCTCATTAGTTTGTAACCCCAACTTGCAAGGGAGACATGTTCTTTCTCAACCTGGTCACCTGAATAGAGCCATACAACACATCAGTCTCAGTAAATGAACACAAGTTAGCCAAATGTTACTAAAAATAAGAGGGAAAATACTTTTTGGGGAAGGTTAGACATAAACTTGCATGGCTGGTTGTAGATCTTGACCACCGTTGGCTTTAGATTCTGTACTGGGAGCTCCTGTATGATGTCCAGGGTGTGGTTGAAAGTTAGGAATAGTGATGGGAACTTTTGGGAGAAAAAAACATTGGGCACAATTATTTAAACGCTCTAATCAGAAGTGTAATTTCAGCTTTGCTGACTGAAGGACATTCTACACAAATAATAGAGTAGGGATATTGAGAGGACAGACGCTGGGAGACAAGAAGCAAGTACAGGGAGTGAAAATGTAATGAATAATGGACATGAAACAAAAGAAGGACAGCGTCTGACAAGGGAAACATAACAACAATAATCCTGACACAGGGATGAAACCGAGGAATAGACAGATATAGGGTAGGGAATCAAAAACGTGCAGGAGTCCAGGTGAGTCCAATGAAGCGCTGATGCGCGTAATGATGGTAACACGCGTGTGTAATGATGGGCAGCCTGGCGCCCTCGAGCACCAGAGAGGGGGAGAGGGAGCAGGCGTGACAGTATCCCCCCCTCTAGGGGCGCCACCCGGCGTCCCACCTGGGCAAGCCTGACGAGCCGGCCGAGGCGTGGGAGCCCCGACGAGCTGGCCGAGGCGTGGGAGCCCGACGAGCCGGCTGAGGCATGACGTGGGGTGGGAGTCTGCCGAGGCAAGGAAAACGTGAAGGAGTCCAGGTAAGTCCAATGAAGAAGCTGATGCGTGTAACTATGGTGACAGGTGTGCGTAATGATGGGCCACCTGGCGCCCTCGAGCCCCAGAGAGGGGGAGCGGGAGCAGGTATGACAGTATCCCCCCTCTAGGGGCGCCACCTGGGTAAGCCTGACGGGCCGGCGGAGGCATGGGAGCCGGATGAGCCGGCTAAAGCATGGGAGCCCGACGAGCCGGCTGGGGCGTGGGAGCCCGACGAGCCGGATGAGGCGTGGGAGCCCGACGAGCCGGATGAGGCGTGGGAGCCCGACGAGCCGGCTGAGGCATGACGTGGGGTGGGAGCCTGCCGAGCCAACCAAGGCAAGGAAACCACTGAAGCCAGCTGAGGTACCACCAGTTCCTTCGGCAGCGGCACCCGGACCCGACGTCACCAACCAAAACAAAAAACAAAACTCCCTGATGCTTCCAATATTGATGTCAGAATTCTGAGAGGACAGACGCTGGGAGACGAGAAGCAAGTACAGGGAGTGATCATTTGAATGAATAATGGACATGAAACGAAACAAGGACAGCGTCTGGACAAGGGAAACATAACAACAATAATCGTGACACAGGGATGAAACTGAGGAATAGACAATAGACAATAGGCAATCAAAAACTCAGCAAAAAAAGAAACATCCTCTCACTGTCAACTGCGTTTATTTTCAGCAAACTTAACATGTGTAAATATTTGTATGAACATAAGATTCAACAACTGAGACATAAACTGAACAAGTTCCACAGACATGTGACTAACAGAAATTGAATAATGTGTCCCTGAACAAAGGGGGGGTCAAAATCAAAAGTAACAGTCAGTATCTGGTGTGGCCACCAGCTGCATTAAGTACTGCAGTGCATCTCCTCCTCATGGACTGCACCAGATTTGCCAGTTCTTGCTCTGAGATGTTACCCCACTCTTCCACCAAGGCACCTGCAAGTTCCCAGACATTTTTCGGGGGAATGGCTCTAGCCCTCACCCTCCGATCCAACAGATCCCAGACGTGCTCAATGGGATTGAGATCCGGGCTCTTCGCTGCCCATGGCAGAACACTGACATTCCTGTCTTGCAGGAAATCACGCACAGAACGAGCAGTATGGCTGGTGGCATTGTCATGCTGGAGGCTCATGTCAGGATGAGCCTGCAGGAAGGGTACCACATGAGGGAGGAGGATGTCTTCCCTGTAACGCACAGCGTTGAGATTGCCTGCAATGACAACAAGCTCAGTCCGATGATGCTGTGACACACCGCCCCAGACCATGACGGACCACTCACCTCCAAATCGATCCCGCTCCAGAGTACAGGCCTCGGTGTAACGCTCATTCCTTCGACGATAAACGTGAATTCGACCATCACCACTGGTGAGACAAAACCGCGACTCGTCAGTGAAGAGCACTTTTTGCCAGTCTTGTCTGGTCCAGCGACGGTGGGTTTGTGCCCATAGGCGACGTTGTTGCCGGTGATGTCTGGTGAGGACCTGCCTTACAACAGGCCTACAAGCCCTCAGTCCAGTCTCTCTTAGTCTATTGCGGACAGTCTGAGCACTGATGGAGGGATTGTGCGTTTCTGGTGTAACTCGGGCAGTTGTTGCCATCCTGTACCTGTGCCGCAGGTGTGATGTTCGGATGCACCGATCCCGTGCAGGTGTTGTTACACGTGGTCTGCCACTGCGAGGACGATCAGCTGTCCGTCCTTTCTCCCTGTAGCGCTGTCTTAGGTGTCTCACAGTACAGACATTGCAATTTATTGCCCTGGCCACATCTGCAGTCCTCATGCCTCCTTGCAGCATGCCCAAGGCACGTTCACGCAGATGAGCAAGGACCCTTGGCATCTTTCTTTTGGTGTTTTTCAGTAGAAAGCCAGTAGAAAGGCCTCTTTAGTGTCCTAAGTTTTCATAACTGTGACCTTAATTGCCTACCGTCTGTAAGCCGTTAGTGTCTTAATGACCGTTCCACAGGTGCATGTTCATTAATTGTTTATGGTTCATTGAACAAGCACAGGAAACAGTGTTTAAACCCTTTACAATGAAGATCGGTGAAGTTATTTGGATATTTACAAATTATCTTTGAAGACAGGGTCCTGAAAAAGGGACGTTTCTTTTTTTGCAGAGTTTACATGGAAAAAGGTCACAGGTAACACTATAAATGTATGTTATCACAAAAGAATCACCCTCCACAAAGAGCCTGGGTCTGGGACAAACCCATACAGCATTTTCAAATCCACTATAATCATATTGGTGGTCAGCTCCTTTCCATGATATCTGTGAAAGCAAAGTTTGATTTTGACAAGTGCTTGTAATAATCAAATTAATGAATACTAAAAAGACCAGATATGTTTTTTTACTGCTACTGATCCAAGCTTAGGTAGAAATTAGAAGTGAAATAACCTATATATAGGTATAATGAAACCAAGTCATTTGAGTCAATTCCAAAATAAAATGTTGGATTGTCATTAATGACCTGATTGAAATAATACACTGATTGAAAGAATGCTTCTGTGAATGCAAATCTGTCATACATTCTTACTGAGACTGGAATTTCAGCGCGACTCTGTGTCTCAAAGAGTTACTGTTGCAGTCCACCTCTGGCTTCACCTGGATACTGAGCTTTGTGCTGTCAGTAGGAGTAGGGATGTTGTAGTGGAGCGCCACCTGAGAAAGAGGGAAGAACAAGCCAGGGAAACCATTTTGCCCAAAAATAAACATTTTAAAAGATAGAAAAAATAAACACTTCAAACTAAATATCAAGCCAGACAAAGCTTCTTAAATGTTTGAACTTCACAGTAATATATAAAACTGTATTTTACACCATAGGATTGGTAGGAGAGATGTGTTTTTACTAACCTGCATTGCCCTTCCACGATGTACTTCCCTTCTGTGTCCTGCAGCGCCCTCTCCTGGTAGAGACGCTTGTTGTTTTGGTTCACTTCGAAGATGTGCTGTGCCCCACTGGGAGACTGTACTGTGACTGTGCTGTAACCCTCTCTACTGTACACCCTGGTGGAGTAGAGAGCCAGGGCCTGGAGGGCCACCACTGTGTCCTAAACACACACACCAACAGACCACAGACAAATATGTTCAAAATGAATGAAAATACCCCATTTACAGAAAGGGTAGATTTTTACATTGATCTGTTACTAGAGTGACTATTTCCCTTTTCCATCCATTATGGTTTCTTGCCTCCATTTCAGTGGAAGTTAGTCTCAACAGGCTTGACATGACAAGAAGCACATACATGCCTGTGGTCTGGTAAATGTCAAGGTAATAATGCCTCACTACTTGTGCACGGCACAGGGTACCATTCCGGAACAGAGGTGTTTAAGAAATACACATGTGTGAAGAAGAAGTCTCCGTAGGTGTTCTGCTGCCTCACCAGCCACCTGACGATGCGGGAGGCGTAGCCCAGGTCAGTGGTAGACAGAGGGGAGGCACTGAGGGAAGCCAGCAGAACATAGGAGCTGATCTCCACTGCCAGGGAGGCTGAGACACACACACACCATAGAATCTTATTCATCATTATACAGAGTGTAAAGTTCTTCTCTGACCTACCCAATTCATTTTATGACAGACACCGGAGTTCAAATAGTATTTTTGTTCTTTAAAATACTTTTGCCAGACGTGTGGATGGTTTGCACATTTGGGATTACTCCATTGGCTCCATTGCCCAGGTAAGCTCAATCAAGGCAAGACACCACAAACAGATCTTGGACTATGACATGTCTCACCTTCTTGTAATGCGATCGTGTCCAGGTGCTGCAGAAGCTGGGCCCGGGTCTCCATGTCCCCTGCCAGGGTAAAGGTGTAGGCCAGCAGAGCAGTAGTGTAAGTGTTGGACAAATCACTGGCGGAGTTCCTCAGGCAAGACAAGCTGCTGTACACAACAGGATCCTGGAGCACAAAATAACAGAGCAGCACATTAAGAGACATGTTAGCCTGGTCCCAGATCTGTTTGTTCTGGCAAGGTAATACAAACAGATCTGGGATCCGGCTAAACACATTCATGCTGGAGCACTTTTAGTTTTTCAGTTTACAGTATTATAACTAAACTGACTATCAGTTTTAACAGCACAGTACCATTCCGATCTGCTTACAGTAACAGCTATTTCTATGCTTGTTCATAGGCTACTTTCTGAGAAAAAATACTTTCACAGTGAATTAAATGAATACACAACTCACTACATTTTAGAATATCTAAATGACAGTTGACATAAGATGTATACAACAGACTTCATGCAGGAGTTTAAACCAGTTTCCTGTAAATGGACGTTGTTGAAGTGAGAAACAATGGTTATGTGGAGATGCTACGTACCGACACTGACATGTTGAGCTCCAGCATTGAAGACGTGATGTAGGCCGTCAGTGTGACTTCATCTGTCACCCCACCCTACAAAACAATATGTTAAATACTAAAACATGTGTAAACTGTAGCCTGATACAATTCTGTAGAAATCATCATTCCCAAATTTATGGCTGGTCTGACGAGACGTAAAACGACATCTTCTACCATCTTCTATCAGTTTGTTATCAATATAAATACCTTCATTCTGTTGTTAAAGAGTTTCCCCAATCTGACGAAACAGCCATGTTTGCCTTGTTGACGTTCCAACCAAGTCTTGGATTGCTCAATTTTTACCGGGTCAATATAAATGAAAGACTTTGCTTTGCCAAAGGATCTCAAAACAAAAGCAGCCAGCCTGAGAAAAGAGAACTTGATTTGACTGTCCCGTCATAATACCCACATAAGGTTGTCATAAACATGATTTAGAGCTTGACATTACTTGCAATGATTGCTCATGTTAACATATGACACATCCACATCCATGCCAGAGACAATGCCATTTGATTGGTTAATACTTCCTTGAAACAGACATAATTATGTGTTAACCAGTAAGTGAAAAAAACAATACTCACCCGGTGTTCCCCGAGCCCTGTAGGAAATAGGTAAGGTTTGGTAGGTTACTTTCTAAAGGTAATCAGTTACTAGTTACCTGTCCAAAATTGTAATCAGTAACGTACATTTTGGATGACCAAACATTTCAGATTACTTTCCATTTAAGAGGCATTAGAAGAAGAAAAAAAAGGATCCATCAAACGCATATGGTGTCATCATATTGGTCCAGTGGCATTTATTCATGGGTGCCAATGGAAGCCAGGTTTCCCCAAAAAATTGACCAAAAAAGAAAAAATACATATAAAACGTACCTTTGATCTCTCCGTGCTTCATAATGTTCTCTCAATTTGCAAGAGGCTGAATGTATCTCACCAGAGAAAGCATCCAAGCGAGCTAAACAGCTCCCCTTTATGTGTATATAGCCTATCTGATGCTGTCTGGTCAAAAAGAGTATGACATTGTTGCCACCCGCAGCATTGAATGCAATGTAAGTCAGCGAGCATCTGGCCTCCCTTGATAAGTTTTTAAATAAAATAACAGACAATCAGCGTTGAACTAAACTGAGTGAGCTCAACTGTGAATGGTCCTGGCGCACCAAAAGAAGTGTCAAGGGAAGCCAGTTTGGATTTGGCTTCACACCAACTACAACAAAACAAAGGAGCTGATCGTGGACTTCAGGAGACAGCAGAGGGAGCAGACCCCCATCCACATCGACGAGACTGCAGTGGAGAAGGTGAAAAGCTTCAAGTTCCTCGGCATAGACATCACTGACGATATGAAATGGTTGACTCACACGCCTTTTCAACCTCAGGAGGCTGAAGAAATTTGGCTTGTCCCCTAAGACACGTACAAACTTTTACAGATGCACCATTGAGAGTATCCTGTTGGACTGTATCCCCGCCTGGTACGTCAACTGCACTGCAACTTCAGGGCTCTCCAGAGGGTGGTGTGGTCTGCCCAACGCATCACCAGGGGCACATTTCCACATTTCCATCACCTGATGTCACAGGAAGGCCAAAAAGATCATCAAGGACATCAACCACCCGAGCCACGGCCTGTTCACCCTATTGTCATCCAGAAGGTGAGGTCAGTACATGTACATCAAAGCTGGGACCAAAAGACTGAAAAACAGCTTCTATCTCAAGGCCATCAGACTGTTAAATAGCCATCACTAGTCGGCCTACACCCAGTACCCTGAACTGAACTTAGTCACTGTCAATAGCCAGCTACCACTTGATTACTCAACCCTGCACCTTAGAAGTTGCTGCCTTATGTACATAGACATGGAATCACTGGCCACTTTTATAATGTTTAACTCCTATTTTACTAATGAATGTATATACTGTATTCTGCTGTATTCTAGTAAATGCCACTCTGACATTGCTCCTCCTAATAGGTATAGTTTTTTTTATTCCATTAATTTACTTTTAGATTTGTGTGTTTTGTTGTGAATTGTTAGATACTACTGCACTGTTGGAGCTAGGAACACAAGCATTTCGCTATACCTGCAATAACATCTGCTAAATATGTGTATGCGACCAATAACATTTGATTTGATTTGATGTGATCACATCAAAAGCAAACATCATTGACAGAAAAAAACTTGAATTGTGTCGCTGTCCTCCGGTGGCTAGCTAGCTAAAATTGTCCCTTTCCTAAATTAGCCATGGCTGGAGATAGTGTTTTTTAATTATCCGTACAGGCCAGTGATTATAATGGCGATTCAGATCCAACCAAAAATTCATACATTGTGCCCCAGGCATGAGAGCAGTGGCGGATTTAGGTATAGGCAACATGGGCAGCCTCCCAGGGCAGCATCTGCCGGGGGTGGCACAGGGCGCCCGCACAAAAGATGTTGGAATTGTGACATTTGCGCAATCGGTTTTCTATAGCTCATTTGCACGTCACGTCAGTGACATCATGTCACCGTGTGGGACTGTGGGTCAATTAACCTTGTCGGAGTGGGCGCCCTGATTCTAGTTTGTGAGCTAGGCAGGCTACTGCCTGGGAAGGTGTCCCACTCAGAAGTACGAGATGGGAAGGGTGGCGGGGGTAGGTTGACCTCAGGCCTCCCCACAGGGGGAGCGGGGGAATCTATCAAATAGTACTGTACAAAGTTAGAGGTGCGCTAATACAATTAGTAAACGCTACGAAATGCTACCAAATAAACCACAATTCATTCATAATACTGTGAATATATAGTTTCACAGACATATTGTTGCATTTATTTCTGATTTGTGTGAAATCGTTAAGAATAATATAAAACCAGTCTGCACACCACCAAGGTGAGTTGGTTTAGTCTTGACTCTTGGTTGACAGTGTTGGGGGATGGGTAATGTATTTATGCTCGAGTGCCAAATCAACACCATTTTTTCCCTATTTGTTTTTGTTAGTTCTTTTTGATATTTATGTGTCTTATTTTTGAATATATGTTAATATTTATATAGTTTTAAATGTTATGATTATTTATTTGTGTTGTTCCGAATGTCTAAATAAAAATTACAGTTAATGCAGAATGGTGCTTTTTTGGGGGGCGGGGGAGGGGGCGCTGAAGGGGGGGTTCGCCCAGGGAGCCATACAAGCTAGAACCACCACTGCATGAGAGGATGGAAGTTCAATATGTAGGCTAATGTTAACTAGCTGGCTCATCGTTGACCATGAAAGGAAGTTAGGGTAGTGAGCAAGCGTTTTAGCCAGGTAGCCTAGGACAACAAAAACTAAAAGTGTGTACTGTATGACAGAGTGATAGACCGTTTAATCAACATGAAAGAGAGGGGGATGGCCTTGGGGTTTCACTACAAGTAGGGTGAGTCAACATGTTTTTTCTGCTTGCACAAACACATACACACAAATTAGAACTATGGACAGCCACATCATATTTAGCTTACGTTGATTGGACTAAATAGTTTTTGGTATATTTGATTTGTCACTGTATTAGATTAAGAATAGGTGATTTGATGATGTTGAAATGTTGAAGTTGAAATGGTGCTGGAATAGTGGAAGCAGCTCCTGTTTTCTTTGTGACTTGCAGTAACTCTGTGGTTCTAAATCAATAGTTGTTAACCAGTCTGAAAATGTCAGAAACATTCAATTTCTTGACCATGCTGTAGGTGATGTGACTGTTTGTTACATGCAATATGCTTTGTGGACTTCACCGGACAGAGGTTGCTCTCCGGTTTTGTGATGAAACAAAGGTGTGGTTTAATTTATTCTGCCGCTGTCTTATTATTGTCTCGGCCTTAGGCCTATATATCACAGTGGCAAGGCATATGAACTAACAGGTTATAGAGCTAACAAGATAATTATCACAACACATATGTTGTAATATGGCTTATTTTTCTGGCTTCGCTGACTAGTGGTCAGACTCATTCAGGTGGAACAAACTTACATTTCTGCCTTTTTCAATGCTGAATTGAATTTCATTGAGAAACACAAAGGTGTCAATAGTGTTTTTTTCTTCTTCGCAAACATCCTTTCTGAATTTAAAAGTAATCATCCAGTTTTTCAAAAGTACCTGTAATCTGATTACAATATTTTAGCTGGTAACGTACATGAAATCAGTTAGCCCCCAACCCTGGTGCCATTTTGGATGCAGCCTCAATATTCTATGATCAAATCAAATTTATTTATATAGCCCTTCTTACATCAGCTGATATCTCAAAGTACTGTACAGAAACCCAGCCTAAAACCCCAAACAGCAAGCAATGCAGGTGTAGAAGCACGGTGGCTAGGAAAAACTCCCTAGAAAGGCCAAAACCTAGGAAGAAACCTAGAGAGGAACCAGGCTATGAGGGGTGGCCAGTCCTCTTCTGGCTGTGCCGGGTGGAGATTATAACAGAACATGGCCAAGATGTTCAAATGCTCATAAATGACCAGCATGGTCAAATAATAATAATCACAGGAGTTGTCGAGGGTGCAGCAAGTCAGCACCTCAGGAGTAAACGTCAGTTGGCTTTCATAGCCGATCATTAAGAGTATCTCTACCGCTCCTGCTGTCTCTAGAGAGTTGAAAACAGTAGGTCTGGGACAGGTAGCACGTCCGGTGAACAGGTCAGGGTTCCATAGCCGCAGGCAGAACAGTTGAAACTGGAGCAGCAGCACGGCCAGGTGAACTGGGGACAGCAAGAAGTCATCATGCCAGGTCGTCCTGAGGCATGGTCCTAGGGCTCAGGTCCTCCGAGAGAGAGAAATAAAGAGAGAAATAGATAATTAGAGAGAGCATAATTAAAATCACACATTACACTTGATAAGACAGGAGAAGTACTCCAGATATAACAAACTGACCCTAGCCCACCGACACATAAACTACTGCAGCATAAATACTGGAGGCTGAGACAGGAGGGGTCAGGCGACACTGTGGCCCCATCCGATGATACCCCCGGACAGGGCCAAACAGGAAGGATATAAACCCACCCACTTTGCCAAAGCACAGCCCCCACACCACTGGAGGGATATCTTCAACCACCAACTTACCATCCTGGGACAAGGCCGAGTATAGCCCACAAAGATCTCCGCCACGGCACAACCCAAGGGGGGGCGCCAACCCAGACAGGAAGATCACGTAAGTGACTCAACCCACTCAAGATCCTCATAGGGACAGCATGAAAGAGCACCAGTAAGCCAGTGACTCAGCCCCTGTAGTAGGGTTAGGGGCAGAGAATCCCAGTGGAGAGAGGGGAACCGGCCAGGCAGAGACAGCAAGGGCGGTTCGTTGCTCCAGAGCCTTTCCGTTCACCCTCACACTTCTGGGCCAGATTACACTCAATCATATGACCTACTGAAGAGATGAGTCTTCAGTAAAGACTTAAAAGTTGAGACCGAGTCTGCGTCTCTCACATGGGTAGGCAGACCATTCCATAAAAATGGAGCTCTATAGGAGAAAGCCCTGCCTCCAGCTGTTTGCTTTGAAATTCTAGGGACAATTAGGAGGCCTGCGTCTTGTGACCGTAGCGTACGTGTAGGTATGTACGGCAGGACCAAATCGGAAAGATAGGTAGGAGCAAGCCCATGTAATGCTTTGTAGGTTAGCAGTAAAACCTTGAAATCAGCCCTTGCCTTAACAGGAAGCCAGTGTAGGGAGGCTAGCACTGGAGTAATATGATCACATTTTTTGGTTCTAGTCAGGATTCTAGCAGTCGTATTTAGCACTAACTGAAGTTTATTTAGTGCTTTATCCGGGTAGCCGGAAAGTAGAGCATTGCAGTAGTCTAACCTAGAAGTAACAAAAGCATGGATTAATTTTTCTGCATCATTTTTGGACAGAAAGTTTCAGATTTTTGCAATGTTACGTAGATGGAAAAAAGCTGTCCTTGAAACAGTCTTGATATGTTCGTCAAAAGAGAGATCAGGGTCCAGAGTAACGCCGAGGTCCTTCACAGTTTTTTTTGAGACGACTTTACAACCATCAAGATTAATTGTCAGATTCAACAGAAGATCTCTTTGTTTCTTGGGACCTAGAACAAGCATCTCTGTTTTGTCCGAGTTTAAAAGTAGAAAGTTTGCAGCCATCCACTTCCTTATGTCTGAAACACAGGCTTCTAGCGAGGGCAATTTTGGGGCTTCACCGTGTTTCATTGAAATGTACAGCTGAGTGTCATCCGCATAGCAGTGAAAGTTAACATTATGTTTTCAAAAGACATCCCCAAGAGGTAAAATATATAGTGAAAACTATAGTGGTCCTAAAACGGAACCTTGAGGAACACCGAAATGTACAGTTGATTTGTCAGAGGACAAACCATTCACAGAGACAAACTGATATCTTTCCGACAGATAAGATCTAAACCAGGCCAGAACTTGTCCGTGTAGACCAATTTGGGTTTCCAATCTCTCCAAAAGAATGTGGTGATCGATGGTATCAAAGGCAGCACTAAGGTCTAGGAGCACGAGGACAGATGCAGAGCCTCGGTCTGATGCCATTAAAAGGTCATTTACCACCTTCACAAGTGCAGTCTCAGTGCTATGATGGGGTCTAAAACCAGACTGAAGCATTTCGTATACATTGTCTGTCTTCAGGAAGGCAGTGAGTTGCTGCACAACAGCTTTTTAATTTATTTTTGAGAGGAATGGAAGATTCGATATAGGCCGATAGTTTTTTATATTTTCTGGGTCAAGGTTTGGCTTTTTCAAGAGAGGCTTTATTACTGCCACTTTTAGTGAGTTTGGTACACATCCGGTGGATAGAGAGCCGTTTATTATGTTCAACATAGGAGGGCCAACCACAGGAAGCTGCTCTTTCAGTAGTTTAGTTGGAATAGGGTCCATGATCAAATGATTTCAGTGGGAAAACATCTGGAAGTCCCTACATGTATTGGGTCAGTGATGCACTTGTTGATAAGACACCATGATGTCATCAAGGGGCGCAACTTTGGTTTTAGAAGTGGGGGGTACATAATTCAAAATGTAATAATTTATTTTAATACAGTTGTATAAACACTCCAAACAGCCTACCCGACCGCTCGGAGGCGTCCGCATGGTCCTATAGCACACCGTTGCCTCGTTTTGTATCACACTACATTGATAAAACACAATTTCAGAATGTGTGGGGGACATGTCCCCACCGTCCCCAATGGGGGACCAGTACGAAAAAAAGTATGTAAATGTATGCGCTCTACTGTAAGTCACTCTGGATAAGATCCTCTGCTAAATGACTAAAATGTAGAAAGTTGCGCCTCTGATGCCATTTATCCTGTTGAGGATAGAGGGCGCTATTTACACTTTGGGGGAAAATCGTGCCCAATTTAAACGGCCTCGTACTCTATTCTTGCTCGTACAATATGCATATTATTATTACTATTGGATAGAAAACACTCTCTAGTTTCTAAAACCGTTTGAATTTCGTCTGTGAGTAAAACAGAACTCATTTGGCAGCACACTTTCTGACCAGGAAGTGGAAAGTCTGAAAATGATGCTCTGTTCAAGGGCCTGCCTATAAATGGGCATGATACGTATGAGTATACATGCACGTCATACACCTTCCCCTAGATGTCAAGAGGAAGTGAGAGAAGAAATGAAGTGTTTATCTTGGTCTGAGGTGGAATATATCCTCTTGGCACGACGAGTCATCCATTTCCTGTTTTCTGGAAAGCGCGAAGATTGACCTGGAATTGCCTTCTGAAAAGCCGTCGTTATAGGCGACTACTATCTCCGGCTTTGATTTTATTTGATACATGTCACAATATCATCGTAAAGTATGTTTTTTCAATATAGTTTTATTAGATTATTGACATTTTTTCGGGACGTTAGGCGTGTTGCGTTGTCTGTGTTTGTTGACGATGGAGAGCTTCGCGCCACTTGGCCAGTGTGCTTGCTAATTCAAGAGGGAAAACGATGTTCTAAATCCAAACAACGACTGTTCTGGACAAAGGACCCCATTGTACAACATTCTGATGGAAGATCACCAAAAGTAGGACCCATTTTGTGATGCTATTTCATATATCTGTCGAACTGTGTACTAGTAGTTTTGCGCCCAGGTTTTGGCCACTCTCTCGCTATAACATAAGCCTTATGTCGTAATGAAGATATTTTTAGAATTCTAACACTGCGATTGCATTAAGAACTAGTGTATCTATCATTTCCTATACAACATGTATTTTTTTGTAATGTTTATGAATAGCTATTTGGTCAGAATAGGTGAGAGTCTAATAGAAATATCCGCACATTCTGGGAAAAAGAAGCTACGTTAGCATAATGGATAACCACTGATTTCAGCTCTAAATATGCACATTTTCGAACAAAACATAAGTGTATGTATAACCTGATGTTATAGGACTGTCATCTGAGGAAGGTTTATGAAGGTTAGTGAAAATTAATATCTTTTGCTGGTTTATTCGCTAACGCTAACGTGCCTATTGCTATCGCTAACGTGCCTTGATGAATGAATGCGGAAGTGTGGTAGGCTATTGTAGTAAGCTAATATAATGCTATATTGTGTTTTCGCTGTAAAACACTTAAAAAATCTGAAATATTGGCTGGATTCACAAGATGCTTGTCTTTCATTTGCTGTACACGATGCATTTTTCAGAAATGTTTTATGATGAGTATGAGCTTCGGTGCTATTTTTGACAGTAGCTGTGATGGTAGCTGCAATGTAAAACTGATTTATACCTCAAATATGCACATTTTTCGAACAAAACATAGATTTATTGTGTAACATGTTATAAGACTGTCATCTGATGAAGTTGTTTCTTGGTTAGTTTGGTTGGTTCTTGGTTAGTTAGGTTGGCTTTGTGCATGCTACCTGTGCTGTGAAAAATGTCTGTCCTTCTTTGTATTTGGTGGTGAGCTAACATAAATATACGTGCTGTTTTCGCTGTAAAACATTTAAAAAATCGGACATGTTGACTGGATTCACAAGATGTGTATCTTTCATTTGCTGTATTGGACTTGTTAATGTGTGAAAGTTAAATATTTCTAAAAAAGATTTTTTGAATTTCGCGCTCTGCCTTTTCAGTGGAATGTGGGAGGAGTTCCGCTAGCGGAACGCCTGGGCCAGACAGGTTATAGTGTAGCTCTGTCATTTACATGATAGCAGGGTCGTAGTCACTGTGACAAAACGTTTTCAAAGGTTCTTCAATGGAAAACAAAAACAAAGGGCTCCTATTGGACAAATCCAGCCCTGTATGACCCATATTTTGAGGACCTCTCATACCACAAGTGAGGAACTTGGTGGCCGTGTCTCGAATGGCTGGGGTGAGCTGCCCTGTGTTCCTCAGGTACTCCAGGATGTAGATATTGGGGGCGAGGAGGGCCATATTCTGCTTTCCACACCCATACGGCATCAGCAACAGTCCATCCAGGTTCTTGAGGGCCCGACCCAAGATGTCACCTACAGGTAAACATGGGACTTCTGTAATACTGTCCTCTTTAGCGAACAGCAGCATTATCATTGGAGAAAGGTTGCTTTTCCCACCACAACTCCTATCTAAACTCCCCAAGCCTCTCTAAATAGTACAATGGTTTATTTTACCCAGGACTGAGAGGGAAATTCCATCAGATCCATCCACCACATTCTTGGGGAGTTGCAGTTCAATTCCACCTCCTCTGTCAGAGCTTCTGCTGTAGACATACAGATGATAAGATGAATGAAGAGTATCAGTTCAATCAAAGTGAACATTCGATGTGTCCTCTCTCCAGTACGTTCACAATCTCATTGTCACACACAGAATGGGACTGGACAGCTTCTGCAATAATGGACACATTCAAAATCCCTACACACACATTGACAGACAGAGTGCAGTACAGGTTACACAACATCCAAAATGGTGACAGAGTACACAACTCAGGGTGACATCCATTCTGCTGTTTGAACGGTTGAATGAAGACTGGTGATTTACCCAGGATAGAGGGTGCCATCGTCCAACTGAAGGTCTTTCGTCCATTGGCACACAAGCATGATGAGTACTGGACATCCTTCAAGGGTGTGAGAGTGTAGTCTAAGGAGTGAGCTGGAGTCACAGAAACCTGCCAAATAGGAACACTTGTAAGATAACATGGAAAACCCAAGACTGATACATTGGGTGTAAAAAAGAAATACAAAATAAACACTGACTAGACAAACTGCAACAAAACAAAATACAAGAGTTTAAAAACAACTCAAGAAACAACTCAAGAAACGATAATGATGCAGTGTCGTACCATGATGCACTTGGACATCTAGTTAAACACAGTGGCCTTCAGCCCAAAGTGCTCTCCACAGATGATGGAGTAGGGCAGGTTGAGTTCCAGGAAGAAGGGCTGGAAGACAGTGAGCTCCACTGGAGGAGCCAGGCCAAAGCCGCCAGGAGCCAGGCAGAATGCCTCTGAAAGTGCACCCATGTAGCTGTGTTCGCTAATATAGTCAAAATGTTGGCTTTGGGGTAACTTAGTCAATGGCCATGGGGTAAGTTGAGCCAACGGTCACCATACCCCATACAAATGCTGATTACATTTGGTCAGTTTTATGCATAATATGCATAGTATATTTGCAATGTGTCATGCATATGTAATCAAGATAGTGCATTTGTATTGAAAAAGAGCTGACATCATCATGCCCCACGTATACAAACGTAAAACAAAATAGTAATATACTATGCTATAAATACTATAGTATTCACTATAGTATTTTTACTGACTTTACTGTAGTATTCACTGTAGTGTTTCTGTAGTATACTGAAGTATTTACATTTAACTATAGAATAAATACTGTAGTAAACTAAAACCATAGTAATTAATGTAGTGTT
This sequence comes from Salvelinus namaycush, assembly GCF_016432855.1. NCBI lineage: Eukaryota > Metazoa > Chordata > Actinopteri > Salmoniformes > Salmonidae > Salvelinus > Salvelinus namaycush. The sequence continues at coordinate 30,079,629 of NC_052329.1, forward strand.
TTTGCGGATTGTAGTATACTGTAATATATACAATGTTGTGTTTTTGCAGACTGTACTATACTAATTTACTGTAGTGTTTTTGCTTACATTACTGTCGTATATACTGTAGTATTTTTGTTTTAGTATCTTTGACATACAAGTAGAGGCTTTCCCCTTCAGGAAACCTACTGAAGAAATACTGCAAAAGCACATTTTCAAGGAAAGGTCTGGGGTCTGAACAGATAATTCAAAGCTTCAGCTCTTATCCATAACCTGTAAGGAACACAATGTATGGTATATACTTGGCCTATAGGTTTCTCACTTATGGGTGGCACAAATTGTGACATGGGGGAGGGGAATTGGCAGTGTATATGCTAATAAAATACTGTAGTATTTCCTATAGTTAAAAAAAGTGTTGTGTTTTGGTGGATTACTGTGTTTTTGTGGACATTACTATAGTATTTACTAGTGTTATTTTGCGGATAATATGACAGTATTCTACAACATTCTATATTAAGTACTTCACATGATTGAGGGAAACTACAGTGTGTAGTATAGTAATAGTATGTGTAGTATAGTATAGTATTCTCCAGTGTACTACAGAATTATATGTATGTACTATATTATTCTATAGTAAACCAAAGGTTTTTTTCATGTGGGGCAGCAAGTGATGAAAAAATTGACTGAATGACACTGAAGAGGTATGTTGACAAAAAATAAAAACAAACATGTACCAGGGCGAAAGAGAGGCAACGAGAGATGAGCAGAGGTCCACATGGTCTTATCTAAGCTTGGTAAACATATCAATATTTTTGCGGACCGGTTTCATGGGCTTAGTAGTCTCAAATAGTAGCCTCTACATTTGCTTTTTAGGCTCAAACAAGCTCCATGATGTGAAAACTCTGGTCCACAGCACCGAGGCCACAGAGGGAGCCGGGCTGGGCCGAGAACTGCAGGGTGTTCTCCTCCCCTGGAACTGCTTGTGAGGGTGAGAACTCCACCGACACCTGGTGCACATGACATACATAAGTGTACATTATACACCTTTATACAAGGAATGATATCTATGTGCATGGAAATACTTGACACTATTTATACCTTCCATAAAATGAACATAGTATGTTTGTGATGTGCAGAAGTCAGAGGGTATAACACACGAAGAAGCATGCCCACAGTCTCACTGGGTAGCATACTGTACACAAGGACCTGTACCACAGGCGCCATCTCCGGAACCACTGCCAACTTCAAAGTAACTTCACCCCCAGTTGCTGTAACGCAAGAGCATGTCACTGTCATTGTCATCAAGCACCTTCCAGTAGGTTCATAATTACTTAATGAAACTCCCTCACCAGGACTCCCGTGCTGCACGGTAAGATTCATGTGTCCATGCTGAACTATCACCCCTCTGGATAAGGCCTGGAGGAGGGAAAGGGTAAAACACTTGTCCCGGTTATCCCATCAAGTCAGCAAGAATATGATGAGAAGTACTGGTGTTGTATAGAGACATCCTTCCTTTGAAGATGAGATGTTGGGACTGTCTGAAATGACCCTGGTCAAAAGTAGCACACTAGAGAATAGGGTGCCATTTTGGACTCACCCTGGGTTTGCAGGTTGTCACAACTTGTTCCTGGTTCTACTCACCAGGTAGATGACATCCACTGAGCCCTTTGGGACAGTCTCCCCTACGATGGCATACTGGATGGTGATTGACACTTCCTCCCAACATGCCAGTGGGTTTTCCATCTTCTGAATAGCAAGAGAGCTGGATGTTTTACTGTGAGGGGCAGTGGGCTGGATCAGTGAGAGTTTGTGTTGCCCTCTTTTGAAATAGGGGATCCTGTATCTAATGTTCTCCACTTGAGGTGTGTTGCTAACCTGGAAATCAACAGAAGAGAGAGAGAGTACAACTAAAGACCCAATCCAAAATCGACCCTTAGAGCTCCACCTTGCACTCTGATAGGCTAGGTGGAAGTTTCACCATATTGCTTATTATACCAATGGAATCTTCTCAGATCTCCACAAGAGCATGATAGACCCTAGAGGGTAGGGTCAAGGTGGTAATTTGGAAATGAGCATAAAGAATCTTTAGAGTCTCAGAGTCTTTCAAAACCTAGAAGGAATCATACTTACTATGAGGTTAATATTCTCTTTGGGCATACTGGTTGTGTTGAGGGAGAAACTGGCAGTACCAAGACTGTCCATTGGACTCCTCTCCAACCACAGACAAATGATGATCATAGAGAAAGTGATGGATTACAGTATATTAAAAAGACACAAAGTAGACTGACATTTCAGAGCTAGGTGTCTTGTTGAAGTGAACATAGTTTCTTCAGGAAAGCATACAGACCTCTATTGACTCTTTATGGCAGGGGGGTGTATAATCAGGAACTCCTTCTGGATTTCTCTCATCAATTCCTATTGGTATCAATACATTGTGCCCTAAGGGTTGGCACAACTCTACCTCTGCTTTACCAGGTACAGGCTGCCCATAAGCGTATCTGATTTTATTTCATAATAAAACACATAAAAAACATAAAACATCATACATTTCCTATAGAAAGTATATTATAAACCTCATAAGAGATATTATAAAGGCTCATACATGCATATTTGTAATTCATTATACCTGCAGGCTTTTAGTCAAGTGTTTTCAACAATGAATTTAGACCTGCATTCATAAAGACTCTCGGTGTGTGAGTGCTGATCTAGGATCAGTTTAAAATTTTGGATCACAATGAACAAGGTTACATGGACAGGGGGAGACCTGATCCTACAGTCTTATAAAAAAAGGTGCTTTCTAGAACCTAAAAGGGTTCTTCGGCTGTCCCCATATGAGAACCCTTTGAGAACCCTTTTTGTTCCAGGTAGAACCCTTTGGGTTCTATGTAGAACCCTTTCCGCAGAGAGTTTTACATGGAACCCAAAAGCGTTCTCCTTTGGGGACAGCTGAAGAATCTTTTTGGAAACCTTTTTTCTAAGAGTGTAAGTCACCAATCCTTCACTGAGATGCTTTATGAATACAGGCCCAGCTGTTCATGTAAATCCTAAACGTGTCCCAAAGTCTCAGGGCCTCATAGGAACAGTTTATGACATTGAGCAGTTACATTGTAGTTCTTCAATTAGCATTTATCATTAGCGCAGACCTGGGTTCAAATAAATGCATATTTAAGTATTTGTATTTAAATACACATTTTCTGTGTATTTTAGTATTTTCAAATAATATGTGCAAATTAACTACTTCTATTTGAACTATTTTCAAATACTAGTTTCCAAATACATTATTTCAAATATCCCTAGGACCAAACAGACCTGGGTGCAAATGCATGAAGTATTGAAATTGATTCGACATGAGTTGGAAAGGCATACAAAAAAAAGATTCCACAAGTCTTTACAAGATCGCACAAGTTGACAGGGCATGTCAGAGCAAAATCCTAGTCATGAGGTCAAAGGAATTGTCCGTAGAGCTCTGTGATAGGATTTTTTCGAGGCCCAGATCTGGGGAAGGGAACCAAAAAATGTCTGCAGCAAGAACACAGTGGCCTCCATCATTCTTAAATGGAAGAAGTTTGGAACCACCAAGATTCTTCCTAGAAATGGCCGCCCGGCCAAACTGAGCAATCGGGAGAGAAGGGCCTTGGTCAGGTAACTCGATGGTCACTCTGACAGAACTCCAGAGTTCATCTATGGTGATGGTAGAACCTCCCAGAAGGACAACCATCTCTGCAGCACAACGCCAATCAGCCCTTTATGGTAGAGTGGCCAGACGGAAGCCCTTCCTCAGTAAAAAGGCACATGACAGCCCGCTTGGAGTTTGCCAAAGTTTGCCAAAAGGCACCTAAAGGACTCTCAGACCATGAGAAACAAGATTCTCTTGGCTGATGAAACCAAGATTGAACTGTTTTGCCTGAATGCCAAGCGTCACGTCTGGAGGAAACCTGGCACCATCCCTACGGTGAAGCATGGTGGTGGCAGCATCATACTGTGGGGATGTTTTTCAGTGGCAGGGACTGGGAGACTATTCAGGATCTCAGACTGGGGCGAAGTTTCACCTTCCAACAGGACAACAACCCTAAGCACACAGCCAAGACAATGCAGGAGTGGCTTCTGGACAAGTCTCTGAATGTCCTTGAGTGGCCCAGCCAGAGTGTAGGGGGTGCGTACTGGCGGCAGAGAAGTCAGGCGCAGGAGAGCAAAAACTGTTTTACAACGGCACAGTTTAATAAACAAAAACCACCGTAAACAGAACAATAAATCAATGGGTAAACAAAACCGTTACACACCAGCATAACGTGCACAAGCACTTCAATAAACAATTCCGGACAAGGACATGGGGGAAACAGTGGGTTAAATACACAACATGTAATAATGGAATTGAAACCAGGTATGTGGGAAGACAAGACAAAACAAATGGAAAATGAAAGGTGGATCGGCGATGGCTAGAAGACCGGTGACGTCGACCGCCGAACGCCGCCCGAACAAGGAGAGGGACCGAGTTCGGTGGAAGTCGTGACACAGAGCCTGGACTTGAACCCGAGCGAACATCTCTGGAGAGACATGAAAATAGCTGTGCAGCTCCCTATCCAACCTGACAGAACCTGAGAGGATCTGCAGGGAAGAATGGGAGAGACTCGAGACTGTAAATGCTGCCAAAGGTGCTGAAACAAAGTACTGAGTAAAGGGTCTGAACACCTATATAAATGTGATATTTCAGTTTTTTTTTTTTATTATAAATTTGCAAAAATGTCTAAAAACCTGTTTTTGCTATCTCATTATGAGGTATTCTCAGTGGTGGAAAAAGTACCCAACTGTCATACTTGAGTAAAAGTAAAGATACCTTAATAGAAAATGACTAAAGTAAAAGTAAAAGTCACCCAGCAAAATTCTACTTCAGTAAAAGTCTAAAAGTATTTAGTTTAAAATATACTTAAGTTTAAAAAGTAAAAGTATGAATCATTTCAAATTCCTTAAATTAAGCAAACCAGATGGCACCATTTTATGAATTTATGGAAAGCAACATGCACACTACAACATTTAGACATAATTTACAAAAAAAGTATGTGTGTTTAGTGAGTCCGCCAGAACAGAGGTAATACGGATGACCAGGGATGTTCAGTGAATAAGTGTGTGAATTGAACTATTTTCCTGTCCTGCTAAGCATTGAAAATGTAACTAGTACTTTTGGGTGTCATGGAAAATGTATGGAGTAAAAAGTACAGTATTTTCTTAAGGAATGTAGTGAAGTAAAAGTTAAAGTAGTCAAATATATAAAGAGTAAAGGAAAGTACAGATACCCCCCAAAACGACTTAAGTAGTACTTTAAAGTATTTTTACTTAAGTACTTACACCACTGTGTGTAGATATAGGAGGGAAAAATACTATTTAATCCATTTTTAGAATAAGGCTGTAATGTAAAAAAATGTGGGAAAAGTCAAGGGGTCTGATTACTTTCCTGATTCGCTGTGCATTCCAATATTCATTTCACGCCCTGACCGTAGAGAGCTTTTTATGTCCCTATTTTGGTTTGGTCAGGGTGTGATTTGGGTGGGCATTCTATGTTAATTTTCTATGTTTTGTATTTCTTTGTTGTTTGGCCGGGTGTGGTTCTCAATCAGAGGCAGCTGTCTATCGTTGTCTCTGATTGAGAACCATACTTAGGTAGCTTTTCCCCACCGATGCTTTGTGGGTAGTTGTTTTCTGTTTTTGTGTCTTCACCAGACAGAACTGTTTCGTGTTGTTACATTTTGTTATTTTGTCTCAGTGTTCAGTTTTTAAAAATAAATAATCATGAACACTTCCCACGCTGCGCTTTGGTCCACACCTTCTTCATACGACGGCCGTTACAATTCAAGATACTTGTATTTTCTCCGAAAGAAATATCCAGATACTTACTTTGAAATTTAGTGAAAGTAATGTAAATACTGAAAATAGTATTTGAATCCCGATCAGCTTGAGCATAATTGGACAGTGACATTTGGTGGAGTTCCACATTTTCTTGTAACTACAGTGCATTACAGAACAGATATAGTGTTGACTCATGTTGCACACACTTCTACTTTATACTCCTCTTGAACAACGCTGATCTCATCAGTGAGGTTCATTTTGATCTCAAACTTTGGCAAAACTAGAGATAAGAGAACAGCAGGCAACTCATGAATGTTCCAGAAATGTGATGCATTGATTCAACTTCCAGATCCATAATATTACCTAGCATGAAAGGTCAAATAAAGAAGCTCTACTTACCATACTTTTCTACCTTGAAGCGATGGTATATTTTGTTTCACCAATCCACACTACAATAGCATAGGATCCTACGGGTGCTTCAGAGTTCAGGGGGTAAGAAAGCTGCAGAATGTTGCCACTGGATGTAGTATTGACCCACTGTCCAATCCTGTTCTGATGAACATCCTGTTGGTTCATAGAACAAGGGACACGTTTAGCAGGGCACAAAATTGTGGAACGTTCAGATACAAATGATGTTATGTAGGCCAAACATGCCTGTCTGACATGAAGAGTAAAGAGTCACATCAGCTCTATTCATGACATTTCTATCTGCAACGTTCTGAAGTTTGCTTGCTGAAGGTGGCCCAGATGTGATCACATAAAGCTGATAGGGAGTCTTCTGGTAACTGCCATGTAGAAATTAATGATGACCTACAGTACCTAGCTGGTGGAGTCATTGTCTTATAATGTACTAGTATTTACAGTGAGTCATCATACATTGATAGACTAATAAGGGTCTTACCTGCAGTTCCACAATGTTGTACTGTGAAAGGAAAGACAAAAGACTGGTTAATGTTTTATGAATAACTCTCAAATTCCCCCCAAATTAAAAGAGGAGCAAAACTGTCAACTATAGGAACTAGGCAGATGCTTGGCTTTGTTTCTTAAATTAAACATAACATGTCGCTTTTGCAATAGATTAATTCAATCTCAGGAAGAAACTCCTATACATTCCAATCTGACCTATATGAGTGGAAAACACCATGACTTGTGGCGAATGTTTGAGGACCTTGAAATCCACCCACGCAGGTTAACTTAGAGAACCTCTGCAGACATGTACAATATGTTTGCCCTGAGTGCTATGTGTCTCAACTGTTTGTGTAGCCTTATCAAACAGATAACATTGGTTAAAGATTTGGATTTGGGATTTTGCCCAATAGTTGTTCAAAACATTTCCCATTTCCAAAGCCTTATTGTTCATGAAGTACAAATGAGATGTGTATGACATGTGGTAGCTAGTTTAAAAGAAGATTTTACAGTATATTGTACATAATAATCCTTGTCCTTGTCTATGGGGCAGGAGCCCATCTCCTGTTTCTGTAGCTTGAGGCAGCCTGGACAGGACGCTCGTCTATCGCAGGGCATTAACCCCAACCCGTCACACAGTATTATGATGTTGTGATCCTTGTGATTCCTCTGTATCTGTCTTTTTGTTTGAAATAGTGGAGAAACCATTCTAAAGGAAGACCAAATAAGTCATTGTTTTCAATATTCAATGTTTCACATTTTCAACACTCACCAGCTGATTGACAGGGCTAAAACTGGTATCCAAGGTGATGACTCTAAACTGCACTGTAAAAAGACAAAGAAAAGACAAAGACAAGCACTCAATGAGAGCTCTAGAAGCATCATTTTGAAGGATTTCCAGATACCAGGAATCGTTCAACTGGGATTTCTGGAAAAGCAGGGATTTTAGGGAAAGTTACCAGAATTTTGGAAGACAAACGTTTGACAGCTACTCTGGATAATATTTTACACTGTTGGTACTAAGGCCCCAATTCAATCAATTGCAGATAAAGGAAAAACGGCACTGCAATTTTACTGAAACTATTTACACTATCGATACCCAATGATATGTCCAGGAGAGGAACACCTTACAACATGTGGTATGTTGGTTCAAACTCCAGTGTACATATCCTCAGTGAACACGGTGGATTTTATCTTTATGATGTGCTGTTGCAGGTGTCTCTTAGGAGCAACATGTGATGACAGAGCAACCCATCATAGAAACATGATACCACCTAATTGTCCTGTTTCTTAGCAAGCAGACTAATTAAGTACGGGCTCTGTGTAAAATTACCTGTGTGTCCCGGGTTGTAGATTGGTTTATCTGTTTGGACAAATGTCATCAGACTGTAGGGTTTAATCATGACCTTTCTCTCCTCTGTCGATAGAAACGCTTCACCTCGAACCTCCACTTTAAACGTGTGCACTTCATCACTCTCCACGAGGGGCTTATCAGCAAGACAATGAAGCATTAACATAAGGTCCTGTGCGGCTCAGTTGGTGAGAACTAAAATTAAGAGACGCACCACAAATCTGAGAACTACAGTACACTCTTATTGAATGGTTCTGGATGTCGACCAATGCTGGGCTGACCTGAAACTGAAAGCAGCGGTGAAACTCTTGGTCAGAACTCTCTTGGAGAAGTATTTTGTTCTGTCCATTGGCGATCAGAGATATGGTCATTACCAGGGTCTCGTTGGGCTGCAGAAGGCTGGCACAAAGCTTGACCTCCGAGCCTGCCTGGATTACTGCAGGAATGGCTACCATGATCTCCACACATGCGGAGATCATCCATTCACCCACACAGCGTCTCACAAAGACACTGCTGGTTGGAACCAAAAATCTCCAATTTGGACTCATCAAACTAAAGGACAGATTTCCATCGGTCTAATGTCCATTGCTGGTGTTTCTTGGCCCAAGCAAGTCTCTTCTTCTTCTTGGTGTCATTTAGTAGTGGTTTCTTTGCAGCAATTTGACCATGAATGCCTGATTCACACAGTCTCCTCTGAACAGTTGATGTTGAGATGTGTCTGTTAATTGAACTCCGTGATGCATTTATTTGGGCTGCAATTTCTGAGGCTGGTAATGAACTTATCCTATGCAGCAGAGGTAACTCTGGGTCTTCCATTCCTGTTGTGGTCCTCATGAGAGCCAGTTTCATCATAGCTATTGATGGTTTTTGCGACTGCACTTGAAGAAACGTTCAAAGTTCTTGAAATAATATGGACTTGGTCTTTAACCAAATAGGGCTATCTTCTGTAGACCCCCCCCCCCCCCAACCCAGACCCCCCCACCATGTAGACCCCCCCCCACACTAAATTAACTTTTAACAAGGCACACTGTCACACCCTGATCTGTTTCACCTGTCTTTGTGCTTGTCTCAACCCCCCACCAGGTGTCTCCCATCTCCCCTCATTATCCCCTGTGTATTTATACCTGTGTTCTCTGTTTGTCTGTTGCCAGTTTGTTTTGTTCGTCAAGCCTACCAGCGGTTTTCCCCTTGTGACTGTCTTTTCTATAGTTCCTGTTTTCACGGTTTTGACCATTCTGCCTGCCATGATCCTGCCTGCCGTACTGAACCTTGCCCCACCACACTAGATTATTGACCTCTGCTTGCCATGACCCTGAGACTGCCTGCCGTTCTGTACTTTTTGGACTCTGATCTGGATTACTGACCTCTGCCTGCCCTTGACCTGTCATTTTGCCTGCCCCCTGTTCTAGTAATAAACTTTTGTTACTTCGACACTGTCTGCATCTGGGTCTTCCCTAAAATGTGATACACACCTGTTAATCGAAATGCATTCCAGGTGACTACTTCATGAAGCTGGTTGAGAGAATGGAAAGAATATGCAATGCTGTCACGAGGCAAAGGGTGGCTATTTGAGGAATCTCAAATAGAAAATATATTTTAATTTGTTTAACACTGTTTTGGCTACTACATGATTCCATATGTGTTATTTCATAGTTTTGATGTCTTCACTATTATTGTACAATGTAGAAAATAGTAAAAAATAAAGAAAAACCCTTGAATGAGTAGGTGTTCTAAAACTTTTGACCGGTAGTGTATAGCCACAGACTTGTTGACAAGAATGCATTTCTGCACTTTGCTAAAAGCTGCCCAGAATCAAGTAAGTAATTGTCCAATTATCACCACCAATGTAGAACTAGCAGTGTGCAAGGACATAGAATATACATAAATGCTTTGCGGATTTAAACTTGGTTAGGGTACAGTCAGGCTTGGCTCCAGGACGACATGCAGTGGTGTAGTGGTGCCTGAAGAAGTGGGTATACTCTAATATGGCCCTCCCGGCAAAGGAAGGGGCCCTATGGGAAAAATGGTTTTCCTATAGTTTTTTTGAGGTTTCAGGTTATCACTCTCAAACCACACTTTATATATAGAAAAACGACCACAATTGTATGTTCGCAGTCCACAACAATGCTTAACCCACATCAGAAAACAATTTTTTAGGTCTGGAAAAAAACATTTTAACACATTTTTAGAGGATGTTGTCACGATCGTCGTATTGTGGAAGAGAGGAGGACCAAGGCGCAGCGTGATAACAATACATCTTCTTTTATTAACGAAGACGAACACGAAACGAACACTGACAAACTATACAAAAACAACAAACGACCGTGAAGCTATAAAACAAAAGTGCAGACACAAGCAACTAACATAAAGACATAGACAATCACCCACCAACTACCTAATGACTATGGCTGCCTAAATATGGCTCCCAATCAGAGACAACGATAGACAGTTGTCTCTAATTGAGAACCAATCTAGGCAACCATAGACATACAAACACCTAGACTGAACACTGCCCCATAAACATACAAAACCCTAGACAATACAAAACACATACATCCCCCATGTCACACCCTGACCTAACTAAAATAATAAAGAAAACAAAGATAACTAAGGCCAGGGTGTGACAGATGTAGTTTCATTCAATTGCCACCCAGCAAGAGACCTGGTTAGCAGTATTTCTGTACTGTACAATGTCCTATGTGTGACGGCAGAGTTTACAAAACAAATGCCCTCCTGATTGACAAAAATCATCATGATATCATTCTGCCAGGTAGGCTTACTTTGCAGTCAGCATTTAATTGGGAAGCTTAGAAATGTTTCTTCAAACAGCACCACTAGCTTATCAAACATTCTTACAGGCTTCATAGTTTAAACTTCCAGGTGCAGAATATTTTCTGTGGGGGAGTTTCAGAAAAGTTAACTAAATCAAACTAAGTGCATATTCTATAGTCATAGCTGATGTGAAATGTCCTACATGGCAGTAGCTAATTTGTATCTGCTGCGAATAAGAGAAAATGCCCATTCCGGGAGCAACACACGCCACAGCAAGAGAACAGGGAGTGGGCGAAGTAGTAGACTGTGTCGTTTTCATAGCATTGACATCACTTTTACGGTAGCTTATCACACAATGACTGTGTAATGTTTCCTTCTTGTTTTAGTAGGCTACAGACGGTAATGATCCTACATAAAAAATGTAGGCCTATCTGAAATGCAACCATATACACAACAACTGTCATTTTGCACACAAAAAAGTGTAACGGATGTGAAATGGCTAGCTAGTTAGCGGTGGTGCGCGCTAATAGCGTTTCAATCGGTTACGTCACTCGCTTTGAGACCTTGAAGTAGTGGTTCCCCTTGCTCTGCAAGGGCCGCGGCTTTTGTGGAGCGATGGGTAACGATGCTTCGTGGGTGACTGTTGTTGATGTGTGCAGAGGGTACCTGGTTCTCGAGGGGACGTACTAAAGTTAAACTGTTACAAAAGCATGTTGAAGAGAAGCCCCACGAGCCAAACGACTAATAGGCTTACATGAGGGAAAACCAATCAATTAGTAATTCTGGCACGGCGGCCTGGGCAATAAAGGTTTAGCTTACCATTTAGAAGAGTTGCAGCCTCCTCCATGCTCACGAGAAGATTCTGATTCCATTCTCCTTCCTGGCGAAATGTACTTGTCAGGACCCTCTCAAATGCCAGCTGGACAAGTTGGGCTTTCGTTGATGTAACAGTGTTCACTGAATGCGTTCTTCAGAGTGGAGAAGGAATCTTTGCACATAGCTATAGATGTCCCAAATGTTAATCCAATTCCACAATCGGCATTTCTGATAAAGGCCCGTCGTATCTTTGAAGAACACTGAGTGGGGTCCATTTGTTGTTGCTGGCTGTGGTTGTGATTTCACTTTGCAAGAATCAATAAACTCTGCTTCCACTGGTTCAGTTTTGGTTAAATCCAACAGGTCGTCAGGTGCATTGTAATTGATATATAATTTGTTATGTTTATAGGGAAACAAAACTGGGGGGGCACATATAATTTTTGGGGAGTCCATGCCCAGCTTTACCACCCTGTAGATCCACCTCTGTGTTGTTCACCGAGGTACAAAAAAGTCAAAGGTACACTTCACAAGTACACATATCAACTCACATAGTACAACCTCAAGTGTATCTTCCAGCAAGACAATAACCCTAAGCACAAATCAAAATCCCCCCCAAAAGGGTTAATTGACCACAAAACCTACATTTTGCAATGGCCATCTCAGTCTCCAGACTTGAACCCCATTGAAAACCTGTGGTTTGAATTGAAGAGAAAAGTCCATAAGAAGGATGAAGGATCTCAAGGATTGGGAAAGATTCTGTATGGAGGAATGGTCGAAGATCCCTCCCAATGTGTTCTCCAATCTCATAAAACATTTTAGAAAAATAATCAATGTCGTTATCACCACAAGGGGAGGGTGCTAGAGATTTTTTGTATTAATTGTTAAACAAAATATCTGATTCTGAACAATTGTATTAGCATAAAATAACCTAATTGTTCATTTTTTTCGAGCATACCATACAGCTCAATATTTCTATTATTTATTTTATAGTATTTTCTGCTCATCAATAATTTTGGACCCAACTGTATATTATGAACAAACAAAAAAAACAGGCATTGCATGCAATCTATTGAGATGTAATCAGGTTATAGTGCATGCCAATGTCATGCGCAATGTACTGGATGCATATTAATGGTGCATCAAGAGAATCAGCCAATCACACCACTGAAAATCATTGTTATTGACACAAATTAGTCAAACATTCACAACGCTTTTACTTCAATCATGCTATACCAGTTCCTCTGCTTGTCCTCTACACAGTGCAGTAGGATAGTCTTGCCAGTAGGAATACTGGGACATAGGCTGACTTGCTGTTTTTTATTTCTCTCCTTGAGTCATGGTTCCTTCTGGGCTTCACGTTTGGAGATGGATACTGTTCGCCTGCTTTCACTGGCTTTGTGTCTGTCAAGAAACTCCAAGACCGTAAGTAAATCTACACAGTCAGTTAGAATTGAGTAACCAGATGTGGCGTCTCATCCTGGTGTAACATTCTCTCTGTCAGAGAGCAAATTTAGAACTGCTTTTCATCTAACCTTTCTGCAGATATTTTTTTCTGTGTATTTCACCTACACCTACACCTTAATATTCTTTATCTTTTTTTAAAAATAACTATTATTTTTGTTACATTTTTTAATTAATATATTCACTGAAAACCTGCACTATGCATGGTATATTAACGGTATTGCACTTTTCATGTAGCCTGTAGCCTACTTTTGTCCAGCTAATAGCCGAACCACATGTCAAGCAACATTATGGACAAAACGTTAAAATCCTGTTGCTGCAGGATTATTTTGCTATGACAATACTGGTCAAGTTAAGATCCTAGTTTCTTGTTTAGAGGTGCCCTCTCATTTTGTATTGATTTTCCTGTCTGTTTGTTGGTTTGTGCATGTGTGTGTGTGTGTGTGTGTGTGTGTGTGTGTGTGTGTGTGTGTGTGTGTGTGTGTGTGTGTGTGTGTGTGTGTGTGTGTGTGTGTGTGTGTGTGTGTGTGTGTGTGTGTGTGTATGTTCTCTGTAGGATTTACATGGTAGCCACTCCTGCAGTGATCCAGGCAGGCTCAGAGGCCAAGCTTTGTGCCAGCCTTCTACAGCCCAACGAGACCCTGGTAATGACCATATCTCTGATCGCCAATGGACAGAACAAAATACTTCACCAGGAGAGTTCTGATCAAGAGTTTCACCGCTGCTTCCAGTTTCAGGTCAGCCCAGCACTGGTCGACATCCAGAACCATTCAATAAGAGTGTACTGTAGTTCTCAAATTTGTGACGCATGTCTTAATTTTCTATGTAATACCAGGTTATTACATAGGAAATATCAATGTGGTGGCTTACTATAACCTTTCTGGCATTCAGGCTGAAATTTTACATAAAAATATGACATCAGCTACTAAAGAAAAATCACTTTTAAAACACACTGATGAAAGAAAACGTGATTGAATCTGCACAACCGTGACATTGTTAGCAGCACTTTCTTACCAACTGAGCCGCACAGGATCATATGTTATTTGTACATTGTCTCCCTTTCAGGCCCCTCATGTGGAGAATGACGAAGTGCAAAATTTTAAGGTGAAGGTTCAAGGTGAAACGTTTCTGTCGACAGAGGAGAGAAAGGTCATGATTAAACCCTACAAACCGATGACATTTGTCCAAACAGATAAACCAATCTACAACCCGGGACACACAGGTAATTTTACACAGAGCCCGTACTCAATTAGTCTGCTTGCTAAGAAACAGGACAATTAGGTGATATCATGTTTCTATGATGGTTTGCTCTGTCATCACATGTTGCTCCTAAGAGACACCTGCAACAGCACATCATAAAGATAAAATCCACCGTGTTCACTGAGGATATGTACACTGGAGTTTGAACCAACATACCACATGTTGTAAGGTGTTCCTCTCCTGGACATATCATTGGGTATCGATAGTGTAAATAGTTTCAGTAAACTTGCAGTGCAGTTTTCCTTTATCTGCAATTGATTGAATTGGGGCCTTAGTACCAACAGTGTAAAATATTATCCAGAGTAGCTGTCAAAAGTTTGTCTTCCAAAATTCTGGTAACTTTCCCTAAAATCCCTGCTTTTCCAGAAATCCCAGTTGAACGATTCCTGGTATCTGGAAATCCTTCAAAATTATGCTTCTAAAGCTCTCATTGAGTGCTTGTCTTTGTCTTTTCTTTGTCTTTTTACAGTGCAGTTTAGAGTCATCACCTTGGATACCAGTTTTAGCCCTGTCAATCAGCTGGTGAGTGTTGAAAATGTGAAACATTGAATATTGAAAACAATGACCAATCTCCACTATTTCAAACAAAAAGACAGATACAGAAGAAGGATCACAACGTCACTTTACTGTCTGATAGACATAGCAATCAGGTATTATGTATGTATGATATTGTCCTACCAACTCAACTCTGCGATCCTGGTTAGAGTGAGAATGGAAGGTTGGGGGGGTTGAGACATACCAAAGACTCTAAAAATTGGACCCGATGCCTCTCTGCTTAGCACTCAATATTAAGGAGATGGATTGGGGGTAAGGTCCAGCAATAGATTAGTATCCTTTCCAGACTGCTTCACGCTACAGAAACAGAACAAAGGCGCCTGCCCTATGGACAAGGACGAGGCTTATTATGTACAATATACTGTATTTATACTATATTTTAATTCAGCAATCAACTAGTCAGAACTCCATAAGCAATAGGACTTTGGAAATGGGAAATGTTTTGAACAACTATTGGGCAAAATCCCAAATCCAAATCTTTAACCAATGTTATCTGTTTGATAAGGCTACACAAACAGTTGAGACACATAGCACTCAGGGCAAACATATTGTACATGTCTGCAGAGGTTCTCTAAGTTAACCTGCGTGGGTGGATTTCAAGGTCCTCAAACATTCGCCACAAGTCATGGTGTTTTCCACTCATATAGGTCAGATTGGAATGTATAGGAGTTTCTTCCTGAGATTGAATTAATCTATTGCAAAAGCGACATGTTATGTTTAATTTAAGAAACAAAGCCAAGCATCTGCCTAGTTCCTACAGTTGACAGTTTTGCTCCTCTTTTAATTTGGGGGAATTTGAGAGTTATTCATAAAACATTAACCAGTCTTTTGTCTTTCCTTTCACAGTACAACATTGTGGAACTGCAGGTAAGACCCTTAATAGTCTATCAATGTATGATGACTCACTGTAAATACTAGTACATTATAAGACAATGACTCCACCAGCTAGGTACTGTAGGTCATCATTCATGTCCACATGGCAGTTACCAGAAGACTCCCTATCAGCTTTATGTGATCACATCTGGGCCACCTTCAGCAAGCAAACCTCAGAGCTTTGCAGATAGAAATGTCATGAATAGAGCTGATGTGACTCTTTACTCTTCATGTCAGACAGGCATGTTTGGCCTACATAACATCCTTTGTATGTGAATGTTTCACAATGTTGCACCCTGCTAAACGTGTCCCTTGTTCTATGAACCAACAGGATGTTCATCAGAACAGGATTGGACAGTGGGTCAATACTACATCCAGTGGCAACATTCTGCAGCTTTCTTACCCCCTGAACTCTGAAGCACCCGTAGGATCCTATGCTATTGTAGTGTGGATTGGTGAAAACAAAATATACCATCGCTTCAAGGTAGAAAAGTATGGTAAGTAGAGCTTCTTTATTTGACCTTTCATGCTAGGTAATATTATGGATCTGGAAGTTGAATCAATGCATCACATTTCTGGAACATTCATGAGTTGCCTGCTGTTCTCTTATCTCTAGTTTTGCCAAAGTTTGAGATCAAAATGAACCTCGCCGATGAGATCAGCTTTGTTCAAGAGGAGTATAAAGTAGAAGTGTGTGCAACGTGAGTCAACACTATCTCTGTTCTGTAATGCACTGTAGTTACAAGACTATTTTTAACTCCACTATTTGTCACTGTCTACTTAATCGCATTTCACTAATGCAGACCTTGATTCAAATTCAAATACTTGAATACTCCATGCATTTCAACCCAGGTCTGTTTGGTCCTGGGGGTATTTGAAATCGTGTATTTAGAAACAAGTATTTGAAAATAATCTAGGAATTAGAAGTTTTTGATTGGGCCATATTATTTGAAAAATACTCAAATACGCAGAAAATATGTATTTAAAATACAAATCCTTAAATATGCATGTATTTGAACCCAGGTCTGTGCTAATGACAAATACTAATTGAAGACCTACAATGCTACTGCTCAATGTCATAAAATGTTCTTATGAGTACCCTGAGAATTAAAACGTTTGGGACAGTGGCATTTACATGAACAGCCGGGCTTATATTCATAAAGCCTCTCAGAGTGGGATTGCTGACCTACGATCAGGTCTCTCCTGTCCATGTGACCTTGTTCATTCTGATACAGAAGTTTACACTGATCCTAGATCAGCACTCATACACTGAGAGACTTTATGAATACAGGTACAGATGCATTGGCAATGTTGAAAACACTTGACTTAAAGAAAGCCTGCATGTATAATGCATAGTAACTTGTTGTAAGGATGCATGTATGAGCCTTTGTAATGTCTCATAAAAGGTTTAGAATATACTACGTCTCTCTAAGTAGGAAATGTATGATGTTTTATGTTTTGTATGTGTTTTATTATGAAATCAAATCAGATACACGTATGGGCAGCCTGTACCTGGTAAAGCAGAGGTAGAGTTGTGCCGACCCTTAGGGCACAATGTATTGATACCAATAAGAATTGATGAGAAAAATCCAGAAGGAGTTCCTGATTATACACCCCCCTGCCATAAAGAGTCAATAGAGGTCTGTATGCTTTCCTGAAGAAACTATATACTTGTTTTTACCATCATATTACATTTGAATGTGATCTGGTTCATTTATTTAAATCATTTCTTAATGTGTGTGGTTTTGCTTGCTTTTCCCAGATGGACCAAACTGGCTGTGCTTCTCATGTCTTCAACATGTTCATTTTCACAAAGGATGCTGGCCAGAAAATGCTCATAGACAGGCTGAGTTTTAATGCCAAAGTAGAGGAGGAGGGGACAGGCAAGTCATTTATCATAAGAATTTGGAGACGGTAGAAGTGATGACAACATTTGCCTGAAGTCAAATGAAAACGTTTTTTTTCTTCTTGAGAGTGAATTACATAATGTCAAGATTGCATGTTTAATTAGATTATAAAGATTGGCATGACCTGCGTATTTGACCTTTGGTGCTACATCCTCATATTATGCTGTTTTTATTCATGTCTTCTGTTTGTAATCATGTTTTTAATACGTTGAGTAAGCTGCGCTGGAATTCAGCTTCTGCATTGTGAACTGCCAATGTGCATCATGGTGGTGTGTGTAGTTGTGAAATAAACCCTCCTATTTTCTTTTGTTTTCCTTTGACAGGTATTACACAGTCAAAGGAAAAACACATTGAGCTCTCCTATGTGATTGGAAAACTCACATTTGTTGACACACCCAAAATCTATGAGCATGGATCAATTATCGAGGGAAAGGTGCGTCCAAATCCAGTGATATTGTTTCTTAGACTTAGTTGAATTGTAGATGCCATTTGTCTTTGACATTCCTGTTTACTTAACTACCAATGGTAGGTAACAGTGACACATGTAGCATCACTACTTACAACTTTCCCCCCCTTTTTCCTCAGATAAACGTTGTTCACTTCAACAACACACCTATCTCAGACATGTTAGTCTACCTTTTGGAGGAGAAAAACTGGTCCTCACATCATCTCCAGAACCTGACCACGGACAGTCATGGTATTGCCAGTTTCTCCCTCAACACAACCAGTATGCCCAAAGAGAATATTAACCTCATAGTAAGTATGAGGTTTTGAAAGTCTCTGAAGACTCTTTATGCTCAACCCCAAATCACTCACTTGACCCTACCCTCTAGGGTCTATCATGCTCTTGTGGAGATCTTAGAAAATTCCATTGGTATAATAAGCAATATGGTGAAACTTCCACCTAGCCTATCAGAAGGCACGGTGGAAATGTTAGTTACCATATTTCCAACTGTCAAATCCTCTCAGATCTCCACAAGTATATTGTATAGGGTCTAAGGGTCGATTTGGGATTGGGCTTTAAGTTATACTCTCTCTTCCCTCTGTTGCTTTCCAGGTAAGCAACACACCACAAACGGAGAGCAGTAGATACAGGGTCCCCTATTTCAAAAGAGGGCAACACAAACTCTCACTGATCCAGCCCACTGCCCCTCACAGTAAAACATCCAGCTCTCTGGCTATTCAGAAGATGGAAAACCCACTGGCATGTTGGGAGGAAGTGTCAATCACCATCCAGTATGCCATCGTAGGGGAGACTGTCCCAAAGGGCTCCGTGGATTTCATCTACCTGGTGAGTAGAACCAGGAACAAGTTGTGACAACCTGCAAACCCAGGGTGAGTCCAAAATGGCACCCTATTCTCTAGTGTGCTACTTTTGACCAGGGTCATTTCAGACAGTCCCAACATCTCATCTTCAAAGGAAGGATGTCTCTATACAACACCAGTACTTCTCATCATATTCTTGCTGACTTGATGGAATAACTGGGACAAGTGTTTTACCCTTTCCCTCCTCCAGGCCTTATCCAGAGGGGTGATAGTTCAGCATGGACATATGAAGGTTACCGTGCAGCACGGGAGTCCTGGTGAGGGAGTTTCATTAATTAATTATGAACATACTTGAAGGTGTTTGATGACAATGACAATGTACGATTACATGCACACAATAATGCGATTGTTGTGGATACTCAGAATAAGATAATACTTAGATTAAAATGCTTTGCAAGATGAACAAGTTCCCTAATAATACTGTTTACATGGATGTCTGAAATCAGGTTACCGATGGCAGTCTGATGAATGCAGAAATCGTCAATCAAAACAAATGTTCTACCTCAGTGAACATGCTATTTTTGGGAAGTATTGTTGATTTTGAGGTCAGACATATAAAATTTGCATGTGAAATCTACTTCTAAGACACATTTATTTCTTTATTTTATTTTTATTTCACCTTTATTTAACCAGGTAGGCAAGTTGAGAACAAGTTCTCATTTACAATTGCGACCTGGCCAAGATAAAGCAAAGCAGTTCGACACATACAACAACACAGAGTTACACATGGAGTAAAACAAACATACAGTCAATAATACAGTAGAAAAATAAGTCTATATACAATGTGAGCAAATGAGGTGAGATAAGGGAGGTAAAGGCAAAAAAAAAAGGCCATGGTGGCGAAGGAAATACAATATAGCAAGTAAAACACTGGAATGGTAGATTTGCAGTGGAAGAATGTGCAAAGTGGAGATAGAAATAATGGGGTGCAAAGGAGCAAAATAAATAAATACAGTAGGGGAGAGGTAGTTGCTTGGGCTAAATTATAGATGGGCTATGTACAGGTGCAGTAATCTGTGAGCTGCTCAGACAGCTGGTGCTTAAAGCTAGTGAGGGAGATAAGTGTTTCCAGTTTCAGAGATTTTTGTAGTTCGTTCCAGTCATTGGCAGCAGAGAACTGGAAGGAGGCGACCAAAGGAAGAATTGGTTTTGGGGGTGACCAGAGAGATATACCTGCTGGAGCGCGTGCTACAGGTTGGCGCTGCTATGGTGACCAGCGAGCAGAGATAACTTTACCTAGCAGGGTCTTGTAGATGACCTGGAGCCAGTGGGTTTGGCGACGAGTATGAAGCGAGTGCCAGCCAACGAGAGTGTACAGGTCGCACTGGTGGGTAGTGTATGGGGCTTTGGTGACAAAACGGATGGCACTGTGATAGACTGCATCCAATTTATTGAGTAGGGTATTGGAGGCTAATTTGTAAATGACATCGCCAAAGTCGAGGATTGGTAGGATGGTCAGTTTTACAAGGTTATGTTTGGCAGCATGAGTGAAGGATGCGTTGTTGCGAAATAGGAAGCCAATTCTAGATTTAACTTTGGATTGGAGATGTTTGATGTGAGTCTGGAAGGAGAGTTTACAGTCTAACCAGACACCTAGGTATTTGTAGTTGTCCACATATTCTAAGTCAGAACCGTCCAGAGTAGTGATGTTGGACGGGCGGGCAGGTGCAGGCAGCGATTGGTTGAAGAGCATGCATTTAGTTTTACTTGTATTTAAGAGCAATTGGAAGCCACGGAAGGAGAGTTGTATGGCATTGAAGCTCGTCTGGAGGGTTGTTAACACAGTGTCCAAAGAAGGGCCAGAAGTATACAGAATGGTGTCGTCTGCGTAGAGGTGGATCAGAGACTCACCAGCAGCAAGAGCGACATCATTGATGTATACAGAGAAGAGAGTCGGTCCAAGAATTGAACCCTGAAGCACCCCCATAGAGACTCCCAGAGGCCCGGACAACAGGCCCTCCGATTTGACACACTGAACTCTATCAGAGAAGTAGTTGGTGAACCAAGTGAGGCAATCATTTGAGAAACCAAGGCTATCGAGTCTGCCGATGAGGATGTGGTGATTGACAGAGTCGAAAGCCTTGGTCAGATCAATGAATAAGGCTGCACAGTATTGTTTCTTATTGATGGCGGTAAAGATATCGTTTAGAACCTAGAGCGTGGCTGAGGTGCACCCATGACCAGCTCTGAAACCAGATTGCATAGCGGAGAAGGTATGGTGGGATTCGAAATGGTCGGTAATCTGTTTGTTGACTTGGCTTTCGAAGACCTTAGAAAGGCAGGGTCGGATAGATATAGGTCTGTAGCAGTTTGGGTCAAGAGTGTCCCCCCCCCCCCCCCCCCCTTTGAAGTTTGGGATGACCGCAGCTGCTTTCCAATCTTTGGGAATCTCAGACGACACGAAAGAGAGGTTGAACAGGCTAGTAATAGGGGTTGCAACAATTTCGGCAGATCATTTTTAGAAAGAAAGGGTCCAGATTGTCTAGCCCGGCTGATTTGTAGGGGTCCAGATTTTGCAGCTCTTTCAGAACATCAGCCGACTGGATTTGGGAGAAGGAGAAATGGGGAAGGCTTGGGAGAGTTGCTGTGGGGGGTGCAGTGCTGTTGACCGGGGTAGGGGTAGCCAGGGGGAATGCATGGCCAGCCGTAGAAAAATGCTTATTGAAATTCTCAATTATAATGGATTTATCAGTGGTGACAGTGTTTCCTATCTTCAGTGCAGTGGGCAGCTGGGAGGAGGTGTTCTTATTCTCCATGGACTTTACAGTGTCCCAGAACTTTTTTGAGTTTGTGTTGCAGGAAGCAAATTTCTGCTTGAAAAAGCTAGCCTTGGCTTTTCTAACTGCCTGTGTATATTGGTTTCTAGCTTCCCTGAAAAGTTGCATATCACGGGGGCTGTTCGATGCTAATGCAGAACGCCATAGGATGTTTTTCTGTTGGTTAAGGGCAGTCAGGTCTGGAGAGAACCAAGGGCTATATCTGTTCCTGGTTCTAAATTTCTTGAATGGGGCATGCTTATTTAAGATGGTGAGGAAGGCATGAAAAAAATAACCAGGCATCCTCTACTGACGGGATGAGGTCAATATCCTTCCAGGATACCCCGGCCAGGTCGATTAGAAAGGCCTGCTCGCTGAAGTGTTTCAGGGAGCGTTTCACAGTGATCAGTCAGAGGTCGTTTGACCACTGAGCCATTACGGATGCAGGCAATGAGGCAGTGATCACTGAGATCTTGGTTGAAAACAGCAGAGGTGTATTTAGAGGGCAAGTTGGTTAGGATGATATCTATGAGGGTGCCCGTGTTTACGGCTTTGGGGTGGTACCTGGTAGGTTCATTGATAATTTGTGTGAGATTGAGGGCATCAAGTTTAGATTGTAGGATGGCTGGGGTGTTAAGCATGTTCCAGTTTAGGTCGCCTAGCTGCACGAGCTCTGAAGATAGATGGGGGCAATCAGTTCACATATGGTGTCCAGAGCACAGCTGGGGGGCAGAGGGTGGTCTATAGCAGGCGGCAACGGTGAGAGACTTGTTTTAAGAGAGGTGGATTTTTAAAAGTAGAAGTTCAAATTGTTTGGGTACAGACCTGGATAGTAGGACAGAACTCTGCAGGTTATCTCTGCAGTAGATTGCAACACCGCCCCCTTTGGCCGTTCTATCTTGTCTGAAAATGTTGTAGTTAGGGATGAAGATTTCAGAGTTTTTGGTGGTCTTCCTAAGCCAGGACTCAGACACGGCTAGGAGATCCGGGTTGGCAGAGTGTGCTAAAGCAGTGAATAAAACAAACTTAGGGAGGAGGCTTCTAATGTTAACATGCATGAAACCAAGGCTATTACGGTTACAAAAGTCATCAAAAGAGAGCGCCTGGGGAATAGGAGTGGAGCTAGGCACTGCAGGGCCTGGATTCACCTCTACATCACCAGAGGAACAGAGGAGGAGTAGGATAAGGGTATGGCTAAAAGCTATGAGAATTGGTCGTCTAGAACGTCCGGAACAGAGCGTAAAAGGAGCAGGTTTCTGGGGGCGATAAAATAGCTTCAAGGTATAATGTACAGACAAAGGTATGGTAGGATGTGAATACAGTGGAGGTAAACCTAGGTATTGAGTGATGATGAGAGAGATATTGTCTCTAGAAACATCATTGAAACCAGGTGATGTCATCGCATGTGTGGGTGGTGGAACTGAAAGGTTGGATAAGGGATAATGAGCAGGGCTAGAGGCTCTGCAGTGAAATAAGCCAATAAACACTAACCAGAACAGCAATGGACAAGGCATATTTACATTAAGGAGAGGCATGCTTAGTCGAGTGATCATAAGGGTCCAGTTAGTAGTGAGGTTGGTTGGGGTAACGGCGATTCAGACAGCTAGCCGGGCCATCGGTAGCAAGCTAGCATAGGATGGAGGTCTGTTTTTAGCCACCTCGTGCGTTTCCGTCGGTAGATTAGTGGGGTTCCGTGTGGTAGAGGGGATCAATCCAATTGGCAAAATAGATATAGTTATAGTGACCCAAGAAAAATCACATACAGTGCATTCGGAAAAGTATTCAGACCCGTTGACTTTTTCCACATTTTGTTACGCTCCAGCCTAAAATGGATTAAAAAAATTATCCTCAGCAATCTACACACAATTACCAATTATGACAAAGCGAAAACAAGTTTTTAGACATTTTTGCAAATGTATTAAAAATAAAAAACAGAAATAGACCATCGAAATTGAGCTCACATTCATCCTGTTTCCATTGATCATCCTTGAGATGTTTCTACAACTTGATTGGAGTCCACCTGTGGTAATTTCAATTGATTGGACATGATTTGGAAAGGCACACACCTGTCTATATAAGGTCCCACAGTTGACAGTGCATGTCAGAGCAAAAACCAAGCCTCCATCATTCTTAAATGGAAGAAGTTTGGAACCACCAAGACTCTTCCTAGAGCTGGCCATCCGGCCAAACTGAGCAATCGGGGGAGAAGGACCTTGGTCAGGGAGGTGACCAAGAACCCGATGGTCACTCTGACAGAGCTCCAAAGTTCCTCTGTGGAAATGGGAGAACCTTCCAGAAGGACAACCATCTCTGCAGAAATCCACCAATCAGGCCTTTATGGTTGGGTGGTACACAGCCAAGACAACACAGGAGTGGCTTCGGGACAAGTCTCTGAATGTCCTTAAGTAGCCCAGCTAGAGCCCAGACTTGAACCCGATCGAACATCTCTGGAGGGACCTGAAAATACTTGTGCAGCGACGCTCCCCATCTAATCTGATAGAGCTTGAGAGGACCTGCAGAGAACGGGAGAAACTCCCCAAATACAGGTGTGCCAAGCTTGCATCGTCATACCCAAGAAGACACAAGGCCGTAATCGCTGCCAAAGGTGCTTCAACAAAGTACTGAGTGAAGGGTCTGAATACTTATGTAAATGTCATATTTCAATATTTAATTTTTATACATTTGCAAAAAAAAATCTAAAAACCAGTTTTTGACATTATTGGGTATTGTGTATAGATTGATGAGGGGGGGGGGGACGTTTTAGAATAAGGCTGTAACATAACAAAATGTGGAAAAAGTCAAGGGGTCTTTCTGAACTCCCTTCCCTTGAGCTAAAGAGGGCAGATCGCTGACATGGTGAAAGCACATCCGCAGATCAAATGCACTGCTCGAACACCGATTAAGGTGTTCACATGTCCTAATAATGTGAAAGATTGCTCAGAAAACCAGGGGCCTCATTCACAACCTTTGCGTAAATGTTTCACTAAATATCCACGTGCGCCATTTAAGAAAAGACTGCACACACATAAATATTGAGATACATAAACTAGGCGCACACCCGTTATGAGTCAGACCTGTCGTTAAACTGTGCGTGGGTGAACGAGCATTATAACTCCGCCTGGAAAACGCTCAGCATTCAACTTTTATGGTGACAGTAACGCCCTTATTGGCTGTATACTTTCAAAGTATTGGAATTAGGCTAAAACAGTATCTAAATTAAATAGCAATGGCGAACTTGATTAAATGTCTTTGGAGGTGTTGGCAGAATTGCTTCTTTGCAGTGACATTTGCTGTAGGCTATCTGACTGTTTCTGAAAGACAAAATAGCAAATTGTAGTGGACCTGTGAACAGATGGTTTGAATGCAATAATGTTTTGCATTCATTTTTTCCCCGAACTTAAATATGATGCACTGCCCACGAATTCTGAAACATTGTCTACAATGAAAACTACGGTAAGCCTACTTACAGTGGTAGCCTACACATTTCAATGCAAAAGATCAACTGCTGTTCGCGTCTTAAGGGCTCCCTGCCTGATGCATAGAGTAAAAACGTGAAATTACAATATAATAGCCTATCTAATAGGCTCAATAAATGAGAGATGCGCATGGTAATTTGTTGTATGGCTACTTCGGGATTATAAACTCATCATGCCAGGAAAAGTATTCTGCAATGGTTATGATATATGTATTATGTTAATAAATGGAATATTGTCCACAAGAGAAATTCGACATTACTGTATTCAGACACCTACAAAAGTCAAGGAAAAGGGTGAACCGTCTGTTCTATCATTAAACTGCGCTTCGAAACGGGTCGCCTCCCGAGTGGCGTTGCGGTCTAAGGCACTGCATTGCAGTGCTAGAGGCGTCACTACAGACCCTGGTTTGTTCCCAGGCTGTGTCACAACCGGCGGTGATCGGGAGTCCCATAGGGCAGCGCACAATTGGCCCAGTGTCGTCCCGGTTAGGGGAGGGTTTGGCCGGTGGGTAGGCCGTCATTGTAAATAATATTTTTTTCTTAAAACTGACTTGCCTAGTTAAATAAAGGTTAAATAAAAAAAATACTTGAAATAGCTTATCTATTTATTCTGGAGTGGGTCCAATTAAATGAGAGATGGGATGAACGGTAGGCTATCCTATCCTATACTTGTTGTATGCCTATGGGCTATTTTGCGAGTAGCCTATGAAACCATGTGGTCAGAAAAGGTGAGGATTTATTCTGCAATGATCATGGAAATGAAATGAAATAGGCATCCATTTCCTACAAAGATAAAATAAATGTTTGGTCTTCTCACTAAGGGCAAGTGATAGCATCTTGTTATATGTAGCTACCTGTTTTTTGTTATGAATATGAGCGTAATTTATTCCTGCACAAGGCTATAAACTACTTTTGCCTTCTTGCAATGCAATACTTTAACCACTAGAAACTGCATTCACATGGTCTGGAGTTTGCAGGAGGATAATAAGCACATTCTCACTTCAAGATCAGTTTTTATAAATACCAACTTTTGTGTGAAAACTGGCACATGCATGTTTTGGGGCATATTTTGTGCAAACCTAACGTTTATATGTCCTTGTGTTTTAATAGGCGTATGCTTTCATCGATTTTGACCATACGCGATTAAAATAAACAGAGTAAAGTGACTACTGCATAATCAGTTTACTATCAAATTATTACTGCGCACGTAAACGTACTCAGTGTGACATGCTCTTGCGTTACAGCAACTGAGGGTGAAGTTACTTTGAAGTTGGCAGTGGTTCCAGAGATGGCGCCTGTGGTACAGGTTCTTGTGTACAGTATGCTACCCAGTGAGACTGTCATCGCCCACAGCATGAACTTTCCCACTGAGAAATGCTTCAGGCACAAGGTGTGTGTATATGTGGGCATGCTTCTTCGTGTGTTATACCCTCTGACTTCTGCACATCACAAACATACTATGTTCATTTTATGGAAGGTATAAATAGTGTCAAGTATTTCCATGCACATAGATATCATTCCTTGTATAAAGGTGTATAATGTACACTTATGTATGTCATGTGCACCAGGTGTCGGTGGAGTTCTCACCCTCACAAGCAGTTCCAGGGGAGGAGAACACCCTGCAGCTCTCGGCCCAGCCCGGCTCCCTCTGTGGCCTCAGTGCTGTGGACCAGAGTGTTCACATCATGGAGCCAGGGAAGAGGCTGGATGCTGACAAGGTAACAGAGCTCGGTGTAGTGAATATCAACGGTCATACAGTACCACCATATAAACAGCTGTTGTGGTGCTGGCAATACAACCAGCTTCAGGGGACTAAGAAGTGACAACGGCAGACTTGGAGTGGGTCTGTTCACTGTTGGCCATTTGGTGTACCTTCATCAACTGGAAAGCACCTCCCTATTGGTTCACATTCTGTTCATATTCATGTTCATATTCTGGGTTCTGTTCATTAGGGCACGGAAAGCATTAAAAACGTTTAGCAATGGAAAACAAAACTGAGCGTTTCTTATTTGACAAGTCCAAGTAGTCCCTGCCTTCTGTTTGGTGCCCAATGAACAAGGTCATTTCCCGTCTCCTTATTATCCCATTCCAGATATTTGATTTGTTACCAGTCAAGGAGTCAACACACATTCCCTACCAGCTTGAAGATCCAGTAGCATGTTTACATGTAAGACCAAGGAGATATGTAATGCCATACCCAGGACAAACTGAGGAGGGAAATGAACCTCATGAAGTTTTTAAGGTAACTTCAGCCTTGTTTTCTCTTAACTTGAAGCCTCTTTTCCTCTCTCGTAAGAATCAGTTACCATACTGTTACCATGCATACATCTTCTTAAATATTATATTTCTAAAATAGCCAGTTGGAAGTAAAAAACACACATTTAGAATAGAAAAATTAAACTGAGACATTCATTAATATTGAGCTCTTGTCACGATCGTCATAATGTGGAAGAGAGGAGGACCAAGGCGCAGCATGATACGAATACATACTTCTATTTAATAAACGAAGAGGAACACTAAACAGACAAATACAAAACGAACGTGACGCTATAAATGACAAGTGCAGACACAGGCAACTTACATATAGACAATAACCCACAACCCACAATAAAAAAAAGCTACCTAAATATGGTTCCCAATCAGAGACAACGCAAAACACCTGTCTCTGATTGAGAACCATATCAGGCCAAACACATAGAA
The DNA here is from genome assembly GCF_016432855.1 of Salvelinus namaycush. Taxonomy (NCBI): domain Eukaryota; kingdom Metazoa; phylum Chordata; class Actinopteri; order Salmoniformes; family Salmonidae; genus Salvelinus; species Salvelinus namaycush. Next base: position 30,107,607 of record NC_052329.1, read on the forward strand.
ATAGACAAACCAGACATACAACATAGAATGCCCACTCAGATCACACCCTGACCAAACAAAACATCAAACATACAAAGCAAACTATGGTCAGGGCATGACAGCTCTCTTGTTTGTGATTTCTAGAAACTGGGACTGAAGCTGGCAACTAATCTGGTTCTAAGAGTACCTTCCTGCCTAAGTTATAAGGGGAACCAGTACCAACGTGGTGAGATGTCCTTCTTACCATCTCTTACACTTGTCATTGCCAGAAGTCTTTGGTGAATCTTGGGAAATGTTATTCTAACATAGCCTGGTTAAACCAGTCTGAACGCTGCATTCATCACCAGTGACCACAGCATTCAGTCTGGTTTGACCAGGCTGATTCTAACACGAGAATAATTACTATGTTTTGTTTTATTGGGACCCTATATAGGCTTCCTCCACCATCGAGTCATGGACAGACTTCTAGTGGCTCAATCTGTAGCATTCGGTGCCCCTGCACGTCTGCCACCCATACAGACGGTCCGTACCTTCTTCCCTGAGACGTGGATATGGGATCTTGTGGAAGTTGGGTAAGAGCACTGCACAGTGAGGCTGTTGCCTTATAAACATCACTAAAATAATGTGCGCACATCGATGAGGCAGAAGGGGATGTTATGATTCTGAACGGTCAGATAGTAACAATAACAAGAGGCTGCCATGTGGGGAATCGTAGGTTTCTCGTTTCAGCTCGTTGTATCTTGTTATTGATACCATGTCTTGTTTTGAGGTGTTTTGACTGATGACATGTCTATGCTAATATGGCAAAACATTTGCTATCTAGCTACCAACAACTGTAACGATGTATTTGAGAGATGACAAGTGCTCATTGTGCAAATGTATTTATGTTTTCAATAGACATTTGAAGGCAAAATATAGTTTAGATGTTGTCAACAATCTAAGCCAACCTCGTCTGTTTTGCTCCATATTTCCACACTTGTCGGTTTTGTTGCTAAACAACCAACTGGTCTATATCAAAACATACAGTAGTAGTTAGATTAGGAACCGGTACCTCATTAAACTGCATTACAAAGTAGGGGAGAGTGGGGTAAATTTAGATTTGTTTTACATTCAGCATCACACTGTCAAGGGAAATATAGTGTTATTTCTAACAAAGATATCGACATATATTTCAGGATGTTGTTTATCCCTGGAAATAATCAGAATGAATGTATACATTACAGATTGAAAACATAGCTTGTCCAAACAAGTGGTCTCTTGGCACAACACCCCAGGTATGGGGTAAGTTGAGCCACGGGACAGAGTCAATTAAGCTGCCTACAAATTTCTGTACTGAATGAAATATTACCACTACCTTATTAAAACCATAGCTAGGTTTCCATCCAATTGGCGACAGATTTTCATGTGAATATGTTCAAAAATCTGCATAAAAACAATATGCTTATTTTCCTACCAGAGATATGTTTCCATCAAATGTACTTGTTGCAGGTAAAAGGCTGTGCGTGATGATGTAGTGCACATAAAAAAATACATTTTGCGGTTAATTCCCATGTACTGAATAAAAAATACTTGTTAAATGGGTTTCCATTGAATTTTCAAAAATGTGTCTTATAGCGAGTCTGCCCACGCTAGTATTGGCACATGAGCTCTAGCTAACAGCTCGCAGATACAGTGTGGGTATAGCCTACATGATGAGATTATTATGGACAAAAGAGATTATTTTTATTTGTCAAAAGGCAGCCAAGCATCGATCATCATGTCACCAGAATAAAACCCTCAATATTTATTGGAAAGGAGCAGGATGGCCCTTATGGGTATCCGTACCTATGTATGACATGCACAGACTAGGCTAGTAAACATACTGAAGCTAAAACCTCATTGTCGTGCCTCCTTATTTTAGATGATACTACATGGTGTCAGAAGTGGTTTTAATAATCACATAAACGTAAAGGATTTACCAAGTTTCAAATCAAGGAGGGCACAGTGTTGGAGATGAACGGCGCAGATCATCATTGGGCTAGCTAACGAGCGAGGACAGCTAAGCAACTTGTTGCAAGAGGAAGAAGCTGGTGGGATTTCAGGGTTTGCGACTCCAAGTTCAACGTGCTCTCGCGCAAACATGGACAGGTCAGTGGTTAGTGCTGACGGATTTCGCATTAGTCCCCCAGAGAATTTTGATTGTATGGACATTCAAATATGGTCAAAATGGATCAGGCGCTTTGAAAGGTACAGAGTAGCTTCAGGCTTAAACGTGAAAAATGAGGCATTTCAAGTTAATACACTGATCTACTGTATGGGTGATGAAGGATATGTTAAATGCTTCACTGTTGACTGAGGAAGAGAAACGTAACTACTGTTAAAAAACTACAGTTAAAGACTGTTTTGAAATGCATTTAGGAGGGAGACACAAAATATTTAAGAGAGCTTAGTTTAATGTGCACAAACAGGAGCAGAGTAAAACCACTGACAGTTTTATCACAGCTGTTCACAAGCTAGCGGGAACATTGTCAGTTTGGCACATTCGGGGAAGAGCTGATCCGAGATCGGATTGTAGTGGGAATAAGAAATATCTATCTTTCTGAAAAGTTACAGTTGGATTCCCAGTTTACCTGGTTCAAAGCTGTAAACCAGGTTAGGCAGAGTAAGAGAGTAAAAAGACAACAGACGATGCTGTGCCACAGCAGCTCCTTGCAGACTGAAGACAGTAAGGAAATACATGCGTTTTCATACTGTGCTAAAAAAAAAAGGGGACACAGAACAGAGACGGACGTGGAGAAAACAATCACAGACAGCGCTAGTAGCCAATTCAAGTGTTTGTCGCAAATGTGGGAAATCCCCTTTCCACAGCTGGAAAGATTGCCCAGCAAAGGATGCGGAATGCAGGAAATGTCACAGGAGAGGACACTTTTCAGCTGTCTGTCAATCAAAGAAAATGCATGAGGTCTCAGAGGAGGAATAGCAGCTACAGCAGGCCAGCATCTGTCTATGAGAAGTAAAGGAAAACAATGCTGGCTGGCACTCAGACATTAAACTCAATAGGGAGGTTGTGTCATTTAAACTAGACACAGGGGCAGCAGTGACAGCAATCCCCACTAGGTTGTATACCTATAGTAGAGATGGCTCTTTGATCTCTACAAACGAACAACTTTACCGGCCCAGTAATAAGATATTACCAGTGGTAGGGCAGTTGGTGATTAGACTGGAGAATAAAGACAAGTGCCATCCAGCCTGTCTTCGTCATTGACTCTCTGGCCAGACCGTTGCTGGGGCTGCCAGCAATTGAAGCATTGCAACTCATTCAGAGAGTGAGCGAACTGGCGGACCCAGGGGAGGTTTTCAAAAAGACATTCCCAAAAGTGTTTTTTGGCCTAGGAAGGCTAGAAGGTGACTACAAAATCCACTGAAGAGGATGCGGTCCCCTATGCCCTTACCACCCCCCGCCGTGTGCCTAACCTTTATTGGCAAAAGTAAAGGAAGAGTTGGGGCTGTGTCTAAAATAGAGAGTCCCATTGACTGGTGTGCAGGGATGGTGGTGGTCCCAAAAGCCAACAGGGACATAAGGATCTGTGTGGACATGACTAACTTGAATGAGGCACTCTGCAGCGAGAGACACATCTTACCATCAGAGGAGCAGTCGCTGGCTCAGTTGGATGGCTCACAAGTCTTCACAAAGCTGGATGCCCGCTCCGGCTTCTGGCAGATACCCCTGTCACCAGAGTTGTAGGGCGCTCACAACGTTTAGAACACTGTTTGGCCGGTACTGTTTTAACATTTTGCCATTTGGAATCGCTTCCGGTCCTGAGCATTTCCAAATACGTCCCAAATGTCCCATTTGTTGGATGGGCTGAGTGGCGTCAACGTGTACGTGTGCAGATGGAAGAGAGCAGAACATGATGAAAAGCTCACAGCAGTTCTGACCAGACTCCAGGAGAAAAATGAAAACTGCACCTTTGCACAGTCAGAGGTCTTGTTCTTGGGACATAAAATCAGCGCAGCTGGAATAGAGCCGGACACGGAGAAGATCAGCCTCATCACAGATATGCCCATCCCCCAGACTGTGGCTGAAGTCAGGACCTTCTTAGGCATGGCCACATATGTGGGTAAGTTCCTCCCACAGTTTCCAGATACAACCAAACCCCTGAGAGACTTACTAGCCAAAGAGAATGACTGCAACAGGTGGCATATGACAAGATCAATGGAGACCTGGCCTCACAGAGAGTGCTGGCCCTGTACTGTCCCCATGCTAAGACAAAGGTATCAGCAGATGCATCATCCTTTGGGCTAGGGCCGGTCCTCACACAGATGCAGGACAACATGGAGTGGCGTCCAATAGCATATATCTCACAAAGCTTATGCGACATGGAGCAAGGGTATGCACAAGCGGAGAAGAAGGCGTTGGCTATCACATGGGCATGTGAAAGGCTCAGCCAATACCTTATTGACCTGCAGTTTACAGCAGAGACTGACCACAAACCTGTTAGGGATAAAAGCACTGGACGACTTGCCTCCCAGAGTTCTGCGCTTCCGCCTCAAATTCCTGAGGTTCACCTACAAGAAAGTGTATGTGCCAGGGAAGGCACTGATCACAGCAGACACACTCTCCAGGGTCCCAATTAACCATCCATTAACAGAGGAGGAGCAGTGTCTAGAGGGTGAGGTACAGGTATCCATTAATGCAGTAAGAGACAGTCTACCTGCATCTCAGACCAAACTGAGGCAGATTGCAGAGGAGCAACAGCGATAGTACAGCAGTGCAAAAAGGGATGGCCCAGGCAGGGGGAACAAATGTCAACCTTGTCATCCTGAACCAATGATGATGGCCATGGCAAAATGTAGGGGCAGATATGTTCTATTGGAAAAATGACACTTATCTGCTAGTGGTAGATTACTATTCAAGATACATTGAAATAGCAAAGGCACCCATAACCACATCAGCTAGTGTTATCAATGGATTAAAGTACATTTTTTCCAGGCAAGGGGTCGCTGAGGTCCTGGTTACAGATAACGCTGAGGTCCTGGTTACAGATAACGCTGAGGTCCTGTGTCACGTTCCTGACCGGTTTTCTGTTATTTTGTATGTGTTTGACGGTCAGGGCGTGAGTTTGGGTGGGTAGTCTATGTTATGTGTTTCTATGTTGGTTAAAGGGTGACCTGATATGGCTCTCAATTAGAGGCAGGTGGTTTTCATTTCCTCTGATTGAGAGCCATATTAAGGTAGGTGTTTTCACTTTGATTGATGTGGGTGGTTGTCTCCTGTGTCAGTGTCTGTGTATGTTACGCCACACGGGACTGTTTCGGTTTTGTTTGTTCGTTCGTTTTATGTAGTCATTTTTCCTGTTCGTGCGTTCTTCGTGTTTCATGTAAGTTCGTCGTCCAGGTCTGTCTACGTCGTTTATTGTTTTGTAATTATTCAAGTGTTCGTCGTGTTTCCTGTTTTGTTTATTAAATATCATGTCTTATCACAACGCTGCGTCTTGGTTCAATCCATGCTCCTCCTCTTCGGATGAAGAGGAAGAGGAATTCCGTTACATCCTGGTTACAGATAACGCTGAGGTCCTGGTTACAGATAACGCTCCCCAGTTCTCTGCAAGCTCCTTTTCTGCTTTTGCCGCAGAATATGACTTCACACATGTGACCAGTAGCCCCTACCATGCACAGAGTAATGGTGAGGCAGAGAGAGCTGTGAAAACAGTCAAAGGACTGCTGAAAAAGAACAAGGATCCGTACAGGGCTCTGTTAGCTTACATAGTTATACCACTGCATCATGGGCTGTCGCCTGACGAGCTCCTGGTGGGCAGGAGGCTGCTTTACCCATTTGCCTGTCTCGCCAGCACAGCTTAAACCCCAAACAGCTGAAACAAACACAAACTGGAGACTTTAATTGGAGACACCGTGCTACGGAGACGCCAGAGCTGACAGAAGGTCAACCTGTGTGGATTACAAACTCAAAGACACCAGCAAAAGTGCTGAGGAAAGCGGATGTCCCCCCCCCCCCACTATGTGGTGGACACAGACTCAGAGGAGGTTCGGAGAGAAAAAACACACCCCAGAGCTCTTCCAGATATATCAGCCACACAGGCTGATGAGGCCACAGACAACACACAAAAATAGGGGGAAGGAGAGAGAATGCTCATAGATCCACAAGCTCGCCCAAAAAGGGATGTGAAGCCACCAGAGTGGCTGAAACACAATCACTTTTTAAAAATAATTTTAAGCATCTTTAACATCTTTAACACCTAAAAAAACGTTGTACTTAAAAAAATTAAAATAAACTTTTAACATAGGCTAGGCCCTGTTGTTATCTCATATCCCAGCAATAATGCCTGGGCGGGGTTGGCCGGATAACTTGAAATATGAGATCTGTTACCGATTACAGTTACATGAGAAATCAGTAACGTAATCAGTGGCGATTTTAGCATGTAAATCTTGATGGGGCATACAAAACAAAAAAATTGGGGGCTGCATGCCAGTAAAGTCACTACACAACACAAAACATTAATTAATTAAACATACATTAATCCCTATAACTGTGACAAACGGTGCCCAAAAACAGTTAGGGTCTACATAAAGCTGTCCCAACAGCAGAGTCCCAAAAGCAGTCCCAACACCTTACCACTGCTACACCTGGCTATCAGCGGAGCCTTGTCTGGCAGCAAAACAGTTCATTCAGCCTCATTTACTGCCTTCAAAAAACATAGCTGATATGGCTGACTTGCTTAAACAAATGTGGTTTCTACTGACAATTGACATGTACAAGCTATGGCATAAGGGGACAACAAGCGGATAAGATGCAATCCATTATTTTGATTAAGACATTAATGAGCGAACTAGGACGGACGTAGTCAATATAACTATTTGTTCAGCACTTTTGAAATGTACAGCGACAGAATTCAGAACATGGGCCATTCTTACAGTGTTCTCCTGTACACCAAGTCAGAACTGTAGGATAAATAAAGGGGGCATATAAGCATACAATGAAAGCTCTTACAATAGTCAATGATTACATTTCTCTAAAACAGGTTATAGGCTACATGTGCACCACCAAGTCAGAACAGTAGGCGAAATTAAGAGGGGAAAATAGGCAAAATTATTAGGGTGAGGCATAAAGGCTACAAACAGCTTACTACTGTTAGGTTCTAATTCTCAAGATAAAACACTAAACGGACACTATGAATGCTTACCCAAGTTTATTCGCCCAGAGGGTCAACACAGCTGCATCAGACAAAACATGTCTCCTCCAACACAGGTACATATATTCCAATTTAGATGCACTCCTCCTTCTCTCCAACCCTTACATATTTTATGGTTCGACAGCAAGACGACGTGATGGGGTAATAAACCATTCCTTCTCCCTTAAGGTGACCTGACCTCAACCCCCTTAATGCATAATCCAAAGCTCTCTCCCCTTATCCATGCTTGCCACATGTGATCACTTCCCTGCCCAACTCACGGCTGTCATGGTGCCTGGTACCAGACGTAGTGCCCCCATGAGTGACAGAAAACTGAGCCAAACACGGCACAACTAGAGAACATTACCAACCCCTACGCTCCATATTTTCGCTGGCTGCCTCACCACCATATAATGCCAAATAATATGCAAAACAGCCAACCCCCCCCCAAAAAAAACAACAACAACATTTGTGTTATTTTTTATTTTTGCTAAAAATGTGAGTGTCAAAACAAGTGGGGCTCTGCCCTGAATGACGGGTCGCCACTGAACGTAATCCTTTGGATTTCTCAAAATGAGTAACATGAGTTTTTCCAAATTGGGGACTAGTATTCTATCTATTCTACTGTATGTGCAAGGGCATAGTCACATGGCTCCATACTAAAATGTTCAGTTGGTGACACCAGCCCGTGATTTGGTTGTGCCACAACTGTGGGGTCATGCAATAGAAAAAATGTATAGCCTCATCATCAAAGTGTTTCATTAAGAAGTGGGGTGGCAGGTAGCCTAGTGGTTAGAGAGTAGGGGTGGCAGGTAGCCTAGTGGTTAGAGAGTAGGGGTGGCAGGTAGCCTAGTGGTTAGAGAGTAGGGGTGGCAGGTAGCCTAGTGGTTAGAGAGTAGGGGTGGCAGGTAGCCTAGTGGTTAGGGAGTTGTGCCAGTAAACAAAAGGCTGCTGGATCAAATCCCTGAGCTGACAAGGTAAAAATCTGTTGTTCTGCCCCTGAACAAGGCAGTTAACCCACTGTTCCTCGATAGGCCGTCATTGAAAATAAGATTTTGTTCTTAACTGACTTGCCCAGTTAAATAAAGGTTACATTTGAAAATGTAACTGCTAAAGAACCAGTGATTGTCATGCATTTGATCTCTTGAACAGCAACCACTAATAGTGGTTGCTTTCAATTGAACCTTTATTTAACTAGGCAAGTCAGTTAAGAACAAATTCTTATTTACAATGACGGCCTACAATACTGTGTTTTTCCCACCATTAGACCTACATTTTGAAATATTGTGCAATCAGAAAGCATTTCACAAAGGAGAGAGCGAGAGAAACTGCAGCAAGCAGGAACTCTATAGTCCAGACGACTGCCTGATTGACCAGTGGGCCAGGTGTAAAGGTTTGGAAGCCTTACCTTCAACAACAGAAGCCATCCACCCTTGATGGGCAATCAGCAGAACAATAGAATCTCTGAGAGCATGTTAGAAGTCTTGATGATGAGCTAAATGAAAGCATTGAGTTTTATCAAATGTTCCTATCGATACTAGATTAAGTCATCCCGAAAGTAATCAGCAGTTTTTAAGAATGCAACATAAAATGTTTATTTTTGTAATCGGATTGCATAATCCCTGTTAATCTTTTACTACCCAACCGTTTGCCTGGGAAGAGAACACTTCAATTTGCTCAACTTGCCATAGAGCTCACCAGCTTGTAGTCCTAAAACCCGGAAATGAGTTATCTCTGGTTCGTTCAGCCATTCATATGAGGAAAATGAATGGGGAAAGAGTAGGGTTTTGGGATAAACGCCAAAAATAAGGTCTGAGGTTAACACAGGTTTAGGAGATCTTATACGTTTTGTTCAGTGACATAATATCCGTCAGTTAACATGACCTTTATGAAGTATGAATCATTTATGTAATTTATGTGCTTTTATTATTACATTACATTATTCACAAGAGTGACGTTAGCTGATGAAGATTATCTCATAGAGCAAAACGTACAGTATAAGATCTCCTAAACCTGTCTTTACCACAGACCTTATTTTCTGCATTTATCCAAAAACTCTATTCATTTTCTCATAGGCTTTGTCCAACGTACCATGGAGAAGTTAGTGCCTTCAAAAAGACGCCATTACTATTGCTCTCTATTGACTAAACCGTTAGCTTAATTTACCTCAAGGCAAATATTTGGACTATATTAGCCCACACAGCTACAAGGAGGCACTTTCATGCTAGGTTTAGGACCTCATATTGAAGCTTGTAGAAACCCCAAATGATGTATTGAACAATCTTAATTATCTAATTTGGTTTAGATACAACAATCATGAAACGTCTTACACAACACATTCATTTGACTTGGTGAAAATCAGTTTTTTGGACCTAACTTGCTTTTTCTATGTGGTTTCTTCCTTTATAGACTCCATGAAATGTCCTCTTCCTAAATATGTAGTCAAATTATACATTTTGTGTGTAGTTTCCTAGAAACAAGGGTGGCTCAATTTACCCCTTTGGCTCAATTTTTCTCAATGGAACACTTAATGGCTTTCTGTTTGAACTCTGACCTCTGTATTACAGGGAATCCGGAACAGCAGTCATGCCCCTCACAGTTCCAGACACCATCACCACCTGGGAGACAGAAGCATTCTGCCTGGCTCCTGGCGGCTTCGGCCTGGCTCCTCCAGTGGAGCTCACTGTCTTCCAGCCCTTCTTCCTGGAACTCACCCTGCCCTACTCCATCATCCGTGGAGAGCACTTTGAGCTGAAGGCCACTGTGTTTAACTACCTGTCCAAGTGCATCATGGTACGACACTGCATCATGATCGTTTCTTGAGTTGTTTTTAAACTCTTGTATTTTGTTTTGTTGCAGTTTGTCTAGTCAGTGTTTATTTTGTATTTCTTTTTTACACCCAATGTATCAGTCTTGGGTTTTCCATGTTATCTTATAAGTGTTCCTATTTGGCAGGTTTCTGTGACTCCAGCTCACTCCTTAGACTACACTCTCACACCCTTGAAGGATGTCCAGTACTCATCATGCTTGTGTGCCAATGGACGAAAGACCTTCAGTTGGACGATGGCACCCTCTATCCTGGGTAAATCACCAGTCTTCATTCAACCGTTCTAATACTGTAGAACTTTGTTCTAAAGCTGTATCTGTACCCATTGGATGCAGTGATCACAACATAGTGGCTATACCCAGGAAAGCCAGAGTTCCAACAGCTGGGCCTAAAATAGTGTATAAGAGATCATACAAAAGATTTTGCTGTGACTCTTATGTGGATGATGTTAAAAATATTTGTTGGTCTGATGTGATTAATAAGGAACATCCAGACGCTGCACTTGATGAATTTATGAAATTGCTTCTTCCAATTATTTATAAACATGCACCTGTTAAGAAACTGACTGTTAGAACTGTTAAGACTCCATGGATTGATGAGGAATTGAAAAACTGTATGGTTGAAAGAGATGGGGCAAAAGGAGTGGCTAATAAGTCTGGTTGCTCATCTGACTGGCTTACTTACTACAAATTGAGAAATTATGTGACTAAACTCAACAAAAAGAAGAAGAAACTGTATTATGAAGCCAAGGTCAATCATATAAAGAATGATGGAGAAAAAAAATGGAGTACTTTAAATGAAATTATGGGCCGAGAGACATTCAACTCCATCTTTTATTGAATGAGATGGCTTATTCATCACGAAACCATTTGATGTTGCCAATTATTTTAATGATTATTTAATTGGCAAAGTGGGCAAACCTAGGCAGGAAATGCCAACAACGAACAGTGAGCAATTGTATTCATGCATTGCAAGTTAGAATTTTGTAAAATTAGTGTGGGAGAGGTGGAAAAATGATTGTTATCGATCAATAATAGCAAACCTCCTGGCATTGACAACTTAGATGGAAAGCTACTGAGGATGGTAGCTGTCCTCTATAGCCACTCCTATCTGTCATATTTTGAATCTGAACCTAGAGGAAAGTCTTTGTCCTCAGGCCTAGAGGGAAGCCAATGTAATTCCACTACCCAAGAGTGGTAAAGAGGCCTTTACTGGTTCTAACAGCAGACCTATAAGCTTGCTGCCAGCTCTTAGCTTCTCTAGGATAGGGGGCAGCTCAAATAAACAGCAAATCTGGTTTCAAAAAACAGATAAAGCAACACCTCGCGGCACAAAGCCTCTCCCCTATTTGACCTAGATAGTTTGTGTGTATGCATTGATATGTAGGCTACGTGTGCCTTTAACATTTTTTATGTAGTTCTGTCTTTGAGCTGTTTTTGTCTATTGATGTTTTGTATTATGTCATTCTGTATTATGTTTCATGTTTTGTGTGGACCCCAGGAAGAGTAGCTGCTGCTTTTGCAACAGCTGTTGGGGATCCTAACAAATACCAAAAACAGCAGAATGGATGTCAGCCTGAGTTGTGTACTCTCAGTCACCATATTGGATCTTTAGTAACTTGTGGTGTACTCGGTCTGTCAATGTGTGGATGTAGGGGTTTTGAATGTGTCCGTTAGTGCAGAGGCTGTCCAGTCCCACGTGGCGTGTGACAATGAGATTGTGAACGTACCGGAGAGAGGACGCATCGACACAGTCACACAGAGCCTCCTGGTGAAGGTATGTAGCCTACTGTTGTGACGGAACGTACTGTTGTACAGATGCCTAGTGTAACTGCCTCTGACTGAAAATAATATCCTCTCCTCTCAGGCTGAAGGAACAGAGAAGACCGACACCTACAACTGGTTGCTGTGTCCAACTGGTCAGTCAGTAATGAATGAACGTTGAATGTTCACTTTGATTGAACTGATCATCTCCATTCATCTTATCATCTGTGTGTCCACAGGAGTAACTATGACAGAGGAGGTGGAACTGCAACTCCCCAAGAATGTGGTGGATGGATCTGATCGAATTTCCCTCTCAGTCCTGGGTAAAATAAACCATTGTATTATTTAGAGAGGCTTGGTAAGTTTAGACAGGAGTTGTGATGGGAAAAGCAACCTTTCTCCAATGATAATGCTGCTGTTTGCTAAAGAGGACAGTATTACAGAAGTCCCATGTTTACCTGTAGGTGACATCCTGGGTCGGGCCCTCAAGAACCTGGATGGACTGTTGCAGATGCCGTATGGGTGTGGAGAGCAGAATATGGCCCTCCTCGCACCCAATATCTACATCCTGGAGTACCTGAGGAACACAGAGCAGCTCACTCCAGCCATCCGAGACAAGGCCATCAAGTTCCTCACTAGTGGTAAGAGAGTCCCTAAAAATATGTATTGTATTGATTAGGCACCAAACGGAAGAAAACTGACTGAAACAGCGCTGGGTTTGTCCAATAAGAGCCCTTTTTTTTGTTTTCCGTTGAAGAACATTTTTAAACGTTTCACCACAGTGTGCCCTAATGACTACGACCCTGCTATCATGTACATTATAGAGCTACAGCACAGATGACATTACAGTGTCTTATCAACAGAGCATCAGTGACCCAACACATGTAGGGACTTCCAGATGTTTTTCCACTGAAATCATTTGATCATAGAATATTGAGTCTGCATCCCAAAGTGCACCCCAATGGTTGGGGAGAAACTGATTACATGTAATCATTCATTTTTCTCTGACTCTAATCAATTATATTACCAGCTCAAATATTGCAATCAAATTAAAGATACTTAAAAAAAAAAAAGATTATTACAAACTTTTCTATTTAGAAAGAATGTTTGCGGGGAAAAAATACATTGACTTCTTCCTGTTTTCTCAATGACATTCATTTCAGCATGGAACAAGTTTAAGTTTGTTCCACCTGACACACCAAATACGTTCGATGGATTATTTTTGTCTTCTATGCCTCTTAAGGGGAAAGTAATCCAAAAGTAACATAAAGTAATCCGATTACATTACTGCGTTTAGCGAATCAAAAGGTTACATTACTGATGACAATTTTGGACAGGTAACTAGTAACTGTAACAGATTACCTTTAGAAAGTAACCTACCCATACCTGCCTATTCCCTACATACTGCCCTCATTTTTTCCTGACAAAAGTAGTGCACTATAATAATAGAGCATCAGTGAGCCAACACATGCAGGGACTTCCAGATGTTTTGCTAAAATCATTTGATTATAGAATGTTGATGTTTATCCCAAATGACACACTATTCCCTACATAGTGCACTACTTTTTTCCTGGCAAAAGAGTACACTAGGGAATAGGGTGCCATTTGGGGCGCACTCTCAGTGACTATAAAACACACTTGTTTACTGTTGTTTGCTTTAAAAACTCACTGACAGGTTACCAAAGGCAGCTGAACTACAAGCATGTTGATGGTGCATACAGCACATTTGGACAAGGCTCAGGGAACACTTGGTAAGTATTGTGTTTTTCACCTACTGGTAAACACATTGTAACTGTGTCTGTTTCAATTAAGTATTGACCAATCAAAAGGCATTGTTTCTGACAGGGAGACCATTGATGTGACATAAGTTGACATAAGCTCTCATTGCATGTAGTGTCAAGCTCTAAGTCATGTTTATGACAACTTTATGTTGGTATTAAATCAAGTTCTCTTTTCTCAGGCTGACTACTTTTGTTTTGAGATCCTTTGGCAAAGCAAAGTCTTTCATTTATATTGACCCGGTAAAAATTGAGCAATCCAAGACTTGGTTGGAACGTCAACAAGGCAAACATGGCTGTTTCGTCAGATTGGGGAAACTCTTTAACAACAGAATGAAGGTATTTATACTGATAGAAGATGGTAGAAGATGTCGTTTTACGTCTCGTCAGACCAGCCATAAATTTGGGAATGATGATTTCTAGAGAATTGTATCAGTCTAGATACAGTTTCATGGATATATTTTATTATTTAAACATATTGTTTTGTAGGGTGGGGTGACAGATGAAGTCACACTGACGGCCTACATCACGTCTTCAATGCTGGAGCTCAACATGTCAGTGTCGGTACGTAGCATCTCCACATAACCATTGTTTCTCACTTCAACAACGTCCATTACAGGAAACTGGTTTAAACTCCTGTATGAAGTCTGTTGTATACATCTTATGTCAACTGTCATTTAGTTATTTTAAAATGTAGTGTTGTGTATTTATTTAATTTACAGGGAAAGTATTTTTTCTCTGAAAGTAGCCTAAGAAAAAGCATTAGAATAGGTGTTACTGTAAGCAGATCTGGGACCAGGCTAGCATGTCTCTTAATGTGCTGCTCTGTTATTTTGTGCTCCAGGATCCTGTTGTGTACAGCAGCTTGTCTTGCCTGAGGAACTCCACCAGTGATTTGTCCAACACTTACACTACTGCTCTGCTGGCCTACACCTTTACCCTGGCAGGGGACATGGAGACCCGGGCCCAGCTTCTGCAGCACCTGGACACGATCGCATTACAAGAAGGTGAGACATGTCATAGTCCAAGATCTGTTTGTGGTGTCTTGTTTGAGCTTACCTGGGCAATGGACCCAATGAAGTAATGAGAAAAGTGCAAACCCTCCTCATCTGGCACTCCAGGTAGTCTCAATTCAATGTCCAGAGTCTTTCAAAGAACTCAGGTGTCTGTCATAAAATGAATTCGGTAGGTCAGAAAAGAACTTTGTATCTTTTATTATGATGAATAAGCTAGTCCCTATTATCTGTGTGTGTGTGTGCGTGTGCGTGTGCACTCCTCGTTCCTCAGGGGGTCTCCTGCACTGGACTCAGACCTCCTCAGAGACCTCAGCCTCCCTCGCGGTGGAAATCAGCTCCTATGTTCTGCTGGCTTCCCTCAGTGCCTCCCCTCTGTCTACCACTGACCTGGGCTATGCCTCCCGCATCGTCAGGTGGCTGGTGAGACAGCAGAATGCCTACGGAGGCTTCTCTTCCACACAGGTATATTTCCAAAACACCTCTGTTCTGAAATGGCACCCTGTGCTGTGCACTAGTAGTGAGGCATTGTTACCTTGACTTCACAACAGGCATGTATGTGCTTCTTGTCATGTCAAGCCTGTTGAGGCTAACTTCCACTGAAATGGAGCCAAGAAACCATAATGGATGGAAATGAGAAATAGTCACTCTAGTAACAGATCAATGTAACAATTCCCCCTTTATGTAAAATGGGCTATTTTCATTCATTTTGAACATATTTGTCTTTTGGTGTGTGTGTTTAGGACACAGTGGTGGCCCTCCAGGCCCTGGCTCTCTACTCCACCAGGGTGTACAGTAGAGAGGGTGCCAGCACAGTCACAGTACAGTCTCCCAGTGGAGCACAGCACCTCTTCGAAGTGAACCAAAACAACAAGCTTCTCTACCAGGAGAGGGCGCTGCAGGACACAGAAGGGAAGTACAGCGTGGAAGTGAAGGGCAGTGCTTGTGCCTCAGTGCAGGTTTGTGAATACACTCCTCCCAATCCTATGGTGCAAGATATGGTTTGTATATTACTGTGAAGTTCAAACATTTAAGAAGCGTTGTCTGATATTTAGTTTATGAAATGTTTATTTTTCACTATCCTTTAAAATGTATATGTGTAGACATGACGGTTTCCCTGACTTGTTCTTCCCTCTTTCCAAGGTGGCGCTCCACTACAACATCCCTACTCCTACTGACAGCACAACGCTCAGTATCCAGGTGAAGCCAGAGGTGGACTGCAACAGTAACTCTTTGAGACCCAGAGTCACACTGAAGCTCCAGTCTCAGTAAGAAGGAATGACACATTTGCATTCACAGAAGCATTCTTTCAATCAGTTTATTATTTGAATCAGGTCAATGATGACACTCCAGTGTTGTTTTGGAGCATGTCTTACAGAATGCATCTGACCCAATTGAATTTGTGTTATTATACCTATAATGCCCTCTGTAATTATTGGGACAAAGAAGCATTTTTTCTTCATTTGGCTCTGTACTCCAAAAGTGTGCATTTGAAATAAAACAAAGACTATGAGGTTATTGTGTGGTATTAACATCCATATTTGGTGAACCGTTTAGAAGTTACAGTGTGATTTGTACATAGTCCCACCATTTTAGGGAACCAAAAGTATTGGGACAAATTCACGTATATGTTTATTAATGTGGTAAAAAGCGAAGTACTTGGTCCCATATTCACGCTACAAATTTGTTGGATGCATTTCCTTTTTGTTTCAGATTATTTTGTGCCCAATAGAAATGTATGGTAAATAATGTGTTGTGCCATTTTGGAGTCAATTTTATTGTAAATAAGAATAGAATATGTTTCTAAATACTTCTGTATTAATGTTGATGCTACCATGATTACGGATAATCATGAATGAATTGTGAATAATGATTGAGTGAGAAAGTTACATACTCACAAATAGCATACCCCCAAGAGATGCTAACCTCTCACCATAACAATAACAGGGGAGGTCAGCATTTTTGGGGGGTTTGATATTTTTGTGTCTTTAACTATCTCACTCATCGTTATTTACGATTCATTCAGGATTATCCGTAATCATAGTAGCATCCACATGAATATAGAAGTGTTTAGAAAAATATTATATTCTTATTTACTCAATTACACAATACATTATTTACCATTAATTTTATTGGGCACAAAATAATTTTAAACACAACCAAATCAAACAGCAAATGCATCCAACTAATTTATAGAGTCACAAGCTTGATGTAGTCATTGTGTGCTATGAATATAGGACCAAATACTTAACTTTTTACTACTTTAATACACATATAAGTGAATTTTTCCCAATAGCCTACTTTGGTCCCCTAAAATGGGGAGACTATGTTCATAAAGTGCTGTAATTTCTAAAGCTGAAAGTCTGCACTTAATCCTCAGTCATTGTTTGATTTAAAGAAATGCTTCGCTGTCCCAATAATTACAGAGGGCACTGTATGTATGGGTCATTTCACAACTCTTTGCTTTCACAGATATCATGGAAAGGAGCTGACAACCAATATGATTATAGTGGATTTGAAAATGCTGTCTGGGTTTGTCCCAGACCCAGAGTCTTTGGGGAGGGTGAGTTTTTGTCATAACATACGTTCGTTTATGTTGTTACCTGTGACCTTTTTCCATGTATAGTAGCTCTTGCCTCTTTCACCTGTGAATCTTTCTGAAACTGAACATTGTTGTCAATGCAATATGAATAACATGTATGGCTTGTCTTCACAGCTGAGAAGTTCACTTTTTGTGGATCGTGTTGATGCTAAAGATGACCATGTGTTAATGTACTTGACAGAGGTGAGACCAAAACCAAATCATCCATTCTATCAACTTTGTACGACTCTTAGGGCAACATATGCCCATTGTTTCTGTCAAAATTGCTTTGGTTGGGAATCATTGATCGAGAACAATATTCAAATCTTGTCTATGATTTTCATATTTTAGACCACTCAGGAACACCTTTTGGTAAGCAATTCTGGTCTTTGGCATAAACATTTGTTTAATTGTCTCTCTGAACAACAGAACTCTATCCCAGGGTTAGGTTTTCAGAAGATTGAGGGGGGTTTTCCTTTACCTGGGTTTTGGGCCTTTCATATTTATTTTGATCCTGACAAACTCCTCAGTCCCTTCCAATGACAAGCATACTCATAACATGATGCTGCCACCACAATGCTGGAGAATACAGAGGGTTTCTCTGTGCTGCATTGGATTTGACACAAACCTGTAGTTTTTCATTTAGGCCACAACGTTAATGTCTTTGCCATGTTGTCTTGCAGTATTACTTAACAGCCTTGTTTCAAACATAATGGATGATTTGGAGTGGATTTTTTAACACAGACTTTCTTTTTTTCACTTTCTCATACAGGCCAGTAATGTGTCGTGAATGCAATGTTGTTGATCCCTTCGTATTTTCTAGTATTGTGGTGGCAGCATCATGTTATGGTTATGCTTGTCACCGGCAGGGACCGGGAGTTTATTAGGATCAAAATAAATATGAAAGGAGCAAAGCCCAGGTATAGTTCCTTACCCTTCCTTACCCAAGGTTGGAGTTCCTTACCCTTCCTTACCCAAACCTTACCCTGGGTTGGAGTTCTATTTTTCTGCGGGACAATTACACAATTTGTAATGCCAAAGACACAACAGAATGTCTTTCCAATAGGTGTTGTGTTCCTGAATGGTCAAGTCTCCATCCTGATTTAAATCTACTTAAAAAAATCAGAGACAAGATTTGAATATTGCTGTCCTTCAATGATTCCCAACCAAATTTACTGACCTTGAGACATTTTGACAAAAACAATGGATATGCAGTGCCTCCGGAAAGTATAGTCGTGGCCAAAAGATTTGAGAATGACACAAATATTAATTTTCACAAAGTCTGCTGCCTCAGTTTGTATGATGGCAATTTGCATATACTCCAGAATGTTATGAAGAGTGATCAGATGAATTGCAATTATTTGCAAAGTCCCTCTTTGCCATGCAAATGAACTGCATCCCCAAAAAACATTTCCACTGCATTTCATCCCTGACACAAAAGGACCTGCTGACATCATGTCAGTGATTCTCTCGTTAACACAGGTGTGAGTGTTGACGAGGACAAGGCTGGAGATCACTCTGTAATGCTGATTGAGTTCGAATAACAGACTGGAAGCTTCAAAAGGAGGGTGGTGCTTGGAAGCATTGTTCTTCCTCTGTCAATCATGGTTACCTGCAAGGAAATACGTGCCGTCATCATTGCTTTGCACAAAAAGGGCTTCACAGGCAAGGATATTGCTGCCAGTAAGATTGCACCTAAATCAACCATTTATCGGATCATCAAGAACTTCAAGGAGAGCGGTTCAATTGTTGTGAAGAATGCTTCAGGGCGCCCAGGTGTGAGTGCATCTGCACGCACAGTGAGGCGAAGACTTTTGGAGGATGGCCTGGTGTCAAGAAGGGAAGCAAAGAAGCCACTCAGGGACAGACTGATATTCTGCAAAAGGTATAGGGATTGGACTGCTGAGGACTGGGGTAAAGTCATTTTCTCTGATGAATCCCCTTTCCGATTGTTTGGGGCATCCAGAAAAATGCTTGTCCGGAGAAGACAAGGTGAGCGCTACCATCAGTCCTGTGTCATGCCAACAGTAAAGCATATTGTGACCATTCATGTGTGGGGTTGCTTCTCAGCCAAGGGAGTGGGCTCACTCACAATTTTGCCTAAGAACACAGCCATGAATAAAGAATGGTACCAACACATCCTCCGAGAGCAACTTCTCCCAACCATCCAGGAACAGTTTGGTGACGAACAATGCCTTTTCCAGCATGATGGAGCACCTTGCCATAAGGCAAAAGTGATAACTAAGTGGCTCGGGGAACAAAACATTGATATTTTGGGTCCATGGCCAGGAAACTCCCCAGACCTTAATTCCATTAAAACCCTGTGGTCAATCCTCAAGACGCGGGTGGACAAACAAACACCCACAAATTCTGACAAACTGCAAGCATTGATTATGCAAGAATGGGCTGCCATCAGTCAGGATGTGGCCCAGAAGTTAATTGACAGCATGCCAGGGCGGATTGCAGAGGTCTTGAAAAAGAAGGGTCAACACTGCAAATATTGACTCTTTGCATCAACTTCATGTAATTGTCAATAAAAGCCTTTGATACTGAATTACTGCTTGTAATTATACTTCAGTATTTCATAGTAACATCTGACAAAAATATCTAAAGACACTGAAGCAGCAAACTTTGTGAAAATTAATATTTGTGTCATTCTCAAAACTTTTGGCCACAACCGTATTCAGACCCCTTGACTTTTCCCACATTTTGTTACGTTACAGCCTTATTTTAAAAAAGGACATTGTTTTTTCCCCCTAATCAATCTACACACACTACCCCATAATGACAAAGCAAATAAAAAAAGAAAATGTCAAATTTACATAAGTATTCAGACCCTTTTCTCAGTACTTTGTTGAAGCACTTTTGGCAGTGATTACAGTATCAAGTCTTCTTGGGTATGATGCTACAAGCTTGGCACACCTGTATTTGGGGAGTTTATCACATTCTTCTCTGCAGATCCTCTCAAGCTCTGTCAGATTGGCTGGTGAGCATTGCTGCACAGCTATTTTCAGGTCTCTCCGGAAATGTTTGATCGGGTTCAAGTCCGTGCTCTGGTAGGGCCACTCAAAGACATTCAGAGACTTGTCCCGAAGCCACTCCTACATTGTCTTTGCTGTGTGCTTAGGGTCGTTGTCCTGTTGGAAGGTGAACCTTTGCCCCAGTCTGAGGGCCTGAGCGCTCTGGAGCAGGTTTTCATCAAAGATCTCTCTGTATTTTGCTCCATTCATCTTTGCCTCGATCCAGACTACTCTTCCAGTCCCTGTCACTAATAAACATCCCCACAGCATGATTCTGCCACCACCATGCTTCACCTTCGGGATGGTGCCAGGTTTGTGACGCTTGGCATTCAGGCCAAACAGTTCAATCTTGGTTTCATCAGACCAGAGAATCTTGTTTCTCATGGTATGAGAGGAAAACTCCAAGCAGGCTGTGATGTGCCTTTTACTGAGAAGTGGCTTCCGTCTGGCCACTCTACCATAAAGGCCTGATTGGTGAAGTGCTGCAGATGGTTGTCCTTCTGGAAGGTTCTCCCATCCCCACAGAGGAACTCTGGAGCTCTGTCAGAGTGACCATTGGGTTCTTGATCACCTCCCTGACCAAGGCCCTTCTCCCCCGATTGCTCAGTTTGGCTGGGCGGCCAGCTCTAGGAAGAGTCTTCGTGGTTCCAAACTTCTTCCATTTAAGAATGATGGAGGCCACTGTGTTATTGGAGACCTTCAATGCTGCAGACATTTTTTGGTACCCTTCCCCAGATCTGTGCCTCAACACAATCCTGTCTCGGAGCTCTACGGACCATTCCTTCATCCTCTTAGCTTGGTTTCTGCTCTGACATGCACTGTCAACTGTAGGACCTTATCTAGACAGGTGTGTGCCTTTCCAAATCATGTCCTGTTAATTGATTTTACCACAGGTGGACTCCAATCAAGTTGTAGAAACATCTCAAGGATGATCAATGGAAACAGGATGCGCCTGAGCACCTTTAACTTGACCCCAAAAAAACATCTGGGTCAGATGGTTTAGACCCTTTCTTCTTTAAGGTTGCTGCCTCTATCGTCGCCAAACCTATCTCCAACCTTGTTAACATGTCTCTCCTTTCTGGGAAGGTTCCCATTGCTTTTAAGGCAGCCACAGTTCGTCCTTTATTTAAAGGGGGAGATCAAGCTGATCCTAACTGTTATAGGCCTATTACGATTTTGCCCTTTTTTATCAAAAGTGTTGGAAAAACTTGTCAATAATCAACTGACTGGCTTTCTTGATGTCTATAGTATTCTATCGGGTATGCAATCCGCTTCGCTAAGGAGTATTGGTGTTTCTGAGGGGTCTTTGGCCTGGTTTGCGAACTACCTCTCTCAACAAGTGCAGTGTATAAAGTATGCTGTCTGTCTCAGCCACTGCCTGTTACCAAGGGAGTACCCCAAGGCTCAATCCTAGGCTCCACGCTCTTCTCAATTTACATCAACAACATATCTCAGGCAGCAGGAAGCTCACTCATCCATTTCTATGCAGATGATACAGTCTTATACTCAGTTGGCCCCTCCCTGGATTTTGTGCTAAATGCTCTTAGTGTCCAACAAGCTTTCTCTGCCCTTAACCTTGTTCTGAACACCTCCAAAACAAAGGTCATGTGGTTTGGTAGGAAGAATGTCCCTCTTCCAAAAGGTGTTATTACTACCTCTGAGGGTTTAGATCTTGAGGAAGTCACCTCATACAAATACTTGGGAGTATGGCTAGATGGTGCACTGTCCTTCTTTCAGCACATATCAAAGCTGCAGGCTAAAGTTAAATCTAGACTTGGTTTCCTCTATCGTAATCGCTTCTCCTTCACTCCAGCTGCCAAACTAACCCTGATTCAGATGACCATCCTACCCATGCTAGATTACGGAGACATAATTTATAGATGAGCAGGTAAGGGTGCTCCTGAGAGGTTCCCAAAGTACACACATCCCTGTCTCATTTCTCTTTTCAGTTCGCTGCAACTAGCGACTGGTACGAGCTGCAACAAACACTCAAACTGGACAGTTTTATCTCAGTCTCTTCATTCTAAAGACTCAATCATGGACACTCTTACTGACAGTTGTGGCTGCTTTGTGTGATGTATTGTTGTCTCTACCTTTTTGACCTTTGTGCTGTTGACTGTGCCCAATAATGTTTGTACCCTGTTTTGTGCTGCTACCATGTTGTGTTGCTACCATGTTGTTGTTATGTTGTGTTGCTACCATGCTGTGTTGTCATGTGTTGCTGCCTTGCTATGTTGTTGTCTAGGTCTCTCTTTATGTAGTGTTGTGTTGTCTCTCTTGTGATGTGTGTTTTGTCCTATATTTATATTGTATTTACTTATTTATTTTTAATCCCAGGCCACCGTCCCCGCAGGAGGCCTTTTGCCTTTTGGTAGACCGTCATTGTAAATAAGAATTTGTTCTTAACTCACTTGCCTAGTTAAATAAAGGTTAAATAAAATAAAAACAAAAAAAGCTGGGTGTCAAGTAGAGTGTTACCGAAACAGAAACTTCTGCTTATAGCATTTAAATAATTGTGACCCACATGTTTATTACATTTATGTTTTATCTCCCAACAGTTATCATCACGTTTTCCATCCAACCACACCCTGGACATCATACAGGAGCTCCCAGTACAGAATCTAAAGCCAGCGGTGGTCCAGATCTACGATTACTACCAGCCAAGTAGGTTTATATCTAACCCTCCCCAAAACGTATTTTTCCCACTTCTTTTTAGTAACATTTGGCTAACTTGTGTTCATTTACTGAGACTTACCTGTCTTATTTTTTTATTCAGGTGACCAGGCAGAGACAGAATATGTCTTCCCTTGCAAGTAGGGGTTACAAACTGGTGAGCTGTTTTAAATATGGAATTATTGATGTTGAATTATTAGATTTACTATACATGTATACTCTATACTTTTACTATAAATTATTTTGTTTAACTGTGTCGATATTCCTTCATTCCTTTTACCTAAATGCTGGTCAGTTTGTTAAAGCATTCATTCCTTACATGTACACTACTGTATGTATTTACTCCTTTGCAGATGTAAGAAGAAAATGACATTCACACAGAGGTCACACCTACAACCCTTGAGACAGCTTTCTCTAAAGTAAACTATGTAACTGGAATTAAAGTTTTCCATTATAACCCTATTCTTGAGCATTTTTCCCAGAAAGTTTTGTCACATCGTGGCAAGCAATGAGTTCCAAGGTGTAGGCTCAGGAGACAAGGTGAATATTGAAAGGCTTTATGTAAGACAGTGGTTCTCATCCCGGGGTACTAGTACCTGTTGGGGTACCTGGCCTATCCACAGGGGGTACTTGGGAAGACTCATGGGCAGCGCAATATGTGAATGGGGTAGAGTAAGCAAAAATGGTCTAGAACCACTGTAGTAGTAAGTAGTAACAGAAGATCTACACACAAGAAAGATTTATGAGCATGGTTTATGACCTAAATGTCAAAGGTCACGGACACGTACATCTACGTGTGTAAAGTAGGCCAGGTGGTTTAGACACTGTTCACTTAAGAATGTGGGAGTATTCTGATGTTGATGCATGTACGTACATATACGTTGTATATATATGTACACATGCACGGTGGAGATATAGGAGCAGGTGCATGTGTTTGGTGAATTTGGTGAAAAGTATATTTGTTCACTCAAGAATGTGATTGTTGATGTATATACCAAACATTTGTATGTGAGTGAAAATGTCTATTTGTCTAGTACACACTCTGTTTAAATATGGGTTTGTGTAAGACGTTGTGCGTATGGGTCTAAATATGAAGCATGTATGTGTGTCTAAGAAGTGTGTATGGTAATATGTGAGTGTGTGAGGTTTACTAAGAGTAACTGGGTCTGGGTGGGATAGCTCAGGGCTACAGTATGTGAGGAAAGATTAGGGATTGCTTGTAGGGATAGCTCATGGCTTCAATATAGCCAGGTTTGAGAGGGGGAGAGTAAGGTGGAGTCAATATTCAAGATTCAAGACCGTGTCCATGACCGAGATTCAAGTAACTGGGGAAGTTAACTTAACTGGAAAAGTTACCGGTGTGAAGTTTGTCCCTAGAGAGTTGGAGAAACTTTTACAGGTCTGGCTTTAATTAGTCTCTGTCCCAGGCCCATAAACAATATGTGGGGGTTTTCCTGACTTCAGCCCCACTGTCCAAACAAAGTTACCACTAACTTTGATTTTGTAGGCATGGTCGGACACATTTTGTTCACTGAGGAATGTGGCCATATCCTCATGATGATGAATGTATGTACGTACAAGTGTACGTACCCGGTAGGGGTGTAGTCCAAGATTCAATGAGTAAGATTAGTCCAAAACACTCAAACCACCTGGGAAAATGACTCGGCTTTACATTATATTTTAAAAAATGTTTCTGGGCCTCAGCACCGCTCTCTCTCCCAAGTGTTATATCTAAGTCTATCTCTTCATTGGCATATCAGTAAAAGCCGAGTCCTGACATAAACAATGCAGATTCTCATTTTAGACCTAATCAAATAAAATATCCTTGTCAGGAATTAATGTCTTATAAAGAGGCTGTCACGTTGGCATGAATGATTCGGGAGACAAGCACAGGAATGAGTAATAGGAGTTTTTATTAAGCCCCATATTACGGTGTGCCGTGTAAAGGCACGAGGACGAAGACCAAACAAACACGTAACAAAAACACAGGGTTGAAACCCAATCAAAAGAGAGAGGAGTACCTTGAATAAATAACACAAGCGCACGATGATTAACACACGGGACGAGACCCGTAATCTGCGCAATCCACAAGGGCACGAAAGCCCAAAACACACAGCACAGGTACTCACACGCATCAACGGACATTGTAACAATAATGGACAGCACCATGGTGAACAAAGGGCACATAGATACAAATACAATCAGTGGGAATAGGGGCCAGGTGTGCGCAATGAAAGTTCCAGAGGAATCCGTGACAGTACCCCCCCCCCCCCCAGATCTGCCCCCAGATTCAGTACTCCCGGTACATGAGTGGAGATGCACACTGCTCCACATAATCAGTCTGTGTGCCAGTGTGTGTAAGTGAGGGGATCGCTGTCCCCCTAGTCTGATTATGTAGGCCACAACGGTGGTATTGTCTGTTCTGAATAGAACATGACTTCCCTCCAGAAATGGGAGAAATGACTATAATGTTAGGGACACTGCAAGGAGTTCCAGGCAGTTTATCTGAGTAGAACGGAGATGGGATCCCCACACCCCGTTGATCGTTTTGTCCTTGTGGGTCGCACCCCAACCCGAGAGAGACGCGTCTGTCATGACTACTTTTCTGGATAAAACAGTGCCCATCTGGGCAACCTGTGACAGAAACGTCAGGTGTCTCCAGGAGTGCAGTGCTACCGTGCAATCTATGGAGTGAAATCTGTACACAGTGATGTTTGTGATGTAATTGCTAGGCAATTCTGGAATGTTCTTATACGTTCCACTGAAAGGCGAGCTTTGAATGATACCGAATCTATGGTTAAACCTAGGACAGAGATTGTCTGCATAGGAATCACAACGCTCTTTACTGTGTTTATTCTGAAACCTAGAAATGTCAGGTGTTCCAAGAGTAGCTGACTGTGTTCTAAGACATCTTGTCTTGATTGAGCGCACAATAGCCAGTCGTCTATGTATGTCATCAGCCGAATGGCCCTCTCTCTGAGTGGAGCTACGGCTGCCTTGGTACACTTTGTAAAAACCCAAGGTGACAGTGAGAGGACCATAAATTTGTAGATTACGCCTTGAAAAGCGAATCTGAGAAATTTCCTGTGAGGATATATTGAGATGTGAAAGTAAGCATCCTTCAGGTCGACGGATACAAACCAATCGCCTGGGCGCACAGAACATAGCAGAGCGGTGTGTGTGAACATTCTGAGGCACTTAGATCTGGGATCTGGCATATCCCGCCCCCCTTTTTTGGAATTAGGAAATATCTAGATTAAATCCACAGTGGCCTTGCTCGGGAGGAACAATTTTTATTGCCCTTTTCTCTATTAGCGATGTGATTTCCTCCCGCAGGACATGGCCTATCACCGCAGAAGGAACTGTAGCTCTCTCTGGTGGCAGTATAGAGAGGCACACTGTTTGTTTTGATTTTGTGAGAAACAACATGTCTGACTGCGCCCTTGGCCTGTAGCCTGGTTGAGCTAGTGTTAACATTTTTTATGTGAACTGACATTGTGGAGTGTTTGTGAGACAAGAGGGGGCCTTGTAGGAGCATCCACTTGAACATTGTCTCTTCTCCTCTTTGGGCTTTACTCTTTTGACCACCGACTTGGGCCCGGTACGCTGGACAGAACACTGAAGTGCCTGGGAACTTGCACCCTGGAACAAACTCAGGATTGGTGGAGGATATAGAACTGCGCTTGGAGGGGGCCGTTCTCGTCTCTCTAGAGATGGGGACACCTTTAGGCCATCTGCTTCTTCTTCCCTACCCCCTGGGTGGGGTTAGAGGCCATCTGGCTCCTTGGTGCCATGGGTGGGAAGGTAGGCTTCCTAGACCAGGGGCCCTTAGGGTCCAAGGTTCTCTTCTGCCCTGGGCTCGCAGCCTGGGGGCTGGGCGTCTAGGGATCTTAAAGGTTGAGGGGGGTCGACCTGCTGCAGCCTGGGCGAAGGTGCGGTGAGGCACAGGGGAGGCACTGGGCTGTCTCTTCCTGAGCAGACAGAGCTGGAGGGCTTCACCCTCCCTCTTTTCTCCTCGCACAGTTTCTGCATCATCTCAACAGTGGGACCGAAAAGGCCTTTAGGGTCTACTGGAGCATCCAGGATCTTCAGCTTCTCACTATCAGACACCATGGATAGATTGAGCCAGTGCACCGTCTCCTGGAATGTCATGAGCCTCATCGCCATTCTTGACACCTGGATGGTGGCATTAAGCAGATGCAGGTTGAGGTTTGTGGCAATGTAGATCTTGTCCCATAAACCCAGCACCGGTGTGACCGCTTTCTCCTCCTGTAGTTCAGCTTGGTATGCTGAGAGAATTGAGGTGGTGCTGAGAGCCCTCACGACTGTGGTGACCGACCTGTAGACATTCTCTTTCAGGGAGGACTGGAAGAGTTTGTACTTGGTTGGTAAGGTGGGGCTAGTCGAAGTCATGGAGGACTTCTGGCTGGGGTGTAGATGGAAAGCCACCAAGTGTTCGATGGGTGGCATTTGGGCAAGCCCAATCCCTTCCATGTCAACACAGTCCAACAACGACCCAACTTGAACAGGGTTCTTGGAAGAGAAAGGTGTACTCCAGGTATGGGTAACCTCCTGCAGTCATTCTGGGAAGACTGGTAGTAATTGCTTGGCCGCCCGTTTGGATTTGGGTAGCCTCTTACCCTCATATCGGGACATGGTGGTCTCTGCTACTGCGTTGGGCCAAAGAATCACCAGTCTTCATATCCATCAGATGATTCCGAACGGAGGCTGTCGCAAAACCCTATGGAGTCGTTGTCGTCTCCAATCAGGAAGCCCAGCAGGAAGGTTGCCGGGTCGTTGCTGGAGTCAGCGGGGCAATGGCATTGAGCTGGTCACCCCAGCTAGCGCTAACAGTCAGTCCAGTACTCCCCATGGGGATATCCATGGCCTCTGATGAGCCATTGGGGATGCCAGCCCCCATGTTAGGGTCCTGTTGACTCAGGCTAGCTTGGCGTGCTAGCCTGCAATGGAGGCTCTTCACATTGAAGAGAGCACAGTGTGGACAAAAGGCAGGGGAGGCTAACGCTTCTTGGGCATGTTGCCGAGTCAGTGTCCTTGGCCAATACCCTGTTTCCACAGGAGCAGATTCGTGCCGGGAAAATTAGCTAAAATAACAATAACAATAATGTAAAAAAAAAAAAAGGCTTTGTATAGACTTTGCTGTACTTTGTAAAACCAAATATGACATTTTCAATTAGAAGGAAAAAATGTGCATGTATATGATCTACAACAAATCTACATATATCTTAACACAGCTTCCGGGTATAAGAGCAATACCAAAATAATTGTAAAGCAGTCTCCGGTTGTTCATTACAGAAGGTACAAGAAACATCAATGTATTTTTTTGTAACTTTTCAAGATAATGTTTAGTAGGGTACCACTTGTGGCTTAATTTTGTATGAAAAGTATTCCATCTTATTAGTTTAAAAGAAACTTCTGAGAAAGAGACCAAACATTTTTCCAATTAATATTTCTGATAAGGCCATTCCAGAAACACATGACATATGGGACAGAAACAAAATCACATTGAAATAAGGCACGTATTTTCCTATTGTTGTTAAAAACAGAAATATATCTTGCCTACTGGTGAGTCAGTTGGATCAAGAGATGGTAAAGAAGAGGGCATAGATTTGTCCACATCCTTAAAAAGTATAATAACTCTAGAGGTGATTGCATTAAAAACAACAACATTATCCATTGTAGTAATTGTTATTTTATGAAAAGCAAAACATTTAGCATAATTAAATAAAATCCCTTCATCGTTGATCAGTTGACTCACCAATAGAAGATTGTTTTCAACCCAAGACCAGATGCTTTAGAGAATTAATTAATCACATTAGGCACAATTGGTGGTGTTATCTGCTGACTAATAATGATCTTCCTGTCTGCAATAGAAATACCCTTTAAAATATTTGTCTTAATATGAGAAGAAAGAAGCTGTGTGGCTAATAGGAAGAAATAAGGTGAAATTGGACACCCTTGTCTGATACCCCACATTAATTCAAACCTTTGGAGAGGTACATGCTTTCAATTTGATAGAGCTATTACTATTTGTATACAGAGTTTAATAGTTTTACAAAATACATCTCCAAAGCCACATTTTGAAAGGGCATGATAACAAAGCCATGTTTTACTGTAACACAGGCTTTATAAAAATCCAAATGGAGCATAAAACTCATCAGAGTCCAAATCTGAGTAATCTATGATATCTAATACCAGTCTGACATTATTCAAGATGTGTCTATTTCTCATCAACCCTGACTTTGACTAATCTATAATGGCATCCAAAAAAGTGATTCATCATTTAGCAAGGACAGGTGCTATTAGCTTATAATCGTTATTTAGGAATTTGAGTAATTAAACCTTATGTTAAAGTGGAAGGGAGTGCTTCATTGGCTACACTTTCAAAGTACACTTCCAATAGAAAGGGAGCCAATTCTTTGGAAAATTCTTTGTAGAATTCTGCAGTAAAACAATCAAACCCAGGGGATTTGTTAATTTTAAGGTGATTGATACAATTTCCTCTAAGAAGATGGAATTATCACATAATTTGTGATTGGAAGAATCAATGAAGATAACATTTCCAAGAGAATCAAAGAACTGAGATGTAGACTCTTCACAGTACCTAGACGTACAGTAAGTTCCTGTAAAAATTAGCACTGTAGTTGGAAATTGTCCTATTATTGTCAGAGATCACAAATTCACCTTTACATTTTAACAGTGTTACTTGTAGAGTGACATTACTCCAGTCTGAAACAATAAGCATAGTTCTGCTCTCCTTCAAGACATTTTTTCTGTGACCTGATGAAAGCACCCTCTGCCTTAAAATTGTACATTTCATCCAGTTTATTTTTCTACTTAATTAACTCAGATTTATCCGTATCTGAAAGACTATTAGGAGGTCTCTGGAAGAGCCAGGTAATTCTTGATATAACAGTTCCCTCTTTTATCCTTCTGGTCTTTGCAACATCACTGCTATAGATTCTTAAGTATTTGTCACGTTCGTTATAGCGATGAGACCAAAGCGCAGCGTGATTTGAATACATCTTCTTTAACGAAGAAAGAAACACTGAACGAACTATACAAAAACAACAAAACGAACGTGAAGCTATAATAATAGTGCTGACACAGGTAACTAACCATAGACAATCACCCACGAAATACTCAAGGAATATGGCTGCCTAAATATGGTTCCCAATCAGAGACAACGATAAACAGCTGCCTCTAATTGAGAACCAATCTAGGCAACCATAGACATACAAAACACCTAGATCAATTTCGAATTTTAAAAGTTCCCAGTTTGTCCTATAGAGACATTCACTCTGGTCTTTATTGCACAAATATATAATAAAACCTGTAATATTACATTTCATGTAAGATGGAGCTATTAAGTTTCCAGTATGAAGCTTTGCGTTGAATGTTGTTACAAGGAAATATTTTGAACTTGTAAGCGAATAGCTCTATGGTCTGTTAGAGGTGCGTCAAGAATATGAACAGAAACATCATTTCTTAAGCCCTCTGAAACCAGACAATAGTCAATAAGTGAACATCTGGTACATGTGTTGTTACACCAGGTATAGAATCTCTCAATAGGAAACCACTCTCTCCATATATCCACTAGATCAAACTTCTACATAAATAACTTTAGACTGGCATTCAGAGAAGTAGACTGCCGCGGAGGCCACCTATGAAGCGCAATATTAAAATTTCCACCTATTAAGAGTAAGATTTAGGTAACCAATATAACATTTGATTTCCTACATCCTCAAGAAGGAAATCATTTTCTTGTTTTGAGTTGTACCAATAAATATTTACAGTAACCAAAATTGTTTGACTAATTTCAATTACCGGACAAAGATAATGACCACTTGAGTCATGATCTGAATGAAAAATGACCGGCAAAACCATTTTTAATGTAGCGACATCTGCTGATCGTTCTGAACCATTTAAAAGCCAAATATCATTACCCCATTGCAACCTCCAAAAGTTAGCATAATTTACTGTAGAATAAGATTTTTTATTTATTATAATAATCTGTTTTCAGTTGCTTAACAACAAGAAACAAGGCTTCACGTTTCAGTGTCTCTTAACCTAATAGCATTAAGATCAACTATTGACAAAGACAAGGTGAACAAGAACACAGAGAAGAAAAGAAAAGAGGACACTCAGGAATTGTTGTCAAGTGCTCACAGGTGGTAACTGTGTGCAGAGCAGAAAAAAACAAGTGCAGCACCATATAGACCTTAATGAGTGAAATAATATATACCAATAATTAGCTGTCAATCAGCTATATAAACAATGTATTTGCTGTCAGTCAGCAACAAAATTACTCTTCAAGTGTCCTTTTCATATAAAAGGAAATAAAAACAATGTCTATCAGAAACAGAATACAAAAATAACATAGTGTACCTTCATTGTCCACACTACAAAAAGTTCAATGCTCAGACATGTGCATAGTAATAGGACGAATGCATCGTTCCATCAATAACTTTATGTCCCTCCTCTCTCTGTCAGCCTTGGAGAAATCCTCAGCAAACTTCAGACAGTTGGTTTGCAGGTAGTTGGACTTCTTCTCTTCCTTCCACACTGCAACTCTGTAGATCCGCTTCGTAAACTGCATGATGATGCTTCTGGGCTTGGAGTTGTTGGGATGCTTGGAGCCAAGATAGTGAACGGTGTCAATCACCTCAAGGAGTTTGGTCTTCTTTTCTGGGAGAATAGCTTGACAGATCCGTATGGTCTACTGACGTATATCTTGCATCTCCACCTTGGGTACCGCCTGCAGTTTCAGGTTCCAACGCCTCAAGTAGCTCTTTATTTTGGTGATCCATCTCCCACACGCATCCCACCTTCTTCTTTCTGGATGTGCTTTTCAAGGTGGGTAACCTTTCTTTCATATCTTTTATCTCTGCATAAGTCAACCTTCTTTTTCGACGCTACAATTTGGACCGCGTTGCTACCAATCATTTCTTTCCAGGGCATCAGATCTACTGTTGATTAACTGCGAAAGCGTGTTGATGATGTCCGCCGATGTCACACCCTAACCATAGAGAACCCTCTGGGTTCTATATGGTGTATAGGTCAGAGCGTGACTAGGGGGGTTTCTAGCATTTCTATTTCTATGTTGGTATTTGTATGGTTCCCAATTAGAGAATCTGATTATTGTTGTCTCTAATTGTGGATCATACTTAAGTTGCCCATTGTTCCCACCTGTGTTGTGGGATATTGTTTTCAGTTAGTGCCTTAGTGCGCTCTGTACTGGACGTTCGTTTATTCTTTGTTGTTTTTGTTAAGTTTCACTTTGAAATAAAGTATGTGG
Source organism: Salvelinus namaycush (assembly GCF_016432855.1). Classification (NCBI taxonomy): domain Eukaryota; kingdom Metazoa; phylum Chordata; class Actinopteri; order Salmoniformes; family Salmonidae; genus Salvelinus; species Salvelinus namaycush. The sequence goes on from NC_052329.1 coordinate 30,139,729, forward strand.
AACTATACGCATGCTGCGCCTTGGTCCGCTCCTTTCGACGAACGTGACAGCCGAGTTGAAGTTACTATAAGACTTGCCTTTTTTAGAGGCAGGAGGTTTGCTGGAGTGATGGGTAGAGGTGGAAAGTCCTCATTGTCCATAAGAGAAAGTTGGGGAGCATCCACTGGGGCAACAGCGTAATCGTGGCAGCTAGCGATTACAACATTAGCTTGAGCTTCAGGAGCTTGTCTGGACATGTCCATTCGATGTGATGCTGTGTCCATGCTAGCCGTTTGTCTATCTTTACGTTTCACCAGGGCTGAACTAAGAAATAAGATTAAACTGTCTTAAATAATCTAAAATTGTTAAACAGTCAAAGGAAAGATAACTTTAGCTAATTTGTAGGAGTTTAACAAATTCACCATTAATTCCAAGTTTTAATACGGAGCTCAGAGAAAAGTGTGCGCTCACAGCGCCATCTTGGTGAGATCGCACGGTGCCTAGCGAGTCTTCGCCACGCCACACAACACACTCACTCTTGTCATCCCAAATTTTAAGCAAGCTAGTTACTATTGGTGCTTTCAAGACAACTGGTACAGCGTACCTTGCTCACTGCCTGTAATTATTATCTCAACATGATGCACACTCTGGCAGTGAGCTACCCTGAAGGAGCAGAGTCTAACGCCAAGACAACGTATTGCATGTATTGTAATCTTTCAAATAAATGGTTCAACAAATACGTGGTGTTTCCTATCTGAACTTGCTTCAACCAAATCTTTCCATGCCTTATCTACACCATTAGCTCAATAAATGATTGTCATTAGTGCATTAGCATACATTCAAAATAGAGATTATAGCCAGGACTCATTATGGGTATGATTAGGACAGGACACATCCCCTTGTAAGATGTTTGTTGATGGGATTTAGTGAGTGGATTTCTTGGATCCTGTAACGTCTCTCGTCAGAAGGCATGGACCAAAACGCAGCGTGGCAAGTGTTCATGATTCTTTATTACTCAAAAACACTCAAACAAAATAACAAAGTGAAAAAACGAAACAGTTCTGTCAGATTGCAGACACTAAACAGAAAATAACTACCCACAAAACATAGGTGGGAAAAGGCTGCCTAAGTATGATTCCCAATCAGAGACAACGATAGACTCTGATTGGGAACCACACTCGGCCAAAAAACCAAGAAATAGAAAACATAGAAATAAAGAAACTAGAATGCCCACCCTAGTCACACCCTGGCCTAACCAAAATAGAGAATAAAAGCCTCTCTATGGCCAGGGCGTGACAGTACCCCCCCACCCCCCCCCAAAGGTGCGGACTCCGGCCGCAAAACCTGACTCTAAAGGGGAGGGTACGGGTGGGCATCCCATCACAGCGGCGGCTCCGTCGCCGGAGGCTCCGGACCGCGGATCGTCGCTGGAGGCTCCGGACCGCGGATCAACGCTGGAGGCTTCGTGCCATGGATCCTCGCTGCAGGCTCCGAGCCATGGATCATCGCTGGAGGCTTTGTGCCATGGATCATCACTGGAGGCTTTGTACGTGGAACCGGAACAGGTCTCACCGGACTGAGGAGACGTACTGGAAGCCTGGTACGTGGAGCAGGCACAGGACTCACCGGGCTGGAGAGACACACTGGAGGCCTGGTTCGTGGAACAAGCACAACCCGTCCTGGCTGGATACCCACTTCAATCCAGCAAGTGCAGGGCACCAGCACAGGACGCACTGGGCTGTGAAAACACACTGGAGGTCTGGAGCTTAGAGCTAGCACAACCCATCCTGGCTGAATCACCACTTTAGCCCGGCACGTTCGAGGCGCTGGCACAGGACGCACTGGGCTGTGCAGGCGCACTGGAGACACCTTGCACAGAGCCGGTGCAGGATATCCTGGTCCGAGGAGGCGCACTGGAGACCAGGAGCGCTGAGCCGGCACCACCCTTCCTGGCTGGATACCCCTCTTTACAAATCAAATCAAATTCTATTTGTCACATACACATGGTTAGCAGATGTTAATGCGAGTGTAGCGAAATGCTTGTGCTTCTAGTTCCGACAATGCAGTAATAACCAACGAGTAATCTAACCTAACAATTTCACAACAGCTACCTTATACACACAAAGGGATGAAGGGATGACGAATATGTACAAAAAGATATATGAATGAGTGCAGTAGATGGTATCGAGTACAGTATATACATATGAGATGAGTAATGTAGGGTATGTAAACATTATATTAAGTGGCATTGTTTAAAGTGGCTAGTGATACATGTATTACATAAAGATGGCAAGATGCAGTAGGTGGTATAGAGTACAGTATATACATATGAGATGCGTAATGTTGGGTATGTAAACATTATATTAAGTGGCATTGTTAAAATTGGCTAGTGATACATGTATTACATAAAGATGGCAAGATGCAGTAGGTGGTTGTCACGTTCTGACCATAGTTCTTATGTATTTTACTTGTTTTAGTGTTGGTCAGGACGTGAGCTGGGTGGGCATTCTATGTTGTGTGTCTAGTTTGTCTGTTTCTATGTTTGGCCTAATATGGTTCTCAATCAGAGGCAGGTGTTTTGTGTTGTCTCTGATTGGGAATCATATTTAGGTGGCTTGTTTTGTGTTGGGGTTTGTGGGTGGTTGTCTTCTGTCTTTGTGTTCTGCACCAGATAGGACTGTCTCGGTTTTCACGTTTGTTATTTTGTATTTTGTATAGTGTTCACGTTATCGTCTCTTTGTTTATTAAACATGTTGAACACTAGCCGCGCTGCATTTGTCCTCTCCTTCACCAACGGAAGAAAACCGTTACAGAACCACCCACCTAACTCGGACCAAGCAGCGTGGCTACGGGAAGCAGCGGCAGCAGCAGCAGCAGCGAGTTCAGGAATGGACATGGGAGGACGAGCTGGACGGTAAAGGACCCTGGGCAGAGCCAGAGGAATATCGCCGCCCCAAAGCAGAGCTGGAGGCAGCAAAAGCGGAGAGGCGGCGTTTTGAGGAGCTAGCTCGGCAGCGTGAGCAGGATCTGGATTATACCACTTGGGAGGAAATAGACAGGTGGTCGGTCGACCCAGGGAGAGTGCCGGAGCCCGCCTGGGATTCGCTGGAGCAATGCGAGGAGGGATACCGGCGAATGAGGTTAGCAACACGGCTGGCCAGGAAGCCCGAGAGGAGACCCCAAAAATGTATTGGGTGCGGGCTAAAGGGGAGTGTGGCGAAGTCAGGTAGGAGACCTGCGCCCACTTCCTGTGCTTACCGTGGAGAGCGAGAGTACGGGCAGACACCGTGTTATGCGGAAGAGTGCACGGTGTCTCCTGTACGGGTGCATAGCCCGGTGCGGTACATTACAGCTCCACGTATCGGCCGGGCTAGATTGAGCATTGAGCCAGGTGCCATGAAGCCGGCTCAACGCATCTGGTCTCCAGTGCGTCTCCTCGGGCCGGTGTACATGGCACCAGCCTTACGCATGGTGTCCCCGGTTCGCCAGCACAGCCCAGTGCGGGTTATTCCACCTCCCCGCACTGGTCGGGCTACGGGGAGCATTCAACCAGGTGAGGTTGGACAGGCTCGGTGCTCAAGGGAGCCAGTACGCCTTCGCGGTCCGGTATATCCGGTGCCACCTCCTTGCTCCAGTCCAGTACCACCAGTGCCAACACCACGCACCAGGCTTCCTGTGCGTCTCCAGAACTCTGTTCCTCCTCCACGCACTCTCCCTGTGGTGCGTGTCTCCAGCCCGGTACCACCAGTTCCGGCACCACGCACCAAGCCTATTGTGCGTATCCAGAGCCCTGTACGCACTGTTGTTTCTCCCCGCACTAGCCTTGAGGTGCGTGGCTACAGCCCGGTACCACCAGTTCCGGCACCACGCACCAGGCCTATAGTGCGCTTTGAGAATCCAGTGTGCCCTGTTCCTGCTCCCCGCACTAGCCTAGTGGTGCGTGTCTCTAGTCCAGTACCACCAGTGCCAACACCACGCACCAGGCCTACTGTGCGCCTCAGCAGGTCAGAGTCGGCCGTCTGCCCAGCGCCATCTGAGCTGCCCGCCTGCCCAGCGCCATCTGAGCTGCCCGCCTGCCCAGCGCCATATTCGCTGCCCGTCTGCCCAGCGCCGTCTGAGCTGCCTGTCTGCCCAGCGCCGTCTGAGCTGCCCGTCTGCCCAGCGCCGTCTGAGCCTCCTGCCTGCCCAGTGCCATCAGGAGCCGCTAGAGCCGCCCGCCAGTCAGGAGCCGCTAGAGCCGCCCGCCAGTCAGGAGCCGCCCGCCAGTCAGGAGCTGCCGGAGCCGCCCGCCAGTCAGGAGCTGCCGGAGCCGCCCGCCAGTCAGGAGCTGCCGGAGCCGCCCGCCAGTCAGGAGCTGCCGGAGCCGCCCGCCAGTCAGGAGTTGCCGGAGCCGCCCGCCAGTCAGGAGTTGCCGGAGCCGCCCGCCAGTCAGGAGCTGCCGGAGCCGCCCGCCAGTCAGGAGCGGCCGGAGTCGCCCGCCAGTAATGAGTCGCCCGCCAGTCATGAGCTGCCCGCCAGTCATGAGCTGCCCTCCAGTCATGAGCTGCCCTCCAGTCATGAGCTGCCCGCCAGTCATGAGCTGCCCGCCAGTCAGGAGCTGCCCGCCAGTCAGGAGCTGCCAGAGCCGCCCGCCAGTCAGGAGCTGCCGGAGCCGCCCAGAGCAGTTCCTGTATGTTGTTATGATCACACCACGTCTCGTTACTCATAAGGCATACCTCCCCCGCCCCTCTTCTTACCAGAAAGATGTTTGTTTCTGTCGGCGCGATGCGTGAAGAAACCAGCTGGCTGTACCGACTCTGATATCGTGTCTCGAGTGAGCCATGTTTCCGTGAAGCAAAGAACGTTACAGTCTCTGATGTCTCTCTGGAATGCTACCCTTGCTCGGGTTTCATCAACCTTGTTGTCAAGAGACTGGACATTGGCGAGTAGTATGCTCGGGATCGGTGCGCAATGTGCCCGTCTCCGGAGCCTGACCAGAAGACCACTTCGTCTGCCCCTTTTACGGCGTCGTTTTATTGGTTCGCCGGCTGGGATCCGATCCATAGACCCGGGTGGTGGGCAAAACACAGGATCCGCTTCGGGAAAGTCGTATTCCTGGTCCTAATGATGGTGAGTTGACGTTGCTCTTATATCCAGTAGTTCCTCCCGTCTGTATGTAATATAACCTAAGATTACCTGGGGTACCAATGTAATAAATAACACATAAAAAAACTAAATACTGCAGTTTCCTAGGAACGCGAAGCGAGGCGGCCATCTCTGTCGGCGCCGGAAGGTACGGAGAGCATGTACTGCACGCATGTACTGCACGCACCGGAACCATGACCAACTCCGCTCGCCCCGCTCGCCAACCCGTGTTACCTCTCGTGCTCCCACCTCTGCCGTAACTCCTGATCTCTCCGCTCCATCTGCCTCCGCCTGTTTCCATGGCAGGCTTTTGTCGCCTGCCATGATCTCCTCCCATGTCCACGATGTCCTAAACTCCTTTCTCTCCCGTGCCCAGGATCCCTTCTCCGCCTGGCCACGCTGCTTGGTCCTTTTGTGGTGGGTAGTTCTGTCACGGCTCTCGTCGGAATGAGGATCGGACCAAAGCGCAGCGTGGTAATTGTTCATGATATTTTATTTTCTCAAAAAACACTCGAACAAAATAACAGAGTGAAAAACCAAAACAGTTCTGTCAGGTGCAGACACTAAACAGAAACTAACTACCCACAAAACACAAGTGGGAAAAAGGCTGCCTAAGTATGATTCCCAATCAGAGACAACGATAGACTCTGATTGGGAACCACACTCGGCCAAAAAACGAAGAAATAGAAAACATAGAAATAAATTAACTAGAATGCCCACCCTAGTCACACCCTGGCCTAACCAAAATAGAGAATAAAAGCCTCTCTATGGCCAGGGCGTGACAGATCCCATTCCCTGATGAGAAATAAAAGAGAACCACGCCTTGATTATTACTACAGGGGGCCCATGATGATTACAGATGGAGGAAGAAAAAAGCTGAGAACCAAAAGCTTTGAGCAAAATTGAGAGAACATTTGCACACCTTCGTACAGTTGGCAACACCGATTAACAGCACATTGCAGCTCTCTGGAACTTAACATATACAATCATTTGTTCCAAAATGTAGTTTTTTATCCTTTGATATGGTCTAGTATAGTGGTTATAACCATTCACATATTGATCTGTGTATGAGTCTTCCCATTTCCCCCTGTGGATAAGCCAGATACTGCCATGGGTACTTAGCCCAGGAAGAGACCCACTGTCTTACATAAAGCCTTTCAATATACTCCTGAGCCTATATCTTGGAACTAATTTCTTACCACAGTGTGACATCAAAACGTACACGCAAAACAATCTGGATTTATTTTTTCAATAATAGTGTTTTAATGAAAAACTTTGATTCCAGAAAGTTACATTTACTTTAGCTTGAAAGATGTCTCAAGGGTTGCAGGTGACTGTCATTTTCTTCTTACATCTGCAGAGGGGAAAATGCAATGAATAGGTAGATAAAGTACATGTAAGAAATTAATGATTTAACAAACTGAGCAGCATTTAGGTAAAAGGATTGAAGGAATATTGACTCAGTTAACTAAATAATGCATAGCACATACTGTATAGTATATGAGTCAGAAACACCATATTACCAAAAGTATGTGGACAACTGCTCATTGAACATCTCATTCTAAAATCATGGCCATTAATATGGAGTTGGTCCCCCCTTTGCTGCTATAACAACCTCCACGCTACGCGCTTCAGCACTCGGCGGTCATGTTCTGTGACCTTGTGTGGCCTAAAACTTTGCAGCTGAGCTGTTGTTGCTTCTAGACGTTTCCACTTCAGAACAGCAGCACTTACAGTTGATTGGGACAGCTCTCGCAGAGCAGAAATTGTATGAACTGACTATGACGGTGCCACGTTGAAAGTCACTGAGGTCTTCAGTAAGGCCATTCTACTGCCAATGTTTCTCTACGGAGATTGCATGGCTGTGTGTTCGATTTTATACACCTGTCAGTAACAGCGTGGCTGAAATGGCTGAATCCACAAATAGTTTTGTGCAGTGCATTCGTAAAGTATTCAGACCCCTTGAACTTTTTCCATATTTTGTTATGTTACAGCCTATTCTAAAATGGATAAAACATATAACAAATGTCATCAATCTACACACAATTCCCCTAAATGACAAAGCAAAAACTATTTTTTTTTATAGATTCCTGCTAATTTATAAAAAAGAAAAAAATTGAAATATCACATTCACATAAGTATTCAGACCTTTTACTCAGTACTTTGTTAAAGCACCTTTGGCAGCGATTACAGCCTCAAGTCTTCTACAAGCTTGGCACACTTGTATTTGGGGAGTTTCTCCCATTCTTCTCTGCAGATCCTCTCAAGCTATGTCAGGTTGGATGGTGAGTGTCGCTGTATAGCTATTTTCAGGTCTCTCCAGAGATCAAATCAAATCAAATTGTATTGGTCACATACACATGTTTAGCAGATGTTAATGCGAGTGTAGCGAAATGCTTGTGCTTGTAGTTCCGACAGTGCAGTAATATCTAACAAGTAATTTAACAATTCCCAACAACTACCTAATACACACAAATCTAAAGGGGAAAATGAGAATATGTACATATAAATATATGGATGAGCGATGGCCGAGCGGCATAGGCAAGGTGCAAAAGATGGTATAAAATACAGTATATACTGTACATATGGTATGAGTAATATAAGATATGTAAACGTTGTTAAAGTGGCATTATTTAAAGTGACTAGTGATCCATTTATTAAAGTGGCCAATGATTGGATCTCAATGTAGGCAGCAGCCTCTCTGAGATAGTGATTGCTGTTTAGCAATCTGATGGTCTTAAGATAGAAGCTGTTTTTCAGTCTCTTGGTACCAGCTTTGATGCACCTGTACTGACCTCGCCTTCTGGATGGTAGCGGTGTGAACAGGCAGTGGCTCGGGTGGGTGTTGTCCTTGACGATCTCTTCGGCCTTCCTGTGACATCGGGTGCTGTAGGTGTCATGGAGGGCTGGTAGTTTTCCCCCGGTGATGCGTTGTGCAGACCGCACCACCCTCAAGAGAGCCTTGCGGTTGAGGGTGGTGCAGTTGCCATACCAGGCTGCTCTCGATTGTGCAACTGTAAAAGCTTGTCAGGGTTTTGGGTGACAAGGCAAATTTCTTCAGCCTCCTGAGGTTGAAGAGGCGCTATTGCGCCTTCTTCACCACACTGTCTGTGTGCGTGGACCATTTCAGTTTGTCTGTGATGTGTACGCAGAGGATCTTAAAACTTTCCACCTTCTCCACTGCTGTCCCTTCGATGTGGATAGGGGGGTGCTCCCTCTGCTGTTTCCTGAAGTCCACGATCATCTCCTTTGTTTTGTTGACGTTGAGTGAGAGGTTGTTTTCCTGACACCACACTCCGAGTGCCCTCACCTCCTCCCTGTGGGCTCTCTTGTCGTTGTTGGTAATCAAGCCCACTACCGTTGTGTCATTTGTAAACTTGATGATTGAGTTGGACACGTGCATGGCCACGCAGTCGTGGTGAACAGGGAGTACAGGAGGGAGCTGAGCACGCACCATTGTGGGGGCCCAGTGTTGAGGGTCAGCGAAGTGGAGATGTTGTTTCCTACCTTCACCACCTGGGGGCGGCCCATCAGAAAGTCCAGGACCTAATTGCACAGGGCGGGGTTGAGGCTCAGGGCCTCCAGATTGATGATGAGTTTGGAGGGTACTATGGTGTTGAATGCTGAGCTGTAGTCAATGAACAGCATTCTTACATAGGTATTCCTCTTGTCCAGATGGGATAAGGCAGTGTGCAGTGTGATGGCGATTGCATCGTGTGTGGACCTGTTGGGGCGGTATGCAAAGTGAAGTGGGTATAGGGTGGCCGGTAAGGTGGAAGTGATATGATCCTTGACTAGTCTCTCAAAGCACTTCATGATGACAGAAGTGAGTGCTACGGGGCGGTAGTCATTTAGTTATTTTTGTAGTCCGTGATTTCCTGTAGACCCTGCCACACACGTCTTGTGTCTGAGCCGTTGAATTGTGACTCCACTTTGTCCCTGTACCGGCATTTCGCTTGTTTGATTGCCTTGCGGAGGGAATAACTACACTGTTTATATTCAGCCATATTCCCAGTCCTCTTTCCATGGCTAAATGCGGTGGTTCGCGCTTTCAGTTTTGCGCGAATGCCGCCATCCATCCACGGTTTCTGGTTAGGGTAGGTTTTAAATAGTCACAGTGGGTACAACATCTCCAACGCACTTCCTTATAAACTCACTCACAGAGTCAGCAATAGATCGATGTTGTTCTCTGAGATTGACCAGAACATATCCCAGTCCGCGTGATCAAAACAATCTTGAAACGTGGATTCCGATTGGTTAGACCAACGTTGAATGGTTCTAGTCACTGGTATCCTGTTTGAGTCCTGCCCAGTTTCTGCAAGATGGCGCCGTGGTTGGATTTGCCGAAGGGAGGGCTGAGGGCTTTGTATGCATCGCGGAAGTTAGAGTAGCAGTGATCGAATGTATTACCCCCGCGTGTAGTGAAATCAATATGCTGATAGAATTTAGGTAGCCTTGTTCTCAAATTTGCTTTGTTAAAATCCCCAGCTACAATAAATGCAGCCTTAGGATATATGGTTTCCAGTTTACATAGAGTCCAGTGAAGTTCCTTGACGGCCGTCTTGGTGTCTGCTTGAGGGGGAATGTACACAGCTGTGACTATAACTGACGAGAATTCTCTTGGGAGGTAATATGGCCGTCATTTGATTGTAAGGAATTCTATGTCGGGTGAGCAGAAGGACTTGAGTTCCTGTATGTTGTTATGATTACACCATGAGTTGTTAATCATGAAGCATACACCCCCGCCCTTCCTCTTCCAAGAGAGGTGTTTATTTCTGTCGGCGCGATGCATGGAGAAGCCCGATGGCTGAACTGATTCCGACAACATATCCCGAGAGAGCCATGTTTCTGTGAAACAGAGAATGTTACAATCTCCGATGTCTCTCTGGCAGGCAACCCTTGCTCGAATTTCGTCGACCTTGTTGTCAAGAGACTGGACATTGGCGAGTAGTATACTCGGGAGCGGTGTGCACGTCTACGGAGCCTGACCAGGAGGCCACTCCCTGCCCCTTCTGCAGCGCCGTTGTTTTGGGTTGGCTTCTGGGATTAGATCCATTGTTCTGGGTGGTGGTCCAAACAGAGGATTCGCTTCGGGAAAGTCGTATTCCTGGTCGTAATGTTGTTAAGTTGATGTCGCACTTATATCCAATAGTTCTTCCCGGCTGTATATAATAAGACTTAAGATTTCCTGGGGTAACAATGTAAGAAATAATACATAAAAAAATAAAATACTGCATAGTTTCTGGTACGTTCACAGTTTCTGTGTTGTGGTTTGTGTATTTTCATGTATGTATTTCAGGAAATGGCTTCCTGAAATTCTCCCCAAGCAGCTGATTGGTCAGCCCCATTGATGATTGGAGAGCTGACCCTGCCCCCTCGTCAGGACGCAGCTGTCTACAATTACCAACCCCTTCTGAAGCTATATAAGCCAGAGTTCTGTTGCTCAGAAGAGAGAGGAGGCTGATGGCAGAGGGGTATATCATATGTTGGTTGTTTTTCAGAGAGATGAGGAGATGCTTTGGTATGTACTATGTTAGTTGTTGCTGAGAGAGGTGATTGTTATGTTCTGGGTTAGGTTGGTGCTCAGAGAGAGAGCTTCTTTAATGTCCTGAGTTAGTTTGTTCTCAGTTTTTTTGTGAAGTAGTTTGTAATATTCTGTTTCATTTGTTCCCGAAGGGGAAGGCACCTAGGGAGTGCTTAGGCAAGAGGCCCGCGGGCATACATAGACCCATAGTACTCTGTCTATGCACACTAGGTAAGACCTGGGCGGACCACCCACTTTATTTTGGTTAGCGCACCAGGTGGTGCTAAGTTAGATAAGTAGTGGGTAGGCAGGTAAGATAGGAGCGGGGGGCTTTGACATTTACTTTCTTTGCTTTGGTTCTGTCCAGCCCCTTTTCCCCATATTACTGTGTGAAGGAATACATTCCTAGTAAACGGTAAATTCTCTGCCTTTTGTCATCCTTACTCGCACCTACAGTCCCATAGCTCTTTCACACCACAGAGAGTTGAGTTGTAGCAGGGTGTCATGTTCCCTCTTCCTAGAGGCGTACGTAACAGTTTCCTAAGGACTCGAAGCGAGGCGACCATCTCTGTCAGCAGCATCTTGCTAACGTTAGATCGGGTTCAAGTCCGGGCTCTGGCTGGGCCAATCACGGACCTTCAGATACGTGTCCCGAAGCCACTCCTGCGTTGTCTTGGCTGTGTGCTTAGGGTTGTTGTCCGGTTAGAAGGTGAACCTTCGCCTCAGGATGAGGTGCTGAACAGGTTTTCATCAAGGATCTCTCTGTACTTTGCTCTGTTCATCTTTCCCTCGCTCCTGACTAGTCTCCCAGTCCCTGCCGCTGAAAAACATCCCCACAGCATGATGTTGCAACCACCATGCTTCCAGACGTAGCGCTTGACATTCAGGCCAAAGAGTTCAATCTTGGTTTCATCAGACAAGAGAATCTTGTTTCTAATGGTCTGAGAGTCATTTAGGTGACTTTTGGCAAACTCCAAGCGGGCAGTCATGTGCCTTTTACTGAGGAGTGGCTTCCGTCTGGCCACTATACCATAAAGGCCTGATTGGTGGAGTGCTGCAGAGATGGTTGTCCTTCTGGAAGGTTGTCCCTTCTCCACAGAGGAACTCTGGTGCTCTGTCAGAGAGACCATCGGGTTCTTGATCACCTCTCTGACCCAAGGCCCTTCTCCCCCGATTGCTCAATTTCAGGAGGCAGCGAGCTCTAGGAATAGTCTTGGTGGTTCCAAACTTCTTCCATTTAAGAATGATGAAGGCCACTGTGTTCTTGGGGACCTTCAATGCTGCAGAAATGTTTTGGTACCCTTCCCCAGATCTGTGCCTCGACACAATCCTGTCTCAGAGCTGTACGGACAATACTTTCGACCTCATGGCTTGGTTTTTGCTCTGACATGCACTGTCAACTATGGGACCTTATATAGACTGTGGGCCTTTCCAAATCATGTCCAAGCAATTGAATTTACCACAGGTGGACGCCAATCAAATTGTAGAAACATCTCAAGAAGGATCAATGGAAATAGGATGCACCTGAGCTCAATTTCGAGTCTCATAGCAAAGTGTCTGAATACTTATGTAAATATGCCATTTGTTTTTTATTTGTATCAAATTTGCAAACATTTGTCATTATGGGGTATTGTTTTTTTAGTTTTTTATAAATATTTTTTCTCCCACATTTATTTAACCAGGTAGGCTAGTTGAACAAGTTCTCATTTACAACTGCAACCTGGCCAAGAAAAAGCAAAGCAGTGCGACACAAACAACAGAGTTACACATGGAATAAACAAACATTCAATAACACAATAGAAAATGTCTATATTCAGTGTGTGCAAATGAGGTAAGATAAGGGAGGTAAGGCAATAAATAATTACAATTTAGCAATTAAATACGAGTGCTAGATGCGCAGAAGATGAATGTGCAAGTAGAGATACTGGGGTGCAAAGGAGCAAATAAAACTAAATAAATAACAGTATGGGGATGAGGTATTTGGATGGGCTGTGTACAGGTGCAGTGATCTGTGAGCTGCTCTGACAGCTGGTGCTTAAAGTTAGTGAGGGAGATATGAGTCTCCAGCTTCAGTGATTTTTGCAATTCGTTCCAGTCATTGGCAGCAGAGAACTGGAAGGAAAGGCGGCCAAAGGAGGAATTGGCTTTGGGGGTGACCAGTGAAATATACCTGCTGGAGCGCGTGCTACAGGTGGGTGCTGCTATGGTGACCAGTGAGCTGAGAAGGCGGGGCTTTACCTAGCAAAGACTTATAGATGACCTGGAGCCAGTGGGTTTGGCGACGAATATGAAGTGAGGTCCAGCCAACGAGAGCATACAGGTCACAGTGGTGGGTAGTGTATGGGGCTTTGGTGACAAAACAAATGGCACTGTGATAGACTACATCCAGTTTGCTGAGTAGAGTGTTGGAGGCTATTTTGTAAAGACAAGGATCGGCAGGATAGTCAGTTTTACGAGGGTGTTTGGCAGCATGAGTGAAGGATGCTTTGTTGCGAAATAGGAAGCTGATTCTAGATGTAATTTTGGATTGGAGATGCTTAATGTGAGTCTGGAAGGAGAGTTTACAGTCTAACCAGACACCTAGGTATTTGTAGTTGTCCACATATTCTAAGTCAGAACCGTCCAGAGTAGTGATGCTGGACGGGCGGGCAGGTGCGGGCAGCGCTCAGTTGAAGAGCATGCATTTAGTTTTACTTGCATTTAAGAGCAGATGGAGGCCACGGAAGGAGAGTTGTAATGGCATTGAAGCTCATCTGGAGGTGAGTTAACACAGTGTCCAAAGAAGTGCCAGAAGTATACAGAATGGTGTCGTCTGCGTAGAGGTGGATCAGAGAATCACTAGCAGCCAGAGCGACATCATTTGAGGTATACAGAGAAATGAGTCGGCCCGAGAATTGAACCCTGTGGCATAGAGACTGCCAGAGGTCCGGACAACAGGCCCTCCGATTTGACAGATTGAACTCTATCTGAGAAGTAGTTGGTGAATCAGGAGAGGCAGTCATTTGAGAAACAAAGGCATTGTCTATTGTCTGTAGATTGATGTTAAAAATGTTAATTTAATACATTTTAGAATAAGGCTGTAACGTAACAAAATGTGGAAAAAGTGACGGGGTCTGAATACTTTCCGAATGCACTGTATAGTGTATCTAAAATGACCATTAAATAAAGATTTTAAATAGATTACCAGCTTGTAACCCCTACTTGCAAGGGAAGACATATTCTGTCTCTGCCTGGTCACCTGAATAAAATCATAAGACAGGTAAGTCTCAGTAAATGAACACAAGTTAACCAAATGTTACTAATAAAAAGAGGGAAAAATACTTTGGGGAGGAGGGTTAGGTTTAAACTTACTTGGCTGGTAATAGTCGTAGATCTTGATCACCGCTGGCTTTAGATTCTGTACTCGGACCTCCTGTATGATGTCCAGGGTGTGGTTGAAAGGAAATAATGATGGTAACTGTTCGGAGGAAAAAACATTGGTCACAATTATTTAAACGTTATTTAAAAGTTTCCAATCAACTTTGCTGACTGAAGGACATTCCACACAAAACAATTTCAGAGTAGATATACAGTACAAGTCAAAAGTTTGGGGACACCTACTCATTCAAGGGTTTTTCTTTGTTTACTATTTTCTACATTGTAGAATAATAGTGAGGACATCAAAACAATTAAATAACACATATGGAATCATGTAGTAACCAAAAAAGTGTTAAACAAATATTATTATATTTGAGATTATTCAAAGTAGCCACCCGTTGCCTTGATGACAGCTTTGCACACTCTTGGCGTTCTCTCAACCAGCTGCATGGAATGCATTTTAATTAACAGGTGTGCCATGTTAAAAGTTAACTTGTTGAATTTATTTCCTTCTTAATGCGTTTGAGCCAATCAGTTGTGTTGTGTCAAGGTAGGGGTGGTATACAGAAGATAGCCCTATTTGGTAAAAGACCACGGCCATATTAAGTTTAATTAACTATCTACATGTACAGTTGAAGTCGGAAGTTTACATACACCTTAGCCAAATACATTTAAACTCAGTTTCTCACAATTCCTGACATTTAATACTAGTAAAAATTCCCTGTTTTAGGTCAGTTAGGATCACCACTTTATTTTAAGAATGTGAAATGTCAGAATAACAGTAGAGAGAATTATTTATTTCAGCTTTTATTTCTTTCATCACATTCCCAGTGGGTCAGAAGTTTACATACACTCAATTAGTATTTGGTAACATTGCCTTTAAATTGTTTAACTTGGGTCAAACGATTCGGGTAGCCTTCCACAAGCTTCCCACAATAAGTTGGGTGAATTTTGTCCCATTCCTCTTGACAGAGCTGGTGTAACTGAGTCAGGTTTGTAGGCCTCTGTCACGCCCTGACCATAGAGAGCTTTTTATTCTCTATGTTGGTTAGGTCAGGGTGTGACCAGGGTGGGTCATCTAGGTGATTTATATTTTTATGTTGGCCTGGTATGGTTCCCAATCAGAGGCAGCTGTTTATCGTTGTCTCTGATTGGGGATTATATTTAGGCAGCCATTTCCCCTTTGTGTTTTGGTGGGATCTTGACTATGTATAGTTGCCTGTGTGCATATTTGTAGCTTCACGTTTCGTTTTGTTTGTTTATTGTTTTGTTTTGCTTTGAGGTTCACATAGCAATAAAGATGTGGAACCCAGATCACGCTGCGCTTTGGTCCAGTTATTATAACGAACGTTACAGCCTCCTTGCTCGCACACACTTTTTCAGTTCTGCCCACAAATTTTCTATGGGATTGAGGTCAGAGCTTTGTGATGGCCACTCCAATACCTTGACTTTGTTGTCCTTAATAAGCCATTTTGCCACAACTTTGGAAGTATGCTTGAGGTCATTGTCTATTTGGAAGACCCATTTGCGACCAAGCTTTAACTTCCCCACAACATGATGCTGCCACCCCCGTGCTTCACAGTTGGGATGGTGTTCTTTGGCTTGCAAGCCTCCCCCTTTTTCCTCCAAACATAACAATGGTCATTATGGCCAAACAGTTCTATTTTTGTTTCATCAGACCCGAGGACATTTCTCCAAAAAGTACGATCTTTGTCCCCATGTGCAGTTGCAAACCATAGTCTGGCTTTTTTATGGCGGTTTTGGAGCAGTGGCTTCTTCCTTGCTGAGCGGCCTTTCAGATTATGTCGATATAGGACTCGTTTTACTGTGGATATAGATACTTTTGTACCTGTTTCCTCCAGCATCTCCACAAGGTCCTTTGCTGTTGTTCTGGGATTGATTTGCACTTTTCGCACCAAAATACGTTCATCTCAAGGAAACAGAACGCGTCTCCTTCCTGAGCGGTATGACGGCTGCGTGGTCCCATGGTGTTTATACGTGCGTACTATTGTTTGTACAGATGAACGTGGTACCTTCAGGCATTTGGAAATTGCCTGAAGGTACCAATTGTTGGAAATAAAAAAAATAAAAAATGTATATATTGTTATTTTTTACTGCTGCTCTTTAATTATTTGTTACTTTTATCTCTTATTCTTATCCGTATTCTTTGAAACTGCCCTGTCGGTTAGGGGCTCGTAAGTAAGTATGTCACTGTAAGGTGACCTGTTGTATTCGGCGCATGTGTCTAATAAAGTTAGATTTGATTTATTATGGCAAGAACAGCTCAAATAAGCAAAGAGGAATGACAGTCCATCATTACTTTAAGACATGAAGGTCAGTCAATACAGAATATTTCAAGAACTTTGAACGTTTCTACAAGTGCAGTCGAAAAACCATCAAGTGCTATGATGAAACTGTCTCTCATGAGGACCGCCACAGGAAAGGAAGAGCCAGAGTTACCTCTGCAGCAGAGGATAAGTTCATTAGAGTTAACTGCACCTCAGATTGCAGCCAAAATAAATGCTTCACAGAGTTCAAGTAACAGACACATCTCAACATCAACTGTTAAGAGGAGACTGTGTGAATCAGGCCTACATGGTTGAATTGCTGCAAAGAAACCACTACTAAAGGACACCAATAATAAGAAGAGACTTGCTTCAGCCAAGAAACATGAGCAATGGACATTAGACCAGTGGAAATCTGTCCAAATTTGAGATTTATTTTTGTTCCAACTGCAATGTCTTTGTGAGACGCAGAGTAGGTGAACGGATGATCTCTGCATGTGTGGTTCCCACCGTGAAGCATGGAGGAGAGGTGTGATGGTGTGGGGGTGTTTTGCTGGTGACACTGTCAGTGATTAATTTAGATTTCAAGGCACACTTAACCAGCATGGCTACCACAGTATTCTGCAGCGACACTCCATCCCATCTGGTTTGCGCTTAGTGGCACAATTATTTGTTTTTCAACAGGACAATGACCCAAAACACATCTCCAGTCTGTTTAAGGGCTATTTGACCAAGAAAGAGAGTGATGGAGTGCTGCATCAGATGACCTGGCCTCCAATCACACAACCCCAACCCAATTGAAATGGTTTGGGATGAGTTGGATCGCAGAGTGAAGGAAAAGCAGCCAACAAGTGCTCAGCATATGTGGGAACTCTTTCAAGACTGTTGGAAAAGCATTCCTCAAGATGTTGGTTGAGAGAATGCCAAAAGTGTGCAAAGCTGTCATCAAGGCAAAGGGTGGCTACTTTGAAGAATCTAAAATCTAAAATATATTTTGATTTGTTTAACACTTTTGTGGTTACTACATGATTCCATATGTGTTATTTAATAGTTTTGATGTCTTCACTATTATCATACAGTGTAGAAAATAGTGAAAATAAAGAAAAACCCTTGAATGAGTAGGTGTGTCCAAACTTTTGACTGGTACTGTATGTGGAAGGGCCGACGCCGGACAGGAGAAGCAGGTATGGGGAGTCAAACATTTATTCAGGAACACGACAGGAACAGCGTTAGCACACGGGTAAACAAGGACATATGACAAACAATCCCGAAGCAGGGAACAGAGCTAGGAAACAGACAGATATAGGGAAGGAAATTACACAAGTAATTGAGCCCACGTGAGTCCAATGAGCGCTGATGCACGTAATGGGGAAAGGCAGGTGTGCGTACTGAAGTTGGCTTGAGTGCGTGAAGTTGGCTTGAGTGCGTAATGTTGGGGAGTCTGGCGCCCTCGAGGGCCAGAGGGAGGAAGAGCGGGAGCAGGGGTGACAGTACCCCCCTCTAGGGGCGCCATCCAGCGTCCCACCTGGGCGAGCCGGCCGAGACATGGGCGCTGGGCAAGCCGGCAGGGGGTAAACTCCCCACGAACCTCCAAGGCCGTGGGAGCCTGGCGAGCCAGCAGAGGCATAGAAGCCTGACGATCAGGCTGAGGCATGAACGCCTGTCGATCCCGCTGCGGCGTGGAAGCCCAATGATCCGGCGGAGGTCGAACAGTCTGACGAGCCAACTGGGCGAACAAGACCTGACGATTCGGCTGAGGCCCGACGTGGGATGGGCGCCAACCGGGGCAAGGAAACCTCTCAAGCCAGCTAGGGCGTGGAAGCCCGACGAGCTGGCTAGGCACCCCCGGTTCCATCGGCGGCGACCCAGGAACAATGTCACCACCAACCGGAATGCCAGTACTCCCCGATGCTTCGTGTAATGGCTTCAGGATTCTGTAAGGGCTGACGCCGGACAGGAGAAGCAGGTATGGGGAGTCAAACATTTATTCAGGAACAGACATAGAACACGACAGGAACAGCTTCAGCACACAGGTAAACAAGGACATATGACAAACAATCCCGAAGCAGGGAACAGAGCTAGGAAAAAGACAGATATAGGGAAGGAAATAACACAAGTAATTGAGTCCACGTGAGTCCACGTGAGTCCAACGGAGAAAGGCAGGTGTGCGTACTGAAGGTGGCTTGAGTGAGTAATGTTGGGGAGTCTGGCGCTCGGGAGGAAGAGCGGGAGCAGGCGTGACAGTATTTTAACAGAATTACATCAATACATATAGTATATGTTATTTAAAATGAATTTCATTATATTGAGAGTGCTATGTACACTGTTCAAACTGGTCTCACCTCTCTCAAGTACATTAACACATGGTCATCTTTGGAATCGACACGGTCCACTCGACCTGAACCCCTCAGCTGTGAAGACAGGCCATTCACTGATTATTCATATTGCATGGACAAAAAAAGGTTAGTTTCTGAAAAGTTCACAGATGAGAGGCAAGAGCTACATGGAAAAAGGTTATAGGTAACACCATAAATGTATGATATCATAAAAACTCACCCTCCCCAAAGACTCTGGGTCTGGGACAAACCCAGACAGCATTTTCAAATCCACTATAATCATATTGGTGGTCAGCTCCTTTCCATGATATCTGTGAAAGCAAAGAGATGCCTGTGATATCAAAGTGAGATTTTTACAATTACTTGCAATAAAACAAATAGATAAAATCAATACTTTTATTATTTTAGCCATAAAAAAGACATGGTTGCCTGGTGTGTTTTCGTACTGTTACTGGTAGAAACTAGAAATTCAATAACCTATAGGAGTAAGTTGGGCCAAGCCCATTCTGTAAGACATGCTCCAAAATAAAACTTTGGAGTGTCATCAACAAACTGATTGAAAGAATGCTTCTGTGAATGCAAATGTGTCATTCATTCTTACTGAGACTGGAGCTTCAGTGTGACTCTGGGTCTCAAAGAGTTACTGTTGCAGTCCACCTCTGGCTTCACCTGGATACTGAGCGTTGTGCTGTCAGTAGGAGTAGGGATGTTGTAGTGGAGCGCCACCTTGGAAAGAAGGAAGAACAAGTCAGGGAAACCATCATGTCCACACATATACATTTAAAAAGATAGTGAAAAATAAACATTTCATAAACTAAATATCAGAATGTTTGAAATTCACAGTAATATACAAACCATATCTTGCACCATAGGATTGGGAGGAGTGTTTTCACAAACCTGCACTGAGGCACAAGCACTGCCCTTCACTTCCACGCTGTACTTCCCTTCTGTGTCCTGCAGCGCCCTCTCCTGGTAGAGAAGCTTGTTGTTTTGGTTCACTTCGAAGAGGTGCTGTGCTCCACTGGGAGACTGTACTGTGACTGTGCTGGCACCCTCTCTACTGTACACCCTGGTGGAGTAGAGAGCCAGGGCCTGGAGGGCCACCACTGTGTCCTAAACACACACACCAACAGACAAATATGTTCAAAATAAATGAAAATAGCCCATTTTACATAAAGGGGGAATTGTTACATTGATCTGTTACTAGAGTGACTATTTCCCATTTCCATCCATTATGGTTTCTTGCCTCCATTTCAGTGGAAGTTATCCTCGCCAGGCTTGACATGACAAGAAGCACATACATGCCTGTTGTGAAGTCAAGGTAACAATGCCTCACTACTAGTGCACAGCACAGGGTGCCATTTCAGAACAGAGGTGTTTTGGAAATATACCTGTGTGGAAGAGAAGCCTCCGTAGGCATTCTGCTGTCTCACCAGCCACCTGACGATGCGGGAGGCATAGCCCAGGTCAGTGGTAGACAGAAAGGAGGCACTGAGGGAAGCCAGCAGAACATAGGAGCTGATTTCCACCGCCAGGGAGGCTGAGGTCTCTGAGGAGGTCTGAGTCCAGTGCAGGAGACCCCCTGAGGAACAAGGAGCGCACACACACACACAGATAATAGGGACTAGCTTATTCATCATAATAAAAGATACAAAGTTCTTCTCTGACCTACCGAATTCATTTTATGACGAAAAGTGAATTACACTGCTCAAAAAAATAAAGGGAACACTTAAACAACACAATGTAACTCCAAGTCAATCACACTTCTGTGAAATCAAACTGTCCACTTAGGAAGCAACACTGATTGACAATAAATTTCACATGCTGTTGTGCAAATGGAATAGACAAAAGGTGGAAATTAAAGGCAATTAGCAAGACACCCTCAATAAAGGAGTGATTCTGCAGGTGGTGACCACAGACCACTTCTCAGTTCCTATGCTTCCTGGCTGATGTTTTGGTCACTTTTGAATGCTGGCGGTGCTCTCACTCTAGTGGTAGCATGAGACGGAGTCTACAACCCACACAAGTGGCTCAGGTAGTGCAGCTCATCCAGGATGGCACATCAATGCGAGCTGTGGCAAGAAGGTTTGCTGTGTCTGTCAGCGTAGTGTCCAGAGCATGGAGGCGCTACCAGGAGACAGGCCAGTACATCAGGAGACGTGGAGGAGGCCGTAGGAGGGCAACAACCCAGCAGCAGGACCGCTACCTCCGCCTTTGAGCAGGAGGAGCACTGCCAGAGCCTTGCAAAATGACCTCCAGCAAAATGACCCCCTTTTCACCTTTTGTCTATTCTATTTGCACAACAGCATGTGAAATTTATTGTCAATCAGTGTTGCTTCCTAAGTGGACAGTTTTTTTATTTATTTTTTTATCCCCTTTTCTCCCCAATTTTCGTGGTATCCAATCGCTAGTAATTACTATCTTGTCTCATCGCTACAACTCCCGTACGGGCTCGGGAGAGACGAAGGTCGAAAGCCATGCGTCCTCCGAAGCACAACCCAACCAAGCCGCACTGCTTCTTTAACACAGCGCGCCTCCAACCCGGAAGTCAGCCGCACCAATGTGTCGGAGGAAACACCGTGCACCTGGCCCCCTTGGTTAGCGCGCACTGCGCCCGGCCCGCCACAGGAGTCGCTGGAGCGCGATGAGACAAGGATATCCCTACCGGCCAAACCCTCCCTAACCCGGACGACGCTAGCCCAATTGTGCGTCGCCCCACGGACCTCCCGGTCGCGGCCGGCTGCGACAGAGCCTGGGCGCGAACCCAGAGACTCTGGTGGCGCAGTTAGCACTGCGATGCAGTGCCCTAGACCACTGCGCCACCCGGGAGGCCCCTTTAAGTGGACAGTTTGATTTCACAGAAGTGTGATTGACTTGGAGTTACATTGTGTTGTTTAAGTGTTCCCTTTATTTTTTTGAGCAGTGTATATTACAGACACCTGAGTTCAAATTGTATTTGTATATAAAATACTTTGGGTGTTTGATTGAGCCTATCTGGAGTGCCAGACGGGAGGAGGGGTTACACTTTTGGGATTACTCCATTGGGTCCATTGCCCAGGTAAGCTCAATGAAAGCAAGACAGCACAAACAGATCTTGGACCAGGATATGTCTCACCTTCTTGTAATGCGATCGTGTCCAGGTGCTGCAGAAGCTGGGCCCGGGTCTCCATGTCCCCTGCCAGGGTAAAGGTGTAGGCCAGCAGAGCAGTGGTATAAGTGTTGGACAAATCACTGGTGGAGTTCCTCAGGCAAGACAAGCTGCTGTACACAACAGGATCCTGGAGCACAAAATAACAGAGCAGCACATTAAGAGACATGCTAGCCTGGTCCCAGATCTGTTTGTTCTGGCAAGGTAATACAAACAGATCTGGGACCAGGCTAGACACATTCATGCTGGAGCACTTTTAGTTTTTCAGTTTACAGTATTATAACTATGCCTGTACTTTGTATGTTAACAGCACACTGTCATTCAGGACTGCTTATGGTAACAGCTATTCTTATTTCTATTCCATATGCTACTTTCAGATAATTTTTTACATAGAACTCACTACATTTTAGAATATCTAAATGACAGTTGACATAAGATGTATACAACAGACTTCATACAGGAGATTAAACCAGTTTCCTGTAATGGACGTTGTTGAAGTGAGAAACAATGGTTATGTGGAGATGCTACGTACCGACACTGACATGTTGAGCTCCAGCATTGAAGACGTGATGTAGGCCGTCAGTGTGACTTCATCTGTCACCCCACCCTACAAAACAATATGTTAAATACTAAAACATGTGTAAACTGTAATCTGATACAATTCTGTAGAAATCATCATTCCCAAATTTATGGCTGGTCTGACGAGACGTAAAACGATACGTAAAAAAAATCTTCTTCCATCTTCTATCAGTTTATTATCAGTATAAATACCTTCATTCTGTTGTTAAAGAGTTTCCCCAATCTGACGAAACAGCCATGTTTGCCTTGTTGACGTTCCAACCATGTCTTGGATTGCTCAATTTTTACCGGGTCAATATAAATGAAAGACTTTGCTTTGCCAAAGGATCTCAAAACAAAAGCAGTCAGCCTGAGAAAAGAGAACTTGATTTAATACCCACATAAAGTTGTCATAAACATGACTTAGAGCTTGACACTACATGCAATGAGAGCTTATGTCAACTTATGTCACATCAATGGGCTCCCTGTCAAAGACAATGCCATTTGGTTGGCCAATACTTTATTGAAACAGACAGTTATGATGAGTTTACCAATAAGTGAATAACACATCCAGGTACTCACCAAGTGTTCCCTGAGCCTTGTCCAAATGTGCTGTATGCACCATCAACATGCTTGTAGTTCAGCTGCCTTTGGTAACCTGTCAGTGAGTTTTTAAAGCAAACAACAGTAAACAAGTGTGTTTTATAGTCACTGAGCGTGCACCCCAAATGGCACCCTATTCCCTAGTGTACTCTTTTTGTCAGGAAAAAAGTAGGGCACTATGTAGGGAATAGGGTGCCATTTGGGATTTAAAAAAATCTATATTCTATAATCAAATGATTTTAGCAAAACATCTGGAAGTCCCTGCATGTGATGGGTCACTGATGCTCTGTTGATAAGACACTGTAATGTCATCTGTGCTGTAGCTCTATAATTTACATGATAGCAGGGTCGTAGTCATTAGGGCATACCGTGGTGAAACGTTTAAAAATGTTCTTCAATGGAAAACAAAAACAAAGTGCTCTTATTGGACAAATCCAGCACTGTTTCAGTCAGTTTTCATCCGTTTGGTGCTTAATCAATACGACCCATATTTTGAGGGACTTACCACTAGTGAGGAACTTGGTGGCCTTGTCTCGGATGGCTGGAGTGAGCTGCTCTGTGTTCCTCAGGTACTCCAGGATGTAGATATTGGGTGCGAGGAGGGCCATATTCTGCTCTCCACACCCATATGGCATCTGCAACAGTCCATCCAGGTTCTTGAGGGCCCGACCCAGGATGTCACCTACAGGTAAACATGGGACTTCTGTAAGATTATCCTCTTTAGGACAGTGCCTAGTTAAATAAAGGTTAAATAAAAAAAATAGAAACTACAATTTGCAAACAGCAGCATTATCATTGGAGAAAGGTTGCTTTTCCCACCACAACTCCTATCTAAACTCACCAAGCCTCTAAATAATACAATGGTTTATTTTACCCAGGACTGAGAGAGAAATTCGATCTGATCCATCCACCACATTCTTGGGGAGTTGCAGTTCCACCTGCTCTGTCATAGTTACTCCTGTGGACACACAGATGATAAGATGGATGGAGATGATCAGTTCAATCAAAGTGAACATTCAACGTTCATTCATTACTGACTGACCAGTTGGACACAGCAACCAGTTGTAGGTGTCGGTCTTCTCTGTTCCCTCAGCCTGAGAGGAGAGGATATTATTTTCAGTCAGAGGCAGTTACACTAGGTATCTGTACAACAGTACGTTCCGTCACAACAGTAGGCTACATACCTTCACCAGGAGGCTCTGTGTGACTGTGTCGATGCGTCCTCTCTCCGGTACGTTCACAATCTCATTGTCACACGCAGCGTGGGACTGGACAGCCTCTGCACTAACGGACACATTCAAAACCCCTACACACACACATTGACAGACCGAGTACACCACAAGTTACTAAAGATCCAATATGGTGACTGAGAGTACACAACTCAGGCTGACATCCATTCTGCTGTTTGAACGGTTGAATGAAGACTGGTGATTTACCCAGGATAGAGGGTGCCATTGTCCAACTGAAGGTCTTTCGTCCATTGGCACACAAGCATGATGAGTACTGGACATCCTTCAAGGGTGTGAGAGTGTAGTCTAAGGAGTGAGCTGGAGTCACAGAAACCTGCCAAATAGGAACACTTGTAAGATAACATGGAAAACTCATGAAACAACTCAAGAAACGATCATGTTACGGTGCCGTACCATAATGCACTTGGACAGGTAGTTAAACACAGTGGCTTTCAGCTCAAAGTGCTCTCCACGGATGATGGAGTAGGGCAGGGTTAGTTCCAGGAAGAAGGGCTGGAAGACTGTAAGTTTCACCGGAGGAGCCAGACCGAAGCCACCAGGGGCCAGGCAGAATGCCTCTGTCTCCCATGTGGTGATCGTGTCTGGGACCATGAGGGGCACATATGCTGATCCAGACTCCCTGTAATGCAGAGGTCAGAGTTCAAACAGAAAGATACTAAGTGTCCCATGGAGAACAATGGAGTATGACTTTACAAATTCTTTGAACACTGTTTCTTTAAATGTTTTTAAATATATTTAAGCTTCATCTAACCGGGGAGTCCTATTGAGGTCAGAGGCCTACAGTAGGTAAAAGTGGAGCAAGTTGAGCCACCCTTGTTTCTAGGAAACCATACACAAAATTAATAATTTGACCAAATATTTAGGAAGATAAATAATTTCATGGAGTCTGTGAAAGAAGAAACCATATGAAAAAAGTGGTCAGCAAGTCAGGTCCAGAAAACACATGTTCACCAAGTCAAATAAATGTATTCTGTTAGCGGTTTCACTATGATTGTATCTAAACCAAAGTAGATCATTGTAAGATTGTTCTACACATCAGTTGGGATCTTTATAAGATAAAAAAAAATTGATGTCCTAAACCTCGCATGAAAGTGCATCTCTGTAGCTGTGTGGGAAAATATAGTGAAAAAATTTGTCTTTGGGTAAATTGAGCTGATGGCCATGGGGTAAATTGAGCCAATGGTAAATTGAGCAAATGTAAGTGTTTTCTTAAAGCAAGGCAATATCGCTGGGATATTTCATTATTTTGTATTTATTTTTTATTTAGAGCTGTAAACCCAAAGACTTCCAGTCCTTGCGTTATCGCAAATTACAAAGTGTTTTTTTAGGTGTTAAAGGATGCTTAGCAAAGAAGTGTTTGTGATTGTGTTGAATTGTGTTTGGGAAATAAAGATAGACATGGTTTTAGAAAGGTAGTGGTAATATTTCATTCAGAACAGACATTTGTAGGCAACCTAACTAACCAACCCTATCACGCGACTCAATTTACTCCATACCGGAGGTAAATTGTGCAAAGAGACCACGTTTTTTGGACAAGCTATGTTTTCCAAACTGTAATGTTTCCATGAATTCTGTTTATTTCAAGGGATACACAACATCCTGAAATATATGTAAATCTTTGTTAGAAAAAATACGGTGTTTTGCTTGACAGAGTAATGCTGAATGTAAAACAAATCTAAATTTACCACACTCTCCCCTACTTTGTAATGCAGTTTAATGAGGTACAGGTTCCTAATCTAACCACTACTGTATGTTTTGATATAGACCAGTCGGTTGTTTAGGAACAAAACCGACACGTGCGGAAATATGGAGCAAAACAGACGAGGTTGGCTTAGATTGTTGACAACATCTAAACTATATTTTGCCTTCAAATGTTTATTGAAAACATAAATACATTTGCACAATGAGCACTTGTCTCTCAAATACATTGTTACAGTTGTTGGTAGCTAGCTAGCAAATTTTACCTGCAACAAGTACATTTGATAGAAACACATCTCTGGTAGGAAAATAAGCATATTGTTTTTATGCAGATTTTAGAACATATTCACATGAAAATCTGTCGCCAATTGGATGGAAACCTAGCTATGGTTTTAATAAGGTAGTGGTAATATTTCATTCAGTTCAGAAATTTGTAGGCAGCTTAATTGACTCTGTCCTGTGGCTCAACTTACCCCATACCTGGGGTGTTGTGCCAAGAGATCACTTTTTTTGGTCACGCTATGTTTTCAATCTGTAATGTATAAATTCATTCTGATTATTTCCAGGGATACACAACATCCTGTCACGCCCTGATCTGTTTCACCTGTGATCTGATCTGTTTCCCCTTGTGATTGTCTCCACCCCCTCCAGGTGTCACTTATTTTCCCCAGTGTATTTATCCCTCTGTTTCCTGTCTTTCTGTGCCAGTTCGTCTTGTATGTTTCCAAGTCAACCAGCGTTCTTGCAGTCTCCTTTTTCTAGCCCTCCTGGTTTTGACCCTTGCCTGTTTCTGGACTTTGTACCCGCCTGCCTGACCATTCTGCCTGCCTTGACCACGAGCCTGTCTGCCACTGTACCTCCTGGACTCTGATCTGGTTTTGACCTTTTTGTCTGTCCACGACCATTCTCTTGCCTACCCTTTTGGATGAATAAACTTTGTAAGACTCCAACCATCTGCATTTGGGTCTCGCCTTGTGCCCTGATACATCCTGAAATATATGTCTATCTTTGTTAGAAATAATACTATATTCCACTTGACAGTGAATGTAAAAAATGTCTCAATTTACCCCACTCTCCCCTACTGTGTAATGCAGTTTAATGAGTTACAGGTTCCTAACCGACAAAATGCGCAATTATGGAGCAAAACAGACGGGGTTGGCTTAGATTGTTGACATCTAAACTATATTTTGCCTTCAAATGTCTATTGAAAACATAAATACATTTGCACAATGAGCACTTGTCGTCTCTCAAATACATCGTTACAGTTGTTGGTAGCTAGCTAGCAAATGTTTTGCCATATTAGCATAGACATGACATGAGTCAAAACACCTCAAGACATGGTATCAATAACAAGATACAACGAGCTGAAACGAGAAACCTACGATTCCCCACATGGCAGCCTCTTGTTATTGTTACTATCTGACCGTTCAGAATCATAACATCCCCGTCTGCCTCATCGATGTGCGCGCATTATTTTAGTGACGTTTATAAGGCAACAGCCTCACTGTGCAGTGCTCTTACCCAACTTCCACAAGATCCCATATCCACGTCTCAGGGAAGAAGGTACGGACCGTCTGTATGTTATCAACAAATCTGTCACCTTCTACTACACGCAGTAAAGATCGATCAAGTATCCCACCCGCTGCACCCTGTCTACGTCCGCCCTTGTCTCCAGGGTGGCGACTGTAGGCTACAACTAAAACAAAGAATAGTCATTATTCTCGTGTTAGAATCAGCCTGGTCAAACCAGATTGAATACTGCTTTCAACGGTGATGCATGCAGCATTCAGACTGGTTTAACCAGGCTATATTAGAATAACAAAAGCCATACATTTCCCAAGATTCACTGAATTCTTCTGGCAATGACAAGAGTAAATGGTGTGAAGGAGGACATCTCACCATGGGCCCTATTGTACTCTTTCCCTTTGTACCTGAGACAGGAAGGTACTCTTATAACCAGATTAGTTGCCAGCTTCAGTCCCAATTTCTAGAAATGTCAGAATCACAAACAAGAGAGCTCAATATTAATGAATATCTCTGAATTTTATGTTTCTATTCTGTAGGTGTTTTTCAGCCTCAAACAGGGTATTTTAGCAATTAATAATTTAAGAAGATGTATGCATGGTAACAGTATGGTAACTGATTCTTACGAGAGAGGAAAAGAGGCTTCAAGTTAAGAGAAAACAAGGCTGAAGTTACCTTAAAAACTTCATGAGGTTCATTTTCCTCCTCAGTTTGTCCTGGGTATGGCATTACATATCTCCTTGGTCTTACATGTAAACATGCTACTGGATCTTCAAGCTGGTAGGGAATGTGTGTTGTCTCCTTGACTGGTAACAAATCAAATATCTGGAATGGGATAACAGTGAGATGTAAAATGAACTTGTTCACTGGACACCAAACAGAAGAAAACAGACTGTTACCGTGAAGGACCACTTGGACTTGTCTAAAAAGAAACGTTCAATTTCATTTTCCATTGCTAAACGTTATTAACCCTCATACTACCGACTGGGGTCATTTTGACCCCAGAGGCATATTTTTCATCTTAGCCCAAAGGTGGTTTATTGAAATCTTAAAATTTTCATGACTTTGACAATCAACTTGTTCTTAGTGTTTCTGTATCAATATAGACTTTGGGGTCATTTCGACCCCAGCCCAAAACACCTAATTCCACCTATAGTAATGAGATAGATAGGACCCTTATAATAATTTATGTTTCTTTGTAGACATAATAACAAATTACCCATACTGACCTGTATCAGTGATGTTGACCAGATAGACAGATTATCTTCAGAGATATAGCTCCCCATGTACCCACCTAAGATTGCAGTTTTTTATACCACATATTTTATGTATGTGTACAAAACCAAAATGAATTCACTTTTCTGCATATAAAAATCTGCCAATAGTATAAAAAGCCTGCCAATGGTATAAATACTTGATAGAACTGCAATACCGAACTTAGATACACTCTACACAGAAAGCTGTACCGGTGTGTAGTCTCTGAAAAGTAGTTATTCTAGGGCAAATCTAAAAAAGTATTTATTTGAATCCAGGTTTCTCTGGAGATGTAATATTAAGTTATACATATCCTCAGAGGGTGGAGGGGGACCTGTAACGGCTGATTTCCTCCTCTTCGTCTGAAGAGGAGGTGTAGGGATCGGACCAAGACGCAGAGTGGAAAGTGTCCATGATTTATTAACAAACTGAACACTACACGAAACAAAATAACAAAAGCGAATCAAACCGAAAGACAGTCCCGTGTGGTGCGACATACACAGACACAGGAACACAAACACCCACAAACATAGAAAACAACACATAGACAACCCACCCAACTCACGCCCTGACCATAATAAATAAATACAAAACAAGAGAAAACAGGTCAGGAACGTGACAGGACCTGTATCAGTGATTTTGACAAGATAGAAAGATCACCTGCATAAATGAAGCTCCTTTTGTTCTCGGCTATGTTTTAAACTGGTTATAAATGGCAATAGTTTTTACCACATAATATGACAAAATTAGTATTTACTTCAAAATTCTAAAAACGAAATGATGCTATAATCAAATTATGGTAAATTTTGTTTTTAGCACTTATGTGGATTGTGCGTTGGAAACAGCACATTATTTAAGGAACAAATTTATATTTTCGGTTTACAAAATATGCTAATTAACTGTAATTTTGCAAAAATAGTCTGTTTTGGTTAATTTTATTTCAGATAACATTATTTACATGTCTAATGATGTTTTGAATTAAGTTGATATGTTGCTATGATTGTTGTTTTTTCCAACAGTTTCTTCTTGGGGTCAAAATGACCCCAGTTGGTAATCCATGTATGTAAAATATGTTAGCATGACGGTTAATATTGCAATAATAAAACAACCCAGACTATTAACTCATTAAGTACCAATAGGGAGGGGCTTTTCAGTTGATGAAGGTACACCAAATGGCCAACAGTGACCAGACCCACTCCAAGTCTGCCGTTGTCACTTCTTAGTCCCCTGAAGCTGGTTGTATTGCCAGCACCACAACAGCTGTTTATATGGTGGTACTGTATGACCGTTGATATTCACTACACCGAGCTCTGTTACCTTGTCAGCATCCAGCCTCTTCCCTGGCTCCATGATGTGAACACTCTGGTCCACAGCACTGAGGCCACAGAGGGAGCCGGGCTGGGCCGAGAGCTGCAGGGTGTTCTCCTCCCCTGGAACTGCTTGTGAGGGTGAGAACTCCACCGACACCTGGTGCACATGACATACATAAGTGTACATTATACACCTTTATACAAGGAATGATATCTATGTGCATGGAAATACTTGACACTATTTATACCTTCCATAAAATGAACATAGTATGTTTGTGATGTGCAGAAGTCAGAGGGTATAACACACGAAGAAGCATGCCCACATATACACACACCTTGTGCCTGAAGCATTTCTCAGTGGGAAAGTTCATGCTGTGGGCGATGACAGTCTCACTGGGTAGCATACTGTACACAAGAACCTGTACCACAGGCGCCATCTCCGGAACCACTGCCAACTTCAAAGTAACTTCACCCTCAGTTGCTGTAACGCAAGAGCATGTCACACTGTCATTGTCATCAAGCACCTTCCAGTAGGTTCATAATTACTTAATGAAACTCCCTCACCAGGACTCCCATGCTGCACGGTAAGATTCATGTGTCCATGCTGAACTATCACCCCTCTGGATAAGGCCTGGAGGAGGGAAAGGGTAAAACACTTGTCCCAGTTATTCCATCAAGTCAGCAAGAATATGATGAGAAGTACTGGTGTTGTATAGAGACATCCTTCCTTTGAAGATGAGATGTTGGGACTGTCTGAAATGACCCTGGTCAAAAGTAGCACACTAGAGAATAGGTTTCCATTTTGGACTCACCCTGGGTTTGCAGGTTGTCACAACTTGTTCCTGGTTCTACTCACCAGGTAGATGACATCCACGGAGCCCTTTGGGACAGTCTCCCCTACGATGGCGTACTGGATGGTGATTGACACTTCCTCCCAACATGCCAGTGGGTTTTCCATCTTCTGAATAGCCAGAGAGCTGGATGTTTTACTGTGAGGGGCAGTGGGCTGGATCAGTGAGAGTTTGTGTTGCCCTCTTTTGAAATAGGGGACCCTGTATCTACTGCTCTCCGTTTGTGGTGTGTTGCTTACCTGGAAAGCAACAGAGGGAAGAGAGAGTATAACTTAAAGCCCAATCCCAAATCGACCCTTAGACCCTATACAATATACTTGTGGAGATCTGAGAGGATTTGACAGTTGGAAATATGGTAACTAACATTTCCACCGTGCCTTCTGATAGGCTAGGTGGAAGTTTCACCATATTGCTTATTATACCAATGGAATTTTCTAAGATCTCCACAAGAGCATGATAGACCCTAGAGGGTAGGGTCAAGTGAGTGATTTGGGGTTGAGCATAAAGAGTCTTCAGTCTTTCAAAACCTAGACGGACTTTCAAAACCTCATACTTACTATGAGGTTAATATTCTCTTTGGGCATTCTGGTTGTGTTGAGGGAGAAACTGGCAATACCATGACTGTCCGTGGTCAGGTTCTGGAGATGATGTGAGGACCAGTCTTTCTCCTCCAAAAGGTAGACTAACATGTCTGAGATAGGTGTGTTGTTGAAGTGAACAACGTTTATCTGAGGAAAAAGGGGGGGAAAGTTGTAAGTAGTGATGCTACATGTGTCACTGTTACCTACCATTGGTAGTTAAGTAAACAGGAATGTCAAAGACAAATGGCATCTACAATTCAACTAAGTCTAAGAAACAATATCACTGGATTTGGACGCACCTTGCCCTCGATAATTGATCCATGCTCATAGATTTTGGGTGTGTCAACAAATGTGAGTTTTCCAATCATATAGGAGAGAGCTATGTGTTTTTCCTTTGACTGTGTAATACCTGTCAAAGGAAAACAAAAGAAAATAGGAGGGTTTATTTCACAACTACACACGCCACCATGATGCACATTGGCAGTTCACAATGCAGAAGCTGAATTCCAGCGCAGCTTACTCAACGTATTAAAAACATGATTACAAACAGAAGACATGAATAAAAACAGCATAATATGAGGATGTAGCACCAAAGGTCAAATACGCAGGTCATGCCAATCTTTATAATCTAATTAAACATGCAATCTTGACATTATGTAATTCACTCTCAAGAAAAAAAAACGTTTTCATTTGACTTCAGGCAAATGTTGTCATCACTTCTACCGTCTCCAAATTCTTATGATAAATGACTTGCCTGTCCCCTCCTCCTCTACTTTGGCATTAAAACTCAGCCTGTCTATGAGCATTTTCTGGCCAGCATCCTTTGTGAAAATGAACATGTTGAAGACATGAGAAGCACAGCCAGTTTGGTCCATCTGGGAAAAGCAAGCAAAACCACACACATTAAGAAATGATTTAAATAAATGAACCAGATCACATTCAAATGTAATATGATGGTAAAAACAAGTATATAGTTTCTTCAGGAAAGCATACATACCTCTATTGACTCTTTATGGCAGGGGGGTGTATAATCAGGAACTCCTTCTGGATTTTTCTCATCAATTCTTATTGGTATCAATACATTGGGAACTAAGGGTCGGCACAACTCTACCTCTGCTTTACCAGGTACAGGCTGCCCATACGTGTATCTGATTTGATTTCATAATAAAACACAAACATACATCAGACACATCAACTATCATACATTTCCTACATAGAGAGACATACCATATTATATGTCTCATATGAGACATTGTAAATCTCATACATGCGTGCTTATAACAATACATTATAATGTTTTTACCTGCAAGCTTTTAAGTAAAGTGTTTTCAAAATTGTCAATCGATCTGGACCAGTATTCATAAAGCCTATCAGAGTATGCGTCTTGATCTAGGATCAGTTTTAACTTTTGGATCTAATGAACAAGATCTCATGTACAGGGGGAGCCTTATCCTAGGTCAGCAATCCTACTCTGAGATGCTTTATGAATACTGGCACAGCTGTTCATGTACTGTACGTGCCACTGTCCCAAACCTTTGAAGTCTCAGGGTACTCATAAGAACAGTTTATGACATTGAGCAGTACCATTGTAGGTCTTCAACTACAAAAGTACATTTCTTAAAGAAAACGTGTGTGTTTGCTAGCTTGTCTTGAGTATTTATGGTTGTGAGATAAGCTATAGTAGTGGTAGTGACTGCAGTAGTAATGGTAGTGACTGCAGTAGTAATTGTCACGTTCCTGACCTGTTTTCTGTTGTTTGGTATGTGTTTATTGGTCAGGGCGTGAGTTTTGGGTGGGCAGTCTATGTTTTCTGTTTCTATGTTGGTTTTGGGTTGCCTGGTATGGCTCTCAATTAGAGGCAGGTGTTTGACGTTTCCTCTGATTGAGAGTCATATTAAGGTGGGTTGTTCTCACTGTTTGTTTGTGGGTGATTGTCTTCCGTGTCAGTAGATGTTACCACACGGGACTGTTTCGGTTTGTCTGTTCCTGTTTGTGTGTTCTTCGTTTCATGTAAGTTCGTAGTTTAGGTCTGTTTAGTTCGTTTTGTTATTTTGTATTTCTAAGTGTTATTTCGTGTTTCGTCGTTTTGTTTAATAAATCATTATGAATTCACACCCCGCTGCACTTTGGTCCAATCCTTGCTACTCCTCTTCGGATGAAGAGAAGGAGGAAGCCCGTTACAGAATCACCCACCAAACCCGGATCAAGCAGCGGGTTAACGGACAGCGCACGAAGCAGGATTTCTGGTCTTGGGAGGAAATCATGGAAGGAAAAGGACCATGGGCTAAGGTTGGAGTGAATCGCCGCCCATGGGAACAGCTGGAGGAAACCGGAGAGAGGAACCGGCGTTATGAGGGGACGCGTCTAGCACGGAAGCCTGAAAAGCCCGCAAGTACAACCCAAAAATTTCTTGGGGGGGGGCTAAGAGGTAGTGGGTCTAGGGCAGGTAGGAGACCTGCGCCCACTTCCCAGGCTAACCGTGGAGAGCGGGAGTACGGGCAGACACCGTGTTACGCAGTAGAGCGCACGGTGTCTCCTGTACGTGTGCATAGCCCGGTGCGGGTTATTCCACCTCCCCGCACTGGTAGGGCTAGATTGAGCATTGAGCCAAGTGCCATGAAGCCGGCTCTACATATCTGGCCACCAGTACGTCTCCTTGGGCCGGCTTACATGGCACCAGCCTTACGCATGGTGTCCCCAGTTCGC
This sequence comes from Salvelinus namaycush, assembly GCF_016432855.1. Classification (NCBI taxonomy): domain Eukaryota; kingdom Metazoa; phylum Chordata; class Actinopteri; order Salmoniformes; family Salmonidae; genus Salvelinus; species Salvelinus namaycush. The sequence goes on from NC_052329.1 coordinate 30,173,817, forward strand.
CTACATAGCCCGGTGCGGGTTATTCCACCTCCCCGCACTGGTCAGGCGACGGGGAGCATACAACCAGGTAAGGTTGGGCAGGTTCAGTGTTCAAGGGAGCCAGTACGCCTACACGGTCTGGTATATCCGGCGCCACCTTCCCGCCCCAGCTCAGTACCACCAGTGCCTACACCACGCACCAGGCTTCCAGTGCGTCTCCAGAGCCCTGTTCCTCCTCCACGCACTCTCCCTGTGGTGCGTGTCTCAAGCTCAGTGCCTCCAGTTTCGGCACCACGCATCAAGCCTCCTGTGCGTCTCCAGAGCCCTGTACGCACTGTTCCTTCTCCCCGCACTCGCCCTGAGGTGCGTGCCGTCAGCCCGGTACCTCCAGTTCCGGCACCACGCACCAGGCCTACTGTGCGCCTCAGCAGGGCAGAGCCATCTGTCGGCCCAGCACCGTCTGAGCCATCTGTCTGCCCAGCGCCGTCTGAGCCATCCGTCTGCCCAGCGCCGTCTGAGCCATCCGTCTGCCCAGCGCCGTCTGAGCCATCCGTCTGCCCAGCGCCTTCTGAGCCATCCGTCTGCCCAGCGCCTTCTGAGCCATCCGTCTGCCCAGCGCCTTCTGAGCCATCCGTCTGCCACGAGCCATTAGAGCCGCCCGTCTGTCCCGAGCCATTAGAGCCGTCCGTCAGTCAGGAGCCGCTAGAGCCGTCCGTCAGTCAGGAGCTGCCAGAGCCGCCAGCCAGTCAGGAGCTGCCAGAGCCGCCAGCCAGTCAGGAGCTGCCAGAGCCGCCAGCCAGTCAGGAGCTGCCAGAGCCGCCAGCCAGTCAGGAGCTGCCAGAGCCGCCAGCCAGTCAGGAGCTGCCAGAGCCGCCAGACAGTCATGAGCTGCCCTACAGTCATGAGCTGCCCTACAGTCATGAGCTGCCCTACAGTCATGAGCTGCCCTACAGTCATGAGCTGCCCTACAGTCATGAGCTGCCCTCCAGTCATGAGCTGCCCTCCAGTCATGAGCTGCCCTCCAGTCATGAGCTGCCCTACAGTCATGAGCTGCCCTCCAGTCATGAGCTGCCACTCAGTCCGGAGCTGCCACTCAGTCCGGAGCTGCCACTCAGTCCGGAGCTGCCACTCAGTCCGGAGCTGCCACCCAGTCCGGAGCTGCCACCCAGTCCGGAGCTGCCACCCAGTCCGGAGCTGCCACTCAGTCCGGAGCTGCCATTAGTACAGAGTTGTCCCTCTGTCCTAAGCTACCTCTCTGTCCGGAGCTACCTCTCTGTCCGGAGCTACCTCTCTGTCCTGAGCTACCTCTCTGTCCTGAGCTACCTCTCTGTCCTGAGCTACCTCTCTGTCCTGAGCTACCTCTCTGTCCTGAGCTGTCTCCTCTATGTAGGAGGGGCCTTAGTGAAGGTTCCTGGACCATGGTCGGGGGCGAGGGTCGCCACTCAAAGGACGCTAAGGAGGGGGACAAAGACAGTGGTGGAGTGGTGTCCTCGTCCACCGCCGGAGCCGCCACCGCGGACAGATGCCCACCCAGACCCTCCCCTTGAGTTGTAGGGGTGCGCCCGGAGTTCGCACCTTGAGGGGGGGGTTCTGTCACGTTCCTGACCTGTTTTCTGTTGTTTGGTATGTGTTTATTGGTCAGGGCGTGAGTTTTGGGTGGGCAGTCTATGTTTTCTGTTTCTATGTTGGTTTTGGGTTGCCTGGTATGGCTCTCAATTAGAGGCAGGTGTTTGACGTTTCCTCTGATTGAGAGTCATATTAAGGTGGGTTGTTCTCACTGTTTGTTTGTGGGTGATTGTCTTCCGTGTCAGTAGATGTTACCACACGGGACTGTTTCGGTTTGTCTGTTCCTGTTCGTGTGTTCTTCGTTTCATGTAAGTTCGTAGTTTAGGTCTGTTTAGTTCGTTTTGTTATTTTGTATTTCTAAGTGTGATTTCGTGTTTCGTCGTTTTGTTTAATAAATCATTATGAATTCACACCCCGCTGCACTTTGGTCCAATCCTTGCTACTCCTCTTCGGATGAAGAGAAGGAGGAAGCCCGTTACAGTAATGGTAGTGACTGCAGTAGTAATGGTAGTGACTGCAGTAGTAGTGGTAGTGACTGCAGTAGTAGTGGTAGTGACTGCAGTAGTAGTGGTAGTGACTGCAGTAGTAATGGTAGTGACTGCAGTAGTAATGGTAGTGACTGCAGTAGTAATGGTAGTGACTGCAGTAGTAGTGCTAGTGACTGCAGTAGTAATGGTAGTGACTGCAGTAGTAATGGTAGTGACTGCAGTAGTAATGGTAGTGACTGCAGTAGTAGTGGTAGTGACTGCAGTAGTAATGGTGGTGACTGCAGTAGTAATGGTGGTGACTGCAGTAGTAGTGGTAGTGACTGCAGTAGTAGTGGTAGTGACTGCAGTAGTAATGGTAGTGACTGCAGTAGTAATGGTAGTGACTGCAGTAGTAATGGTAGTGACTGCAGTAGTAGTGGTAGTGACTGCAGTAGTAATGGTGGTGACTGCAGTAGTAGTGGTAGTGACTGCAGTAGTAATGGTAGTGACTGCAGTAGTAGTGGTAGTGACTGCAGTAGTAATGGTAGTGACTGCAGTAGTAATGGTAGTGACTGCAGTAGTAATGGTAGTGACTGCAGTAGTAATGGTAGTGACTGCAGTAGTAGTGTTAGTGACTGCAGTAGTAGTGTTAGTGACTGCAGTAGTAGTGTTAGTGACTGCAGTAGTAATGGTAGTGACTGCAGTAGTAATGGTAGTGACTGCAGTAGTAGTGGTAGTGACTGCAGTAGTAATGGTAGTGACTGCAGTAGTAATGGTAGTGACTGCAGTAGTAATGGTAGTGACTGCAGTAGTAGTGGTAGTGACTGCAGTAGTAATGGTAGTGACTGCAGTAGTAATGGTAGTGACTGCAGTAGTAATGGTAGTGACTGCAGTAGTAATGGTAGTGACTGCAGTAGTAATGGTAGTGACTGCAGTAGTAATGGTAGTGACTGCAGTAGTAATGGTGGTGACTGCAGTAGTAATGGTAGTGACTGCAGTAGTAATGGTAGTGACTGCAGTAGTAATGGTAGTGACTGCAGTAGTAATAGTAGTAGTGGTAGTGGTAGTAATAGTAATAGTAGTAGTAGTAGTGGTAGTAATAGTAGTAGTGGTAGTAATAGTAATAGTAGTAGTAGTAATGGTAGTAGTAGTAATAGTAGTAGTAGTAGTGGTAGTAGTAGTAATAGTAGTGGTAGTAGTAGTAGTAGTAGTAGTAGTGGTAGTAGTAGTAATAGTAGTAGTAGTATTATTATTATTAGTAGTAGTGGTAGTAATAGTAATAGTAGTAGTGGTAGTAGTAGTAGTAGTAGTAGTAATAGTAGTAGTAGTAGTAGTAGTAATAGTAGTAGTGGTAGTAATAGTAGTAATAGTAGTAGTGGTAGTAATAGTAGTAGTAGTAGTGGTAGTAATAGTAGTAGTAGTAATAGTAGTAGTAGTGGTAGTGGTAGTGGTAGTGGTAGTGGTAGTAGTAGTAGTAGTAGTAGTAGTAGTAGTAGTAGTGGTAGTAGTAGTAGAAGTGACTGCAGTGTTAGTGGTATTAGTAGTGACTGGTAAATGGTAGCATTAAGCTGTATTGAAGAAATCTAAGTTGGGTCAGTCTGCACATCTGAAATCCAAAATGTACTATTCTAGTCTATGGCGCTCTGTGCAAGCTTTGAGCTTTGAGGAAGCACACTAATTAGTCATTAGCTGTCATTACCTAGACCTGGGTTCAAATACTTATTTTCTATGCATCAGTATTTTCAAATAATGTGGCCAAATCAACTACTTCTATTTAATAATCTTTGAAGTACTTGACAGTATTTTCATATAATTTCCTATAAATATCCTACTATTTGAAAATATTTTAAATTACTTGTTTCCAAATACATTATTTTAAATACCCCTATGACTAAACAGACCTGGGTTTAAATGCATGGGGTATTTAAATATTTGTATTTGAAAATGCACTTGACTTTTGAGTAATGTGTAACTATAGTGCATTACAGAACAGAGATAGTGTTGACTCACGTTGCACACACTTCTACTTTATACTCCTCTTGAACAAAGCTGATCTCATCGGCGAGGTTCATTTTGATCTCAAACTTTGGCAAAACTAGAGATAAGAGAACAGCAGTTAACTCATGAATGTTCCAGGATTGTGATGCATTGATTCAACTGCCAGATCCATAATATTACCTAGCATGAAAGGTCAAATAAAGAAGCTCTACTTACCATACTTTTCTACCTTGAAGCGATGGTATATTTTGTTTTCACCAATCCACACTACAATAGCATAGGATCCTACGGGTGCTTCAGAGTTCAGGGGGTAAGAAAGCTGCAGAATGTTGCCACTGGATGTAGTATTGACCCACTGTCCAATCCTGTTCTGATGAACATCCTGTTGGTTCATAGAACAAGGGACACGTTTAGCAGGGTGCAACATTGTGAAACATTCACATACAAAGGATGTTATGTAGGCCAAACATGCCTGTCTGACATGAAGAGTAAAGAGTCACATCAGCTCTATTCATGACATTTCTATCTGCAACGTTCTAAAGTTTGCTTGCTGAAGGTGGCCCAGATGTGATCACATAAAGCTGATAGGGAGTCTTCTGGTAACTGCCATGTGGACATGAATGATGACCTACAGTACCTAGCTGGTGGAGTCATTGTCTTATAATGTACTAGTATTTACAGTGAGTCATCATACATTGATAGACTATTAAGGGTCTTACCTGCAGTTCCACAATGTTGTACTGTGAAAGGCAAGACAAAAGACTGGTTAATGTTTTATGAACTCTCAAAATCTACAGAGGAGCATAGCAGATGTCTACAACTGTAGGAACTAGCCAGGCGATTGGCTTTGTCTCTTCAAGTAGACATCACACGTAGCATTTGCATCTGACTGGGACTCTAACATCAATTTAGTAGATCAACTCAATCTCATGAAAGAAAATCACATACTGTACATTCCAATCTAACCTTTTATGAAATTGAAAACCCCATGTCCTGTGGTGAATGTTTGAGGACCTTCAAATCAGCCCACGCAGGTTTACTTAGAGAACCTCTGTAGACATGTACTTTTGCCCTGAGTGCTAACTGTTTGTGTAGTCTGATTAAACAGACAACACAGGCTAAAAAGCATACCTTCAGATATTTGGATTTTACCCAATCGTTTCCCATTTCCAAAGTCTTATTGTTCATGGAGTACTGACGAGACATGTATGACATGGGGTGGCTAGTTGATTGCTGAATTTAAATAAGCATTTACAGTATACTGTACATAATAATCTTTGTCCAAACCAGTATGGCCAATAGGGCAGGAGCCTATCTCCTGTTTCTGTAGTGTGAGGTAGTCTGGACAGAACACTAGTCTGTCACCGGGGGCGATTGTACACCAGGAAGGCCCGAAAATATTTTTGGTATCTCAGATTGTTCTGGCCATTCTCACATTGAAAATTAATTGGAATGAACGATGTTTCATACGCTTTTTACATTTGAATCACAAACCATTTAAAAAAAGGATGAAAGTGACCATTTTAGACCTGTTTTACACCCATGCCTCTTGTAAGACTCCATGATCCATGAACCGCACATGATAAAGACATCATCTTGGTGTCATTACACTCCTTATAGTGTGCTCTAAAATATGGAGCATGTGTAGATTCAGGAATAAAAATGTTCACGTTAATTTATACTAAGTTAAAATATTAATATGAATATCACAAAAGTGCCCTTTATGATTGAGCTTTTTTTAGACATACTGTTTGAAACAATATACCCTTCAAACGCGTCATAATTACAGTGGTGCTCTGCTATTTTTGAAGATATGACCCATTTAATACATCAACATGTACATTATACTGTAGGTCAATAACCAATCATATACAGCAAATCACCAGCAAACAGAGTTCTCTTTGATTACATTTCCCATTCACAGTGGTACTGGTGCTCATAAAATGTATCATAACTTAAAAAATAGCAGAGCACCCACTCTGGAAATTTGATGTACAGGAGTATATTGTTTAAAACTATTGTGGAGATGGTGATTGAATTCAGGAAGCATCCCTCACTATCTCTCCCCCTTGAAATCATTGGATCAGCTGTAAGCATGGCTGAGACATTCAAATTCCTGGGGACCATCATCTCCCACAACCTCAAGTGGCAGGACAACCTCACAGCGATCACCAATAAACCACACCAGCGGATATACTTCTTACGTCAGCTGAAGAAATTTAAACTCTCACGCACAATTCTGGTTCAGTTCTACGCAACCATTATCGAGCTCATACTCACCTCCTTGATCACTTTCTGGTTTGGGAATGCGTCTGCCTGGTCCAAGGGCGAACTGCAATGGATTGTCCGGTCTGCTGAGAGGGTCACCGGGTGCCACCTGCCCTCCATCGAGGTCCTGCACGATTCCAGAGCATGGAAGCATGCAGATAAGATCAACCCTGACCCCTTCCACTCCATCTTCCAAAGACTCCCCTCTGGCAAACGGTTCAGGTCAATCACAAACAAACCTCCCACCACTTGAACAGCTTCTTCCCACGGGCCGTGGCCCAAATCACCTGGTCCACGATGATCTTCTCATTACTATGCACTCTGCACTATCATCCAAGAACTGCGCACTTCTCTTTGCACTATTTGCACATCCTAATATGCTTTTTTTTCATATACAGTTGGGTCTGAAATTATAGACACTCTTGACGAGGATGTGCAAAAATTACTGTGTAAAATAAATAAAAATTATACTGGGAAGTTATATTATAATAATACAATTGCTCAGAGAAATATATTTTGTTTAACAAGGGGGGTGTAGAAGTCAAAATTATTGACAGCCCTGTTTTCAATAGGTTTCATTACCTCACTTTGTGAAGATAATGGCACCGAGCCTTTTTCAAAAAAATGTTTTATGAGTTGGAGAACATATAGGGAGGAATCTTAGACCATACAGAATCCTTCCAGATTCTTGATATCCTTCGTCTGCGCTTATGGACTGTCATCTTCAATTCAAACCACAGGTTTTCAATGTGTTTTAAGTCCAGAGACTGAGATGGCGATTCCAAAATGTTGATTTTGTGACCACCATTTCTTTGTGGATTTCAATGTGTGCTTGGGGTTATTGTTTTGCTGGTAGATCCACTTGCAGCCAAGTTTCCGCCTCCTGGCAGAGGCCAAAATGTCCTGGTACTGAATAAAGTCATTGATGCCGTTGACCTTAACAAGGGCCCCAGGACCAGTGAAAGCAAAAGAGCCCAAATAACATCCAACACCATATTTGTAACGCTTGTTCTCCTCCTCTTCGTCCGAAGAGGAGGAGTAGGGATCAGACCAAAATGCAGCGGGTTTTGAAAACATAATGAATTTATTAAACGACGAAGACGAACACGAAACAACACTTGGAATAATTACAAAATAACAAAACGAACGAAGACAGACCTGAACTAGAGAACTTACATATAACACGAAGAACGCACGAACAGGTATAGACTACAAACAAAACGCTACAGTCCCGTGTGGTACGAACATACATACAGACACGGATGACAACCACCCACAAACAAACAGTGTGAACAGCCTACCTTTATATGGTTCTCAATCAGAGGAAACGTCAAACACCTGTCCCTGATTGAGAACCATATAAGGCTAATTACCAATGACCTAAACAAAGAAACACAAAACATAGAATGCCCACCCCAACTCACGCCCTGACCAACTAAACACATACAAAAATAACAGAAAACAGGTCAGGAACGTGACAGAACCCCCCCCTCAAGGTGCGAACTCCGGGCGCACCCCTAAAACACAAGGGGAGGGTCTGGGTGGGCATCTGTCCGCGGTGGCGGCTCCGGCGCAGGACGAGGACACCACTCCACCATTGTCTTTGTCCCCCTCCTTAGCGTCCTCCGAGTGGCGATCCTCGCCCCCAACCCTGGTCTAGGAACCTTCACACCGGTCCCTCCTAGATAACTCAGGACATAGAGGTAGCTCAGGACAGAGAGATAGCTCAGGACAGAGAGGTAGCTCATGACAAAGAGGTAGCTCATGACAAAGAGGTAGCTCAGGACAGAGAGGCAACTCCGGACTACTGGCAGCTCCGGACTGAGTGGCCGCTCCGGACTGAGTGGCAGCTCCGGACTGAGTGGCAGCTCCGGACTGAGTGGCAGCTCCGGACTGAGTGGCAGCTCCGGACTGAGTGGCCGCTCCGGACTGTAGGGCAGCTCCGGACTGTAGGGCAGCTCCGGACTGTAGGGCAGCTCCGGACTGTAGGGCAGCTCATGACTGTAGGGCAGCTCATGACTGTAGGGCAGCTCATGACTGAAGGGCAGCTCATGACTGAAGGGCAGCTCATGACTGAAGGGCAGCTCATGACTGGATGGCAGCTCATGACTGGATGGCAGCTCATGACTGGAAGGCAGCTCATGACTGGAGGGCAGCTAATGACTGGAGGGCAGCTCATGACTGGAGGGCAGCTCATGACTGGAGGGCAGCTCATGACTGGAAGGCAGCTCATGACTGGAAGGCAGCTCATGACTGGAGGGCAGCTCATGACTGGAGGGCAGCTCATGACTGGAGACCAGCTCATGACTGGCTGGCGGCTCTGGCGGATCCTGGCTGGCTGGCGGCTCTGGCGGATCCTGGCTGGCTGGCGGCTCTGGCGGATCCTGGCTGGCTGGCGGCTCTGGCGGATCCTGGCTGGCTGGCGGCTCTGGCGGCTCCTGACTGGCGGGCTCTGGCGGATCCTGGCTGGCGGGCTCTGGCGGATCCTGGCTGGCGGGCTCTGGCGAATCCTGGCCGGCGGGCTCTGGCGGATCCTGGCCGGCGGGCTCTGGCGGATCCTGGCCGGCGGGCTCTGGCGGATCTGGCTGCTCATGGCTGGCTGACGGATCTGGCTGCTCATGGCTGGCTGACGGATCTGGCTGCTCATGGCTGGCTGACGGATCTGGCTGCTCATGGCTGGCTGACGGATCTGGCTGCTCATGGCTGGCTGACGGATCTGGCTGCTCATGGCTGGCGGAAGGCTCTGGCTGATCCTGTCTGGCGGAAGGCTCTGGCTGATCCTGTCTGGCGGAAGGCTCTGGCTGGTCCTGTCTGGCGGAAGGCTCTGGCTGATCCTGTCTGGCGGAAGGCTCTGGCTGATCCTGTCTGGCGGAAGGCTCTGGCTGATCCTGTCTGGCGGAAGGCTCTGGCTGATCCTGTCTGGCGGAAGGCTCTGGCTGATCCTGTCTGGCGGAAGGCTCTAGCGGCTCCTGTCTGGCGGACGGCTCTAGCGGCTCCTGTCTGGCGGACGGCTCTGAAGGCTCATGGCAGACGGGCGGCTTTGCAGGCTCAGTACAGACGGGCGGCTTTGAAGGCTCAGTACAGACGGGCAGTTCATGCGGCGCTTTGCAGACGGACAGGTCAGACGGCGTTGGGCAGACGGGCAGTTCAGGCGCCGTTGGGCAGACGGGCAGTTCAGGCGCCGTTGGGCAGACGGGCAGTTCAGGCGCCGTTGGGCAGACGGGCAGTTCAGGCGCCGTTGGGCAGACGGGCAGTTCAGGCGCCGTTGGGCAGACGGCAGACTCTGGCCGGCTGAGACGCACTGTAGGCCTGGTGCCTGGTGCCGGAACTGGAGGCACCGGGCTGAGGGCACGCACATCATGGCGAGTACGGGGAGAAGGAACAGTGCGTACAGGGCTCTGGAGACGCACATGAGGCTTGGTGCGTGGTGCCAGCACTGGTGGTACTGGGCTGGAGACACGCACCACAGGGAGAGTGCATGGAGGAGAAACAGTGCTCTGAAGACGCACAGGAGGCTTGGTGCGTGGTGCCAGCACTGGTGGTATTGGGCTGGTAAAACGTATCTCAGGGCTAGTGCGGGGGGCAGTAACAGGACGCACAGGACTCTGGAGACGCACAGGAGGCTTGGTGCGTGGTGTAGGCACTGTCTTAACCAGACGGCTAGCACGCACCTCAGGACGAGTATGGAGAGCTGTTCCCAGTGACATTAACTCACCAACACGTTCATTCGGACGGATGCCGTGCCTCATGCACCAAACCAGTACATCCCTCATATCTTTCTCCTCCAATTTCTCCATTAACTCCTTTACTGTCTCTGCGTCACTCACCTCCAAATCCGCCCTCACCGGCTCCTTATGTAAAGCAGGAGGAGTTGGCTCAAGTCTCCTGACTGACCCAACTATATTCTCCGAGAGCCCCCCCCCAAGAAATTTTTGGGTTTGACTTGCGGGCTTCCAGCCTTGTTTCCGTGCTGCCTCCTCATATCGCCGCCTCTCCGCTTTCGCTGCCTCCAGCTCCGCTTTGGGGCGGCGACACTCCTCTGGTTCTGCCCAGGGTCCTTCTCCGTCTAGGATTTCCTCCCATGTCCATTCCTCCTTGTACACCTGCTGCTGTCCGTTAACCCGCTGCTTGATCCTTCGTTGGTGGGTGGTTCTGTAACGCTTGTTCTCCTCCTCTTCGTCCGAAGAGGAGGAGTAGGGATCAGACCAAAATGCAGCGGGTTTTGAAAACATAATGAATTTATTAAACGACGAAGACGAACACGAAACAACACTTGGAATAATTACGAAATAACAAAGCGAACGAAGACAGACCTGAACTAGAAAACGTACATATAACACGAAGAACGCACGAACAGGTATAGACTACAAACAAAACGCTACAGTCCCGTGTGGTACGAACAAACATACAGACACGGAAGACAACCACCCACAAACAAACAGTGTGAACAGCCTACCTTTATATGGTTCTCAATCAGAGGAAACGTCAAACACCTGTCCCTGATTGAGAACCATATAAGGCTAATTACCAATGACCTAAACAAAGAAACACAAAACATAGAATGCCCACCCCAACTCACGCCCTGACCAACTAAACACATACAAAAATAACAGAAAACAGGTCAGGAACGTGACAATATTTTACAGTAGGTATGGGGTTCTTTTCGAAGCCTCACTGTACATATTTCCCCGACTGCACATCATCATGTGTAGGGTGCCGTCTTTCGGATGGGACGTTAAACGAGTGTCCTGACTCTCTGAGGTCATTAAAGATCCCATGGCACTTATCGTAAGAGTAGGGGTGTTAACCCCGGTGTCCTGGCTAAATTCCCAAGCTGTCCCTCATACCATCACGGTCACCTAATCATCTCCAGCTTACAATTGGCTCATTCATCCCCCTGTAACTATTCCCCAGGTCATTGCTGTAAATGAGAATGTGTTCTCAGTCAACTTACCTGGTAAAATAACGGTAAAATAACGGTAAATGCTTCATATATTTATACATCCCTACATACATAATTTATATTGTAGCTATGTTTTTTTAGTGAACCTTGTAGTTCTTATACTACAGTGTACATAGCACAGGAGGTTGGTTGCACCTTAATTGGGGAGGACGGGCTCATGGTTATCCCTGGAGGGGATTAGTGGAATGGTTTCCAGGTGTTTGACGCCATTCCATTTGCTCCGTTCCAGTCATTATTATGAGCCGTTCTCCCCTCAGCAGCCTCCACTAGTAAATACTGTACATACCGCATGTGGATTTGGTTAAAACTCTGCTTCTACATAAGTTGTCTGTATATCCTGTTTATTGTCTGTCTGTATATTCTTATTGTGGCATCACCATTTTAGTCAAATTCCAGGACATGTAAATGTATATATATATATATATAGACAGTTGAAGTCAGAAGTTTACATAAACCTTAGCCAAATACATTTAAACTCAGTTATTCACAATTCCTGACATTTAATCAGAGAAAAAAATCCCTGTCATAGGTCAGTTAGGATCACCACTTTATTTTAAGAATGTGAAATGTCAGAATAATAGTAGAGAGAATGATTAATTTCAGCTTTTATTTCTTTCATCACATTCCCAGTGGGTCAGAAGTTTACATACACTCAATTAGTATTTGGTAGCATTGCCTTTACATTGTTTAACTTGGGTCAAATGTTTCGGCTAGCCATCCACAAGCTTCCCACAATAAGTTGGGAGAATTTTGGCCAATTCCTCCTGACAGAGCTGGTGTAACTGAGTCAGGTTTGTAGTCCTCCTTGCTCGCACACGCTTTTTCAGTTCTGCCAACAAATTTTCTATATGCTTGAGGTCAGGGCTTTGTGATGGCCACTCCAAGCTTGACTTTGTTTCCTTAAGCCATTTTGCCACAACTTTGGAAGTATGCTTGGGGTCATTGTCCATTTGGAAGACCCATTAGCGACCCAGCTTTAACTTCCTGACTGATGTCTTGAGATGTTGCTTCAATAGATCCACATAATTTTCCATCCTCATGATGCCATCTATTTTGTGAAATGCACCAGTCCCTCCTGCAGCAAAGCAGCCCCACAACATGATGCCTCCCCTGTGCTTCACGGTTGGGATGGTGTTCTTCGGCTTGCAAGCCTCCCCCTTTATCCTCCAAACATAATGATGGTCATTATGGCCAAACAGTTCTATTTTTGTTTCATCAGACCAGAAGACATTTCTCCAAAAAGTACGATCTTTGTCACCATGTGCAGTTGCAAACCATAGTCTGGCTTTTTTATTGCGGTTTTGGAGCAGTGGCTTTTTCCTTGCTGAGCTGCCTTTCAGGTTACATCGATACAGGACTCGTTTTACTGTGGATATAGATACTTTTGTACCTGTTTCCTCCAGCATCTCCACAAGGTCCTTTGCTGTTGTTCTGGGATTGATTTGCTCTTTTCGCACCAAAGTACATTCATCTCTATGAGACAGAACGCGTCTCCTTCCTGAGCGGTATGACGGCTGCGTGGTCCCTTGGTGTTTATACTTGCATACTATTGTTTGTGCAGATGAACGTGGTACCTTCAGGCATTTAGAAATTGCTCCCAAGGATGAACCAGACTTGGCTGATTTCTTTTGATTTTCCCATGATGTCAAGCAAAGAGGCACTGAGTTTGAAGGTAGGCCTTGACATACATCCACAGGTACACCTCCAATTGACTCAAATGATTTCAATTAGCCTATCAGAAGCTTCTTAATTGAATTTTTCAATTAATGGCACAGTCAACTTAGTGTATGTACATTTCTGACCCACTGGAATTGTGATACAGTGAGTTATAAGTGAAATAATCTGTCTGTAAACAATTGTTTGAAAAATTACTTGTGTCATGCACAAAGTAGATGTCCTAACCGACTTGTCAAAACTATAGTTTGTTAACAAGAAATTTGTGGAGTAGTTGAAAAATGAGTTTTAATGACTCCAACCTAAGTGTATGTAAACTTCCGACTTCAACTGTGTATATATATATATATGTACATACATATCTTTAAAAAATATATTTTCCTTTATTATTTCCCGCAAACCCTACCACCCCTCCCCTAGTTGGAGTAAACTAATTAACAACAACAATTACGCTTCTTCTTAACAGTTAAGCTTCTACTTGTCTCGGCTAGTCCTTATTGTTTTATTTCACTGTAGAGCCCTCAGTCCCGCTCACCTTGCCTTAGATAGCTCTTTTGTCCCACCCCCCACACATGTGGTGACCTCACCTCGCTTAACTGGTCCCACCAGAGATGAAACCTCTCTCATCGTCACTCAACGCCTAGGTTTACCTCCACTGTACTCACATCCAACCTACCATACCCTTGTCTGTATATTTTGCCCTGAATCTATTCTACCATGCCCAGAAATCTGCACCTTTTATTCTCTGTTCCCAACCAATTAGACAACCATTTCTAATAGCCTTTAGCCGTACCCTTATCCTACTCCTCCGCTGTTCCTCTAGTGATGTAGAGGTTAACCCAGGCCCTGTAGTCCCCAGTACCACATCTATTCCCCAGACGCTATCATTTGTTGACTTCTGTAACAGGTTAAAGCCTTGCATGTTAACATTAGAAGCCTCCTCCCTAAGTTTGTTTTATTTACTGCTTTAGCACACTCCGCCAACCCTGATGTCCTAGCCGTGTCTGAATCCTGGCTTAGGAAGGCCACCAAAAATTCTGACATTTTCATCCCCAACTACAACATTTTCCGTCAAGATAGAACTGCCAAAGGGGGCGGGGTCACAATCTACTGCAGAGATAGTCTGCAGAGTTCTGTCATGCTATCCAGGTCTGTGCCCAAATAGTTCGAGCTTCTACCTCGAAAAATCCACCTTTCCAGAAATAAGTCTCTCACTGTTGCCGCTTGCTATAGACCCCCCTCAGCCCCCAGTTGTGCACTGGACTCCATATGCGAATTGATTGCCCCCCATTTATCTTCAGAGTTCGTACTGTTAGGTGACCTAAACTGGGATATGCTTAACACCCCGGCCGTCCTACAATCTAAGCTAGATGCCCTCAATCTCACACAAATTATCAAGGAACCTACCAGGTATAACCCCAAATCCATAAACACGGGCACCATCATAGATATCATCCTGACCAACCTGAGCTCTAAATACACCTCTGCTGTCTTCAACAAGGATCTCAGCGATCACTGCCTCATTGCCTGCGTCCGTAATGGGTCCGCGGTCAAACGATCACCCCTCATCACTGTCAAACACTCCCTAAAACACTTCAGCAAACAGGCCTTTCTAATCGACCTGGCCCAGGTAACCTGGAAGGATATTGACCTCATCCCGTCAGTAGAGGATGCCTGGTTATTCTTTAAATGTGCTTTCCTCACCATCTTAAATAAGCATGTCCCATTCAAAAAATGTAGAACTAAGACAGATATAGCCCTTGGTTCACTCCAGACTTGATTGCCCTTGACCAGCACAAAAACATCCTGTGGCGTACTGCATTAGCATTGAATAGCCCGCGACATGCAACTTTTCAGGGAAGTCAGGAACCAATATACACAGTTAGGATATGCTAGCTTTTTCAAACAGAAATTTGCATTCTGTAGCACAAACTCCAAAAAGTTCTGGGACACTGTAAAGTCCATGGAGAATAAGAGCACCTCCTTCCAGCTGCCCACTGCACTCAGGCTAGGAAGCACTGTCACCACCGATAAATCCACGATAATCGAGAATTTCAAAAAGCATTTTTCTACGGCTCGCCATGCTTTCCACCTGGCTACCCCTACTCCGGCCAACAGCTCTGCACCCCCTGCAGCAACTTGCCCAAGCCCCCACCGCTTCTCCTTCAACCAAATCCAGATAGCTGATGTTCTGAAAGAGCTGCAAAATCTGGACCCCTACATATCAGCTGGGCTAGACAATCTGAACCCTTTTTTTCTAATATTATCCACCGCAATTGTTGCAACCCCTATTACTAGTCTGTTCAACCTCTCTTTCGTATCGTCTGAGATCCCTAAAGATTGGAACGCTGCCGCTGTCATCCCCCTCTTCAAAGGGGGAGACACTCTAGACCCAAACTGTTAAAGACCTATACCCATCCTGCCCTGCCTTTCTAAAGTCTTCGAAAGACAAGTTAACAAACAGATCACCGACCATTTCGAATCCCACCGTACCTTCTCCGGTATGCAATCTGGTTTCCGAGCTGGTCATGGGTGCACCTCACCCACGCTCAAGGTCCTAAACGATATCATAACCGCCATCGCTAAAAGACAGTACTGTGCAGCCATCTTCATCGACCTGGCCAAGGCTTTCGACTCTGCCAATCAGCGCATTCTTATCGGCAGACTCAACAGCCTTGGTTTCTCAAATGACTGCCTCACCTGGTTCACCAACTATTTCTCAGATAGTGTTCAGTGTGTCAAATCCGGACCTCTGGCAGTCTCTATGGGGGTGCCGCAGTGTTCAATTCTCGGGCCGACTCTTTTCTCTGTATATATCAATGATGTCGCTCTTGCTGCTGGTGATTATCTGGCCCACCTCTACGCAGACGACACCATTCTGTATACTCTGACACATCTTTGGACACTGTGTTAACAAACCTCCAGACGAGCTTCAATGCCATACAACACTCCTTCCGTGGCCTCCAACTGCTCTTAAATGCTAGTAAAACTAAATGCATGCTCTTCAATCGAGCGCTGCCCGCACCTGCCCACCTGACTACCATCACCACACTGGACGGTTCGGACTTAGAATATGTGGACAACTACAAATACCTAGGTGTCTGGTTAGACTGTAAACTCTCCTTCCAGACTCACATTAAGCATCTCCATTCCAAAATTAAATCTAGAATCAGCTTCCTATTTCGCAACAAAGCATCTTTCACTCATGCTGCCAAACATACCCTCGTAAAACTGACTATCCTACCGATCCTTGACTTTGGCGAGGTCATTTACAAAATAGCCTCCAACAATCTACTCAGCAAATTGGATGTAATCTATCACAGTGCCATCCGTTTTGTCACCAAAGCCCCATATACTACCCACCACTGCGACCTGTATGCTCTCGTTTGCTGGCCCTCGCTTCATATTTGTCACCAAACCCACTGGCTCCAGGTCATCTAAGTCTTTGCTAGGTAAAGCCCTGCCTTATCTCAGCTCATTGGTCACCATAGCAACACCCACCTGTACCACGCACTCCAGCAGGTTTATTTCACTGGTCATTTCCAAAGCCAACTCCTCTTTGGTCGCCTTTCCTTCCAGTTTTCTGCAGCCAATGACTGTAAGGAATTGCAAAAATCACTGAAGCTGGAGACTCATATCTCCCTCACTAACTTTAACATCAGCTGCCAGAGCAGCTTACCGATCACTGCATCTGTACACAGCCCATCTGTAAATAGCCAACCCAACTACAACATCCCCACATTGTTATTTATTTTTGCTCTTTTGCACCCTAGTATCTCTGCTTGCACATTATCATCTGCACGTCTATCACTCCAGTGTTAGTGCTAAATTGTAATTATTTTGCCACTATGGCCTATTTATTGCCTTACCTCCCTAATCTTACTACATTTGCACACACTGTACAATATATAGATTTTTCTATTGTTTTATTGACTGTACGTTTGTTTAACCCATGTTTAACTCTGTGTTGTTGTTTTTGTCGCACTGCTTTGCTTTATCTTGGCCAGGTCGCAGTTGTAAATGAGAACTTGTTCTCAACTGGCCTACCTGGTTAAATAAAGGTGAAATAAAAATGAAATAAAAATACTTCCAGCTTATACATACTATATACATTTTACAGACACAATCTATTTGACAATAGTTTTATTTTGTTTGTTTTTAGTCCTGGCCTTCCTCTAACTTCCACCTCTCCCATATATTTCTGATGTCCATCCAGTTTGATATCTATTTGTCATATATTTTTAACTGTGCTATTTCACAAAAGTTCTGAGCCTATGTACATTTTGCAGACACAGTATATTTTACATTTGTTATCTTGTTATCTTGTCATCTATCTGTTAACACCATCCATATTGGATTTATGTTAGCCATATATTTTTCAACTGTGCTGTGATGCTTCAGAAAAGTTCCGAACCTTTCTATTCTCATAGTTTCTACAGATTGTAAATAAAGATAAACATGTAAATGTATTTGGCAGTAAAAATTATTCCGATTTTTTTAAACGAATAACATCAATAAGGGTACTTTTGAAATATTCATATTAATATTTTTATTGTTGAATTAAATAATGTGAAGTATTTTCGTTCAGAATCTAGACATACTCCTTTTAAATCACACTATACGGAGTATAACGATACCAATATGTTGTCTGTGTCACATACGGTTCATGGATCATAGGGTCTTCCAAGGTCAAAAAAATGGTTTGTGATACAATTGTAAAAAGCATATCAGACATACTTTCTCCCAATGAAGTTTCTATGTGAGAAGGGTTAGGGTTAGAATACCCAAAATGTTTTCTGGCTGGTTGGACAACACTGATCAGTACATAGTGTTACATAATACATGTGTACATATTGTTACATAATACATGATTGCTATGTCTGTAACACATTATTATGATGTTGTGATACTTCTGTATCTGTCTTTTTGTTTGAAATAGTGGAGATACTGATCTAAATGAAGACCAAATAGGTCATTGTTTTCAATATTTAATGTTTCACATTTTCAACACTCACCAGCTGATTGACAGGGCTAAAATTGGTATCCAAGGTGATGACTCTAAAATGCACTGTAAGAAAACAAAGACAAGACTAAGACAAGCACTCAATGAGAATTTATAGTTACTCTGGATAAAATGTACAACCGTTGGTAATATGGCCCCATTTAAATCAATTGCAGATAAAGGAGAACTGCACTGCGAGTTCGTTGAAAATATTTAAATTTTCGATATCCAATGATAATGTCCAGGAGAGGAACACCTTATAACATGTGGCATGTTGGTTCAAACTCCATTCCAGTGTAAATATGCTGAGTCAACACACAACAGATGTTTTCTTTATCTGCACCTGATGGTCCTGTTTGTGATGACAGAGCAAACCATCATAGAAACATGATATCACCTAATTGTCCTGTTTCTTAGCAAGCAGACTAATTGAGTACTGGCTCTGTGTAAAATTACCTGTGTGTCCCGGGTTGTAGATTGGTTTATCTGTTTGGACAAATGTCATCGGTTTGTAGGGTTTAATCATGACCTTTCTCTCCTCCGTGGATAGAAACGTTTCACCTTGAACCGTCACCTTAAAATTTTGCACTTTGTCACTCTCCACATGAGGGGCCTGTCAAGGAGACAGAGAGCAACACACTGATAAACTAATGTACCAATAACATATGATACCATACTGTGGTCCTGTGTGGCTCAGTTGGTAAGCCCATGCTGCTTGCAATGGCAAGGTTGGGGGTTCAATTTCTGCAGGGATCACATAGGCTATTGTGAGTTGCTTTGGATAAAAGTTTCTGCTAAGTGACATATACAGTTGAAGTCAGAAGTTTACATACACCTTAGCCAAATACATTTAAACTTAGTTTTTCACAATTCCTGACATTTAATCAGAGAAAAAAATCCCTGTCATAGGTCAGTTAGGATCACCACTTTATTTTAAGAATGTGAAATGTCAGAATAATAGTAGAGAGAATGATTTATTTCAGCTTTTATTTCTTTCATCACATTCCCAGTGGGTCAGAAGTTTACATACACTCAATTAGTATTTGGTAGCATTGCCTTTAAATTGTTTAACTTGGGTCAAACGTTTCAGGTAGCCTTCCACAAGCTTCCCACAATAAGTTGGGTGAATTTTGGCCCATTCCTCCTGACAGAGCTGGTGTAACTGAATCAGGTTTGTAGTCCTCCTTGCTCGCACACGCTTTTTCAGTTCTGCCAACAAATTTTCTGTAGGATTGAAGTCAGGGCTTTGTGATGGCCACTCCAATACCTTGACTTTGTTGTCCTTAAGCCATTTTGCCACAACTTTGGAAGTATGCTTGGGGTCATTGTCCATTTGGATGACCCATTTGCGACCAAGCTTTAACTTCCTGACTGATGTCTTGAGATGTTGCTTCAATATATCCACATAATTTTCCATCCTCGTGATGCCATCTATTTTGTGAAGTGCACCAGCCCTCCTGCAGCAAAGCAGCCCCACAACATGATGCTGCCACCCCCAAGCTTCACGGTTGGGATGGTGTTCTTCGGCTTGCAAGCCTCCCCCTTTTTCCTCCAAACATAATGATGGTCATTATGGCCAAACAGTTCTATTTTTGTTTCACCAGACCAGGGGACATTTCTCCAAAAAGTACGATCTTTGTCCCAATGTGCAGTTGCAAACCATAGTCTGGCTTTTTTATTGCGGTTTTGGAGCAGTGGCTTCTTCCTTGCTGAGCGGCCTTTCAGGTTATGTTGATATAGGACTCGTTTTACTGTGGATATAGATACTTTTGTACCTGTTTCCTCCAGCATCTCCACAAGGTCCTTTGCTGTTGTTCTGGGACTGATTTGCACTTTTTGCACCAAAGTACGCTCATCTCTAGGAGACAGAACGCGTCTCCTTCCTGAGCGGTATGACGGCTGCATGGTCCCATGGTGTTTATACTTGCGTACTATTGTTTGTACAGATGAACGTGGTACCTTCAGGCGTTTAGAAATTGCTCCCAAGGATGAACCAGACTTGTGGAGGTCTACAATTTTTTTCCTGAGGTCTTGGCTGATTTCTTTTGATTTTCCCATGATGTCAAGCAAAGAGGCACTGAGTTTGAAGGTAGGCTTTGAAAATACATCCACAGGTACACCTCCAATTGACTCAAATTATATCAATTAGCCTATCGGAAACTTCTAAAGCCATGACATCATTTTCTGGAATTTTCCAAGCTGTTTAATGGCACAGTCAACTTAGTGTATGTAAACTTCTGACCTACTGGAATTGTGATACAGGGAATTATAAGTGAAATAATCTGTCTGTAAACAATTGTTGGAAAAATTACTTGTGTCATGCACAAAGTAGATGTCCTAACCGACTTTCCAAAACTATAGTTTGTTCACAAGAAATTTGCGGAGTGGTTGAAAAACGAGTTTTAACTTCTTATGGCTGGGGGGCAGTATTGAGTAGCTTGGATGAATAAGGTGCCCAGAGTAGACTGCCTGCTACTCAGGCCCAGAAGCTAATATATGCATATCATTAGTAGATTTGGATAGAAAACACTCTGGAGTTTCTAAAATTGTTTGAATGATGTCTGTGAGTATAACATAACTCATATGGCAGGCAAAAACCTGAGAAAAAAATCCAACTAGGAAGTGGGAAATCTGAGGTTTGTAGTTTTTCAACTCTTTGCCTATCCAAGATACAGTGTAAATTTGGTCCGATTGCACTTCCCAGGGCTTCCACTGGATGTCAACTGTCTTTAGAACCTTGTTTGAGGCTTCTACTGTGAAGGGGGAGAGAATGAGAGCTGTTTCAACCAGAGGTCTGGCAGAGTGCCATGAGCTCAGTCTCGCGCATGCCCGTGAGAGTTAGCTGTGTTCCATTGCATTTCTAAAGACAAAGGAGTTCTCTGGTTGAAACATTATTGGAGATTTTTGTTAAAAACATCCTAAAGATTGATTCTATACATCGTTTGACATGTTTCTACGAACTGTAACGGAACTTTTTGACTTTTCGTCTGGACCTAGTGCTCACGCCTCATGAATTTGACTTTGTGAACTAAACGCGCGAACAAAAAGGAGGTATTTGGACATAAATTATGGACTTTATCGAACAAAACAAACATTTGTCGAACTGGGATTCCTGGGAGTGCATTCTGATGAAGATCATCAAAGGTAAGTGAATATTTATAATGCTATTTCTGACTTCTGTTGACTCAACAACATGGCGGGTACCTGTATGGCTTGTTTTTGTGTCTGAGCGCCGTACTCAGATTATTGCATGGTGCGCTTTTTCCGAAAAGTAAAAAAAAAATCTGACACAGCGGTTGCATTAAGAGAAGTGGATCTATAATTCCATGTATAACACTTGTATTTTCATCAACATTTATGATGAGTATTTCTGTAAATTGATGTGGCTCTCTGCAAAATCACCGGATGTTTTGGAAGCAAAACATTACTGAACATAACGCGCCAATGTAAACTGAGTGTCACGATCGTCTTCTGGTGAAAGAGTGGACCAAGTCGCAGCGTGATATGAATACATCTTCCTTTTATTGGACGAAGACGTAACACGAAACACTCTTACAAAAAACGAACAAAACAATAAACGACCGTGAAGCTATAAACGAAAGTGCACACACAAGCTACTAACGTTAAACATAGACAATTACCCACAAACACCTAAAGCCGATGGCTGCCTTAAATATGGCTCCCAATCAGAGACAACAATAAACAGCTGTCTCTGATTGAGAACCAAATCAGGCAACCATAGACTTTCCTAAACACCTACACTGAACACAACCCCATACATACTACAAAACCCCCTAAACAATACACACACCCTAAACTAGACAAAAACACACAAACATCCCATGTCACACCCTGACCTACCTAAACTAATAAAGAAAATCAATATAACAAAGGCCAGAGTGTGACAGTACCCCCCCCCCAAAGGTGCGGACTCCGACCGCAAAACCTGACACAGAAGGGGAGGGTCCGGGTGGGCCTTCCTATGGCGGCGGCTCGGGTGCGGGACGTGGACCCCCCTCCACCATAGTCACTACCCGCTTTGGTGGCGCCTCTGGAACGGCGAGTCCCGGACTGAATACCATCCCAGAGGGCGCCACTGGACGGAGGGGCAGCTCCGGACTGAGGGGCAGCTCCGGACTGAGGGGCAGCTCCGGACTGAGGGGCGGATCCTGGCTGGCTGGCTCTGGCGGATCCTGGCTGGCTGGCTCTGGCGGATCCTGGCTGGCTGGCTCTGGCGGATCCTGGCTGGCTGGCTCTGGCGGATCCTGGCTGGCTGGCTCTGGCGGATCCTGGCTGGCGGGCGGCTCTGGCGGATCCTGGCTGGCGGGCGGCTCTGGCGGATCCTGGCTGGCGGGCGGCTCTGGCGGATCCTGGCTGGCTGGCGGCTCTGGCGGATCCTGGCTGGCTGACGGCTCTGGCGGATCCTGGCTGGCTGATGGCTCTGGCTGGTCATGGCTGGCTGACGGCTCTGGCTGCTCATGGCTGGCTGACGGCTCTGGCTGCTCATGGCTGGCTGACGGCTCTGGCTGCTCATGGCTGGCTGACGGCTCTGGCTGGTCATGGCTGACTGACGGCTCTGGCTGGTCATGGCTGACTGGCGGCTCTGGCTGGTCATGGCTGACTGGCGGCTCTGGCAGATCCTGGCTGACTGGCGGCTCTGGCAGATCCTGGCTGATTGGCGGCTCTGGCAGATCCTGGCTGACTGGCGGCTCTGGCAGATCCTGGCTGACTGGCGGCTCTGGCAGATCCTGGCTGACTGGCGGCTCTGGCAGATCCTGGCTGACTGGCGGCTCTGGCAGATCCTGGCTGACTGGCGGCTCTGGCAGATCCTGGCTGACTGGCGGCTCTGGAAGATCCTGGCTGACTGGCGGCTCTGGAGGATCCTGGCTGGTTGGCGGCTCTGGCGGATCCTGGCTGACTGGCGGCTCTAGCGGCTCCTGACTGACGAACGGCTCTGATGGCTCGGGACAGACGGGCGGCTCTAATGGCTCGGGACAGACGGATGGCTCAGATGGCGCTGGGCAGACGGATGGCTCAGATGGCGCTGGGCAGACGGATGGCTCAGATGGCGCTGGGCAGACGGATGGCTCAGATGGCGCTGGGCAGACGGATGGCTCAGATGGCGCTGGGCAGACGGATGGCTCAGATGGCGCTGGGCAGACGGATGGCTCAGATGGCGCTGGGCAAACGGATGGCTCAGATGGCGTTGGGCAGACGGATGGCTCAGATGGCGTTGGGCAGGCAGGCGGCTCAGACGGCGCTGGGCAGACGAGCAGTGCAGGCGGCGTTGGACAGACGGCCGACTCTGACCTGCTGAGGCGCACAGTAGGCCTGGTGCGTGGTGCCGGAACTGGTGGTACCGGACTGGAGACACGCACCTCAAGGCTAGTGCGGAGAGCAGGAACAGGGCACACTGAGTTCTCGAGGCGCACTATAGGCCTGGTGCGTGGTACCGGGACTGGTGGTACCGGGCTGAGGGCACGCACCTCAGGGCGAGTGCGGGGAGAAGGATCAGTGCGTACAGGGCTCTGGAGACGCACATGAGGCTTGGTGCGTGGTGCCGGAACTGGTGGTACCGGGCTGGGGACACGCACCTGAAGGCTAGTGCGGGGAGAAGGAACAGGGCATACTGGACCCTGGAGACGCACATTAGGCCTAGTGCGTGGTGCCGGTACTGGTGGTACCGGGCTGGGGACACGCATCTCAGGGCTAGTGCGGGGAGCAGCAACAGGACGCACAGGACTCTGGAGGCGCACAGGAGGCTTGGTGCGTGGTGTAGGCACTGGTGGTAATGGGCTGGAGACACGCACCTCAAGGCTAGTGCGGGGAGCAGGAACAGTGCGTACAGGGCTCTGGAGACGCACATTTAGACCTAGTGCGTGGTGCCGGAACTGGTGGTACCGGGCTGGAGACCCGCACCATAGGGCGAGTGCGTGGAGGAGGAACAGGGCTCTGGAGACACACTGGAAGCCTGGTGCGTGTAGCCGGCATCAAATCTTCCGGAACTTTAACACAAGTTTCAGGCTGAGTACGAGGAACTGACACAGGTGGCCTCGGACAGCTAACACGCTCCTCAGGGAGAATGCCATGCATACTCTGCCAAACCAACAGCTCTCTCTCTTCACTCTCCTCCAATTTCGTCAACAACTCCTCGAATGTCTCATAATCTCCCCTTCGTTCACTCTCCTCCAATCTGTCCAATAACTCCTCGACAATCTCAGACTCACCCCTCAACTTCGCCGACTGCTCCAAGTGCCCCCCCCCAAGAATTTTTTTGGGCTGTTTCTCGGGCTTCCTACCGTGTCGCCGTGCTGCCTCCATCTCTGCCTTGGGGCGGTGATATTCCCCTGGCTGTGCCCAGGGTCCTCTCCCGTCTAGGATTTCCTCCCAAGTCCAGGAGTCTTGACATCGCTGCTGCTGCTTTTTACCACGCTGCTTGGTCCTGGTTTGGTGGGTAATTCTGTCACGATCGTCTTCTGGTGAAAGAGTGGACCAAGTCGCAGCGTGATATGAATACATCTTCCTTTTATTGGACGAAGACGTAACACGAAACACTCTTACAAAAAACTAACAAAACAATAAACGACCGTGAAGCTATAAACGAAAGTACACACACAAGCTACTAATGTTAAACATAGACAATTACCCACAAACACCTAAAGCCTATGGCTGCCTTAAATATGGCTCCCAATCAGAGACAACAATAAACAGCTGTCTCTGATTGAGAACCAAATCAGGCAACCATAGACTTTCCTAAACACCTACACTGAACACAACCCCATACATACTACAAAACCCCCTAAACAATACACACACCCTAAACTAGACAAAAACACACAAACATCCCATGTCACACCCTGACCTACCTAAACTAATAAAGAAAATCAATACAACAAAGGCCAGAGTGTGACACTGAGATTTTTGGATATAAATATGAACTTTATCGAACAACATACATGTATCGAACAACATACATGTATTGTGTAACATGCAGTCCTATGAGTGTCATCTGATGAAGATCATCAAAGGTTAGTGATTAATTTTATCTCTATTTCTGCTTTTTGTGACTCCTCTCTTTGGCTGGAAAAATGGCTGTGTTTTTCTGTGACTAGTTTCTGACCTAACATAATCGTTTGGTGTGCTTTCGTCATAAAGCCTTTTTGAAATCGGACACGGTGGTGGGATTAACAACAAGTTTATCTTTAAAATGGTGTAAAATACTTGTATGTTTGAGGAATTTTAATTATGAGATTTCTGTTTGAATTTGCGCCCTGCACTTTCACTGGCTGTTGTCATATCGATCCCGTTAGCGGGGTTTCAGCCGTAAGAAGTTTTAATGATTCCAACCTAAGTGTATGTAAACTTCTGACTTCGACTGTATATTGTACATTGCATACTAGTATCTGACCAAAACCAGGTAAGAATTTCAGCCTGAATGCCAGAAAGGTTATAGTAAGCCACCACATTGATATTTCCCATGAAATAACCTGGTATTACATAGAAAATTAAGACATGCGTCACAAATCTGAGAACTACAGTACACTCTTATTGAATGGTTCTGGATGTCGACCAGTGCTGGGCTGACCTGAAACTGGAAGCAGCGGTGAAACTCTTGATCAGAACTCTCCTGGAGAAGTATTTTGTTCTGTCCATTGGCGATCAGAGATATGGTCATTACCAAGGTCTCATGGGGCTGCAGAAGGCTGGCACAAAGCTTGGCCTCAGAGCCTGCCTGGATTACTGCAGGAATGGCTACCATGTAAACTCTACAGAGAACATACACATTCACTTACACACCAACAAACACAAAGGAAAATCAATACAAAATGAGAGGGTACATAGGTGAAATCGACAGAAGAAATATCTGCAGAAAGGGTCGATGAAAAACAGCTCTTAATCTGCTCTCTGACTGAGAGAATGTTACACCAAGATGAGACGCCATAAATCTGATTACTCAATTCTAACTTTATGACTGTGCAGATTTACTTACGTCCTTGGAGTTTCTAGACAGACACAAAGCCAGGGAAAGCAAGCAAATAGTATCCATCTCCAAACCTGAAGCCCAGGAGGAACCATGACAAAAAGAGAAAAAAACAAGTCAGACTATATCCCAGTATTCCTACCTGCAATACTTCCTTACTGTATTGTGCAGAGGAACTGGTATCCAGGTTTAAATTATTGAAGTAAAAGCCCTGTGAATGATTGACCCATTTTTGTCAATAATAGTGCTTTGCAGTATTGTGATTGGCAGATTTCCTGGCTTTGGGACTACACGTGCACCGTCAATATAAAGGTAACTCCCAAAACAAAGGAAATACCAACATAAAGTGTTCTAAATAACCATTGTAGTCAAAAACGTAATTTTCCTGTGTTTTATATACACTGTCTGTACAAAACACCTATGCTCTTTCCATGACATAAACTGACCAGGTAAATCCATGTGAAAGCTACAGAATGATCCTTTATTGATGTCACTTGTTAAATCCATTTCAGTCAGTGTAGATGAAGGGGAGGAGAAGTATTTTTAAGTCTTGAGACAATTGAGACATGGATTGTGTACTGTATGGTAGTAGGTGCCAGGTGCACCGGTTTGAGTGAACAGCAAGAACTGCAACGCTGCTGAGTTTTTCCACACTCAACAGTTTCCCGTGTGTATCAAGAATGGTCAAATCGAATCAAATTGTATTTGTCACATGCACCGAATAAAACAGGTGTAGGCCTTACCATGAAATGCTTACTTACAAGCCCTTAACCAACAATGCAGTTTTAAGAAAATGGGAGTTAAGAAAATATTTACTAAATAAACTACAGTAAAAAAAGTAACACAATAAAAGAACAATAACGAGGCTATATACAGGTGGTACCGGTACAAAGTCAATGTGTGGGGGTACAGGTTAGTCAAATTAATTTAGATAATAATATGTACATGTAGGTAGGGCTAAAGTGACTATGCTTAAATAATAATCAAAAGAAAGAGGGTGGGAGGGGATCGATGCAAATAGTCCAGGTAGCCATTTGATTAATTGTTCAGCAGTCTTATGGCTTGGGGTAGAAGCTGTTAAAGAGCATTTTGGACCTAGACCCGGTGCTCCTGTACCGCTTGCCATGCGGTAGCAGAGAGAACAGTCTATGACTTGGGTGGCTGGAGTCTTTGACAATATTTTGGGCCTTCCTCTGACACACCTATTAAAGAGGTCCTGGATGGCAGGAAATTTGGCCGCGGTGATGTACTGGGCCGTACGCACTACCCTCTGTAGTGCCTTACGGTCGGATGCCGAGCAGTTGCCATACCAGGTGGTAATGGAACCGGTCAGAATGCTCTCGATGGTGTAGCTGTAGAACTTTTTGAGGATCTGTGGACCCATGCCAAATCCTTTCCTGAGGAGGAATAGGTGTCCTTGTGTATTTGGACCATGATAGTTTGGACAGCAAATAATTTGAAGTTCTCGACCCACTCCACTACAACCCGTCGATGTGAATGGGGCTGTGTTCGGCCCTCCTTCTCCTGTAGTCCACAATCAGCTCCTTTGTCTTGCTGGCGTGGAGGGTGAGGTTGTTGTCCTGGCACCACACTGCCAGGTCTCTGACCTCCTCCCTATAGACTGTTTTATCATTGTCGGTGATCAGGCCTTGCACCGTTGTGGTGTCAGCAAACTTAATGATGGTGCTGGAGTCGTGCTTGGCCACGCAGTCGTGGGTGAACAGGGAGTAAAGGAGGGTACTAAGTCAGCGTGGCAGATGTGTTGTTGCCTAACCTCACCACCTGGGGGGCGGCCCGTCAGGAAGTCCGTGATCCAGTTGCAGAGGGAGGTGTTTAGCCACAGGGTCCTTAGCTTAGTGATGAGCTTTGTGGGTACTATGGTGTTGAACGTTGAGCTTTAGTCAATGAACAGCATAGTAACTTAAGTGTTCCTTTTGTCCAGGTGGGAAAGGGCAGTGTGGAGTGCAATTAAGATTGCATCATCTGTGGATCTGATGGGAATGTGTGCAAATTGGAGTGGGTCTAGGGTTTCAGGGATGATGGTGTTGATGTGAGCCATGACCAGCCTGTCAAAGCACTTCGTGGTTACACATGTGAGTGCTACGGGGGTAGTCATTTAGGCAGGTTACCTTGGCGTTCTTGGGCACAGGGACTATGGTGGTCTGCTTGAAACATGTAGGTATTACAGAGTCGGTCAGAGAGAGTTTGAAAATGGCATTGAAAATACTTGACAGTTGGTCCTTGCATGCAGTGCACATCCTGGTAATTCGTCTGACCCTGCAGCCTTGTGAATGTTGACATGTTTAAAGGTCTTACTCACATCGGTTACAGAGCGCGTGATCACACAGTCGTCCGGAACAGCTGGTGCTTTCATGCATGCTTCAGTGTTGCTTGACACGAAGCCAGCATAAAAGGCATTTAGCTCGTCTGGTAGGCTCCCATCACTGGGCAGCTCGCGGCTGGGTTTCCCTTTATAGTCCATAATAGTTTGTAAGCCCTTTTACATCCGCCGAGCGTCAACGCCAGTGTAGTAGGATTCAATCTTAGTCCTGTATTGACACTTTGCCTGTTTGATAGTTTGTCTGAGGGCATAGCGGGATTTCTTATAAGCATCCAGATTAGTGTCAAGCTCCTTGAAAGCGGCAGCTCTAGCCTTTAGCTCGGTGCGGATGTTGCCTGTAATCCATGGCTTCTGGTTGGGATACGTACGTACAGTCACTATGGGGAAAACGTCATCGATGCACTTATTGATGAAGCCGATGGTATACTCCTCAATGTCTCTCCTTCCAGTTCTCTGCTGCCAATGACTGGAACAAACTACAAAAATCTCTGAAACTGGAAACACTTATCTCCCTCACTATTTATAGATGGGCTATGTACAGGTGCAGTGATCTGTGAGCTGCTCTGACAGCTGGTGCTTAAAGCTAGTGAGGGAGATAAGTGTTTCCAGTTTCAGAGACTTTTGTAGTTCGTTCCAGTCATTGGCAGCAGAGAACTGGAAGGAGAGGCGGCCAAAGGAGGAATTGGCTTTGGGGGTGACAAGTGAGATATACCTGCTGGAACGCGTGCTACGGGTGGGTGCAGCTATGGTGACCAGCGAGCAGAGATAAGGCGGGACTTTACCTAGCAGGGTCTTGTAGATGACCTGGAGCCAGTGGGTTTGGCGACGAGTATGAAGCGAGGGCCAGCCAACGAGAGCGTACAGGTCGCAGTGGTGGGTAGTATATGGGGCTTTGGTGACAAAACGGATGGCACTGTGATAGACTGCATCCAATTTGTTGAGTAGGGTGTTGGAGGCTATTTTGTAAATGACATCGCCAAAGTCGAGGATCGGTAAGATGGTCAGTTTTACAAGGGTATGTTTGGCAGCATGAGTGAAGGATGCTTTGTTGCGAAATAGGAAGCCAATTCTAGATTTAACTTTGGATTGGAGATGTTTTATGTGAGTCTGGAAGGGGAGTTTACAGTCTAACCAGACACCTAGGTATTTGTAGTTGTCCACATATTCTAAGTCAGAACCGTCCAGAGTAGTGATGCTGGACGGGCGGGCAGGTGCAGGCAGCACTCGGTTGAAGAGCATGCATTTAGTTTTACTTGTAGTTAAGAGCAGTTGGAGGCCACGGAAGGAGAGTTGTAGAGGTGCAACTCAATATTAGGAAGGTGTTCCTAATGTTTTGTACACTCATTGTATATCGTATATCTTATCCGGGGGCCTGTCATGCCAAATAGTGTCCCCACGGCCAAATAGTGCCCCTCTCTGCGTCACAATGGGATTCAATAAGTTCTAGCTTCTGTTGCTAGGGCTGTTGCTAGAACATGCAAAATTCTGACTGGATTACGTAATGAACCAAAGAGTCCGTTCTTATGCTGGTTGCTTGGCTCTATTTTAACTCGTAGCGGTCGCAAAGGAAGGAGGATGCTGGCAGCTCTAGTTCTATTTCACCGCATAAAAGCTCGCTCAGTCTGTGCAAAATTATTACCTCAGAATTTCTCTCCAAAGAGGGTGTTTTTGATGGTCCCAACCTGCTGACTACCTGCTGCTTCAGACTGGAAAGAGAACACTCTTTACCATATATTTGTCTTCATATAAGTAAATATTGTTTAATCGGAATAAATAATTTAAGCTGTTTTTAGATTGACGTTGCTAGCTACTGTAATTACTTACATCAGCCTGTCTAGTCAGCCAGCCAGCTAGCTAGCCAGACAATTTTATTTAGCTAACGTTAGCTGTAACTGTTATCGTAGCTTTCTGTTTGTATGTAGCTTGCACTTTAATGGCATCCCTCGGGGAGATTTTATTTTATCTTTCCAACCAGGCAAAGTACTATGAAGACACCACTGATCTCGACAAGAGGCGCAACATTCAGAGAAATTCACAATTCAGGGGGGAAAGGGGGGCAGGTGGGAAAATAGTGGAAGACAGACAGAGAGAGCGATGGAGAGAGAGAAACAGAGAGAGAAAGACAGCTGTGCAATTGCACTTAAACTTTAGTATTTCAACAACTCTTCTCTTCAAACTTGTTAGGCAATCATATCTATCTACGGGGAAGGATGGCCAGCCACACAGGAGGGGGATTTTTACTAAGGAGGAGAAAGAGGCCGTGTTGACCGAGATGCATGCTGGTCATTTCGGAGTGAAGCGCATGATTGCCAAAATCAACCTACGCTTCTCCTGACAGTGAATTGTCAAGGAAGTGGACAGCTGGGTAAGTGAAATAAACTTTTGTTTATCAATCACATTCTATATTATCTGAAATGATTAGGATTTCAATGAATGTCATATCAGAGAGCACACAATGTTTCAATTTGTCACTTTTTGCTTAAAGGTCAGTACCCTGTCTAGCCTGACAGAAGTTTGAGAGGAAGACTGTGGCTGAGTTGAAGCCCATCAAAGTTGTTTCACCATGGCACATGATCGATATGCATCCCAGTTCAAATGTTGCTCTGATAAGTAATTTTGTAATGGTTGCTTTATTTGACCACAGCAGAATTCAATATTATATATATACAGTTGAAGTCTGAAGTTTACATACACCTTAGACAAATACATTTAAACTCAGTTTTTCACAATTCCTGACATTTAATCAGAGAAAAAAATCCCTGTCTTAGATCAGTTAGGATCACCACTTTATTTTAAGAATGTGAAATGTCAGAATAATAGTAGAGAGAATGATTTATTTCAGCTTTTATTTCTTTCATCACATTCTCAGTGGGTCAGAAGTTTACATACACTCAATTAGTATTTGGTAGCATTGCCTTTAAATTGTTTAACTTGGGTCAAATGTTTCGGCTAGCCATCCACAAGCTTCCCACAATAAGTTGGGTGAATTTTGTCCCATTCCTCCTGACAGAGCTGGTGTAACTGAATCAGGTTTGTAGTCCTCCTTGCTTGCACACGCTTTTTCAGTTCTGCCAACAAATTTTCTGTAGGATTGAGGTCAGGGCTTTGTGATGGCTACTCCAATACCTTGACTTTGTTGTCCTTAAGCCATTTTGCCACAACTTTGGAAGTATGCTTGGGGTCATTGTCCATTTGGAAGACCCATTTGCGACCAAGCTTTAACTTCCTGACTGATGTCTTGAGATGTTGCTTCAATATATCCACATAATTTTCCATCCTCATGATGCCATCTATTTTGTGAAGTGCACCAGCCCTCCTGCAGCAAAGCAGCTCCACAACATGATGCTGCCGCCCCCGTGCTTCACGGTTGGGATGGTGTTCTTCGGCTTGCAAGCATCCCCCTTTTTCCTCCAAACATAACGATGGTCATTATGTCCAAACAGTTCTATTTTTGTTTCATCAGGCATTTCTCCAGAAAGTACCATCCTTGTCCCCATGTGCAGTTGTAAACCGTAGACTGGATTTTTAATGGTGGCCTTTCAGGTTATGTTGATATAGGACTCGTTTTACTGTGGATATAGATACTTTTGTACCTGTTTCCTCCAGCATCTTCACAATGTCCTTTGCTGTTGTTCTGGGATTGATTTGCACTTTTCGCACCAAAGTACGTTCATCTCTAGGAGACAGAACGCATCTCCTTCCTGAGCGGTGTGACGGCTGCATGGTCCCATGGTGTTTATACTTGCATACTATTGTTTGTACAGATGAACATAGTACCTTCAGGTGTTTAGAAATTGCTTCCAAGGATGAACCAGACTTGTGGAGGTCTGCAATTTTTTTTCTTCTGAGGTCTTGGCTGATTTCTTTTGATTTTCCCATGATGTCAAGCAAAGAAGCACTGAGTTTGAAGGTAGGCCTTGAAATGCATCCACAGGTACACCTCCAATTGACTCAAATTATGTCAATTAGCCTATCAGAAGCTACTAAAGCCATGACATAATTTTCCTGGAATTTTCCAAGCTGTTTAATGGCACAGTCAACTTAGTGTATGTAAACTTCTGACATTCTGAAATTGTGATACAGTGAATTATAAGTGAAATAATCTGTCTGTAAACAATTGTTTGAAAAATGACTTGTGTCATGCACAAAGTAGATGTCCTAACTGACTTTCCAAAACTATAGTTTGTTAACAAGAAATTTGTGGAGTGGTTGAAAAACGAGTTTTAATGACTCCATCTTAAGTGTATGTAAACTTCCGACTTCAACTGTATGTTTTCAACACCCATCTGAAGACCCCCTCTAGTGAGAGCCCGGTTTTGCTGACTGAGTTCACCTTGACCACCCAGTCAGACAGGGAAAGGACTTGCAGGAGGATGTTCGAGGGCCTGGGCGTCCCTGCATTGTACCTGGCCTCTCAGTCGCTCCTGGCCCTGCTGTCTTCAGGCAGGGTGACCGGTTATGTGGTGGACTGTGGCTACAACGTCACCTATGCTGTCCCAGTGTTTCAAGGGCCACTGCCTCCCCCACGCTGTGCACCAGCTGGGCCAGGGAGGGCA
Organism: Salvelinus namaycush; assembly: GCF_016432855.1. Classification (NCBI taxonomy): domain Eukaryota; kingdom Metazoa; phylum Chordata; class Actinopteri; order Salmoniformes; family Salmonidae; genus Salvelinus; species Salvelinus namaycush. The sequence continues at coordinate 30,206,612 of NC_052329.1, forward strand.
GGGTGTCACGGCCCTCCTGACTCTGCTGCTGAAGGAGTCCGGAGCTCAGTTCTCCAGCGCCACACTTAAACATGACATTGTGACAAACAAGAGCAGATGTGTTACGTATCCACTGATCCCTCCTCAGAGACAGCCACAACCATCATCAACAGTGCCGATGCGGACTACCAGCTCCCCAACGGACAGATGCTGAGGATCGGCAGCTAGATCCTCTTCTCTCCTCAGACTGTCCGCATGGTGACACAAGGCATCCCCAGCCTTCTGGTGAGCTCTGTGTTGGAGAACGATGCAGACCTGCGGCAGCTGCTCCTAGACAACGTGGTCCTGACAGGGAGATCCAGCCTCCTTCCCGGGATGGGCCACAGACTGAGGGAGGCCTCAGCTCTGGCACTGCCAGGGGACTGCATGGGGCCAGTCCATGTGATGGATACTGCCTGGCTGTGGGGCTCCCTCATGTCCTCTTTCTCCATCTTTGGAGACATCTGCATCAGTGCCTTGGAGAACCAGGAGATGTGTCCATCACAAGTGCTGGGTGGGTCCATCACAAGAGTGATGCCTGATGCCTTTGCCTGGCCTGCTCACCAGAGACAATTAAGTGAAACCCTGATTCTGATTAAAGGTATTTTTCGAAATGTTTTCCAAGGAGAATAAACAGCACAAAATAACTTGGATATAGCATAGGCTGCGAGGGGGCAGACATAGGTTGGAAAGAAAAACTCAAAAAGTAAAAACACATTGGCCTATGGGATTAAGAGCTCATGTTTGGTATTGAAATGAAATTATTTGATTCCATGCTAATAATAATGAGTTTTTTTTTCTGTCACCATGGCATACAAAGCTGTCTGATTCCTTTATGCATGTCTCCAGAAACCATTATGCACACTGCAACCGGGAAACTGACTACCATTCTACTCCACTGTCTGCTCATACGGGAAACCCCAGATAAATAACGCTGATTGAACGACAGATTGATTACTTGTCAGGTCTCTTAGTTGAAGAGACTTGTGCAATGGAAAAGTCGATCAGAATTGATGAGGACGGATCTGTAACCTGTCTGTGACCTAATCGAGATGCTGAGCTCGAGGATAAACGACTGCCCGTAGACATCCCCGCCACACCATGTCCATAAATACTTATCCAGATTGTCTCAAGAGCGCATCGTAATCCGTCCCCTAGATAGGTCTACCGGGAATCACTGTTAAAATGCACTCAACTATCTGCCTCACCAAGATGTCAATAGAGTTTGTTTGCTACTGAAATACTGGCGTTGAATGTATACATTTCCCTCAATGTATTGCCAGTGTTATCTACGTATCTATACCTCAGTTGTTGTAGATTACATTATGTATAGTTACGTAGAAAACAGTTTGCGTTTCATTGCATTATTGTAAACTGTGCCGTTTATTGAGCACTAGATGGCGGTACAGTATTAGGCAGAAACAAACGCTAGACATATTGAATTTTAAGAATCTGTCATCAGTGCACACACTTGTTGTTGGTTTGGGTGTAATTTACTATAGCTGGGGTAAACCGTTTTAAGAATTTTAACACCTCCAATCCTAAATGATGTGTCAGGATGTACAAATAGTGATATGTATACACTTTCTATAGCAGACTGTCCACCAGTGCAGAAATTGTCCTTGCAAACCTTTGTGTCTTGCCTTTAGTAGGTCTAGGTCTATTCCATTTCCGTATCAGACATTAAGATACAGTAAATATATATATATACTTTTTTTAAATGAACATTTACCTTGGAGAGAAGTGCAAATTATGTTACAGAAATTGCATGAAATGAATACAATCTCAACAAAAAGACAAATGGTTTGGGGAGAATATTTGGTTGCAGTGGTATAAGCTATATGTCAATGTGTCATTGCTCTTATTTGATTGCTGTTGATGCAGAGATGCACACATTGACACGCAAAGACATATTGTTTTGTTAAAGCACACAACAGTATTTTGATACTGTAGCCTACAGTACTTAGATCAGTTCTACCTCATTTCCATCAACATGTTAAATGTGCAACCAGAGGGAAAACAATTCTAGATCACCTGTACTCCACACACAGAGACGAGTACAAAGCTCTCCCTTGCCCTCCATTTGGTAAATCCGACCACAAGTCTATCTTCCTGATTCCTGCTTACAAGCAAAAATGAAAGCAGGAAGCACCAGTGATTCGGTCTATAAAAAAAGTGGTCAGATGAAGCAGATGTTAAACTACAGGACTGTTTTGCTATCACAGACTGGAACATGTTCCAGGATTCTTCTGATGGCATTGAGGAATACACCACATCAGTCAGTGGCTTTATCAATAAGTGCATCGAGGACGTCGTCCCACAGTGACTGTACGTACATACCACAACCATTAGCCATGGATTACAGGCAACATTCGCACTGAGATAAATAGTAGAGCTGCCGCTTTCAAGGTGCGGGACTCTAACCCAGAAGCTTATAAGAAATCCTGCTATGCCCTCAGACGAACCATCAAACAGGCAAAGCGTCAATACAGGGCTAAGATTGAATTGTACTACACCGACTCCGACGCTCGTCTTATGTGGCAGGGCTTGCAATCTATTACAAACTACAAAGGGAAGCACAGCCGCGAGCTGCCCAGTGACACGAGCCTACCAGATGAGCTAAATCACTTCCATGCTCACTTTGAGGCAAGCAACACTGAGGCATGCATGAGAGCTTCAGCTGTTCCGGACGACTGTGTGAGCACGCTCTTCGTAGCCGACGTGAGTAAGACCTTTAAACAGGTCACCATTCACAAGGCTGCGGGGCCAGACGGTTTACCAGGACAAGTGCTCCGTGCATGTGCTGAACAACTGGCAGGTGTTTTCACTGACATTTTCAACATGTCCCTGATTGAGTCTGTAATACCTACATGTTTCAAGCAGACCACCATAGTCCCTGTGCCCAAGAACACAAAGGCAACCTGCCTAAAAGACTACAGACCCGTAGCACTCAAGTCCGTAGCCATGAAGTGCTTTGAAAGGCTGGTAATGTCTCACATCAACACCATTATCCCAGAAACCCTAGACCCACTCCAATTTGCATACCACCCAAACAGATCCACAGATGATGCAATCTCTATTGCACTCCACACTGCCCTTTCCCACCTGGACAAAAGGAACACCTATGTGAGAATGCTGTTCATTGACTACAGCTCAGCGTTCAACACCATAGTACCCTCAAAGCTCATCACTAAGCTAAGGATCCTGGGACAAAATACCTCCCTCTGCAACTGGATCATGGACTTCCTGACAGGCCATCCCCAGGTGGTGAGGGTAGGTAGCAACACATCTGCCACACTGAAGCCCCCCAGGGGTGCATGCTCAGTCCCCTCCTGTACTCCCTGTTCACCCACGACTACATGGCCAGGCACGACTCCAACACCATCATTAAGTTTGCAGACGACACAGGCCTGATCACCGACAACGACGAGACAGCCTATAGGGAGGAGAACAGAGACCTGGCCGGGTGGTGCCAGAATAACAACCTATCCCTCAACGTAACCAAGACTAAGGAGATGATTGTGGACTACAGGAAAAGGAGGACCTAGCACGCCCCCATTCTCATTGACGGGCTGTAGTGAAGCAGGTTGAGAGCTTCAAGTTCCTTTGTGTCCACATCAACAACAAACTAGAATGGTCCAAACACGCCAAGACAGTCGTGAAGAGGGCACGACAAAGCCTATTCCAACCTCAGGAAACTAAAAATTATTGGCATAGGTCCTCAGATCTTCAAAAGTTCTTCAGCTGCAACATCGAGAGCATCCTGACTGGTTGCATCACTGCCTGGTACGGCAATTGCTCGGCCTCCGACCGCAAGGCACTACAGAGGGTAGTGCGTACGGCCCAGTACATCACTGGGGCTAAGCTGCCTGCCATCCAGGACTTCTACACCAGGCGGTGTCAGAGGAAGGCCCTAAAAATTGTCAAAGACCCCAGTCATAGACTGTTCTCTCTACTACCGCATGGCAAGCAGTACCGGAGTGCCAAGTCTAGTACAAAAAGGCTTCTCAACAGTTTTTACCCCCAAGCCATAAGACTCTTGAACAGGTAATCAAATGGCTACCCGGACTATTTGCGTTGTGTGCCTCCCCACCAACCCCTATTTTACGCTGCTGCTACTCTCTGTTTATCATATATGCATAGTCACTTTAACTATACATTCATGTACATATTACCTCAATTGGCCCGACCAACCAGTGCCCTCGCACATTGGCTAACCGGGCTATCTGCATTGTGTCCCGCCACCCACCACCTGCCAACCCCTCTTTTACGCTACTGCTACTCTCTGTTCATCATATATGCATAGTCACTTTAACCATATCTACATGTACATACTACCTCAATCAGCCCGACTAACTAGTGCCTGTATGTAGCCTCGCTACTGTTATAGCCTCGCGACTGTTATTTTTAACTGTCTTTTTACTGTTGTTTTTATTTATTTACTTACCTATTGTTCACCTAATACCTTTTTTGCACTGTTGGTTAGAGCCTGTAAGTAAGCATTTCACTGAATACACCTGTTGTATTCAGGGCACGTGACAAAAAACTTTGATTTGATTTGATTTACTTTGCACACTCTTGGCCTTCTCTTGACCAGCTTCATGAGGTGGTCACCTGGAATGCATTTCAATTAACAGGTGTGCCTTGTTAAAAGTTAATTGGCGGAATGTCTTTCCTTCTTAATACATTTGAGCGATTCAGTTGTGTTGTGACAAGGAAGGAGTGGTATGCAGAAGATAACCCTATTTGGTAAAAGACCAAGTCCATATTATGGCAAGAACAGTGCACATAAGCAAAGGGAAACGACAGTCCATCATTACTTTAAGACATGGAGGTCAGTCAATCTGGAAAATGTCAAGAACTTTGAAAGTTTCTTCAAGCGCAGTCGCAAAAGCCATCAAGTGCTATGATGAAACTGGCTCTCATGAGGACCACCACAGGAAAGGAAGACCCAGAGTTACCTCTGCTGCAAAGGATAAGTTCATTAGAGTTAACTGCACCTCAGATTTGGAAAGCCATAGTCAGTCAATAAATAATATAATAATACTCGTAGGAAAGGTTTTCATCTTTAGCTCACAATCTGTGGATACTATACGATTAGAAATGTTAGAAAATTATGTAAAACATCACAGCACAATGGAAAAATATATGGCACATGGAAACCAAACGAGGGTGGTCTATGATGATAGGTGGGATGGGCTGAGAGTGGCTGAGGGTTGGGATTAAAGAGTTTATGTTTGGTAAAGTATTATTGTTATGTGACTGCTTTATATAAAAGTACCATCTATGTAAAATGTGTATACAAAATGTGTATACAAAATGTGTATGTAAAATGTATGTATATGTAGCAAAAAATCTGTAAAAAAACTAAAAGATATTTGTCCTCTGAAGAGGGGTAAATAATTGAAATATAATAATAATCTTTTTTTTTACTGCACCTCAGATTGCAGACCAAATAAATGCTTCACAGAGTTCAAGTAACAGACAAATCAACTGTTCAGAGGAGACTGCGTGAATCAGGCCTTCATGGTCGAATTGTACTGTAAAATTAAGCATAATGATTATGACTCTAGTTTGCCGGAAAAGGCTGTTTCAGTTATTTGAAAAACGCAAAATTCTCAAATGTATGAATGGGGGCTCAGCCCCCCCTCCCGGTCCGCCCCCCAGGCATCCTCACATATTTTGTGCCCGCTAAATTTTTCAGGTGCATTATAGCCCTGCTCATCAGCAAACGGTGGAAATATGAGCACCTCAATATCCAAGTAGCCACTTAACAGTGTAGCCTAATATTAATTTTGATCGAAAAGTAGAAGGCTATAGTGGATGCTTTTCAATGGAGTGGAAATCCAGGAGCGAACAGTTCCAGATTATTTATGTGTATCTCTACTCGAACGGAAAAGTCAGGCAGAAAGTTGGAGTTCCCCGTGGTGCTTTGGCCAGGCTTGCGGATGTAGATTGTGTTGAATGTGTGTTGGTACCAGAGCTCACTGGTCGATATAGGTTAAAAAATACTCTCACTTCCCTCCACGGAGGGGCAGTGCTCACCGGGCACTAGCGTGCTCCACTCCCGGCCTTTTCGCGGGCTCACACTCCTTACAAAGTTGTTTCCCACCAGGCATTATATTAAATATTACAAGTAAATAATAGCAGGAAATGATGGCAATGTGATTATACTCACTAAGTTATAGGTAAAAATTGTTGGTGTAAAAACACAAGCAGTAAGGCATGATTATTCTAACACCCAGCACACGTTTTGGTCAAAAGCATAACATTTTGGTCAAAAGGCACAGAACCAGATTCAAAAGCAGTTGCACATATAAGAGTTAAAAAACAAGTTATAATAATAACTATTATTATTAGGCTATTATTATTATTAAAAGTAATATTATTGTCATATATATATATATATATATATATATATATATATATATATATATATATATATATATATATATATATATATATAATTATCGGCCTATTTAAAATGATTTTGTTATTAGTGTTATCATAATAAAAAGTATACGTTTCATAAATCAAACGACTGCTCAGGCATAATTATTAGGCGCATACAATTGACTTGACAAATTATTATTTAAATTTTTTGTGATGGGAGCATTTATACCGTATTATTATTTGTATATAATAGTATAGTCTACACGCTTTATCCTCGTGGTCCATCTCCTTATTTAATTTCAGAAACGTTTTGCCTGGGCATAGCATTGACATAATATCGCTGTTGATCACTTGATTGATTACCTTGCTCAAAGGTCACGCGAGTGCGCGGTCATTTCCTTGTGCCCGAGGCTCCCTTCTCACTTTTAGTCTAGCTTCGACAGCTCCTATTAAAATTATGTATTTATTTTAACACCTTAACAACCCCCCAAACATAACTAAATGCATTGAAATTTACAATCAATTACCCGATATTAACGTGCGTTCTTATTTTCTGCAGAAATTACGCAAGGAAACGCACTTAATTAGGTTAAAATAGGATCCAAACGTTGTGGAGTGCCCAACCACTTTTTTCGATTGGAATTAAATTCGAACAATGGGACAAGCAAGCTAATAATTTAGCTATACTTGCAAAGGTTCTTGAACCCAATGAATGTCTGATAATTACAACCCACTGGGCTGCACATATCTCTCCAGCGTTCCCTGGTCCTGCCATTCCGTGCCTCCGGGTCAGCGTGTCATAATAAAGTATGTATTCTGAAAGTGGTCTCGAGAACAGTGAGTTATTGCAATGAATGAAAACTGTTTCCATTTAGGCTAATTGAGGGCGCTGCCTAGAGCTGTAGCTGTGGGTCTGAAAGGCTGCATGCCTGCCTGCGTCTCAAGCCACACTCTCCAGCACACGGTGTACGTAATAGCTCCATTTATGTCATTACTTTGGGGCTAGGCTGAGGTATAACCACAATAAAGTACCTATATAAACCCTTCTTGACTTGGTGACTTAAATTACTTGGGGATTTCTCTAAACTGTAAGTATGTTGGATGAATAACTTGAGACAGTATTTCCTTAATGACACTTTTAACATATAGTTTGACTGCAAATGTATTTGACTTAATTGGATAACACACACACACACACACACACACACACACACACACACACACACACGCACGCACGCACGCACGCACACACACACACACACACACACACACACACACACACACCACGCACGTGTTCTATTGATACAGTGGTACTGACTCAATTGCCCACAGTTATCAAGGACATATCCGCCTTTACACTTGAATTCAGATTTCAGAGAGGTATATTAGCCTAAACGGGGTCCTACCTATAGGCGTATACTTGATTGGACTAATTTGCCATATTGAAAGGTATATTGGACATCGGCCAAAAGGATATCTTATTTTTGTCGTTTACAATTTATATGATGTCATTACTTAAATCAATTTCAACATACTTTGGAATCAATAAATCGAGTTCACAAGCCATTAAAGTGTTCACGTGCAAGATCAACATGACCTCATGCGGATCTAATTAATGAGCAATTACCTTAATTATACTCAGTTTTAATTAATAGACAAATACACCTTGCAGTTAATATCTCTCCACTACCACTACACTGCAATAGCCCAATAAGATTGTTGAGGTTTTCATTGGATCAGTCTTATGTTGATTTCATTGGATCAGTCTTATGTTGATACGGTTGTGCCCAAATCCGATGAGAGTGAAACAAAATAAACCATTTCAATTGTGCAGCAGCCTCACCCAAAAGTTATAATAGACTATGCGAGTTCAACATTGATTTTGGTTATCAATTTGCATGCAAGCCATGGCATTTACGCGTGCACGCCAGCAGAAAGAGGTATTCGTTCAAAGTATTTAAAATATTAAGAATTGTCACCACTTCACAAAAAAAAGCCTCGGACAGCCTCATATTAGATCTGTCAGTCCAACTGCCCACATACCAGGGGAGGGGAGGAGGGGTTCATTCATTTCCTAGTGGTCGCTGTGATGGTCAAAACACAATTAAAACGTATAAAACATTTGATGAAAATGTTTCACATTAGTAATTTAGCCGAGCATTCATGAATGTGATTTCATTTAAGCACAATAGGTAGGCATGCATGTTGAAAGTTTGAGAATAATAGTTCATTATAATAAATGTGTCCGGCTCTCCGTAGATCCGGGGTCGTGGCGTCTCCATTTCTGACTCAGTGATCTTTAAAGATCTGACACGAAGGGATCTCTCTCCGATTGCCATCTAACTAGATCAGTCATATCAAGAGATAAATCGTTCGAAACTTTTTTGGCGGTGCTGGTAGTTTTGTTATGCGCATGTGCGAAGGTGTCCAAACTGACAATGCTGGAGAGATAGCGAGTCTGGATTGAGAAACACAGAGAAAAGGACAGAGAAAAAAGAAAAAGGAGGAAAAGATCCAAGAAAAAATCTAACAAACCCACGCCGAAAGACTGGCATCATGAGGTCCAAAGGCAGGGCACGGAAACTGGCCACAAGTAGGTGCAATATCCCTTTCTTTGCCTTTTGAAACTGACATCTTGTAAATGTGTAGTTATATCTCAGTTATCAATGCTGTTTCGCATCTACAAATGAGGTACAATATATTGTATCTTGTTACATGAGTGTCAGTAGAAAATATCTCCCACTCACGACTGAGCAGCGGTACAGTTTGGAGAAGTTTGGTTCAGCGGTTTCGAGTTGATGCTGTCAGTGCCAGTTAATTTCGCGAATTATGAAAAATTAAATTGGCGTTATAAGTAATACAAAGTTGTGCAAACGGGAGAGGCACTTCCCAGGGAACGAACTACTATCGTTATTGCGTTGTGCTTTGTATAGTGGGCGCTACAGCGTTGGCCAATTCTCGTCCCGTCCTGCGACGCTGTTGTTGCACGCGCTTGGTTTCTGGCCACTTCAATTTGCAGGAGCGAATTTGAAAAGGCAGGTTGGCTCATTCAGATTTAGGAAACGAAAGATCCAGAATGAAAGACTTATGCATTTAAATATAATCAGGTACCATTGCTGGCACAACGACAAATGCCAAAAACATATATTTTTGCCCTGTCTGATGTATCATAGAATAAATGCTTATGGGGTGTTCGCTCTAACTATTATTACGTTATAGCCTTGGGTTATTGCGCTGTATTGTATCTTTATTATGGTGCATTTAGTTTGAGCAACAAGTAAATCATCTTTGTTATAGAATTAATGTTACGGTTTGGGTACAAAACGTGTTTACGTTTTTATGTTATGCAGAAATGTAATGCCAGTTCTTTATCAACTATTGCCTCCCGCACCTTAATAAGTTGAAGTTATTTGTATTTTACCACTGCACATTGAGGGGCACCGAGGTTTTGAACACCAATATTGAGTAGCCTAATAAACTATTTTTGTAATTGTGAATTGGTTAAATTATTAGTCTGAGTTCTGGAAGCAGTTCAACCCCCTTGGAGCAACACACTGATTTGGGTAAAAAGTGTTTACTCCAATAAACTGTTATTGTGGTCTACAGCAATCTACCAAAATGCACAACAATGTTTATATAAAATCTAGGCCTATCAGCAAAATGGCAAGCGGATGCAGTAGCTATAATCATTATTTACATTCCTTCAGGTAGTTTAGGCTACACAAGTATAAACGTTTTCGATAATTATTTCAAATTGTGTATAGGCAATTTAATTGCATTTTCTGAGTCACTAACATCTCCAATTGTGTTTAACTTCTATGAATGTGTATAGCCTGTTGTCTAAGTTTTTACAGTATTTTTCAGAGAGAAAAAAACGTTATAATTTTAAGTATATCATTTGAATGTTTTGAATGCTAGTTTCCTCATGTCTGGACAACAGTGTAGTCATAGGTCAACATCGGTAGGTTGCAGTCCTGGAGACAGGGGTTCGCGGGTGTTATTCTTTCAATAAACGTCCGCGAGACCTGACAGTCATCTTATTGTGTGTGTTTGTGTGTGTGTGCGTCACTTTCTGTCTATATATTTCTGCTACACATGGATCATTTCTCTGGACCTTTCTGGAGCTCAGACAGAGGAGAAAGGACCTAAAAACCCTTTCCTCTTTAGGATGTTAGCCTACTTGATTTAGGCCTACACACTACACTCAGTGGATGACACTCATCCAACCTGCAGTTTTATTTAGAAAATCGAATTGTGAGTGTTTTGTTAGTTCAAACAATTCTGGGCATCGTTTCCCCGTTGCGATGTAATTTAACGATAATCGTACCAGATGCATCTTTATTTACGAGCCAACTTTTTAAGTGTTTCCCAAACAAGCACGTAGAGAGAACGTTCGCTAAGTGCATGGTTAGACCATGTGTCGATGCTGATAGGATTGGAAGAAAAGCAGAGCTCCTCTCGGATCAGCTTTCTCCATTCAAATCAACATTAACATTATATTTATTCCATAATACTGACGATGGATCAGTTTCTAATCTAGAGAGATGTTATTACCTATGGCTACAAATAGGCTATTGAGGCGGCTCATTATGCGTACCCAATAATAATGATCTAAATCACAGATTGGGGCACATCATTGCCCACATGTTGTCACACATGAAATACATTTAGGCAAAAATCACAGACAGTAGCCTTGTCGCAAAATATAACTAAAATAGATCAAATATATTGTACATATGGCATATATAGATAGGCATGTAGCTTATGTATCTTTTAATGCAGTCATCTCTGTTCTCATTTGAAGCATCAACTTCATACTGAAGTTATCTGCAGTCACCAGGTCCGGCCCAAGACTTTTGGGGGCCCTATGCGAAATGTTGTTGCAATTTCCTGCAATTCTACACATTATGCCATGGGGTGCAGAGATAATGTTGCAGTTTTAAAGTAACTTTGCTGCAATTCTACACATTTTGCCATTGGGCAGAGAGAAGACTTTACAGTTAAAAATAATAATAATAATAATTTTAATAATAATGCAATTCTAGAAATTTTGCCATGGTGTGGATAGAAAAATGTGCAGTTTTACAGCTATTTTACTACACATTTTTTACTTATGCCATGTTAATATGATATTTGAGTGAGAGTGACTTACAAAATCAATAGGGGCCCTGGAGGTCAGGGCCCCTGGCCAAGTGCCCTTCATGCCCGGTCCATAATTCGACCATGATTACTACAAGTTTAGATAGCTGGCTATACTAATTTACCAATCTAAAACTGGTTAACTGACATGGGCTAATTGAGTGACTGTCAGTGACTGACATAACAAGAGAAGTACTTCTGATGGACATCCAAATATAACAATTTCACCTTGTCTATTCTACTATTCTAACTCTCAACAGTAAGTTGACACCCCAACTGAGTTCCCTCAAAAATAATATATATCGAATATACAGTACCAGTCAAAAGTTTGCACACACCTACTCATTCAAAGGTATTTTCTCAATTTTTACAATTTTCTACATTGTAGAATAATAGTGAAGACATCAAAACTATGAAATAACACATATGGAATCATAGTAACCAAAAGAGTGTTAAACAAATCAACATATATGTTAGAGTTTAGATTCTTCAAAGTAGCCACTCTTTGCCTTGATGACAGCTTTGCACACTTTTGGCATTCTCTCAACCAGCTTCACCTGGAATGCTTTTCCAACAGTCTTGAAGGAGTTCCCACATATGCTGAGCACTTGTTAGCTGCTTTTCCTTGGACTCTGCGGTGCAACTCATATCAAACCATCTCAACTGGGTTGAGGTCAGGTAATTGCAGAGGCGAGGTCATCTGATACAGCACCCCATCACTCTCCTTCTTGGTCAAATAGCTCTTTAACATCCTGGAGGTGTGTTTTGGGTCATTGTCCTGTTGAAAAACAAATGATAGTCCCACTAAGCGCAAACCAGATGGGATGGCGTATTGCTGTAGAATGCTGTGGTAGCCATGCTGGTTCAGTGTGCCTTGAATTATAAATGAATCACATACAGTGTCACCAGCAAAGCACCCCCACACCATCACACATCCTCCTCCATGCTTCACGGTGGGAGCCACACATGCGGAGATCATCCGTTCACCTACTCTGCATCTCAGAAAGACACGACGGTTGGAACCAAAAATCTCAAATTTGGACTCATCAGACCAAAGGACATATTTCCATTGCTCGTGTTTCTTGGCCCAAGCAAGTCTCTTCTTATTATTGGTGACCTTAAGTAGTGGTTTCTTTGCAGAAATTCGACCATTAAGGTCTGATTCACATAGTCTCCTCTGAACAGTTGATGTTGAGAGGTGTCTGTTACTTGAACTCTGTGAAGCATTTATTTAGGCTGCAATCTGAGGTGCAGTTAACTTTAATTAACTTATCCTCTGCAGCAGAGGTAACTCTGGGTCTTCCTTTCCTGTGACGGTCCTCATGAGAGACAGTTTCATCATAGCGCTTGATGGTTTTTGCGACTGCACTTGAAGAAACTTTCAAAGTTCTTGACATTTTCTGTATTGATTGACCTTCATGTCTTAAAGTAATGATGGACTGTCGTTTCCCTTTGCTTATGTGCGCTGTTCTTGCCATAATATGGACTTGGTCTTTTACCAAATAGGGTTATCTTCTGCATACCACCCCTACCATGTCACAACACAACTGATTGGCTCAAAGGCATTAAGAAGGAAAGAAATTCCACAAATGAACTTTTAACAAGGCACACCTGTTAATTGAAATGCCTTCCAGGTGACTACCTCATGAAGCTGGTTGAGATAAGGCCAAGAGTGTGCAAAGCTGCCATCAAGGTAAAGGGTGGCTACTTTGAAGAATCTCAAATAGAAAATATATTTTAACACTTTTTTGGTTACTACATGATTCCATGTGTTTTTTCATAATTTTGATGTCTTCACTATTATTCTACAATATAAAAAATTGTGAAAATCAAGAAAAACCCTTGCATGAGTAAGTGTGTCCAAACTTTTGACAGGTACTGTATATCTTTTATAATTTTTTGGTCTGGTGCCCTCTATCATCGGGCCCTAAGCGACTGCTTATGTATGCCTAGAGCCGACCCTGGCAGTCACAGTCAGACAGATAGCCTAAACATCTTGATGCTATGTTTAGCGGCGATCTTATGTGAGTAAAGTGATGCAGAAAGGCAAAACAAATCTGATATTGCTCTTTGGCTGCTCTAGGAGGGGTCTGGATCACTTATAGATGTGCAAAGGTTTTTTAAGAGCCATGTTACTTACGAATGCTCTGGGTAACACCTTGCCTAGTAAAGATACATTGTAAGACGGTTCTAACGATGATCTTAACGCTACGAAGGCTCTGGGAAAGGAGGCCCTGACTCAAAGATATATGTGTTATTCATGTAGAATCCCCCCCCCCCCCCCAGGGATTATGCGAGTATTTGTGGATTTTGTTCAGTGCAAGATACTAAATAAATTAGATACATTTTTCACATCTGTTTTTATCAATTTTGGTTGGAAATTATATTGTCAGTGTGTTTCAAAATGCTCACCAAAATAATATTCAGAAGGGAAATTATTGGACAATTAGATTTGACGTTCAAAATACACTTAAATGAGTCACATTGATTTGACAACAGCAATGCGAGTCGAAGAGCTTTATAACCATAGGCCTACTTTTAATATGAAAAGTTTGTCAGGAAGAACTTTAAGAGCTACAATATACAGACAGGGACACTCATTTTTTATTTCCTGTGCTTCATGGATTTGTCTCGTGAACTTCGGTGTCATTGCGGTGCCTTTGGCCTTTGGCACCGAGGATCGGTCAAGACGGTATGAAATAAACCCAGCAGACAGTCCGCTCTCATCAGGATCTCTTACAGACTGTTGTTTATGGCAACATGGCCCAGTATTGGCATATTTACAGAATATACTTGAAAAGCAAACGATATGCATATTTTTCTGGGATCACTGACCAGGCAAAGGGCACGCACGCACGCATGCACACACACACACACACACACACACACACACACACACACACACACACACACACACACACACACACACACACACACACACACACACACACACACACACACACACACACACACACACACATCAACAATGGTTTTGTAGTGCATTTAGTACTGGTGTTGGCGCCTGCTGCAATCGGCCTAAATATTAACAGTCCTTTGAAGGAATGCGCCAGGGTACAGCACCAGCCGGTCCGCGCTTCCAGTTCCAAGCATAGTTCTAAATAATTTCTTACAATCTGAGAATAGGGGGGATAATTTGAGCGATATTTAAATATGATTATTTACTCAAGATGTAAGAGGAGGATTTCTAGGCTACCTATTAAGTCAGAGGTAGAGAATGTGAACGTTCTAATAGCTCGTTCTGGCCTGTAGCCAGCTCTGCACAATGTCAACAGTGAATATTTAAATTCCCAGACTCCCCATAAGAGGTCTGCGGGTAAATGTGTTCAGTGTGCGGCCTGTCCGGATAAGTTCTGTTCAGAGACATGTAGGTCTCGTCGCTCAACAGGGAGTGTTTGTGCTCGATCTCGATTGATGTGCGCATGGCAGGCAGATGATAAAACATAGTGGAGTGAGTTAATGGAGGGGGAGTTGGTACACAGTAAAAAAGGGGTTGTAAAAATTACAGTGTTGACTTATTTTAACCCAGGATGAGTATTTTCAACATTATGAGGAGTCAATGAGCTCCAGTGTCGGAATTAAATTGGAATGTAAAATTATGCAGGTATTGCAGTGTAAATTCAACTCAATTCAGTGATTAAATAACACTGGAGAGTGTAACTAAACCAGTGTTAAATATTATTACACATTTATGTGTGAATTTTAAGTCAAAGACCAGTTTGTGTCAAATTATCTCTGAAAATGTGACACTACCTGTAGAGTAACTTTAATACTATGTAGACTGGGACCAAATGTTTTCTGAAACAGTGTTGAATGTGTAGGTGGAGAGGTGGTAATAGAAGTGTATTTGTTGGGGGAAAATTAGTTCAAACTCACCCCTCGTGCCGCCCCCCAAAAAAATAATCTCAGCTAGGACTATAGGCTTAAGGTAACACCATGTTACCAAAATTGCCTCTCAACTAAAGGCTCAGGGAGTAGTGTGAGATGTCTGACCCATGGTGCACCACTTGTAATATCCTCAAAAAGAAGATATAAGATTCATATGAATGCTGAATTGGATTGTAATTTTCCAATGCACACCCATGTATTTAAAACAAAATACTTTTGCTTTATTCACACATATATGAACGACATAGGTTTGAAACAATGAGAGGATATTAGGCATGCTCATGCCGCACTTCTAAATTCTATGTACCCATCGAAATAGTGTTAAACTAACACTTTTCCAAGTGTTCACAAACTAACACCCTAGAGTGTTTTGTAAAGCATTATTTGCATATTTCCCAGCATGTGAACGTGAACGTGAGCAATACCCACCCATGACTGTGTTTGTTAGTGACAGAGAAATGCTTATTACATTCAATAAATTTGAGTCCTGAAGCCTTCATCAAATGATTGCCTAAATGAATGTGTTTGAATTAAAAAGTTAGCCCATGGTGACCATATATGATGTATTTCAAAAGGCCTTTGGTTATGGTCTAGATATCCTCAACATTGTGACTTGATAAACTTGGCTCATGGTCCACACCAGACCTGCAAGTCACAATAAAACCATTTTTGAAGTGATTACTAATTCGTATCAGAATGAAGCCCGAAGGAGAATATCCCAAAATTGGAACCTTTTAAAACCCACCACAACCTGCATTTAGAAAGATTGGTAGGGTGAAAAAATTTGCTAACTAAGACTACCTAAACCATCTAAAGTGGAACAACCATCTTAGTAACGGGTAAAATAAGTCCAACCCCTTACATATGGGATTTGTTTTGGAAAATGTAAGTTATTTATCTGTGTATAGTACAAGATCAATGGATCAATCAATGTGCATGCAGAAACATAGATATTAAAACAAACTATTCTAAAACTCAACCTCCAACAAAGCATTCTGGGAAGAATGATAATGTGGCCCCTCCCACATCTTTTTCACTCTGAGAGAACTCAACACAGTCCAGTAACAACAACACCATGCAGTGTTGATTCAAATGTGATTCAAATAACACTTCATTTATTCACCACATGTGGTGTCAATTTCAATCCCACTGGTGTTAACCCCACTAGAGTCAACACTCACAACACTCACAACACTTTAAACCTTATCACCGAGATTTTAACACTTGCAAATTTGCTGTGTGTGTGTGTCAGTTTATGTGAATAGTCCATAAATCAATGTCTCGCCATAGACCCTTGCACTGCATTTGAAATTGTATTAAATGTATTTGACATTTCTAAATAAAAACGTAGAAAAACATTTATTTTATTTTGTTATTTTTTGTTCCCTAATTGCTTTGGTGGCTTAGTATTCCCTCAGAGGCAGGAGTGAAGACTAGCTAAAGCTGATTGGAATAAGATATAATAGTTTTAAGATTGCAGGTTGACTCTGTGTGTTGAGGACGTGCTATTGAGAACTGGGGAAAATTGAGTCACTATACCTTACTCATCAATGTAAAGTGGGTGTCTGTGTGTGTGTGTGTGTGTGTGTGTGTATATACAGTGCATTCGGAAAAGTATTCAGACTGCTTGACACATTCCACATTTTGTTACGTTACAGCCTTATTTGAACATTTATTAAATTGTTGTTTTTCCCCCCTCATCAATCTACGCACAATAACCCATCTTGACAAAGCAAAAACAGCTTTTTAGACATTTTTGCAAATGTATAAACATATATTTTTTTAAGTATCACATTTACATAAGTATTCAGACCCTTTACTCAATACTTTGTTGATGCACTTTTGGCAGCGATTACAGCCTTGAGTCTTCTTGGGTATGACACTACAAGCTTGGCACACCTGTATTTGGGGAGTTTCTCCTATTCTTCTCTGCAGATCCTCTCAAGCTGTTGGGTTGGATGGGGAGCATCGATGCAAGCTATTTTCAGGTATCTCCAGAGATGTTCAATCAGGTTCAAGTCCAGGCACTGGTTGGGCCACTCAAGGACATTCAGAGACTTGTCCCAAAGCCTCTCCTGCATTGTCTTGGCTGTGTGCTTAGGGTCGTTGTTCTGTTGGAAGGTGAACCTTCGCCCCAGTCTGAGGTCCTGAGTTCTCTGGAGCAGGTTTTCATTAAGGACCTCTGTACTTTTCTCCATTCATCTTTCCCTCGATCCTAACTAGTCTCACAGTCCCTGTTCTTGAAAAACATCCCCACAGCATGATGCTGCCACCACCATGCTTCACAGTAAGAAATGTGCTATGAGACTCAATTTCGAGTCATAGTAAAGGTTCTGAATAGGTATGTAAATAAGGTATTTCTGTTTTTTATTTTAAATACATTTGCAAACATTTCTACAAACCTGTTTTCACTTTTTCATGATGGGGTATTGTGTGTAGATTAATGAGGAAACATTTTATTTAATCCATTTTAGAATAAGGCTTTAACATAACAAAAAGTGGAAAAGTCAAGGTGTCTGAATACTTTCCGAATGCACTGTGTGTGTGTATATATATATATATAGATGTGTGTGTGTGCGTGCGTGCGTGCGTGCATGTAGGCTGGCCTAAAAGCCCATTTATGTTTGATCCGAAATGTGGACAGAGGAACTGTATGCACGGTGTGACGCAATTCATCTGGAGGCATGCAGGCAAAATTAAACTCTATACCGCATCGCTGTGTGCCTCTCAAATGTAACAATGTGGAGGGCTCAGTATAGCTCCACATTGACATGATTGGTGGTTTATGGTAGGTTAGGGCGCGAGGTCCTGTGTAAACATAAACTAACTTCCTTGACAGCTTCCTTCACAACAGCAAGAAGTATACATTCCCTGACTTCTCCAGAGTCCGTATCACCGTAAATGCTGTACGGCCAATGCAGATGTCGGATTGGCCACGTGAAAGAGTAGGCATTGCATGGTGAAAGTGACCGTACAGCATCTAATGCGATGCAGCCTCCGCAGACATCAGGGCTTTCATACGTATTGTGCTTACGGAGCAAAGCTATTGTGAAGGAAGTTGTCAAGGAAGTAAGTTTGTGTAACGCCCCCACCTACCGTCAACTCGCGCCAATAAATTAGCTTTAATTCTGCGTTCGTACGTGCATGTGTGTGTTGGTGTGAAAGCGCGCGGCGCATTCTGCCTGTCAGCGCTTCCTCCTTGCGGATGAGTGCTTCCTCCTTGCATTGTGCAATGGGCATCTCTCGTTTGTCTGGCGGACCTCATTAAAAGGGTTAATGTATCGTGCCATTTAAAAGGTGAGAGGAAGTGGGTGCGAGCTGAAAGACCCTGTTAAATAGTCGTTGTCCCCTCGCAGCACTCTTTGCATGCACTCCCGCTCCGTTTAGATCCAAAGTTCGGTAAACAAATGTTCCGTATCTCCCTGCGCAATGATCCGTCTCAACTCGTCATATTTCATGCGCACTGTGAACGAGAATATGTTTATATTATCTCCCGCTTCAGCTCCTGAAAGTATAGGCCTAAAGTCTAAAATTGGATACATTACGTTGTTCATTCATAGGCCTAAATATTTCTTCCAAATGTATAGGTCTGATTTTAATATAGACCTTTCTTATTCTCAACCCAATTAGTAGGCTGTCTTTTTTGGGACAAAGTGGGGGCTGCATGGTTTGGTAGCTTAAGGAAAACCTTTAACTTTTTTGGGGAAACACATCAGGGAACAAACCAGTCCTATCCCACCAAAATGTTGGCTACTTTGAGATGTTGAAATGGTCAAGAAACCCATCTGTCAGAAAAGAGTGGTAGGCTACTGTATTTGCCTGTCTCAGTAGTCAGTCATCTCAGTGTATGGTTGTTGTAACATTACCATTTTGTGCTTGTGTAGTATGTGCACAAAAAACATGCATCACTCTGTGTGTGTGTTTGCGCATGCCTATGTTTAAATGTGGTAACGTGTAGGCCTATTGGGTCCTGGGGGTGCAGGGGGACAGTTCCCCTCATCCATCAACGCCCCCGTCTGCATGAGTCGCCCGTCCACTTTCCTCACCCACTGTGTCTCTCTAAACCCCCCCCCCCCCCCCCCCCCCCCAGGTCTCTGATGTTAATGACACTGTGACCATGCCACTATGCTGTAAACAGTTAGGCCTAGTCACTAGGTTAGTGGTTTGTTTATGTGTTGTTGTCAGGGCGATGAAGGATGGCCCTGTCAGTGGGCTTCAGGAGCCCCTCGTCCCCCGGGTTGGTCCCTGTGGGCCCGGCTCAGTGGGTAGCCCTAGGGAACCGTGTCACAACATCCCCTCCTCTCACTCTATCTACACTGCAGAGTCTGGCATCTCCAATCACTGTTTAAAGAAAGACAAATAAACCTATATGTTTGTGAGTGTGTGTTTGTACGGCTTTTTATATATTGAAGTGGAAGCTAAAAAAGTGAGTGTATTTGTAGCATCAAGTGATGTGCTCTGTGTGTGTATGTGTGTGTGTGTGTGTGTGTGTGTGTGTGTGTGTGTGTGTGTGTGTGTGTGTGTGTGTGTGTGTGTGTGTACGCGGCACTGTGCTGTGATGGGTGAGGCGGGAGGGAGGAGGGTAGGTCTATGGCACGGCGACCCAGAGTGTGGGAACACCAAGGGAGGAGGCTGGGGGGATGGAGGAGGAGGCACCATGTCAAGCCTGGGAACCAGTGTGTTTACCGCAGGGAAACTGTACCAACACAGAACAATGAGCTAACCTTACCCCCTTCTAAATAAAAAAGTAATTTCTGCTTTCTTCCCAAAGGTCAGTGAGTTAGAGATAGGGAGGTTAACACAAAAGGCTACAGTCTGCCCGGCGACTACAGTCTGGGCCACTCGGGTGCCAAGGCTGAGGTCATTATCAACAGCAGGCCCAAGCTAAGCATATTTTTATAGATGTGTGTGTGTGTGTTAGAGAGAGAGAAAGAGAGGAAGATACAGAGAGTGAAAGAGAGGGAGATAAAGAAACATAAAAAAACATGTCCTCTTATGTACGAAAAGCATGTACCGTGTGTTTATGTGCACAATTTTTCCAATAGATTCCATTCCTGTTTGTTCCCCAAACATCTGATTGATTTGTGTGTCTGAGTGCAGTAGTTATTGCGTGGACACATTGCTGATGGTGCAGTCCCTTTCCCCTCAATTAATGAGGCAATATGATTGGTTGGTACGTGTGGAGAAACGACGTCCCTTAGCTAATTAAAGGGCTTCAATCATGTAACTGCTCCAATCCATTACCTGGAGCAGGTATCAGCTCGCCTGGATCCCAGATCTGTTTGTGCCGCCTTGCCAACTCCTTGTCATTACAGATGGGACCCAGGCTAGGTATCAGCTAGCGTCACCACCATGCTAGCACAATCCCTCACAGTCACAGTCACACCAAACTCTCACACTACTACAGGCACTCTGGTCTGGGGAGGGTTGTAGCATTGGGCGGATGTGGTGCGAGTGGTTTAAATAAAGGGTCTTCCATCTATTTTATGGCAATCAAAGACAACCTGGTGCTTCTACGAGTGTTATATACACCTGCACTCTTTTGTAACGGTGTACTACATTGTTGAGGGAGCTAGCACGTAAGCATTTCGCGGCAACTTTTATACCTGCTGTAAACGGCACATGTGACGAATACATTTGCCATAAGAATATAGAACATTTGGAAAGTATTCAG
Source organism: Salvelinus namaycush (assembly GCF_016432855.1). Lineage (NCBI taxonomy): Eukaryota > Metazoa > Chordata > Actinopteri > Salmoniformes > Salmonidae > Salvelinus > Salvelinus namaycush. The sequence continues at coordinate 30,227,742 of NC_052329.1, forward strand.
ACCCCTTCACCTTTTCCACATTTTGTTATGCTATAGACTTATTCTAAAATTGATTAAATAGTTGTTTTTCCTCATCAATCTATATACAATTCCCCATAGTGACAAAGCAAAAACAGGTTTTTAGAAATGTTTGCCAATGTATTAAAAATATCATATTTACATAAGTATTCAGACCCTTTACTCAGTATATTGTTGAAGCACCTTTGACAGCGATTACAGCCTCAAGTATGACTCTACAAGCTTGGCACACCTGTATTTGTGGCGTTTCTCCTATTCGTCTCTGCAGATCCTTTCAAGCGCTGTCAGGTTGGATGGGGAGCGTCACTGCATCGTTCATATTTCCCATGATCATGACTAGTCACCCAGTCCCTGCCGCTGAAAAACATCCCCACAGCATGATGCTGCCACCACCATGCTTCACTGTGGGGATGGTATTGGCCAGGTGATGAGCGGTGCCTGGTTTCCTCCAGACATGACGCTTGGCATTCAGGCCAAAGAGTTTAATCTTGGTTTCATCAGACCAGATAATCTTGTTTCTCATGGTCTGAGAGTCATTAGGTGCCTTTTGGCAAACTCCAAGTGGGCTTTCATGTGCCTTTTACTGAGGAATGGCTTCCGTCTGGCCACTCTACCATAAAGGGGTGATTGGTGGAGTGCTACAGAGATGGTTGTCCTTCTGGTAGGTTCTCCCATCTCCACAGAGGAACTGGAGCTCTGTCAGAGTCACCATTAGGTTCTTGGTCACCTCCCTGACCATGGCCCTTCTCCCCTGATTGCTCAGTTTGTCTGGGCGGCCAGCTCTAGGAAGAGTCTTGGTGGTTTCAAACATCTTCCATTTAAGAATGATGGAGGCCACTGTGTTCTTGGGGACCTTCAATGCTGCAGAAATGTTTTGGTACCCTTCCCCAGATTTGTGCCTCGACACAATCCTGTCTCAAAGCTCTACAGACAATTCCTTCGACCTCATGGTTTGAATCTTTCTCTAACATGCACTGTCAACTGTAGGACCTTATATAGACAGGTTTGTGCCTTTCCAAATCATGTTCAATCAATTGAATTCTAATCAAGTTGTAGAAACATCTCAAGGATGATCAATGGAAACAGGATGCACCTGAGCTCAATTTAGTCTCATAGCAAAGGGTCTGAATGCTTACATAAATAAGGTACTTCTGTTTTTCTTTCATAAAAAAAAAATGTCTAAAAACAGTTTTTGCTTTGTCATTATGGGGTATTGTGATGTCATTATGGGGTATTGTGATGTCATTATGGGGTATTGTGTGTAGATTGTTGAGGAAAAAAGTTTATTTAATCCATTTTAGAATAAGGCTGTAACGTAACAAAATGTGGAAAAAGTGAAGGGGTCTGAATATCCAAATGCACTGTATGTGAGCTTGTTCATGTGTGGACAACAAGTGAACTCTCTCTCTCACTCCCTCTACAGTACAGTAGGCTACATCCCTCATATATATAGGGTTTGGCTGGTGTGCTAAGGTGTGTACGGCCAGACAGTGTGTATGATGTGGGTGTGCATGCTTACAACAGTGTGTGTGCTTGCATATGTCTCCGTTTGTCTGCGTTTTTGTATGTTGTTCTTAATAATGTCTCTGTTGTGAAATATTGGGAGTGCTGCCGACAGAGCGGGTCCTTTCTTTCTCATACCGGATTGGATCACAGCCACAAACAGGAATTATCCAACAATCGCTTTGTGAGAACGCCGATAACAGTGTTCCAGCGCAGTGGGATCTCCCGACAGGCGGGGACGGATTTGAGGGCGGGTATTGGGGAGCGCTCCAGGGCTGCAGCTGGAGGCACTCCATTATGATTAACTCAGGGGAGGAAAGAAAGAGGGAGAAAAAGAGATCAGGTCATGCCCATCTGTAGTTGAGAAGGAATGGTGAGAGGGAGGATGAGGGGGGGCTGTAGTGTACACTTTTCTTCTTAGCCACACCAAGCCCCCACTATCCCGCCTGGAACCTCATTAACCGGTGACCTCCGACCCCTCAGGGCAGGAGAGATGAGGGGAGGAAGACGTGATCAAAGCCCGGGTCGTTTCTGATGGAAGCTTTACCTGATTGTTGCCGATAGCCTCTGTCTTGTCAGTGTTGGAATGGCGATATGTTGATGAATGCTCCAGATGTTTTGTGACGTGAAGAACTTCCACATGGTAGTCTGGCACCCCTCGACGCCCTCAGGTGTGAGGGATGGGAACATGTAGTCCCCCTGTCCTCTGAGATGTGTCTGCATCATTTCCTCCTCCTGTGTGTGTGTGTGTGTGTGTGTGTGTGTGTGTGTGTGTGTGTGTGTGTGTGTGTGTGTGTGTGTGTGTGTGTGTGTGTGTGTGTGTGTGTGTGTGTGTGTGTGTGTGTGTGTGTGTTGACGGTCGCAGTGGGGGGAAAGAATGTGCTTGTTGAAAGGAATGCGGGGCTGGCTGATTAGCGCTGTGTATGTACCTGGCGGTTTACTGGACATCCCGCGGCAATGCAGCAATGTGATTGGGATGATGAGACTGAGGGAAAAATTGGAGAACAATAGAGACAGTGGATATTCCTTTCCGAGGCGCATTCCAGCCAAACGCGTGGCCGTTGGCCCCCGCTCGGTGCTTTGATGAGCCTCTCTCTGTGCTTCCTGGGATTGTCGCCCATCCACAAACACAAAAACAAAGCCAGCGGTAGAGCGAACCTACCCGTCCTCCTTAGGATGTCCTGTTTTGATTAACGTTAGCATCCCTCCCGGCCCTGTGGCAATATTATTCTAACACTGCTTGGAAAGCTGCAGCTAACTGACACACACTGTTTTCCACTCGGTGAACCCAAAGGTCAGATCGTTGACAATGAGCTGGGAAGAAAAGGTGTGCTCTTTTAAGAGGTCTGTCTTTAAAGGGGATGTCATGTGATGTGAGTGGAGCGAGGCCTTGGTGTGGTGTGAGTGGAGAAGCTCGGTGCTTAGGTTACAGATCAACTTGCTCTCACAGTCTCACCTCAGAATTAGACGTTCAGCCATGTTTCTCAAACTTCCCATTTCGAAGTTCTTGCAAACATCAAATTGCGACGTTTTTAACCTTAAAGTGTGGGTATCAACTCAAATCTTAAGGTTGAGCATTAACTTTGAATGTTTAAGATAAGGGTTAAGGTTTGGGATAGGCTTAAAACAAAAATGTATTTCTGTCGATCGATTTGAACTTGCAACCTTTGGATTTAGAGGCACATGCTTACACCCATCCACCATTCCTGTCCACAACACTTCAGCAGAACGGAAACCTACTTGAAAGTAACTGCGCTCACTGTTGCCCCTAATGGCCGATTTCTACATTATCTCTCATGGGTGACCTGGCTGTACAGATCGGGGAACAGTTGCAGCTTTGGGTCGAGTAGAGAGGGATTGTGGACTACAGTTCTGGAACAGACACACAGGCCCAACTCCCTTTCCCTTTCTCCTCTTCCTCCCTGTTTAAACTCTGATTCTAACTGACACAAGCCAGTCAACACTTTTTCTCTATCTCTATCTATCTCTCCCTCTCTCTCTCTCCCCATCCTCTGTCCCCCATCTCTCTCTCTCTCCCCATCCTCTATCCCCCCATCTCTCTCTCTCTCCCCATCCTCTATCCCCCCATCTCTCTCGGAATCAGAGAGCAGTGAAGTGGTGAGGTAATGTGTTTCTTCTTTGCTTGGGGGCTCAGTTTGACAGGAGGGGACCACTTGTTCACCCCAGCGTCCACAGAACCAGGAGACAGTGGGCCCGTAGGGGCCCCAGGCCTGGATGTCTCTGTCAGGGCCCAGGCTGGACCAGGACCCCCTGTGTTCACCGGGTCACTGGAGAAGCTAATCGATTTTATCTCTGGCTCACATACCCAACCCAAACCCTTACACCGGGGACATTCACATGTTTCCCTCTGCTCAGAAGACTATTATTCTTCAAAAGCCTGCACTCATTCTCAGCCTCTTTCCCCCCCTCTCTCTGTTTCCCTCTGTTTCCCTCTGTTTCCCTCTGTTTCCCTCTCTCTCCCTCTCTCTCTCTCTCTCTCTCTCTCTCTCTCTCTCTCTCTCTCTCTCTCTCTCTCTCTCTCTCTCTCTCTCTCTCTCTCTCTCTCTCTCTCTCTCTCTCTCTCTCTCTCTTGCTGTTTCATTCTGTGTCTCTTTCAAATCAAATCAAATGTATTTATATAGCCCTTCTTACATCAGCTAATATCTCAAAGTGCTGTACAGAAACCCAGCCTAAAACCCCAAACAGCAAGCAATGCAGGTGTAGAAGCACGGTGGCTAGGAAAAACTCCCTAGAAAGGCCAAAACCTAGGAAGAAACCTAGAGAGGAACCAGGCTATGAGTGGCCAGTCCTCTTCTGGCTGTGCTGGGTGGAGATTATAACAGAACATGGCCAAGATGTTCAAATGTTCATAAATGACCAGCATGGTCAAATAATAATAATCACAGTAGTTGTCGAGGGTGCAGCAAGTCAGCACCTCAGGAGTAAATGTCAGTTGGCTTTTCATAGCTGATCATTAAGAGTATCTCTACCGCTCCTGCTCTCTCTAGAGAGTTGAAAACAGCAGGTCTGGGACAGGTAGCACATCCGGTGAACAGGTCAGGGTTCCATAGCCGCAGGCAGAACAGTTGAAACTGGAGCAGCAGCACGGCTCCTCCTCTGTCTCTCTGTCTCCAAGGGCCAGTTTAAATTTAACCCCCGTCCCGCTTCAGTCTGGGCCCTGGCCCCTAAGGGACGCTGGCAGGGCGTAGGAGACCTTGTTTTCTTGCCCGTTCCCGTGGATGAAGCGTCTGAATGGGGGAGTGGAGGCTTTGGGAACGGCCTGGAAACTTCCCATTCATCAGTGTAAAGAGATACTGCGCTGACAGTTAGCAAACCGCCAGCCAAGCACAACACGGGGCCGCCGCGTGAGCGCTCAACTCAACCCAGCCCACAGACTGGAGGCTGGCCTAGCCTAGCTGCTCATCCCACCACTGTCCCAAGACAACACATATGCAGGCATGCACACTCACACACAGGCAAGCTCATACACTTTTAATTTTACCACCTCTCTCTTTCTGTACATTCTTCCTCGTTTTGTTCCTACAATATCTCACCAGCTTGCTCCTCCCCTTTCCACTCTCAATTTCCAGCTCTACTTGTTCTCCCTCCCTCCGTTTCCTCCCTCTCTCCCAGACTGAGGGTCGCAGTGGGGAGGATCGCCGTAGGCCTGGGTTGGGTTGGGTTGGGGTGGGAGGGAGGGAGGGAGGGAGGCAGTAATAATGGGGTTGTTGGGGTGAAGGCCTGGCATGGCTCATCACACACCTACGGTTTGGCAGGGTAAGTCGGGGTAGGGCCGAGCATGGCAGGGCTGGGCAGGGCATGCTTTAGCAGTACAGGTTTAAGCATAGCAGGAATGGGCAGTGCAGAGCTGGGCAGGGCGGAGTGCTGCAGGTGGCGTGTCTGCCCACGGACCCTCTGCCCGCCCATCAATTGCCGACAGCTGACAGTTTAATCTGTGCGACCGGGCATGTCATTACTGAGCATGTGGGCAGCCAATCGCAACAGCGATCAATGACAAAGGCTGCTACGGGTACCAGGAAGAGAGGGAGGGAGGGAGAGAGGGAGGAGAGAGCAGGAGAGAAGAGGTAGTTATGGAACTGAAGGTCAGTTCTGGGGAGGTTGTCAGGCACTGAGAGATGGAGGTATTCCTCGGGCGCTGTGCTCTGAGAAATATGCCCCCCCCAGACACACACACACTGTTGTGCACAATGAAATACTGCCCATCCTCACACACACATACACACCACACAGACACATTCACACTCTGGTTTGATTGAGAACCCTATTGGATAATTTAATGCTGGCATTGTTTTTTAAATTCCATGTACAAGGTTTTGGCAGTGGGGAAGGCGGCTCGCTTTGGTGGGCAGTGGGGAAAAACGCAGCCGTGAAAATAATCACCACTTATGAATATAAAGTCTGTTTATGAAAACGCTACAGCTCCCAGGACGCCCTAGTGCCCTACCGGTTACCACGGGAACGGACGCGGTGAGGTCCAGCCATGTTGACACAGCCCCCAGAAATAAAACACAGACTCGCTAACAGAAGGAATTCCACAAGCTTTACGACTGTTTCATAACCCAATTAATGTCATTTTCACCTCTTCCCCCACACGTCGTGTTTTCCTAAAGTTTTTGGAACGTTGACGAGCAATTTGATGGCCGTGCGACAGTTTTGGCTCTAGCCAGAGATAAAACAACAGTGCTTTTCCCTGGGGGCGATATCCCAGCAGAACACGTTCATTTATCCTGCTGCTATCTCTCAGCACATCCACTAGGTCCCGTCTCTGTTTGTCTCCCTCCGCTATATCCCCAGCTGCCCCAACATGGACGCCACTGACTGATGATGACTCATGACGACATGTCCGACCCCTGACCCCTATGATGTGGACGTCGATTAAGGCAGCACCCCAAACCTCTCTGATTCAGAAGGGTTGGGTTAAATGCGGCAGACACATTTGGGTTGAATGCATTCAGTTGTACAACTGACTAGATATTCCCCCTTTCCCTTCCCTCCCATCCCCCTATACAGTCTTCATGGATCTGTCTCTCTGGCACCCATGGTGCCAAGTTGGCCTTATGTCTGTCTGTCCCTCAGGACCGGTCCTCCATCTTCTCTCTGTCTCTCTAAAGCTTCACAGCCCAGTTCATCCCAGTCACCTCTGCTTCAGCTGTTTGTTTTTAAGGGAATCATGTAAAAGCTCCTCTCACCTCCCATCACCCGACCTTCAACCTAGTTCAGCTATATGCATTTTAAGATTTTTGTTTTGTCAGCAATTAAAGTTGATGTGCTGTAATGCTAGTAGTCAAACCAACAGTTTTAGCCTGGCTGTGTGCCAGTATCATACTGCCCAGTTAACCTCCACCCTCTCACAGAACTAACACACTGGTACTGCCCACCTCATCCATGTTTGGGAGAATGACATGCTAACATCGACATTTTGTATTTCTGACTGCCAGGTATGTTGACTGATGAGTTTACAGACTGAATTTCCCCCCACTTCCACCCTTGCATACAACACTTGTAATTGCTCAGTGCACAGAGGCACACCGGTGAGTGAAAGGCAGGAGTAACAACGGTCCGATTAGATTTTCTGCACGTCTTCCTTTTTTATTTGATGTTTCTGTGCTAATCCAATCTTGTACCGGGGGTATTCCGCCCGGATCCAGGTGTTCGCATTCGATCGTCCCGCCAATAAAATCTAATTCCTTGGATGTGATTTGATCAGTCTCGGGAAGGCATGTAAACCTTCCAGACAAAGACTTAAATGTTTAAAGAGGCGAGGGGTGCGTCTGCGGGGGCGAGGGGTGGGGGTTGGGGGGGGATTCTATTACAGGTGTCCCCTGTTCCGTTGAGGGCCTTCTGGCTCTAATGAAATGCTCTGCTGCTGCTAGTGTAATTGTCATTACCTTTGGGCATGCAGCCCTGCGGACGGTGGCCCTGTGGGGACACATAGGACTGATACAGTGGGGAGAAGTAGCCAGCGGATAGCGTGGGTGGAAGGCTACATGGGGATCAGGCTCAGTGGGAGCAGACCTGTAAGGCCATGAGGCTCCTGGGGTTCAGCGCCCCTGGGGGCCCCTGCTCTGATAGCTATCACATGTTCAGACTGCCCCCACCCCCCCACACCCACTGTGATCAAGACCAGCTATATGATTTATGACGGTTGTCTTGCGATCCTTCAGGATGTGTCAGTCTGCCATGTATTGATTCTGTGGAGCTGGACACAAACTACACGTCACTTTCACTGTGTCTGCTCTCCCTACATGTGTAGGGGTGGGTTGGCTAGGCTAGGGGGTCATCAGGAACGCAATTTAAATGTCTATATAAAACGAGCAGTCTTGACTGCTTAATTGTGTTTGTGTGTCCAGAGACAGGATGTCTGTCTGTCAGTCCGTCTGTGGGGTTCTCACCTCACTGCTGGCGCCACTGGTTGTGGCAGGAGGTCACGACCTTATGACCACACGGTCATCACGGTCACAGATCTGTCTCTCTTGGACTGAAATGGGACCTTTGTTCTAGAACGATAGATGCGATTGGTGACATTATAAACAACATAGCACTAATGACTAAAGTTAATGCTAAACTCCTGTGAAACCATCTTGTCACAGCTGGATTTATGTAGCTGTCTATCAAATGCCCAATGGTTACTGGTTTGTACTCGCTACTCCCCAATCACCAAAAGGGGACCATCTCTCCCAGAAGTTTGGTTGGTGAGTAAAACCCGTGAATTCAGATAATTCTGAAGAGGGCCGCAAAGCCGAAACGTCAGTGTACGCTATCCCTGATGCAGTGAAAATAATACAATCAATTAAGTAAGCTTTATGCGAAATCTTTTTGAATGCAGACCCAATCACCACCAGGGCTGCATCCCAAATGTCACCCTATTCCCTATATGGTGCGCTACTTTTGAACAGAGCCCTATGGGCCCTATGGAGCCTGGTCAAAAGTATATATAGGGAATAGGTTGCCATTTTGGACACAGCCTAGGCTGGGTATCTCTTAGAAGGTTAAGCCTGTGAAATTTAGGTTAAAGCATTTAGTGTGTGCCATTCTATTTCTCTTCATGTGTAATTAGGCCACGCAGCTCTGTCTAGACTCTGACCCCTGACCTTCAGGTCTGCAGTGGGTGACAGTCCTAGGTAGCCAGGTGGGCCTGTGTTCCCTACACTCACAGTAACACACACACACACACACACACACACACACACACACACACACACACACACACACACACACACACACACACACACACTCCTAGTTAGACCTCTGTTACTAAGTCTGTAGCCCTCTGCTTGCCAAACTCTCTCATTCAGCCTTTCTTTCTCTTAATGTTTGTCTGTCTTTCTTTGTTCTTCTCTCCTTTTGCCCCTCTCTTTTCCTTGTTACAGTCTCTCTTTTCCTTGTTACAGTCTCTCTTTTCCTTGTTACAGTCTCTCTTTTCCTTGTTACAGTCTCTCTTTTCCTTGTTACAGTCTCTCTTTTCCTGTTACAGTCTCTCAGTTTTGTGTGTTGTAATTCCCACCCTGTTATTTCTGTCCCAAGACTTCATTAGTCATGTCCCTGTCAGCCACCAGCTGCAGACACACACACACACACACACACACACACACACACACACACACACACACACACACACACACACACACACACACACACACACACACACACACACACACACACACACACACACACACACACACACACACATACACATTCCCTTGCACATCCACAGGTATGGTAGTCATCAGCCAGGGGTCAGAGGTGAGCCTCATTACCCAGCTCCAGTGAAAACTTGTGGTGTGTTTTATATGGTTGGGTATCAGAGAGTCCCCCCCCCCCAAATTCCCCTTTCCCCCTCACCAGACCTGTAAACTAGATCAAGATGGGGGAGAGGAGGGGGGAAGAAAATTGGAGAGAGGGGGGAGGGGTTGAATGGGACTCAGAGGGCCTGGTCGACTCGCAGTGCCCTCATTGAGCGGGCCAGTCGGCCACAGAGGTCTATTGGCCAGTGATTATGACAACATCTCTAAACCAAGTCGTTAGAGTGGCCCAACAGAAGCCCATTCATTGCCCGGTGTGTCCGTCGTGTACACAGACAGAGAGGGGCTCTTCTGGGGCTGTGATACGCTGACATGTGAAAGCAAAGCGTCTGTGTTCAAAGGCTGCCTGGGAGGTCAGGACATGTAGGAGTGGGACGGGGGCGGCTGGAAATAGTCAGGGGGACGTTTGTGCTCGGGACTGACGGGGGACATAAACAAACTGATCTGTCATGACGGCGGCCATTGTCTGGTTGTCTCCGAGAGTGTGTCCCTCTCCGTTAGTCTGTCATGTGAGTCTGTCGTGTGTCTCTCTGTCTGCCTGTATGTCTGTCTGTCTGTCTGTCTCTGAGTCTGTGTCTGCCTACATATGCATACACATGTTTACATCTGTAGTTATCCCTCTATAAAGGTACGGCTAGGGAGGTGTAGAGCCACATTGTTTGTATCGGATGGTGGTAGCAATGTGTGTGCTTGGGATGTGTGCAGATGTTGGTTGGTACATGAAGGGAGTTAAGGGATTCTTTCATTCTGGGCTAACTGGAGGGTTGAAGGTGCGTGGAGGATATGAGATGTTAAGGGTTAAGGTGCTGGGATTGTGATGAGGTGTGAGGGATGTATGGAAGTGGATGAGAGGGGGTGGGATGGGGACCCAAGGTGCTGGGACACGTTGGACGGCTCTTGCGGATGTGTTGGTGTTGGTGTTGTGTGTGTGTGTGTGTGTGTGTGTGTGTGTGTGTGTGTGTGTGTGTGTGTGTGTGTGTGTGTGTGTGTGTGTGTGTGTGTGTGTGTGTGTGTGTGTGTGTGTGTGTGTGTGTGTGTGTGTGTGTGTGTGTGTGTAACTGACAGTTAGACTTACAGGTTATGTTGTTGTTTTGTGTTTGAATTGTTTACGTGTCCGCTGTGCGGGGAAATGATAAGACAAGCGGAACTACGTAGCTAATAACTGTTGTAACGGGGATTCTTATTGTAGCAACACTTTTGGAGGGAAGGCAATCCCGCGCTGTGTTAGCTAAGTTTTCATGTCATCGGGTGTAGTTCATAAAGTTTGAAGCGTATATGTTAGGATGGTAACGTTATAATAATTAAGGATGAAGCGTGAATTCATGCCAGGAATAATAAGTGTGAAGTTTGATTTCCTCCCTTCTGTAATAAGCAGCCAATGAGGTATTTTTCCTTTATTCATGTGTTTAATCTAATACTGTTATAGCGCCGGCTAAACTGTTTATGTATGTAAGCACTTCAGAGTTATACCAAGCTAATAAGTCACTCATTTTTTACATTTTTTTACATTTTAGTCATTTAGCAGACGCTCTTATCCAGAGCGACTTACAGTAGAGTGCATACATTTTATTACATACATTTTTTATTACATTTTTACATACTGAGACAAGGATATCCCTACCGGCCAAACCCTCCCTAACCCGGACGACGCTATGCCAATTGTGCGTCGCCCCACTCCCCACTCGTAAGATAAGGTTGTAAGAGTGTGCTTAACTGTATTTTTCATTTACTTTATAGTTCTCACGGAAGGTGATAATTCTGACTAAATCTACAGAATAAAGCCGCCAGTTAAAATCAAGGAACGGTTGTGCTCGTGGTTACTGGAGGGAGCTACAGTGTGTGTGTGTGTGTGTGTGTGTGTGTGTGTGTGTGTGTGTGTGTGTGTGTGTGTGTGTGTGTGTGTGTGTGTGTGTGTGTGTGTGTGTGTGTGTGTGTGTGTGTGTGTGTGTGTGTGTGTGTGTGTGTGTGTGTGTGTTTGTGTGTATTGGGATATCAATGGTGGGGAAGTATGTTAGAAGGTTAAAGGTCCGCCTTGTCACTAAGTTTCCTTAACAGCTGAAACTGAGGTTAGCAGGCCATCGTTCTCTCTCTCTCTCTCTCTCTCTCTCTCTCTCTCTCTCTCTCTCTCTCTCTCTCTCTCTCTCTCTCTCTCTCTCTCTCTCTCTTTCTCTCTCTCTCTCTCTCTCTTTCTCTCTCTCTCTCTCTCTCTCACACAGACATTGACTCAATGTTTGAGGCATTGGCATTCTTGTATGCACGACATACATGTTCCACACATGCATGTTTCTCATACAATTATGCCAGTGTGCTGGTGTTTCCATTTAAGATTGTTTTGTCAATGCACCTGGCACGACACAATCATCATTATAAATAAGAATGTGTTCTTTACGTGGAAGTGACAGTGTTTTAACTACTTTGCAGATATGAAATAAACAGACAATTATAATATCAGTAAAAAATGACAAATTCACAGTTTATGCTACAAACCAACTTTATGAATGGTTTTAAAAGTAGGTCCTATTTGACTCAAAATTCAATGACGTAGAGTAAGCAGTGTATAATTTGAGCTGGATCCTGCCGGAAAGGGATCCGGCACCTCTCTGTTTTGGTCTGTTTTGTTCCATAACCTATTTGGCCGGATCGAAGAGATCAAAGTTCATTTGAGTTGCCTCTTCATTATTTATCATTTTTTTTCAATTCTAATATCCTCCTCGTATTGTATCCTACAATATGTCTCCACACACCTAGGCCTATTCTATTGATGTATTCAAGACAAGGCCGTTTTTATTGATCTCAGATTCACAGTTTGTCAGGGTCAAAGCAGCCTGTCATTTCGATAATTTGTGTGCTATTAAAAAAGATTCTGCCAAAGTCTCTAGTAGTGTAAAATTGCATAGAATTGCACAAAATATGTTTATAAAAGGCCACATTTTTCCCAGACCCGAGGCTACTAAAATGTTCCCCATGTGTGCAGCTACTAAGTAAGTGCCTCTACTGCTCTATGTCACTACACAAATGTGATGATATGCATGCAATGCTTTATGATAAAGGTGATTTTTTTTCTCATGTGTTCCAGTACCCCAGGTCACCCCCCAAAAACGGATGTAACTAAGACAATCAAGCTAGCAAGGGCAATGATCACAAGTCTGTCATAACTTGGCTAATAGGCTAGCTTATCTATTTATGTAGCTATTTATTTAGCAAACTAAAAACATGGAGTCTAACGTTAGCTTGCTAGCTAGATGCTGGGAGGATGTCATGTCTTTGGACGAGTGTCCAACTTTTCCCCCTCATATATCGTTTTTGGTGGCTACAGTTAGAGATGCAGGTGTCATTTGGTTAGCTAGCAAGACATGTGAATCACTTTGCTAGCTAGCTATGCTGAACTTGAACGACTGTTATCCACAGTTAGCATGCATATCTCTTAGTTTTTAATTAAATGTATTTGGCATCGATCAAATGGGCGAGCAGGCAGTTCATATTCAATTGTCAAAACTTGGGTTGGGACAAGCATGTATTGGCAGGCAACTATTCCCCATTGTTTATCATTGCAATTTTGACGGCCAACTACAAGTTTGAGAGCGTTTATCTCTTGCCTTGTTAGGTTTGAGCTCATTTCACTCTGGCTAACATTAGTTGATCGTAGGGAGGGAGCGATAGCCTACTTGTTCATGGTTGTTTGATCAATGGGACTGTAAAGTTCCCAAATGTAAGATGACTCCCGTGGTATTTACATATTTGCAGAAATCCATTCAGGTGTATTTTGTGGCTTTTGGCGAATGCTTTTTCTAATGGTCTAAAGTCGCGCTGTTGTTTCTGCCTGTTAACACACAGTCCAGTTCAAAGTGAATGATGGCAGGCCTGTGTGGCAAATGGCTTGTTTACATATAGGTCTACTGTAGCTCTGATTGGTTATGGTGCACCGGTCTGTTTAGAGTCCAGTCCTGGACAAGACTGATATGTTTTTATTAAGTTTTATTTACTGCAGTGTCTATTAATTGTCCAAACGCACAGCCGCTTTCCCACTCTATATTGCTGTAGAATTTTCACAAATGCCTTACTCTACGACATTCCCACACATTCTATAAAAGTATGAAAATGTGAAATGACCATATCTAAGTGCTCACTTGTCAGAAAATGTAAGAAAGGTGTCATAATATTCCTGGGGGTATATATGAACAGATTTTACAATATTTCATGTTACTAAAATGTTGTCAGTTCCACTTAAAATGTACCTGTATAAATAAAGGTAAAAGAAACACGACTCTTTTCAATCAGAGTAACTCTAACAGCTTGAATAGCCAGTGTCAACCCAGCCAGTCGGTCCAACAGTAGCCACACTGAAACTGGAGTAGTTTAGTGCAATGGTCTGATTAGCAAGTAGCCCAGTGATTGACACGTCAGTGAAACACAAAGGGTTTTTACAGTCGTTGACCTGAATGACATGTTTCCATATGTATAAAGGCAGTAGTCAGTCTAAATGCAGTTACTTCACTGACTTCTGCGCTCGGTGAATAGCTTCAGCTTGAACGCTTCACGACCATGGATCCGTGCGGCTTTGCTGCTGTTTATTGTAAAAGAGGTGTGGATGTTTATACTCTCGACGGAGCAAAACAAACCAGGCTGAAGTGTGAGGTGGTTCTAAAATAATCTAACTGAGGCCCTTGACTTGGCACGTTCTCGCTGTGTAGTCCTCACTAGTCTAAATGACTATAGAATCTCTTTTCTTTCATTCTCTTGATTCAGATAATATGAGCAATCAGTCAACTGTTGATTGAACGTTCTTCCAAAGTTTCTGTTAATCAGTGTTTATTATGCACCATGTCATGTTGTTGACATGCTATAAATAGGCGGTGAGGTTGACACACAATGGGTGCTAGGCCGCTGTGACGCCTGTGTCATTGGCCCGAGGAAGATGAGAGAGATAAAGCGCCGTGGCGGAGTTTGTCACGTCACCGAGCACCGCTCACCTGCCTGTCCATCACCCAGCTCCAATGAACCATCACAGCCACATTGTCCACGTCTGTGATTGATTCCTCTCTGCCTACTGCTCTCTTTCCTCTCCTCTCTCCACCCTCCTCAATGCCCCCTGTGCCCTCGCCATTACCCCCTCTCCCATTCCCTCCCACCTCAATCCGGACCGTTGAGTGGTAACATGAGGCCTTGGGAGATAGTGGCTCTCTCCTCTCTCTCGCTCTCTCGCTCTCTATTTCTCTCTCTCTATTTCTCTCTCTCTATTTCTCTCTTGCTCTCTCTCTCTCTCTCTCTCTCTCTCTCTCTCTCTCTCTCTCTCTCACCCCTCGCCATTCTTTCTCCTCTCCTTTCTGTCCCGCCAGTCACCTACCGCTGTTGTGGGAAAAAGAGAGAGAGAAGGAGAGATGAGGCCTAGAAAACAGATCATTGTCCGCCTCCTAGATTAAAGCCCAGAGAATGAAGCATTGTCCGCTGAATGGCTCAACCTTCCTGCTGTCACTCAAACTCCGCTCTGAGCGCTACTTCATGTCTAAGAGGCTTATCTGTGCTGAAAGGCCTCTGGCTGCTCCTGGGAGAGAGAGGACGTAATGAAGCATGTTTCTTCTGAAGGCAGAAACCTGCTGCTGCTGCTGAGGGGGGCATGGCCGGCCAAGGGACAGCTGCAGCACAGACACAGAGACACAGACCCCCTCGCCGCTCCCTCTCTCGCTCTTTTTCCCAATGCCCCTCTCGAAAGAATTGTCATTTATCTAGTCTTGCATAAGAGCAGAGCGTTCTAGGCGTCTGGGCCGGGCCCAGTCTAAGCCCAGGGGGACCTGGGAGGACATTGTTGTGTGTTGGGCGTGCGCAGGGACCTGCCTGTTGTCCGCCCTCAGCCGTGTGTGTGCAGGGATGATCGGCAGCCCCGCTGGTGTGTTCCTCTCTTTGTGCACCCCTGTTTGAAAGGGGAAAGTTTAAGTGCTGCACACATTCAGGGGCTGAGGGCCAAGCCGGCTGAGAGGGTTAAGCCCTAGGGCCTGGTTGTGTGTGTGTGTGTGTGTTTCCTCGTCTGTGTCATGGTCTGTGTTTGTGTGTATCTGTGTGTTTGTCTATATCTGTATATAATAATGCCTATCTACACTGAGTGCACAAAACATTAGGAACTGACCAGGTGAATCCAGGTGAAAGCTATGATCCCTTATTGAGACATGGATTGTGTATGTGTGCCATTCAGAGGGTGAATGGGCAAGACAAAATATTTAAGTGCCTTTGAACAGGGTATGGTAGTAAGTGGCAGGCTCACCGGTTTGAGTGTATCAAGAACTTGACACAACTGTGGGAATTATTGGCGTCAACATGGGCCAACATCCCTGTGGAACGCATTCGACACCTTGTGGTCTCCATACCCCGACAAATTGAGGCTGTTCTGAAGGCAAGCAAAGGGGTGGGGGGCAACTCAATGTTAGGAAGGTGTTCCTAATGCTGTGTACACTCAGTGTATGATGCTGTGTACACTCAGTGTATGATGCACTGGGTATTGTTGCATGCTTGAATGTTAATGTACTGTCTATCAGAACATGTTTTTGAGAGTGAGCTGAGCAAGTATTGGACCATGTTTCTGTGTGAGTGAGAGTATCAATTATGAGATGATTGCTCTTACCAGCCAGTTTACGGTATATGTGTGAGACGGCTACTATGCTCTGACCTTTCCCAGTGGTGAGAGATAGCACACGCTAGCTTCTCTGGCAGGGGTAGTTATCAGTCCCCGTTGCTCTGTTTGCCCTGCTGCCCTGCACCGTCTGCCCTCCGTAACCCGGGATGTCCGTCTATATGTCCCTGCGGACACACCTGCATCCTCATCAGCCCTCTCACACATGAAAGCACATCAACATGCCACAGCTACCATCTTCCTCTAGTCTAATGCCTGTTGGCTGACCCCAGCACGATTTCAGTAATTATAGTGGATGGCTAACCAGTGCAGCTCAGCAGTGCTTGGCTTAATCTCTCGTGGACAGACTACTTAAACATAAATGGTACCGGGAATCTGTCTTTATACTATGGACACTGATAGCTAACGAGCAGCAATTGTTCCGGTGTTTGGGGTTTTCATCAGTGGTTATTTGGACAAATGACGATTTCGCAGGTGTTAGATCTTTAGAATTTCGGAAGGGGAGGGGACATTCGGCCCATAGACTTGCCCATAACTTGCAAAAAAGAGAGAGGGTGGAGCTCCTCGTTCTAGCATCTCTTCATCTCTTCTCTTAACACGTAAAGTATGGACCCAGAACTTAATTGAGCAGCTGACCCATTACCTGAGACTTTAGTTCTGGGTTAACTGAAGTTATGCTCAGTTTGGTTCAGTAGTGTGAAAAAAAAGTATACGTCAGTCTCAGACCCTCACTCCACTCCTCACATTCTCTCTGTCACTGAGGCTACAGTACCTCCCAAAAATTCCCCATGTTGGAGACATTCACAGGGGCCAGGCCTTGTAGAGTGTGGACTACCGCCTCTTATCATTGTGTCCATAGA
Source organism: Salvelinus namaycush (assembly GCF_016432855.1). Taxonomy (NCBI): domain Eukaryota; kingdom Metazoa; phylum Chordata; class Actinopteri; order Salmoniformes; family Salmonidae; genus Salvelinus; species Salvelinus namaycush. The sequence continues at coordinate 30,244,568 of NC_052329.1, forward strand.
GAGAGAGAGCTTATCAGTATAGAGTGATTCACTGATTCTCCTTACGAGGACTCTGATGGGGTTATTCTCTCCTCTCTGTCAGACTGCTGACCAAGCAGCCACTCTTCACCGTTGACCTGTGACCCACGGGCATCTTGTGGGGTTAGAGCTGCCCTGCATCTCTGATAAGCTGTGTCAGGAGGTCGAGTGGTGCTGGAGGGGCCCGGAGTATAGACCACAGGCCCCAGGGCCGGAGGGGGGCCGTTAAGTGGTATGACCCAGCTGAGATGGGAGGCCCACCAGTCCATTTGGACATCTGAATCTCCAACCCCCCTGCAGGGTCACAGTGACTAGGAGACCTGAGAAAACTGGAGAACCGGGCCTGATGGTTCCTCTGCGCTGCTGGCTCTGTCTAGCCATGGATGTTAGAAATGATGGAACATCTTTTCACCGTGTAGTAGCATCTCAAATGGAAGTTGCTGGAATTATGTTGTCCTGTGGGATTGTCTGCGGATGTCCAACACTGGCTGGTAGATAGAGGTCTGAAAAATATTTTTAAGTTAAGAGATATTTAGGCCTGTTGTATTCTGCAAAATAATAATATTATAATCCCTTTGCTGCCACCATATATCACATGTTGCGATTCTTAGCTAAAAAGTATCACCTAGGCTGTAGGCTACACAATTTGTATGTCATTTTTGAAAAATCCCAGATGAAAATATTTGTTGAAAATTAGTCCTGGGAATTCAAGTTGATGTTAAATAAAATGTGATTCATGGGAATCGGTTGGTATGAACGATTGACGGAGCACAATGTGTTCAATGCAGCGCAGCGCGAGATGTGTCACATTGTGCAGGAGGCTGAGAGTGGATTTGAAGGTTCTTTTTCAGTAAACATTTAAAAGAAGTGGAGAAGCGAACAAAAGCGTTAAGAAGGAGCTGTTTTGTTGCCCCGTTTTTTACCTAAAGAGGCGGTCTGTCCGACCACAGCCCTGGCTTCAAAGTATTATCCCACACATACAATTACCATTTCTATCAACTGGGGAGAAAGATTATGCTTTTTGGGTGTTCTTGTGCGTTTCTTCCAGTGGATTCACTTGGTGAATGTGACACGTTTTGTGTCTCCCACCCCCTATTGAATTTAAAAGTTCTCTATTCTCTTCGGAAGCCAAGGAGAGTCCTACACTGGAGGCCTGAATAGACACTAAATCTTTCAAGGTTAGGACTTAACCTTCTCCTTCTCTAATTCATCTTCAAACTTTAGTCTCCAACCAATCAATATCAGATGATTGGTAAACTATGTGCAGGGTCTGATAGGCAGGTACCGAGTGGCCCTCAATGGGATTGCAAATGCTTTGTGCGCTCTCCCAGTCCCTTTTGCTCTAAAGCACTGTCACAAAAAGTAAAATTACCATTCGCTTGGAATGATGCCATTCATCTTTGTCAGAGCAGGCCGAGGCCGGCACGCAGGGCCGACTCCCCTCAAATTAATTCCTTGTTTTGCATCAGCTGAATTTGCCCAAATCCAGGAGGATGGCTCTCTGGCTCGCACCTCGCCTGCCTGCTTTAATGTGCCAATTCCAGCTGATTTCACTGTGCAACCAGCAACCCTGCCCCTTTTTATTTACTGCCTAATTCACAAAGTAAAGGAAATAGATATGAAAAGAAGTTGGGGGAAATAAGATAAATCTGGCATTGGAAATTTCAGAGGCCTGTTGTAGACTCGGAGAGCGTGAGAGAAGGGTGTAATTCACGGGGGCCCCCGGCTCCTGGGAGCTACTGCTGTGTGCCAGCCCAATTGTCGATTTGTTATTTTATTTTACCGAAGCTGCCGTGTGTAAAGGTTATGTCTTCCCAGAGGCCCTTCTTTTTCCATTGGCCATGCAAAAGAGAGGGATGTTGTTCAAGAATAGCTATCTGGGATTGAATGATTGGTTTGCTGGCTCTCCACTATGTCAGAGCAGACCAAGTTTAGTGATGCAGGGAGAGAACCACCTCACCTAACAGGATAGAGGACACAGGAAAATAAGAAGAGTAATTATCTCTACTCTGTGTCCATCTTAGTGGAAGTGTTAAATTACTAAAGTCTAATTAATGTTTGATTGTGGCACACAACAGCAGTCCCTACTTGTATTCTCCTGATAAGACTAATGAAGACACACTGGTACAGAAACACACACAAAGTGATATTTTGTTTTTTTTGTAGCAAAGTGAGCCTTTTTCTCTATGGTGAAACAGGCATTTGGTCTGAGACATTTCCACTAGGGGGCTGGGACTGGTTGTTCTTTCTCTCTGTCCTCCTTCGCTTTGCTGCAATGATGTTCTCCTCATCTCAGCTCGGTCCCACAGCCTGGCTGCCTGCTGTCTGTCCACTCCCACCCTAGCTACAAGAGTTTTAGTGGTCACAGTCTTGTTGTTTTTCTAATGTTGTTCTCCAGATGATGTCCTGCTTCATGGTGCTGACTGCCCAGCGACAGCTCTGACGACTTTTAAAGAGAGCTTTCACTCTCTCTCTCTCTCTCTTCCTCTCTCTCTCTCTCTCTCTCTCTCTCTCTCTCTCTCTCTCTCTCTCTCTCTCTCTCTCTCTTCCTCTCTCTCTCTCTCTTCCTCTCTCTCTCTCTCTTACTCTCTCTCGCTCTCTTCGTCTCTCTCGCTCTCTTCGTCTCTCTCTCTCTCTGTCTCTCTCTCATTCTGTCTCTCTCTCTCTCTCTCTCCATCTCCATCTCCATCCAGGACAGGCTAAAAATGGCCCAGGGCGAATTTATGGTTGTGGTAACCGTAATCTCTGATTTGTGATCCTCCATGTTTGTGTTTATATAACATTATTTTTCTCATCTTATCTGACGGCCGATGGACGATATGGCCCTGACGGGTTTATTTCAATGTTTTCTTTTTCCAGCACAAAGTATGATAGAGTGCAATTACAAGACATACAGGGTAAACCCCCAGGTCAGAGTCTGCTTCCTGTCTGCCTCCCTTGTATGAGGAGTCTCCCAGCACTACTGTCCCAGGGTGCAATGCTTTTACACATGCACACATACATTTAGGGCTTATGGGGCTTTTTTGGGGCACCGTGAGGTGAGCTCGGCCTGTGTCCGGTTTTTAATGTTTTTCTCCGATTTCTCAGAGAGAGAGAGAAAAACAGAGAGAGAGAAACAGAGAGAGAGAAGCAGAGAGAGAGAAACAGAGAGAGAGAAGCAGAGAGAGAGAAGCAGAGAGAGAGAAACAGAGAGAGAGAAGCAGAGAGAGAGAAGCAGAGAGAGAGAGAGAAAGAGCGAGAGAGAGAAAGAGCGAGAGAGAAGGGGCAGATAGAGAGGGAAAGAGTGAAAGAGTGGGGCAGGACTAAGACTCTGTTCTTCACCTCAGACACCTGCGCCTCTCCACAACTCTCTCATCAAGCACTCATTTTGTCCCCGGGCCGTGCCATTGTCCCGTGAAGGGCCCTTCAGCTGCGCTCTGAATAACCCCCATGTGCTCCCCGAAGTGGGCTCATCCCGGCTCTCTACTGAGAGGCAGACAAAACAGCAGATTCCAGAGCGCCGGCCCCTCGGCATTCCCCCGGCTTCAGGAGATAAAGAGAGAGGGAAAAACCTCTGACTGATTCCCCCCACCACTCCTCACCTCTCCTCACCCCATCTCTCTCTAGAAGGAGGGGGATAGAAAGGTGGTCTCAGGGTCAGAGAGCAATTAGAAAGGAGGGGAACAGAGTGGTGCTCCTGTTCCCCCAGTCAGCCAGCCAGCCAGCCAGTCAGCCAGCCAGCCAGCCAGCCAGCCAGTCCTCCTCCTTGGCAGCGCTTTGAGAAATGACCTCCATTGGGCTTACTGGGGAGTGGGTAGAGGGGAAGGAAATTTAGAAATGATTCCCCTCTCTCTGTCTGTCTGTGCTGCTATATTTAGCTGGCTAAAAGAGATGTATGTCCAAAGGTTTTTTCCACTCAGCATAAATGCATACGTTATATATACAACTCTTTTCCTGACTTGTGGAGTTTCTGCACTGCAAGGCATCATCGTTGGAAACATAGTGATTCCAGAGACCTGCTAAATTTGAAACTGGGAATACATGTTATTTTACTTTATGTACTCACTCAAACTCCACACTTAAGCACAGACACACACACACACACACACACACACACACACACACACACACACACACACACACACACACACACACACACACACACACACACACACACACACACACACACACACACACACACACACACAAAGTGTGTTTTGCTGATGCAGAGTCGTGGTCCTAGCCTGGCCGTGGTGTTGGAAGTGATTAGGGAGAAATATGCCTGTCTCCTGGTACTGTCAGTAACGGGCAGCAGCACATCAAAGACACGCCTGTCAGAATGATCTGGATCAAGCCGGTCCCATCTGGAACACATAAGACTTTTCACTCATTTAAACACTTTAAACACTGAACAGACATGGAGCTCCTGTCTCTGCTCAGCACTCACTGCTAATATCAGCATCCTCAACCCCTCATCTGGGCGTGTGTGTGTGTGTGTGTGTGCGTGCGGTGTGTCTCTGTGTGTGTGTGTGTGTGTGTGTGTGTGTGTGTGTGTGTGTGTGTGTGTGTGTGTGTGTGTGTGTGTGTGTGTGTGTGTGTGTGTGTGTGCGTGCGCGTGCGCCTGCCTGTTCCCCAATGTGTGTATGTGTTGTTGCTTGCCTACTACCTGTGTGTGTATGCGTGCTCTGTGTATTTAAATACGTCTCTGTATGCACCTTAATTCAGTATTTTTCATCATATACATGTATATTATCTTCTACATGTACAACATCCTCTCATTCCAAAACAGACATCAGTCATTAAATACGATTTTGAAGATTAAAAATAATATCCACACGTGACTTAAAGTGTTATGAGATATTTATAGACTGAATGCATAATGGCAAAGCTAATATTGTTCTGTCTGGGCAGAAGGAATTTAGTTCAGGCTTGTTGTTCTACTGTAGCATAGGACAGATAAGTATCTGTTCTGTACGATAAAGCTGTGCGCTAAGACAATGATGCTGTGTAGCCCTGCATGGATTGTGTTGACTGGAGTCACAGCCTTGTGTTATCTTTCCAAACACAACGCGGACACTCTGCTAAGTGTATTTTAATTGGCTTAGAGCTTCCTTCCATAAGAAAACACACCCCTGTGTGTGTGTGTGTGTGTGTGTGTGTGTGTGTGTGTGTGTGTGTGTGTGTGTGTGTGTGTGTGTGTGTGTGTGTGTGTGTGTGTGTGTGTGTGTGTGTGTGTGTGTGTGTGTGTGTGTGTGTGTGCGCGTGTGTGTGTGTGCGTGTGCGTGCGTGCGTGCGTGCGACTGACGTATCGGTGAAAGTCAGGGTGTGGTGAAGTCTGATCACTCACTCGGCCCTGTAGAAATGGACCTGTCAGCCTGTCCGGCCTACTACAGATCTGGGTGATACAGGCTTCCATTGTATGTGTGTATGTGTTGTACTTGAACTGCTCTCTCCAGTAACAGATCTTAACACTGAGCAGATACCATCTTTAGGGTGAGTGTGAGTGATTTAATACTAACAATTAAGGAAGGCATGTCAACCGGCAGCCTAAACCCCTGCTGTGGTCGGACTGGGAGTGGACCCTCGCCCCTATCTCCACCAGACAGAAGGAGAGGGTCACACACACAGACACACGCACACGCGCACACGCACACACACCCACACACACACACATATACACAAACACATAAGGAGAGGGGCATCATGCCCCGGCCAAGCCTCTTATTAACTACTGCTAGATGGACCTATCCTCCATAGCAGAGACCACTGTGACGTCACTCTACTCTAAGCTAACATGGTTACCTCAAGATCACATCAAGTCCAACTGACTTCTAAAATAAGAGCGATCAGTGAGAGGGCAGCACAAAATGGAGTGGAGAGGAGGAGGGAAGAGGAGGGGTGGTGGAGGAGAGAGTTTGGGCCCAGCCTTTTGGAGAAAGAAAGCGATGAAAACGATTCATTTTACAAGAACCAAGAATCTCACTTCTTACATGGCCAGCTCTGCTCCCATAAAGCCTATAGACATCCATATTAAAAGTTACTCCTGACGTGTTCCCCCTCATCATCCAGCTACAGGCTGGCTCTACCAACCCTCTGGAAGTGTTTGAAACAAAGTGGCTTCTCTACTTCAACCCCATTAACTAGTTAGAATAAACAAAACAATGTGTTTTTAATGGATGGTGAGAAACTCCCCCTCGACATCCTCCGGCCCTCACTCCCCCACCCCAAGCCAGAGTCACTGGTGAACGACACACACACACACACACACACACACACACACACACACACACACACACACACACACACACACACACACACACACACACACACACACACACACACACACACACACACACACGGACACACTCATATGGACCCACGCACACACACACACACACATACAAGCACACAAACACCCATACAGGTCGACTGGCCGGTGGGTTTCCCATGGCTGCAGCCTGCAGTGTCAGTATGATGGATGGGCAGGGGCGGTGGGGGCTGTCCTCGGCCCTCTCCTTGCCCCTCTGCTCTGCGTATTCCCTGGGACTGACAGGCACATTGTGGCGCCCGTGCAGCACTGTCCCTCCCACTGGCACTGCGACAGAGACCCCAGAAAACGCCCGCTTCACCAGCTGCACACTCACACACTTAGAAATACTCATACTCTCACACACTTAGAAATACTCATACACTCACACACTTAGAAATACTCATATTCTCACACACTTAGAAATACTCATACACTCACACACTTAGAAATACTCATACTCTCACACACTTAGAAATACTCATACTCTCACACACTTAGAAATACTCATACTCTCACACACTTAGAAATACTCATACTCTCACACACTTAGAAATACTCATACTCTCACACACTTAGAAATACTCATACTCTCACACACTTAGAAATACTCATACTCTCACACACTCACAATATTCAGACACACGCATAACACCATGCAGTCTCCCACATTCAACCTCTATTCTGCTCTCTTGAAACCACCCTGGACTCATGTAATATGGCACGTCTGATATACATTCTTATTCATACACACACTCACACATGCCCTCAGTCAAACCAAAGAAACATCGTGCCACACACAGGCACACAGGCATGCGGACAGTAATGCTGGTAGGCTTCTGCTCTGGCACTGGTCCTGGTAGTTTGTGCTGGTGAGCCTGGTCGTTTTTTTTAAAGTTGTTAGGTTGGTGTGCTGTTGCCATGTTGGGCTAACCATTAGCAGAACCTCGATTTCCATCAATCTCACGTTGTCTCTGATAATCGAGTGTTGCGCAAGATATGGAAGTACGGCAACGTGAATTTAAGGTTCCCAAATGGCACCCTATAACCTATAGAGTGCACTACTTTTGACCAGAGCCAAATGGGTGCTGGTATAATGTAGTGCACTATAAAGGAAATAGGGTGCAATTTGGGAGGAAACGTAGGTTAGCGTGCGGAGCTGTAGCCTGTACCTGAACCCCCTGCTGCCCCTCAGTGGGGGAGACATTAGCTTAGTGATGAATAAACACCACTGGGCCTCTGATGCCCACAACAGACACTCTGAGTGCTCTCACTCACTCACTCACCACACACACTCACCATACAAACACACAACACACACACACACACACACACACACACACACACACCCCCATAGACTAAGAACGCCTTCAAATAAAACTCTCCCAGCCAGCGTAAAACAATCCAATAACACAGCAAGCACTTATCAAAGTAAAACAATGCCCTAGCTCCTATCGTGTTGTAAAACCAAGACGCCTGCTTTTTATGTATCTAGTTTTCTTCTGACATCTAACAGTACTTTAAATGTGCCTTCTGGTTTGGTGCTCTCTCCTTTTCTACTTGAATTTGTTTTAAGGTCGTGCTGGTAGTATGTGTGTGGTTATGAAGAAACGTTTATGAAACCGCTGCTAAAGCACTTTTCTCTGAGTGATATGACACTGTTTAGGCTGAGCCTAGTGGTTCTTAGGAGCAGCAGTGTTTAGCACTGGGTCAAAGGTCATTTGAATAGAAAGAGAGGATACCAGAACAGCCAGACAACTAGAGTGTGAGGGTGTGACCAACCGTGCGTGTGTGTGTGTGTGTGTGTGTGTGTGTGTGTGTGTGTGTGTGTGTGTGTGTGTGTGTGTGTGTGTGTGTGTGTGTGTGTGTGTGTGTGTGTGTGTGTGTGTGTGTGTGTGTGTGTGTGTGTGTGTGTGTGTGAGAGAGAATGGGAGAGAGCGGAAGAGAGGGAGAGAGAAGGAGAGATGGGGACAGAGAAAACATTGCAGGGTGTCACCCGCAGTTCAGACTTGCTATGGACTAGGCTATCTAAATTGCGATTCAATATGGGTTTGAAAAAAAAGATGGTCTATTAACAGTCAATCTTGCTCGCATGACGTTGGCACCCACTCAAACGCGTGGCCTTACAGGTTAACGTCGTCACTTACTGTCACGGACAACGCTCTTCACCTATTTCGTAACGTGACGAAGTTAGCCAGGCTTTTGTGAGTTTCTAGCGTACTGTGGCTCTACAGTACGGTCTCTGAAGCCGGGGCCCTACGTACACTGAGCTGTCAGCTCTTATTGTGGTGTCTGGGCCTTCTCCTAATTAGTGTCCTCTGTGCTTTGGGATCAGGAAGTGGTCCTTGCCTGGATTAATCTGTCAGTGTGGCCAGACCATCCTCGCCCCCCCTCCTCCTTACCCCTCCTCGCCCCCCCCTCCTCTCCACCTCTGCGCCCAAGCGACTGTTTCCTTAGATAAACCCTGACAGAGTCCGAGCCCGGGGCCCCCCATTGGCTAGCTGGGGCCATCGCCACAGAGGATCGCCACAGTGACAGGTGTTGATTGAGCATGAGAGGGAGGAAGTGGAAGAGAACGCTACTTCCTGGCAGACTGTTTTATCAGCCAGGGAGCAGAGAGGTCAGGGGAGGGGGTGGAGTGGGTCAGACAGTTATCACACACCACTGGGTCTGTACAGTGTGGGGCGTGGGGTGTGTAGGTGGGGGGTTTCTGGAATAGGGCTGCTGACCCAGGGAACTGTCTCCTGCCTATAAACACTGAGTTGAGTTATAGAGACGTTTGGTGACTATCAAAAGCAAAAAGTGATGTTTTTCTCTGCTGTTGCTGGTAGTTGATCTCAGAAGTGGTTCATGGACAGTCTTCACACGTGTCGAGACACTGAGTTCTCTGGACAGGCACAGATCACTGCCCACTCACAGTTTGTTTCAGACTTTTTCTTCCTCAGCAGTAAGTTAAGAATTAAGCTTTGGAAACAAGTTGTTAAAGGTGTTTAAAATCTGTTGGCTCATCACAGCAGTGAAAAGAAGTAAGGACTGAAAGGCTGCTGACAAGAAGAGAAGAGAAAGTAAGAGAAGGCGAAGGAGAGAGAGGAAGAATGATCAGTGTGGGACTAGCCCTCCACTCCACCTCCCTCCCCTCCTCTCTCCCTCCACAGACCAGCGGGGTCCAATTCCTCCACTTGAGCGCTCAGGGCCGGCAGCGGGCTGATTACACATACACCCCCAGCCGCGCTGCGCCGGGACTCTGCAGCGGGACGACTTCAGAAGCACCGCCACTCCACACTGGCCCAAATAAAACCTGACTGCTCCTAATGGACAGGTCCTAATCTCCTCTCGGTTATTTGAAGATTTCTCCAGCCCGCTGCTGGCCACGGCAGAAACAAATTCTCAGGCTTTGTTGATTAAACCGTCCGCACTCCACCATCGCTTATCGTCCTGCAACGAGCTGCTCTTTTTAATTAGAAGTAAGACACCGCAAGTATGCAATTAACAGCTGGTAATTATCGAGCGCTTCAGAAGTGCAACACTCCGCCTTCATTTCTATTATATAATGGACAAGTGGCTTTTTGATCTCCACATTAGTGAACCCTTGTAATATTTGTTTTGTGGCAGATTCGGAGGGTTAATGGAGGCCTGTGGTGGCCTTCCTCCCGGTGATTGATGTGTACGCAGAAAGAGGGATATTAAAACAGGAATAGTCTATCAGGAAATGCAAATCGCACCTTCATGTTAATGAGCGGGAGAGCGCAGGCCTGGGCCGGCCAGCCGTGGCGTTTCATGTGGGAAAAACAAGTGGCCACTCTGCCGCAAACTGATTAGTACATTTGAATTTGAAAGTTGAATTAAGTGCTTCTAATACCAATCGTTTTAGAGACTGACACATAACATTGAACTGTTTGATACTTAATTTGGTTGGCGTTTGATTGCAAGGCACGCATGGCTACGTTGGCTACACAAGCGTGGAGACATTGAGTGCTATCCCAAAGGAGGCAGAAGCCATGGACTTCATTAAAAACCCTTAACTAAGAAGTGATGAAAATGTATTTAATGACCATTGCACTCTTTGAGTGTATAAAGCAGAACACTTGTTCAGTTTTAATTAGTATTGATTTCCATCTATGTACATGGCTGTTGTATTGTTGCTAGTTTAGAGTTTCAATTTTCCCCCACCACACATTCCATTGAAATGAAAATATACAAAATGATTGATTTGGTGGCTTACTGACAGCATGCAGGAGGTTGAATTAGGGAGATGACTGATGAGTCAAAGCCGAACTTCACTGTCTTCATGGGATACTCTTCATCCTGAGTTGTCAATATATTTTCAAAATAAGTGCAATCTGTTGTTGTTGTGCTCATTACTTGCTGTCTCCCCCAGGTCAGTACAGTACTTGTAATGTGATTTTGTATGGTCTGTATTTAGTGTTTTTATAGGCCGACATCTCTCCAACGGAGATGTCATTTTTGTAATGTAAAATGAACCGGCCTCTGCTGATATGGGGTTCAAATGATATCCCTACTTCAATGATACTGTAACTCAAGTTGTTCAATTACAAACATTTTGGAACATTTTGTATTAGTTCAATTTGAATAAATCAGTGTTCAGTATAAATGAAAAGATGAAATTCATTGTATGCTGATTATTCATTGTTTCTGTATTTCATACATACTGTTTGTCAAATGTTTTGTTATTAAAGAACAGTGTAAGAGATGTAGCTGGAAACCCTTGGAAATAGATGCTACAAGGTTGTCAATTTAATATTTGTCTCAGCCTCTCGTGGAGGCAACATCATTTTACTCCGACTTTTTCACTTATTTCATCCTTATACCTTCAACAAATCATTTTCAAATTAGCATCATTTTGTTACTAATTTAAAGGTCCTTTTAGTGTTCCAATTGAATGGCGGTTGATTTGACACTTGATCGTGTAATATCCTCTTGAGAAATTTCTTCTAAGCTTTACATAATGGGATTTCAGCACAAAATGTGTGACCTGGGCCAGTCAGTATTAAAACCATTCAAATGTGGAAAGCAATAATCAGTACATAAATATCATGTGATGTCATTTTTGGTTTCTGTAAGGGGAAAGCAGATTAAAAGAAGTTATATATGCAAATCCTCACCTGCTCACTACAAACAAACACCTAGCACCTTTACACATTCTGAATGTCTGCTGTTTACCGCCTCACACTATTCTAAAAATAGCAGATAAAAATAAGCCTCAAATCAGTCAAGCATTTAGGAATTTTGCATTGGGAGAAAATTGCCAGTTTATTTAGTATTTAAATTCAAACCAGGTCATTACGGAGGTTTCTTAAACAAAATGTCAGTCGTTAAAGAGACCCATGTGGCTCTGCTTAAAGTCCCTGTTTGCTTTAACTAGGCCCTAGAAGCAAGGCTTTCTGGGAGCTCCATGCACACCGTCCACGTGAGGCACAAAAGAGGAGAGAACCCATCTTCCCCCAGGTGTGGAGCGAAAGCCCCGTCATGGGTCGGAACAGGGGTGTGTGTGTGTGTGTGTGTGTGTGTGTGTGTGTGTGTGTGTGTGTGTGTGTGTGTGTGTGTCTCCCGATCTAATCTAAATCGCTGTTACTGTCATGTTTCTCTCACTCCCTCACTGTCCCTCCGTATTTTCTCCTCAATCTCGCTGTCATTTGGCAGCTGTCACTCTCCATGTGTGTCAACCACTCTTCCCCATGGCCACGACCAAGACCACCCTCCCACACACACACACACACACACACACACACACACACACACACACACACACACACACACACACACACACACACACACACACACACACACACACACACACACACACACACACACACACACACACACACAACCTTGCTGCTCAGTTCTACAGGAGACAGCTCCTCTAGTAGTAGAGCCATAAAGAACCTATATGACTGGTTTCCCAGACCCAGATTAAACCCCTTGTCCTAGACTAAAAAGCATCACGAGCATGCTTTTTAATCCAAGACGTTTAACCTGTACATCTGTCATAGTTACAGTTGGGCTAGAGGTTTTTAGAAGTTTTCTACTAAGGCCTGGAGGTTTACTTGGTCAGGCCGCATGCTCAGGAAAAACTCCTGCCCCCAGTGATAATACTACACATTCTTCCAGCAGATTGACTCAGAGCTACAGTATCACACTGAAGGGAACTTCCTTCATAATGCTGTTGTCGGAAGGAAGCGCTACACCAACTCTACACGACGCTGTTAGCTCGCTAGCTAGTTAAACACAAAGACAAACAATCAGGGAGAGAGGCCACAGTCCCGCTGTATTGTCCAGTTAAATCACATCTAAATACAGGGAAATTGACATCCCATAACAAAAAACATAAAAATGTTCACCGCACCGCTGAGGGATATTGTGTTCCTTAAAGGACAAGGCGAACAGTTCGGCTTCCAACAATCACAAAACAAACATCCTCTCCAAGAGCTCTCGCTGCTCGGCCCCATTTCACATGTCTGGGAAGCCTCTGTAGTTATACACGTTATTGTATGTAAGAAGTCTGTAACAAGGTTATAGTTAAGAGTTGGCCAGCTGGTATGCCAGTGTTGCAGGGTAGCAGGCCTACAGAGTGGAATGCAACAGTCAGACAAAAACCATCTAAATCCAACGAGACCAAATGGAAGATGTCAGACCTAGGTCCTAGGTGGTCAGTTTTCCCCCATTTAAATATGACATATTTATTGCTTTCCTACAGTTTTGTTTTCTTTCTTTTTTCCCTCATAGACCCTTTTCTCGTTTTGATTTAGTGACTTAGAAAAGCCTAGCAGTCGTGCAGAACACACTGCACCTAACACTACAGTGTAGACATTCTTCACGATACACGCATGAAGCCGGTGTTTATTGGGGGAGAAAACGTATGCTGGTGAAGGATCGAGGGCAAGGGACGGAGAAGAAGAAAGTGACAGAGGCTAAGAGAAAGAGAGGATAGGACAGAGAATGAAAAAAGAGGGGCCTCCTCTGCATTGGTGCTTTCATTGTGAGATGTAAACAATGCCTGTTTTGATAACCTCTGACCTCTCTCTGCATAGGGCCAATAGCGGTGACAAAGGCTCTTTTTGAGCCTGTTTCAAGTGGCTTGGAGGGCGAGAGAAAAGGATTAATTAAATGAAGCTGACTCAAAGAAGACGTATTATAAAGCCCTTTTCATTGGTACTGAGGTGCCTCTAGTTTCAGGTGGTTGAAACCTTAGTGACTCTAGATGGGAACTTGTCAGTGGTGTGAGATAGAATGGGTGGGTACTGAGATAGGAGTGACCCTTAGACAGTTACGGTGGTCTCCAGGTCATTATAGATTATGGAAGGTCAAACTTTTGTAATATATAGCCCAGGAGGTTGGTGGCACCTTAACTGGGAGGACAGGCACATGGTAATGGATGGAGTAGAATGAGTGGAATTGTATCAAATATATCAAATACATGATGCATAGGTGTTAAGTGAATACATATACTAGCAAGTGATCTGACCAGAGGCAATCCACAAAAGATAAAGCAGTCATAGATATGAGAGATGTGAGATGTAATTAAGAAGCTGTGGTCAATATATGCATGATATATCTCAAAGTTCATTGTATGTGTAACGTCTGCTTCTAACTCACACCCTCAAACACATAGATCCCGTGAACACAGCTCACTTTCCAGCCCACTTTCCAACTCACACCCTCAAACACATAGATCCCCTGAACACAGCTCACTTTCCAGCCCACTTTCCAACTCACACTCTCAAACACGTAGATCCCCTGAACGCAGCTCACTTTCCAGCCCACTTTCCAGCTCACACTCTCAAACACCTAGAACCCCTGAACGCAGCTCACTTTCCAGCCCACTTTCCAGCTCACACCCTCAAACACCTAGAACCCCTGAACGCAGCTCACTTTCCAGACCACTTTCCAGCTCACACTCTCAAACACCTAGAACCCCTGAACGCAGCTCACTTTCCAGCCCACTTTCCAGCTCACACCCTCAAACACCTAGAACCCCTGAACGCAGCTCACTTTCCAGACCACTTTCCAGCTCACACCCTCAAACACCTAGATCCCCTGAACGCAGCTCACTCTCCAGATCCCAATCACCTGAATTCTGATCACCTGTTCACACACCTGTAAGTCATTATCACACACTTTTTATTTCAGTTCTTTGCACCCCATCACTGTGAGGTATTGTTTGTTTTGTGACACACGTCTTTCGGAGCGCTGTTTTTCCCGTGATTTACTCCTCCCGTGTATGATAGTTTTTGCCTGCCTCACTAATGGTGCCTTTTGCCTATTCCCTGCCTGTACTTTAGCCTATCGGATTTTGTGTTATCTCCCTATTGCCTGATCTACCGTACTATGTTACTAGCCATTTCCCTGCCTGTACTGTTGCCTTTTTGGACCTCCTGTGTATGACCTTCTGCCTGCCCCTGGACACAGCTGCCTGCCTCCTCCTGTGGTCCTTTACAATAATCGCCCTGCGCTTGAAACCAGCTCTCTGTCTCCCATCGTGTTCATTACAGTATGTCTATGAATCAGTATTTGATTTTCGTGTGTGATGTGTGTGTGTATATAAGTGAATGTGTGTGTGTCTCTGTGAATGTGTGTGTCTCTGTGAATGTGTGTGTGTCTCTGTGAATGTGTGTGTGTGTGTCTCTGTAATGTGATTGTGTCGGTGTCTTTGTGACATTTGTTTATGTGATGTGTGTGTTTTTGTGATGTGTGTGTGTATCTGTGATGTGTGTGTATCTGTGATGTGCCTGAGTTTGTCAGATGCCTCAGTCTGGAGCTGTGGGCTATTTGTCATGGCTGAGATTCATTATGTGTGTGTCCCTGTCCCGGTGCAGCCGGTGTGATCACTGCTGACCCCCGTGACAGGCACAGCGCCTTCATTATGTCACCAAGGCAGCCCTGTCACCAGCGCCACTCTCTAACTGTCTGTGTGACACCCCTGGGTTGGACTCCAATCTCTCATCTGGGTGTCCACCTGTCTCTGCCTCGTGTTTGTGTGTGTCTGTGCGTGTGTGTCAGGATTTCCGGTAGGAAAATGTGGCACCGGACATTTGACCGGCAACATATGCATTGGGTGTCTTAACTTGATTAGGGTGTCTACCCACGGTGCTCAGAATGACAGACATCACATTTTGATTATGGTAATTCATATTAACAGAACACGCAAGTCGAGGATGCAACGATGTGCGGACCTTCTTACTGAATTCTGATGTGCACTTTGAAGATTTTAGAGTAACTGTCCACATGTACTTTTCCTCAGCCAACAAGACCAGTAATGTACAGCTAAATCGCTATTCTGTCAATCTACTATCCCCTATAGTAGAAAAGATTACCTATTCTATTGGTCAGCTTGTCAAGAAATAAATATACTATTCCAAACAGACTCTGGGACAGTTGTGGGAAAGCAATGAGTCTGATGCAGCAGATCAGAACGTTTAGTTAAAACGTTGATACACTATTCTTTTTTCACACAAGCGCAACAATGCGCATAAGGCAGTAGGCTACACGCAAATGTTAGTTCCATAATGCAAGTAGCAGGAAAACACCGTTTTCTAAAGGCACCGTACATTGCGTGACAGAGATGAAAATATCGGTTGGAGATGTAGGAAGAGAGGAGATCTAATAGGCTACTTTGAAGCAAGGTAAGACGCCTCATAATGTATTCAAACATTTGTAGGTGTATTCACTTGTGCGTGTGTGTGTGTGTGTGTTCAGTCTTTTATGTATTGACATAATTTTTTTACATTTCAATCTAGGTACAGGCTTTTGCTAAAAAATCACATTACCGCAGTATATTAGAAACATTTTATTAAATTGTATACCAATTCCCCCAACAGAAATCCATTCCTCCATGGTAGTCTCGCTGTAATCACTAATTATTCAATTATGTCCTATTAGAGGATGGGTGTTGCCAATGTCCCCGCCCAGGCTATTCAGCCCCTGCGCTCTGTCGGGGGGAGACCCCGAGGGCCCTTGTGAGCCTGTGATTAGTGATGTGTCTGCAGAGAGGTGACAGAATCCCTCTTCAAATATTTTGTCTTCATTTTACGGCTACCGAGATGCAATTACGGAGCAGCGGTTCATTACCGCGTGGCGCTTCTTCATGTTTTATGCATGCTTTTCATTTACCGCTTTATTAATGAGCCAGGCTGGCCACCTTCACACTTCAGCCTGCAGGCTGCACTATGGACACTGATGTGGGTTTGTGGTGGGTGTGTTGGGTGTGTGTGTGGAGAGGGGGGGGGGTTCTGTGTGTGTGTGCACAATAGATGGTCGTTGGTCAGTCTCCCCCCACCCTGCCTTGCCCTGCCCTCTCCTCTCCCTGCCCTTCCCTGCCTGGATCTGGGTTTGGCGGAGGTAGAGGGGATTGGAGAGGGCCAGTAGGGGTGACTAACTGCACCTCCCTCTGCAGAACAAACTCCATCTGCATCCAGCATTGAGACAGATGAGTCCAATTTGGCTCCTTAACTTTTCTGCAGTGTGATGGATGTGTGGTGGCTGTGCGCGGTGAGTGAGAGAGAGGGGGGTGAGGGGGACTCACGCGGCACTCCGCACCCCTCAGCTCTGGCCCGGCCAGGGAGGGACACCCGGCCATCGGCAGGTTATTGATGACCTCACAGTGCCACGCCACGCTGGCCAAACCCAAGCTAATAGGCTAACGACACGGTTCTGACTGATTTTCCTCTCACACCGGATAACAGCGGGGCCATCTGCACGACTGATGAGTCTTTGATAAGAGCGATTCTCCGCGGGCCTAGATAAATATTTTATCAAGCATAATGGAAATTGTCAAATCAATCTAATTGTGTAATACATTATGAAGACATCAAAATTAAACAAAGCACATATGCTATCATTTCATTTTTACAACAGGCAGGCGGCCGGGCACCCGTGGGGCTTCTTGGGGACCTCGGGGCTGGCAGCGCCCACTCTGGATATACGTCTCCCCTGTGCTGCCCATGAGCCGCCTCACACACATTTCATCAACGGATCCATTTTTCAAATGTGGACAACTGTGAGGCATAATTACATTAGGGCCTGATGGCATTTAGCCAAAATATTGAGAGAGAGAGCGAGAGAGAGAGAGAGCGAGAGAGAGAGAGAGAGAGAGAGAGAGAGAGAGAGAGAGAGAGAGAGTGAAAAAGTGTTTGTGCGTGTGTTACAACAGTATGGAAGTGATGAATACAAATTCAATCAATTACTGTATAATGTTCTCTTTTAATAAGTATGAATAGTATATTTTCACAGAGTTAGTTATTGGAGGTGAGATGAACTGGTTAAATCAGGCTGTGTTTCGAACTACTGTTCTGTTGGTAGTCGTGGAAGATGTTGTGTGAGACAGTGTATTATTTGCGAATGGTAATGATAATTTGTGTGCATGTGTGTGCAAAAACAGTATTTGGATGCATTTTCTCTTTATGTCTCAATGAGGAGGGGTAAGGTATTGCTGGGCGGCTGTCTGGTGCAGTAGAGGGATGAGGACAGAGGAGAGGAAAGGGGGAGCACTCAGAGTAAACAAATGAAAAGCTGTGGTGTTTGACATGGAGGGGGAAGACAGAGGCCCATGATGGGATTAATGACCTTTGTCAACACACACACACACTCACACACACACACTCACTCCATGTCACTGCAGAGGAGGAAAGAGCCTAATCAATATCTACACACACAGACACACAGACACACACACAGCACCTTTCTCAAACAACAAAATCACAGAAATACAATACACACTTTCACACAAACAGCATCTTTATCAAAAGTCAGCTCTTGTTCACGTGCAGGAATTTCAGCCTAATGAAAAATAGATTTATTGGGGGGCAAGCCGCTATCAAGCGTCTTAGTGTTTTTCTCACCCTCCCCCACTCTCTTTCCCACCATCTTGTCCTTTCACCTCTACCTCCTCGCCCCCCCGCCTTTCCTCCCTCTGTGTCTTCCCTCTCCTTCCACTCGTCCTGCGGGGCCCCTCGGGGCCCGGGGTCAGTAGCCGATGCGCTGGCCTTTTAAGCCCGGCCTGATGTATGGCCTGTGGAAACAATGTGAGACCTTGGATATTATTCTGTTTGCTTTTGGCTCTGACAGGCTTGAGTTAGCGTCCGACTGGGATCCTATCTCATTAGGCCAAATGCTGGAGTAAAACAATCATAAAAATCATTTGGCAACCAGCATCCACTTAGGAGCGCCTGTCACGCAGGTTGAAGATAAACTCTGCAAATTGGAGTCAGGGAGAGTGAGTGAGAGGAAGAGATGGAGAGAGAGTGAGGCCCATATGCTCCCTGCCGTTAGGGACTCTTAATGATATGAGGTGGTTGAGTTTATATGGAGGTGCCTCTGCCTCTCCATTGATAATATTGATTGTGGTTACAGAACCCTCAACCTTGGCTTCACAGTGTGCGTGTGTGTGTGTGCGTGCGTGTGCTGTGTGGTGTGCGTTGATTTGGAAACCTTCTGTTTATGCATTAGTATGGATTGTGTATGGTTTTGTGTGTGTTGTGTGTAAAATGTGTGTGTGAGTGTGTGTTTATGGTAGGGGAGGAAGCCTACAACAGTGGCTCTAAGGTGTGATCTATATGCATGTCAACCCTCTCCCTCTCTTTCCTTCTCACTCTCCCTCTCTCTCTCTCTCTCTCTCTCTCTCACACACACACACACACACACACACACACACACACACACACACACACACACACACACACACACACACACACACACACACACACACACACACACACACACACACACTCTCTCTCTCTCTCTCCCCTACTCTTGTTCTTCCCCTCCCCACCTCGTCGAAACATACATCTTTATCAAGCGCCTGTTGTCAGACAACATTAGATAATTAATAGGTCATTTGTCAGCCCTGTGAGAAACATGTTAAAATCCCCCTGTCTACCGGGATAAATCCAGTTGTCTGCTCAGACGCCTTTGTTGTGTCAGGCTGCCATCGGCGGCACACATTTACCATAGAAAGGGCCTCATTATTAATCACAACTAATGCTAATTAATTAGGTGTCTCTCTGTCTGTGTGTGTGTGTGTGTGTGTGTGTGTGTGTGTGTGTGTGTGTGTGTGTGTGTGTGTGTGTGTGTGTGTGTTCACAAAGGGACAGGGCCTAACTTTCAGTTGTTGTACGGTGTTAATTGGTGGACTTAGCGCAGGGACTTTAATTGAGTGTTTTCCATTGGGAGAGTGGAGGAGTAGTTGACTAACAGGCGGCAGGAGAAAAAACACAAGACAATGTATTCATTAATTAACACGCTCTAAGTGCACTGCTCTGGTAAGGGTTGCGCTGTGTGTGTGTACGTGTGTACGTGTATGTATGTATACACTGAGTGTACAAAACATTAAGGACACCTTCCAAATATTGAGTTGGCCCCCCCTCCCCCCTTTGCCCTCAGAACAGACTCAATTCGTAGGAGTATGGACTCTACAAGGTGTCAAAAGCATTCCACAGGGATGCTGGTACATGTTAACTCCAATGATTCCCACAGTTGTGTCAAGTTGGCTTGATGTCCATTGGGTGGTGAAGCATTCTTGATACACACAGGAAACTGTTGAACATGAAAAAACCCAGCAGGATTGTAGTTTTTGACACAAACCGCTGCGCTTCGCACCTACTACCATACCCCGTTCAAAGGCACTTAAATCTTTTGTCTTGCCCAATTCACTCTCTGAATGGCACACATACACAATCCATGTCTCAATTGTCTCAAAGCTTAAAAATCCTTCTTTAACCTATCTCCTCCCCTTCATCTATACAGATTTAAGTGGATTTAACAAGTGACATCAATAAGGGATCATAGCTTTCACATAGATTCACCTGTCCTGGAAAGAGCAGGTGTCCTTAATG
This sequence comes from Salvelinus namaycush, assembly GCF_016432855.1. NCBI lineage: Eukaryota > Metazoa > Chordata > Actinopteri > Salmoniformes > Salmonidae > Salvelinus > Salvelinus namaycush. The sequence goes on from NC_052329.1 coordinate 30,264,719, forward strand.
TTTTGTACAAGTAGTGTGCATGTGTGTGTGTGTGTGTGTGTGTGTGTGTGTGTGTGTGTGTGTGTGTGTGTGTGTGTGTGTGTGTGTGTGTGTGTGTGTGTGTGTGTGTGTGTGTGTGTGTGTGTGTGTGTGTGTGTGTGTGTGTATATATATTTTAGCTTATTAAATATGTGCATGTGTCTAAAGCTTGAAATTATCATTATAAGGGTTTAAAATGTAGTGCTACTTTATTCAAACATCTATTAATGTTTTTTGTGAACATGTTTGTTTTTCATGTGCACATACAGTACACTACATATTGTGGTACATACTGTATAAAGTATATATTGTGGGTTATTTGGCTTGCCTTCAGTGTACTTGACTTGATGTGTGTCCTTGGTTTAGTGACATCTCCTTTCCCCTGCTCTTTCTCTGCTGAGTTGCTGAGGGTTTGGCTGCTGTTGGAGCTCCTGTTTGGGCCCCTGTTGGCCCCTGGAGGCCCCTCCATCGCTCAGCCTCCCAGTAAGCCCAGTATGCCCAGAGGACCTCCAGGATTCCCACAGGGCACAGGCTCACAGCTCTCTCACAACGCACTCACAACGTTCTTACAACGCTTTCATCTCAAAACCCCAGAAAGGAAATATTCATAAGTACGCTGTAATTACTAGTATTTAAGGAAATATAAATAAACTATTCTTTACCTGTCAGAGTTTCAATTTAAACCCCCATTCAGCGGACTCCCATTCAGAACCTGTTGAGATGGTTGTCTACGCTCCCTCTCTCTCTTTCTCATTCTCTCTCTCTCACTCCCCCTCTTTCCCCCTCTCTCCCTCTCCTGATTGGGTTCCTTCTGTATAGCAGTATGTATTGGCCAGCTTTGGTATGATGATGCTATATGATGCTATAGTGTGTCTGTGTTTTTAAACAGGATGATGTACAGTGGCAAGAAAAAGTATGTGAACCCTTTGGAATTACCTGGATTTCTGCATAAATTGGTCATCAAATTTGATCTGATCTTCATCTAAGTCACAACAATAGACAAACATAGTGTGCTTAAACTAATAACACACAAATTATTGTATTTTTATTGTCTATATTGAATAGATAATTTAAACATTCACAGTGTAGGTTGGAAAAAGTATGTGAACCCCTAGGCTAATGACTTCTCCAAAAGCTAATTGGAGTCAGGAGTCAGCTAATCTGGAGTCCAATCAATGAGATGAGATTGGAGATGTTGGTTAGAGCTGCCTTGCTCTATAAAAAACACTCACAAAATGTGAGTTTGCTATTTATTCACAAGAAGCATTGCCTGATGTGAACCATGCCTTGAACAAAAGAGATCTCAGAAGACCTAAGATTAAGAATTGTTGACTTGCATAAAGCTGGAAAGGCTTACAAAAATATCTCTAAAAGCCTTTTTGTTCATCAGTCCACGGAAAGACAAATTGTCTAGAAATGGAGAAAGCTCAGCACTGTTGCTACTCTCCCTAGGAGTGGCCATCCTACAAAGATGACTGCAAGAGCACAGCACAGAATGCTCAATGAGGTTAAGAAGAATCCTAGAGTGTCAGCTAAAGACTTACATAAATCTGTCCGCCAATTGAAGCTCAACAGAAGTTGGGTGATACAATAGGGCAACGACCAAAAACACAGAAATAAATCAACAACAGAATGGCTTCAACAGAAGAAAATACACCTTCTGGAGAGGCCCAGTCAGAGTCCTGACCTCAACCCGTTTGAGATGCTGTGGCATGACCTCAAGAGATAAGTTCACACCAGACATCCCTAGAATATTGCTGAACTGACACAGTTTTGTAAAGAGGAATGGTCCAAAATTCGGGTCAACCATTTATTAAATCCAAGGGTTCACATACTTTTCCCACCCTGCACTGTGAATGTTTACACGGTATGTTCAATAAAGACATCAAAACGTATAGTTGTTTGTGTGTTATTAGTTTAAGCAGACTGTCTTTGTCTATTGTTGTGACCTAGATGAAGATCAGATTAAATTTTATGGCCAATTTCTGCAGAAATTTCCAAAGGGTTCACATACTTTTTCTTGCCACTGTATCTCTTAGTCTTTCAATGCCTCATCCCTTACAGCAGTGTCAGGGGAAGACATTATAACTATGACATTAAAGGGATGTTGCTGGGATGTTTCTCAGAGAAACATCTCACTCAGGAGGTGTCCCTGCCCAGTCAGCGGTGGGGCTGAGAGGTCAGAGGTCAGCTGTAATGTCGGTGATGACCCAGGTGTCTGTGGGTGGTTCATGTTGGGAGGCCCATACTGCCCAGGAGGCGCAGGTGGCCATTTTGCATCCAGCTTCAATGATGGCTTAAAAGGATACTGTGAGATTTTATGATTTATGTCGTTTTGGTATTCTTACCCAGAGTCAGATGAACTCATGGATACCATTTGTATGTCTCTGCGTGCAGTTTGGAGGTTGTTGAAGTTAGCATATAATTAGCTTAGCGCAATTGCTGGAAATCTCCCGATAGAGTAGCCAGCTCCTCTCAAAAGGAAGCAAATAGACATTCTAACTACTCCAAATCTCTCTACATCTCTCTGCAACAATAGGACAGGGAATGAGGAAGTGGATTGAATCTTGTTTCTTATAGTTATTAGTAAAATGAACACATTTATAAAATATAAATGACTATGTATAGCTAAGTGAAAATGAAAGTGTAGATCTTAGAGATAATGTATTGGCATCCCAAGGTCATGCACTGAGCAGAACACTGGAATAATTATCCCTGCGAGTCATTGTAATGTTTGTTAGTGTAATTTAGTCTCATAAGGGAGGGGTTGCCAACTGGCAATCTAACACGAAAATATAATTACATTCTTAAAGAATATTCCGAAATTTTATTCTACAAAAACATAAAATACCATTAAATACTGTCATACTGTCATTTTTTTTTAATGAAATGTTGGCCATATCGCTCACTCCCAGTCTTCATGTAAGATCTGTGGTATAATGGCGTGTCCCCTTCGCTTGTCTGTCAAAAACGGTGGACAAATGAACCTTGCAGACAAGCGGAGTCAATGGAGGGATGAATTTACATTTCTTATATGTCTATCTTTCTGCTTCTTTTAATATTTATTTTGTGCTTTTTTTACACTGTACATCCCAAGAAATAGGAAACATTCAGATACAGAGAGAGGGAGAGAGAGGGAGAGAGAGAGGAAGAGATAGAGGGATACAATAGGCCATGTGTGTAGGAGTGTGTTTTGTGTCTGTGTGTGACTATGTCCACAGGTAGCTTATTTCTCTGTAAACACATGTTTCTCTTTGTCCTGCTGGTGCGTCCCCTGGCGTGCCTAGGCAGTGGCTGGGTCACGCCTCCATTAGGGCTTTTGTCACTGTGATTAATAGCACCTTCTATCATCTATAATTCACTCCCTGATGACGGTGGGGCTTGCGCTGGCAGTGCTCCGGGTAATGGTGTGATGTATGAGTCCGCCCAACACCTAGTGGCATAGGTGAAAATCATTCCGCCCATGCAGATACCGTCCCGGGAACAAATGTTTTCCCTCCTAATAAGAAGGAATGAATTTGGTGTCGAGAGTGAGCGGCAGAACACTGGACGTGTGTGCCTACTGTGTGCATGTGCACGTGTGTGCGTGCGTGGGTGTAGAATTATGGCATGTTTTGCTTTATGTTCTACTCATTCTGAGTTTAAGGTCATTATTTTCATTGGTGCTAAAATGCCTTGTGTATTATGGATCAGCCTCAAATACAGACATTTACTTTTAGTGTTCATGTCACTTCCTCTTTTAGCATAAGATATGAGAGTACAGACCATGAAGGGACAGCTTTGGCTGTTGAGAGTTGGCTTTTGTGTAGTATAAATAAATAATTTGTCATCTATGCTAATGATGTAATGATGTTGATGAACGTCGTGTACAGAATGTTGCCTCTAGCTGGAGTTCCCCTTTCTACCCAGAATTCCTTTGGTGTGCCTCTTTTTGAAGGGCGTCAGCTCGCGGTGATGAGGTAATCGGCAAGATTGAACAAATAAACAAAAGTATATGGCCATCAGTCAGTACACCCCCCACCCCGCCCGCACCACCGGCCCCACCAACACACGCATGCATGCACACACATACGCACGCACGCACCCACGCACGCAGGCAGGCAGGCAGGCAGACAGGCAGGCAGGCAGGCAGGCAGGCAGGCAGGCAGGCAGGCAGGCAGGCAGACAGACAGACAGACAGACAGACAGACAGACAGACAGACAGACAGACAGACAGACAGACAGACAGACAGACAGACAGACAGACAGACAGACAGACAGACAGACAGACAGACAGACAGACAGAGACAGACAGACAGACAGACACGTGCTCATGCATGAGCTTGCACGCACACTATGACCACTGATCTGTGGTCATTGTCCTTCAAAGAACTGCAGTCTCACACTTATGTCTCATCTGAAAATAAAACCACCGTTTTTAAAACATTCAACACAGCATATTTAGCTTTTTGGAAACGTTTACATTTCTGAAATGTATGTTTATGGATCAAAATGATTCCCCCGCTTGAATCGACCAAACTTGGGGAATTTTTGGTCTAAATCAAATATAAACTATGAGACCAGTTGGAGGGAAATGTCATAGGAGAAACAGCATAGGAGGGATACAGTTACTTTTAAAAGCCCTCTGTCTCAGCCATATGGCAAACTTCATCTCCAGGGTTATAACCACGTTACAGTCCTGCACAGAAAATCATTACACATGCTGGTATAGCCACATTGGGTTTCAGGGCCTGCCCGGCACAACAGACATTTAAAAGCTTTGCTCTTTAAACATGCTGGCCCACACAGTATGTGTCAAACACAATGGCAATAAAGACGTGGTGACGGACAATTGCACTGGAGAGAAAATACGAGAAAACCTTTTTCAAACATTACTTGTGCACTCACATGCATATTCATGCAGACTTAATGCAGAAATATAAGAAATGCCACAAGAAATGACTGGAAGTTGAGTCAAGCAATTTTTTCAAGCAAGCAATATCATTTTTAATCACTCAGCTGTTTAAAATATGCCATTATACACTGAATCATGATACCATATAGGATATGGTATTTAAGATGAATAAAGATAGGTTTGAGGATAAGAGCACAATATAAAAAAATTAAATATACAACAAATACAAAAATCTGGAATTTTCTCTCTCTTCTTGTCTGTCATTTCTCTCCTCAATCTATTTTTGTCCTTGTTCAACATTGCACTATTACACTATGATAAACTCTACAGTATGCATTGGCTAGGCATTAAGAAACAGGATGCATAGATGATAAAATGATAAGAGATTCACACTTTAGAAATGGCTTCCATGGTGATCTATGGTATCCATTTAAGTGATAATGCCCGAAAAGCCGGTGTTTGGAGGGATATATTAGCATTCGTTTCGGGCTGGCAAACCGTGCCAATATATCCTCCAAACACCAGCTTTGAGGGCATTATCACTTAAATGGATACCATAGATCAGCATGGAAGCCATTTCTAAAGTGTGAATCTCTTATCATTTTATCATCTATGCATCCTGTTTCTTAATGCCTAGCCAATGCATACTGTAGAGTTTATCATTTTGCTACCCAAGCCGGCTGGTCATTGGTTCTATCGGTTCAGTTGCCAGAGACGCGGCCCAGTCATTAAGTCTTTTTGTTCTGTATTTATGGACGCGACCCAGTCGTTTATTCTAAATATTCCATTGCCATACTGGCTAGCAACGTTCATATCCCTTGCTTGCTAGCTAGCCAACTACGGCTAACTTACAGTCACGTCAAACAGTGCAGCCAGAATAACAACAAAGTAGCTTTTTTTTCTAGTGGCATTTATTTGGATACATCCATAACAATGAGCTAATGATGCGCGATTTCTCCTGGCATAAAAAATGTGCTCTCTCTTCAGGACGCTGTTGTTCAGAGGAGCTAGCCAACAACCCAGCTAACACAATCACTTGAAACTAAAGCTGGAAAGACTGCAAACTAGCTGCACTTCGTTTCGTTTGACCTGTTTTCTATTGACATTTGGATGGACCAACCCTTCCTTCCATTACCTGACCCTGCACCAATATAGTCCACTGTCAGTCTGTAAAGGTTAGAGACAAGCACAGAGGACTTAGGGTCAGACACGTTCCCTCTGCCCCTCAGCTCCTCGGGTAAGTGCACAGAGGAGTTGTCAGTGTCCAGAATCAGAACATCTCCCTCCAGACCTCTACGACGGTACCTCTGGACTCTGTGGAGCTTTGTAGTGCAGGAGCACAGACTAGACTGTGACTGTGTCCCTCTGAAAACGTCCCTTATACAGAAACCAGGTCAGCTCAAACTCACTGTGAGGCACTGCTACGTCCCTGTCTGCTGGGTTGACAGAGAGGGCTGGATCAGGGAGTAATTCCCTGTTAGGCTGTCAGTCATCATGTCCATCCTCTGACTCTTTTTCCCTCGGGCCATGTCGCTTAGTGGAGTTTCCCAGAGTGCATCTTGTCAGTTGGATATACAGGGGAGAGTCCCTGTTTCATCTGGCTTGATGACTTGATACTCAGGCTCCACCATTAGAAAAATTGGCTGGTAGCTGTAGCATCAATCTCCTATTGAAATGACACAAGTGAAATATCCTTCATCATCTGTTAAGATGTTAGAGAAGTAAAATGAAGACCTGTTGTCCAAGACCTGCATTCTGGCCTTCAGATCATCAGGCAGAATCTCTAAAGACGAGTCAGTTTCCAAAACTAAGCTTGTTGTGGCTACTCCGTTTGGTAATTGATGTCTGTACACTTGCAGTACACTGTTGTAATCCTTTTTACTCTTGATTTCTGTCCTACCTCCAGAGGGCACTTCAATGATCTTTATCTGATTCGTCTTACTACAAACCGTCAGTCGAAACCTGACCTGGTCTGTGAGCTGCCCACCATTCAGTCTTGTTGTTGCCACTGTCGGATTCTCTTAGGTGGTATAGAACATATGATGATGTCAAGTCAAACCCAATTCTTATTGCGTTCATCAGTAAAATGTCCCCCTCTCTTGTTGACTTGTAGAAAACGGGTCTCTTGAAACAAAATGTCTTAAAATGAGCAGCAATATTCACTTGTTCAAATACAGTTGAAGTCCGAAGTTTACATACACCTTATCCAAATACATTTAAACTCAGTTTTTCACAATTCCTGATATTTAATCAGAGTAAAAATTCCCTGTTTTAGGTCAGTTAAGATCACCACTTTATTTTAAGAATGTGAAATGTCAGAATAATAGTGGAGAGAATGATTTATTTCCGCTTTTATTATTATGGCCAAACAGTTCTATTTTTGTTTCATCAGACCAGAGGACATTTCTCCAAAAAGTACGATCTTTGTCCCAATGTGCAGTTGCAAACTGTAGTCTGTTTTTTTTATGGCGGTTTTGGAGCAGTGGCTTCTGCCTTGCTGAGCTGCCTTTCAGGTTACATCGATACAAGACTCGTTTTACTGTGGATATAGATACTTTTGTACCTGTTTCCTCCAGCATCTTCACAAGGTCCTTTATTGTTGTTCTGGGATTGATTTGCACTTTTCGTACCAAAGTAGGTTAATCTCTAAGAGACTGAACGCGTCTCCTTCCTGAGCGGTATGACGGCTGCGTGGTCCCATGGTGTTATACTTGCATACTGTTGTTTGTACAGATGAACGTGGTACCTTCAGACGTTTGGAAATCTGGTCTTGGCTGATTTCGTTTGGTCTTGGCTGATTTCTTTTGATTTTCCCATGATGTCAAGCAAAGAGGCACTGAGTTTGAAGGTAGGCCTTGAAATGAATCCAAAGGTACACCTCCAATTGACTCAAATGATGTCAATTAGCCTATCAGAAGCTTCTAAAGCTATAAAATCATTTTCTGGAATTGTCCAAGCTGTTTAAAGGCACAGTCAACTTAGTGTATGTAAACTTCTGACCCACTGGAATTGTGACACAGTGAATTATAAGTGAAATAATCTGTAAGCAATTGTTGGAAAATGTACTTGTGTCATGCACAAAGTAGTTGTCCTAATCGACTTGCCAAATAGTTTGTTTACAAGAAATTTGTGGAGTGGTTGAAAAACAACTTTTAATGACTCCAACCTAAGTGTATGTAAACCTCCGACTTCAACTGTACGTATTCTGTCTCAGTATTGAGGGGAGCAGTGACCAGTGGGAGGACCAGCAAAACAACGACTTGACAGATAGCATCCATTCTCCTTGTCTTTCCGTCTGTCTCTCTCTGTGAGAGTCTCTGACAGCCATAATCTACAGCTCATCATCTGGACGTCATCTGCTCTTACTGACGTGGTGGGTCTTCAGAGGTTGTCAGGTGGTGTGAATGATAACACTGCTCTTCTCATTAACATTAGTGTGTGATCTGAGAGGCATTTCAAAATATTTCCATGGAAATAATTCAACATGATCTTAACAGCCTAGTTTATTTTAATAAACTACATTATGAACATCTAAGTAGAGAGTTTGGATGGTGGTTGAGAGGTGTGTGTATGTGTGCGTGGATCTGTGTGTGTTTATGCATGTGTCTATGTCTCTTTATGTGTGTGCGTCCGTGTGTGCATCTGTGTGTGTGGATCAAAGATTCCAGGCTGACAGCGCAGCGGTGCGGTGTCACACAGCCGTTCAGGAATGTACCGAGGCACAGGGATGTGTAGCTAGAGCCTCATTAGCAACCCCACCTCCCCACCGCCCCTCCCAGCTTGTCAGGGCGCGTTAGCCACAGCCTGCCACAGTCACACAGGGGGAGAGGCTGCTTCCTGTGGAGGGTTTCCTGTCTGTCTGTCCTCCCTGGGCCCAGAGCAGGAGGCCCGGCAGGCCTGGCTAAGGCCCGCTCTCAAATTACACCTTCGTTCCCTACTAGGATAGGGCAAATCTTAACTTCCACGTAATTTTCACTTAGTCATGGATTGATGTCAATGGCAGACTAAGTGCAAATGTGGAAGTTAGGGAGTTAGAATTTGCCCCATAGTGCACTACTTCTGATCAGAGCTCTATAAAGCCCCATAGTGCACTACTTCTGACCAGAGCTCTATAAAGCCCCATAGTGCACTACTTCTGACCAGAGCTCTATAAAGCCCCCTAGTGCACTGCTTCTGACCAGAGCTCTATAAAGCCCCATAGTGCCCTGCTTCTGACCAGGGCTCTATAAAGCCCCATAGTGCACTACTTCTGACCAGAGCTCTATAAAGCCACATAGTGCACTACTTCTGACCAGAGCTCTATAAAGCCCCATAGTGCACTACTTCTGACCAGAGCTCTATAAAGCCCCATAGTGCACTACTTCTGACCAGGGCTCTATAAAGCCCCATAGTGCACTGCTTCTGACCAGGGCTCTATAAAGCCCCATATTGCACTACTTCTGACCAGAGCTCTATAAAGCCCCATAGTGCACTACTTCTGACCAGAGCTCTATAAAGCCCCATAGTGCACTACTTCTGACCAGAGCTCTATAAAGCCCCATAGTGCACTGCTTCTGACCAGGGCTCTATAAAGCCCCATAGTGCACTACTTCTGACCAGAGCTCTATAAAGCCCCATAGTGCACTACTTCTGACCAGAGCTCTATAAAGCCCCATAGTGCACTACTTCTGACCAGGGCTCTATAAAGCACCATAGTGCACTACTTCTGACCAGGGTTCTATAAAGCCCCATAGTGCACTACTTCTGACCAGAGCTCTATAAAGCCCCATAGTGCACTACTTCTGACCAGAGCTCTATAAAGCCCCATAGTGCACTACTTCTGACCAGGGCTCTATAAAGCCCCATAGTGCACTACTTCTGACCAGGGTTCTATAAAGCCCCATAGTGCACTACTTCTGACCAGGGCTCTATAAAGCCCCATAGTGCACTACTTCTGACCAGAGCTTTATAAAGCCCCATAGTGCACTACTTCTGACCAGGGCTTTATAAAGCCCCATAGTGCACTACTTCTGACCAGGGTTCTATAAAGCCCCATAGTGATACAGTAGGGTGGATAAAGTAGTCTAAAGTAGTGTGCTATGTGGTGAATAGTATGTCAGGCATAGCTAAGGCCTACTCTCAAATTACACTTTCATTCCCTACTACATAGCGCACTACTTTTGACCAGAGGAGACTTAAAGTAATAGAACCCTTCCCAGGACACCACACACTGACGTCAAGAACAGATGCGCGCTACTCTTGGATTTAGTAAGAAGCCATTGCCATCTGCGCCAATGCAACATAGCCTAGATTTACATTTTTATTACTTCTAAACAAAATAACTTTTGGAGGTTTTCGTACACTTACAATGATGTTTTGATTCTTGCTTGAACAGTCACTATAGATTATATTTGGTCGTGATCTTTGCAAAATAACTGTTTTGGATGCAGCAGTTGTTAACTAGAATGCTAACGCTCTTTGAGATAAGCTGCAGCTAAAGCTAGCCAAAGAGCCATTTCACTGGTTGAAGTTGAAGTGTTTTTTAAGAATAATGCATTTGATTTGCGATGATGACACAAACGTTATATTAAGCAGGACATTCATACGAGCTTTAACATCAAATTATAATCCAAAAGTAGTGTGAAATGCACTTGGAAGCAACATGTAAATAGAGGCTTTGTTTGCTGGCGTTCTATAAGAACTCCCCCGTGTTCTGCCAAATCACCCTCGTACGGCAATGTTTGCAAACACAAAAAGGGGTCTATGGGGTCAAAAGTAGTGCACTATAAATAAATCCTTTAGACTCCTTTGGCAGAGACACTAGTCGGCAAGCAGACATTCAGTGGGCACATGTCAAATAACACCCTATTTTCTATAGTGCACCACTTTAGATCAGAGCCCCATAGTGCTCTGGTAGAAGTTGTAGTAGTAGTGCAGGGTTTACCGTGGCATCTGAGATGAGTACCCTTTCACAATACTGAGCCAAACCAAGCTGAGCTGGCCTTGTTACGCATGCACCCACCATAGTTGCCAGAATCATGCTGGAAAGGACAATGTGAAAAGCATGAATAGTTTGGTTTGAGTCGGCTCTATAGCGGGAAAATGTTATTGTCACCTGTGGTCAATGTCGGTGTTGTAACAGAGCGGACCACACTTCCTCGTCAGGGCTAGTCAGCCACGTGCGGCCTGGTCCCAGCCCGGCGAGGGTTCAAGGGTCGGCCTGTGGTGTCCTTTCTCACTGTACTCACAATTAACCTCCGCCGACCCGGCCTCAGCTTCCTCTGTTTTCACACAGCGGCTGAGTGATGAAGGTCAGGAAAGGGAAATATAAAACAGTTTAGAACAGCACAATGCTACCGTGGAGCCTGTGGACCCGCCCAGCACCAAGCCGAGCCCCAGCTAGCCAAACAATCTGAACCAGCGGCTGCTTTACTATTGACTCTCTCTATCCCTCACTCTGTCTCTCACTCTCACTCTTGCACTCTCTCTCTCTCTCTCTTGCTCTCACTCCCCCTGCTCCCTCCCTCCCTCCCTCCCTCCCTCCCTCCCTCCCTCCCTCCCTCCCTCTCTCTCTCTCTCTCTCTCTCTCTCTCTCTCTCTCTGTGTTAGAGGTGTTTCTGGGCTACTCTACTATCACAGTAGAATCAAGCCCTTTCCTTCTCTTCAGACACTTGGCCCTGTTATCACAGCCCTGCACCACTTTCCTCCGTCTCCTGTTTATTTTAACTACCCCTACTGATCAAATATTTGTGTTTGGACCTTGTATATTTTCCCATATTATGTTCAATTGAAGATGGAAGATGTAGAGACGATCCTTCCTCATGGTCCTTAGTGTTAGGTCATAGGTGAGGGGAGGACTGGTTTTTCACTCTGGGTCGGAGAAGGCATAAGCCTCACTCACAACTCTCACAGGGCCATGTTAACTGTAATATGTCATTGATTTGCGCTTGATTACATGACTATTGACTTGTTCTGCATCTATCTGTGTGTTAGAAAATCATAGACTATGTAGGCTGTAAGTATAGGCTACCGAGTTTACCCTGATGGTGTATTTGTAGGACAATCATCTCCAGCTTCCAATTGGCTCATTCATCTCCCCTCCTCTCCCCTGTAACTACACTACATTACCAAAAGTATGTGGACACCTGCTCGTCGAACATCTCATTCCAAAATCATGGGCATTTATATGGAGCTGGTCCCCCCTTTGCTTCTATAACAGCCTCCACTCTTCTGGGAAGGCTTTCCACTAGATGTTGGAACATTGCTGCGGGGACTTGCATCCATTCAGCCATAAGAGCATTAGTGAGGTCGGGCAGTGATGTCGGGCTATTAGGCCTGGCTCGCAGGCGGCGTTCCAATTCATCCCAACGGTGTTCGATGGGGTTGAGGTCAGGGCTCTGTGCAGGCCAGTCAAGTTCTTCCACAAATACCATTTCTGTACGGGCCTCGCTTTGTGCATGGGTGCATTGTCATGCTGAAAAAGGAAAGGGCCTTCCCCAACCTGTTGCCACAAAGTTGGAAGCACAGAATTGTCTACAATGTCATTGTATGCTACAGCGTTAAGAAATCCCTTCATTGGAACTAAGGAGCCTAGCCCGGACCATGAAAAACAGCCCCAGACCATTATTCTTTCTCCACCAAACTTTATAGTTGGCACTATGCATTCGGGCAGGTAGCGTTCTCCAGGCATCTGCCAAACCCAGATTAATCCGTCAAACTGCCAGATGGCAAAGCGTGATTCATCACTCCAGAGAACGCGTTTCCACTCCAGAGTCCAATGGCGGCGAGCTTTACACCACTCCAGCCGATGCTTGGCATTGCGCATGGTGATCTTAAGCTTGTGTGTGGCTGCTCGGACATGGAAACACATTTCACAAAGCTCCCGACAAACAGTTCTTGTACTGATGTTGCTTCCAGAGGCAGTTTGGAACTCGGTAGTGAGTGTTGCAAACGAGAGCAGTGTTGCAACTGGCGGTCCTGTTCTGTGCCCTTGTGTGGCCTACCACTTCGCGGCTGAACCGTTGTTGCTCTTAGACGTTTCAACTTCACAATAACACCACTTACAGTTGACCGGGGCAGCTCTCGCAGGGCAGAAATTTGACGAACTGACTTGTAAAGGTGGCTTCCTATGACGGTGCCACATTGAAAGTCACTGTGCTTTTCAGTAAGGCAATTCTGTTTGTCTATGGAAATAGCAGGAAACACCTGTCAGCAACGGGTGTGGCAGAAATAGCCGAATCCACTAATTTGAAGCGGTGTCCACATACTTTTGGTGATGTAGTGTATTCCCCAGGTTGCTGCTGTAAATCAGAATGTGTTCTCAGTCAACTTACCTGGTAAAATAAGGGTTAAATAAATCTAATAAATAGTAGTCTACACTGATGCTGTACTTTAGGTAGAAATGCTAGAGCCTCAAGTTCTCTCTCTCTCTCTCTCTCTCTCTCTCTCTCTCTCTCTCTCTCTCTCTCTCTCTCTCTCTCTCTCTCTCTCTCTCTCTCTCTCTCTCCCTTTCTCCTTCAGGTAATGGTGAGGACTTTGCCCTCTACCCCTCTGATGTCATGGATGATGTGTGTGTGTCGGACGGATACCCAGCGGCAGCATCCTCGGACCCCCCAGCAGAGGACCACCCCTCCCCTGGCTTCTCCGCTGACGATGACGCGTCTCCCCTGGAGCCGTCCCCCTTCCACTCTGCCCTCTACATGCCCCAGGACGAGCTGCCCGTTCCCCCTGACTTCCAGCTGCGCCAGTCGGGCGTCCCCGGTGTCGGTGGCGTCCTGGGCATCTGGGCACGGAGGACGCTGGATGTGGGCGAGCGCTTCGGACCATACGTGGGCGAGCAGCGGGCGTGCCTGAGAGACCCCACTCAAGGCTGGGAGGTAGGAGAAACACTTGCTGAACAGGGGATTCTCTTCTCTCTATTCTCTGTTATGGAGGGAGGGAGGGAGGGATGGAGGGAGGAGAGCGGTTCTTGGTTCTTCTGTTAACTTTGTCTCTGCCTCTATGTTGGTCTCTGGGATTTAAGTGGCGTTTGTTGCTGAGTGATGTGAGGTGATCTCACCTCAGCCCAGTCCAAAGGGGTAACAGAGAGCGTCCCCCAGACAGCCCCTCTGCGGTCTGCTCTCTATGCTCTTAACTCAATTCAAATGAAAAGCTATAAATCCTGTCTTTAGCCCCAGTTAAAGACCTACAGCGGCCATCAGCCAATCACAATATTGGCCAGGCCGGGCACACAATCGAAGGCAAGGGTTACAGTACAAGGTCAGAGGTTAGGAAGTCAGGTGCAGCCTCTGTCTGTGTCAGCCCATGTCTCGTTTTACGCAGGGGTATAGGAGGGGGAGGGGAGGGGGGAGAAGGTCGAGATCATAAGGGTATCAGTCTAATTGAGATCCCCCCTAAACAGATCCTCTCCTCTCATTTCGGGATGAGACACCTCCTACTCCTGCGAAAACACTCAGAAGTCTTTGTCCTTCTATAAGACAGCACTAGCAACACCATGCATGACTATCTACTGGTTAACTAACTAACTACCAATCAAACGATCAAACACTAGATAGCATCAATGTCTTTTTGATTAACAAAATCAAGGGTGTAGACAAAATAAAAAAGATTATCTAACACTGGTAAACTATGTTAACCTACAGAAGTCTCCCAACCCTTAAGCCCAATTTTACGCTAGCTGACTCCTCAGTGTTTGTAGAATATCATATCTGGTCTATATAAATAGTTTGGGTTTGGATTTGGTTTGGATGGTGGAACGGTGGTCATGGTTAGACTTGCATCATCGACCATCAGGTCTAACTGAGTGGGTTTGGTTCCGACAGGACCAATAAATGGATTCACTCCCGCGGTACGTTTCTGTTCCAAGCAGCAACTTTTTGTTCATTATTTACTGCTACCATGAGACTCAGCACATCAATTGCCCTAATAGCGAAATGAAATCCTCTCTCTCTCCCTCTTTGATTTTTTATATTTTTTATATTTCACTAACATTGGGTTTGAATATTATTTTTAAAGTATCTATCTCTCCCAGAGAGAGATTTACGGCTGGTTGAACAAGCTCTCGGGCTTTTTCTTTTTTTCCCAGGGAAGGAAATAAAGGAAAAAGGTTTCATGAATTTTAATCCGCTGGTAATTTATGGGGAGCTTGAATAATATGTATTTAAAAGGAGCTGAGGATTATGGGAGAAAATATGGGATGACCGAGGAGGCAGCACTGTATCATTATGTTTAATTACTTCACTGACAGCGGCCCATAACTCTTTCCATTAAGTAAATAAGTTGTAAAGAATTTATGATGAAATGCCACATTATTCAGAACGGATATTCAGTGATGACATCCCTGCATTAAATATGGTAAATGCCGTTAAGAAAGCCTCCATAGAAAGCCTCGCTCCATCGCCGCACGCAAACCGTCAATATGCCAATAAGCAAGAGGGTCTGTAAAAAAAAAATTGATTTGGTAAATGTGAGTTAAGATAGATCTGTTTGCTTTCATCATCAATTCTGCGCGGCGTGCCGGGGTGATGTCACCGACCAGGGAGCGATAAAGCGGTAGCGCCCATCTTGAGCGAGTGATGGAGGGCTGTGAGCGCCCGCCGCCCGGGCCCATGACAGACCGGGGGAAGTTTGTCACCAGGGAGGCCAGTGCTCCACGCCATCACCATAAATTTGGGCATTATTCATAAAGGAATATAGTGAGTTATAGCAGAGATGCTTTATGATTACAGGAATGGGGAGTTATGGGTAAGATAGCTTCAGTAAATAAAAGACAGCCAATGTGGTTGTGAGGGCTGGAGGTTCTCCTGCTTTTCACTGAGGGCACAACAAGCCCAACCGGTCAGACCAGGTGTGTGTGTGTGTGTGTGTGTGTGTGCTCTCATGCATGCGTTGTATACTTTTCTATGTGGTTGCACGACGGATATATACCTTGTTCACATGAGCTTTACGATATTTTCCTCTTTAAAAAAATAAACTCTGCTTGTTTTACACTGTTTCATTTCAAACAAAATGGAGAGTGTGTTTTTGTACTGTATACAGGCTTCTTCTGGATGTCAAAATAATAACAGCTAGAGGACATGAGAGAAGAAAGAATAAAGAGAGAGAGTTTTAGAGAGCAATGCTCTGAAGAAAGAAAGAAAAGAAGAAAGGGTTTATTTGTATTTGACCTGGTAGTCTTCATTAGAACCAGCAGCAGGCTTCCATCGTCTCTCCCTCCTCAATGAGATCTCACAAAAGTTGACTCAAGACCTGCTCAGCCGAGGACTGGAACAAGCACCATTTAGTGGAAACAGCAGGGGAGAGGTGAGGGGTGAAGGGTGAGGGTGTTATCAAGGGTTGATCTATTAGTGGAAAGACAAAACTAACTAACCTGTTGTCTGACAGCCCATGGATCAGCATGTGTTGCCTCCCTATGACATTGGAATGTTATTTTTCTGTATTACTGTTGGATTTGATCAGGTTTATCACTGATAGATTAAAAATACATAAGTATAGCTATAATGTATGTAATGCTGGTATTATAGAAGTAGATCGCAGATATTATTGTCACATAAATTGTGTCTGTATTATATGGGAACAATAATAGGATGAGGGACATACTTTTCCCAAAGCAGTTGAATGTTACTTTTTCACGCGGTGATCCTTTTCCCCCTGGATACTCACAACTAGTCCATATTCGCCTTTCTTTTCTTGAGCCATGGGGCACATTGAAATTCAAACACTGTTTGTGTTCGTCCTCCTCAGCTCACCCCACCAGCAACAATGAGAGAGACGGCCCAGCGAGAGAAAGAGTTATCCTCCAACTCAATGAGTTTTCACTGGGGTTCACCCACTGCCTCCCGCTTCATCACACTGGCCCACGGTTTACGGGTCCGGTTCATCACACTGGGCGGGGCAGGGGGGGTTTGAGGGGGGGGGGGGGGGGGGACTCAGGGCCTTTGTGCATCTCTTGAGTGGGGGGTGGGAGGAGGGTGGGTGGTGTGGTGGAGATTAGAAGTGCTGGGTGAATGGGGAGTCGAGGATTAGGTGGGCTGGTCTGGTCTGGGCCTGCTATCCAGCACAGGGCACAGTAAGGAGGGGAGGAGGTGCGTGGAGCCTCTCTGCTGGTTGTCATTCAGATACCACATCAAGACCGGCAGCTAGACACGACTAAGGAGGGCGGGAGGGAGGTAGAGCTTTAGGCAGGTTGGGTTCAGGAGGAGAGAAGGGAGGGAGGTAGAGCTTTAGGCAGGTTGGGTTCAGGAGGAGAAAAGGGAGGGAGGTAGAGCTTTAGGCAGGTTGGGTTCAGGAGAGAAGGGAGGGAGGTAGAGCTTTAGGCAGGTTAGGCTCAGGATAGAAGGGAGGGAGGTAGAGCTTTAGGCAGGTTGGGTTCAGGAGGAGAAGGGAGGGAGGTAGAGCTTTAGGCAGGTTAGGTTCAGGAGAGAAGGGAGGGAGGTAGAGCTTTAGGCAGGTTGGGTTCAGGAGAGAAGGGAGGGAGGTAGAGCTTTAGGCAGGTTGGGTTCAGGAGGAGAGAAGGCAGGGAGGTAGAGCTTTAGGCAGGTTGGGTTCAGGAGGGGAGAAGGCAGGGAGGTAGAGCTTTAGGCAGGTTGGGTTCAGGAGGGGAGAAGGGAGGGAGGTAGAGCTTTAGGCAGGTTGGGTTCAGGAGGGGAGAAGGGAGGGAGGTAGAGCTTTAGGCAGGTTGGGTTCAGGAGGGGAGAAGGCAGGGAGGTAGAGCTTTAGGCAGGTTGGGTTCAGGAGGGGAGAAGGGAGGGAGGTAGAGCTTTAGGCAGGTTGGGTTCAGGAGGAGAGAAGGGAGGGAGGTAGAGCTTTAGGCAGGTTGGGTTCAGGAGGGGAGAAGGCAGGGAGGTAGAGCTTTAGGCAGGTTGGGTTCAGGAGGAGAGAAGGGAGGGAGGTAGAGCTTTAGGCAGGTTGGGTTCAGGAGGAGAAAAGGGAGGGAGGTAGAGCTTTAGGCAGGTTGGGTTCAGGAGGGGAGAAGGCAGGGAGGTAGAGCTTTAGGCAGGTTGGGTTCAGGAGGAGAGGGGCGGGCCGGAGAGGGCGTGTTTTTTCTGCGCGGATAAGCCGTTGTCTTGAATGAATGCAGATGTCTCCTAACTGTCCCTCTGTCCCGTGTCTCCGACGGCCTGTCACCTCTGTCACCGGGGGAGAAAGAAGCCAAAAGAGTCTCACTCCCACCCAAAGGGACCGTTAATCCGCTGGCCCCAGCCTCTTTGACTGTCCCAGAGATGAACCCACACTGCAGCGTAGAGAGCCTGCAGCCACTGGGGAGGGATAAACCTCTCTGTCATTCACCAGCTTTCAATGAACACACACTCTGAGACTCTCTCTCACACACACAAGTACTTACAAATTCCAAGTAAGGTGGCCTGGCCTTGGGAACGATCTGAAAACAAAGTATCAGTGTATTGTCGTAGTCTTAATTCAACAGCAGTGAAATCATTACAGCACATTTTCAACTTCCCTTACTACTCCCACTAAATGATTGCTAACTGGTGTCGTCGTGTTTACAGTTATAAGATGCGTTCCGAGTTTCAATGACCGATGCCGCCTATAGCGTTAATGAATTGTAAGGTGGACAAAAAAATGAATTGAAATCTGTGGTGGCGTGTAGGGAGAGGCAGAATGTCGGGTCACAATCCAGAAGCCAGTGTACTGGAGTCAGTGGTGACCTAACAGCCCCCATCCATCCATCCATCAATCCTTCCATCCATCAATATATTCCTCCCTCCCTCCATCCATCCCTCTATCCTTCCATCCCTCCATCCCCCCATCCCTCTCAGAGCCTGGATGTTGAGGTTGAACATGAACACTGCTACTGAGCACAAATATTATTTATAGAGGCCTCGTTATCCCACAGACACCTAATTGTAATGAGAGTTAAGCTTGCAAATGAAACCTGGCTCTGTTTCCTGGTCTTAGGAAGGATGTGTGTGTGTGTCCGTGTACGTGTGTGTGTGTGCATGCGTGTGTTTGTGCGCTGAGTGAGTTAGTGAGGGAAGGGGGCTCCATTGTTCCAGTGCAGCCTGCAGCATGACTGTGACTGTGGCCCTCTGCGTATAGGGACCTTCTTCACCCCCCCCCCCCTCCATCAACCCGCTTACTGTTGGGGGAAATAGAGCTGTGCCCAGCCACCCTAATCAGCTTACAGCGCTAATTCAGCCCCAGCTTCAGTGCCTCAGCCCCAGCTCCAGCCCCATCTCCAGACCCTGCCGCAGTCCACAGTCCAAGTCCTAGCTTCAGCCTCTACCAGGCAGAACACATTACCAACATCCTCCATCCCTGCATTCTCCACCTATCCACCAGCTCCAGCTTTGCCTCTGCTACAGGTGGGGGCCACACAGCACCCTTCCCCGTTTACTTGGAGTGTGCTCCATCTTCTTAAACAGGCCCTGTGGGGTGTGTGTGTGTTTACAGTTTGTGTGTGTGTGTGTGCGTGCGTGTGTCTGCATCTGCATGCATTCCATTGTCCACTCTGCCCCCTTTCGGGGCGATGAGCTTCCCTCCAATGTGACTGGAGGTCGATTGTCTTGGAGAGATGGTGTCTATTCAAAACAAAAAGACAAAAAAAGAGAGGTTGGGGGTCTTTCTCACTCCCTCTCATTTGATTAGTAATCCCTTTCTTTGGTCTAATCTGTCGTGTTTGGTGGTGGTGGAAGGGTAGCTTGGGGGGAGAGGACTGTTATTATTGACGTTCTAATCTCGTGTGAGAGGAGCGAGGAAAGGCGAGCCACATTCAAAAGGGAGAGACAGAAAGAGAAAGAGAGAGAGAATTCCACTCCACGAGAGCACCGAGCGCGCATTCCAACAGTCTTGTCTCTAGGCCACTCTTCTCTCTTTTAGTCCAAGAGAAAAAAATAACTTTACAAATTAACGATTTCCCCCCTCTCGTCCTAGCCCGCTCCTCCCTCCTTCTCCTCCTCTCCTCCCCTCTCTCTCCCTCTCTCTGTCTGGCTGTGGTATCTCAGCAGGGAGGGGAAGCTAGGTTAACTAATTGAACAGGGTCAGAGTGAATTGCTGCAGGACAAAGACAGGCATCAGTGGCCCAGCCAGAGGAAGGTAGACCCACGACAACAATGCCAGGTGAAGGAGAGTGTGGATGGTGCGGGACGGGTAGTCTGAGGGGTCAGGGGTCACAGACCTTATTAGATCTCTGGAGAATAGGGTGACGTGTTTGGGTGGCGGGGCGGGGGGGGGGGGGTTCACCTGGTAGAAAGGCTACAATAGAGAGGGGGAGGGAGGAAGTTTTGGGGGGGGGGGGGCACTCCATTAAAGCTAACTTCTGAACAGCGCACTCAGGCCAGACAAGTGTCTGCACACCAGATGCCCCATACTAGGCAGTGCAACATATCCTATAGGAAGGCCAAAGGAAATGCACAGAGCTTAAGTCAAACACAATGACCTATGTCTGTCTATTCGTTTGTCTATGTTGTGTCTCTATAGGTACAACCAATCTCCATTGGTTGATTCTAAAAACAGGTGCCATTAGCTTGTATCTTAGGAACTTAGTATAAATGGTAATACTGCCTTGTAAGACATGCTATAAGACATGCTTTATTATGTCTACTCTCACCAGCTGTTTTTTCACTCTGAGTATGTCTCTGCTCAGATAGGATGTGATGGCACATCTGTATAAGGGTCTTTAAGATCACACACCTCCCTAACTGTCTTCTCTGTCTCCCCTAGCATTAAATCAAATCAAATCAAATGTTATAGGTCACATACACATGGTTGGCAGAAGTTATTGCGAGTGTAGCAAAATGCTTGTGCTTCTAGTTCCGACAGTGCAGCAATATCCAACATGTAATCTAACAATTCCACAACAACTACCTAATACACACAAATCTAAGTAAAGGAATGGAATAAGAATATATACATATAAATATATGGATGAGCGATGACCGAGCGTCATAGGCAAGATGCCAGGTGAAGGAGGGTGTGGATGGTGCGGGGCGGGTATAAAAGACAATATATACATATGAGATGAGTAATGTAAGATATGTAAACATTCTTAAAGTGGCATTATTAAAGTGACTAGTGATCCATTTATTAAAGGGTGATTTCAAGTCTGTATGTTGGAAGCAGCCTCTCTGTGTTAGTGATGGCTGTTTAACAGTCTGATAGCCTTGAGATAGAAGCTGTTTTTCAGTCTCTCGGTCCCAGCTTTGATGCACCTGTACTGACCTCGCCTTCTGGGTGGAAGCAGGGTGAACAGGCAGTGGCTCGGGTGGTTGTTGTCCTTGGTGATCTTTTTGGCCTTCCTGTGACATAGGGTGCTGTAGATGTCCTGGAGGACAGGTAGTTTGCCCCCGGTTATGCATTGTGCAGACCGCACCACCGTCTGGAGAGCATCTGTGCATCTGTAAAAGTGTGTGTGGGTTTTAGGTGACAAGACAAATTTCTTCAGCCTCCTGAGGCACTGTTGCGCAGCCTCCTGAGGCACTGTTGCGCCTTCTTCACCACACTGTCTGTGTGGGTGGACCGTTTCAGTTTGTCTGTGATGTGTACGCCGAGGAACTTAAAACTTTCCACTTTCGCTGCTGTCCTGTCGATGTGGATAGGGAGGTGCTCCCTCTGCTGTTTCCTGAAGTCCACGATCATCTCCTTTGTTTTGTTGACGTTGAGTGAGAGGTTGTTTTTCTGACACTATACTCCGAGTGCCCTCACCTCCACCCTGTAGGCTGTCTCGTCGTTGTTGGTAATCAAGCCTACTACTGTTGTGTCGTCTGCAAACTTGATGATTGAGTTAGAGGTGTGCATGGCCACGCAGTCATGGGTGAACAGGGAGTACAGGAGGGGGCTGAGCACACACCATTGTGGGGCCCCAGTGTTGAGGATCAGCGGGGTGGAGATGTTGTTTCCTACCTTCACCACCTGGGGGTGGCCCGTCAGGAAGTCCAGGACCCAGTTGCACAGGGCGGGGTTGAGACCCAGGGCCTCAAGCTTAATGAGGAGCTTGGAGGGTACTATGGTGTTGAATGCTGAGCTATAGTCAATTAACAGAATTCTTACATAGGTATTCCTCTTGTCCAGATGGGATAGGGCAGTGGGCAGTGTGATGGCGATTGCATCGTCTGTGGACCTGTTGGGGCAGTATGCAAATCGTAGTGGGTCTAGGGTGTCAGGTATGGTGGAGGTGATATGATCCTTGACTAGTCTCTCAAAGCACTTCATGATAACAGAAGTGAGTGCTACTGGGTGATAGTCATTTAGTTCCGTTACCTTAGCTTTCTTGGGTACAGGAACAATGGTGGCCATCTTGGAGCATGTGGTGACAGCAGACTGGGATAGGGAGAGATTGAATATGTCTGTAAACACACCAGTCAGCTGGTATGCGCATGCTCTGAGGACATGGCTTGAGATGCCGTCTGGGCTGGCAGTCTTGTGAGAGTTAACACGTTTAAATGTCTTACTCACGTCGGCCACGGAGAAGGAGAGCCCACAGTCCTTGGTAGCGGTCCGCCTCGGTGGCACAGTATTTTTATTTTTATTTTACCGTTATTTTACCAGGTAAGTTGACTGAGAACACATTCTCATTTGCAGCAACAACCTGGGGAATAGTTACAGGGGAGAGGAGGGGGATGAATGAGCCAATTGTAAACTGGGGATTATTAGGTGACCATGATGGTTTGAGGGCCAGATTGGGAATTTAGCCAGGACACCAGGGTTAACACCCCTACTCTTACAATAAGTGCCATGGGATCTTTTAATGACCTCAGAGAGTCAGGACACCCGTTTAACGTCCCATCCGAAAGACAGCACCCTACACAGGGCAGTGTCCCCAATCACTGCCCTGGGGCATTGGGATATTTTTTAGACCAGAGGAAAGAGTACCTCCTACTGGCCCTCCAACACCACTTCCAGCAGCATCTGGTCTCCCATCCAGGGACTGACCAGGACCAACCCTGCTTAGCTTCAGAAGCAAGCAAGTAGTGGTATGCAGGGTGGTATGCTGCTGGCTCTTTATTATCCTTAAAGCGGGCAAAGAAGGTGTTTCGTTTGTCTGGAAGCAAGACGTTGGTATCCGTGACGTGGCTGGTTTTCTTTTTGTAATCCGTGATTGTCTGTAGACCCTGCCACATGCGTCTTGTGTCTGAGCCGTTGAATTGCGACTCCACTTTGTCTCTATACATCACCCCTTTCTCCAGTGTGCACTACCCTCTCTCTCTGTCACACACATACAGTACATGTACTCTCACTCAGAAACACACACCTTAAATCGCAAAAACCCACGTTCACACACACAGTCACCCAGACAGGAGTGAAAATGAGGAGACCCTTAAATGGGTGCACAGGAAGCCGAGGTGATGAATTCTATGTGCGGGGATACGTCCACCCAGCTCACAGTTACCTTATCTAGGGGCTCCCTTTAAACACACTGCTGATTGTTTCCAAATGGTCTCCTGGTGGGAGAGAAAGAGAAAGAGGGGGGAGATTGAAAGAGAGAGAGAGTTTGTGTGTGAGAGAGAGAGAAACAGAGCATAGAGGGAGAAACAGAGAGAAATACGGGCGCTCCAGGCACAGCCAGGCAGGACTTTTAGGCTATCTTACATGGTTATTATGTCCTAGAATTCTCCTAGCAGTGTGTGTGTGTTTGTGCGTGCATGCGTGTGTGTGTGTGTTTGTGTGTGTGTGTTTGTGTGTGTATGCATGTGTGTGTGTGTCATTTTCTCCTAGTAGCTCGTTCCTGTGTGTTATATGAGTTTGTGTGTGTGTGGGAGCGTGTAATGTGACCATGTCAGTTTTGGAAATGTGTGTGCGTCTCACTCGCTCCCTCTCTCCCTTGTCCCAGTTCAAAGGCTAATGGGTGTGGGGGTCTGGTTTGAGAGCTCATTACCAGGTTAAGAGCTAAAACACAGGCAGGCAGGCCAGCATATTCAGACCCTGACACAGAGCAACACCATAGTCCTCTTCCAATTACTCCATATTGCTCCTCCAATTACGGTGGAGCAGATCCAACGGGAGAGCTGCCACCGTGGAGAGGAAGCAGAGGCCCAATGGCTGTAATGAGGTCCTAACCCTTACAGTGGGCCGTTATGGGATAATGCTTTAATTTGAGCCATATGATAGCCATTGCGTGTCTAAGTTATTGAAAAGTCAATATTTGTGAGCTTACCCTCACCTCTTATGTGGCCTGGGTTCTGAGAGTCGTTGTAGACTCCATAGAGAGAGAGAGAAACACAAGGGGTATTGATACGGTACCCTGTGGCACACCTAAGAGCTATCGCTTAAGACTAACACCCAAAACTTGATATTGACGTATACCCATACCAGGCCTGAGTTCAAATAAGTATTTGAAAATACTGTCAAGTACAATTTGGTAGACTGTTTTGATTTTACAAATAACAATTCAAATTGTTTTGGGCTGTGTATTTGAATATACTCAAATTCACAGAAAAAGTATTTTAAATACCAAATAGTCAAATACTCATGTATTTGAACCCAGTTCTGACCCATACCATATTATTAGTGCCCTGAGTTTATCCTTACCAGTGACCACATAACTTGATCAAGAAGAACTCTGGGCCCTACTCTAGTTGAACTCAGGGTCTATCTCTTACCGTTACACATTGATCCCATTAACACATGTGGATCCATGTAGCTGTGTTTGAGTGAGTGTGTGGAAGCGTTGGGATCATCCAGTCAGATCTGAAATAAACACTACCTTATTTCATAGTTGTGCTTTTCTTAGAAATCATCTCAGCAAAAACATATTGCGGTGTACTGTACATATGCTGTGAATCAGGTTTCATTTGTGCCAAGCTATATTTGCTATTTGTTTACATTCAGATCAACTTCAGGAATGTTATTTTAACTTTGTTACATCGGTATCTTTTTCATATCCAACATTGTTCATTGTTTAAAGAAATAAATGAAGTAATAAAAAGCCAACTCTTATTGGATTAGACGGCCAGAGTATCTTCATGTGTTTTCCGTTACTCTTTCCTAAACTTCTGTGTGAGGTAAGTGACTGAGGCTAGACATGGCAGTCACCCTGCAATCCACAGATAAATGCAGCCCACTCATCCGCGGACAAAGTGGGACAGATAAAGTTTCTCCTCCAACTGGGAGAGGGTGTGAGAGAGAGAGAGAGAGAGAGAGAGAGAGAGAGAGAGAGAGAGAGAGAGAGAGAGAGAGAGAGAGAGAGAGATAGAGAGAGGGTATACAGAGAAAGGAAGAGAAAGTAACAACAGGATTATGAGAAGGTAGAGCGAGAATGAGAGAGAAATGAGAGGTGGCGAATGAGAGGGAGAAAGCAACAATGATTGAGTTGAGAGAAGAGTAAAAGAGAGTGAAGGAGAGAGAGAGTAAGAGGGATAAAGGAGAGAGAGAAAGAACGAGAGAGAGCTAGAATAATAGAGCAATAGAGTGAGAGAGAGAGAATGTCAGAGTGAATGAAACAATGAGCGAGTTAAAGGATGTACGTGTCTATTGTCAGTGAGAGATTGGGAGGAAGAAAAGGGACATGCACTGACTGGGATACAGATTCCCCGGCGCTTTGAAGGGAACGTTCTCAAGTGTCCCCGTGCAGTCCCATAATAGGATTTTCCAGACTCCAGCAGGTATTCTGAGTGGGACTTTGTTTCTCAGGACTCCCAGATAAGGGTTAATGGAGCCCGATGGTTCCTCGGCCGCACAGACGCTCGGGGAGGCTACGCCACTCTCACCCATTGGCCTGCTTTGTCAGCACCAATCCGTCAGAAAGGATTTCTCCCCCGGACTAACACTCAGCAGCCATTTCTGACACATCCAACGAACTTAATTGTTGTCTCCCGGTCCTGGCACAGGCCTGTCAAGTCCTAACGAGTTAGCATCTTCCACAGGGATGAGAGACAGTCTCACGGAAATCAATTTCTCAGCCGATTACACTTTGTCATCAGCCAAAACAAAAAAATTAAAGGACAGAGGGCAGAGCTGTGGGATCTCTCTTCTCTCTCTCTCGCCTCTGATTGTTCCCTCATTTTCTTCGGCCCATTTTTATGGTCGCTTCCTTTCCCCTCCAAGACACATTATGACAGGCATTGTAATCTCTTTAGAGCCATGGGGACCCTCTCTTTCACACTCCTCTCTGGCCCTGAGTGACAGCGGAACAGGGTCCAACTGCTCCCCAGGACACGGAGCCATAAATCACCCCACCGCCTGGCACGGCTGGTGTACTGCTGGACCGGCCTACACTTCCTGAACCATTACCAGTTCCTGCAGGGGACAAAAAGGCCTTTGTGGGTTTCTTTGGGCAAGCCAGATACAGGTCCTCTCCCTTTGAGAGCGCTGAGGTTTATGAGCGATGCTGCCGAAAGGGGCTGTGGGAGGGCAGGCCAAACCAGAAGGAGAGAGAGGGAGTGGGGGGGTGGGAGGTTAAGAGGGAGAAAAGGATAGTCCAAGAGATGTGACAAACAGAAAGAAGAAGATCATAGCAAGAAAAAGAAAGAGGGAGAGAAATTGAGAGCATTGCCATGACTACCTCCTGTAAAGTGCCTACGTTTTGGCCCTCCCCACTGGGAAAAAACTTTGTTTCACATCATTTCAACCCCCAAAAATCTATGTGATGACATTGAATCAACGTGTGGAAACGTAATTGGATTTGCAAACTTCTAACCAACTTTCACACAACTTTTAACCTCAATCCAATTACACTGTGAAATGTTTTGTTGATTTCACGTTGAATTCACGTTAGTTGACAACTCAACCAAATATAAATAAATGAACTGACGTCTATGCCCAGTGGTTCTTCCTTTATCTAACAGATTCCTATTCTTTACCCCACCGCTCTACTTTCACTTCAAGAAACTATAGAAACAGACAGCAGTTCAGTGTCCCAGACCAGCCCTCTTCATGATGATCCTCTTCATGCAAACAGAGGCCACTATTTTACCTCAGACAAAACAAAATGAATAAAGCTAGGTGCAAAACTGAAAAAAACATTTCAGGCTTGCCCTCACCAAAAGTGGCCTCCCACACCCCATTTCCCCATCCTCCATCCAACCTCCATCTTACCTCAGTTCTTCCACGTGTCCACCTCAGCGTCAGCCAGTTAGGGACGACTGTTTTCTTTCGGACACAGATTAAGACATTACAACCGCCCCAGGCCCCAGGCCCCAAGGGGGACCATGTTGGGATGCTGTTGTGAAGCTTCTGACTCCGCCGTAAATCTGGTGTGGGTGTCCCATCTCCGCGGTGCCTGTGCGATGAGAACGCCAATGAGGCGTGAGGATGAACATTCCTGGGCCGTTCTCACAGAAACCCCTGGGTTTTCGCTCTCTGCAAAGTAACACTTTTCTCACACTTCTGACTGGTGCGTCTCTCTGCAGCTGCCCAGTTGTCTATCTTTCCACCCTACTGGAATGGCGCTCTCATCCATACTCCCGGCCTCTTAGTGTAAAACCTTTCACGGGAACCTTGCTTATTTAGCGTATAGCGCCGTGTTTGTGTTAAATGATGAATATGAGACACCGTCATGTGTGTTATTCCACTGTCTATGAAAGATCGTTCCACTGCCAAGCGGCTGTGCACCAATGTGGATTTTTCCCATAATCCACCAGCATTAGTGTGTCTGTGTTGTAGTCGAGCCACAGAGCCCTCAGTGTGTGAAGTCTGTGGAGTCTGCTAATATAATGAGTAGAGAGTAGAGACTGTGCATGGCCATGAATACACTGGCAGGGAACAGCCTTGTTAAGACCAAGTGTCTGGGAAAGATTGTGGTTATTCTGGGTTGTAGAAGGTAATGGGGGAGATTTGTGGTCGGTAGTGGTAGCAGTCGGGGGACTGTGTGTGGTTGTTAGGCCATAGAAATAGAATTACTAGAGGCGAGAAAGCCTCTCAGACCACAGCAATTTGATTGAACCACTCATGGGAACACGCAATATGGCCGCCGGTCTGCACATCACAGAACATTGACTTGAATGAGAATGTCTGCTCTAGAAATTATATTTCTATGGCCAGGGCTGTGGCAAACAGGTTGTACTTGGTGTAGCTCTAGTCTACTGTGTGTGGTTGTCTGGGTTGTGCTGGGTTCTGGGCCCTGTGTACCTCAGACTCTCCTCACGGGTCAGGCCTGTTGGAGCCTCATCCTGCTACAGCCTCAACCTACTGCAGCAGTGGCAGGCTGGATCCGGGGCCTGTGGACCTTAGTCTCTCCACACAACAGACAGGTTAGCCACGTTAGCCAGATTTTTCACCCAAATGGAAATTCTGCCTGTCACCTCTCCTGCCGCCTCCAACCGCCTCCCCTGTCCAATCCGTCACTCCACGCCGCCGGCCGTGCAAATAGGCCTGCCACTCTCACTGTCATCAGGGTAACGGATGTCCAGTCGTTACTACAGGGCGGGGCGAGGTGCACCCAGGTCCACTCCCCAACCCACCCTCTCTGGTGATGAGCCTCCCCTCCCTCAGCAGTTGGTTAGGAAGGAAGGGCAGTGTAGAAAGGAGGAGGCGGGTTAACACCCCCCATCACTCCCCCTCCCCTCTACCCCATCTCTCTGGTCCGGTCTCAAAAGCAACCATAAGAAGAAAATAAATCGTGTCCACCGCCCGGACTGGTAACCCAAACGGCCGTCATAAATAACGGGGGCCTATTTGAAGGGGAAGATGGGGGCATTAGAAGCTATTTACACTGCGGTAGCCATGCCATCGATCACGAGCAGGCGGCCCATAGATAAGAGCGCTCTGATGTCATGGTTATTTATGATGATCTCTGACAGTAAGGCTACAAAGGGATTTTCCGGCCGACAGCTCAATCCGTTTTTTGGGGATATGATGCATTCTGTCGTCAGGGAAACAATCAGCGGTGGCTGCTACAGCGGCCGGCGGAGCGCCACGGATGCCTGCCCCTGATACACAACCCCTCAATCCAGCCCTCTCTCCCTCCCTCGCCACCCAGACAAATGGCATAAGTGTGATTAGGCTCATAAAAAGGGGTGGGAGGGGACACCTCTGAGCCAGTTATGTCTCTGTCCCACAGCATCATGTACAGTAGTAGGAGACTATGAGGCTACATGGAAGCCTATGGAAGAGCATATAGAGAGTGTGGACACACACATGTTCGCTGGGGCTGGCCTTACACACACGAGGCCCTAGCACGCATACAGTACCAGTCAAAAGTTTGGACACACCTACTCTTAATTTTTACTATTTTCTACATTGTAGAAACTAAAACTATGAAATAACACATTAAACTTAAACTGAAACTATGAAATATCGCATATGGAATCATGTAGTAACCAAAGAAGTTAAAGAAATCAAAATATATTTCAGTTTTCAGATTTTTGAAAGTAGCCACTCTTTGCCTTGATGACAGCTTTGCACACTCTTGGCATTCTCTCAACCAGCTTCATGAGGAATGCTTTTCCAACAGTCTTGAAGGAGTTCCCACATACGCTGAGCACTTGTTGGCTGCTTTTCCTTCACTCTGCGGTCCAACTCATCCCAAACCGTCTCAAATTGGGTTGAGGTCGGGTGATTGTGAAGGCCAAGTCATCTGATGGAGCACTCCATCGCTCTCCTTCTTGGTCAAATAGCCCTTACACAGCCTGGAGGTGTGTTGGGTCATTGTCCTGTTGAAAAACAAATGATACTCCCACTAAGCGCAAACCAGATGGGATGGCGTATCGCTGCAGAATGCTGTGGTAGCCATGCTGGTTAAGTGTGCCTTGAATTCTAAATGAATCACAGACAGTGTCACCAGCAAGCACCCCCACACCATCACACCTCCTCCATGCTTCACGGTGGGAACCTTTGCGTCTCACAAAGACACGGCGGTTGGAACCAAAAATCTTAAATTTGGACTCATCAGATCAAAGGACAGATTTCCACCGGTCTAATTCCCATTGCTCGTGTTTCTTGGCCCAAGCAAGTCTCTTCTTATTATTGGTGTCCTTTAGTAGAGGTTTCTTTGCAGCAACTCGACCATGAAGTCCTGATTCACACAGTTTCCTCTGAACAGTTGATGTTGAGATGTGTCTGTTACTTGAACTCTGTGAAGCATTTATTTGGGCTGCAATCTGAGGTGCAGTTAACGCTAATAAACTTATCCTCTGCTGCAGAGGTAACTCTGGGTCTTCCTTTCCTGTGGCGGTCCTCATGAGAGCCAGTTTCATCATAACACTTGATGGTATTTGCGACTGCACGTGAAGAAACTTTAAAAGTTCTTGAAATGTTCCGCAGTGACTGACCTTCATGTCTTAAAGTAATGAGGGACTGTCATTTCTCTTTGCTTATTTGAGCTGTTCTTGCCATAATATGGACTTGGTCTTTTACCAAATAGGGCTATGTTCTGTTTACCACCCCTACCATGTCACGACACAACTGTTTGGCTCAAACGCATTAAGAAGGAATTTGATTAGTTTAACACTTTTTTTGGTTACTACATGATTCCATATGTTTTATTTCATAGTTCTGTTGTTTTCACTATTATTTTACAATGTATAAAATAGTAAAAATCGAGAAAAACCCTTGAATGAGTGGGTGTGCACACGCATGCGCATGCACAGGCACACGCCGACCAGGGCACAGAGATTACTGTAAGGTGTAAAAAGCTGTCTTAAGCTGAAAAAATTGTCCAAAGAGAAAGAGAGAGAGAGTCCCTGGGCTATAGCAGGAGAGGTGGAGAGGGGTGGAATGAAGTTAAGAACAGGAGTTTGGCACGGCTCCACTCTTTCTCTGTTTTCAGTCGCCAGCTCCTCGAAGCAGATGCAGGAATATTGTGAATATTAGTGCAGAACTTCTAGCCTGGGTCCAATCTCAGGGACTCTCCAAGAGAAGGCAGGCTAGATGCGGGCTTCGAACGCTCATTACCCCCTCAAGACTGCCCCTACCTATTCTCCACACCCCCACCTCCTCCTCCTCAATACACTCACGACTTCAAAAAAACAACACAAAATGCATAAAACAGCAAAACAACAAGATGTGTGGAGTCTAAGTCCTGCCCAGCCCTGATAACAGTTGCCGGGGCTTTAAATAAGCAAACTCATGTGGCCGTTTGATGTGTCCCTTATCTTGGCAACTAGAAACACTCCCAGAGTTCTACAGCGAGATCAAATTCCTTGCAATTAATCTGCCGGTTTTTTATATAAAAAACGTTGTCGGAAAAAACACTCAAGCACAGGCCGTGTCCACACGCGGCATGGCACAGCGCTTCCGGGGGCTTTCATGCTGCTAATGAGAAAGTGTGCAGAGAGAGAGAGAGAGAGAGCTGGGGAAGTATTTGAGTGTAACTCCTTACGGACTTGTTGTGTAGCTCCTTAACACCACATGGTTAATCTCAGATGAGCAGAGAGGGAGTTTATAGGTGATGACAGTTGAGAAGGAGAAACCGTCCTGGCACAGAAGAGCTCTCACAGAGGAGTACAAAGAGTCAGCGGAGGGGGGCATTACTCACAAAGGGGTGGGGTGTTCAAGGGGAACAGAGAGACACAATACAACGGGGTCAGCACTGGGTCATCTAAAGTCCATGAACTGGAGGCTCCTGTGTGCTGTCACAGGCATGAGCAGTCCCATCCTCACCCAGAGACACACAGACAGACGGACAGAGTTACAGATACTCACCACAGCATGCACACACACACACACACACACACACACACACACACACACACACACACACACACACACACACACACACACACACACACACACACACACACACACACACACACACACACACACACACACACACACACACACACACACACTCAGACAGTGTATTAGGAGGAGTGTGTGTGGGTGTGGGGG